>NC_135235.1:765142437-766461437 GCF_051348905.1 Ranitomeya variabilis | reverse complement strand
AATTTGTCAGTTTTTGGATGGTTTCTGCTTCAATTGTTTTGCATGTGGACAGAATACCCTCCCAGAGCTGTTGCTTAGATGTGAACTGCCTCCCGCCATCATAGACACTCCTTTTGATGATGCTCCAGAGGTTCTCAATGGGGTTGAGGCCAGGGGAAGATGGTGGCCACACCATAAGTTTGTCCTCTTTTATGCCCATAGCAGCCAGAGATGCAGATGTGTTTTTTGCAGCATGAGACGGTGCATTATCATGCATGAAAATGGTCTTGCTGCGGAAAGCACAGTTCTTCCTCTTGAACCATGGCAGGAAGTGTTGTTAGAAACTACACATAGATTATGGAGTTCATCTTTACCCCTTCAGGGATCATAAAGGGGCCGACAATCTCTCTCCCCATGATTCCAGCCTAAAACATTACTCCACCTCCTCCTTGTTGGCGCCTTAGCCGTATTTTCATGGGGTGTCCATCAACCAGCCACCCTCCACTCCATCCATCTGGACCATCGAGCGTTGCACGGCACTCATCGGTGAACAAAACAGTTTGGAATCAGTCTTCATGTATCATTTGGCCCACTGGAGCCGTTTCTACTTGTGTGCAGTGGATAGAGGTGGTCGATAGGATGGCTTACGCACAGCTGCAAACCTCTGAAGGACCCTGCATCTTGTTGTTCTGGGAATGGTGGTTGCACCAGCAGCTTCAAAAACTTGTCTGCTGTTATGACAAGACATTTTTGCAGCTGCTTTTTTAACCTTACACAATTGCCTGTTGGAAAGAGTCCTCAATTTTTCCTTATCAGCACGCACACGTGTGTGCTGGGAATCAGCTACATACTTCTTTATTGTGTGATGATCACGATGAAGTGTCTTGGCAATGTTGATTGTAGTCATGCCTTGACCTAAATACTCTACAATTTGTTGCTTCTCAGCAGCCAACACATCCTTTTTCTTTCCCATTTTGGCAAAAAATGTAGGCTGCTTAATAATGTGGAACAGCCTTCTTAAGTAGTCTTGCCTTTATTTGGACACACCGGCCAAACTAATGTGCACAGGTATCTGCAATTGCTTTCAGTGATATAAAGAGCCCTGACACACATCACCATCAATGAGTTTAAACGACAAACAAAAAAATTCTAACCTCATCACTCCTAAACTCTTTGTGCATAATAATTTGGAACACCGTGTAGAGCATGTCACTTCTTTCAGCGATTTTGCAGTGTTTTTCACCCATTGACTTGAATGGATGATAAAAATGCTGTATATACGCAGATTGACCTTTTTTGCCGTGTATTTGCAGCAGAAAAGTCAAGGACAGCTGGACGTGACCTCACACTCGGCTCTGCTACCTCTAGATGGCAGGCTGCATGATGTGTCCATACAGCCTGTCATTGAGCAGAGTGGACCCGAACCCCATTCACTTGAATGGGGGGCCCGACAATACAGTGTTTGACACGCTGTCATATGCATGACAGCGCAGCAAACACCGCTTCTGAACGGCGGTGAAACCATCCCTGACTGTCAGAGAGTCGCAGTTCCCCCACTGTCAAAAGACAGCGGGAGCTCTCAGCTGTGATCGGAGGTGTACAGGTTACCTCCAGTCACTGGTGTCAGCTGATGGGACAACTGCTCCCATCATCCGACACCTGCTGCCGCTAACAACAGTGAGAGCAGGAGCGGATGATAGGAGTATTCATCAGCTGCTTCTGTGAGGTAAATATATAATTAAAACAAAAACTGCGTGGGTTCCCCTTATTTTTTACAACAAGCCAGGCAAAACTCACAGCTGGGGGCTGCAACCCTCAACTGTCAGCTTCAGCAAGGCTGGTTATCAAGAATGGAGTGGTCCCCACACTGTATTTTTAAAGAATTCTCCCAGTGAACTCACCCCTGTACCGTGTGACTTTTTCACGATGTTAGTGGGGTTTCTCTCCGAGGTCACAGCAGTTCACCCCGGTTGGGAACGGAGCATCAGTGACGTCACCGCTAGACACTGAGGCTGCGCTCGCAGCAGCTCATTCACCAGTGGTTCTCAGCCTCTACGGTCACATCTTGGCACCGTCCAGGTTGGAAACTATTTCTCCCCCAGATATGGATTACAGCATGGGGCAGAACGATGGAGAGATGAGGGATATTGTTGTTTTATTGTTTTTGGTTTATTACAGGAGATTGCGGGCTTCGGTTGAATTAGGCGAGGTCGTAAGTATGGTTTAATTGAGATTATTAAAGGAGTCTGTGTTATTCTTTCAATTAAAGGACTTTTTCCTGGGTGTCTGTGTTTTCTTACAATGTGACTATGGGGTTAGTAATGGAGGCTTCTTATTGGCGCTTCTCCATTACTAACCTTGGGGCTTGATGTCACCGGACAATACAAAGGTGACACCAACCCCCCCAACTATTACCCCACTTGCCACCACCGCTAAAGGGCAAGTTGGAAGAGAGAGGCTAAGTGCCAGAATTGGTGCATCTTAGAGATGTGCCTTTTCCAGGTTGGCTGAGAGCTGTTGTTTTTAGCCTGAGGGGGCAGTGTCCAGTGCCCCTTCCTAGGCTTTTAATATCAACCCGCAGCTGTCTGCATAGCCTCTGCTGGTTATTAAATACAGGGGGACCCTACGTCACTTTTTTAGAGGAGTCCCGATTTTAATAGCCACTAAAGGCTAAGTATACAGTTGTGAGCTGATATTACTAGCCTGGGAAGCTCCATGGGTATTACCCCCTTTCCTAGGCTATAAACAAACTTGTGTGTGTGAATCAGAGCTGAGATCTAACGTGATAAAAGATTACAGTGCGGGGAAGACGTGAAACCTTCATATAGACGGCCGGTGGTGATGGAGTCAGTGACCGACTCTGGCCAAATATGTTTCTAGAGCCATAGTAGAAGATGAAGATGTCGTCCTCATCATGAAGTAGTTATTTCTCATGTCGCGTGTAATGAATATCTCCTGCAGTATTGCTAATGCCGATTCCAGGGTCAGTAAATGAGACGAGAATTAGCGTTATGGAAGATGAGTCTATGAGAAACGTATTCAGCTGCCGACTCCGAGGAAAAAACTGCTTGTTGTCTGTGGCCTAAATATATAGGTTTTATTAGTAGATGTAAAGAAGGAAACTAAATACTGTAAAATAATAAATCTCCTCATATGTTTCCCTTATTATCTCCAGTAATTGTATTATTACAGGATTCTTATGATGTTACATCGGCTCATCTTCTCATTCAGGTCTCTACAATATCGGATCCTCTCAGTGAAGATCTTCTACAAAAGAGAATTTTCCTGATTTACCCATCAAAGATGGATATGGACAGAGACAAGATGGCGGAGAGGATATTACACCTCACCCTAGAGATCCTCTTCCGGCTTACTGGAGAGGTGGGAGATTCTGATGACGTCACATTACATCATTCTTATCTATGGGAATAACAGATGGACAGAACTGGAGAGGTGAGGACTCTGGAAATGTCTGTAGTGAGGTTTA
The DNA here is from genome assembly GCF_051348905.1 of Ranitomeya variabilis. NCBI lineage: Eukaryota > Metazoa > Chordata > Amphibia > Anura > Dendrobatidae > Ranitomeya > Ranitomeya variabilis. The sequence goes on along the minus strand of NC_135235.1, from coordinate 766,457,971 downwards.
TTAATGTGTCTCTCCATTACCAGGATTACATAGTGGTGAAGAAGATCTCTAGTGATCGCTGTCAGGACCCTGTGTCTGAGGGATGGGGAAGACCCCTGAGCCCAATCACAGGGCCTCCACCTCACCCCCTGATCCATGAGGACATCAATGACCAGAAGATCCTAGAACTCACCTACAAGATGATTGAGCTGCTGACTGGAGAGGTGACACTGCTGGGAATGCTGGGACATTATACAGTAACGCTATGAAGGGATCGGGGGGATGACGGTATCATTGTATGTGTCAGGTTCCTATAAGGTGTCAGGATGTCGCCGTCTATTTCTCCATGGAGGAGTGGGAGTATTTAGAAGGACACAGAGATCTGTACAAGAACGTCATAATGGAGGTTCCCCAGCCCCTCACATCTCCAGGTAATAGACAGGACTAAATACACACAGCCTATAATTATCTGTATGTAAAGAATGAATTCACTCCCTGTAAGTGTTTCCTCCAGATCTATCCAGTAAGAGGACAACACCAGAGAGATGTCCCCGTCCTCTTCTTCCACAGGACTGTAACCAAGAAGATTCCAATGCTCCTCAGGATCATCAGGTAGATGGAGAGAAGATGTCAGGAGATCTCCCCTATGATGTGTAGACGCCGGTGAAGGTCTTGTGCTCAGTCTTGTTTTATCCACCAGTATTATATGTTTTATACTTGTGTAATGAGAACGGTGGAGATGGCAGGATTAGAGCTGATCATAGATGTGACTTCTCCATCTGTCGATGACTTTTATAATATTTTTTCAGGGTGAAGATCTGACCCATATTAATACTACAGAGACATATGTGAGGGGGGATGAGCGGTGTAAAGAGGAGATTCCCACATATGACTATCCAGGTGAGCAGTAATATGCGGGCTCTTGGTATTTTTTAATTCATTCTTAGTTTTACACTGTGTCCCACTATGGGACAATCATTTTGTGCAGGCTGATTGCTTCTATACACTGACCTGAGAGATTTCCTGATCATCACTGCACATGACAAGAAGCCTCTCAGGTCTGGAGACCCGGATGTTGTCATGACTACATCGTGTCTCCATGGCAGCGATCGGGACCCTGCGTCATGCCACAGGGTCTCCTATCCAAAGGCAGAGGGGCTGTCAGCCCCTGTAGTGAGAGATCAGTGACCTGTCATAAGCCAATACAGATGAATATGTAATCAGAGCACCACATAAAGCCCCACCTACAGCCGCGCCACGAAGCATGAGAATCTCATTAGCTGAAAACTACAAATATAGATAAAACAACAACCACAAGACAGATTTCATCACCAGGTGTAATAATAATAGGGGATAACTCAGGAGACTCTTTGCGTGGAACAAGACAACTGCAGGATTTCATCACCAGGTATCGGTGTAATCAGTATAACGGCACCGACCTGACAGTGTCTGTAGTCACTGAGCACAATCCTGCTGACAGGTTCCCTTTAAGACATCTCCGCTCTGCACTATTATACACAGTTCTCTATAAATGTGTAATTTTACTCTTCGCCACGACAGCACCCCACTGGAGAGAGGGATCCGCCCCGCAGGAACAGGAAACCTATTGAGAAATAAAAGGGGGCGGTCCGCCTCTCCTCCTCAGTTTAGGTTTCCTGTTCCTGCGGGAACGACAGGATTTCTATGAAGAGAAAAAATACCTGGGCATGCACGCCGCCTGTGCGGTATCTTTAAGAACGGCAGGGGCTGCAGTCCAGAGGCAGCGTCAGGGGAGATCCGTTTGACGGCTCCCTCCTCGTCTGACAGAAGCCCGGATGATGACCTGGTCCGGGTGAGGCCGCCGGGCATCATTTCCGAAATGGGTGGCGCCGGAGTCCTCGCTGATCAGGTGAGGACAGCGTTCCGGAAGTAAGTCCGAGGAAAATCCCGGATTGCGCATGCGCCGACTACCACCAATGATTTACCCGGAAGTATAGCTTTGAACTTCCGGAGCATCCAAGCTGCGGCCAGCGGCGGGGGGAGGCGCGGCCTTCGCGCATGCGCAATGCCGCAAAAAAAAAAAAAAAAAAAGGGGGGCGCTCAAAACGCCCTATATAAATCAAACGAGCACCATTATTTGGCGATGCAAGATGTCATCCCCAGGTGCAATGGACCCTGAAACAGGAGACCAAGTACCCCCCGCCAAGGATCGTCCCAGCAAAGGATCTTCAGACACCGGTCATAAGAGCGGCTCGGTGGATAGATCCAGGACAGGATCTCGGGCTTCTGATCCGTTATTATCAGCTTCACTGGGTGAGTGTGACTAAACTCTACCTATTAAGCTAATGCTATCTCCCCTCTCTCTCTCTTCCTCCTTCTCTCGTCAGCGCACCACGGGTCAGGTTAAAAAGCGACAAAAAACAAAACATAGGGAATGCGCCTTATGTAGCCAGCCCCTACCCGACTCATACCCCAAAAAACTCTGCAAGGACTGCATAACTGAAACCACACAAGGAGCGGCAATGTCCGTTACGGACTTGCGTACCATTATCAGGGAGGAGTTGAGGGCTATGTCCCAAGGTAAACCTCATAAAACCAAACCCACAATACCAACACCCTCGTCAGATTCAGATAGTGACCAGGCTGTATGTTCAGACGCCTCCCTATCATCATCATCATCATCGTCTTCATCGTCTGAAATTGAAGGACGTTCTTGTTTCCCGGTGGAAAGTGTGGACAACTTAGTGAAATCAATACGAGACACTATGGGGTGTGAGGAGACAAAAGGTGCACAAACCACGCAAGACATAATGTTTGCGGGTTTGGCAGAGAGAAAAAGGAGATGTTTTCCAGTCATACTGGCAGTAAAAGCATTAATAAAAAGGGAGTGGGAAAAGCAGGATCAGAGAAGCTTCCTACCCTCAGCGTCAAAACGAAAATATCCGTTTAGTGACGAGGAGCTCCTTACATGGACTAAAGTCCCTAAAGTTGACGCAGCTGTAGCCTCTACCTCGAAGCAGTCAACCTTACCTGTAGAAGATGCGGGACTGCTCTCTGACCCTCTGGATCGCAAAACCGAGTCCTCTCTAAAAAGATCCTGGGAGGCAACTACAGGAATATTTAAGCCGGCAGTAGCAAGCACTTGCACAGCCAGATCGATGCTCATATGGATCGATCAATTGGACCAACAGATTAAGAATAAAATCTCAAGAGAAAAATTACGGGCAGCTATCCCCTTGATACGGGGTGCAGCAGCCTTTATGGCAGATGCATCCGCGGACTCCCTTCGGTTAGCGGCAAGATCTGCAGGTCTGGTAAACAACGCAAGGCGTGCATTGTGGATGAAAAGCTGGAAAGGCGATGCGCAATCAAAATCTAAAATATGCGCCATCCCATGTGAGGGTGAGTTCCTCTTAGGCTAGGTTCACATTGCGTCAAGTACATGGCGTTAAACGGATGCGTTAAACGCATGTACAGAAAAGGAGCAAAAAATATGTGAAATTCGTCGTCACGGTAACGCTAGCGTTAACGCATGTGATCGCGTTTTTTCATTTTGATGTCCGTTTACGAAGTATCCGTTTGTCTGCGTTTGTCACTGTCAATAAAGTTGTTCTTTTTTTTGTTTTGTTTTTTTTCCCCTTTTGTCATTGTCGGGTGTGGGCACAGACTCATTCTCCATTTTGAAAGCATTGAGTGAACTTCTGCTAGCAAGATGTTTGTGTCTGAGCTCGTCAGATTTCGCTTGATGCGGTTGCGACTTCGTCAGAGAAAGCGCAGTTCGCAAAGGAGATATTGGATCCACGAAGTGAATTTCTTGCGGAGTACATATGGTGCCTTTCACACCCTGTATGTGCAGCTTCGTGATCACCCCTCCAAATTCCAACGCTATCTAAGGATGTCCATTGAGACCTTTGATGTTCTGCTCTCGCATGTTAAGGATGAGATACATCATCATCGCAGCACATTTCGTGAAAGCATCAGTGCGGAGCAACGTCTAGTAGTGACTGTGAGGTAATTATACATTTTTTTTAGCATTCTATTGACAAAGACTAGATCTCGGTATCGTGTGGCCTAATGTTCATTTAGCAATTGTATATTCTATTGTAACTAGCCTTTAGATGATCACTAAAAATCCTAATTTTTTTTTTTTTTTTTGAATGTCGACAGATATCTGGCTACCGGAGAAACTTTTGCATCACTGCATTATCAGTTTAGACTTGGGAAGTCAACAATTTGCCAACTGGTTCGGGAGACTTGTGATGCCATTTGGACTAACTTGCAACCACTTGTGCTACCAACACCAACATCAGAAATGTGGCTAGCGATTTCCCAACAGTTTGAGGATGTGGCTAATTTCCCCAATTGTATTGGTGCCGTGGACGGAAAGCACATACGGATTCAGAAACCTGCGCATAGTGGTTCCCTGTACTATAACTATAAGAAATACTTTTCTATAGTATTGATGGCTATTGCGGATGCCAGGTACCGTTTTGTTGCTGTGGATATTGGTGCTTATGGCCGGACTAACGATTCCAGAGTATTCAGAGACTCCAACATGGGCCAATGTTTATACAGCCAAAGTTTAAACATACCCTCATCACGACCTCTTCCGGGGACCGAAGGCCCAAGTTTGCCCTATGTTTTAGTTGGTGACGAGGCCTTCCAACTAGGACAAAATCTCCTCAAGCCCTACTCAAGCCGTAGTCTAGACTCCAGCAGGCGCATTTTTAATTATCGCTTGAGCCGGGCTAGACGTTATGTGGAGTGTGCCTTTGGGATTTTGCAATTAAAATGGCGGATTTTACTAACCTGCATGCAACTGCAACCAGAAAATGTGGACCGGGTTGTGAAGGCGTGCATCTGTCTGCATAATTTTGTGGCGAGACATGAAACCCAGGTGGTAGACCCTGATGATTGTGAGTCGAACCTCAGTAGCATTGAATCGAATGCAGTTCGGTCAACAGCACAAATAATGAGGATTCGTGATCAATTTGCACACTACTTCACACATGAAGGCCATGTTCCATGGCAAGACAGATACGTGTGAAAATATTGTAAAGTCTTCCTGATGTCGTGTAAAAAGTTATGTTGTTAACCTGATGTCGTGTAAAAAGTTACCCTGATGTCGTGTAAAAAGTGACATAGTGTAAAAAGTTACCGTGTAAAAAGTTTTTTAACCTGATGTCGTGTAAAAAATTACCTTATGTCGTGTATAAAGTTGTGTTGTGTTAAAAGTTAAAGTCATCCAAGATTCTTAAATTTGAAACAGTTTACAAAATGTTTATGGGTTTTTCCAACAAACTTTTGGTACACAGGTTTAACATATGATATCCCATAGGGATGAAAAAAAAGGAAAATAGAAATTCACAACAAAAAACATAACAAAAAAAAAAAAGGGAAACTTGCAACGTGGTAATTGCACCTGGCTGGGGACACTGAACTGTACTAAAGACTTTGGTACTGCACGGGCGTATTGTCTGCCCAACTATATGATGGACTGCTACATTGTCTATGAGGTTCCACGCTCGTTTCACCCCGGCCTCTATATTGAGGGTTGTAGGCCGGCAAGTCCATTCTTCTAGTTCCCGATGGAGCGGGTTCTTGTGGGCCCACAAATTCCTCTAGAAGCTCGTTCAGTCTTTGTCTAAACATAAAGTTTCTATGTGCCGGGATATTTTGTGCAACAGGCACATAGGATAAGAAAAGTAGCTTCCACTCATTTGCAGAGTATACAGACTCGCGTGCTTGCAGCTCGGTAATTTCGCGCCTCAGGTCTTTCAGCTCACTGCGACACATGTCCTCTACCCGTTGGAGTCCATCCACGATAATTGCATCAGCTTCATCTTTTTGTGTTGCTCGCTTGCGTCCACGCTGTGATTGCAACCGGGCACTCACACCTGCAGCAACAGTGCTTCTGTCCGCAGATCGTGGCTCGCTGATGCCAGACACATCTTCAGGTTGCGTTGGTTCCACTGGAGAAGGCTCCAGTTCCTCTGTCGGTCTAGGAGCAGCGGTACTGCATATCGTGCTGTAACCCCCCAAAAAAAATAATATAAATAAAGAAAATTAGTTTCCTTTAAACAATTTTGTCTCGCACACAGACGTATTTGTACTTACGAGCGCTGAGACAATGTTTTTTGAAGAAAGAGCAGTTGGTCGTAATGCACATACGGGGTCACCCGTTTACCACTGGATCCGCTTGGTGCATTGTGATTGTTCCGGTAGTCACGGACAAAGCGATCGCGGATGGACTTCCAACGGGTATGGACAGCATCGGCTTTAAATTTAAAAAAAAATATATACATAAAAATAGTAGACAGATAGTTTGAAGATATAGGAAACATTTTTCATAGTTTGCTAGGATAGTTGATATATAAATAGTAGATAGATAGTTAAGAAATAGTTTTTAGAAATAGTGTATAGATAGAGATAGACAACAAGTGGATAGGTTGATAGGATAGATATTTTTTTTTTTGTTTACATTTTCCGATGTTACGTCACCAATATTTACCAATTTTTTTCTTTGAGGTTGACGACTTCTCCATGTATCGGGGATCAAAGTGACAGATTATTTGATCCCACAACTTCCGGTTCTTCACGATGTCATGGTGGGAGCTGTCGCTCTGGTCCCATATGGAGGGGTTGGCTTCCACAAGGTTGATCAGTGTCTCGTTGTGGATAGTCAATGGCTCTTCGTCAACGACAATCCTTTTTTTTTTGGCCGCTGACTTGGACTAGGTAAACACAAAAAGTTAGGTTGATAGTTTCAATTTCACTGGATGGTCATATTCATATATACAGAGATAGATAGATACATAGATATAGCAATAGATAGATACATAGATATAGATAGATATAGATAGATATATAGATACATAGATAAAGATAGATAGATACATAGATATAGCTAGATACATATTTATAGATAGATACATAGATATTGATAGATAGATAAATAGATAGATAAATAGATAGATACATGGATATAGATATATACATATATATAGATTGACAAATAGATGGAGCGATAGATAGTTGATATTTTATAGGTATAGTAGATAGAAATTGAATAGATAGATTGTTGATAAATATTGGATAGAATATTTATAATTTGATATTTACCACTGGCAGTTGTGGCGACGACAGACGGCTAGGGACCTTCTTTCTTTTGTGTCCTCCGTGTTGCACCACCTATTGTGTATGTAAAATGTAAAAAAAAAACATTTTAACATTAAATTATGTTAACATTCATTGGATCAATAAATTTGTGCCTGAAAAATTCAACATGTGTGCTATGTACCTTTGTGTTTTTAGCATGCTTTTTGGGGGGTGGTCTAGCAGCCTCGGGCTCAGAAGACTCCTATTCACAATAAAACAATAAACAGGATTGTTATGCCTAGCTCAATACAATGGAGTTTCACACAACATTATAGTGGTTTTTTAAAGTGCAAGCCTACCGACTGTGACGAAAAAATCGCAGACACACTGCTGCTGCTGCTGCTGCTGACATCTGTGTCCGACATCTGTGTGCAACAAAGCAACATGTTTAGTACACACACATCCGACGGACATTACAGACTCCCATGATGTATACTGAGATATATATATAGAAATGTACTTACATTTCAGGAGAGCTATTGCAACACTCTGTCACGTGCAGTAGTCCTAATGTGTGGGTGGTATATTCCTCCTTTAATGGCCGAAATCACATTTCCTGTCACATGACACATGTGACCACCCTCAAACGCTATTAAAACGTGTGGTCCTATTTGGAAATTTTTCATGATTTGCATCTGACTGCGCTTGCCATAGCCTTCTATGGCAGAATGAACGCTTCCGTTAGTAGTGCGTTAGCTTGACCGGACCCGAAAACGCTGCAAGCCGCGTTGAAGGTCCGTCAGAAAAAAAACGCTATGTGACAAACGCATACCAATTTAGGGATGCGTCACGATAAGTTAGACAATGCAAGTCTATGGGCGCGTTAGTAAGTGCGTTACATTGCGTTTTTACTACTTAAAAACGAGTCCGTTAGACGGACACACCTAGCGCAATGTGAACCCAGCCTTAGGCAAAACTCTAGACGACATACTAAAAAAAGCAAAAGACAGGAAAAAAGCTTTTCCTGACTCTTCTATTCCCTTTTATAGGAGAGCCTTTAAAAGGAGACCGTTTGGCAAAAGAAGGCAAACGGATAGGTCTACAACATGGACCGCTAAAGACGACAAGCAGAGAGGTACCATGTTTAGAAGACCCAACCCCCCAAAAGACAACAAATACTGAGGATAAACCAGTTGGGGGCAGACTGAAGTTTTTCACCACTCAATGGGAAAAAATAACATCTAGCTCGTGGGTTTTAAATATCATCCGAGATGGAATTAAACTAAAATTCTCTCGTGTTCCCCACGAGTCTTATATTATAACATCCCTCAGCTCGCCTATACAACAACAGGCTCTAGAGCTTGAAATTCAAACCCTATTATCAAAACGGGTCTTAGTCCAAGTTCCGGTGGGACAGGAAGGTAGGGGATTCTACTCTCCCTTATTCCTAATTTCCAAGCCCGACCGTTCTTTCAGGACAATCATAAACCTTAAAAAACTCAATTCATTTATTGAAAACTATACATTTAAGATGGAATCCATTAGATCCACCATAAAACTCCTCTTCCCAAACTGTATGATGGGGGGCATTGATCTAAAAGATGCTTACCATCATCTCCCTATTCATAACAGGTACCAAAAATTCCTCAGGGTGGCGGTAATAATCAACAACGAGATTCGTCACTTCCAGTATGCGGCCTTGCCCTTCGGCCTCTCAACAGCGCCGAGGATCTTCACCAAGATAATGCTAGAGGTGATGGCCTACCTTCGCCAGAAGGAGACTTTGATTGTGCCCTATCTGGATGACTTTTTGGTAATAGGAAATTCAGTTGCTCAATGTACTGATCGTTTAGCTCAGGCAATTTCCTCTCTACAGGACCTGGGCTGGATAATCAATACCGACAAATCCAGACTCACTCCGCTTTCCCGTCAGGCGTTCTTGGGGTTCCATTTAGACTCCATATCTCAAAAGTGTCTTCTGCCTCAGGTAAAGATACTACTGATCAGACACAAAGTCCTAGCCGCGATAAATAATACACGTATATCCCTAAGACAAGCTATGTCATTACTAGGGTCTCTTATCTCTTGTATACCTGCGGTAAGATGGGCTCAATACCATACTCGAACACTACAACATCAAATTTTACAAGAGGATAGACGGTTATTTGGTCACCTAAATGCAAAAATAACCTTATCTCAGGAGGTTTTATCTTCCTTAGAGTGGTGGCTAGACTCAAACCATTTGATGAGTGGTGTTCCATGGGTAATAGCACCATCTCATACCATAACCACTGACGCCAGTCCTCATGGATGGGGCGCTCATATGGGAAATGATTATTGCCAGGGGTCATGGAGCATAGAGGAAAGCGGCAGCTCCTCTAACTTTAAAGAACTGAATGCTGTAAAATACGCCTTATACCATTTCCTCCCACAGCTTCGGGGGAAAGACGTCAGAGTCCTGTCCGACAACACCACCACAGTGGCGTATCTAAACCGGCAAGGAGGTACGCGATCAGAGACTCTGATGTCTTCTGCTACAGAAATCTTAAATCTAGCAGAAAGTCACCTAACATCCCTTACTGCGCTGCACATAAGAGGAGCAAGCAATCAGCAGGCGGACTTTTTAAGTTGACACACCTTGAGACAAGGAGAGTGGTGCCTAAACCAGCAGATTTTTCTGGACATAATATCCCTATGGGGCCGTCCTCAAGTAGATCTCTTCGCCACAAGAAGAAACAGAAAAGTCCGGAGATTTGCCTCATTGTCTCCAGCGGATCATCCGGACATTCTGGACACTCTCCAAGCCCCTTGGCAGTTCAGTCTGGCGTACGCGTTTCCTCCGATCATATTACTACCCCAAGTCATACGCAAAATCAGAGAAGAAGGAGCGAAAGTGATACTGATAGCTCCATTCTGGCCCAAGAGACCATGGTTCTCATGGCTACAGACCATGTCGGTCTCAGATCCTTGGGTCCTCCCCTCAATGCCCAACCTTCTCTTCCAGGGTCCGTTTTTCCACCCTCAGGTGGACAATCTCCATCTGACGGCCTGGAATTTGAGAGGCAGATGCTAAGATCGAGAGGATTCTTGGGGGGTTTGATTGACACACTTCTCCAGAGTAGAAAACCTTCCACCACAAAAATTTATACGAGAATATGGAAGAAATTCTTACAATCCCATACATCTACCAACATATCAGAAATTCCGATACAATCTATCCTGGAATTTCTTCAAAAAGGGAGAGAACTAGGTTTAACTGTAAACACCTTAAAAGTTCATGTTTCAGCACTAGGAGCCCTTTATGGCCATAACATTGCGGGAGATAGATGGGTATCCAGATTTATCACAGCCTGCGAAAGAATAAATCCCGTTAACATACCTAGGATTCCACCCTGGGATTTAAATCTAGTTTTACAAGCCCTAACAGACTCTCCATTCGAACCAATAGACTCAATACCCATTAAATGTCTATCACTAAAAACGGCCCTCTTGGTAGCACTGACTTCAGCTAGGAGAATCAGTGACATCCAAGCACTCTCTATAGATCCACCTTTTTTGTTAACCTTTCAAGATAAGTTAATTCTTAAACCAGACCCTTCCTACCTTCCCAAAGTAACAAAAAAATTCCATAGGTCGCAAGAAATAATCTTGCCCACTTTCTTCAGTAATCCCTCCACTCCTGAAGAACAGAAATATCACACTCTAGACGTTAAAAGAGTAGTGTTAAAATACATTGAAAGGACCAGCAGCTGGCGACAGTGTAGGGCTCTGTTTATTTCCTTCCAGGGTCACAAGAAGGGTCATGGAGTAACAAAAAGCACCTTATCCCGGTGGATCAGAGAGTCTATCAGACTGGCTTACTCCGCGAGGAAAGAAAACCCGCCGGAAGGCATAACGGCACACTCTACCAGAGCGATGGCATCCTCCTGGGCAGAGAGGGGAGACGTCCCGATTGAAACTATATGTAAGGCGGCAACTTGGTCAAATCCTTCTACATTCTATAACCACTATAGGCTAGACCTATCGTCAACTTCTGACCTAGACTTTGGCAGGACTGTCCTCAGCACGGTGGTCCCCTCCCTAGGTGATGGTCTCTGAAAGATCTCCAGTGGGGTGCTGTCGTGGCGAAGAGTAAAAAGCCGGATTACTCACCGGTAATGCTCTTTTAGTGAGTCCACGACAGCACCTTCTTACATCCCTCCCTAGATTAATATAGTACATACTATTGAGTAAAATCCTTTTAATCATAAGCAAATAAGTTTGAAAAATGAAATAAATGATATTTGCCTAATACTGGCGGTCCTCCGGGTACTCTGAAATCAAAACTGAGGAGGAGAGGCGGACCGCCCCCTTTTATTTCTCAATAGGTTTCCTGTTCCTGCGGGGCGGATCCCTCTCTCCAGTGGGGTGCTGTCGTGGACTCACTAAAAGAGCATTACCGGTGAGTAATCCGGCTTATTTCTTCTAGAAACTCATCTGACAGAAAATATTGGAGCTTCCGATAGTTTAGATTGTGAAGTCACCGAGCCCCGTGCTCTAATTACCCCAGAGAGGTTTCACCACTAGCTCCTCATTTATTACTGATGGAGACTGTTCAGTTTGAGCATTTCAGTAGATGTTATTGTCTATAGTCACAGTTTCTGATTACAGTAGTGTCCAGAATACTCTGATTTAACCTCTTCCTGCAGCCAGTTTTGTGTTCTTAATCAGGCCCCATTTTTACAATCTGACGTGTGTCACTTTATGTGGTGATAACTTTGGAATTATTCACAAAGGATAATAGAAAACAAATGGATCTTACAAATTATTTTCCAACTTCTCACAATACCCTACATACGATTGTACACTACTCTGGGCACACAGCAGTGTTCAGAAGGGAAGGAGCGCCATTTAGCTGTTTGAATGCAGATCTAGCTGGAATAGTTTGCAGACACAATATATTGGGAGCACTCTTCCTGGTCAACCGGCAGCTCAAATGATCTAGACCATGAACATGCTTGGCACTGTCTTCTCTGCTTTCCATATCCCAAGGATTGCCTTGCTCATCGCCCTTTAACACTATTACAAGGATCTGGACTTAAGGTACCTTCACACTAAACGATATCGCTAGCAATCCGTGACGTTGCAGCGTCCTGGCTAGCGATATCGTTGTGTTTGACACGCAGCAGCGATCAGGATCCTGCTGTGATATTGCTGGTCATTGGTTAAAGTTCAGAACTTTATTTGGTCGTCAGATCTCCGTGTATCATTGTGTTTGACAGCAAAAGCAACGATGCCAGCGATGTTTTACAATGGTAACCAGGGCCACGCTTAGTAACCCGATGTTTACCCTGGTTACCATCGTAAAAGTAAAAAAAACAAACCGTACATACTCACCTTCTGCTGTCTGTCACACGTCCCCCGGCGTCCGCTTCCTGCACTGACTGAGCGCCGGCCGTAAAGTAAAAGTACAGCACAGCGGTGACGTCACCGCTCTGCTGTTAGGGCCGGCACTCACAGTGCAGGGAAGCGGACGCCGGGGGATGCGAATGTAAGTATGTACTGTTTGTTTTTTTACATTTTACACTGGTAACCAGGGTAAACATCGGGTTACTAAGCGCGGCCCTGCGCTTAGCAACCCGATGTTTACCCTGGTTACCCGGGGACCTCGGCATCGTTGGTCGCTGGAGAGCGGTCTGTGTGACAGCTCTCCAGCGACCAAACAGCGACGCTGCAGCGATCGGCATCGTTGTCTGTATCGCTGCAGCGTCGCTTAATGTGAAGGTACCTTTACACTGGGACCCCTAGGCTTGGACCATGGTGTTACCTGCTATTCTGTTTTAGTAGATGGCAAGAAGAATAGTAGGTAGCTGGGTCAGAACCAGAAGGACAGAATACAGAATCAGAAGACACAAGAGTAGTCAGTAAACGGGCCACGGTCACAGCAGTAAACAAATACACAAGCCACAAGCTGAGCACAGAGGACTGAACCAGAGGAGAACAACGCTGTTTCTGGAAGATTCCGGCCATGTGCTTTGAGCTTTAGTAGGGTGTGGTACTTTCCAACTGGCTGAAGTAGGGAGCAGATTACTCCAGCTGGTCAGCAGGAACAGATCCCAGAGGAGATTGGACACACCATATGTAGAAGCTCTAATATGACTAAATGACAGAAAACCAGAATAGTCGAAATCCCCATAAAGTGATTCCATTTCATAAATTAATTCACTGAGGGTTATAATCTAGACATATGTGGTCAAAATTGTTGGTTTCCCTCGTTTAATGACTGAAAAATTCACAATAGTCACAGAAATAACTTGAATCTGACAAAAGTAATAAGAAATAAAAGATCTATGAAAATGAACAAATGAAAGTCAGACATTGCTTTTCAACCAAGCTTCCACGGAACTTAAAAAAAATAAAACTCATGAAATAGGCCTGGACAGAAATGATGGTACCCCTGAAAATAATGTGACAAAAGGGACATGTTAAATCGCGGTGTGTCCAGTAAGTAGCATCACAGGTGTCTACAATCTTGGAATCAGTGAGTGGCCGGTATATAGGGCTACAGATACTGTGCTATGTGGTGACATGGTGTGTATCATACTCAACATGGACCAGAGGAAGCGAAGGAAAGAGTTGTCTGAGGAGATTAGAAAGAAAATTATAGAGAACATGTTAAAGGTAAACGTTATAAGACCATCTCCAAGCAGCTTGATGTTCCTGTGACTACAGTTACACATATTATTCAGAAATGTAAGATCCATGGGACTGTAGCCGACCTCCCTGGACGTGGCCGCAGGAGGAAAATTGATGGCAAATCAAAGAGATGTATAATACGAATGGTAAGAAAAGAGCCCAGAAAAACTTCTAAACAGATTAGAGGTGAACTTCAAGCTCAAGGAACATCAGTGTCGGATCGCACCATCCCTTGTTGTATAAGCCAAAGTGGACTTCATGGGAGACGACCAAGGAGAACACCATTGTTTAAAAAAAAAAAAAAAAGCCAGACTGGAATTTGCCAAACTACATGTTGACAAGCCCCAAAGCTTCTGGGAGAATGTCCTATGGACAGATGAGACAAAAATGGAACTTTTTGGCAAGGCACATAAGCTCCATGTTCACAGATGGAAAAATGAAGCATATCAAGAAAAGAACACTGTCCCTACTGTGAAACATGGAGGAGGCTCTGTTATGTTCTGGACCTCCTTTGCTGTATCTGGCACAGGGTGTCAAGAATTTGTACTGTCAGTCCATCAAGGAATAAATTGCCCAAAGGGACACTCGACTAGGAATAAATCAACTATATCCATAGGGTGCAATTGCCCAGGATAATGAGTGACATAGGCTAGAACGTAGTTATAAAATTAAATTTTTATTACAAAATAATAGATAAAAACCTAATTGTTAAACAGGGCTAAAAAACCTCCAAAGGGAGGGAAGCGGATACAGACACAGGTGGTGCATATAAGAAAGATAATAATAAATATGTACTGATTACCAATAGCAAGAACTGCGGTGTTGAAAAGTTAGGCACATGAGGGCACTGCTGTGATAAATAACCACTATGACCAGACAAAAATACCTGTCTGCAATATATATAAGGATACAGCAGTGTGCTCATATGTGCTCAGCACTATATAGTATTGACACCAATCTACTGTAGTAGTAACACAATTGTGTAAATAACAACTAGTGCAATACCAAAATGGCAATCCTATAAAATGAATGGATGGACCTACCAAATGAGAAAAAAACGCTATGTTCCAATATAAAGTGATGGTATAATACCACCAAACTCGATGATATGTCCTGGGTAACAGTTTCCCATAGAAAAGGTGCTCACTAAATAGTGAAAATGGTAGACCTAATGGTGCCGAGGAATGCAAAATATGCTAAAAGGTATAAGCGCTTATCACCGAGGTGTACTGTGTCTGACGTCCTCCCTCCCGCCCGACGGGCACCATTTCGCTGATCGCTTCTTCCGGATTTCTCATTTTTAGAACATAATTTACAAAACCATTTTTTTAAGGACCACATCACATTTGAAGTGAGTTTGGAGGGTCAATATGACAGAAAATACCGAAAAGTGACACCATTCTAAAAACTGTCCTCCTCAAGGTGTTCAAAACCACATTCAAGAAGCCTACTAACCCTTCAGGTGCTTCACAGGAATGAATGGAATGTGGAAGGAAAAAATAAACATTTACTTTTCTTTCACAAAAATGTTCCTTTAGGTCTTTTTTTTTACTTTCGCAAGGGTAACAGGAGAAAATGGATTATACATTTTGTTTTGCAATTTCTCCTGAGCATGCTGATACCCCATATGTGGGAAATCTACTGTTTGGGTGCACGGCAGAGCTCGGAAGGGAAGGTGCGCCATATGATTTTTTTAATGTAAAATATGCTGGAATAATTACATAGTAACATAGTTATTAAGGTTGAAGGATGTCATGTCCCACGACTTGAGAAATCATTTAATGTTTGCATTGTTTGTGTTCCATCCTTTCTTTCTAGGCAGAAGTTTGCCTTTCCCTTTATTTTGTCCCAACTCTCTCACTGTAGTCCTGTGATGTATGTTTGTTCACGCCCTTATTCTCCATTTTGTCATCATCCCCATATCTGTATGCATCCTATTACATGTCCTCTGTTGAATATTCCTTTTTACCTGCTGCTTTCATCATAATACAAGAATTTCGGTTAAAGCAATCCTCTTTTCCTGGAGTCTTCTTACATGAGAACGTGGCTGAGTTAAGCTATCTGATAAATCGGTATGAACGTGAGTACAGGTCAATACGGAAGCGCCCAAAAGAATTGGCCTATCCAGGCACCACTGCGTTCTACATACCCATGAGTCAGAATAGTAAAAAGGAATAGCCTGCCTTCAGAGACAGTAACTCAAGGTCTGTGCTGAACCTCAGTGGAAAAGGACATTTCCCAGATACACAGTAACCCAGTTCCCAGCCAGACCCCAGCGTGCATAGAAGCACACACTGCAGATAAACAGTGAGAAGTATAACCCTCATCATCCACTCTTCCTGCCTGCAAGCAAATCATGTCTGAAGCAAGGAATACAATGTCCCTACCAGACTTACAAACACAGGACAGAGACCCAGATCCCCATCCACCAGCTAGTGAAAGAGGAAAACGTACAGTTAAACCTACATGGAAAGTCATGGAGAATTTAGAGACTGAAAAATGTGTTGTATATAGTGATGTGTCTTCACTGTGGGAGAAAGTGCTGAGTCACATAGACACTGTATCAAGGCCTGC
This sequence comes from Ranitomeya variabilis, assembly GCF_051348905.1. Lineage (NCBI taxonomy): Eukaryota > Metazoa > Chordata > Amphibia > Anura > Dendrobatidae > Ranitomeya > Ranitomeya variabilis. The sequence goes on along the minus strand of NC_135235.1, from coordinate 766,441,666 downwards.
TTCTCATGAGTTACCACTTGAGGGAGCCCTAGAACAATTATGCACAGCATACCAAAGGTATATGGAGAAGACTGATCAATACATTATTCTCCTGAAGAAACTGAATTTGCCAGAGACTTTAAAAGAATTGCAAAGTTTCCAGCAGCTTAATTCTGAAAGGGACTGCACCGTACGCGACATTAAGACAAAGATAGAGGCTAAAATTGCACGGACACCAGATGCATCATCTCGCTCATCCAAATCGTCTAAGCACTCAAAACGCTCATCTAGGTCAAGTTCATCAAAATATTCCACTCTCAGCCAGCAGCTTATAAGGGCACGTGCTAAGGCAGAAACGTCTAAGATACAAGCAGCCTTTGTGCAAAGGAGAGCAGAAATGGATGCAGCCACAGCACAAAAGAGAGCAGAAATGGAGGCAGCCACAGCACAAAAGAGAGCAGAAATGGAGGCAGCCACAGCACAAAAGAGAGCAGAAATGGATGCAGCCACAGCACAAAAGAGAGCAGAAATGGATGCGGATGCAGCACGCAAGGAAGCTCTGGAGAAGGAATGTGAGCACGCAACAGCCATGGCGGAGTTAAGGATCCTGGAGCGAGCTATCAGTGGGAGTCAAAGAGACAGCATCAGTTTGTGTGAAGTGGAGGCGGAGGACCCTATTGAACGCACAAGAGACTACGTGCTAAGCCAAAATGGCGAACCGCAGATCATCACTAACACTTCTGATGGCGTTCATGCTTCTCCAGGACACCAGGATGCCGATCAACTTACAGAACCCTACACTCAAGGTCAGCACAATGCTCCCAAACTTGAACTTCCTTCGTATTCCAGTATGCGCCAAGACCCTGCATCTCATCAAACTCCACAGGCTATTATCTACACGCAACCAAATATACCGGCAGGTCATTATACTCTCGACAACCGCACAGTGCCAGCTCCGCATGTAGCAGAGACTATACCCACCAAACCGGTTGCTGGACTAAATGCATATGCCACTCCATACTTACCCACGTTTCAAGTCCAAGACGTCTCCACTCCTATGTACAACACCGCTCAGCCCACATTCGTGCATCCTAAGTCAGAAAGAACAGACATGTCCGACTTCGCAAGGTACATGATTCGCCGCGAACTTACTAAAACCGGTCTCACAAGGTTTGACGACCAACCTGAAAATTACAGAGGTTGGAAAAATGCCTTTAGAACCGTAACTAGTGACCTCGGCATCACTGCTGCCGAAGAGCTGGACCTGCTAATCAGATGGCTAGGACCACAATCCACAGAGCGTGTCAAGAGACTCAGGTCTGTACATATCAGTAATCCAATGGCTGGTCTCATGGCTGCATGGGAAAGACTAGAGAAAAACTTTGTCAGTCCAGAAGCCATAGAGAATGCACTGTTCAAGCGTCTACAGAGTTTTCCAAAGATATCAAGCAAGGACAGTTCAAAGTTCCTAGAGCTCAGTGACTTGCTGTTAGAGCTCCAGCTGGCCAAGGCAGACACCCACCTACCTGGCCTCAGCTACCTGGACACTGCTCGTGGAGTAAATCCCATTATCTCCAAGCTACCGTACAACGTGCAAGAAAGGTGGACTACACTAGGGTCAAAATACAAGAAAGACCATCAAGTGTCATTTCCTCCATTCTCCTACTTCTGTGAGTTTATAAAAGACGTGGCAGAGCGCAAGAACGACCCAAGCTTTTCTTACCAAGAATCCAGTGGCCCAGCTTCACCTCCTTCTAAATACGTCAGCGCACGCTCGAACGACAGAAACCGCAAAGGTCCAGTGTCAGTGAAGAAGACGGATATTCTTCCCTTACCAACACCAGCCCCAGACAAGAGTAACAAAGGTGAAAAGATAGAGAACCCAAATCGTGAATGTCCCATCCACAAGAAGCCACATCCCTTAAAAAAGTGCATCGGCTTCAGGAAGAAACCGCTCCAGGAATGCAAGGAGCTTCTAAAGAGGTTCGGGGTATGCTACAGATGTTGTGCTTCTACTGAACACCTTGCTAAAGACTGTAAAACTACAATTAAGTGCATGGAGTGTGACAGTGAGGACCACGTACAAGCACTCCACCCATTCCGTCCTGACTCTACACTTACTCCTTCCCCCACCACGAGCCATGGCGGGGAGGACGCAGCTCAAACTGCAAGCCATACCACAATATCTTCTTCATGCACAGAAGTCTGCGGAGAAGACCTCTGGGACAAGTCCTGTGCGAAGATTTGCCTGGTGAACGTATATCCCAACGGTCACCCAGAGAAAGCCGTGAAGGTGTACGTCCTTCTGGATGATCAGAGCAACCGATCACTTGCAAGGTCAGAACTCTTTGATATGTTTAACTTAAAGGGAAATGCCTACCCTTACACCTTAGGTACCTGCAGTGGTGTTACAGAGGTTTATGGGAGAAGGGCCAGTGGTCTTACAGCGACATCTCTTGAGAACACCGTCGAGATACCGTTACCTACACTGGTCGAGTGCAACCAGATTCCATCCAATCGAGAAGAGATCCCAACGCCAGAGGCTGCTCTTCATCACCAACATCTCAAGGGGATAGCAAACAAGATACCAGCCCTCAACAACAGTGCAGATATCCTGATTCTGCTAGGCAGAGACATCCTCCGGCTGCACAAGGTGCGTCAGCAAATTAATGGACCACACGATGCACCATTTGCCCAACGCTTAGATCTAGGCTGGGTAATCATAGGCAATGTTTGCATACACAAGATGAAGAGACCTAACAACATCTCCTCTTACAAGACACACATTTTGTCAAATGGTCGCAGCACCCATTTCCAACCATGCCCACATCACTACTGGGTGAAAGAGAAAGTGAGCAACACCAAGTGGCAACAGGAATCCTTCAACAACATGAACACACTCCAGTCCTGGGAAGAAAACCTCGGGTCATCAGTGTTCGATTCCACAAGTAATGACAACAAGTTGGCACCCACAAGGGAAGATAAAGAATTTATAAAGGTTATGGATAAAGAATTTGTTCAAGACGACTCCAACAGTTGGGTAGCTCCTTTACCCTTTCGTTTCCCAAGAGTGAGGTTGCCGAACAACCTGCAGCAAGCAACTGCAAGGTTCTCATCCTTAAAGCGTACCCTAAAGAGGAAACCAGAGATGGAGAAGCATTTCATTGACTTTATGCAGAACATCTTTGACAGAAATCATGCTGAACCTGCGCCACCACTGAGGGAGGGAGAAGAATGTTGGTATCTTCCATCCTTTGGTGTCTATCACCCTCGCAAGCCTAATCAGATCAGAGTGGTGTTTGACTCCAGTGCTCAGTTTGAAGGCCTCTCTCTCAATAACCTGCTCCTAACTGGGCCCAACCTGAACAACAGCCTCCTTGGAGTATTGATCCGCTTCAGACAAGAACCTGTTGCCATAATGGCCGACATTCAGCAGATGTTTCATTGCTTCATTGTGAAAGAAGACAACAGAAACTATCTTAGGTTCCTATGGCACAAGGACAACAACGTCAACAATCAGGTCATAGACTACCGGATGAAGGTCCATGTCTTCGGCAACAGTCCCTCACCTGCTGTGGCGATCTATGGACTGAGACGGACAGCCCAGGAAGGTGAGAGAGAGTACGGTTCCGATGCTCGGCAATTTGTAGAGAAGAACTTCTACGTGGACGATGGGCTCAAGTCCTTGCCCACAAGCGAAGATGCAATTGACCTACTCTCCAGAACACAGGAAATGCTATCCACATCAAACCTCAGACTCCACAAGATTATCTCTAACAGTCAAGAGGTAATGAACGCGTTTCCATCTGAGGACCATGCCACAAACCTAAAGGACCTCAACTTGGGTTCCGATGTTCCTCCAACACAGCGCAGCCTTGGTCTACTGTGGGATATCAAACGGGACACCTTCACTTTCCAAGTGTCACCCTATGACAAACCCTTTACCAAACGAGGAGTCCTATCTGTCATAAATAGCATCTATGATCCTCTCGGGTTTGTAGCACCCATCACTATTCAAGGCAAGATACTGTTAAGACAGCTTACGGCCGAGAACACGGATTGGGACACCCCGCTCCCAACTCAGAAACAGCAAAGGTGGGAGGCGTGGAAGAAGTCTCTGAAGTTCTTAGAGCAACTCCAAGTCCCACGTTGTTATTCTCCAAGATCACCTTCGACTGCAATCAGAAGAGAAGTCCATATTTTCTCTGACGCATCTACAGAAGCCATAGCCGCAGTAGCTTATCTGATGACCTTAGGAGCTAACAAGGTACACTGTGGTTTCATCCTGGGTAAAGCCAAATTCACTCCAAAGCCTGCACACTCTGTACCCAGACTCGAGCTTTGTGCTGCGGTATTGGCAGTAGAAATTGCTGAAGTTGTACAAGACGAAATGGACATTACAATTGATTCCTTTACTTTCTACACTGACAGCAGGGTGGTACTCGGGTACATTCACAACCAAACAAAGCAGTTCTATACATATGTGAGCAACAGAGTTGAGCGCATCAGAAGTTTTTCTACCCCTGAGCAGTGGCATCACATCTCCACCGATTTAAATCCAGCCGACCGAGGTACAAGACTCGCAGCGGCTTCTAAGCTTGGTGACAACATGTGGTTGACGCCTCCCAGTCTCCTGTACGAAGATTTCTGTGCGAACAACACCAAAAATGCTTATGAGCTGGTGGAACCAGAATCTGACAAGGAGATAAGACAAACTATCTCTGCTCACTATACTTCAATGACATCTAGGCAAGGTTTGAAGTCTCATCGTTTTGAACGCTTTTCAAGCTGGTCCTCCGTTGTACGAACTGTAGCTCGTCTCATTCACATTGCTCGCTGTTTTACAAAGGACAAGCCCTCAGGGTGCCATGGTTGGCACGTGTGTAAGAGTCGTCTTACTGCCGACGACATAGACCATGCTGAACAAGTTATCATCAGGTGTGTGCAACAAGAAGAATATTCACATGAGATTGGCAGTATTACCAAGGGAGTCAGCGTGTCCAAAAACAGCACTCTACTCGACTTGAATCCAGTAGTCGATCATCTCAAGTTTCTAAGAGTGGGAGGACGTTTAAGTAAATCAGACCTATACGATAAGGAGCAGAACCCTATCATCATTCCAGGTCGACATCACGTCACTACTCTGTTGATTCGGCACTATCACGAACGAGTACAGCACCAAGGCAGACATCTTACTGAAGGTGCCATCAGGTCTGCTGGCTTGTGGATCATGGGAATGAAGAGGTGCGTCTCTTCAGTTCTCCATAGATGTGTCAAGTGTCGAAGGTTACGAGGAAAACACCAACAACAACAAATGGCGAACCTCCCAGCAGATCGACTGAGCATGGACCAACCGTTTTCATATGTTGGTGTAGACGTCTTCGGGCCATGGTCGGTTGTTACCAGGAAAACCCGTGGAGGAGCCGCGAACAGTAAGCGATGGGCTGTCCTATTCACCTGTCTCAGTATCCGTGCAGTTCACATCGAGGTTATTGAATCCATGGATACCTCCAGCTTCATCAATGCCCTAAGAAGATTCTTTTCCATCCGGGGACCTGCCAAACAACTCCGGTCCGACTGCGGCACAAACTTTGTAGGAGCCTGCAAGGAACTGCAGTTTGACAACTTCTTGTCCGACAATGGATGCACTTGGGTATTCAACCCTCCACACTCTTCACACATGGGTGGATCTTGGGAACACATGATTGGTGTTGCACGAAGGATCCTCGACTCCATGTTGCTGGACCATAAACTTCCCCTTACTCATGAAGTTCTGGTCACCTTCCTCGCAGAAGTGTCAGCCATAATAAATGCTAGACCTTTGGTTCCAGTATCATCCGACCCCGATGCTCCAACGATACTTACTCCAGCTACACTCCTTACACAGAAGATTGGAGCCGCTACAGTCCCACCTGGGAATTTCGATAACAAGGACATTTACAAACGTCAGTGGAGACAAGTTCAACACCTGGCTAATGTGTTTTGGCATCGCTGGAAGACCGAATATTTACACTTGCTTCAAAACCGTCACAAATGGCAGACGCCCAGTCCCAATCTCCAAGAAGGAGACCTTGTTCTCTTAAAGGACAAAGAGGCTCATCGTAATGACTGGCCAATGGGACTTATCACCAAAGTCCTACCCGGTGAGGACGGAAAGACTCGTAAGGTAGAAGTTAAGGTGACAAAAGGGGGCTCTACCCGAACCTTCTTCCGCCCGGTCACTGAACTCGTGCTGCTTCTACGAAAGGAGGACATCACATGAACTGAACATGCTCCTGGACGTTGTTCACGGCGGGGAGCATTCCTCCTCATTCCCCAGTTTATTGAATGTTGACATTTTCCATTGGATTGAACCCTTAACATTCCCATTGGATTCTGGGTTGGTGGAAGAGTTTGCATGTTTGCGGCTTCCCCAATCTGAAGATGGGTTTATATACTTGAACTTATCTTTCGGTGTGATCTACGGGTCAACAACAACGAGTTGGACTTAAAAATCTTTTATGTTTATTATTGCATGCATGTTTTCTTCCTCTTGTTTTTTCAGGTTTGAACGACTTCGAAAAATTACGGACATCGTGAAATCCAAGGATTTCAGACGGGGAGTGTCATGTCCCACGACTTGAGAAATCATTTAATGTTTGCATTGTTTGTGTTCCATCCTTTCTTTCTAGGCAGAAGTTTGCCTTTCCCTTTATTTTGTCCCAACTCTCTCACTGTAGTCCTGTGATGTATGTTTGTTCACGCCCTTATTCTCCATTTTGTCATCATCCCCATATCTGTATGCATCCTATTACATGTCCTCTGTTGAATATTCCTTTTTACCTGCTGCTTTCATCATAATACAAGAATTTCGGTTAAAGCAATCCTCTTTTCCTGGAGTCTTCTTACATGAGAACGTGGCTGAGTTAAGCTATCTGATAAATCGGTATGAACGTGAGTACAGGTCAATACGGAAGCGCCCAAAAGAATTGGCCTATCCAGGCACCACTGCGTTCTACATACCCATGAGTCAGAATAAAGGAAGAAAGTGCATCTAGTTCAACCCATAGCCTAACATGCCCTAACATGTTGATCCAGGGGAAGGCAAAAAAAACCCATGTGGTAAGAGTAAGCTCCACCATGGGGAAAAAAATTCCTTCCCGACCCCACATACGGCAATCAGACTAGTTCCCTGGATCAACGCCCTATCAAGGAATCTAGTGTATATACCCTGTAACATTATACTTTTCCAGAAAGGCATCCAGTCCCCTCTTAAATTTAAGTAATGAATCACTCATTACAACATCATACGGCAGAGAGTTCCATAGTCTCACTGCTCTTACAGTAAAGAATCCGCGTCTATTATTATGCTTAAACCTTCTTTCCTCCAGACGTAGAGGATGCCCCCTTGTCCCTGTCTCAGGTCTATGATTAAAAAGATCATCAGAAAGGTCTTTGTACTGTCCCCTCATATATTTATACATTAACATAAGATCACCCCTTAGCCTTCGTTTTTCCAAACTAAATAGCCCCAAGTGTAATAACCTATCTTGGTATTGCAGACCCCCCAGTCCTCTAATAACCTTGGTCGCTCTTCTCTGCACCCGCTCCAGTTCAGCTATGTCTTTCTTATACACCGGAGACCAGAACTGTGCACAGTATTCTAAGTGTGGTCGAACTAGTGACTTGTATAGAGGTAAAATTATGATCTCCTCATGAGCATCTATGCCTCTTTTAATGCATCCCATTATTTTATTTGCCTTTGCAGCAGCTGCCTGACACTGACCACTGAATATGAATTTGTCATCCACCCATACACCCAGGTCTTTTTCATTGACGGTTTTGCCCAGAGTTTTAGAATTAAGCACATAGTTATACATCTTATTACTTCTACCCAAGTGCATGACCTTACATTTATCCCCATTAAAGCTCATTTGCCATTTATCAGCCCAAGCTTCTAGTTTACATAAATCATCCTGTAATATAAAATAGTCCTCCCCTGTATTGATTACCCTGCAGAGTTTAGTGTCATCTGCAAATATTGAAATTCTACTCTGAATGCCCCCTACAAGGTCATTAATAAATATGTTAAAAAGAAGAGGGCCCAATACTGACCCCTGTGGTACCCCACTGCTAACCGCAACCCAGTCCGAGTGTGCTCCATTAGTAACCACCCTTTGTTTCCTATCCCTGAGCCAGCTCTCAACCCACTTACACATATTTTCCCCTATCCCCATTATTCTCATTTTATGTAACAACCTTTTGTGTGTCACCGTATCAAAAGCTTTGGAAAAGTCCATATACACTACATCTACTGGGTTCCCTTGGTCCAGTCCGGAACTTACCTCTTCATAGAAGCTGATCAAATTAGTCTGACATGATCGGTCCCTAATAAACCCGTGCTGATACTGGGTCATGAGGTTATTCCTCTTCAGATACTCCAGTATAGCATCCCTTAGAATGCCCTCCAGGATTTTACCCACAGTAGAGGTTAAGCTTACTGGCCGATAATTTCCGAGTTCAGTTTTTGCCCCTTTTTGAATATTGGCACCACATTTGCTATACGCCAGTCCTGTGGTACAGACCCTGTTATTATGGAGTCTTTAAAGATTAAAAATAATGGTCTATCAATGACTGTACTTAATTCCTGCAGTACTCGGGGGTGTATCCCATCCGGGCCCGGAGATTTGTCAATTTTAGTGATTTTTAGACGCCGCCGTACTTCCTGCTGAGTTAAGCAGGTAACATTTAATTGGGAATTTTTATCACTAGTCATATTGGCTGCCATGGGATTTTCTTTTGTAAATGCTGATGAAAAAAAGTCATTTAGCAGATTGGCTTTTTCCTCATCCTCATCCACCATTTCACCCAGACTATTTTTAAGGGGGCCAACACTATCATTTTTTAGTTTCTTACTATTTATGTAGTTAAAGAATATTTTGGGATTATTTTTGCGCTCTCTGGCAATGAGTCTCTCTCTGTCTCAATCTTTGCTGTCTTGATTTGCTTGTTACAGAATTTATGTAATTTTCTGTATTTATTTAATGCCTCCTCACTACCTACTTCCTTTAATTCTCTAAATGCTTTCTTTTTGTCCCTTATTGCGCCCCTTACAGCTCTATTTAGCCATATTGGTTTCCTCCTATTTCTAGTATGTTTATTCCCATACGGTATATACTGTGCACAGGTCCTATCCAGGATGCTAATAAACATCTCCCATTTTCTTTGTGTATTTTTATGTCTCAGGATATCGTCCCAGTTAATTGCACCAAGATCCTCTCTCATCCGTTGGAAATTTGCCCTCCTGAAGTTTAGTGTCCTTGTCACCCCTCTACTACACATCTTATTAAAGGAGACATGAAAACTTATTATTTTGTGATCACTATTCCCCAAGTGACCCCCAACCCTTATATTTGATATGCGGTCTGGCCTGTTGGTTAATATTAGGTCTAGCAGTGCCCCCCTTCTTGTTTGGTCCTGAACCAGTTGTCAGAGGTAATTGTCTCTCATAGTTGTCAGACACCGATCACCTTTGCTGGAACTGCAGCTTTCTGTTCCCCAATCTATTTCAGGGTAGTTGAAGTCCCCCATAATAATGACTTCTCCTTGAGTCGCAGCTTCATCTATTTGCTTTACGAGGATATTCTCCATTGCTTCCATTATTTTTGGAGATTTATAACAAACCCCTATCAGTAATTTATTATTTTTTCCCCCTCCCCTTATCTCCACCCACAGGGACTCCACATTTTCATTAGATTCACCTATATTATCACGCGGGATGGGTTTTAAGGTCGATTTTACATACAGACACACCCCACCCCCTCGCTTATCTGTACGGTCATTTCTGAAAAGGCTATAGCCCTGCAAGTTAACAGCCCAGTCATGGCTCTCATCCAGCCACGTCTCAGATATCCCCACCATGTCATAATTATGCTCCAACAACATTAGTTCTAATTCGTCCATTTTGTTGGTGAGCTTAGCGGTTGCCATGTCACGTTTGGAGAGCCCCTTATGTGCCTAAACAGTGGAAACCACCACAAATGACCCCATTTTAGAAACTAGACCCCCCAAAGGAACTTATCTAGATGTGTGGTGGGCACTTTGAACCCCCAAGTGCTTCACAGAACTTAATTACATAGAGCCGTGAAAATAGAAAATCATATTTTTTTCCATACAAAAAATGATCTTTTTGCCCTCAGTTTTTTTTTCAAAAGGGTAACGGAAGAAATTTTACCCCAAAAGTCGTTGTGCAATTTGTCCTGAGTATGCTGACACCCCATATGTGGGGGTAAACCACTGTTTGGGCGCATGACAGAGCTCAGAAGGGAAGGAGCGCCATATTGGAGAGCAGATTTTGCTGGAATTGTTTGTGGGTGACATGTGACATTGTCAGAGCCCCTGAGGTGCCAGAACAGCATAAGCCCCAAAAAGTGACTGCATTTTACAAAATACTTCCCTGAATGAATTCTTCTAGTGGTGCAGTGAGCATACTGACACCACAGCTGTTCCATAGAAAATTACACCATTGGGCAGTGAAGAAAAAATAATTACATTTTACCACTAAAATGTTGTTTTAACCCCAGATTTTACATTGGAAAATAGGTAGATAGGTAAATGGTCACTACACCCATAGATGAATTCGCAGAGGGGTGTCATTTCCAAATCCCAGAGGGGTGTCATTTCCAAAATGGGGTCACTTCAGTGGAGATTCTGCTGTTATGGCACTTTGGAGAGCCACTAAGTGCCAGAATAACAGAATCCCCCTGAAGTGACCCCATTTTGGAAATGACACCCCTCTGGTTATTCATCTATGGATATAGTGACCAGGGAGATTTCCAGAAACACGTAGTGGAAGTTTTAGAGCAAAAATGTCATTGTAGTGCCCAATATATTGTGCCCAGCTTGTGTCTCTGGAGACATTCCCCCACCTACCCGCGGAAATTGTTAAGTCAGCTCTACTCAGATGTATCTGTCACTAAATAAACCAAATGCTTGAATGTCAAAACAGTGTAAAAACGTGGTTCTGTGTGGAAGATTGTAAATCAGTCATGGAGGCATAAGGCTGGCAATGATGGGCATTGTGGGCAATAATAGCGGGTATCACGCCTCATTCCTCTCTTGGAACATACACGACATCTTCTCTGGAGGTTCTTTCTTGTTTCAGTTGCTGGAATGAGTGCAATAAAATGTCGCTCAGTGAGTCTTCTGACATCTTCAGATTCTAAAGGATTGGTGGGGACAAAATACAAACTTAAACCCAACAATCTGCTGCTGTCATTATACACAGTCAAGAGGTCGGTGAACAATATTAATAACACAATATTCTATCTGCGCTTATTTACACCGGTGGGACGGGCGGTCTCCATCATCAGGGTCCAATGGGTTTCTCGGCTAAGAAGTTTTTGTCGCCAAGCTCCGCTCCTTCTGGGCTTACTGACCCTTTCCATTCTGAAAAACTGGAAACCGCTCAGATCACCGCCGTGCACCTGATAAAATGTCTGGATACGTTAGAGGGATTAGGTCTCTGGTCACTGATCCCTGAGGGGCTCACTGAGGCTGCCGGAGGTCTCATGTTGTGGGTGTGAAATAACTGAACCATGTGATGGGCGTTTTATATAAACCCTGACTCCCTGGTATAACACTAGGTTATGACTAAGGGTACTGTCACACAGTACCATTTTGATCGCTACGACGGTACGATTCATGACGTTCTAGCGATATCGTTACGATATCGCAGTGTCTGACACGCAGCAGCGATCAGGGATCCTGCTGAGAATCGTACGTCGTAGCAGATCGTGTGGAACTTTCTTTCGTCGCTTGATCACCCGCTGACATCGCTGGATCGTTGTGTGTGACAGCGATCCAGCGATGTGTTCGCTTGTAACCAGGGTAAACATCGGGTAACTAAGCGCAGGGCCGCGCTTAGTAACCCGATGTTTACCGTGGTTACCAGCGTAAACGTAAAAAAAACAAACAGTACATACTTACATTCCGGTGTCTGTCCTCCAGCGTCTCAGCTTCTCTCCACTGTGTGAGCGTCTGCCAGCCGGAAAGCGAGCACAGCGGTGACGTCTGACGTCACCGCTGTGCTTGCCGGCTATGGCGCTTTTACACAGTGGAGAGAAGGAGAACGCCGGGGACAGACACCGGAATGTAAGTATGTACTGTTTGTTTTTTTTATTACTTTTACGCTGGTAACCACGGTAAACATCGGGTTACTAAGCGCGGCCCTGCGCTTAGTTACCCGATGTTTACCCTGGTTACCGGGGACTTCGGCATCGCTCCAGCGCCGTGATTGCAACGTGTGACCGCAGTCTACGACGCTGGAGCGATATTCATACGATCGCTGCGACGTCACGGATCGTGCCGTCGTAGCGATCAAAATGGTACTGTGTGACAGTACCCTAAGGGGCATATTTGGCCCTGAAACGTGTAACCCGTGTCTGGGACCCCTGCTATTTAGGCCATTTTTCTATTGTCGGTTGTCCATGGTCTTAATGAAGATTTTACAATAAAGCTTATTGGACTGCAACCTCTTGGTGCTGGATTTTTTACTACCTGTTGGATTTTCCTGGGATGGCGGCCATGCACATACATGCACCCCCCATATATTTGTTGTAGTCAATGACAGACACAGATTTTGGAGTAGTGGATCCTTGTTGGTCTGCAGTGGTCCTTGTGGCATCTGTGTGGATCGAGCTCAGGATAACATTTTTTTTTTTTATCTTTATACTTAAGGGCAAGCATCTCTCCATTGTGTAAAGCCCCTGACTGCCCCTTTCGGCACTTTTTGTTGATCAATGATTGCGGAAACCCCTGACGATATTTGCGAGTGGTCCCACAAGCCCCCATGTTATGTTCAACCAGACTTTTTTAAACCCCTTTACCCCCAAGGGTGGTTTGCATGTTAATGACCGGGCCAATTTTTACAATTCTGACCACTGTCCCTTTATGAGGTTATAACTCTGGAACGCTTCAACGGATCCCGGTGACTCTGACATTGTTTTCTCGTGACACATTGTACTTCATGATAGTGGTAAAATTTCCTTGACATTACTTGAGTTTATTTGTGAAAAAACGGATATTTGACAAAAATTTTGAAAACTTCGCAATATTTCAACTTTGAATTTTTATGCCCTTAAATCACAGAGATATGTCACACAAAATACTTAATAAATAACATTTCCCACATGTCTACTTTATATCAGCACAATTTTGGAACCAAAATGTTTTTTGTTAGGGAGTTATAAGGGTCAAAAGTTGACCAGCAATTTCTCATTTTTAACAACACCATTTATTTTTTTAGGGACCACATATCATTTGAAGTCATTTTGAGGGGTCTATATGATAGAAAATACCCAAGTGTGATACCATTCTAAACACTGCACCCCTCAAGGTACACAAAACCACATTCAAGAAGTTTATTAACCCTTCAGGTGTTTCACAGGAATTTGTGGAATGTTTAAATAAAAATGAACATTTAACTTTTTTCACAAATAATTTACTTCAGCTCCAATTTGTTTTATTTTACCAAGGGTAACAGGAGAAAATGGACCCCAAAAGTTGTTGTGCAATTTGTCCTGGTTACGCTGGTACCCCGTATGTGGGAGAAAACTACTGTTTGGGTGCATGGCAGAGCTCGGAAAGGAAGAAGTGGCGTTCTGGAATGCAGACTTTTATGGAATGGTATGTAGACATCTCATTGCGTTTGCAGAGCCACTGATGTACCTAAGCAGTAGAAATCCCCCAAAAGTGACCCCATTTTGGAAACTAGACCCCCCAAGGAACTTATCTAGATGTGTTGTGAGAACTTTGAACCCCCAAGTGTTTCACTAAAGTTTATAATGCAGAGCCGTGAAAATAAAAAAAAATAATTTTTTTTTTACACAAAAATAATTTTTTAATCCCCCAGTTTTGTATTTTTTTAAGGGTAACAGGAGAAACTGGACCCCAAACCTTGTTGTCCAATTTGTCCTGAGTACGCTGATGCCCCATATGTGGGATAAACCACTGTTTTGGTGCACAGCAAAGCTCGAAAGGGAAGGAGCACTGTTTTACTTTTTCAACGCAGAATTGTATGGATTGAGATGTCATGTTGCATTGCAGAGTCCGTGGTGTGCCTAAACAGTGGAAACCTCCAAATTCTATCTCCAACCCTATCCCCAACACACCCCTAACCACACCCCTAATCCCAACACACCCCTAACCCTAATCCCAACCCCAACACACCCCTAATCCCAACCATAACCCTAACCACACCCCCAACCCAACCGAAAATGTAACTTTAGCCCCAACCCTAACCCTAATGGGAAAATGGAAATAAATACATTTTTTAATTTTATTATTTTTCCCTAACTAAGGGGGTGATGAAGGGGGGTTTGATTTACTTTTATAGTGGGTTTTTTAGCGGATTTTTATGATTGGCAGCCGTCACACACTAAAAGACGCTTTTTATTGCAAAAAATATTTTTTGTGTCTCCAAATTCTGAGACCTATAATTTTTCTATATTTTGTTCCACAGAGTCATGTGAGGTCTTGTTATTTGTGGGACGAGTTGACGTTTTTATTGTTACCATTTTTGGGCATGTGACATTTTTTGATCGCTTTTTATTCTGATTTTTGTTAGGCAGAACGAACAAAAACCAGCAATTTGTGATTTTCTTTTGGGAGGCGTTTATACCATTCAGCGTTTGGTAAAATGGATAAAGCAGTTTTATTCTTCAGGTCAGTACGATTACAACGATACCTCATTTATATCATTTTTTATGTTTTGGTGCTCTTCTACAATAAAAACTATTTTATATAAAAAATAATTATTTTTGCATCGCTTTATTCTGAGAACTATAAGTTTTAAATTTTTTTTGCTGATGATGTTGTATGGCGGCTCGATTTTTGTGGGATAAGATGACGTTTTCAGCGGTACCATGGTTATTTAAATTCGTATTTTTGATTGTGTGTTATTCCACTTTTTGTTCGGCGATGTGATGATAAAGCATTGTTTTTGCCTCGTTTTATTTTATTTTTTTTACGGTGTTCACTGAAGGGGTTAACTAGTGGGACAGTTTTATAGGTCGGGTTGTTAGCCATACTAAATATGTGTACTTTTATTTTTATTTTTTATATACATAAAGAAATGTATTTATTGGAACAATATATATATATATATATATATATATATATATATATATATATATATATATATATATTTATTTTTTATTTAGGACTTTTTTTAAATATTTTTACACATGCTAATATATATATTTTTTTACTTTTTTACATTGTCCCAGGGTGGCGCTTTTATACAATAAAACTATTCTACAAAAAAAAAATAATTATTTTTGCGTCGCTTTATTCTGAGGGCTATAACTTTTTTATTTTTTTGCTGATGATGCTGTATGGCAGCTCGTTTTTTGCTGGACAAGATAACGTTTTCAGCGGTACCATGGTTATTTATGTCCGTCTTTTTGATCGTGTGTTATTCCACTTTATGTTTGGCGGTATGATAATAAAGCGTTGTTTGCCACGTTTTTTTTACGGTGTTCACTGAAGGGGTTAAATAGTGGGACACATTTATAGGTCGGGTCGTCACGGATGCGGGGATACTAAATATGTGTACTTTTTTATTTACATAAATGCATTAATTGGAAATATATATATATATACTATTTTTTTTTACACATGTAAATATTTTTCTTTTACTTTGTCCCAGGGTGGGACATCATGCTATAGTGTCAGATCGCTGATCTGACACTTTGCACAGCACTGTGTCAGATATCAGCGAACTGACAGGCAGTGCTGGAGGCTTGCCGGTAAGCCACCTCCCTGCCGGACCCAGATGGAGCCCCACGGTCATTTTGGATCCAGGGCCTGCAGGGAGGAGGCGCTTGGAACAACGTGATCATATCGCGTTGTTCCGAGGGTCTCAGGGAAGAAGGCAGGGCGCCCCCTCCCTGCGCGATGCTTCCCTATGCCACCGGAACGCTCCGATCATGTTTCATCGCAGTGTTCCAGGGGTTAATGAGCCAGGAGAGGTCCATGACCGCTCCTGGCACATAGTGCCGGATGTCAGCTGTGATAATCAGCTGACACCCGGCCGCTGATCGGTGATAACGTACTATCCCATCGGTGGTCATAGGGGCCCAGGTTACCGTGACGGGATAGTACGTCTCATGTCAGAAAGGGGTTAAATAGGGGTATGCTGGTGTAGTAGTTGTCAACCTACAGATTGTAGCCTTTTTGTAAAAATGGAGTTTTCACCTCCCAAACTGTTTTTCCAGATGTCCCCAGATAAGTAGGGCATCCTGGTGGGTTTAGCTGGCTATCGTTACCCTCATAAATGTGAAAAGCTGATGTGTATCCGATTGAACTGTCGCACATTTTATAGAGCTTTTTTCCGAACCTTGCCCTCTTAGAAGGAATAAATTGCTTGAGGTGCAGTCTTCTTCTGAATTTTACAAGGGACTCATCAATGGAAATGTTTTCTGTTGGGGTGTAGAGCTTTAAGAATGTTTCTGTCAAGTCTTCGATGATGGGTCTGATTTTGAATAGTCTGTCATGTTCTGGGGCATCTCGGGCAGGCACTGACTATTGTCGTTAAAATGCCACAATCTCATGAGCATTTCATAACGAGTCCTAGAAAGAAGGCAGAAAACATTGAGGTGACTTGAACAGGGCAGTTGGACCAATAGGACCGAATGCTCTTTTTTATTTTCCTAAAAATGTTTTCATTTCTAGGACATTAGTTGGTGTCCATAAATTTGACCTAGCATAATAGGATCGTGGATTCTGGCTGATGAATTGGGACATATATGAATTTGTTTGTAGGACAATATGCTCTAGCAAGCTATCTGTCAGAAACAAATTTTAAAAAATTAACTGGTCCAAAATTTTCCACCTCCACATTTATACCAGGAATGGCATTAAAATTAGGGATGACTGGAGTAGCCGAATCCGAAGCCTCCCATCTGGGTAATGCTACATAAAGAGGCAAAGCCCCTTGGACATTGGTGTGCGCCAATTCACGAGCACTAGGTACAGCGCTAGTACTGGGCATTGTTCCCTGAGTTGGAGACATTTCTCCAAAAGAGCTATTTGTCCTTCTTGTTGTACTGGTCCTTGTGTGTGAGGATGGACCAGAATCACTGCTCATTTCTGAGCTATCACTGTCGCTGCTGCTGAAGCCCTCGAAATCCACATCACCATCTGGCACTGCACTTTCTTCGCTGTCAGAACATAAAAGTGCATAAGCCTCCTCTGCACTATAATACTGACGGGCCATTTTATTTTTATGTATTTTTTCAGGAAATAGAAAACTTTGACGTGACTGACTGACGTGACGTGACTGAGGTGACCAAATTATTGGAGAGACAATTGAGAAAAGCCTAATTCTTTAGCCTAACCCTAACTTTAGCCTAACAGTAACCCTAACTTTAGCCTCAACACTAACCCTAACTAACCTGCCTTATCTTTTTTTTTTTTTACTTTATAACAAGATCGCTGACTGACACAGCTGTTGCCAGCAGCACTTGTAACACTGTTTCTCCTCTAATCTCCCACTGACAGGGGATTTGAGGAGAAATTGGGTTTCTATGAGGCAGATCGCCCGGGAAAGTTCATTGCTACAACACTCTTTCCTAATGATTTGTCTTAATGGCTGGTGTGATGCTGATGTCATCAGGACCTGAACCAATCAGGTCTTGATGAGGCTGGGGGTCACAGTAAGAGTTGTGCGCTGGAATCCCATAGTTATAGCTAGCGCCAATGTTTATCTACCATTGGCGGTCACGAAGTGGATAAGTTAAGGGCACCATCATTTCTGTCCAGGCCTATTTCATGAGTTTTTTGTTTTTTTTTTAATTCTGTGGAAGCATGGTTAAAAAGCAGTGTCTGACTTTCATTTGTTCATTCTCATAGATTTTTTATTTATTATTATTTTTGTCAGATTCAAGTTATTTCTGTGACCATTGTGGGTTTTTCTGTCATTAAATGAGGGGTACCAACAATGTTGACCACATGTGCAGGAGGAATGAATATTTTGACTCCACAGCCACTTTCTGGAAATCAGCACGAAGTGGATGTTGGAGAGTGAAAATTACACATTTATAATTTTATTACCCAGCACATAGTGCCCAAATTGTGCTCCAGGACACACACACCGCAAATTAAGTGGATTCTTCTCACTATATAATATTGCTAAATACAGGGATCCTAAATGTTGTTTGAGCACACTGCAAGACTCAGAAGTGAGAGCGGATTTTGCTGGATTGGTTTATAGAAACTTTGTTGCTTGTCAACAGCCTTTGAGCCACTAATAGTGTGGGAATCTCTGTTTTTCCATTGACAGATGATGGACCTGAGTGGGGACTTGTTTTTTGTGAGATGAGAATTGGTATTATTTTCACCTACATAACATCGATTGGTTTCTTTTTATTCAATATTTGGGAGAAAGAATGAACGAACAGTTGAACACCACACACTACTGGCTCATCCAGCAAGGTTTTCTATTAGACTGAACTGTCATTGTCTTTTTATGGACAGTTTAAATAGAAATGTTCAAAAATATAAAACTCAAGGATATTTTATTAAAAAAAATGTTTTTTGTCTTAGCAGATGACTGTACCAGGAGAACAGAGGGACAGCTGACATCTTCAGTTTATAAATCTGATGATCTTGAGATCCTACCAGATACAACTGAAGTGATTGCTGTTACTCCAGATATATCATCATCCATTCACAGCAAATATCTTTCATCTCATCCTATGAAACAGGTCCCATGTTCTGATTCATTACTGACTACTAAGGAAAATCAAAATCACAAAAGAGGCATTAAAAAACAAACTGCTCCTAAAGCAAAGAAGTCATTTTCCTGCTCAGAATGTGGGAAATGTTTTAACCAGAAATCACATTTTGTTATTCACCAAAGAACTCACACAGGGGAGAAGCCTTTTTCCTGCTCAGAATGTGGGAAATGTTTTATGAAGAAATCAAATTTGGTTAATCACCATAGAGTTCACACAGGGGAGAAGCCTTTTTCCTGTTCAGAATGTGGGAAATGTTTTACCCACAAAGAGAATCTTGTTACACACCAAACAACTCACACAGGAGAGAAGCCTTTTTTCTGTTCAGAATGTGGGAAATGTTTTAACCAGAAAGGGAGTCTAGTTAGTCACCAGAGAACTCATACAGGGGAGAAGCCTTTTTCCTGTTCAGAATGTGGGAAATGTTTTAACCAGAAAGGGAGTCTAGTTAGTCACCAGAGAACTCATACAGGGGAGAAGCCTTTTTCCTGTTCAGAATGTGGGAAATGTTTTAACCAGAAAGCGCTTCTTGTTAGCCATCAGAGCAGTCACACAGGGGAGAAGCCTTTTTCATGTCCAGAATGTGGGAAATGTTTTAACCGGAAACGGCTTCTTGTTAGTCACCAGAGAACTCACACAGAGGAGAAGCCTTTTTCCTGTTCAGAATGTGGGAAATGTTTTAAACAGAAATGGCATCTTGGTAATCACCAGAGAACTCACACAGGGGAGAAGCCTTTTTCCTGTTCAGAATGTGGGAAATATTTTAACCAGAAAGGGAATCTAGTTAATCACCAGAGAACTCACACAGGACAGATGCCTTTTTCCTGTTCAGAATGTGGGAAATGTTTTAACCGGAAAGGGAGTCTAGTTAGTCACCAGAGAACTCACACAGGGGAGAAGCCTTTTTCCTGTTCAGAATGTGGGAAATGTTTTCAATGGAAACAGCTTCTTGTTAGACATCAGTGCAGTCACACAGGGGAGAAGCCTTTTTCCTGTTCAGAATGTGGGAAATGTTTTACACGGAAAGCGCTTCTTGTTAGACATCAGAGCAGTCACACAGAGGGGAAACGTTTTTCGTTTTCTTAATGTGGGAAATATTTTACTTGCAAATCAACTGTTAATAAATATCAGAGACATCACATAGGGGAGAAGCCTTTTTTATGTTCATAATGTTGGAATAGTTTTTACCAAAATTGAATCTACTTACATTTGCTGTCTCTTGTCATTCATGTTTGCTGACAAAAGGATAAAACTAAACTTTATTAACTCCAAATGTAAAACTATACCCATAATTCACCCCCAGAAGGTTAGTCAGATGGTGACTAATAGAAAAAAACATATACCCCACAGTTCAGTATATTGGGTGAGGTGACGTATATACACTCACTCTCCAAGCCTCTCATTTCTATGGGTTTCATCATCCTCACCAAAGGCGACTCATCAGGAGACTATTTAATATTGACCTATATTCAAGCGAGACTAGACAAAAACCAAATCATGTATCATGTTTTCAGAAACAGCCAGAAAACCAGCCACATATTGGCAGATCCCAGACCTCAAACTATATACTTTGTAAGTTTATAAGCCACTCCAGTGTCAGGAATAGATAGTATGTGACAATACAGTATAATTCTTGTGTTTTTCTCCTATAGGGACTGCCCTAGTTTGGTATTGTAGCAGCTGTTAATTAGTAGTGCAGACAAATTGTCCTGGACTAAACTCCGTTTTCAGACGGCCCAATATGTACCACTCGGGGAAAACTTACCTGCTCCAAAGATCAATAGCAGCTTCTAACTAATGGCCATGCTGCGGTCTGTCAAGGAATGCAATATCGTTATAAAGACTAGGGATGTGTGCAATCATAATGTCTGGAACATCTGTGCCATTATTTAGTATGAATATGGAGATTATCTCTGAAAGTTAAGTGTTCCCTGAGTGGTATATACTGTATTGTCACATACTATCTATTCCTGACACTGGAGTGGCTTATAAACTTACTAAGTATATAGTTTGAGGTCTGGGATCTGCCAATATGTGGCTAGTTTTCTGACTGTTTCGGATAACATGATACATGATTTTAGTTTTTTTTTGTCTAGTTTAGCTTGAATATAGTTCAATATTCAATAGTCTCCTGATGAGTTGCCTTTGGTGAGGACGATGAAACCCGTAGAAATGAGAGACTTGGTGAGTGAGTGTGTATACGTCACCTCACCCTATATACTGAACTGTGGGGTACATGTTTTTTCTATTAGTCACCTACTGACTAACCTTCAGGGGGTGAATTATGGGTATAGCTTTGGAATTAATAAAGTTAAGTTTTATTCTTTTGTCACTGAATCTTTTTCTAATCAAGGGATCATTTTATATATAATTATGTATTATAATTTTTTTTTCTCAGTGAACTCATTCCTCATGTTTGGCCTCATTGAAATAAAAACACTCATACTCCTCTGGCGGCCGGCTCCACTTCAGTGGTGTCGAGGCTCACTGTCCCTGGGCTTATGTGAGGTTGTTACATCACACGATCCCTGCACCCGGTCAGCGGCAGCTTCATTGTTCCTTCGGACGTATTGAACATGAACAGGAAGCCAGGGCCGCGGCTGCTCTCTGCCTCATGATGCTTGATTTGTCCGAAGGTGGGGACAGTGACGTCAGCGCTGATTGGGCACAGGACTCACATGACGTAAAAACCTCAAGAGCCCCAAGAACACAAGCACCAACACCAGTGAAACGGCGCCACCATGGGAGGTTTGTATAAGTGTTTTTACTTTAACAGGACCAAACATGAGGAATGAGAAGGGCTTGTCCAACTAGTTGTCAACCTTTATAAACATAAAAAATCCCACACCGGAAAAATCCATTATTATACTTAGAGTGTGGGAAATGAATTACAGGAAAATCGTATTTCCAGTTCACCACCTGACAGCACCATTGGAGGTCGTCCTTCTTACCCTCAGTGGGACAGGAACAACAAGCGGTTAAAAGGACCAACCCCACTCCACCCACCAGTGTTTTTCCTGTCCCACTGCAGATAGGAACTGCAAGCGTGTCCTCTGACGGTGCTGGCAGATGGTGGGGATCGGGGGGCCCAGCCTTTCCCTTCCCTGCCGCAAGACATCTGGGGCTGATACCTGCAATGGGGGGTCCTCATCCTCCCTAGTGTAGCGCTGCTCCTGGGGGTCGGGTCCGCTTCCTCCGTATGGGGGCTCTCGGTCCGGGCGTCTGTCTGCCGGGGAGTCGGGATGATGGCCGCTTCCAGCGCGGCCAGCTCCAGCGTGCGGCCGCAGCTTCTCCAGAGACCGCTTCCAAGTGGCCACTTCTGGGTTCAGCGGCCGCGTCACTTCCAGCCACGACGGCCGCGTCACTTCCGGTCGCGGCCAGCGTGGGAGAATGGCGCCAGCAGCAGCGCCGGCCTCAGGGAAAGGCACAGCACGGTCACCGCAGTGGCGGTAAGGAGGGCAGGATCAACCAGGTAAAAACCTATATAAACTACTAAGGGGGTCTGTATACCGCCGGTCATCCTGACAAGGAGCACTCGGCTATAACGGCTAACATTGTCCTCACTATGGAGGAGGCAGCCAGACCTGAGGGGACTGACCAGCTTCAGGGGCACGTGAGTGGGCTCTGTTAAGCCATACCACAAAGCTCACCCCTCCCCCTGCTTCCCTGCCTACGTATCCCATATGTATCTCTATCTATCCTAGGCAGAACCTCCCATTCCCACATCCGAAAGGAAAAAGTCTGGGAAGAGTAAATGCCCAATATGTGCCACTAAGTTCCCGGAAAATTGGCGGAAGCCATTGTGCAAATCTTGCACATCCAAGATTGTGGGGGATGAACAGACTGCATTACTATCCAATATGAGGACAATGATTCGACAAGAGGTTCAGGCATCCATCTCAAGCTTGAATCTTCCCCAGAGTCAGTCAGAACCACAGACCTCACGGAAGATGCCGAGGGAGGCCAGCCCCTCTTCCGAGGGAGAGGTTTTGGAGGATTCTGACCAGGAGGAAAGAGACGGATCATTGGTCAAGGGGAAAAGAGATCTCTTCTCTGCGGCAGACACAGATGAACTTCTTTATCCTGTACGTAACACCATGCAGTTACAGGATACGCCAGAGGAGACCTCGATCCAGGACGAGATGTTTGGCGGATTACATGCCCAAGTGACAAAGGTTTTTCCCGTCAATAACCACATCTGTTCCATGATCCTGGAAGAATGGCAAGAAGCGGAGAAGAAACTAGTGATACCCAGAGACTTTAAACTCCGGTTGTCCTATAATCCAGAGGACATGAAAGTGTGGGATGAAGTCCCAAAGATTGATATTCCGCTAGCAAAAGTGGCGAAGAAGACCTCAATCCCATTTGAGGACTCCTCCGCATTGAAAGATCCTATGGATCGCAAAGCAGATGGCCTGCTCAGGAGAACTTGGGAGTCCTCCGCAGCAATAATACAGGCCAATATAGCTGCAACATCGGTAGCCCGGTTAATGCATCTATGGATTGACGATTTGGAGGAACATCTCAAAGCCAAAACTTCCAGAGATGTTATCCTCAAATCCCTGCCGTTGCTTAAACTTGCAACCGGCTTTATGGCGGACGCTTCGGCTGAATCTGTAAGTTTTGCTGCCAGAAGCGAGTCCTTGTCTAACGCGACCAGAAGAGCCATATGGCTAAAAACCTGGTCGGGGGATATCCAGTCAAAAAATAAATTATGCGGTATCCCATTCTCAGGGAATAAAGTATTTGGGCCCATTCTAGATGACATCTTAGAAAAGGCCTCAGATAAAAAGAAGGGGTTCCCTGAGGAAAATACAAAAAAGAACCAGCCCTTTCGTAGATCCCGACCTAGTCAGAGGACAGACTACAGGGGGAAAGGGAAGACTGGGAGGTGGTCTTATCCCAAGGGTGGAAAGGGTAGAGACTCCATCTTCCCAAGTACAGGTACTGGGAGACCAAATAAGTGACATCAGGGTAGGTGGTCGGTTACAGAAATTTCTAGGGGGTTGGCAGAAAATATCCCAGAACCCTTGGATTCTGCAGGTGATTGCTCAGGGATACAAACTAGAGTTCTCCAGCAGTCCCCCAGAAAGATTTGTGGTAACCCGACCCTGTCCGCTCTCAGACTCCTCTATGTGGATAAACATCCAGGAGTTGATAGTTAGATGCGATAACTCCAGTTCCCATTCCAGAAAGAGGCAAAGGCCGTTACTCCCATTTGTTTTCAATAAAAAAAAACATCTGGGGACTCCCGGACGATCATAAATTTAAAGTCCGGTACAAAAAATTCAAGATGGAATCTATAAGATCCACAACGCCTCTTATAGACAAGGACATGGTGATGTGCACCCTAGACCTAAGCAATGCATATTATCATGTCCCGATACACGCTTCCTACCAAAAATTCCTGAGATTTGCCTTAATGAACAAGGGAATATTACATCACTTCCAGTTCAAATGTCTCCCCTTCGGGCTTGCTTCGGCGCCCAGGATTTTCACCAAACTGATGTCAGAAGTTGTGGCCTATCTAAGAAACCAGAATATTACCATAGTACCATATCTGGACGACTTTCTGATAATGGCGAGATCAGAGAAGCTCCTCAGAATAGACTGCAGCTTCACTCTTTCCATCCTGCAGCATCTGGGGTGGATAGTGAACTGGAAGAAATCCTGCCTGGTCCCAGATTCCAGAATGAAATTTTTGGGGGTGATATTAGATTCCAAACTAAGAACATCTTTCTTACCAGAAGACAGACAGGAGGCCTTGATCAGGCAGGTTCATCAATTCAGAAGAAGTACCCCCTCCATAAGAGAGGTAATGAGGATACTGGGATTTATGACAGCATGCATACCCTGTGTGAAATGGAGCCAATTCCACTCGCGGGAGTTACAGAGAGAAGTCCTGGGATCTTGGAACAGGAAACAGAGTTCCCTGGACAGGAAGATGATTGTGTCTCCGTCAGTAAGGAGATCCCTAACCTGGTGGACCACACCGGAAAACCTGAGAGAGGGAGTTCCATGGATTCTCGATCCCTGTGTTACGGTTACCACAGACGCCAGTCAATAGGGATGGGGCGGTCACATAGGAAGAACATACTATCAGGGAGAATGGACTCCTCAGATTTTCGCAAGATCATCAAATTTCAAGGAGCTGTATGCGATCTGGAAGGATTTGTGCCAGGCCCAGTCGCAGGTCAGGGGCAGACATGTAAGGATAATGTCCGACAATGTCACAGCAGTGGCATTTCTGAGACACCAGGGAGGTCCGAAGTATCCACCACTGCAAAACTTAGCAGACCAGATTTTCAGATGGGCAGAGAAATCGGTCAAATCCATCTCGGCAGTTCACCTGGAAGGCGCCAAGAATCAAATAGCAGATTTCTTGAGCAGAACATCTGTACATCCCGGAGAATGGGAACTGAACCCAGAAGTATTCAGCAGTCTGTGCCAGAAATGGGGAACACCTCAGGTGGACCTCTTTGCCACCAGGTCAAACACAAAGACCAGAGCATTTTTCTCGCTCAATCCTTTAGACGGAGCCACTGCAGTAGACGCCTTGTCTCAATATTGGGGAGAAGGTCTCCTGTACGCATTTCCACCTCTTCCTCTGATACCGAAGACACTCAGGAAGATACAAGACGAGGGAGCAACCGTAATCCTGGTGGTTCCTTTTTGGCCAAAAAGGAGCTGGTTTTCTCTACTATCCAGAATGTCAACAGAGAAACCAGTCTTATTACCAAGCAGGCAGGACCTTCTACTTCAGGGTCCGGTGCTCCACAAGAACCCAGACTCTCTTCACCTATCTGCTTGGATCCTGAATGGCAAACCTTAAGATCCAGAGGCCTGTCAGAAGATGTCATTACCACACTCCAGGCAAGCAGAAAGCCGGTGACTTCGGCGATTTACAAGAAAATCTGAAAGCGGTATTGTTCCTTTCTGGGAGGAGTTTCTGTGGATGTTTCAAAACCAGACATTCCCAGAATCCTCGACTTCCTGCAACTCTGATTTGACAAGGGCCTTCGGCCTAGTACTCTAAAAGTACAGATTGCAGCACTTAGTGATTTCTTTGATACATCACTAGCCTCCCATCCCTGGATAGCAAGATTTTCCAGGGCCACACAGAGAATGAGGCCACTTGTGAGAAAACCAACCCCTCCTTGGGACCTAAACCTGGTCCTTAATACTCTATGTAAAACCCCGTACTTGTTATCAGAAGATATGAGCATAGCCAATCTCTCCTTTAAAACTGCTTTCCTGATTGCCATCACGTCAGCTAAAAGGCTGGGGGAGATGCAGGCTCTTGCCATCCAGAACCCATATCTTCAGATTTTTGATGACAGAATAGTCTTTAAACTTAACCCTGCTTTCCTCCCCAAGGTAGTATCCTCTACCAATATAAATCAGAAGATTATCCTTCCTTCATTCAGCCAACACCCTAGAAACGCAAAAGAAGGGGTCTACCATAACCTTGACATTAGGGAGACTGTTCTAAAATACCTGGGGGCGACGGAAAGTTGGAGACAGGACACTAACTTGTTCGTACAGTACGGTGGGCCAAATAGGGGTTGTAAAGCTGCAAAATCTACCATTGCTAGGTGGATTAAAACCATGATAAGCCTAGCATATACAGACCAAGGGAAAGATCCCCCGGATACTCTTAGGGCCCATTCAACACGAGCTATCTCTACATCATGGGCAGAGAAAGGGGGAGCCTCAGTTGAGCAAATCTGTAGGGCGGCGACTTGGAGCAGTCTTTCTACCTTTGCTAGACACTATAAATTACATGTCGTATCAGATCAGTTAGCCTTTGGTAGAAAGGTATTACATGCAGTAGTCCCACCCTAACTTAAAAATCCTTTGGTATTTCTCCAATGGTGCTGTCAGGTGGTGAACTGGAAAACGGTAATTAGTTCTTACCGGTAATTGTATTTCCAGGAATCCACCTGACAGCACTACTAGTTCCCTCCCACTGCAAGCTTGTACTATTGACTAATGTGATGTAACATTGGTGTATAACTGTTAATAAACTCTCTTTTTGCATCCATCCAGATGTGGTACTTAGAAAATCACTGGTGGGTGGAGTGGGGAGGGTCCTTTTAACCGCTTGTTGTTCCTGTCCCACTGAGGGTAAGAAGGACGACCTCCAACGGTGCTGTCAGGTGGATTCCTGGAAATACAATTACCGGTAAGAACTAATTACCGTTTTTGCTGACTTTCAAAAATAACTCAGATGCAGGATGACCCAATTGTATATTATATATCAGACCTATTTGACCCCAACACGACTCTTTAAAATGGGTCGCCTCCACTCATCAGATTGTTTACGGTGTCATACACGAGATGTAGATTTTATCCATATGATTTGGAAGTGCCCGGTAATTTTTCACTATTGGAAAGAGGTCACGACATTCTTAACATCTTTATTGTCAATTCCTATACCACTTGAGCCATTGACCTGCTTATTCGGGGTATGGGATGCAGAGGCCTGGGATCACCACACTGGGATTTTTCTTCGAGAGACGCTCTTCTTGGCACGGAAGATACTGGCGTTAAGGTGGATGGGTGGTTCCTCCCCGACTCTCAGAGCTTGGATTGACTTGGTGAACTCGGTCATTCCATATGAAAGAACACTGTACCAAAATAGAGGATGCCCAGATAAATTTGAAAAAATCTGGGGTAGATGGAACTCCTCTTATCATACTCTGTAGCCTGCGCTGATTAGATACATACACAGGAGGATGGGCTTGTGGTTTTGGGACATCGCGTGCGGAGCAGGATTTAAATCTGTTTTTCCTTTTGGCGACTTACTATTAACGGTTAAAGTTGTTAAAGTTGTATAATAGGTATTTTATAGGTACTAGTGATTCAACATGCATAGTTTATTACCCCTGTAAACTTTGGATATGATGATTTTCTGTAATTATTTGTATCCGGTGATATAATTGATAATGATAAATGCAAATGTGTGCATTGTTTGTTTATTCTGGAATTAATAAACTAATTAAAAAAAAAAAAATTATAACTCAGACGGGGAGAGCCTATATATATATTATTGACAAATTGTACAAAAACATGATGCGCGCGGCGTGCGTTCAAGGTGAGAATATTATATGGGAGTTTTATAGGATAAACCAAATACCAACGGAAAATAAACGACCCAAAACAAACATTTATCAGTAAAAATAACTCATCTTTATTAGGTAAAGTATAAAAGAACATGCAATTGAAAACCGAGTTTAACCCCTTAACCACCAGAGATATTTTTGGTTTTGCATTTTCATTTTCTGCTCCCCTTCTACCCAGAGCCATAACATTTTTACTTTGTCAATAGGGCCATGTGAGGGCTTGTTTTTTGTGGGAGGAGTTGGACTTTTGAACGACACCATTTGTTTTAACATATACAAAAAAAAGTTGCACTCTATCATGCTTCATGCATGCTATCATGGATGTCAATTTGGAATATGTGAAATTTGAATAGCAATACGGCTTTGGAGGATTAGGAAAAAATATGAGACGCTTAGCATAAAATGTGGCCAAATATTATGTGCCCATCAAGGTGGTCTCAGCCTGATGGGTCCCTGACCTGTGTGAATACCTCTGTAAGGCTGATGACTGAATTCCTGGATGAATGTGGACACCTCTGTCAGCAATGCCTGCATTTATGGGTAAGTAATAATAATAATAATTTTATTTATATAGCGCCAACATATTCCGCAGCACTTTACAACTTATAGAGGGGACTTGTACAGACAATAGACATTACAGCATAACAGAAATCACAGTTCAAAATAGATACCAGGAGGAATGAGGGCCCTGCTGCTCGCAAGCTACAAACTATGAGGAAAAGGGGAGACACGAAAGGTGGATGGTAACAATTGCTTTAGTTATTTGGACCAGCCATAGTGTAAGGCTCGGGTGTTCATGTAAAGCTGCATGAACCAGTTATCAGCCTAAGTATGTAGCAGTACAGACACAGAGGGCTATTAACTGCATAAAGTGTATGAGAACACGATGCAAGGAACCTGATTATGTGTTTTGTTTTGTTTGTTTGCTTTATTTTTATGATAGGCTACACAGGGATCATTAGGTTGAGGCGGTAGGCCAGTCTGAACAAATGAGTTTTTAGGGCATGCTTAAAACTGGGGGGATTGGGGATTAATCGTATTAACCTAGGTAGTGCATTCCAAAGAATCGGCGCAGCACGTGTAAAGTCTTGGAGACGGGAATGGGAGGTTCTGATTATTGAGGATGCTAACCTGAGGTCATTAGCGGAGCGGAGGGCACGGGTAGGGTGGTAGACTGAGACCAGAGAGGAGATGTAGGGTGGTGCTGAGCCATGGAGTGCTTTGTGGATTAGGGTAGTAGTTTTGTACTGGATTCTGGAGTGGATGGGTAGCCAGTGTAATGACTGGCACAGGGTAGAGGCATCGGTGTAACGGTTGGTGAGGAATATGATCCTGGCAGCAGCATTCAGGACAGATTGGAGCGGGGAGAGTTTGGTAAGAGGGAGGCCGATTAGTAGAGAGTTACAATAGTCCAGACGAGAATGAATAAGTGAGACAGTAAGAGTTTTTGCAGAGTCGAAAGTAAGAAAAGGGCGAATTCTAGAAATATTTTTGAGATGCAGATAAGAAGAGCGAGCCAGTGATCGGATGTGGGGGTGAATGAAAGCTCGGAATCAAGGATGACTCCAAGGCAGCGGGCATGTTGCTTTGGAGTAATGGTGGAACCGCACACAATGTCAGGCAAAGGTAGGTTAGTAGAGGGAGAGAACACGAGGAGTTCAGTTTTTGACAGGTTCAGTTTCAGATAGAGGGAGGACATGATGTTAGAGACAGCGGTAAGACAATCACTGATGTTTTCTAAAAAGGTCGGCGTGATAACAGGAGAAGAGGTGTATAATTGGGTGTCGTCAGCATAGAGATGGTACTGGAACCCAAATCTACTGATTGTTTGTCCAATAGGGGCAGTATACAATTAGGAACCTGCTGTAATTAAAATTACCACTTGGTGGATGGCAAAGTGCTCGGTCAGTAAGCTAACATTAAAA
Organism: Ranitomeya variabilis; assembly: GCF_051348905.1. NCBI lineage: Eukaryota > Metazoa > Chordata > Amphibia > Anura > Dendrobatidae > Ranitomeya > Ranitomeya variabilis. Next base: position 766,411,861 of record NC_135235.1, on the reverse strand, counting down.
AAGACAAAAAACTGACTGGCACATCCAGACTAGTGTGAATAGGTGCCTACCTATTGTGAGGCTGTGGCCTCTGATACAGCTTGGGGGCGCTGTTTGTTCTCCCCAGAATGTGCATGCAGACGGATGAAGTCCATAGGTGTGCATGAGAATCATGGATTTCCGATCCGGGTTTTCCAGGAGGCTGAAGACCACAGGTTTCTGTGTGTTTAAAAGCCCTGCAGTAAGGGGTATGGGTGTGTCAGGCCGTGCAGGCCTTGTCAGGCCGGGCCAGGTGAGGCCAGGTGTGTGAGGTGCACGCCAGTGTCAGTCTGGTGTGTGCTGGTCTGCAGAGTGCATGGAGGCCAGCAGAGCCAGCACCCAGGGCAGCTGAATAGCCGGGCACCCGCAGCGTACACAGAGATGCAAGTCGTCCATGGTACTGGTCTCGGATGTGGACAGTCCTGTGCCCGGAGGTGGTTGTCCTGTGCCCGTAGGAGTCGGATGTGGACAGAACTGTGCCCGGAGGTGGATGTCCTGTGCCCGAAAGAGGACTAGCATGTGCAACAATTGCAAACAGGTGGATATGGTGCCCGGCTGCTATCCGGAGGATATCCTGAATTGTGTACGACTGTGTGAGTAAAGAGTCTGTAAGAGACTTTGTCTTATTTGTACCTGGCTGCACTCCAGAGGATAAAGAGTGCAGTGCACTGAGTGAGTACAGAGACTGTGATACAGCGATGCAGGACACCCACGGGAACTAGTCAGAGGAGGGCTGGCGTGAGTAGTGTCTGCAACATATGAGGCTGTGTGTATGGAGACGTATAGAGTCTGAGATGGCGAGGGGTCGCCCAGGGAAACTGGACAAGGGAAGTCTGGCCTGTTTAGGGACCGCAAATCTAAAGCCATGTGAAATGTATTGTATTGAACTGGTGTAAACTGATCACTGAAGTTATATGCATTTATGTGAACTGGACTTTAATGCTGTGAAGAAACACATTAAAAGAGACTTTTGTGTTTGAATTTGTGGGTCACTGCTTCTTCACTGCATACGATGCTACTACAGCTTTACACTATGTACCTCCATATACAAAAAAAGGTTGCACTCTATCATGCTAAAGCATGTCAATTTGGAATATGTGAAATTTGAACAGCAACACCATTTGTTTTAACATAACGTGTACTGGAAACGAGAAAAAAAATCCAAGTGCGGTGAAATTGCAAAAAAATGCAATCCCACAGTTGTTGGGTTTTTTTTGTTTTGTTTTTTTTTTATATCATGTTCACTAAATGCTAAAACTGACTGGCCATTATGATTCTCCATGTAATTATGAGTTCATAGACCGCAAACATGTCTAGCAAAAATAATCTCCAAGTCATCATATTACATCTAGTCATAGTGCAAATAAGCGCACCCCATATGTAGAATACATAATGGAAATAGCGGCTCAAAGAGGAGAAACTGAGTCAAAGCTATACTTTAAAATTATATGTAGTTATTTTAAAATATTAAACACACATTATACAAAAGTAATACAGAGGGGAAGGGGGTAGACAAGGTATTTGGGCAAAAAAACGTATGAGACTAAATACAAAAATGAGTTAATAGGATGTAAACCCAAAGCTATATGTGTCGCCCCTGAGGTCCGGTCACTACAGAGGTACTGCACGTCAGCCAGAGGTGTGGTATTCCACTCTCAGGTAAGAAGGGGGGCACTGCCTGGGACCCACACACTTGTATTCAACACGCATTACTTTAGCCTGAGAATTTGGCAGACCCTAGAATTAGGGGCAGGATCTCACTCAGGCAGAAAGGGTAGTGACAATTGGAGGGAAGTGAGTAGTCAGTCTGTGGGGAGGAGGAGAGCAGAGCAGACATGTGGGACAGTGAGAGGAAGTAGATGTAATGAGACGTGCAGAAAGGAGCTCCCAGAGAGAGGGAGCTAGAGAAAGGTGAAGCTACAGAAAGAAGGGGTCCTAAGGGCACGGGTAGTGAGGAATCCACCCGTGGGGCCCGTATCCAAGCTGAGTATCGTTGGGTGGAGGGACCAGGTTGCAGTGGCGGAACCGGCCCCCCAAGACTAGTGGAGAACTACAAGGCTCAGCTAGCAAGCCGGAGCCTGTGGTATCTGTATGAACCGCAGCCACATCCACACACATTCGCTGAAAAGGCAGCCACATAGGACCAAGGGGACCAGAAAGACGTTGCCCGACAAGATCCGAGGCTGCAGCCTTGGGACACTGTGTGAAGGGGCAGGAGAGGTGGGAGCCAGGGCAGCAAGACGGCCAGGAAAGGAACATAAGAAAGGGGGGTCCTGGAAAAGTGCACCCAAATTGCCTGAGAGCTGGCCAGATCACAGCCCTAGAGGACACAGCACCCCAGCTGGGGCAACTAAGAACTGTGAGTAAAGCTGTGGAAACTGCACCCTGCGGTGTCCTCAGAGTTATTTACTGCACCATCCACTCTGCACTACAATCATCACTACTATCTTTCACATCATAAGTGCCGTGGGACTTAGCTCTACCTGTGGAAAGCTGTACCCACTCTGCTGTATCGCCATCAACCCCAGCGGTCTCTTTAGGCAGCGTCGGCTGTCCCTTGCCGAAAACCACAGCTGGCATCACAAACTATCCCCCATAAACATTATTTCCCCTTCATTTCACTTTTATTGGACACCCAGGGCCACAGACCGAATCACTGCTGCCGTGACAACCCCCTAATCACTGCTGCTGTGACAACCCCCTTAAGAACTGTTCGATCCGGCCCGAGTACCCCACGGCCCTGGTGGGTGCTCCCTATGCATTATACAAAAGTTAAAAGGGGAGGGGGGTATTTGAGTAAAAAATTTGTAGGAGTAAATACCAATGTGAATAAGTGACATATAAACCCAAAGCTAATAATCATGAGTACCAAGCGCATCACATACAGCAAGCAGGGCGTATTAATTGTCAGTATCCTACCGTGCCAGAAATAATTGGCTACCACAATAAGGGGCCTAATGCTTAAATGTGAAAAACTCCCCTTAATCCTGGTACAAGATAAGGAAAATGGAGTCAGTATCTGGATTTCTCCCACAGCGTAAATCTAATTTACAACTGGGGACTAGAGTTGAGCGACTTTTACTTTTTTCGGATCGAGTCGGGTTTCGGGTGAAATCGGCCAATTATTGCGAAAAGTGGGGGGCCGACTGAAACATGAAACCCAATGCAAGTCAATGGGGAATCAAAGTCGGCAGTGAGTGGAGGACAGGAAATCACCTACAGTGCCCATTTTAATGCCAAAAACATCAATTCTTGTTACTTAAGCTTGTCAATCTTAATTTACCTTATAATAATAGTTAGGCATTGAAAACTGGGGGTCATTTGGCTAAAGTTGTGGGGGGGTAGGGCTGGCTCAAGATTTTCGTGGGCCCATGAAACGCAGAATACGTCACGGTGGTCGAGCAGGAAGAGGTAAGTATTTCAACTTTGCAAGTGCTGTGATCCTGAGCAAGCAGGGGGGCCTACTCATTGGCACTGGCACAGGGCCCCTCATAGTACGGCGGTGTGTTTGACAGTGGGGGCGCCTCCCACCGGCAGATACACTTTTGCGTACTATGAGGGCCCTGTGCCAGTGACGTCGCCAACGAGTATGCCCCCCCACCTGATGAAGGAACCTGCACTTTCATCTGCACCTTCCTCTTTGTCCCCTTGTAAGGTGGTATAGTATGCGGGAAGGGGAACCTGACTTTCAGCAGGATCAGATTCTGGCTATGTAGTGCAAGGGGAATGTAGTGGTCTGGGTCAATGTACCAGCAGACTCATCTAGCAGTGGCTGGGCAATGGGCAGGATGAGGAGGAAACACAGATATAGGCCCAAAGAATAAAGTAGGCTAAATGCAGTTCAAAATTGGTAACAGGACTAACCAGGCGGCATTGCTTTGTTCAGGGGAGAACAACTGTAATGAGCGGCTGACACAGTTAGTAGGCCCAAATAATAAAGTAGGCTAAATGCAGTTCAAATGTGGTAACAGGACTAAACAAGCGGCATTGCTTTGTTCAGTGGAGGAAAACTGTAATGAGTGGCAGACACAGTTAGTAGGCCCAAATAATAAAGTGGGCTAAATGTCTGCCAAAAAATTGTTCATAAATAAACAGGTGGCATAGCTAGGTACAGGGGTGGGCTCCTCTGCTGAGTAGCAGACAGGGGTAGTAGGCGCAAAGTATTAACTGGTCTAAATGGAGGCCAGGGCCCCTGTATATTTTAACTATCATCTATCATTTTAACAAATTTGTATTGGCAGTGCCATTGAAGGATTTATCAGCACAGACTACACAGTGGTGGGGCAGGGAGAGGTAAGTATTGCAAGTGGTAGAGCACTGTTCGAGCTGGGGGGGAACACTCTCTCGTGGGTGGCGGTACTGGCACAGGGCCCCTCATATTACGACGGTGTGTCTGACGTTGGGTGTGCACCACCACCATCAGAGACACTTCATTGTACTATGAGGGACCCTGTGCCAGTGCCGTCACCCAAGAGTGGGCACACCCACCTGTCCAGGCAAACAGCACTCGCACAGGTGCTTGCGCCAGGTGGTGACCACGGCCCTGTGGGGGGAGTCAGCCCATTTAGGGAGGTATAAAAATGGCCTATGGTGGACATTCAGCAGCTGCAAATGGAGAAATTGGAGAAGTCAGTAAGAGGAGGCCAAAAGCAAGACATTTTTCAGGCAAGCTACATGTCAGCAGGGGAAGGTGGGGCAAAATAATTAGAAATCCATGATTGGTTCATTTTAATGAAGGTTAGATCATCGACATTTCGGGTAGCCAGACGTGTCCTTTTTTCGGTCAGAATTGAACCAGCAGCACTGAAGACTCTTTCTGATAGCACACTAGCAGCAGGGCAAGCAAGCTCCTGCAATGCATATTCTGCCAGCCAATTCAGACCAGGTGTCTATTTTAGATGCCCAGTAATAATTATATGGTACTGTAAAACAAGGTAGAAGGTGTATATAAACTTGTTGAGAATTTAAATCTCCCTTTTTCTATTCGCCACAGCACCCACTAGAGAGAGGGGATCCGCCCCTAGGAACAGGAAACCTACAGAGAGATAAAAGGGGCGGCCCCCCCCTCGCTCCTCAGTTGGTTTCCTGTTCCTAAAGGGGAACCCACAGAGAAGACTCTATGGAGTGCTAAAAGAAGAGGAAGGTCCGCCTGGATGCCGCCTGTCCGTCTCTGCTGAGCGACAGGGGCTCTAGGGTGGATAGACAGTCGGGGGTTCCTGCTGGCTCCCCCCTCATCTGCTGCGGCTGGCTGCGAAACAACGATATCCCTGCTGGGACATCGTTGTGAAAAGTGACCGATGGAGCGGCATGTACCTAAGGTAATGGGGCCTCCAGACGTGGCGGTGCTGCCTTGCGGAGGTCGGCGTCGCTTTTCCCGGTCCCTCAGGTGGAGGTAGCTGGATGCGGGGGGCGGTGAGATCGGCCGGCAAGCTGCAGGGATGCCGGCGCATGCGCAGTGCAGCGGCGCTCCCTGAACTCCGGGGTTACAGTTTCATTTCCGGGGGAGCCGCCATATTGGATTCTGTGAGCGGTTCCTTCCCCCTGGGCCACACTGCAGCGCAGGTAAAAAAAAAAAAAAAAAAAAAAAAGAACAGGAAGGGGTGTGTGAGGTCCGGCGCTATAAATTACAGCTCAGCTGTGCAGGGGGGTGTCAGCATGTCGTCCCATGAGGAAGTTTGTGAGCGCCCTATGGAGGAGTTAGCTGGACCCAGTGAAGATGTCAGAAAGAGGAGTAGTGGACACTCAAAAGTGAGCGACTCCACTGACAAGTCAGGGAGGAGGTCGTCCCGTGGCACACCCCAGGCCGAGCAAAAGAGCCGAGAGCCGGTATACAGAGATGCTTTGGGGTGAGTGTTTATTTAGCTTCATGGAAGCTTATTTTGGTCTCCTCTCCTTATGTTTTGTAGGCGAAGAGGACAGGAAAGACCAAGCACATGCAGTGTGCAATATGTACTGAGCCCTTACCTGATGCTTAGAGTAAAAAACTGTGCCAGGCTTTTATAGATAACACCTTGCGGCAGGAAGAGTCCGTTAAAATGAATGAGATACGTCTTATGATTTGGGAGGAGCTTCAGTCTTTAGGAAGTGGTCCATCTGTGAATATTGAGAGGAGAGGTAGCAGAGCATCATCGCCTAAAGCTGACAAGTCGGCAGAAAGTGGGGAAGTTGAGTCAGACGTCTCTCAGTTATCGGGTTCCTCAGATGAAGAGGACTATGTTTGTTTTCCTACTGATGGCATAAATAACCTGGTTAAGTCAGTAAGGAGTACTATGGGGGTTTCGGAATCTAGAGAACCTCAGACTGAGCAGGAGGTGATGTTCGCGGGTCTCTCTCAACGGAAAGGCCATGTATTTCCGGTAAACCAGGCTATAAAGGACCTTGTCAAGAAGGCGTGGAGTAAGGGACAAAAGGGGTTTGTGCTAGTGTCCTGTAAGAGGCGCTACCCATTTGATGATGAGGACTTGGCTACCTGGGCTAAAGTACCAAAGGTTGATGCAGCTGTGGCATCTACCGCTCGCCGTTCCTCTTTGCTGGTAGAGGATGCGGGTTCTTTGTCCGACCCTATGGATAGAAAATCTGACGCACTTCTTAAGAAATCATGGGAGGCCTGTGTTACTGCATTTAAACCAGCAATCTCAGCCACATGTACTAGCAGGTCCATGTTGGTTTGGCTGGAACAACTAGATCAAAATATCAGGAGTGGCGTTTCCAGAGAGAAGTTGCGGGCCTCTATTCCATTGATTAAGGGGGCTGCGGCTTATATATCCGATGCCTCAATAGACTCTCTCCGCCTGGCGGCTTGATCGACTAACCTCTCTAACACGGATCGTCGGGCATTGTGGTTAAAGAACTGGAAGGGGGATGCCCAGTCCAGGTCTAAGTTGTGTGCCATACCCTGTCAGGGTGAGTACCTCTTTGGAGCTGTCCTGGATGACATACTCACTAAGGCGGGCGAAAGGAAAAAGGGGTTTCCTAATCCCTTTATTCCTTCCTACAGAAGGGCATTCAGGAAGCCGCCATTTGGAAGAAAAGGAGGCTTTAAAGACCGCTGGAGTAACAGGTCCCTTCAGGCCAGCGGATAAGTTCCGAGAACCCTATTCCACCGGTGGGAGGTAGACTACTACAATTTGTTGAACAGTGGAAAGAGATAACGGCTAGTACATGGGCCATAAATTTAATTTCGTCAGGCCTCACCTTAGACTTCATCCGGACACCTCCGGATTCTTTTCTTCTTACCTCCCTAAAATCCAGGCCACAGCAAGAGGCACTGGAAACTGAAATCAAATCTCTTTTGTCCAAACGAGTTCTAATAAAAGTTCCATCATTTCATATAGTAAAGGGATTTTATTCTCCCTTATTTCTAATTACTAAACCTGATGGGTCCTTTAGGACTATATTTAATTTGAGGAAGTTGAACACCTTCATAAGACCTAAACCTTTTAAGATGGAGTCCATTCGGTCAGCCATAAAAAATGTATTTTCCAACTGTTACATGGTGGCACTGGATCTTAAGGATGCTTACTACCATCTGCCTATACACCGGTTACACCAGCAGTTTCTTCGGGTAGCAGTTGTAATGGATTGTCAGGTTTGTCATCTACAGTACAGGGCAATGCCTTTTGGCCTATCAATGGCTCCGAGGGTGTTCACTAAATTATTGTTGGAGGTAATGTCCTTTTTACGTTTAAAAGACACACTGGTCATTCCGTATCTGGATGATTTACTAATAGTGGGAAAAGACTCCCTACAGTGTGAGCGGAGATTAGAGGAGGTGGCATTTTCTTTACAAACGCTTGGCTGGATTATCAACTGGGAAAAATCCAGACTCCGCCCTTTTACATGTCAAAAGTTCCTTGGTCTCCTTTTAGATTCGGTTGATCATTTTTGCCCCAAATTTTTTATTTTCCCAAGGGTAACAGGATAAATTGGACCCCAAAAGTTGTTGTGCAATTTGTCCTGAGTACGCTGATACTTCATATATGGGGATAAACCACTGTTTGGGCGCATGGCAGAGCTCGGAAGGGAAGGAGCGCCATTTGACTTTTCAATGCAAAATTGGCTGGAATTGAGATCGGAACCCATGTCGTGTTTGGAGAGCCCCTGACGTGCCTAAACAGTGGAAACCCCCACAAGTGACAACATTTTGGAAAGAAGACCCCCTAAGGAACTTATCTAGATGTGTGGTGAGCACTTTTAACCCCCAATTGTTTCACTAAAGTTTAGAATGTAGCGCTGTGAAAATTAAAAAATCATTTTTTCTTTCCACAAAATGATGTTTTAGCCCGCAATTTTTTTTCCCAAGGGTAACAGGAGAAATTGGACCACAAAAGTTATTGTCCAATTTGTCCTGAGTACGCTGATACCCCATACATTGGGGGGAACCACTGTTTGGGCACATGGCAGAGCTCGGAATGGAAGGAGCGCCGTTTGAAATGCAGACTTAGATGGATTGGTCTGCAGGTGTCATGTTGCATTTGCAGAGCCCCTGATGTATCTAATCAGTAGAAACCCCCCACAAGTGACCCCATATTGGAAACTAGACCCCCCATGGAACTTATCTAGATGTGTTGTGAGAACTTTGAACCAACAAGTGTTTCACTATAGTTTATCACGCAGAGCCGTGAAAATAAAATTTTTTTTTTTCCACAAAACTGATATTTTAGCCCCCACGTTTTTATTATCCCAAGGGTAACAGGAGAAATTGGACAACAAAAGTTGTTGTCCAATTTGTCCTGAGTACGCTGATACCCCATATATGGGGGGGAACCACTGTTTGGGCGCACGGCAGAGCTCGGAAGGGAAGGAGCGCCGTTTGAATTGCAGACTTAGATGGATTGGTCTGCAGGTGTCATGTTGCATTTGCAGAGCCCCTGATGTACCTAAACAGTAGAAACCCCCCACAAGTGACCCCATATTGGAAAGTAGACCCCCCAGGAAACTTATCTAGATGTGTTGTGAGAACTTTGAACCAACAAGTGTTTCACTACTTTTTATCACGCAGAGCCGTGAAAATAAAAAAAATTTTTTTCCACGAAACTGATATTTTAGCCCCCACGTTTTTATTTTCCCAAGGGTAACAGGACAAATTGGACCCCAAAAGTTGTTGTACAACTTGTCCTGAGAACGCTGATACCCCATATGTTGGGGGGAACCACTGTTTGGGCGCACAGGAGAACTCGGAAGGGAAGGAGCACTGTTTTAGTTTTTCAAAGCAGGAATTGGCTGGAATTGAGATCGGACGCCATGTCGCGTTTGGAGAGCCCCTGATGTGCCTAAACAGTGGAAACTCCCCAATTCTAACTGAAACCCTAACCCCAACCCTAACCCCAGCCCTAACCCTAGCCCTAACCCCAACCCTAACCCTAGCCCTAACCCTAGCGCTAATTTCACACTAGCGTTTTTTTGCATACGTCGCAATGCGTCGTTTTGGCGAAAAAACGCATCCTGCAAAGTCATCTGCAGGATGCCTTTTTTCCCCATAGACTAACATTGGCGAAGCATTGTGACGTATTGACACACGTCGCAACCATCGTGCGACGGTTGCGTCGTGTTGTGGCGGACCACCGGCAGCAAAAAACGTTACATGTAACTTTTTTTGTGCCAATGGTCCACCATTTCCGACCGCGCATGCGCGGCTGGAACTCCGCCCCCACCTCACCGCACCTCACAATGAGACAGCAGATGCGTGGAAAAACAGCATCCGCTGCCCCCGTTGTGCGGCTCTTGCACAGTATGCGTCGGTACGTCGGGCCGACGCAGCGCGACGGCCCCGTACCGACGCTAGTGTGAAAGTAGCCTAACGGGAAAATGGAATTCAATATATTTTTAAAAATTTTATTATTTTTCCCTAACTAAGGGGGTGATGAAGGGGGATTTGATTTGCTTTTATAGCGTTTTTTGGGCGGATTTTTATGGTTGGCAGCCATCACACACTAAAAGACGCTTTTTATTGCAAAAAATAGTTTCTGCATCACCACATTTTGAGAGCTATAATTTATCCATATTTTGGCTCACAGAGTCATGTGAGATCTTGTTTTTTGCGGGACGAGTTGACGTTTTTATTGGTACCATTTTCGGGCACATGACATTTTTTGATCGCTTTTTATTCCGATTTTTGGGAGGCGGAATGAACAAACACCAGCAATTCCTGAAATTCTTTTAGGGGGGGCGTTTATACCATTCCACGTGTGGTAAAATTGATAAAGCAGTTTTATTCTTCAGGTCAGTACGATTACAGCGATACCTCATTTATGTAATTTTTTTATGTTTTGACGCTTTTACACAATAAAAACTATTTTATATAAAAAAATAATTGTTTTCGCATCGCTTTATTCTGAGAGCTATAACTTTTTTATTTTTCTGCTGATGATGCTGTATGGCAGCTTTTTTTTTGATGGACAAGATGAAGTTTTCAGCGGTACCATGGTTATTTATATCCGTCTTTTTGATCGCGTGTTATTCCACTTTTTGTTTGGCGGTATGAGAATAAAGCGTTGTTTTTTGCCTCGTTTTCTTTTTTTTTTTACGGTGTTCAGTGAAGGGGTTAACTAGCGATATAGTTTTATGGGGTCGTTACGGACGCGGCGATACTAAATATGTGTACTTTTATTGTGTGATTTTTTTATTTAGATAAAGAAATGTATTTATGGGAATATTTTTTTTTCTTTTTTTTTTATTTAGGAATTTTTTTTTTCTTTTTTTTTTTACACATGTGGACATTTTTATTTTTTTTACTTTGTCCCAGGGGGAGACATCACAGATCGGTGATCTGACAGTGTGCACAGCACTCTGTCAGATCACCGATCTTAGAGGCACGTTACAGAGGCTTGCCGGCGCCTGCTATTAGGAACTCTCAGCAGGCGCCGGCAAGCTAGGTCATCTCATGACCCGGAAGGAGTCCCGCGGCGATCTTGGATCCGGGGACTCCTTCCAGGTCACCGGAGCAGCGCGATCTCATCGCGTTGCTCCGGTGGGAGAGCGCAGGGAGCCCCCGTCCCTGCGCGATCCCCCTCTATGCCGCTGTCACTATTGACAGCGGCATCAGAGGGGTTAAATGCCCGTGATCGGCGATAGCGCCGATCATGGGCATTGCTGCGGGGTGTCAGCTGTCATATACAGCTGACACCCGCACCCGATCACCGCGGCGCTCAGCGCGAGACCGCGGTGATCGGTCCGCCGTACTAGTACTGCGGCTGGCACAAATGCAGTGCCGGCAGCGCCGTACTAGTACGGCTCATGGTGCGAAGGGGTTAATGTGGGGACAGGCAACACAATGTCCACATCTGAAACACCCCTTGGTATTACTTGTCAACCATGTACCGGCAGTAGGGCTCTTAAAATGGCTCTTAACAAGTCTGTCTTTCAATGAGCGCCCTCTCCTATAAGTGATCAGTGGACGTTCCGTTAACTCCTTGCTAATATCTGGATCCATAAGCAGAATGGACCAGTGTTTAGTCAGGATTTTGCGTACATCATGTGCTCCATTATCAAACGTGGTGATTATTCTCATTTGTCCATCCTTAGTTGTCTTACGAACCGGTCTGAGTAAATCTGACCTCTTTTTCTGTTTAACCTCCTTATATGCCCTCTTCAGGACATCAGGAGGATAACCCCTCTCAGTAAACTTGCAACGAAGCTCCTGTGCCTGTACTTCAAAAGCTTCTTCAGTAGAACAGTTCCTGCGGATCCTGAGGTACTGGCTTTTGGGTATCCCTCTTTTCAGATGCGTTGAATGACTACTCTCCCATCTGAGTAATGAGTTTGTTGCGGTCGGTTTTTTTATATGTGCACGTGGTCAGTGTGCCTTCCTCCTTTCTGATCAGGATGTCAAGGAATGGCAGTGAAGATTAATTCATCATTGATGTAAAGAAGAGGCCCAGATCATTTTTATTCAGAGTATCTACAAATGATGTAAAATTTTTCACCCCATCACTCCATATCACCAGGATGTCGTCAATATAACGAATCCAAAAATTGATACCTCTGACGCTCTCTGTTTCACTGCCAAAGACCCGAGTCTCCTCCCACCAGCCCAGGAACAAATTTGCATACGTGGGGGCACAAGGGCACCCCATCGCAGTGCCCCTGAGCTGGTAGTACATCCTCTGATCAAAGAGGAAGAAATTCCTCGTTAGACAAAACCGCATTAGTTTCAACACAAACTCATTGTGGGTACGAAACTGACACCCTCTAGTGCTTAGGAAGTACTGGATTGCTTCCAGACCCTTGTCATTGGAGTATCGAGCTATAGAGGGCCTCAACGTCCACACTCCCTAGTTGTACCTCAGGATCCACAGTCAAACCCTCCAATCTACGAAGAAGATCAGGTATATCTTGCACAAAGGACTGAAGAGAGGATACAAAAGGCTTCAATACTTGATCCAAATAAATTCCCACATTTTGGGTAATGTTGTCTATGCCTGACACTATGGGTCTCCCTTTGAGTGGGGAGAACCCTTTGTGTATTTTCGGCAGGCAATAGAACGTGGCTATGACTGTGTTTTTAGGCATTAGGAAGTCATATTCCACTTTATCTATGACCCCATCAGCAAAACCTTCATCCAAAATACATTTCAATTCAGCAGTGTATTCCGCAGTTGGATTACTACTAAGAATTGCATAGCTATTGTGATCATTCAGGAGGGTCTCACACATCTTCTGATATTCACCAGTATCCAGGACAACCACATTGCCACCCTTATCTGAGGGTTTGATCACAATGTGGCTGTCCTGCTCCAGCTGCCGAATAGTCATCATTTCCGCTTTAGTACAATTAAACTTTTTACAAGTGGTCTTCCCCTGTAGATGTCTGAGATTCTGTATCACAAGACTCTCAAAAACATCCACAGCAGAAACATCACCCATCTGTGGGGGCATTCTCGTACTTCTGTTCTTCAGATCCGAAAAAGGGCCTTTTCCCAATGTGTTGGGATTTACCTCCCCAATGCTTTGTAGCAACCTTACATCAGATAACAAGTCTACCGGTATACCCATATCACTACATGTGCGGTTATCCTGTTTCTGGAAAAAAAATTTCCACCGTAACTTCCGTAAAAATAAGTTAAGGTCTTTCACTGAACGGAACAAATCAAAATTGCTGCTTGGGACGAAGGTAAGGCCCTTTTTTAGGACATGTATTGCTTCCTCACTAAGTACTTTTGTTGACAGATTAACCACCTGTATATCTCCTTGGTTAGATGTACTGGCCGTGGGGCAGTTATTACTTAACAGAGCTCCTGCTGCGTGGATGGGCCCAACGAAGGGACTCCCTACTTTCGATTTTGTAGCCGATTTCTGAGAGGGTAGCTTTGGTCTAAAAAATGCCCCCCTTGGGTATTCTCAGTTCTGTCTAGTCCTCCTCGATTTCCACGTCCTTTCCCCCTTCCTCTGCCTCTCCCTCTTGATTATCTATTCCTGCCCTCTGTATCCGAAAAATCTGTGTCGGTAGATGATAAGTCTGTTTCCAACTCCAGAAAATTCGCTTTTGGTCCAATGACCATATAAGCTTTATTGTCCTTGAAATCTTGTGTATCCCTCAAGTACTGGCGGTGCTTCCACTCCTCAGTATATAGGGTGAGGTGACGTATACACACTCGCTCTCCAAGCCTCTCATTTCTACGGGTTTCATCGTCCTCACCAAAGGCGACTCATCAGGAGGCTATTTAATATTGACCTATATTCAAGCGAGACTAGACAAAAAAAACTAAAATCATGTTATCGGAAACAGTCAGAAAACCAGCCATATATTGGCAGACCCCAGACCTCAAACTACCGTATATACTCGAGAATAAGCCGACCCGAGTATAAGCCGACCCCCCTAATTTTGCCACAAAAAACTGGGAAAACTTATTGACTCGAGTATAAGCCTAGGGTGGAAAATGCAGCAGCTACCGGTGAATTTCAAAATTAAAAATAGATGCTCCATACCGTTCATTATGGCCCCATAGATGCTCCACATAAAGCTGTGCCACATATAATGCTCTGCACCGTTCATTATGGCCCCATAGATGCTCCACATAAAGCTGCGCCATATATAATGCTCTGCACCGTTCATTATGGCCCCAAAGATGCTCCACATAAAGCTGTGCCATATATAATGCTCTGCACCTTTGATTATGACCCCATAGATAGCTGTGCCATATAGAATGCTCTGCACCTTTGATTATGGCCCCATAGATAGCTGTGCCATATACAATGCTCTGCACCTTTGATTATGGCCCCATAGATACCTGTGCCATATATAATGCTCTGCACCTTTGATTATGGCCCCATAGATAGCTGTGCCATATATAATGCTCTGCACCTTTGACCTTTGATTATGGCCCCATAGATGCTCCACATAACTCTGTGCCTTATGTATAGTGCTCTGCACCGTTGCCCCATAGATGCTCCACATAAAGCTGTGCCATTGCTGCTGCTGCAATAAAAAAAAACACATACTCACCTCTCTTGCTTGCAGCTCCTCAGCGTCCCGTCCCGGCGTCTCTCCGCACTGAGTGATCAGGCAGAGGGCGGCGCGCACACTATATGCGTCATCGCACCCTCTGACCTGAACAGTCAGAACAAGAGGACGCGAAGACTGAGCGGCACCCGGCGGGTGGAACGAGGGAAGGTAAATATGTAATACTTACCTGCTCCCGGTGTCCCTGGCTCCTTCCCCCGGACAGCTGGTCTTCGGTGCCGCAGCCTCTTCCTCTGTCAGCGGTCACCGGCACCGCTGATTAGAGAAATTAATTATGCGGCTCCGCCCCTATGGGAGGTGGAGCAGCCTATTCATTTCTCTAATGAGCGGTCCCATGTGACCGCTGACAGAGGAAGAGCTGCGGCACCGAAGACCGTGGGACGGACAGGGGGAGCGCCAGGAGCGCCGGGACTAGGTGAGTATGCCTCAGCGCCCTCACCCCCTCACCCGCCGACCGTGACTCGAGTATAAGCCGAGGGGGCACTTTCAGCCCAAAAATTTGGGCTGAAAATCTCGGCTTATACTCGAGTATATACGGTATATACTTCGTAAGTTTATAAGCCACTCCAGTGTCAGGAATAGATAGTATGTGACAATACAGTATATATCGCTCAGGGAACACTGAACTTTCAGAGATAATTTCCATATTAATACTAAATAATGGCACAGATCTTCCAGACATTATGATTGCACACATCTCTAGTCTTTATAACAATATTGCACTCATTCCTTGACAGACCGCAGCATGGCCATTAGTTAGAAGCTGCTACTGATCTTTGGAGCAGGTAAGTTTTCCCTGAGTGGTACATATTGGGCCGTCTGAAAACGGAGTTTAGTCTAGGACAATTTGTCTGCACTACTAATTAACAGCTTTTACAATACCAAACTAGGGCAGTCCCTATAGGAGGAAAAACACAAGAATTATACTGTACTGTCACATACTATCTATTCCTGACACTGGAGTGGCTTATAAACTTACGAAGTATATAGTTTGTGGTCTGGGATCTGCCAATATGTGGTTGGTTTTCTGACTGTTTCGGATAACATGACACCTGATTTTTTTTTTTTTTTGTCTAGTCTCGCTTGAATATAGGTCAATATTAAATAGTCTCCTGATGAGTCGCCTTTGGTGAGGATGATGAAACCCATAGAAATGAGAGGCTTGGAGAGTGAGTGTGTATACGTCACCTCACCCTATATACTGAACTGTGGGGTACATGTTTTTTCTATTAGTCACCTACTGACTAACCTTCAGGGGGTGAATTATGGGTTTAGTTTTACATTTAGAATTAATAAAGTTTAATTTTATCCTTTTGTCAGCAAACATGAGGAATGACAAGAGACAACCCCTTTAAGAAGATTAAGTTTTGGTTAAAACTATTCCAACATTATGAACATAAAAAAAGGCTTCTCCCCTATGTGACGTCTCTGATGTTTATTAACAGATGATTTCCAAGTAAAATATTTCCCACATTAAGAAAACGAGAAAGTCTTCTCCTCTGTGTGACTGCACTGATGTCTAACAAGAAGCACTTTCCATTTAAAACATTTCCCACATTCTGAACAGGAAAAAGGCTTCTCCCCTGTGTGAATTCTACAGTGATTAACCAAATCTGCTTTCTGGGTAAAACATTTCCCACAATCTGAACAGGAAAAAGGTTTCTCATCTGTGTGAGCTTTCTTCTGGTGACTAACAAGAAGCCATTTCCAGTTAAAACATTTCCCACATTCTGGACATGAAAAAGGCATCTCCCCTGTATGAGTTATTTGGTGTGTAACAAGTTTCTCTTTGTAGGTAAAACATTTCCCACATTCTGAACAGGAAAAGGGCTTCTCCCCTGTATGAGTTCTCTGGTGACTAACTAGACACCCTTTCTGGTTAAAACATTTCCCACATTCTGAACAGGAAAAAGGCTTCTCCCCTGTGTGAGTTCTCTGGTGACTAACAAGATGCCATTTATGGCTAAAACATTTCCCACATTCTGAACAGGAAAAAGGCTTCTCCCCTGTGTGAATTCTATGGTGATTAACCCAATCTGATTTCCAGTTAAAACATTTCCCACATTCTGAACATGAAAATGACTTCTTTGCTTTAGGAGCAGTTTGTTTTTTAATGCCTCTTTTGTGACTTTGATTTTCCTTAGTAGTCAGTAATGAATCCGAAGATGGGACCTGTTTCATAGGATCGGATGACAGATCTTTGCTGTGAATGGATGTCGATATATCTGGAGTAACAGCAATCACTTTAGCTGTATCTTGTAGGATCTCAAGATTATCAGATTTAAAAATTGAAGATGTCAGCGGTCCCTCTGATCTCCTGGTACAGTCATCTGCCAAGACAAAAAACATTTTTTTTTAATAAAATATCCTTGAGTTTTATATTTTTGAACATTTCTACTTAAACTGTCCATAAAAATGGCAAGCTATGTAAAAAACTTTAAAGGGAACCTGTCACCCCCAAAATGGAAGGTGAGCCAAGCCCAGTCATCAGGGGCTTATCTACAGCATTCTGTAATGCTGTAGATAAGCTCCCGATGTTACCTGAAAGATGATAAAAAGAGGTTAGATTATACTCACCCAGGGGCGGTCCCGCTGCGGTCTGGTCCGAAGGGCGTCGCTGTTCCGGTCCGGCGCCTCCTATCTTCATTCCATGACGTCCTCCTCTGGTCTTCATGGCGTGGCTCCGGCGCAGGCATACTTTGTCGGCCCTGTTTAGGGCAGAGCAAAGTACTGCAGTGCGCAGGCGCTGGGTCTCTCTGACCTTTCCCGGCGCCTGCACACTGCAGTACTTTGCTCTGCCCTTAACAGGGCAGAGAAAGTATGCCTGCGCCAGAGCCGCGGTGTGAAGACCAGAAGAGGACGTCATGGAATGAAGATAGGAGGCGCTGGACCGGACCAGTGAAGCCCACCGCAGCGGGACCGCCACTGGGGGAGTATAATCTAACCTCTTATTTATTATCTTTCAGGTAACATCGGGGGCTTATCTACAGCATTACAGAATGCTGTAGATAAGCTCCTGATGACAGTGGACTTAGCTCACCTTCCATTTTGGGGGTGACAGGTTCCCTTTAATTGTCTTGATGAATAATGACAGTCCACCTTGTTGGATGAGCCAGTAGTGCGTGGTGTTCAACTGTTTGTTCATTCTGCCTCCCAACTATCGAATAAAAAGAAACCAATCAATGTTATGTAGGCAAAAATAATACCTATTCTCATCTCACAAAAAGCCAAGTCCCCACTCAGGTCCATCATCTGTCAATGTAGAAACAGAGGTTCCCACACTACTAGTGGCTCAAAGGCTGTTGAAAAGTAACAGAGTTTCTATAAACCAATCCAGCAAAATCCGCTCTCACTTCTGAGTCTTGCAGTGTGCTCAAACAACATTTAGGATCTCTGTATTTAGTAATATTATATAGTGAGATGAATCCACTTAATTTGCAGTGTGTGTCTCCTGGAGCACAATCTGGGCACTATTGTGCTGGGTAATAAAATGGCAAATTGTAATTTTCACTCTCCAACATCCACTTCGTGCTGATTTCCAGAAAGTGGCTGTGGAGTCAAAATATTAATTCCTCCTACACACTTGGTCAAAATTGTTGGTATCCCTGGTTTAATGACAGAAAAACCCACAATGGTCACAGAAATAACTTGAATCTGACAAAAATAATAACAAATCAAAAATCTATGAGAATGAACAAATGAAAGTCAGACATTGCTTTTTAACCCCTTCATGACCCAGCCTATTTTGACCTTAATGACCTGGCCGTTTTTTGCAATTCTGACCAGTGTCCCTTTATGAGGTAATAACTCAGGAACGCTTTAACGGATCCTAGCGGTTCTGAGATTGTTTTTTGTGACATATTGGGCTTCATGTTAGTGGTAAATTTAGGTCGATAATTTTTGAATTTTTATTCTGTTAAACCAGAGAGTTATGTGACACAAAATAGTTAATAAATAACATTTCCCATATGTCTACTTTACATCAGCACAATTTTGGAAACAACATTTTTTTTTGCTAGGAAGTTATAAGGATTAAAATTTGACCAGCGATTTCTCATTTTTACAACAAAATTTACAAAACCATTTTTTTTTTAAGGACCACCTCACATTTGAAGTCACTTTGAGCGGTCTGTATGGCTGAAAATACCCAAAAGTGACACCATTCTAAAAACTGCACCCCTCAAGGTACTCAAAACCACATTCAAGAAGTTTATTAACCCTTCAGGTTCTTCACAGCAGCAGAAGCAACATGGAAGGAAAAAATGAACATTTAACTTTTTAGTCACAAAAATGATGTTTTAGCAACAATTTTTTTATTTTACCAAGGGTAAAAAGAGAAACTGGACCCCAAACGTTATTGTACAATTTGTCCTGAGTAATCTGATACCCCATATGTGGGGGTAAACCACTGTCTCGGCGCACGACAGGGCTCTAAAGGGAAGGAGCGCCATTTGACTTTTTCACTGAAAAATTGGCTCCAATCTTTAGCGGACACCATGTCGCCTTTGGAGAGCCCCTGTGTGCCTAAACATTGGAGCTCCCCCACATGTGACCCCATTTTCGAAACTAGACCCCCCAAGGAACTTATCTAGATGCATAGTGAACACTTTGAACCCTCAGGTGCTTCACAAATTGATCCGAAAATATGAAAAAGTACTTTTTTTTTCACCAAAAATGTCATTTAGCCTCAATTTGTTCATTTCCACATGGGCAACAGGATAAAATGGATCCGAAAGTTTATTAGGCAATTTCTCCTGAGTACACTGATACCTCACATGTGGGGGTAAACCACTGTTTGGGCACGCGGCAGGGCTCGGCAGGGAAGGAGTGCCATTTGACTTTTTGAATGAAAAATTAGCTCCAATCGTTACCTGACACCATGTCGCGTTTGGAGAGCCTCTGTGTGCCTAAACATTGGAGCTCCCCCACATGTGACCCCATTTTGGAAACTAGACCTCCCATGGAACTTATCTAGATGTGCGGTGACCACTTTAAACCCCCAAGTGCTTCATAGAAGTTTATAACGCAGAGCCGTGAAAATAAAAAATCATTTTTCTTTCCTCAAAAATTATGTTTTAGCCTGCAATTTTTTATTTTTACAAGAGTAAAAGGAGAAATTGGACCCCAAATATTGTTGTCCAGTTTGTCCTGAGTACACTGATATCCCATATTTGGGGGTAAACCACTGTTTGGGCGCACGTCAGGGCTCGGAAGGGAAGTAGTGACGTTTTGAAATGCAGACATTGGTGGAATGGTCTGCGGGCGTCACGTTGCATTTGTAGAGCCCCTGATGTGCCTAAACAGTAGAAACCCCCCACAAGTGACCACATTTTGGAAACTAGACCCCCCAAGGAACTTATCTAGATGTGTGGTGAGCACTTTCAACCCCCAAGTGCTTCACAAAAGTTTATAACGCAGAGCCGTGAAAATAAAAAATAATTGTTCTTTTCTCAAAAATTATGTTTTAGCAAGTAATTTTTTATTTTCGCAAGGGTAACAGGAGAAATTGGACCCCAATAGTTGTTGCCCAGTTTGTCCTGAGTACGCTGGTACTCCATATGTGGGGGTAAACCACTGTTTGGGCGCACGTCGGGGCTCGGAAGGGAGGGAGCACCATTTGACTTTTTAAACGCATGATTGGCTGGAATCAATGGTGGAGCCATGTTGCGTTTGGAGACCCCTGATGTGCCTAAACAGTGGAAACCCCTCAATTCTAACTTCAACACTAACCCCAACACACCCCCAACCCTAATCCCAACTGTAGCCATAACCCTAATCACAACCCTAACCTCAACACACCCCTAACCACAACCCTAACCCCAACACACCCGTAACCCTAATCCCAACCCTAATCCTAACCCTAATCCCAACCCTAATCCCAACCCTAACCACAACTGTAACCCCAACACACCCCTATCCGTAACCCTAACCACAAGCCTAATCTTAACCCTATTTCCATCCCTAGCCCTAATTCCAACCCTAACTCTAATTCCAACCCTATCCCTAAGGCTATGTGCCCACGTTGCGGATTCCTGTGAGATTTTTCCACACGATTTTTGAAAAATCTGCAGGTAAAAGGCACTGCGTTTTACCTGCGGATTTACAGCGGATTTCCAGGGTTTTTTTGTGCAGATTTCACCTGCGGATTCCTATTGAGGAACAGATGTAAATCGCTGTGGAATCCGCACAAAATTGACATGCTGCGGAAAATACAACACAGCGTTTCCGCACAGTATTTTCCGCACCATGGGCACAGTGGATTCGGTTTTCCATAGGTTTACATGGTACTGTAAACCTGATGGAAAACTGCTACCAATCCGCTGCGGATCCGCGGCCAATCCGCTGTGGATCCGTGGCCAAATCCGCACTGTGTGCACATGCCCTAACACTAACCCTACCCCTAACCCTACCCCTAACCCTAACTCTACCTCTAACCCTAGTTCTAACCCTAGTTCTAACCCTAGTGGAAAAAGAAAAAAAAACATTTTCTTTTTTTTATTATTGTCCCTACCTATGGGGGTGATAAAGAGGGGGCTCATTTACTATTTTTTTAATTTGATCACTGTGATAGGTTATATTACAGTGATCAAAATATACCTGGAATGAATCTGCCGGCCGGCAGATTCGGCAGGCGCACTGCGCATGCGCCCGCCATTTTGGAAGATGGCGGCGCCCATGGAGAAGACGGACGGACAACGGGAGGCCCGGTAAGTGAGGGAAGGGGGATCTGAGCATGAGGGGTGGATCGGAGGACAGGGGGAGCGGGCAGGAGGACGGGGGAGCAGACAGGATGATGGAGGGGAGCGGAGCACCGGACGGAGGACCGGGGTGGAGATCGGTGGCGGTGGGGGGCGTACATCAGTGTTTCCAGCCATGGCCGATGATATTGCAGCATCGGCCATGGCTGGATTGTAATATTTCACCAGTTTTTTAGGTGAAATATTACAAATCGCTCTGATTGGCAGTTTCACTTTCAACAGCCAATCAGAGTGATCGTAGCCACGGGG
Source organism: Ranitomeya variabilis (assembly GCF_051348905.1). Classification (NCBI taxonomy): domain Eukaryota; kingdom Metazoa; phylum Chordata; class Amphibia; order Anura; family Dendrobatidae; genus Ranitomeya; species Ranitomeya variabilis. The sequence continues at coordinate 766,390,375 of NC_135235.1, read as the reverse complement.
GGCTAAAGTACCACTCCCCCTGTCCCTGAAGATCGGGTGAAATTGGAGTTAACCCTTTCACCCGATCTGCAGGGATGTGATCTTTCCATGACACCACATAGGCGTCACAGGTCGGATTGGCACAGACTTTCATGACGCCTACGTGGCGTCAAAGGTCGGGAAGGGGTTAAACATGCTTCCACAGAATTAAAAAAAAAATAAAAAAAACCTCATGAAATAGGCCTGGACAGAAATGATGGTACCCTTGCTTCGTGACCGCCAACGATAGATAAACATCGGCGCTAGCTATCACGATGGGATTCCGGCGCACAACCCTTACTGTGAACCCCGGCCTTATCGAGACCCAATTGGTTCAGGTCCTGATGACATCAGCATCACACCAGCCAATGAGACAAATCACTATGAAAGTGTATTGTAGCAATGAACTTTCCCGAGCGATCTGCCTCATAAAAACGCTGTTTCTCCTCAGATGTCAGTGAGAGATTAGAGGAGAAATAGTGTTACAAGTGCTGCTGGCAACAGCTGTGCCAGTCAGCCATCTTGTTAAAAAGTAAAAAAAACAGATAAAGCAGGTTAGGGTTAGTGCTATAGTTAGGGTTAGTGTTGGGGCTAAAGTTAGGCCTATTTCACACTTCCGTCGGTACAGGGCCGTCGCTAAGCGTCGGCCTGACGTACCGACGACGTGCAAATTCGCCACAACGTGGGCAGCGGACACAGTGTTTCAACATGTCCGCTGCACACTGTAAAGTCCCGGGGAGGAGGGGGCGGAGTTCCGGCCGCACATGCGCGGTCGGAAATGCAGGACCCGACGTGCGAAAAAACGTTCCCTTGAACTTTTTTTGCAACGACGGTCCGCCATATACCGACGCATCCAGTGCACGACATATGGAACGTGTGTCCATAGGTCGCGGTGCATCAGTAATACAAGTCTATGTGCAAAAACGCATCCTGCGGGCAACTTTGCAGGATACTTTTTTTGCACAGAACGACGCATAGCAACGTTCACATTCCGACGGAAATGTGAAAGAGGCCGTAGGGTTACTGTTAGGCTAAAGTTAGGGTTACCGTTAGGGTATGTGCACACGTTGCAGATTTGCCTGCAGATTTTTCTGCACTGAATCTGCATCTCTTGGCAGAAAACGCAGGTGCGTTTTTGATGTGTTTTTAATTTGTTTTTGAAAGCTAAATAAAGATGTATTATTGAACAAAAAAAAAGATTTGTTATGTCATTTCTTGTCCAATCTCCTCTTTTACATTTGTCCAACCCACACTCCATTATACACACAGATAGATAGGTAGATAGATAGATGATAGATAATAGACATAAATATAGATAGATAAATAATAGATAGAAGGAATGAGATGGATAGATAGATCAATACATAGATAACAAGCATGTATATTCTTCCTACAGGTATGTTGATCCACCCAGCTCTCCTGCTCTGTCTGTCTATGAAGTGCATATAGTACATCACCCAGCTTTGCACACAGACTCGCCCCTGCACCTAGCATTCACATGGTATGTTGATCCACCCAGCTCTCCTGCTCTGTCTGTCTATGAAGTGCATGTAGTGTCATCCATCTTTCCACACAGACTTGCCTCTACGCCTATCTTCCACTTGGTATGTCTCTCAACCAACCCCAGCTTCACCCAAACACCCCCTCCACCCGTGCTATTTATGACCTTGTTTACTTTGGCTTGATTATATGCATCTGGTCCTCTCCTAATTCTCTGACCAAGATGAACAGAGACCACTCCTCCCTGGTTCACACCTGAATGCACTTTGTGGCAGATATATTGCATAGCTCAAGTCTGCAAAGACTTTAATCTGCAGTGTGATTCCTATAAGTGTGTCCTAGAAGTGTGAAGATTACAGTAGAATTAAAACCAGAATTGAACCAGAAGGGAACTAAAGAAAACTGCCCAGTCACTGTTTGTTTTCACTCTCACCCCTATAATCCTTCACTTTCTGCTAACTCCCCTAATCCCTACACCAAGTAAGGAACTGTTCATCTCTTCCTCAACCCTCCCCCATCCATCTCACCTCCTCCTCAGAACTGTTCCTCAACATACAATCCTCTGTCTCCAAACACAGACAGCCACCTCATGCCCTCTCCTGCTTCCACCTGCTAACACTTTCTCTGCTCCTTCTCACTGCTGGTGATATCTCTCCAAATCCTGGCCCTCCTCACCACATCCCCACAGTCATTTCTACCCCCTATCCACGCTTTATCACAAACTTCCGTAACCTCTCTAACCTTATACCCATTCACACAGCCCCTGCTTCCCCAGTCACACTAACAGGAGCTCTGTGGAACGCTTGCTGTCTGCAACAAGCTTTCCTACATCCATGATCTTTTGTTGCTACCAAACTTTCCTTCCTTGCCATCACCGAAACCTGGCTCACTCCTTCTGACACAGCCTCCCCTACTGCACTTTCATATGGTGGCTTCCACCTTTCTCACACACCCCGCCCCAGCAGCCAGGGCCGGCTCCAGGTTTTTGAGGGCCCCGGTGTTATGGACCTGGTGGTTAGGAGCACCCGGAATGACCTGATGGTTAAAATGGAAAACCTGAGACAAGCTCTGAGGAGGTGGTAACTCTACTGACCGCAATCCCTAATCCTATCACACACACTAGAAATAGCCGTGGAGCGTGCCTAACTCTCCCTAGACGCCTCTTCACAGCCTAAGAGCTAACTACCCCTAAAGATAGAAATAGAAGCCTACCTTGCCTCAGAGAAATTCCCCAAAGGAAAGGTAGCCCCCCACAAATATTGACTGTGAGTTAAGAGGGAAGTGACAAACACAGGAATGAAACAGATTTTAGCAAAGGAGGCCGAATCTTCTCTAGATAGACAGAGGATAGGAAAGGGAACTGTGCGGTCAGTATTAAAAACTACAAAAACCATGCAGAGTGTGCAAAAAGACCTCCACACCGACTCACGGTGTGGAGGTGCAACTCTGCACCCCCAGAGCTTCCAGCTAGCAAGGAAATATCATAATAGCAAGCTGGACTACAAACATAGCATGTACTGAGAAATATTCTCAAAAACAAATGAACAACAAATGAACTAGCAGGGACTTAGATTCTGCTGGAGTAGACAGGTCATCTGAGAAATCCAAGAGAGATCTGAACCAGTACTGAGACATTGACAGCTGGCATGAACTAACGATCTGAGCAGAGTTAAATAGGGAAGCCAGCAGAAGCAATAAACGAGGGCAGCTGAGAAAGCCAACCTCAAAGATCAGCAGTTCCACTCAAAGCCACCAGAGGGTGTCCAAAGACCGAACTCACCAAAGTACCATTCACGACCACAGGAGGGAGCCCGAGAATGGAATTCACAACAGTACCCCCCCCCCCTTGAGGAGGGGTCACCGAACCCTCACCAGAGCCCCCAGGCCGATCAGAACGAGCCAAATGAAAGGCACAAACCAAATCGGCAGCATGGACATCAGAGGCAACAACCCAAGAATTATCCTCCTGACCATAACCCTTCCATTTAACCAGGTACTGAAGCTTCCGTCTCGAAATACGAGAATCCAAAATCTTCTCCACCACATACTCCAACTCCCCCTCAACCAACACCGGAGCAGGAGGATCAACAGAAGGAACCATAGGCGCCACATATCTCCGCAACAACGACCTATGGAACACATTATGGATAACAAAAGAAGCTGGAAGGGCCAAACAAAACGACACAGGATTGATAATTTCAGAAATCTTATAAGGACCAATGAAACGAGGCTTGAACTTAGGAGAGGAAACCTTCATAGGAACATAACGAGAAGATAACCAAACCAAATCCCCAACACGAAGTCGGGGACCAACACAGTGACGACGGTTAGCAAAACGTTGCGCCTTCTCCTGAGACAACGTCAAATTGTCCACCACGTGAGTCCAAATTTGCTGCAACCTGTCCACCACAGAATCCACACCAGGACAGTCAGAAGGCTCAACCTGCCCTGAAGAAAAACGAGGATGAAAACCAGAATTACAAAAAAAAGGCGAAAGCAAAGTGGCCGAACTAGCCCGATTATTAAGTGCGAACTCGGCCAATGGCAAGAAGGTCACCCAATCATCCTGATCAGCAGAAACAAAGCATCTCAGGTAGATTTCCAAGGTCTGATTGGTTCGTTCGGTTTGGCCATTTGTCTGAGGATGGAACGCTGAAGAAAAAGACAAATCAATGCCCATCTTAGCACAAAAGGACCGCCAAAACCTAGAAACAAACTGGGAACCTCTGTCAGACACAATGTTCTCCGGAATGCCATGCAAACGAACCACATGCTGAAAAAATAATGGAACCAAATCAGAGGAGGAAGGCAATTTAGGCAAGGGTACCAAATGGACCATCTTAGAAAACCGATCACAAACCACCCAGATGACAGACATCCTTTGAGAGACAGGAAGATCAGAAATAAAATCCATGGAAATATGCGTCCAGGGCCTCTTCGGGACAGGAAAAGGCAAAAGCAACCCACTGGCACGAGAACAGCAAGGCTTGACCCGAGCACAAGTCCCACAGGACTGCACAAAAGAACGCACATCCCGTGACAAGGAAGGCCACCAAAAGGACCTAGCAACCAAATCTCTGGTACCAAAAATCCCAGGATGACCAGCCAATACTGAACAATGAACCTCAGAAATAACTCTACTAGTCCATCTATCAGGGACAAACAGTTTCTCCACTGGACAGCGGTCAGGTCTATCAGCCTGAAACTCCTGCAGCACCCGCCGCAAATCAGGGGAGATGGCAGACAGAATCACCCCCTCTTTGAGAATACCAGCCGGCTCAGGGACTCCCGGAGAATCAGGCAAAAAACTCCTAGAAAGGGCATCAGCCTTCACATTCTTAGATCCCGGAAGGTATGAGACCACAAAATCGAAACTGGAGAAAAACAGCGACCATCGAGCCTGTCTAGGATTCAACCGCTTGGCAGACTCGAGGTAAGTCAGATTCTTGTGATCAGTCAAGACCACCACGCGATGTTTGGCTCCCTCAAGCCAATGTCGCCACTCCTCGAATGCCCACTTCATAGCCAACAACTCCCGATTGCCGACATCATAATTACGCTCAGCAGGCGAAAACTTTCTAGAAAAGAAAGCACATGGCTTCATCAAAGAGCCATAAGAACTTCTCTGAGACAAAACAGCCCCTGCCCCAATCTCAGAAGCATCAACCTCGACCTGAAAAGGGAGCGAAACATCTGGCTGACGCAACACAGGGGCCGAAGTAAAACGACGTTTAAGCTCCTGAAAAGCCTCAACGGCCGCAGAGGACCAATTCACCACATCAGCACCTTTCTTCGTCAAATCAGTCAAAGGTTTAACCACACTAGAAAAATTAGCGATGAAGCGACGATAAAAATTAGCAAAGCCCAGAAACTTCTGAAGACTCTTCACAGATGTAGGTTGAGTCCAATCATAAATGGCCTGAACTTTAACAGGGTCCATCTCGATAGTAGAAGGGGAAAAAATGAAGCCCAAAAAGGAAACCTTCTGAACTCCAAAGAGGCATTTAGACCCCTTTACAAACAACGCATTAGCACGAAGGACCTGGAATACCATCCTGACCTGCCTCACATGAGACTCCCAATCATCCAAAAAGACCAAAATATCATCCAAATATACAATCATGAACCTATCCAGATACTTCCGGAAGATGTCGTGCATAAAAGACTGAAACACAGATGGAGCATTAGAAAGCCCGAATGGCATCACCAGGTACTCAAAATGGCCCTCGGGCGTATTAAATGCTGTTTTCCATTCATCGCCCTGTTTAATACGCACAAGATTATACGCCCCTCGAAGGTCAATCTTGGTAAACCAACTAGCCCCCTTAATCCGAGCAAACAAATCAGACAGTAGAGGCAAAGGGTACTGAAATTTGACCGTGATTTTATTGAGAAGGCGGTAATCTATACAGGGTCTCAGAGAGCCATCCTTCTTGGCCACAAAAAAGAACCCTGCTCCCAACGGTGACGAAGACGGGCGAATATGCCCTTTCTCCAAGGACTCCTTTACATAACTCCGCATGGCGGCATGTTCTGGCACAGATAAATTGAAAAGTCGGCCCTTAGGAAACTTACTACCAGGAATCAAATTAATAGCGCAATCACAGTCCCTATGAGGAGGTAGGGCACTGGACTTGGGCTCATCAAATACATCCTGGTAATCCGACAAAAACTCAGGGACTTCAGAAGGAGTGGAAGAAGAAATTGACATCGAAGGAACATCACTATGTATCCCTTGACAACCCCAACTAGACACAGACATTGATTTCCAATCCAGTACTGGATTATGAACCTGTAACCATGGCAAACCCAACACAACAACATCATGCAAATTCTGCAACACCAAAAAGCGAATATCTTCCTGATGTGCGGGAGCCATGCACATGGTCAGCTGAGTCCAGTACTGAGGTTTATTCTTGGCCAATGGTGTAGCATCAATCCCCCTTAAGGGAATAGGACTCTGCAAAGGCTCCAAGGAAAAACCACAGCGCCTGGCAAACTCCAAATCCATCAAGTTTAGGGCAGCGCCCGAATCCACAAATGCCATAACAGAGTAGGACGACAATGAGCAAATCAGAGTAACAGACAAGAGAAATTTAGGCTGTACAGTACCAATGGTGACAGACCTAGCGAACCTCTTAGTGCGCTTAGGACAATCAGAAATAGCATGAGTGGAGTCACCACAGTAAAAACACAGCCCATTCTGACGTCTGTGTTCTTGCCGTTCAACTCTGGTCAAAGTCCTATCACATTGCATAGGCTCAGGCCTCCGCTCAGAGGACACCGCCAAATGGTGCACAACTTTGCGCTCGCGCAAACGCCGATCAATCTGAATGGCCAAAGACATTGATTCATTCAGACCAGTAGGCGAGGGGAACCCCACCATAACATCTTTAAGGGCTTCAGAAAGACCCTTTCTGAAAATTGCTGCCAGGGCACACTCATTCCATTGTGTAAGCACCGACCACTTTCTAAACTTCTGGCAATATACTTCTGCTTCATCCTGACCCTGACATAGAGCCAGCAAGATCTTTTCTGCCTGATCCACAGAATTTGGTTCGTCATAAAGCAATCCAAGCGCTAGAAACAATGCATCTACATTAAGCAATGCAGGATTTCCTGGCTCAAGGGAGAATGCCCAGTCTTGCGGGTCGCAACGCAACAAAGAAATAATCTTTACTTGCTGAATGGGGTCACCAGAGGAGCGGGGTTTCAGAGCAAGAAACAGTCTGCAATTATTTTTGAAATTCAAAATTCAAAAATTTAGATCTATCCCCAGAAAACAAATCAGGAATTGGAATTCTAGGCTCTAATATCAGATTCTGAACTACATAATCTTGAATACTTTGTACCCGTGCAGTGAGTTGATCCACACAAGAGGACAAACCTTGAATATCCATATCTACACCTGAGTCCTGAACCACCCAGAGGTTAAGAGGAAAAGAAAGACAAAACAAGCTGCAAAGAAAAAAAAATTGAATCAGAGCTTCTCTGATCCCTCTTTTGAGATGCATTAACACTTTGTTGGCCAGCTGTACTGTTATGGACCTGGTGGTTAGGAGCACCCGGAATGACCTGATGGTTAAAACGGAAAACCTGAGACAAGCTCTGAGGAGGTGGTAACTCTACTGACCGCAATCCCTAATCCTATCACACACACTAGAAATAGCCGTGGAGCGTGCCTAACTCTCCCTAGACGCCTCTTCACAGCCTAAGAGCTAACTACCCCTAAAGATAGAAATAGAAGCCTACCTTGCCTCAGAGAAATTCCCCAAAGGAAAGGTAGCCCCCCACAAATATTGACTGTGAGTTAAGAGGGAAGTGACAAACACAGGAATGAAACAGATTTTAGCAAAGGAGGCCGAATCTTCTCTAGATAGACAGAGGATAGGAAAGGGAACTGTGCGGTCAGTATTAAAAACTACAAAAACCACGCAGAGTGTGCAAAAAGACCTCCACACCAACTCACGGTGTGGAGGTGCAACTCTGCACCCCCAGAGCTTCCAGCTAGCAAGGAAATATCATAATAGCAAGCTGGACTAGAAACATAGCATGTACTCAGAAATATTCTCAAAAACAAATGAACAACAAATGAACTAGCAGGGACTTAGATTCTGCTGGAGTAGACAGGTCATCTGAGAAATCCAAGAGAGATCTGAACCAGTACTGAGACATTGACAGCTGGCATGAACTAACGATCTGAGCAGAGTTAAATAGGGAAGCCAGCAGAAGCAATAAGCGAGGGCAGCTGAGAAAGCCAACCTCAAAGATCAGCAGTTCCACTCAAAGCCACCAGAGGGTGTCTAAGGACCGAACTCACCAAAGTACCATTCACGACCACAGGAGGGAGCCTGAGAACGGAATTCACAACACCCGGGCGAAAGAGTCTCAGTGCCCCCCCCCCCTTTAACACATACCACGATTCATGATGCCCAGATACAGCAGAGAAATATAGGTGTAGTACAATGCCAGATTTCACTTCTTACATGAGTGATAGCTATTGCAAATTCTACAGTGTATATATACAGGACAGGGGGAGTGGGACTGTGCAGTGTATATATACAGGACAGGAGGAGCGTTGCAGTGCATTGTATATATACAGGGGATTGGTACTGTGCAGTGTATATATACAGGGCAGCGGTACTCTGCAGTGTATATATACAGGGCAGTGGTACTGTGCAGTGTATATATACAGGGCAGTGGTACTGTGCAGTGTATATATACAGGGGAGTGATGGTACTGTGCAGTGTATATATACAGGGGAGTGATGGTACTGTGCAGTGTATGTATTTCAACAGCCGCCCAGCCCAGGCCCCCAGCACCTGTCCTGTATATATATTATATATACTGTCATACAGGCTGTATAGATACAGTATATACATATACAGGACAGGTGCTGGGGGCCTGGGCGGCTGCTGAAGTATATAATACACAGTATATCAGCTGTGGCCGCCCCAGGTCACCCAGACTGTCAGAATACAGCGATACATCGCACTCACTCAGGGCGGGTAGGAGCTCCTCTAGAATCTGCCTGAATCTGATAAGTTCAGCAGCCAGCGAGGGGCGGGCGGGAGAGCAGAGCAGGAGAACGTGCTCTCCCCCCACAAACAATGTCACGCTGGCTGCGTTCTTAACCCCTATGTGCCTGGCCCTGCACTGACTGAGAAGATGCTTGTGCCAGAACATATTGAACGGCCAGATGGATCTCTATGACAGCGTGAGTGGGCCCCCCTGTCTCGCCAGGGCCCCGGCACTTGCCCAGGTGCGCCGGGTGCTGACGCCGGCCCTGCCAGCAGCAAACATGGGCGAGGAGTTGGTTTTCTCCTGTCAGATAACTGCTCCTTCACCCCAATGCCACTGCCACCCTCTGTTACCCTCCCTTCCTTTGAGGTGCACTCTGTGCGCATCTACTCCCCCTCCAACTGGCTGTCATTTACCACCCCCAAGGCCAGCCACCACCTTCTTTGACCACTTAATCACCTGGCTACTTCATTTCCTTTCCACGGACATCCCCACTATCATCATGGGCGACTTCAACATCCCCATTGACACTTCCCTCTCAGCTGCCACAAAACTTCTATCTCTCACTTCCTCCTTCGGCCTCACTTAATGGTCTTCTGCAGCCACCCACAAAGACGGTCACACACTGGACCTCATCTTCCCCCACCTCTACTCTCTATCTAACCTCTCTAACTCACCTCTTCCTTTTTCTGACCACAACCTTCTCACATTCTCTTCCCTCTCCACTCCATGTCTACAATCCCCACCCCACAAACTTTCACACCCTCGCAGAAATCTTAAACACCTTGACCTACACTCATTCTCTGAATCCCTTCTCCCTCTCACAGACATAAGTTCCCTACACAATGCGGATGACGCTGCCACTCTATATAACACAACAGCTGTAGCTTTGGAATCTGCTGCCCCACTTACACATACCAAAGCTTGCAAAATCGACAGACAGCCCTGGCACACCAGCCTGACCAAAGAACTGAGGCGAGCTTCCAGGGCTGCTGAGCGGAGATGGAAAAGATCCCGCTCCAACGAGCACTTCATCGCATTCAAACAGTCCCTCACTACTTTCAAGACCACACTCGCCACAGCTAAACAAACCTTCTCATCTCTCATATCCTCCCTGTCTCACAACCCTAAACAGTTATTCAACACCTTCAATTCTCTCTTCCATCCCCCAACACATCCTCCCTCCCCACTCATCTCAGCTGAAGACTTTGCCTCATTTTTCAAGCAGAAGATTGATAACATCAGAGACAGTTTTGGTCAACAACCAGGGACCGCGCCGAGAGCAGGTGAGTATTTTATATTCACCTTCACTCGTTCCACCACCGCTCGGTCTTCTGGCTGTGACTGTTCAGGTCAGAGGGCATGATGACGTATTAGTGTGCCTGAACAGTCACTGCGTAGGGACGGGACGCAGTGGAGCAGCAGGCAGCGACAAGAGGTGAGTATGTCATTTTTTATTTATTGCAGCAGCATTATATGTCGCACATTATTATATGGACATCTATGGGGCCATAATGAACTGTATGGAGCATTATATGGGACACATTATTATATGGAGCATCTATGGGGCCATAATGAACTGTATGGAGCATTATATGGGGCACATTGTTATATGGAGCATCTATGGGGCTATCATGAACTGCATGGAGCATTATATGGGGCACATTGTTATATGGATTATATGGAGCATCTATGGGGCCATAATGAACTGTACGGAGCATTATATTGGGCACATTATTATATGGAGCATCTATGGGGCCATAATGAACTGTATGGAGCATTATATGGGGCACATTATTATATGGAGCATCTATGGGGCCATAATGAACTGTATGGAGCATTATATGGGGCACATTGTTATATGGAGCGTCTATGGGGCTATCATGAACTGCATGGAGCATTATATGGGGCACATTGTTATATGGATTATATGGAGCATCTATGGGGCCATAATGAACTGTACGGAGCATTATATTGGGCACATTATTATATGGAGCATCTATGGGGCCATAATGAACTGTATGGAGCATTATATGGGCACATTGTTATATGGAGCATCTATGGGGCCATAATGAACTGTATGGAGCATTATATGAGGCACATTGTTATATGGAGCATCTATGGGGCGATAATGATCTGTATGGAGCATTATATGGGGCACATTGTTATATGGAGCATCTATGGGGCCATAATGAACTGCATGGAGCATTATATGGGGCACATTATTATATGGAGCATCTATGGGGCCATATTGAACTGTATAGAGCATTATATGGGGCACATTGTTATATGGAGCACCTATGGGGCCATATTGAACTGTATGGAGCATTATATGTGGCACATTGTTATATGGAGCATCTATGGGGCCATAATAAACTGTATGAAGCATTATATGTGGCACATTGTTATATGGAGCATCTATAGGGCCATATTGAACTGTATGGAGCATTATATGGGGCACATTGTTATATGGAGCACCTATGGGGCCATATTGAACTGTATGGAGCATTATATGTGGCACATTGTTATATGGAGCATCTATGGGGCCATAATAAACTGTATGGAGCATTATATGTGGCACATTGTTATATGAAGTGTTATGACCTGGTGGTTAGGAGCACCTGGAATGACCTGATGGTTAAACTAGACGACAGGACAAGCTCTGGGGAGTGGGATCTCTGCTGACCGCAAACCCTAATCCTATCACACACACTAGAAATAGCCGTGGAGCGTACCTAACTCTCCCTAGACGCCTCTTCACAGCCTAAGAGCTAACTACCCCTAAAGATAGAAAATAAAGCCTTACCTTGCCTCAGAGAAATTCCCCAAAGGAAAAGGCAGCCCCCCACAAATATTGACTGTGAGATAATAGGAAAGTCACAAACAGGAATGAAACAGGTTTCAGCAAAGGAGGCCAGACTTACTAAATAGACTGAGGATAGGAAAGGGATCTATGCGGTCAGCACAAAAAAACTACAAAAAGCCACGCAGAGTGTGCAAAAAGACCCCCGCACCGACTCACGGTGCGGAGGTGCCACTCTGCACCCCAGAGCTTCCAGCTAGCAAGGCAATATCATGTTAGCAAGCTGGACTAGAACTTAGCAAGTACTAATAAATATATTCAGTACACAATGAACAACAAATGAACTAGCAGGGACTTAGCTTCTGCTGGAGTAGACAGGTCATCAGAAAGATCCGAGAGAGATCTGAACAAATACTGATACATTGACAGCTGGCATGAAGTAACGATCTGAGTGGAGTTAAATAGAGAAGCCAGCCTAGCCGCAAACGAGGGCAGCTGAGGAAGCAACCTCAGAACCAGCAGTTCCACTCACAGCCACCAGAGGGAGTCCACAGACAGAACTCGCCGAAGTACCATTCATGACCACAGGAGGGAGTTCGAGAACGGAATTCACAACAGTACCCCCCCTTGGGGAGGGGTCACCGAACCCTCACCAGAGCCCCCAGGCCGATCAGGACGAGCCAAATGAAAGGCACAAACTAAATCGGCAGCATGGACATCGGAGGCAACAACCCAGGAATTATCCTCCTGACCATAGCCCTTCCATTTGACCAGGTACTGAAGTTTCCATCTCGAAATACGAGAATCTAAAATCTTCTCCACCACATACTCCAACTGCCCCTCGACCAACACCGGAGCAGGAGGGTCAACGGAGGGAACCATAGGCGCCACATATCTCCGCAACAACGACCTATGGAACACATTATGGATGGCAAAAGAAGCTGGAAGGGCCAAACGAAACGACACAGGATTGAGAATTTCAGAAATCTTATAAGGACCAATGAAATGAGGTTTAAACTTAGGAGAAGAAACCTTCATAGGGACATAACGAGATGACAACCAAACCAAATCCCCAACACGAAGTCGGGGACCAACACAGTGACGGCGGTTGGCAAAACGTTGAGCCTTCTCGGGACCAACACAGTGACGGCGGTTGGCAAAACGTTGAGCCTTCTCCTGGGACAATGTCAAATTGTCCACTACATGAGTCCAAATTTGCTGCAACCTGTCCACCACAGAATCTACACCAGGACAGTCTGAAGGCTCAACCTGCCCTGAAGAAAAACGAGGATGAAAACCAGAATTACAAAAAAAAAGGCAAAACCAAAGTAGCCGAACTGGCCCGATTATTAAGGGCGAACTCAGCCAATGGCAAGAAGGTCACCCAATCATCCTGATCAGCAAAAACAAAGCATCTCAGATAGGTCTCCAAAGTCTGATTACTTCGTTCGGTTTGGCCATTTGTCTGAGGATGGAAAGCCGAAGAAAAAGACAAATCAATGCCCATCTTAGCACAAAAGGACCGCCAAAACCTTGAAACAAACTGGGAACCTCTGTCCGACACAATGTTCTCCGGAATGCCATGCAAACGAACCACATGCTGGAAAAATAATGGAACCAAATCAGAGGAGGAGGGTAATTTAGGCAAGGGTACCAAATGAACCATCTTAGAGAAGCGATCACAAACCACCCAGATGACCGACATCCTTTGAGAGACAGGAAGATCTGAAATAAAATCCATGGAAACATGCGTCCAAGGCCTTTTTGGGACTGGCAAGGGCAAAAGTAACCCACTGGCATGAGAACAGCAGGGCTTGGCCCGAGCACAAGTCCCACAGGACTGCACAAAAGAACGCACATCCCGTGACAAGGAAGGCCACCAAAAGGACCTAGCCACCAAATCTCTGGTACCAAAAATCCCAGGATGACCAGCCAACACCGAACAATGAACCTCAGAGATAACTCTACTAGTCCATCTATCAGGGACAAACAGTTTCTCTGCTGGACAACGGTCAGGTCTATCAGCCTGAAACTCCTGCAGCGCCCGCCGCAAATCAGGTGAGATGGCAGACAGAATTACCCCCTCTTTGAGAATACCAGCCGGCTCAGGAACTCCTGGAGAATCAGGCACAAAACTCCTTGAAAGGGCATCGGCCTTCACATTCTTAGAACCCGGAAGGTATGAAACCACAAAATTGAAACGGGAGAAAAACAGCGACCATCGAGCCTGTCTAGGATTCAACCGCTTGGCAGACTCGAGATAAGTCAGATTCTTGTGATCCGTTAAGACCACCACGCAATGCTTGGCTCCCTCAAGCCAATGTCGCCAGTCCTCGAATGCCCACTTCATAGCCAACAACTCCCGATTGCCAACATCATAATTATGCTCAGCAGGCGAAAACTTTCTAGAAAAGAAAGCACATGGCTTCATCACAGAGCCATCAGAACTTCTTTGAGACAAAACAGCCCCTGCTCCAATCTCAGAAGCATCAACCTTGACCTGAAAAGGGAGCAAAACATCTGGCTGACACAACACAGGGGCCGAAGAAAAACGACGTTTCAACTCCCGAAAAGCCTCAACGGCCGCAGAGGACCAATTCACCACATCAGCACCTTTCTTGGTCAAATCAGTCAACGGTTTAACAACACTAGAAAAATTAGTGATGAAGCGATGGTAAAAATTAGCAAAGCCCAGGAATTTCTGAAGGCTCTTCACAGATGTAGGCTGAGTCCAATCAAAAATGGCCTGAACTTTAACAGGATCCATCTCGATAGTAGAAGGGGAAAAAACGAAGCCCAAAAAGGAAACCTTCTGAACTCCGAAGAGACATTTAGACCCCTTCACAAACAAAGAATTAGCACGAAGGACCTGGAAGACCATTCTGACCTGCTTCACATGAGACTCCCAATCATCCGAAAAGACCAAAATATCATCCAAATATACAATCATGAATCTATCCAAATACTTTCGGAAGATGTCATGCATAAAGGACTGAAACACAGATGGAGCATTAGAAAGCCCGAATGGCATCACCAGGTACTCAAAATGGCCCTCGGGCGTATTAAATGCTGTTTTCCATTCATCGCCCTGTTTAATACGCACAAGATTATACGCTCCTCGAAGATCTATCTTGGTGAACCAACTAGCCCCCTTAATCCGAGCAAACAAATCAGACAGTAGAGGCAAAGGGTACTGAAATTTGACCGTGATTTTATTGAGAAGGCGGTAATCTATACAAGGTCTCAGAGAACCATCCTTCTTGGCCACAAAAAAGAACCCTGCTCCCAACGGTGACGACGATGGGCGAATATGCCCTTTCTCCAAGGACTCCTTTATATAACTCCGCATAGCGGCGTGTTCCGGCACAGATAAATTGAAAAGTCTTCCCTTAGGAAATTTACTACCAGGGATCAAATTAATAGCACAATCACAATCCCTATGAAGAGGTAGGGCACTGGATTTGGGCTCATGAAATACATCTCGGTAATCCGACAAAAACTCAGGGACTTCAGAAGGAGTAGAGGAAGAAATTGACAACATCGGAACATCACCATGTACCCCTTGACAACCCCAACTGGACACAGACATTGATTTCCAATCCAATACTGGATTATGGACCTGTAGCCATGGCAAACCGAACACGACCACATCATGCAAATTATGCAACACCAAAAAGCGAATATCTTCCTGATGTGCAGGAGCCATGCACATGGTCAACTGAGTCCAATACTGAGGTTTATTCTTGGCCAAAGGCGTAGCATCAATTCCCCTTAATGGAATAGGATACTGCAAGGGCTAGAAAAAAACACAGCGCCTGGCAAACTCCAAGTCCATCAAATTCAGGGCAGCGCCTGAATCCACAAATGCCATAACAGAGTAGGAAGACAAAGAGCAAATCAGAGTAATGGACAAAAGAAATTTAGGCTGTACAGTACCAATGGTGACAGACCTAGCGAACCGCTTAGTGCGCTTAGGACAATCAGAGATAGCATGAGTGGAGTCACCACAGTAAAAACACAGCCCATTCTGACGTCTGTGTTCTTGCCGTTCAGCTCTGGTCAAAGTCCTATCACATTGCATAGGCTCAGGCCTCTGCTCAGAGGATACCGCCAAATGGTGCACAACTTTGTGCTCACGCAAGTGCCGATCGATCTGAATGGCCAAGGACATTGATTCATTCAGACCAGCAGGCGTGGGGAACCCCACCATAACATCCTTAAGGGCTTCAGAAAGACCCTTTCTGAAAATTGCTGCAAGGGCACACTTATTCCATTGAGTAAGCACAGACCACTTTCTAAACTTCTGGCAATATACCTCTGCTTCATCCTGACCCTGACACAAAGCCAGCAAGATTTTCTCTGCCTGATCCACAGAGTTAGGTTCGTCATAAAGCAATCCAAGCGCCAGAAAAAACGCATCTACATTAAGCAATGCAGGATCTCCTGGCGCAAGGGAGAATGCCCAGTCTTGAGGGTCGCCACGTAACAAAGAAAGTCATAGTTACTCACCGATAACGGTGTTTCTCGGAGCCCATGACAGCACTACGGAGAGAGGGGATCCGCCCTTCAGGGACAGGAAACCTACAGATACATAAGGGCGGTACCTCTCCCTCGCATCAGTTGGTTTACAGAGCATCGGAGGACCTCCAGGTTAGTTTACAACAGAGAAAATACCACATTATAACATTTCTTAACAGAAAAGGAACCCCGTGCCTAAATTGTAATATATGAACTATATAAATCATATGTGATTAAAGGTGCTCACCGCACTCGTGATGGGAGGGAAATAAGCGAGTGCTGTCATGGGCTCCGAGAAACACCGTTATCGGTGAGTAACTATGACTTTCTCGGTCCCCCATGACAGCACTACGGAGAGAATTGCAGAGATTATGCTTAGGGAGGGACCACCGCCTCAAGAACCCTTCGACCGAAGGTCAGGTCAGACACAGAGGCTAGATTTAATCTATAGTGCCTAAAAAAGGTCGACGGTGATGACCAGGTGGCCGCCTTACAGATCTGTTCTATTGATACCTCTGACCTCTCAGCCCATGAGGTAGCTACTGCTCTTGTGGAATGCGCTCTTATACCGTCCGGGATCGCATTCCCCGTGGATGAATATGCCAACGCTATTGCCTCTTTTATCCACCTTGCCAAGGTACCCTTGGATGCCCGGAATCCTTTTCTGGGACCCTGAAAACAGACAAAGAGAGAGCCTTCCTTCCTATACTCCCTAGTGGAATCTAGGTATTGGACTAGACATCTTCTGACGTCTAGGTTATGGAAGTTCTGCTCTTTCTCATTTCTAGGGTTCGGGCAGAAGGACGGCAGGGATATTTCCTGTGACCTATGGAATTTTGTTGCCACTTTTGGCAAATAGGCCGGGTCAGGTTTTAGAGTGACTCTATCATCCATGATTTTTGTGAAAGGGGGGTTAGAGGACAGGGCTTGAATGTCGCTTATCCTGCGTGCCGATGTTAAGGCTACTAGAAGAATGGTTTTTAGTGACAGTATTTTTATGGGAATCACATCTATGGGTTCGAATGGTGGACCAGATAATGCTGAAAGGACTAAGTTTAGGTCCCATGAGGGCATCTTTTGGGTAACTACAGGTTTTGATCTTGTTACCGCTTTAACGAATCTTATTATCCACGGGTTGGCTGCTATATTCTGGTTATAGAGAGCACCCAGGGCTGCTATCTGCACCTTAAGGGTACTAACCGCTAATCCTTGTTCCAGCCCTTTTTGTAGGAACTCAAGTATCTTATTAATTGAAGGTCCCTCCTGGATTTTGACTTTAGATACAGACAAGAATTTTTTCCATGTTTTGCCATAAATTTTGGTAGTAATAGGTTTTCTACATTTTAATAATGTTGTAACCAAGTTGTCTGAAAAACCTCTTTTTATTAATAGTTCCCGCTCAAAAGCCAGGCTGTCAAATGCAAGTTCGTCTCCTGTGGGTGGAGGATCGGTCCTTGCTGTAACAGGTCTGGCAAATTCGGAAGAACCCATGGGTCTGAGACTGATAGCATCCTTAGCCAGGAAAACCATGTCCTTTTTGGCCAGAATGGGGCAATAAGGATCATCTTTGTTTTGTCCTCTCTGACCTTGCGGATGACCGCCGGAATTAGGATGGTTGGTGGAAAGGCGTAAGTTAGTTTGTGTGTCCAAGGAATGAGAAAAGCATCCAGAGCCTGGGGATTCCCTTCTGGGTTTAGAGAACAAAATTTGTTTACTTTTTTGTTTTTGTGATTGGCGAACAGATCTATTGTTGGGGTTCCCCACATTCTCGTGATCTGGTTGTAAACGGACTGATTTAGGGACCATTCGCCTTGTCTCAACTGAGTTCGACTCAGGTAGTCTGCTTTCTCGTTTTTTGACCCTTGAATATGTAGTGCGGAAAGGGAGAGTAGATTCGTTTCCGCCAGGCGGAGAATTTTGGCGGAGGAATTCATCAGTAACTGAGACCTTGTTCCCCCCTGGTGATTGATATAGGCTACTGTCACTATATTGTCCGAGAAAATTCGGACATGATGTCCTCGAATGTAGGGAAGAAATGTTAGGAGAGCCTGATACACTGCCCAGAGTTCTTTTTGATTCGAGGATGCTGATAGTTCCTGAATTGACCAGTTGCCCTGAGTCACTCTGTTTCCCATGTGGGCTCCCCACCCCCTGGGACTTGCATCGGTTGTTATTACCCGGGATATTTCGGGTACCCAGGGAATCCCTCTTGAAATATTCTGGCTCTTTCCCCACCAGAGAAGGGAATGAATAACAGAGGAATTTAGAGTGACCCTGCTTTCCAGATTGTTTTTTAATATTACCTGCCATTCTAGTATGTGCCACTGAAGCTCTCTTGTGTGGAATTGTGCGAAGGGTATCGCCGGCAGGCATGAGGAAAGGGACCCCAATAGGGACATTGCCCTCCTTAGAGTCATGGAGGGGTTTTGCAGTGTTTGTGCTATCATGGCTAGTATTTTGTCCTTTTTGGGGCCCGGGAGCCGGCACTCTTGAACCCGGGAATCTAACGTCAGCCCTAGGAACTCCTGTACCTGAGAGGGTTCCAACTTCGACTTTTTTATATTTATGAGCCAACCCAAGTTCGTTAGAATAGTCATTACTCGGTCTCTCTGTTCTCTGCAACTTTGAGCCGAGTCGCTGGCAATAAGAAAATCGTCCAGGTAGGGAACTATGATAATGTTTTGTTCCCTTATGTGGGCCATCATCTCCGCTACTATTTTTGTGAATATCCGCGGAGCTATAGAAATCCCAAACGGAAGGGCCCTGTACTGGAAGTTTCTTATTTTCCCTTTTATGGACACCGCCATCCTGAGAAACTTTTGAGAAAGCTCGTGGATGGGCACATGATAATATGCGTCGGTTAGATCTATCACAACCATGTAGCAATTTGGAAAGAGAATCTTTATTGTGGATTTTATTGTCTCCATTTTGAATTTGTGATTTCTTACGTAGTTGTTTAAGTTCCTTAAATTTATAATTGTCCGAAAGGACCCGTCGGGTTTCGGTACCAGAAAGAGAGGGGAGAAAAACCCGTCCCCCATTTCCTGAGGAGAAATCTCCCGAATTACAGCTTTTTGTAGAAGGGAGATAATCTCTTTTTCTAGTGCCGCTTGCTCTATCGTCGAAGACCTCATTTTTGTCACAACATAATTTCGAGGAGGGAGGGAAAGGAAATCTATTTTTAGACCAGATTGTATGAGTCTTAGAATCCAGGTGTTGTTGGAAATTTTCTTCCAAGCAGGAAGAAATGTGGTGAGCCTTCCCCCCACCGCAGGGAGAATGTCATTTGGCGGGTTTTTTATCACGGGAGGTGTTGCCAAAGAGGTAGCCTCTATCTCGTCTTCTACCTTCTTCCCACTTATTTTGGTCTCTAGGTGGTCTTCGACGAAAAAATTTTCTACTCCGAAAGGACTGTTTAAATGGGGTTGGTCCCAGATTTGGAAACCCCTTCTTTTTGTCACCCGCTTTCTGGAGGATGTCATCCAGGGTTTCCCCAAATAAGAAGTTTCCCTCGCAAGGTATAGAACACAGCTTCAACTTTGTTTGGAGATCCCCTGGCCAGCTTTTAAGCCAAAGGGTCCTTCTGGCCGCGTTGGAGAGGGCAGCGGCTTTGGATGTTAGACGCACTGAGTCCGCTGAGGAGTCTGCTAGGAAAGCTGCTGCAGCTCTAATTGCAGGGATTGAGTCTAATAATTTATTCCTGGGTGATCCGTCCTTGATCTGGCTTTCCAACTGGTCAACCCATACCATTAAAGACCTGGAGGTGCAGGTTGCCGCGACTGCAGGTCTCAGGCTACCCCCAGCCGATTCCCAAGCCCCTTTGAGAAAGGTATCTGCTTTTTTGTCTAAGGGGTCTTTGAGGGTACCCATATCCTCAAATGGGAGCGCAAATTTTTTTGAAGCTTTGGCTACTGCCACGTCCAATTTGGGTGCCTTGTCCCAAGAAGTGGACGCTTCATCATCGAAGGGATATTTTCTTTTCAGCGAGGGTACTGAAGAATTTTTTCTGTCTGGTTTCTCCCATTCTTTTTTGATTAGAGTCTGGACATTGGAGTTTAACGGAAAAGCTCTCCGCTTTTTTTGTGTCAGACCTCCAAACATGATGTCTTGAGCCGTTTTATCAGGCCTGGGATCCTCAACCCCCATGGTGGCCCTGACGACTTTAACTAAAGCGTCCACTTCCTCTAATGGGAAACAGTGACGGCCCGAATCTTCATCAGAGGAAGATAGGGAGGATTTGGAATCATCAGAGTCCGCGTCCTCAGATGAGGATCGGACAGAGTGAGCATATACCGTCTCCTTCGCCTTTTCCTTCCCTTTTTTGGAGGATAACAGGGCATTCTGAACTTCTGATCTAATTATATTTTTAAGTTCAGAGGCAAAGTCAGGGGTTTCTTCACACAATAGATGCTGGATACAGGATTTACAAAGCTTTTTTCCCCAAGTTACCGGCAAAGCTTTGTTACATGTGGGGCAGACTCTATTTTTCTTTTTCTCCAGGCTCTTCTTACCCTAGTAAGGGAGAAGAGGGAGCCCTATTATAGGAGTGTATACTTTCACGAAGATCACTCACCATTCAGATGTGAAGGCAGGTACCGGTTCTGGAGGAGGGCCGGGATCTGGTAGTGGAGTCTCCTGAGGAGGGGAGTTAGTCCTTGCAGCAGATCTGCTGCGCTGTGTGGATCGACTGCTTGATCCACTTCTTCTGGAGCTCTTTGGGTCATTTTTCTTATGCTGCTGCTGCCTGGCTGGCAGCTGCTGGGAATCGCTGTCCTCCATAATGAAAGGGAGATAGTGCGACAACTAAGTGTGCACCATCTCCCTTTTTGAATCCGGCGCTCCCCCGGCGTTCTTCCTCATTTCCGGTCCTGCGCACATCCCCGGGAGAGGAGATATTACCGCGCATGCGCGCGGGGACGACCCGGAAGTTGATGCCGCATTTCCGGAGCGGCGGCCATCTTTCTTCACCCAGAGCGTGCAGCAGCCTGCACCGAAGCTCCGGGTGACCAGCGCCCCTTTGTCCATCGGAGTCCGGCGGCGGCCTCTCCCCCGCACACCCTGGAGAACCCCTCGGTCCCAGCGGTGGCGGCTTCGGGTGCCGGACACGCCGCGGCAGGAGCCTCCTCGCTGCCGGAACTCGGCTGCCCGGTCCCGGTCCTTGGATACGACGTCTTCTTTGCAGGTACTGCCGAAGAGAGGTTCCCCGTCAGGGACAGGAAACCAACTGATGCGAGGGAGAGGTACCGCCCTTATGTATCTGTAGGTTTCCTGTCCCTGAAGGGCGGATCCCCTCTCTCCGTAGTGCTGTCATGGGGGACCGAGAAATAATGATTTTCACTTGCTGAATGGGATCACCAGAGGAGCGGGGTTTCAAAGCAAGAAACAGTCTACAATTATTTTTGAAATTCAGAAATTTAGATCTATCCCCAGAAAACAAATCAGGAATTGGAATTCTAGGCTCTAACATCGGATTCTGAACTACATAATCTTGAATGCTTTGTACCCTTGCAGTGAGTTGATCAACACAAGAGGACAGATCTTGAATGTCCATATCTACACCTGAGTCCTGAACCACCCAGAGGTTAAGGGGAAAAGAAAGACAAAACACACTGCAGAGAAAAAAAATGGTCTCAGAACTTCTCTTATCCCTCTATTGAGATGCATTAACACTTTGTGGGCCAGCTGTACTGTTATGACCTGGTGGTTAGGAGCACCTGGAATGACCTGATGGTTAAATTAGACGACAGGACAAGCTCTGGGGAGTGGGATCTCTGCTGACCGCAAACCCTAATCCTATCACACACTAAAAATAGCCGTGGAGCGTACCTAACTCTCCCTAGACGCCTCTTCACAGCCTAAGAGCTAACTACCCCTAAAGATAGAAAATAAAGCCTTCCCTTGCCTCAGAGAAATTCCCCAAAGGAAAAGGCAGCCCCCCACAAATATTGACTGTGAGATAAGAGGAAAGTCACAAACACAGGAATGAAACAGGTTTCAGCAAAGGAGGCCAGACTTACTATATAGACTGAGGATAGGAATGGGATCTATGCGGTCAGCACAAAAAAAACTACAAAAAGCCACGCAGAGTGTGCAAAAAGACCCCTGCACCGACTCACGGTGCGGAGGTGCCACTCTGCACCCCAGAGCTTCCAGCTAGCAAGGCAATATCATGTTAGCAAGCTGGACTAGAACTTAGCAAGTACTAATAAATATATTCAGTACACAATGAACAACAAATGAACTAGCAGGGACTTAGCTTCTGCTGGAGTAGACAGGTCATCAGAAAGATCCGAGAGAGATCTGAACCAATACTGATACATTGACAGCTGGCATGAAGTAACGATCTGAGTGGAGTTAAATAGAGAATCCAGCCTAGCCGCAAACGAGGGCAGCTGAGGAAGCAACCTCAGAACCAGCAGTTCCACTCACAGCCACCAGAGGGAGTCCATGGACAGAACTCGCCGAAGTACCATTCATGACCATAGGAGGGAGCTCGAGAACGGAATTCACAACAATGGAGCATCTATGGGGCCATAATAAACTGTATGGAGCATTATATGTGGCACATTGTTATATGGAGCATCTATGGGGCCATAATGAACTGCATGGAGCATTATATGGGGCACATTATTATATGGAGCATCTATGGGGCCATATTGAACTGTGTGGAGCATAATATGGGGCACATTGTTATATGGAGCACCTATGGGGCCATATTGAACTGTATGGAGCATTATATGTGGCACATTGTTATATGGAGCATCTATGGGGCCATAATAAACTGCATGGAGCATTATATGTGGCACATTGTTATATGGAGCATCTATGGGGCCATAATGAACTGTATGGAGCATTATATGAGGCACATTGTTATATGGAGCATCTATGGGGCGATAATGATCTGTAAATAACCATAGTATCACTGAAAACGTCATCTTGTCCAGCAAAAAACGAGCCGCTATTCAGTATCATCAGCAAAAAAATAAAAAAGTTACAGCCCTCAGAATAAAGCGATGCCAAAATAATTATTTTTTCTGTAAAATAGTTTTTATCGTATAAAAGCGCCAAAACATAAAAAATGATATAAATGAGGTATCGCTGTAATCGTACTGACCCGAAGAATAAAACTGCTTTATCCATTTTACCAAACGTGGAACGGTATAAACGCCTCCCCCAAAAGAAATTCATGAATAGCTGGCTTTTGGTCATTCTGCCTAACAAAAATAGGAATAAAAAGCGATCAAAAACTGTCATGTGCGAAAAAATGGTACCAACAAAAACGTCACCTCGTCCCGCAAAAAACAAGACCGTCACATGACTGTGGGCCAAAATATAGAAAAATTAGAGCTCTCAAAATGTGGTAACGCAAAAAATATTTTTAGAAATAAAAAGCGTCTTTTAGTGTGTGACGGCTGCCAATCATAAAAACCCGCTATAAATAGCAAAAAACAAGACCACACATGACTCTGTGAACCAAAATATGGAAAAATTATAGGTCTCAAAATGTGGTGATGCAAAAACTTTTTTACTAAAAAAAGTGTCTTTTAGTGTGTGACAGCTGCCAATCATAAAAATCCAATATAAGAAACAATATAAAAGTAAATCAAACCCCCACTTCATCACCCCCTTAGTTAGGGAAAAATAATTAAATACAAAAAATGTATTTATTTCCATTTTCCCATTAGGTTTAGGGTTGGGGCTAAAGTTAGGGTTACATTTACGGCTGGGTTATGGTTGGGATTAGGGTTAGGGGTGTGTTGGTGTTAGGGGTGTGGTTAGGGGTGTGTTGGGATTAGGGGTGTGGTTAGGGGTTTGTTGGGGTTAGGGTTGGAGTTCGAATTTGGAGGTTTCCACTGCATAGGCACATCAGGGGCTCTGCAATGCAACATGATGTCCGATCTCAATCCATACAATTCTGCGTTGAAAAAGTGAAACGGCGCTTCTTACCTTCCAAGCTCTAGCGTGTGCCCAAACGGGGGTTTACCCCAACATATGGGGTATCACCGTACTCAGGACAAATTGGACAAGTTTTGGGATCAGGTTCTACAGCCATACCGGGTATCAAAAAAAATCATATACCTGGTATAAAAAGTTAGTCATTTATTTGTTTCAGGTGGCCACATATAATTCTTATGTGTCATACAAAAAAGCCAGAAATGCAGATACTTTCCTTGATTATCAGGAAAAGGTCATTGAAAATATTGTTTTTGAAAATTTTGTCCCCACCAATCCTTTAGAATCTGAAGATGTCAGAAGACTCACTGAGCGACATTTTATTGCACTCATTCCAGCAACTGAAACAAGAAAGAACCCCCAGAGAAGATGTCGTGTATGTTCCAAGAGAGGAATGAGGCATGATACCCGCTATTATTGCCCACAATGCCGATCATTACCAGCCTTATGCCTCCATGACTGATTTACAATCTTCCACACAGAACCACTATACTGTTAGACTGTTTTGACATTCAAGCATTTGGTTTATTTAGTGACAGACACATTTGAGTAGAGCTGACTTAACAATTTCCGGGGGAAGGTGGGGGGATGTCATCAGAGACACAAGCTGGGCACAATATATTGGGCACTACAATTACATTTTTAAATTTTTGCTCTAAAACTCCCACTACGTGTTTCTGGAAGTCATTTGTGTAGTGAAAATGGTCACTATAACCATAGATGAATTCCCAGAGGGGTGTCATTTCCAAAATGGGGTCACTTCAGGGGAGATTCTGTTGTTCTGGCACTTAGCGGCTCTCCAAAGTGCCATAACAGCAGAATCCCCCCTGAAGTGACCCCATTTTGGAAATGACACCCCTCTGCGAATTCATCTATGGGTGTAGTGACCATTTACCTATCTACGTATTTTCCAATGTAAAATCTGGGGTTAAAACAACATTTTAGTGGTAAAAATGTAATAATTTTTTCTTCACTGCCCAATGGTATAATTTTCTATGGAACAGCTGTGATGTCAGTATGCTCACTGTACCACCAGAAGAATTCATTCAGGGAAGTATTGTGTAAAATGCAGTCACTTTTGGGGGCTTATGCTGTTCTGGCACCTCAGGGGCTCTGACAATGTGACATGTCACCCACAAACAATTCCAGCAAAATCTGCTCTCCAAAATGGCACTCCTTCCCTTCTGAGCTCTGCCATGCACCCAAACAGTGGTTTACCCCCACATATGCCATATCGTCATGCTCAAGAGAAATTTCACAATAACTTTTGGCATCCAATTTCTCCGGTTACCCTTTGGAAAAAAATTGAGGGCAAAAAGATCATTTTTTTTTTAGAAAAAAATATGATTTTTTATTTTCATGGCTCTACGTAATTAACTTCTGTGAAGCACTTGGGGATTCAAAGTGCCCACCACACATCTAGATAAGTTTCTTGGGGGGGTCTAGTTTCCAAAATGGGGTCACTTGTTGGGGTGTTTCCACTGTTTAGACACATCAGGGGCTCAGACAATGTGACATGTCACCCACAAACAATTCAAGCAAAATCTGCTCTCCAATATGGCGCGCCTTCCCTTCCAAGCTCTGCTGTGCACCCAAACAGTAGTATTCCCCCACATATGGGATATCGCTGTGCTCAGGAGAAACTTCACAACAAATTGCATGGAGCAATTTCTTCTATTACCCTTACGATAATGCAAAATACGGAGCTAAATAGATTTATTTGTGAAAAATGTATTTTTTTTTTAAATCAGAGTATTGTGGACACTACTGTAATCAAAAACTGACTATAGACAATAACATCTACTGAAATGCTCAAACTGAACAGTCTCCATCAGTAATAAATGAGGAGCTAGTGGTGAAACCTCTCTGGGGTAATTAGAGCACGGGGCTCGGTGACTTCACAATCTAAACTATCGGAAGCTCCAATATTTCCTGTCAGATGAGTTTCAAGAAGAAATGTTACACATTTAACCCCTTAACGACCGCCGATACGTCTTTTAACGGCGGCAGTTAAGGGTACTTAAACCACAGCGCCGTTAATTAACGGCACTGTGGAAAAAGTGAATAGCGCCCCCCAGAGTCGGATTTTCTCTGGGGTCTTGGTTGCCGAGGGTAGCCGAGACCACAGAGAACATGATTCGGGGGGTTTTACCGACCCCCGAGTTGTGATAGCTGGTAATTAACATTTACCGGCGGTCGCAACAACAACAAAAAAAAACGCGATTTGCCATTTAATTTCTCTATCCTCCGATGTGATCGCACATCAAAGGACAGAGAAATGGGGTCCCCGATTGCCCTCCGATACTCCCTTGTCTCCCCCCAGTGCTCCTCGTGGCTCCCGATGGGCGCCACCATCTTGTTCCGGGAAAAAAAATGGCGGGCGCATGCGCAGTGCACCCGCTGCCCGGGACCTGGCAGATCTTTGGGGTCTCGGCTGCCGGGGGTAGCAGAGACCCCAAAGAACATGATCGGGGTCGTTTTTTACCGACCCCTGTTTTGCGATCGCCGGTAATTAACCATTTACCGGTGGGCGCAAAAAAAAAAAAAAAAAAAAAGCGATCTGTCATTCTCTGTCCTCTGATGTGATCGCACACAATAGGGGGATCGGGGACCCTGTTATATTTACACGTGTCCCTGGGTCCTCCTGCTTCCTCTCCTGGACGTCGGCTTCTTGCTCTGGTAAGAAAATGGCGGGCGCATGAGCAGTGCGCCCGCCATGATCTGCCGACCAGTAGAGGAAGATTCTTCCTCTTGTTTTATTTTGGTCACTGTGAGATCCTATCACAGTGATCAAATTAAAAAAATAGTAAATAATCCCCCCCTTTATCACCCCCTTAGTTAGGAAAAAATAATAAAATAAAAAAAATGTATGTATTTCTATTTTCCAATTAGGGTTAGGGCTAGGATTAGGGTTAGGGCTAGGGTTAGAGCTAGGGTTGTGGTTAGGGTTGGGGCTAAAGTTAGGGTTGGTTCTAAAGTTGTGGTTAGGGCTAAAGTTAGTGTTAGAGTTGGGATTAGGGTTGGCATTAGGGTTACATTTGGGATTAGGGTTAGGTTTTGAGGTTAGGGTTGAGATTAGGGTTGCGTTGGGTTTAGGGGTGTGGTGGGGTTAGGGTTGGATTTAGAATTGGGGGGTTTCAACTGTTTAGGTACATCAGGGGTCTCCAAATGAGACAGCCAATTTTGCACTCAAAAAGTCAAATTATGCTCCCTCCATTCTGAGCTCTGCCGTGCGCCCAAACAGTGGTTTACCCCACATATGGAACATCAGCATACTAAGCACTAGTTGGACAACAACTTTTGGGGTCCAATTTCTCCTGTTTCTCCTTGCGAAAATAAAAAAAAATTGGGGGCTAAAAAATCATTTTTGTGGAAAAAAAATGATTTTTTATTTTCACGTCTCTGCGTTATAAATTGTAGTGAAACACTTGGGGGTTCAAAGTTCTCACAACACATCTAGATAAGTTCCTTGGGGGTCTAGTTACCAATATGGGGTCACTTGTGGGGGGTTTCTACTGTTTAGGTACATCAGGGGCTCAGCAAACGCAAAATAACGCCCGCAGACTATTCTATCAAAGTCTGCATTCCAAAACAGCGCTCCTTCCCTTCCGAGCTCTGCCATGCGCCCAAACAGTGGTCCCCCCCACATATGGGGTATCAGCGTACTCAGTATAAATTGCACAATAAAGTTTGGGGTCCAATTTCTCCTGTTACCCTTGTGAAATTAAAAATTTTGGGGTGAAAAGATCATTTTGGAAAAAATATGATTTTTTATTTTCATGGCTCTACATTATAAACTTCTGTGAAGCAGTTGGGGTTCATAGTGCTCACCACACATCTAGATTAGCTCTTTGGGAGGTCTAGTTTCCAATATGGGGTCACTTGTGGGGGGGTGTCTACTGTTTAGGTACATCAGGAACTCTGAAAATGCAATATGACGCCCGCAGACCATTCCATCAAAGTCTGCATTTTAAAACATCACTACTTCCCTTCTGAGCCTGTTGTGAATTCTGTTCTCGGACTCCCTCCTGTGGTCATGAATGGTACTTTGGTTAGTTCTGCTCTTGGACTCCCTCTGGTGGCTTTGAGTGGAACTGCTGGTCACTGAGGTTGGCTTTCTCAGCTGCCCTCGTTTATTGCTATGCTGGCTTCCCTATTTAACTCCACTCAGATCGTTACTTCATGCCAGCTGTCAATGTCTCAGTATTGGTTCAGATCTCTCTTGGACTTCTCTGATGACCTGTCTACTCCAGCAGAAGCTAAGTCCCTGCTAGTTCATTTGTTGTTACTGCTTCCTGAATATATTTCTTTGTACTGCTAAATTCTAGTCCAGCTTGCTATCATGATATTTCCTTGCTAGCTGGAAGCTCTGGGGGTGCAGAGTTGCACCTCCACACCGTGAGTCGGTGTGGAGGTCTTTTTGCACACTCTGCGTAGTTTTTGTAGTTTTTTGTGCTGACCGCATAGTTCCCTTTTCTATCCTCTGACTATTTAGTGAAGACTGGCCTCCTTTGCTAAAACCTGTTTCATTCCTGTGTTTGTGACTTTCCTCTTAACTCACAGTCAATATGTGTGGGGGGCTGCCTTTTCCTTTGGGGCATTTCTCTGAGGCAAGGTAAGGCTTCTATTTCTATCTTTAGGGGTGGTTAGCTCTTAGGCTGTGAAGAGGCGTCTAGGGAGAGTTAGGTACGCTCCACGGCTATTTCTAGTGTGTGTGATAGGAGTAGGGTTTGCGGTCAGCAGAGTTCCCACTTCCCCAGAGCTTGTCCCGATTTCTAGTTTAATCATCAGGCCTTTCCAGGTGCTCCTAACCACCAGGTCCATAACAGTACAGCTGGCCCACAAAGTGTTAATGCATCTCAAAAGAGGGATAAGAGAAGTTCTGAACCTATTTTTTTTTCTTTGCAGTGTGTTTTGTCTTTCTTTTCCCCTTAACCTCTGGGTGGCTCAGGACTCAGGTGTAGATATGGATATTCAAGGTTTGTCCTCTTGTGTGGATCAACTCACTGCAAGGGTACAGAGTATTCAAAATTATGTAGTTCAGAATCCGATGTTAGAGCCTAGAATTCCAATGCCTGATTTGTTTTCTGGGGATAGATCTAAGTTTCTGAATTTCAAAAATAATTGCAGACTGTTTCTTGCTCTGAAACCCCACTCCTCTGGTGACTCCATTCAGGAAGTAAAAATTATTATTTCTTTGTTACGTGGCGACCCTCAAGACTGGGCATTCTCCCTTGCGCCAGGAGATCCTGCATTGCTTAATGTAGATGCATTTTTTCTGGCGCTTGGATTACTTTATGACGAACAGAATTCAGTGGATCAGGCAGAGAAAATCTTGCTGGCTCTGTCTCAGGGTCAGGATGAAGCGGAGGTATATTGCCAGAAGTTTAGGAAGTGGTCTGTACTTACTCAATGGAATGAGTGTGCCCTGGCAGCAATTTTCAGAAAGGGTCTTTCTGAAGCCCTTAAGGATGTTATGGTGGGGTTCCCCACGCCTGCTGGTCTGAATGAATCAATGTCCTTGGCCATTCAAATTGATCGGCGTTTGCGCGAGCGCAAATTTGTGCACCATTTGGCGGTGTCCTCTGAGCAGAGGCCTGAGCTTATGCAATGTGATAGGACTTTGACCAGAACTGATCGACAAAATCACAGACGTCAGAATGGGCTGTGTTTTTACTGTGGTGACTCCACTCATGCTATCTCTGATTGTCCTAAGCGCACTAAGCGGTTCGCTAGGTCTGTCACCATTAGTGCTGTACAGCCTAAATTTCTCTTGTCTGTTACTCTGATTTGCTCTTTGTCGTCTTACTCTGTTATGGCATTTGTGGATTCGGGCGCTGCCCTGAATTTGATGGACTTGGAGTTTGCCAGGCGCTGTGGTTTTTCCTTGGAGCCTTTGCAGTATCCTATTCCATTAAGGGGAATTTATGCTACGCCTTTGGCCAAGAATAAACCTCAGTACTGGACTCAGTTGACCATGTGCATGGCTCCCGCACATCAGGAAGATATTCGCTTTTTGGTGTTGCATAATTTGCATGATGTGGTCGTGTTGGGTTTGCCATGGCTACAGGTTCATAATCCAGTATTGGATTGGAAATCAATGTCTGTGTCTAGTTGGGGTTGTCAAGGGGTACATGGCGATGTTCCGTTGATGTCAATTTCTTCTTCCCCTCCTTCTGAAGTCCCTGAGTTTCTGTCGGATTACCAGGATGTATTTGATGAGCCCAAATCCAGTGCCCTACCTCCTCATAGGGATTGTGATTGTGCTATAAATTTGATTCCTGGTAGTAAGTTTCCTAAGGGCCGACTTTTCAATTTTTCTGTGCCAGAACACGCCGCTATGCGGAGTTATATAAAGGAGTCCTTGGAGAAAGGGCATATTCGCCCGTCTTCGTCACCGTTTGGGAGCAGGGTTCTCTTTTGTGGCCAAGAAGGATGGTTCTCTGAGACCCTGTATAGATTACCGTCTTCTCAATAAAATCACGGTCAAATTTCAGTACCCTTTGCCTCTGCTGTCTGATTTGTTTGCTCGGATTAAGGGGGCTAGTTGGTTCACCAAGATAGATCTTCGAGGGGCGTATAATCTTGTGCGTATTAAACAGGGCGATGAATGGAAGACAGCATTTAATACGCCCGAGGGCCATTTTGAGTACCTGGTGATGCCATTCGGGCATTCTAATGCTCCATCTGTGTTTCAGTCCTTTATGCATGACATCTTCTGAAAGTATCTGGATAGATTCATGATTGTATATTTGGATGATATTTTGGTCTTTTCGGATGATTGGGAGTCTCATGTGAAGCAGGTCAGAATGGTATTCCAGGTCCTTCGTGCTAATTCCTTGTTTGTGAAGGGGTCTAAATGTCTCTTCGGAGTTCAAAAGGTTTCCTTTTTGGGCTTCATTTTTTCCCCTTCTACTATCGAGATGGATCCTGTTAAAGTTCAGGCCATTTATGATTGGACTCAACCTACATCTGTGAAGAGCCTTCAGAAATTCCTGGGCTTTGCCAATTTTTACCGTCACTTCATCGCTAATTTTTCTAGTGTGGTTAAACCTTTGACTGATTTGACAAAGAAAGGTGCTGATGTGGTGAATTGGTCTTCTGTGGCCGTTGAGGCTTTTCAGGAGCTGAAACGTCGTTTTTCTTCGGCCCCTGTGTTGCGTCAGCCAGATGTTTCGCTCCCTTTTCAGGTCGAGGTGGATGCTTCTGAGATTGGAGCAGGGGCTGTTTTGTCTCAAAGAAGTTCTGATGGCTCTGTGATGAAGCCATGTGCTTTCTTTTCCAGAAAGTTTTCGCCTGCTGAGCGTAATTATGATGTTGGCAATCGGGAGTTGTTAGCTATGAAGTGTGTTATGGACCTGGTGGTTAGGAGCACCCGGAATGACCTGATGGTTAAGCTAAAAATCGGGACAAGCTCTGGGGAAGTGGGAACTCTGCTGACCGCAAACCCTACTCCTATCACACACACTAGAAATAGCCGTGGAGCGTACCTAACTCTCCCTAGACGCCTCTTCACAGCCTAAGAGCTAACTACCCCTAAAGATAGAAAATAAAGCCTTACCTTGCCTCAGAGAAATTCCCTAAAGGAAAAGGCAGCCCCCCACATATATTGACTGTGAGTTAAGAGGAAAGTCACAAACACAGGAATGAAACAGGTTTTAGCAAAGGAGGCCAGTCTTCACTAAATAGTCAGAGGATAGAAAAGGGAACTATGCGGTCAGCACAAAAAACTACAAAAAACACGCAGAGTGTGCAAAAAGACCTCCACACCGACTCACGGTGTGGAGGTGCAACTCTGCACCCCCAGAGCTACCAGCTAGCAAGGAAATATCATGATAGCAAGCTGGACTAGAATTTAGCAGCACAAAGAAATATATTCAGGAAGCAGTAACAACAAATGAACTAGCAGGGACTTAGCTTCTGCTGGAGTAGACAGGTCATCAGAGAAGTCCAAGAGAGATCTGAACCAATACGGAGACATTGACAGCTGGCATGAAGTAACGATCTGAGTGGAATTAAATAGGGAAGCCAGCATAGCAATAAATGAGGGCAGCTGAGAAAGCCAACCTCAGTGACCAGCAGTTCCACTCAAAGCCACCAGAGGGAGTCCAAGAGCAGAACTAACCAAAGTACCATTCATGACCACAGGAGGGAGTCCGAGAACGGAATTCACAACAGTACCCCTTCCTTGAGGAGGGGTCACCGAACCCTCACCAGGGCCCCCAGGCCGATCAGGATGAGCCAAATAAAAGGCACGAACTAAATTTGCAGCATGGACATCGGAGGCAACAACCCTGGAATTATCCTCCTGACCATAGCCCTTCCACTTAACCAGGTACTGAAGCTTCCGTCTCGAAATATGAGAATCCAAAATTTTTTCCACCACATACTCCAACTCCCCCTCGACCAACACCGGAGCAGGAGGATCAACGGAAGGAACCATAGGCGCCACATACCTCCGCGACAACGACCTATGGAACACATTATGGATGGCAAAAGAAGCTGGAAGGACCAAACGAAATGACACAGGGTTGAGAATTTCATAAATCTTATAAGGACCAATGAAACGAGGCTTAAACTTAGGAGAAGAAACCTTCATAGGAACATAACGAGAAGACAACCAAACCAAATCCCCAACACGAAGTTGGGGACCAACACAGCGACGGCGGTTAGTGAAACGTTGAGCCTTCTCCTGGGACAACGTCAGATTGTCCACTACGTGAGTCCAAATTTGCTGCAACCTGTCCACCACAGAATCCACACCAGGACAGTCAGAAGGCTCAACCTGCCCTGAAGAAAAACGAGGATGAAAACCAGAATTTCAAAAAAATGTCGAAACCAAAGTAGCCGAACTAGCCCGATTATTAAGGGCGAACTCAGCCAATGGCAAAAAGGTCACCCAATCATCCTGATCAGCAGAAACAAAGCATCTCAGATAGGTTTCCAAAGTCTGATTGGTTCGTTCGGTTTGGCCATTTGTCTGAGGATGGAAAGCCGAAGAAAAAGACAAATCAATGCCCATCTTAGCACAAAAGGACCGCCAAAACCTAGAGACAAACTGGGAACCTCTGTCCGACACAATGTTCTCCGGAATGCCATGCAAACGAACCACATGCTGAAAAACTAATGGAACCAAATCAGAGGAGGAAGGTAATTTAGGCAAGGATACCAAATGCACCATCTTAGAAAAGCGATCACAAACCACCCAGATGACAGACATCCTTTGAGAGACAGGAAGATCTGAAATAAAATCCATGGAAACTTGCGTCCAGGGCCTTTTCGGGACCGGCAAGGGCAAAAGCAACCCACTGGCACGAGAACAGCAGGGCTTGGCCCGAGCACAAGTCCCACAGGACTGCACAAAAGAACGCACATCCCGTGACAAGGAAGGCCACCAAAAGGACCTGGCCACCAAAAGGACCTAGCCACCAAATCTCTGGTACCAAAAATTCCAGGATGACCAGCCAACACTGAACAATGAACCTCAGAAATAACTCTGCTAGTCCATCTATCAGGGACAAACAGTTTCTCCGCTGGACAACGGTCAGGTCTATCAGCCTGAAACTCCTGCAGCACCCGCCGCAAATCAGGGGAGATGGCAGACAGAATTACCCCATCTTTGAGAATACCAGCCGGCTCAGGGACTCCCGGAGAATCAGGCACAAAACTCCTAGAAAGGGCATCAGCCTTCACATTCTTAGATCCCGGAAGATACGAGACCACAAAATCAAAACGGGAGAAAAACAGGGACCATCGAGCCTGTCTAGGGTTCAGCCGCTTGGCCGACTCGAGGTAAATCAGATTCTTATAATCGGTCAAGACCACAACGCAGTTCTTGGCTCCCTCAAGCCAATGTCGCCACTCCTCAAATGCCCACTTCATAGCCAACAACTCCCGATTGCCGACATCATAATTGTGCTCCGCAGGCGAAAACTTTCTGGAAAAAAAAGCACACGGTTTCATCAAAGAACCATCAGAACTCCTCTGAGACAAAACGGCCCCTGCCCCAATCTCAGAAGCGTCAACCTCAACCTGAAAGGGAAGAGAAACATCCGGCTGACGCAACACAGGGGCAGAAGTAAATCGGCGTTTAAGCTCCTGAAAGGCCTCAACAGCCGCAGAGGACCAATTCGTCACATCAGCGCCTTTCTTCGTCAAATCAGTCAGGGGCTTAACCACACTGGAAAAGTTGGCAATGAAACGGCGATAAAAATTAGCAAAGCCCAAAAATTTCTGTAGACTCTTCACAGCTGTGGGTTGAATCCAGTCATGAATAGCTTGGACCTTAACAGGATCCATTTCTATAGACGAGGGAGAATAAATAAAACCCAAAAAAGAGACCTTCTGAACTCCAAATAGGCACTTAGACCCCTTCACAAATAAAGCATTATCACGAAGGATCTGGAATAACATCCTGACCTGCTTCACATGAGACTCCCAATCATTGGAAAAAATCAAAATATCATCCAAATACACAATCATGAATTTATCAAGATAATTGCGGAAAATATCATGCATGAAGGACTGAAATACAGAAGGAGCATTAGAGAGCCCGAAAGGCATCACAAGGTATTCAAAATGGCCTTCGGGCGTATTAAATGCAGTTTTCCATTCGTCACCCTGTTTAATACAGACAAGATTATATGCCCCTCGAAGGTCAATCTTAGTAAACCAACTAGCCCCCTTAATCCGAGCAAACAAATCAGAAAGCAAAGGTAAAGGGTATTGGAATTTGACCGTGATCTTATTAAGAAGGCGATAATCAATACAGGGTCTTAAGGAGCCATCCTTCTTGGCAACAAAAAAGAATCCCGCTCCCAATGGTGACGAAGACGGCCGAATATGCCCCTTCTCTAAAGACTCCTTAACATAACTCCGCATGGCGGCATGCTCTGGCACAGACAGATTGAAAAGTCGG
This sequence comes from Ranitomeya variabilis, assembly GCF_051348905.1. Classification (NCBI taxonomy): domain Eukaryota; kingdom Metazoa; phylum Chordata; class Amphibia; order Anura; family Dendrobatidae; genus Ranitomeya; species Ranitomeya variabilis. The sequence continues at coordinate 766,355,144 of NC_135235.1, read as the reverse complement.
CCCTTTGGGAACTTACAGCCAGGAATCAAGTTAATAGCACAATCACAGTCCTTATGTGGAGGAAGGGAACTGGACTTGGGCTCATCAAATACATCCTGGAAATCCGACAAAAACTCAGGAACTTCAGAAGAGGGGGAAGAGGAAATTGACATCAAAGGAACGTCACTATGTACCCCTTGACAACCCCAACTAGTCACAGACATAGATTTCCAATCCAGCACCGGATTATGTAGCTGTAACCATGGAAAACCCAGTACAACAACATCATGCAAATTATGCAACACCAGAAAACGGCAATCTTCCTGATGTGCTGGAGCCATGCACATGGTCAGGTGAGTCCAATACTGAGGTTTATCCTTGGCCAACGGTGTAGCATCAATGCCCCTCAAAGGAATTGGGCTCTGCAAAGGCTGCAAGGAAAAACCACAGCGCCTGGCGAAATCCAAGTCCATTAAGTTCAGGGCAGCACCTGAATCCACAAATGCCATGACAGAAAAGGACGATAATGAGCAAATCAGGGTCACAGATAAGAGAAATTTAGGCTGTACAGTACTGATGGTAACAGACCTAGCGACCCTCTTAGCACGCTTAGGGCAATCAGAAATAACATGAGCAGAATCACCACAGTAAAAACACAACCTATTCTGGCGTCTGAATCCCTGCCGTTCTGCTCTAGTCAAAATCCTATCACATTGCATAGGCTCAGGACTCTGCTCAGAGGATACTGCCATATGGTGCACAACTTTGCGCTCGCGCAGGCGCCGATCAATCTGAATGGCTAGAGACATAGATTCGCTCAAACCAGCAGGCATGGGGAACCCCACCATAACATCTTTAAGGGCTTCAGAAAGACCCTTTCTGAAAATTGCTGCTAGAGCTGCCTCATTCCATTTAGTGAGCACAGACCATTTTCTAAATTTCTGGCAGTATAATTCTGCCGCTTCCTGACCCTGACACAGGGCCAACAAGGTCTTTTCTGCATGATCCACAGAATTAGGTTCGTCATACAACAATCCGAGCGCTTGAAAAAATGCGTCTACATTAAGCAATGCCGGATTCCCTGATTCAAGGGAGAATGCCCAGTCCTGAGGGTCACCACGCAGCAGAGAGATTTTAACCTGCTGAATGGGATCACCAGAGGAACGGGGTTTCAAGGCAAAAAACAATTTGCAGTTATTTTTAAAGTTCAAAAACTTGGATCTGTCCCAAAAAAACAAATCAGGAGTTGGAATTCTAGGCTCTAAAGCCGGAGTCTGGACAGCATAATCTTGGATACTCTGTACTCTTGCAGCAAGTTGATCCACACGAGAAAACAAACCCTGAAAATCCATGCCAGCGCCAAAATCCTGAACCACCGAGAGATTAAGAGGAAAAAAAAGACAAAACAGACTGCAGAAAAAAAAATGGCTCAGAACTTTTTTTTCCTTCTTTTGAGATGCATTTAATTCATTTTTGGCCAGTTGTACTGTTATGATCTGGTGGTTTAGGAGCAACATGGGACGAGCTCTGGAGGAGGTGGTACCTGTACTGACCGCAGTTCCTGAGCTTAACACAACACTAGAAGTAGCCGTGAGATGTTCCTGTCACTCCCTAGACACCTCGTCACAGCCGGAGGACTAACTACCCCTAAAGATAGAAACAGGAAAAGCTATCTTGCCTCAGAGAAAATTCCCAAAGGACAGACAGCCCCCCACAAATATTGACTGTGAGTGGAGAGGGAAATGACATACGCAGAATGAAACCAGGATGTAGCAAAGGAGGCCAGTCTAATTAGATAGATAGAACAGGAAAGAATACTATGCGGTCAGTATTAAAAACTAGAAAAATCCACCACAGAGTTTACAAAAATCTCCACACCTGACTAAAGGTGTGGAGGGTAAATCTGCTTCCCAGAGCTTCCAGCTTAACTAAATAAATCCATACTGACAAGCTGGACAGAAAAAACATAGAAAGAGCAGAACGATTAAGTCCACAACAAGTGGACAGCAAAAGAACCAAGCAAGGACTTATCTTTGCTGAACTGGTCAGAATATCAGGGAAATCCAAGAAGAGATGTGAATCCAATCAGGAACCATTGACAACTGTCACTGGCTGAAGGATGGAACCAGGCTAAATAGCCGAGCCAGAAAGACAATCAGTGGAAGCAGCTGCTGACTACTAGATCCAAGGAGCAGCAGTACCACTTAAAACCACCGGAGGGAGCCCAAGAGCAGAACTCACAAAAGTACCACTCTCAACCACCGGAGGGAACCCAAGAGCGGAATTCACAACACGAAGGCACCGGATCCAATGAAATTACTGATAATGTAGAAAAAGTTAACAAAGTTAAAAACACATAAAAATGCAAAAAAATAATTAAAAACAAGACCAAACCGGCTGATCCCAGCGATATTAAAGGGGCAATACAACGGGAGAAGGAAAAAGAGGGGGTTTATTTTGATGGGGGACAGGGGGAAACGTTTATACAAAATTTCTAAGAGCAATAACGGAGCACAAGAATAAAGGGCTGCTCATAAATATGAGGAAAAGCTAAGTGCCTCATTCATGCCATTTGGTGACACCGTATCAAGTCGCACGATCCACTTTGTTTCTATTTGTGCTAATAGTTTTTTATTGTCCCCACCACGAATCCCCATATGTAGAGCATCGATCCCCCTCACCCTAAAGAGTTTGGCATCACAATTGTGGTGCGACCTGAAGTGACGGGGGATCGATTTGAGGTCCGATATATCGGACACTGTCCTGGCCGCACCAATGTCCCGCACATGCTCTCGAACTCGGACTCTGAGTTCCCGTGTCGTTAGCCCCACATACACCAAAGGGCAGGGGCATGTGGCGTAGTAAATAACGTTAGTTGTACTACACGAGATCCGATGTTTAATTTGGAACTCCCTAGTACCATTAGAGGAAGTAAAGTTGGAGCAGCGCAGGACATTGGTGCAGGCAAAACAGTGCCCGCACGGGAAACATCCCCTGATGGGGCCTCTTGTCCCAAATGGGTTTTTAGGGGTGGGGACGTAATGACTACACACCAATAGGTCATTTAGATTTTTACACCTCCTAGAGGTCATCTGTGGAAAAGAACCCAGAGAGGTCGCCAGGGAGGGCTCGGTGCCAAGTACAGACCAATGTTTGGCCAGGATGGAGCGCATGTTATGCCACTCGTGATTATAAGTTGAAATAAAGCGAATGGGACCTGCTCCGCCCTGGCCAATCCGTACACTGGATGGGTGCAACAAAGTCTCACGCGGGGTTTTTCTGGCTCGGTCATAGCCATGCTTGATAGATCTCCGGCTATATCCCCGAGCCAGAAAACGATTTCTCAAGTCCGAGGCTTGTGCCTCGAACTTGGATTCAGAGGAACAGATTCGCCGCATCCTCAGGAATTGTCCGACCGGGACGGCCCTAATCGTGGATGGGTCATGTGCTGATGAGGCATGTAGTAAGGAGTTAACAGAGGTCGACTTCCTGAAGACATCCGCCTGGATACGCCGATGATTATCGACCTCCAGGCGGACGTCCAGGAAATCGACCGTAACATCACTATATGTATACGTAAGTCTGATGTTTAAGGTATTATCGTTTAAGGTACCCATAAAATCCTCGAGCTGGTGGACGGTCCCGTCCCACAGAAAAAGAATATCATCAATGAAGCGGTCACAGCACATGGGAGGGAGCCAGCGGGCCCTCGTCACCAAAAAGGAATCTCTCCCAGTGCCCCAGGAAGAGATTAGCGTACGAGGGCGCGCAGGCCGCACCCATGGCCGTGCCGCGCTTCTGCAAATAAAAAACGTCCTTGAAGACAAAAAAATTGTGGGTAAGGATATAGTCCAACAGCTCGAGGATTAATCCACGAATAGGGGCACCCAGGCCGGAGGCACCCAGGAAGAAGCAAACCGCCTCAATCCCCCGAGAATGTTCAATGCATGTGTACAAACCCTCCACGTCAGCAGTGACGAGGAGGGTTGTACTGTCCACAAGGATGCCATCGACCCGTGCCAGGACATCTGTTGTGTCACGAATATACGAAGGTAGAGTTTCGACCAGGGGTTTTAGGTAGAAATCTATGAATTGGCACACATGGTCACATAAACCCCCGATCCCAGACACAATTGGATGCCCCGAGGGGATCCTTGTGGACTTTTGGTAACAAATAAAAAGTTGGAACCCTGGGAGACCTGACCATCAAACCGTCCAAAACATTTTTAGGTATAGTCCCTCCCTCAAAGGCTCTTACAAGGATCCGCTGCAGCTCCCGCAAATAACTGACCATGGGATTGAAGGACAACTTGAGATATGTATTAGGCTCCCGAAGCTGGCGGAATGCCTCCCGTTCATATTTATCTGCTGGCCAGACCACGATGTTCCCCCCTTGTCCGCAGCCTTAACCCCTTCACCCCCAAGGGTGGTTTGCACGTTAATGACCGGGCCAATTTTTACAATTCTGACCACTGTCCATTTATGAGGTTATAACTCTGGAATGCTTCAACGGATCTTGGCGATTCTGACATTGTTTTCTCGTGACATATTGTACTTCATGATAGTGGTAAAATTTCTTCGATATAACTTGCGTTTATTTGTGAAAAAAATGAATATTTGGCAAAAATTTTGAAAGTTTCGCAATTTTCCAACTTTGACTTTTTATGCCCTTAAATCACAGACATATGTCACGCAAAATACTTAATAAGTAACATTTCCCACATGTCTACTTTACATCAGCACAATTTTGGAACCAAATTTTTTTTTTGTGACGGAGTTATAAGGGTTAAAAGTTGACCAGCAATTTCTCATTTTTACAACACCATTTTTTTTTAGGGACCCCATCTCATTTGAAGTCATTTTGAGGGGTCTATATGATAGAAAATAACCAAGTGTGACACCATTCTAAAAACTGCACCCCTCAAGGTGCTCAAAACCACTTTCAAGAAGTTTATTAACCCTTCAGGTGTTTCACAGGAATTTTTGGAATGTTTAAATAAAAATGAACATTTAACTTTTTTTCACACAAAATTTAATTCAGCTCCAATTTGTTTTATTTTACCAAGGGTAACAGGAGAAAATAGACCCCAAAATTTGTTGTACAATTTGTCCTGAGTACGATGATACCCCATATGTGGGGGTAAACCACTGTTTGGGCGCATGGCAGAGCTCGGAAGGAAAGGAGCGCCATTTGACTTTTCAATGCAAAATTGACTGGAATTGAGATGGGACGCCATGTTGCATTTGGAGAGCCCCTGATGTGCCTAAACATTGAAACCCCCCACAAGTGACACCATTTTGGAAAGTAGACCCCCTAAGGAACTTATCTAGATGTGTGGTGAGCACTTTGACCCAACAAGTGCTTCACAGAAGTTTATAATGCAGAGCCGTAAAAATAAAAAATCATATTTTTTCACAAAAATGATCTTTTTGCCCCCAATTTTTTATTTTCCCAAGGGTAAGAGAAGAAATTGGACCATAAAAATTGTTGTGCAATTTGTCCTGAGTACGCTGATACCCCATATGTGGGTGTAAACCATTGTTTGGGCGCAGGGCAGAGCTTGGAAGGGAAGGAGCGCCATTTGACTTTTCAATGCAAAATTGACTGGAATTGAGATGGGACGCCATGTTGCATTTGGAGAGCCCCTGATGTGCCTAAACATTGAAACCCCCCACAAGTGACACCATTTTGGAAAGTAGACCCCCTAAGGAACTTATCTAGATGTGTGGTGAGCACTTTGACCCAACAAGTGCTTCACAGAAGTTTATAATGCAGAGCCGTAAAAATAAAAAATCATATTTTTTCACAAAAATGATCTTTTCGCCCCCAATTTTTTATTTTCCCAAGGGTAAGAGAAGAAATTGGACCATAAAAATTGTTGTGCAATTTGTCCTGAGTACGCTGATACCCCATATGTGGGTGTAAACCATTGTTTGGGTGCAGGGCAGAGCTTGGAAGGGAAGGAGCGCCATTTGACTTTTCAATGCAAAATTGACTGGAATTGAGATGGGACGCCATGTTGCGTTTGGAGAGCCCCTGATGTGCCTAAACATTGAAACCCCCCACAAGTGACACCATTTTGGAAAGTAGACCCCTTAAGGAACTTATCTAGATGTGTGTTGAGCACTTTGACCCAACAAGTGCTTCACAGAAGTTTATAATGCAGAGCCGTAAAAATAAAAAATCATATTTTTTCACAAAAATGATCTTTTCGCCCCCATTTTTTTATTTCCCCAAGGGTAAGAGAAGAAATTAGACCACAAAAGTTGTTTTGCAATTTGTCCTGAGTACGACGATACCCCATATGTGGGGGTAAACCACTGTTTGGGCACATAGCAGAGCTCGGAAGGGAAGGAGCGCTATTTTACTTTTCAATGCAAAATTGACTGGAATTAAGATGGGATGCCATGTTGCGTTTGGAGAGCCCTTGATGTGCCTAAACATTAAAAAACCCCACAAGTGACACCATTTTGGAAAGTAGACCCCCTAAGGAACTTATCTAGATGTGTTTTGAGAGCTTTGAACCCCCAAGTGTTTCACTACAGTTTATAACGCAGAGCCGTGAAAATAAAAATACTTTTTTTTTTTCACAAAAATGATTTTTTAGCCCCCAGTTTTGTATTTTCACAAGGGTATCAGGATAAATTGGACCCCAAAAGTTGTTGTCCAATTTGTCCTGAGTACGCTGATACCCCATATGTGGGGGGAAACCACTGTTTGGGCGCATGACAGAGCTTGGAAGGGAAGGAGCGCCATTTGGAATGCAGACTTAAATGGATTGGTCTGCAGGCGTCACGTTGCATTTGCAGAGCCCCTGATGTACCCAAACAGTGCAAACCCCCCACAAGTGACCCCATATTGGAAACTAGATCCCCCAAGGAACTTATCTAGATGTGTTGTGAGAACTTTGAACCCCCAAGTGTTTCACTACAGTTTATAACGCAGAGCCGTGAAAATAAAAATTCTTTTTTTTTTCACAAAAATGATTTTTTAGCCCCCAGTTTTGTATTTTCACAAGGGTATCAGGATAAATTGGACCCCAAAAGTTGTTGTCCAATTTGTCCTGAGTACGCTGATACCCCCATATGTGGTGGGGAACCACTGTTTGGGCGCATGACAGAGCTCGGAAGGAAAGGAGCGCCATTTGGAATGCAGACTTAAATGGATTGGTCTGCAGACGTCACGTTGCATTTGCAGAGCCCCTGATGTACCCAAACAGTACAAACCCCCGACAAGTGACCCCATATCGGAAACTAGACCCCCCAAGGAACTTATCTAGATGTGTTGTGAGAACTTTGAACCCCCAAGTGTTTCACTACAGTTTACAACGCAGAGCCGTGAAAATAAAAAATCTTTTTTTTCCCACAAAACTTATTTTTTGGCCCCCAGTTTTGTATTTTCCCAAGGGTAGCAGGAGAAATTGGACCCCAAAAGATGATGTCCAATTTGTCCTGAGTACGCTGATACCCCATATGTTGGGGTAAACCCCTGTTTGGGCACACGGGAGAGCTCTGAAGGGAAGGAGCACTGTTTTCCTTTTTCAACGCAGAATTGGCTGGAATTCAGATCGGATGCCATGTCCCGTTTGGAGAGCCCCTGATGTGCCTAACCAGTGGAAACCCCCCAATTATAACTGAAACCCTAATCCAAACACACCCCTTACCCTAATCCCAACAGTAACCCTAACCATTCCTCTAACCCAGACACACCCAACCCTATTCCCAACCGTAAATGTAATCCAAACCCTAACCCTATCTTTAGCCCCAACCCTAGCCCCAACCCTAGCCCTAACCCTAGCCCTAACCCTAGCAATAACCCTAGCCCTATCACTAGCCGTAACACTAGCCGTAACACTAGCCGTAACACTAGCCCTAACCCTAACCCTAGCCCCAACCCTAGCCCTAACCCTAACCCTAGCCCTAGCCCCAACCCTAGCCCTAACCCTAGCCCTAACCCTAGCCCTAACCCTTGCCCTCACCCTAACCCTAACCCTAGCCCTAACTCTAGTCCTAACTCTAGCCCTAACCCTAATGGGAAAATGGAAATAAATATATTTTTTATTTTTTTTATTTTTCCCTAACTAAGGGGGTGATGAAGGGGGGTTTGATTTACTTTTATAGAGGGTTTTTTAGCGGATTTTTATGATTGGCAGCCGTCACACACTGAAAGACGCTTTTCATTGCAAAAAATATTTTTTGCGTTACCACATTTTGAGAGCTATAATTTTTCCATATTTGAGTCCACAGAGTTATGTGAGATCTTTTTTTTTGCGGGACGAGTTGACGTTTTTATTGGTAACATTTTCGGACACGTGACATTTTTTGATCGCTTTTTATTCCGATTTTTGTGAGGCAGAGTGATCAGAAACCAGCTATTCATGAATTTCTTTTGGGGGAGGCGTTTATACCGTTCCGCGTTTGGTAAAATTGATAAAGCAGTTTTATTCGTCGGGTCAGTACGATTACAGCGATATCTCATTTATATCATTTTTTTATGTTTTGGCGCTTTTATACGATAAAAACTATTTTATAGAAAAAATAATTATTTTGGTATCGCTTTATTCTCAGGACTATAACTTTTTTATTTTTTTGCTGATCATGCCTTATTGTGGCTCGTTTTTTGCGGGACAAGATGACGTTTTCAGCGGTACCATGGTTATTTATATCAGTCTTTTTGATCGCGTGTTATTCCACTTTTTGTTTGGCGGTATGATAATAAAGCGTTGTTTTTTGCTTTTTTTTTTTTTTTTTCTTACGGTGTTTACTGAAGGGGTTAACTAGTGGGGCATTTTTATAGGTTGGGTCGTTACGGACACGGCGATACTAAATATGTGTACTTTTATTGTTTTTTTTTTTATTTAGCTAAAGAAATGTTTTTATGGGAATAATAAATATTTTTTTTTTATTTATTTAGGATTTTTTTTTTTTTTTTTACACACGTGGAGAATTTTTTTTTTACTTTTTTACTTTGTCCCAGGGGGGGACATCACAGATCGTTGATCTGACAGTGTGCACAGCACTCTGTCAGATCTGCTGTGCAGGGCTGCAGGCTTACCAGCGCCTGCTCTGAGCAGGCACTCGGTAAGCCACCTCCCTCCCTGCAGGACCCGGATGCCGCAGCCATCTTGGATCCGGGACCTGCGGCGAGGAGGGAGGTAGGAGACCCTCGGAGCAACGCGATCACATCGCGTTGCTCCGGGGGTCTCAGGGAAGCCCGCAGGGAGCCCCCTCCCTGCGCGATGCTTCCCTATACCGCCGGTACACCGCGATCATGTTTGATCGCGGTGTGCCGGGGGTTAATGTGCCGGGGGCGGTCCGTGACCGCTCCTGGCACATAGTGCCGGATGTCAGCTGCGATATGCAGCTGACACCGGGCCGCGATCGGCCGCGCTCCCCCCGTGAGCGCGGCCGATCGCGTATGACGTACTATCCCGTCGGTGGTCATACGGGCCCACCCCACCTCGACGGGATAGTACGTCAGATGTCAGAAAGGGGTTAAATACAACATCCTGTAATGATTGTAGTTGTGAGATCGCCTGGCGGTGCTTAGAAGTAAGATTATCGTAAATCCGCCTTGTAGATAGCTTTCTAAAATCCTCACTCACGATTTGTCTTTCTTATATGTTTTTATACTTTGTAAACACTGCCTACCTTTTTATTTGGAGTCAAATATAAAATTACTAGCTTGTCTCTCCATGCTCTAAATAAACGGTCGCGTCCTCTGATGTGAATCACGCTACTGATTTCTGTTGGCTCCGGCCCCGTTAATCTTTGGAAAATTGGAGCTGGTGGCAGCATACCTTGTCCTGTGCAATTGGGCTTCTTTGCAGCAACCGGTGGCATTGATAATTATTGTTCCCGCCTGTGTGGGAGTAGTTATATCACCCTCGTTGCAGAGTGCCCAATAGCCAGTACATAGCAGGCAGCCCTTCTGGTGACTAATTATCTTAGGTGCAGTACCCTGACTTACCTGAGGGTAAGGGGTGCCAGAGAGCTGCAAGTTTCACAGCGGAACTGGGAAGTGGGATATAGATAAATCCCCTACAGAAGGAACCAGGGGCAACCATACAACACCGATTCGTGACAAATTGGTGTGAGTGGTGGAAATGATGAAGGTATCTTCCCCGTGAAACGTGACAGAGTGGTGGGATCCCCGACATATCCGGTGGGATTCGTGACATATTGGTGTCAGCACGGTGGTATTCCTGACATATTGGTGGCAGCGGTGGGATAATAGAGCATTAGTGACTGGGTTTGAGCAATCATTCCTTTCACTAAAAACTAAAACTAAAGGTACCGTCACACTCAGCAACTTTGCAAAGAGAACGACAACAATCCGTGACGTTGCAGCGTCCTGGATAGCGATCTCGTTGTGTTTGACACGCTGCAGCGATCTGGACCCCGCTGTGCCAACGCTGGTCGGAGCTAGAAGTCCAGAACTTTATTTCGTTGCCAGGTCGGCGTGTATTGTCATGTTTGACATCAAAAGCAACGACGCCAGCAACGAGCATAGGGGGCGTCGCAGAGGCTCCTTCTAGCCAGTTGGTACACTCCAGCTGTTTGACATGGAGCTAACAACCAGCGAGAACGAGAAGTGAGTCGCCGTTACGTCACAGGATCGCTCCTGCATCGTTCTGGAGTTGCTGTGTTTGACATCTCTACAGCGACCTAAACAGCGACGCTCCAGCGATCTAGTTTAGGTCGGCTCGTTGTCTATATCGCCGCAGCGTCGCTGAGTGTGACGGTACCTTAAACTAAAAACTTGCACAGTTCTGGAGAGGAATCTGAACAAATAAGTTTTGGAGAACAAGCTCAGTGTTTACTAGTCCTGAGACAATAGTGTGTACTTGCGATTACCCCCTACCCTTCTCTTTGTTTTTCTATCCTATCTTTTATTTGGTAATGATGGCTGCAAGAGGAGAAGGCTGGTATAAGCAACATAACAAGGACACTAGGGTGCCAAGGAAAAACAAGGAAAAATGAACTTTGCAAATTAGTAAGTCTTACCTCTCAAATTTGTTCATTTTGGCATAAGGATTCACCATGTAAAATATGTTGACATTAGATTTAGATTTACCACTTGCTCAAGGCATGTGAATTATTCCATGTTTCTCATTTTCCACAATATTGTACACACAATAACCACTCAGTTTGTCATCATATCTTTAACTGTATATACTATTTATTAAAAAAACACAGAATGGCAGTAAGCATTCTATTACAGTAAAATATGCATTACACAATTATGTACATTGTACATGTATCAGTACTTAGTAGCAGTGTAGCAGTCAGTTCAGTTTTTTTCGTAAATATAATTAATCTGATCGGTAAACGGCATAACAAACCATACATAACGAGGAATATGCATGACGATAAATACTAAACAAACATTTAAAACTGCAATATGATGTGCCATTGAGCAACCAGTAAATGATAACTAATCCTAAAAAAAGAAAATTATAAAATATCTATGACCAAAAAGGATCAAAATTAGGAGGTAAGACCATGAAAAACTTGCTACCGTATATATACTCGAGTATAAGCCGAGATTTTCAGCCCAAATTTCTGGGCTGAACGTGCCCCTCTCGGCTTATACTCGAGTCACAGTCGGCGGCAGGGTCGGCAGGTGAGGGGGAGAGGGCGCTGAGGCATACTTACCTGCTTTCGGCGCTCCTGGCGCTGTCCCTGCAGTCCCACGGTCTCCGGGTGCCGCAGCTCTTCCCCTGTTCAGCGGTCACGTGGGACCGCTGATTAGAGAAATTAATATGGACTCCACTCCCATAGGGGTGGAGCCGCATATTCATTTCTCTAATCAGCGGTAACGGTGACCGCTGACAGAGGAAGAGGCTGCGGCACCGAAGACCAGCTGTCCGGGGGAAGGAGCGGGACGCCGGGAGCAGGTAAGTATTACATATTCACCTGTCCGCGTTCCACACGCCGGGCGCCGCTCCATCTTCCCGGCGTCTCTCCGTACTGACTGTGCAGGTCAGAGGGCGCGATGACGCATATAGTGTGCGCGCCGCCCTCTGCCTGATCAGTCAGTGCAGAGAGACGCTGGGACGGGACGCTGACGAGCTGCGGGCAGCAAGAGAGGTGGGTATGTCATTTTTTTTTATTGCAGCTGCTGCAGCAATGGCACAGCTTTCTATGGCACAACTATGGGGCAATAATGAACGGTGCAGAGCACTATATGGCACAGCTATGGGGCAATAATGAACGGTGCAGAGCACTATATGGCACAGCTATGGGGCAATAATGAACGGTGAAGAGCACTATTTGGCACAGCTATGGGGCAATAATGAACGGTGAAGAGCACTATATGGCACAGCTTTCTATGGTACAGCTATGGGGCAATAATGAACGGTGTAGAGCACTATATGGCACAGCTATGGGGCCATAATGAACGGTATGGAGCATCTATTTTTATTTTTGAAATTCACCGGTAGCTGCTGCATTTTCCACCCTAGGCTTATACTCGAGTCAATAAGTTTTCCCAGTTTTTTGTGGCAAAATTAGGGGGGTCGGCTTATACTTGGGTCGGCTTATACTCGAGTATATACGGTACTTAATTTTTACCATGCACTTCCTTGGCACCCTAAAGGACACTTATTGCCCTCTGCAAGTTGATGCAGATTGACGCCATGGGTAAAAACAAAAGCCAACTGGTCATGGCTCTGGTGCAACGAGAAATCGCTCAGAGCCCAGCAGATGCAGAAGCCGGCCCAAGCGAAAATGGTTATGTGGCAGAGGTCCAACCACAGAATGCCGGCCCTACCAGCAACCAGGGCGGATTGGACCCCCGCCTGCAGCTGGCTCTGCAACAATGCTCCGCAGATGACACAGACGTCTGTAGCTGGTCCTGCAATTCCAAGAGGCAGAGAGAGCTGAGCAGGAGGCCCAAGCTTGGAGGGACAATGAACTGCAGATGGCCCAACTTGGGTCAGTACCATCTACCACGTGGAACCGTGAGCCCAACAGCACTCAGATCCCTAAACCCCGGCCAGAGAACTTTCCTGTGATGGAAAAGGACGGGAACTTGGACACTTTTCTGCTGGCCTAAAGCCTGCAGACAGTACCGGCTGGACACAGAAAAAAGCTCACCCTTATTTCATCTGTGCGATGTGGTAAGTATCAGTCCGAGCATGGAAACAAAGTGTTGCTGCCACAACACTGGTCAACGTGTAGAGAAAGATGTGGATCCAGCTCCAGGAATAAAATGTAGAAACTTTATTAGTTCACATTAAAATGCTGCTGAGACATGACCGGCATGGTGGGTAACAGAGAGCAACCAGCACCTGACTGGACGCGTTTCGAGCAACAAGTGAGCCCTTAGTCCTCAGTATTAATAATAGTAATAATACCGAGGACTAAGGGCACACTTGTTGCTCGAAACGCGTCCAGTCAGGTGCTGGTTGCTCTCTGTTACCCACCATACCGGTCATGTCTCAGCAGCATTTTAATGTGAACTAATAAAGTTTCTACATTTTATTCCTGGAGCTGGATCCACATCTTCTTTCTCTAGACAGTACCAGCTGCCAGGGAACCAATGGGCCAGTCACCATAATGTAAAAATGTCATGTTGTGAGTTTAGTTTCAGAAGGTTACATGGCTTTCCAGACACGCTGTGGGCCATCCCAACCCCACCCCTTCTCACTCTGTCAGCTGCTTGTGTGTGTTGGAATCCAAAACCCCTCATTTTACCCCTCCCAAAAGAATTTTTATAGCTCTATGCTGGGCAGACAATTCTCCTTAGACTCCTCATTCCCCCCTCCCATCAAATACTGGCCAAAACTGGTGCTTTCTTTAAGATTCTTTGTTCTATTAATGTGATATATAGTGGCACCAATCCGGGCTAGAAATATAAGAATTAGATATTCCGGATGTCCATCGATAGTGATGGGGAAATCAGAGACCACCTTAATATAGCCTTATAATTCATATACATGATTTCTAGGCTAACAGAATATGTCTCAACATGTCTCAAACTCTGGCTTGTCATTCCTGCTGACTATTGATTATCAATTAGAATTGCTGACAGGGTAGGGCTAATTACATGGAACTTTAGCCTTGTACATGGCTAAACCCAAATTACCCCTTATGAAAGAATTACCTAATGAATTGATGATGAATTAATGATAGTTTCATAGGTAATAAACAGTTGATTTGCGCACAGACATAAATGTATACGCCTACTCAAAAGTGTATATAACTGATGGTCCGGAATAAACGTTATGGCTTTCACCAGATTCACATCTTGTGTCTGTCCATCATTCTCCGGAGAACTCACGTATTTGGCAGCCATCCAATATCCCTGAGGGTCTGACTTGCAGACCACCCCAACATATTTGGCGTCCCTTGGGCGGGCGGCCACAACGGAAGATCACCAATATCTGAAGTCCGGCACCCCGCAGACCTGAGACCAAGAACACACAGACAATCCGCGGAAAGGTAAGAACTATTAGCTTCTTACAATCTTTCTGTGTCTCCATCTGTCTCATAATCTGCAGCTGAACTTCTAGGTATGTTATAGTCAAGATCTTCCTACAAGGTCGTCCATATTGTTTTGGCAAAGAACCATAGCATATCCACGTGATATTTAAAAGGCATATTGGATTGGTCAATTTTATGTGCTGCTATATCTGTTATATGTCTTGTTATATGTCTAGCATATGACTGAAGAGTGACTGTGTGATTCACCCATCAGGAGACGTCCTTTTGGGGAGTGATAGAGATACGAGGTAAAAAGCCGGTTGAATCGGGATAGGGCCTCTGCAGTTCCCTCCAGCGACCCTTAAGGGGCACTCTGGGTCAGAGGTCACTGTTATGTCCGTCTGTCTGTCTTGTGTACGCATAAAAACTGCCCCCATATGGTGCTAGTAGATCGGGAGATAATTTTCATCACGTTACTCTGCCTGGTGTTAGCTAGTTATGTTCTCTGGTTAGTATATAGGGTTTCTGTGTATGCCATAATAAGTCGGAAGGAGGTGCCCTTAGATATACCAGGAGGCCTGAGTGGGATTAGTGAGTGACGCTGCGGCGGTCACAAGGGCCAAAATCACTAATCATACCCCGCGGTCCGCACGCCTATTAGCTGTGTGTCTGCTTAGGTTGCGAAGGAGCGTAAAAGGGGGACTTACAGGTTAGCAAGCCAAACACTGTTACGTACAGGTTAGCACGTTGCTACGAGTTAGAGGCCATGAGAAGTGGGCACCATAGAGGCTACACATGAGTAGAGCAGTTAGTTGTCAGCGTAACCGGAGAACGCAGTGGTAGAGCAGGCCGATAACAGAGAAGCACTAGAAAATGCAGGAGTGATATCAGGCAGTAAGAAGGGGCAGGTCATAGTACACAGATAAGGGAAGACAGTGAAAGCTAAGTAGCTGCTGAGTGAACAAATGTGTATGTCAGAGAGTGATTGATATGAGTCTCCTTGTTTGACTTTGCATGCCAGCCGTGTGTATGCTATAAGGATTTAATAAAAATCCTGCTTGTATAAGAGACCAATTAGGTGTGGTCTTTGGTCAAACTGGTACCAGGACAAAACAAAGGAACGCTAATAGTAAAACACATTGTCACATGTGTATGAGATAAGCTGAAACCAAATATTTGTTACCTGGCTACCTGATATTTGGGGAGGCTGCAAGTGAACAACTGTGCTGAATGATCTGCAGAATGTATTAGAGTCTAGACGGTCAAGTTTTTTCATGCCAAGTGTATATGTGTTAGAAACAGAGCTCATTTCTAAACACACAAATACGTCTACAGGGTTTTTGATGTTTTTTTTATATGGATTGTGAACATCCTTTGAAATACGTTAATCTACATTGTCCTGAAGGTTTTGCTTTTGTTTTTCTGGGACTTTTTGTATTTGCATGGTGTATAGGAATTAGGATTACCGTATTTTTCTGACCATAAGATGCACTTTTTTCCCTCCAAATTTGTGAGGAAAGTGTGGGTGCGTCTTATGGTAGGGATAGCATGGTAGCATGGTATAGGTATGGTAGCATGTGGGGAGGGGGGCAGCAGCGAGTGGGATCGCACTGTTATCCCACTTCAGGAGGCAGAAAAATGTCCCCACTGCAGGGAATCAGCGCTGGGGAAACCATGTGGTCCCGATGATTAAGTGCAGTGAATATTCATTAGCTACTCCCCGCCCACCTATCAGTTGAGCAGTGAGCCGGGAGCAGCAAATGAATACTGCACTTAAGCAGCAACACTGTTATGATCCGGTGACCTTGGAGCAGCATGAGACTTTCTCTGGAGTACGTGGAACCTGTACTGACCGCAAACCCTAAACTGACACCGCAACTAGAAGTAGCCGTGGGGTGTACCTAACATATCCTAGACACCTCGACACAGCCGGAGAACTAAAGACCCCTATAGATGGAAATGGGAATTCTATCTTGCCTCAGAGCAGAACCCAAAAGGATAGGCAGCCCCCCACAAATATTGACTGTGAGTAGGAGAGGATAGACACACGCAGGCAGAAAACAGGATTTAGCAAAAGAGGCCACTCTAGCTAAATAGGAAAGGATAGGACAGAAGACTAAGCGGTCAGTATTAAAACCCTAAAAATATCCACAGCAGATAATACAAAAATTCCACCATCTAACTAATGACATGGAATGTATATCTGCATCTCCTGAGAATCCAACTTGACTGAAAAAATCCTAACACAGTCTAAGCTGGACAAGAAAAAACAATGAATAGCACTGAATAGTAAAGCACACAGCATGTGTGCTGCAGAAACAAAAACCAGACACTTAACTTTGCTGACTTGGCAGCAGGACAGGAGGAACCAGACAGAGGTGAAAACCTCCAAGAACAATGGACAACTGGCAAGGACTAATGAATCCTGCAAACCTAAATATCCCAGTCAGAGCTGCAATCAGCAGAGACACCTGACCAAGATTGCAACCCAGGGACAACTGCATTACCACCAACAACCACCGGAGGGAACCCAAGAGCAGAATTCACAACACAACACACATGGTTTCCCCAGCGCCGATTCCTGCAGCAGCTGGAGAGATCCGTGTGTCCGGGGGAGGAGGAGGCTGCAGCAGCAGGGTACAGGGGAGAGGAAATCGCTGCGTACCTTCCTGGGCTGGAGCCGAGTGCTGTGCAGTGTGCACAAGGAGGACCTGTGATGATGTCAGAAGTGGGCGGGCTGGAGCATCACATGGCAGCACAGAGCCATCCCTCTTCTTGACATCATCACAGGTCCTTCAGACTCCAACACTAGAATCTGCTGGCTTCCATTACCTGTGCTGTGGAGAGGCAAAAAGAGGGAGGGCTCTGTGTGTGCAGTCATAGGATGCTTTTACCTCACCCCAGTGTGGCTGGCTGGCTGCCACAATTAAGAGGTTAGTCTTTCCAAAACACAATAAAGCACTCTGCCACTCCTTTAGTGAACTATAACTCCCAGCATGTCATAGGATCTGCAGGACATGCTGGGAGTTATAGTTCTCCCATGGGATTTTAATGCAGCACTCCAGTGCTATTTTGCAGTGCTGGAGTGGTGCTTTCAATATAAGCCCTGTGCCCCCATTCTTATACTCACCCTCCAGCATCTTCATATAGTACTTCACAGACACCACACTGGTCCCGCAGCTTCCAACATAATAACATACTATTATATATAATAACACCACATATAATAGTATGTTATTAAATATTTGACCACATTTTTTTGCTTCAAATATTTTTTTCCCTATTTTCCACCTCTAAGACCTGGGTGTGCCTTTATAGTCCGGTGTGTCTTATAGTCCGAAAAATAGGGTACTTGGAATATTATTCCGGTAAGATGGAATGCTTACCGATCACTATTGCTGGTCAGGAGGTAGAGCAGGTGGAGAGTTACAAATATTTGGGGGTCCATTTGGATAGCAAACTGGACTGGAGATGCCACTCAGAGTTTGTCTACAAGAAGGGGATGAGCAGATTGTATTTCCTAAGGAAACTGAGGTATTTTAATGAGTGCAGCAAAATGTTAGAAATGTTCTACCAGTCTGTAGTGGCAAGTGCCATATTTTTTGCAATCATATGCTGGGGCAGTAGTGTGCGGGCCTCTGATGCTAATAAGCTGAATAAGATCATCAAGAAGGCAAGTTCTGCTGTTGGCTGCAATCTGGACTCTTTTGAGGAGGTAGTGGAGAGAAGAACTCTGAAAAAGTGTATGGCAATTATGAACAATAATGCACATCCACTATATGAGCTATTCATGAGACAGAAGAGCACCTTCAGTAACCGGCTAATACTTCTGAGGTGTAAGAAGGAAAAATATAGGAAATCGTTTGTGCCAACTGCTTTGGGAATGTACAACATTAACATTAGGGTTAAATCATCAAGGTGAATGTCTACTTTATTTCTCTACACTTCAGTTCACTTGTTGTGTATGTCCTATTCTAATGTATAATGTTCTTCTGTCAACTCCACTGTCATGTCAAGTAATTCATTTTATGATTTTTATGATTTAAGTTGTGCTGCTGTGATACCATAATTTCCCACTGGATCAATAAAGTGTATCGTGTCATATCGTATCGTATCAAAAACCGACCCACAGCACAAATTCTGTAAATGTCGTGCCCTGATTGTAAAGTGGGGCTGATGCTGGCCATCTCGCCAGAAGGGTGGAGAATTATGAAAACAGTGCAGCCCGGCTATAGCCAAGAGAACACTGGGTTTGGACCCCTGTCAGACAGATTTCCTGAGTTGAAGTGTTTCCGCCTTAACGGTCACGGGACAGTTCTGTTTAGCCCAGAAACCTTGCTGAGTCAAATAGAGGACAATAAGCTCTGGTATCCCAGTGACATACCATTCAGGTGCCCCCTGAACAGAGGGAGACCAGAAGATTATATCCAGGTTGCAAAACACTTTGCTATTCTCTTTGGATTTGAAATGTAGAACTGGTTTCTGTCACACGGACAGATCAATAGAGGGTAATGTCATGTTGATTTAGAATGTAAAAAAGCATGTTGACAAATAGGAACAACTGTATGGTTGTTAAAGAAATGTTCACTGTAGATTGATAAAAGAAATTGCTGAAGGAAACTGAAAGTGTCTTGAAAGCAAGAACTCCGAGACTAATAGAAAGTGTCTAAGATAAGACAGCCCAGCAATGTACGAAAACTTGGCACTGTGCCAACTTTGCACATAGGTTCTATGCCTCAAGTACATGCTACCCTATGAACAAAATTTTCTGTTTTTGCTTAGTTGATAAGTTGTTAAAGTTTCAAATTATTGGCTACGTGCCAGAAAACTTTTTTTTCTTTCCCTTTTCTTGGTCTTTGAATCCAGCTACTCTCCCTCTCACTGAGGTAGTGGATTCAAAAGGAAGGGGGGGGAGGAGTACTAGTAAATTACTGTGTTTTTGCTGTTTTTGTAAATTGTATAGCCCTTATGGCTCAAGAGATTGCAGATTTCTCACATGTCTCGCGTGTACCTCTCAGTAATCCAGTGTTATGATCCTTAGTGGCTGAGGATCACAGAACAGACTAGCTAAGTAACTGAACATAGAACAAGCTCTAGGGAGGTGGTAACTGGACTGACCGCAACCTGATCCTAACCAAACACACTAAAGGTAGCCGGTGAACGTGCCTAAATTCCTGGACGTCTCGACGCAGCCTGAGAAACTTGCTACCCCTATAGAAAAAGTAAGACCTCACTTGCCTCAGAGAAATAACCCCAAAGATATAGGAAGCCCCCAACAAATAATAACGGTGAGGTAAGGGGAAAAGACAAACGTAGAAATGAAAACAGATTCAGCAAATGTGGCCCACTAATACTAGATAGCAGAAGACAGACAGGGAACTGTGCGGTCAGTAAAAAAACCTATACAAAATATCCACGCTGAGAATACAAGAACCCCCACACCAACTAACGGTGTGAGGGGAGAAACTCAGCCCCCTAGAGCTACCAGCAAGCAAGGAAATCACATATTAGCAAGCTGGACAAGGACAAATAAATAATCAAGAAACATATTGAACACTGATGAGCAAAAAATAACCAAACAGAAACTTAGCTTCTCTTGGCGAGACTGATAACGAAGGAATTCAGGAGAGATCAAAATAGCACTGAATACATCGACAGCAGGCAACCACTGAAAGTCCAGGTGAGCTAAATAGGAAACCAGCTAACTGATAACGAGACAGCTGAACCAGCCTCAGACCTGCAGAATGACACAAAGAGCCACCAGAGGGAGCCCAAAGACAGCACTCACACAGTACCACTTGTGACCACAAGAGGGAGCCCAAAAACAGAGTTCACAACAGTACCCCCCCTTGAGGAGGGGTCACCGAACCCTCATCAAAACCCCCAGGGCGATCAGGATGAGCCACATGGAAGGCATGAACCAAATCGGCCTCATGAACATCAGAGGCGACAACCCAGGAATTATCCTCCTGACCATAGCCCTTCCACTTAACCAAATACTGAAGCCTCAGTCTAGAAATACGAGAATCCAAGATCTTCTCCACCACGTACTCCAATTCGCCCTCAACCAGCACCGGGGCAGGGGGCTCAACAGAAGGAACCACAGGCACCACATACCTACGCAACAAAGACCTATGGAACACGCTATGAATAGCAAATGACGCTGGAAGGTCCAAACGAAATGACACCGGGTTAAGGATTTCCAAAATCTTATAAGGACCGATGAAGCGAGGCTTGAATTTAGGAGAGGAGACCTTCATAGGAACATACCGAGAAGACAGCCATACCAAATCCCCAACACGAAGTCGGGGACCCACACCGCGACGGCGGTTGGCAAAGCGCTGAGCCTTCTCCTGTGACAACTTCAAATTGTCCACCACATGGTTCCAAATCTGCTGCAACCTATCCACCACAGAATCCACCCCAGGACAGTCAGAAGGCTCAACCTGACCCGAGGAAAAACGAGGATGAAAACCAGAATTGCAGAAAAAAGGCGAAACCAAAGTAGCAGAACTAGCCCGATTATTAAGGGCAAACTCGGCCAATGGCAAAAAAGTCACCCAATCATCCTGATCAGCAGAAACAAAACATCTTAAATAAGTTTCCAAGGTCTGATTAGTTCGCTCGGTTTGGCCATTCATCTGAGGATGGAAGACCGATGAAAAAGACAAATCAATGCCCATCTTAGCACAAAAGATCCGCCAAAATCTGGACACAAACTGGGATCCTCTGTCAGACACAATATTTTCAGGGATGCCGTGCAAGCGAACCACATTCTGAAAAAATAGAGGAACCAAATCGGAGGAGGAAGGCAACTTAGGCAAGGGCACCAAATGGACCATTTTGGAAAAACGATCACACACCACCCAGATGACAGACATTCTCTGAGAGACTGGAAGATCCGAAATAAAATCCATGGAAATGTGCGTCCAAGGCCTCTTCGGGACAGGCAAAGGCAAAAGCAAACCGCTGGCACGAGAACAGCAAGGCTTAGCCCGAGCACAAATCCCACAGGACTGCACAAAGGAACGCACATCCCGCGACAAGGAAGGCCACCAGAAGGACCTAGCCACCAAATCTCTGGTACCAAAAATCCCAGGATGGCCTGCCAACACCGAAGAATGAGCCTCGGAAATAACTCTGCTGGTCCATCTATCTGGAACAAACAGTCTCTCTGGTGGGCAACGGTCAGGTCTATCCGCCTGAAATTTCTGCAGCACTCGTCGCAAATCTGGGGAAATGGCAGACAAAATCACTCCCTCTCTGAGGATACCAGCCGGCTCTGAAACTCCCGGAGAGTCAGGCACAAAACTCTTAGAAAGAGCATCAGCCTTCACGTTCTTCGAACCAGGCAGGTACGAGACCACGAAATCGAAACAGGAGAAAAACAACGACCAACAAGCCTGTCTAGGATTCAGCCGCTTGGCAGACTTGAGATAAATCAGATTTTTGTGATCAGTCAAGACCACCACACGATGCTTAGCTCCCTCGAGCCAATGTCGCCACTCCTCAAATGCCCACTTCATAGCCAACAACTCCCGATTACCAACATCATAATTCCGCTCGGCAGGCGAAAACTTTCTTGAAAAGAAAGCACAAGGCTTCATCACAGAGCAATCAGAGCTTCTCTGCGACAAAACAGCCCCTGCTCCAATCTCAGAAGCATCAACCTCGACCTGAAAAGGGAGAGAGACATCAGGCTGACACAAAACTGGAGCCGAAGAAAACCGGCGCTTCAGCTCCCGAAAGGCTTCCACAGCCGCAGGAGACCAATTAGTCACATCAGAACCCTTCTTGGTCAAATCCGTCAAGGGTTTAACCACGCCAGAAAAATTAGCAATGAAGCGACGGTAAAAATTAGCAAAACCCAAGAACTTCTGAAGACTCTTAACAGACGTAGGCTGAGTCCAGTCATGAATAGCCTGGACCTTGACTGGGTCCATCTCAATAGTAGAAGGAGAAAAAATAAAACCCAAAAAGGAAACCTTCTGTACTCCGAAGAGACATTTTGAGCCCTTCACAAATAAGGCATTAGCACGCAGGACCTGAAATACCATCCTGACCTGCTTCACATGGGACTCCCAGTCCTCAGAAAAGACCAAAATGTCATCCAGATACACAATCATAAATTTATCCAGATATTCTCAGAAGATGTCATGCATGAAGGACTGGAACACAGAAGGAGCATTAGAGAGTCCAAAAGGCATCACCAAGTACTCAAAATGGCCTTCGGGCGTATTAAATGCTGTTTTCCATTCATCCCCCTGCTTAATACGCACAAGGTTATACGCACCACGAAGATCTATCTTGGTGAACCAACTGGACCCCTTAATCCGAGCAAACAGATCAGATAATAATGGCAAAGGATACTGAAATTTGACCGTGATTTTATTTAGAAGACGATAATCTATACAAGGTCTCAGAGAACCATCCTTCTTGGCCACAAAAAAGAATCCTGCACCAAGAGGGGAGGAGGACGGGCGAATATGTCCCTTCTCCAAAGACTCCTTTACATAACTCCGCATCGCGGCATGTTCTGGTACAGACAAATTAAAAAGTCGTCCCTTAGGGAACTTACTACCAGGAATCAAATTTATAGCACAATCACAATCCCTGTGAGGAGGCAGGGCACCGGATCTGGGCTCATCAAATACATCCTGGTAGTCCGACAAAAACTCAGGGACCTCAGAAGGAGTGGAAGAAGCAATTGACACCAAAGGAGCATCGCCATGAATCCCCTGGCAACCCCATCTTGAAACAGACATAGCTTTCCAATCCAGAACTGGATTATGGGCCTGCAGCCATGGCAGACACAAAACGACAACATCGCAAATTATGCAGAACAAGAAAGCGAATCACCTCCTGATGTACAGGAGTCATGCACATGGTCACGAGTCCAATACTGAGGCTTATTCTCAGCCAATGGTGTAGCATCAATTCCCCTCACTGGAATAGGGAATTCCAAAGGCTCCAAGACAAAACCACAGCGCCTGGCAAACGAAAAATCCATCAGGTTCAGGGCAGCACCTGAATCCACAAAAGCCATGACAGAGTAGGATGACAAAGAACAAATCAAAGTAACAGACAAAATGAATTTAGGCTGTATAGTACCAACGGTGACAGATTTAGCGATTTTTTTTACGCGCTTAGAGCATGCTGAGATAACATGAGTTGAATCACCACAGTAAAAGCACAACCCATTTTGACGTCTATGATTTTGCCGCTCAATTCTGGTCAGAATTCGGTCACATTGCATAGACTCAGGTCTCTGTTCAGAAAACACCGCCAGATGGTGCGCAGATTTGCGCTCCCGCAAACGCCGATCAATCTGAAAGGCCAAAGCCATTGAGTCATTCAGACTTGCAGGCGTGGGGAACCCCACCATAACATTCTTAATGGCTTCAGAATGACCTTCTCTGAAATTTGCAGCCAGGGCACACTCATTCCATTGAGTAAGCACCGACCATTTCCGAAATTTTTGACAATACACCTCAGCTTCATCCTGGCCCTGAGAGAGAGCCAGCAAGGCCTTTTCTGCCTGGTTTTCAAGATTAGGTTCCTCATAAAGCAATCCAAGCGCCAGAAAAAACGCATCCACATTCAGCAATGCAGGATCTCCTGGCGCCAGGGAGAAAGCCCAATCTTGAGGGTCGCCACGTAACAGGGAGATAACAATTCTAACTTGCTGAGCGGAATCACCAGAGGAACAAGGTCTCAAAGAAAGAAATAATTTACAATTATTCTTAAAATTCAGAAACCTAGATCTATCTCCAGAAAACAACTCAGGAATAGGTACTTTTGGCTCAGACATAGGATTGTGAACAACAAAATCCTGAATGCTTTGCACCTTTGCAGCAAGATGATCCACACTAGAAGTCAGACTCTGAATATCCATGTCTGCAGCTGAACTCAAAGCCACCCAGAGATTAAGGGGATGAGAGAAGCTGGACAGACTGCAGCAAAGGGAGAGGAAAAAAAAATAAATTGTACTCAGGACTTCTCTTATCCCACTTCTGCGATGCATTAAACACTTTTTGGCCTGCTGTACTGTTATGATCCTTAGTGACTGAGGATCACAGAACAGACTAGCTAAGTAACTGAACATAGAACAAGCTCTAGGGAGGTGGTAACTGGACTGACCGCAACCTGATCCTAACCAAACACACTAAAGGTAGCCAGTGAACGTGCCTAAATTCCTGGACGTCTCGACGCAGCCTGAGAAACTTGCTACCCCTATAGAAAAAGTAAGACCTCACTTGCCTCAGAGAAATAACCCCAAAGATATAGGAAGCCCCCAACAAATAATAACGGTGAGGTAAGGGGAAAAGACAAACGTAGAAATGAAAACAGATTCAGCAAATGAGGCCCACTAATACTAGATAGCAGAAGACAGACAGGGAACTGTGCGGTCGGTAAAAAACCCTATACAAAATATCCACGCTGAGAATACAAGAACCCCCACACCAACTAACGGTGTGAGGGGAGAAACTCAGCCCCCTAGAGCTACCAGCAAGCAAGGAAATCACATATTAGCAAGCTGGACAAGGACAAATAAATAATCAAGAAACATATTGAACACTGATGAGCAAAAAATAACCAAACAGAAACTTAGCTTCTCTTGGCGAGACTGATAACGAAGGAATTCAGGAGAGATCAAAATAGCACTGAATACATTGACAGCAGGCAACCACTGAAAGTCCAGGTGAGCTAAATAGGAAACCAGCTAACAGATAACGAGACAGCTGAACCAGCCTCAGACCTGCAGAATGACACAAAGAGCCACCAGAGGGAGCCCAAAGACTACACTCACACAGTACCACTTGTGACCACAAGAGGGAGCCCCAAAACAGAGTTCACAACATCCAGATGTTGAGCTTTTTGTAGATGGTGGAAGAAGCATCGGAAAGGATGGACGGCTCTACGCTGGGTATACGGTGATCACACAGCATGAGGTAATAAAAGCACAACCACTCCCTCCTCACATGTCCACAAGAGAGGTGGAGCTGGTGGCACTCATTGAGGCGCTTAGAGGGGCTAAAGGGAAACGATACAACATTAATGTAACGTCAGGATATCTTTTGAGTGTGACCCATGGTTTTGGCCCCACATGGAGGGCAAGAGGTTTTCTTACAGACACAATGACTCCTGTCCATCACTGGCACCTCATTAAGCAGGTGATGGACGCACTACTGCTCCCAAAAGAGGTTGCCATAGTTGAGGTAAGGACACACAGGAAGCTCTCTACCAACAAGGCACTAAGCACAAGCAAGAAGGACCAAGCAGCCATGGAAGCTGCAGGAACGCACAGGCGACACAAGACCCCTGAGGCACCTCTACGGACCATGGTAAGGGCGGAGTATAACCAGTTGACTATAAGTATCTTGCAGGCTCTGACTCGGGAATGCACCGGGAAGGAGTCGAAGGTCTGGTCGCAGAGTGGTACCCGGGACCATGCAGGTTTGTGGAAGGTGGGACAGCGGGTGTGTCTGCCAAGATCTTTGTGCTCTGTGACGGCCCAAGTGGCTCATGGCCCAATGCACCGATCCAAGGATATATGTGCCATGGTAGATGAGAGGGTCACTCACAATTTCATAATGCTCCCTTTTGGATTCTGCTCAGGCATATACCCCATTGCACAACACAGGTAGAATAGGCAATGCACCACAGACACATGCCCAAGCCTCTCTACTCGTTTCAATGACTGCAGATTGACGTCATACATCTATCCCCAGGTAGGAATGTATGTGCTCGTGTGTGTTGATCTCTTCCCAGGGTGACCAGAAGCCTTCCAGATGCCAAAAAGCTACACAGCAGAGAGGTAACACAAAATGTTATACAACTGAGGCCAGATGGGAAAATGTTCCCTCTCAGTTAACCTGGTAGCTGTGTCCAGAGCCTCAGGGAAGAGACTGTGGCTGATGCATGAATAAGTTTTTGATTCTGTTCCAGGAGGTTGGGTAGTAATCCAAAGACACGCAAGGAGACCACTGGAGCTGGAATCTCATGGTTCTCTCACCACAACTACACCTGTACCGTTTGAGGGAAGACCCTGCTTGGAATCATGCAAGCCAGTGTATGGTCCGGGAGTGGAACAATGATAATCCTGCTCCTGATGATGTTGACAGCCTCATCTCAAGAAGGACGGATACCTATGCTAACTACAAATGCCTCAGGGATACCAACAATTTGGTTTGACACCTCTGAAAAATCTGTGACTTTTAGATTTGACTTTTGTAGGATAGTAAAATGTCAATGGAATCTTAAATTTGGGAGAAAGAGCAGTAACCCCAGTTACAAATTTTTGACAATGGTTGAAGGGGCTGTGGTATATATCTGTGTAACCAGGCCAGGGAATGAGAACTGTGCTTCATGGTCTGATGCAGCTTGGAATACGGGAAACCCATGGGGATATGAGCCAGAGGAAGCTAAGACTCGCCTTAGTGCATCAGGAAAGCCTCTCCTCCACAGGGTGTATATCACAACGATGGGGGGCAGATGGGACTGTAAAATAGAGGATTATGTTTGGGGAGCATCCTGCAACCCTATCCTCATGATCATAAATGAACCCTCTCTGGGAGATGAAGGTCTTTATGTACTGGGACTACATTCCCCAGGTAAAAGGGCTCAGTTGGGACAGTTTTGGCTAAGGGCTTTCCCACCAGAAGAGAGTGGTAATGAGGGAAAGGAACGCCAAGAAACAACAGCAGTAGGAAGGCCAAAGTTCAACCTATTTAGGGAGGTGAGCTACGAGAAGGTAGCCATAGAAACAGGCTACACTGAAAGGAATGAGTGGTGTTATGATCCGGTGACTTTGGAGCCGCATGGAACTTTCTCTGGAGTAGTTGGAAACTGTACTGACCGCAAACCCTGAACTAACACCGCAACTAGAAGTAGCCGTGGGGTGTGCCTAACAAACCCTAGACACCTCGACACAGCCGGAGGACTAAATACCCCTATAGATGGAAATAGGAATACTTCCTTGCCTCAGAGCAGAGCCCCAAAGGATAGGCAGACCCCCACGAATATTGACTGTGAGTAGGAGAAGAAAGACACACGCAGGCAGAAAAACAGAATTCAGCAAAAGAGGCCACTCTAGCTAAATAGGGAAAGATAGGACAGAATACTAAGCGGTCAGTATTAAAACCCTTCAAAAATATCCACAGCAGATAAATACAAAAAGTTCCACAATCTACCTAAAGACATGGAATGTATATCTGCAACTCCTGAGAATCCAACAAGACTGAGAAAATACTGACACAATCTAAGCTGGACAAAAAATGAATAGCACTGAATTATTGAGCACACAGCATGTGTGCCACAGAAACAAAACCAGACACTTATCTTTGCTGATTTGGCAGCAAGGAAAAAGGAACCAAACAAGGACCAACACCTCCCAAAAACCATGGACAACTGGCAAGGACTAATGAATCCTGCACGCCTAAATACCCCAGTCAGAACTGCAATCAGCAGATACACCTGACCAGGACTGCAACCCAGGGACAACTGCATTACCACCTACAACCACCGGAGGGAGCCCAAAAGCAGAATTCACAACAGTACCCCCCCTTGAGGAGGGGTCACCGAACCCTCACCAGAGCCCCCAGGACGATCAGGACGAGCCAGATGAAAAGCATGAACCAAATCAGCAGCATGGACATCGGAGGCAAAAACCCAAGAATTATCCTCCTGGCCATAACCCTTCCATTTGACAAGATACTGAAGCCTCCGCCTCGAAAAAGGAGAATCCAAAATCTTCTCAACCACATACTCCAACTCCCCATCAACCAACACAGGGGCCGGAGGATCAACAGAGGGAACAATGGGTACCACATATTTCCGCAATAAAGATCTATGGAAGACATTATGGATAGCAAAAGAGGCCGGAAGTGCCAATTGAAAAGACACCGGATTAATAATCCCAGAAATTTTATAAGGACCAATAAACCGAGGCTTAAACTTAGGAGAAGAAACCTTCATAGGAACATGACGGGAAGACAACCAGACCAGATCCCCAACCCGAAGCCGGGAACCAACACACCGACGACGGTTAGCAAAACGTTGAGCCTCCTCCTGAGACAGCACCAAATTGTCCACCACCTGAGCCCAAATCTGCTGCAACCTGTCAACCACAGAATCCACACCAGGACAGTCAGAAGGCTCAACCTGCCCAGAAGAAAAACGAGGATGAAAACCAAAATTACAAAAAAAAGGCGAAACCAAAGTAGCTGAACTAGCCCGATTATTAAGGGCAAACTCGGCCAATGACAAAAAGGCCACCCAATCATCCTGATCAGCAGACACAAAGCATCTCAAATAAGTCTCCAAGGTCTGATTAGTTCGCTCGGTTTGGCCATTTGTCTGAGGATGAAATGCAGAGGAAAAAGATAAATCAATGCCCAGCCTAGCACAAAAGGCCCGCCAAAACCTAGAAACAAACTGGGAACCTCTGTCAGACACAATATTCTCCGGAATACCATGCAAACGAACCACATGCTGAAAAAACAACGAAACCAAATCTGAAGAGGAAGGCAATTTAGGCAAAGGCACCAAATGAACCATCTTAGAGAACCGGTCACAAACAACCCAGATAACAGACATCCGCTGGGAAACCGGAAGATCAGAAATAAAATCCATAGAAATATGCGTCCAGGGCCTCTCAGGGTATGTTTCCACGTTCAGGATTGCATCAGGATTTGGTCAGGATTTTTCATCAGTTTTGTAAGCCAAAACCAGGAGAGGAACAATTAGAGGAAAAGTATAACAGAAACATATGCACCACTTTTGCATTTATCACCCACTCCTGGTTTTGGCTTACAAATACTGATGAAAAATCCTGACCAAATCCTGATGCAATCCTGAACGTGGAAACATACCCTTAGGGACCAGAAATGGCAAAAGCAACCCACTAGCACGGGAACAACAAGGCTTGGCCCGCGCACAAGTCCCACAGGACTGCACAAAAGAACGCACATCACGTGATAAAGGCCACCAAAAGGACCTACCAACCAAGTCTCTATTACCAAAGATACCAGGATGGCCAGCCAACACAGAACAGTGAACCTCAGAAATCACTCTACTAGTCCATCTGTCAGGAACAAACAGTTTCCCCACTGGACAGCGGTCAGGTCTGTCAGCCTGAAATTCCTGAAGAACCCGTCGTAAATCAGGGGAAATGGCAGAAAGAACCACCCCTTCTTTCAGAATGCCGACCGGTTCAGGAGAATCAGGCAAAAAACTCCTAGAAAGGGCATCAGCCTTAATATTCTTAGAACCCGGAAGATACGAGACCACAAAATCAAAACGGGAAAAAAAACAAGGACCATCGAGCCTGTCTAGGATTCAGCCGCTTGGCAGACTCGAGGTAAATCAAATTCTTATGATCGGTCAAGACCACAATACGGTGTTTAGCTCCCTCAAGCCAATGTCGCCGATCCTCAAATGCCCACTTCATAGCCAACAACTCCCGATTGCCGACATCATATTTGCATTCAGCAGGCGAAAATTTACGGGAAAAGAAGGCACACGGTTTCATCAAGGAACCAACAGGATTCCTCTGAGACAAAATGGCCCCTGCCCCAATCTCAGAAGCGTCAATCTCAACCTGAAACGGAAGAGAAACATCCGGTTTACGCAATATCGGAGCAGAAGTAAATCGATGTTTAAGCTCCTGAAAGGCAGAAACAGCCGCAGAAGACCAATTCGCCACATCAGCGCCTTTCTTCGTCAAATCAGTCAAGGGTTTAACCATGCTGGAAAAGTTAGCAATGAAACGGCGATAAAAATTTGCAAAACCCAAAAATTTCTGAAGGCTCTTTACGGACATGGGTTGAATCCAATCATGAATGGCCTGAACCTTAACCGGATCCATCTCAATAGATGAAGGAGAAAAAATAAAACCCAAAAAAGAAACCTTTTGTACCCCAAAGAGACACTTAGACCCCTTCACAAACAAAGCATTGTCACGAAGGATCTGAAATACCATCCTGATCTGTTCCACATGAGACTCCCAATCAGAAAAAATCAAAATATCGTCGAAATATACAATCAAGAATTTATCAATATAAGTCCGGAAGATATCATGCATGAAAAATTGAAAAACAGATGGAGCATTAGTGAGCCCGAACGGCATCACAAGGTATTCAAAATGGCCTTCGGGCGTATTGAACGCAGTTTTCCATTCATCACCCTGCTTAATACGAACAAGATTATACGCCCCCTGAAGGTCAATCTTTGTAAACCAACTAGCCCCCTTAATCCTAGCAAACAAATCAGAAAGCAAAGGTAAAGGGTATTGAAACTTGACCGTGATCTTTTTCAGGAGGCGATAATCAATGCAGGGTCTCAAGGAGCCATCCTTCTTAGCAACAAAAAAAAACCGCTCCCATCGGTGAAGAAGATGGCCAAATATGCCCTTTCTCCAAAGACTACTTAACATAACTCTGCATAGCGGTATGTTCAGGCACAGACAGGTTGAAGAGTCGGCCCTTAGGAAACTTACAGCCTGGAATCAAATCAATCGCACAATCACAGTCCCTGTGCGGTGGAAGAGAACTGGACTTGGGCTCATCGAATACATCCTGAAAATCAGACAAAAACTCTGGAATTTCGGAAGAGGAAGAAGAGGAGATGGACATTAAAGGAACATCATTATGAACCCCCTGACAACCCCAACTAGTCACAGATATAGACTTCCAATCCAACACAGGATTATGTACCTGCAACCACGGAAAACCCAGCACGATAGCATCATGTAAATTATGCAACACCAGAAATCGACAATCTTCCTGATGAGCTGGTGCCATGCGCATGGTCACCTGTGTCCAAAACTGAGGCTTATTTTTAGCCAAAGGTGTAGCATCAATGCCCCTTAAGGGAATAAGGTTCTGCAAAGGCTGTAAGGTAAAACCACAACGCCTGGCAAACTCAAAGTCCATTAAGTTCAAAGCGGCGCCTGAATCCACAAACGCCATGACAGAAAATGATGATAATGAGCAGATCAAGGACACAGATAACAGAAATTTAGGTTGTACAGTACTGATGGTAAATGAACTAGCGATCCTCTTTGTCCGCTTAGGGCAGACAGAAATGACATGAGAAGCGTCGCCACAATAATAACACAACCTATTCTGATGTCTGAATCCTTGTCGTTCTGTTCTAGACAGAATCCTATCACACTGCATTGGCTCAGGACTCTGCTCTGAGGACAACGCCACAGTGCGCACAGTTCTGCGCTCCCGCAAGCGCCGATCAATCTGAATAGCCAGAGACATAGAATCACTCAGACCGGCAGGCGTGGGAAACCCCACCATAACATCTTTAACGGATTCAGAAAGACCCTTTCTGAAAATTGCCGCCAAAGCATCATCATTCCATTTATTCAACACAGACCATTTTCTAAATTTCTGACAATACAATTCTGCCGCCTCTTGACCCTGAGACAGGGCCAACAAGGTCTTCTCCGCTTGATCCACAGAATTTGGTTCACCATATAATAGTCCTAAAGCCTGAAAAAAGGAATCTACATTAAGCAAAGCCGGATTCCCAGATTCCAGGGAAAATGCCCAATCCGTGAGCCTTCACGGGCAGGGTCCTCTCTCCTACTGTACCTATTATGACTTGTATTGTTCAAGATTATTGTACTTGTTTTTATTATGTATACCCCTCCTCACTTGTAAAGCGCCATGGAATAAATGGCGCTATAACAATAAATAATAATAATCCTGTGGATCGCCACACAGCAGGGAAATGACGATTTTAACCTGCTGAACGGAATCACCAGAGGATCGAGGTCTCAGAGCAAAAAACAGTTTACAGTTGTTTTTAAAACTCAAAAATTTGGACCTGTCACCAAAAAACAAATCAGGAGTAGGAATCTTCGGCTCTAAAACAGGAGTCTGAACAATATAATCAGAAATTCCCTGCACCCTAGCAGCCAGCTGGTCTACACGAGAAGCCAATTCATGAACATCCATGCTAACACAAGACTCCTCAGCCACCCAGAGAAAAAGAGGGAAGAAAAGGCAAAGCAAACTACATAAAAAAAAGTGACTCAACACCTTTCTTCCCTTCTTCTGAGATGCATTTAACTCATTGTTGGCCAGTTGTACTGTTATGATCCGTTGACTTTGGAGCCGCATGAAACTTTCTCTGGAGTAGGTGGAAACTGTACTGACCGCAAACCCTGGACTAACACCGCAACTAGAAGTAGCCGTGGGGTGTGCCTAACAAACCCTAGACACCTCGACACAGCCGGAGAACTAAATACCCCTATAGATGGAAATAGGAATACTACCTTGCCTCAGAGTAGAACCCCAAAGGATAGGCAGCCCCCCACGAATATTGACTGTGAATAGGAGAGGAAAGACACACACAGGCAGAAAACAGAATTTAGCAAAAGAGGCCACTCTAGCTAAATAGGGAAAGATAGGACAGAATACTAAGCGGTCAGTTTTAAAACCCTTCCAAAAATATCCACAGCAGATAATACAAAAAGTTCCACAATCTAACTAAAGACATGGAATGTATATCTGCAACTCCTGAGAATCCAACAAGACTGAGAAAATACTGACACAATCTAAGCTGGACAAAAAATGAATAGCACTGAATTATTGAGAACACAGCATGTGTGCTACAGAAACAAAACCAAACACTTATTTTTGCTGATTTGGCAGCAAGGCAGAAGGAACCAAACAAGGACCAACACCTCCCAAAAACCATGGACAACTGGCAAGGACTAATGAATCCTGCACGCCTAAATACCCCAGTCAGAACTGCAATCAGCAGATACACCTGACCAGGACTGCAACCCAGGGACAACTGCATTACCACCTACAACCACCGGAGGGAGCCCATAAGCAGAATTCACAACAAATACGGTGCTTAGCTCCATCAAGCCAATGTTGCCACTCCTTAAACGCCCACTTCATAGCCAACAGGTCCCAATTGCCTACATCATAATTGCGTTCAGCAGGCGAAAATTTACGGGAAAAGAAGGCACATGGTTTCATCAAGGAACCAACAGGATCCCTCTGAGACAAAACGGCCCCTGCCCCAATCTCAGAAGCATCAATCTCAACCTGAAACGGAAGAGAATCATCCGGTTGGCGCAACACCGGAGCAGAAGTAAATCGACGTTTAAGCTCCTGAAAGGCAGAAACAGCCGCAGAGGACCAATTCGCCACATCAGCGCCTTTCTTCGTCAAATCGGTCAAGGGTTTAACCACGCTGGAAAAGTTAGCAATGAAACGGCGATAAAAATTTGCAAAACCCAAAAATTTCTGAAGGCTCTTTACGGACGTGGGTTAAATCCAATCATGAATGGCCTGAACCTTAACCGGATCCATCTCAATAGATGAAGCAGAAAAAATAAAACCCCCCAAAAAAACCTTCTACACCCCAAAGAGACTCGGAGGCTGAAATGACATGAGTAGCATCGCCACAATAATAACACAACCTATTCTGACGTCTGAATCCTTGTCGTTCTGTTCTAGACAGAATCCTATCACACTGCATTGGCTCAGGACTCTGCTCTGAGGACAACGCCACAGCGCGCACAGTTCTGCGCTCCCGCAAGCGCCGATCAATCTGAATGGCCAGAGACATAGAATCACTCAGACCGACAGGCGTGGGAAACCCCACCATAACATCTTTAACGGATTCAGAAAGACCCTTTCTGAAAATTGCCGCCAAAGCATCATCATTCCATTTAGTCAACACAGACCATTTTCTAAATTTCTGACAATATAATTCTGCCGCCTCTTGACCCTGAGACAGGGCCAACAAGGTCTTCTCCGCTTGATCCACAGAATTATGTTCATCATATAATAGTCCTAAAGCCTGAAAAAAGGAATCTACATTAAGCAAAGCCAGATTCCAGGGAAAATGCCCAATCCTGTGGATTGCCACGCAGCAGGGAAATAATGATTTTAACCTGCTGAATGGAATCACCAGAGGATCGAAGTCTCAAAGCAAAAAACAGTTTACAGTTGTTTTTAAAACTCAAAAATTTGGACCTGTCACCAAAAAACAAATCAGGAGTAGGAATCTTCGGCTCTAAAACAGGAGTCTGAACAATATAATCAGAAATTCTGTGTACCCTAGCAACAAGCTGGTCTACACGAGAAGCTAATTCCTGAACATCCATGCTAATACAAGACTCCTCAGCCACCCAGAGAAAAAGAGGGAAGATAAGGCAAAACAAACTGCAGAAAAAAAATGACTTTCTTCCCTTCTTCTGAGATGCATTTAACTCATTACTAGCCAGTTGTACTGTTATGATCCGGTGACTTTGGAGCCGCATGGAACTTTCTCTGGAGTAGGTGGAAACTGTACTGACCGCAAACCCTGAACTAACACCGCAACTAGAAGTAGCCGTGGGGTGTGCCTAACAAACCCTAGACACCTCGACACAGCTGGAGGACTAAATACCCCTATAGATGGAAATAGGAATACTACCTTGCCTCAGAGCAGAGCCCCAAAGGATAGGCAGCCCCCCACGAATATTGACTGTGAGTAGGAGAAGAAAGACACACGCAGGCAGAAAAACAGAATTCAGCAAAAGAGGCCACTCTAGCTAAATAGGGAAAGATAGGACAGAATACTAAGCGGTCAGTATTAAAACCCTTCAAAAATATCCACAGCAGATAAATATAAAAAGTTCCACAATCTAACTAAAGATATGGAATGTATATCTGCATCTCCTGAGAATCCAACAAGACTGAGAAAATACTGACAGTTAAGCTGGACAAAAAAACAATGAATAGCACGGAATTATTAAGCACACAGCATGTGTGCCACAAAAACAAAACCAGACACTTATCTTTGCTGATTTGGTAGCAAGGCAGAAGGAATCAAACAAGGACCAAGACCTCCAAAACCATGGACAACTGGCAAGGACTAATGAATCCTGCAAGCCTTAATACCCCAGTCAGAACTGCAATCAGCAGATACACCTGACCAGGACTGCAACTCAGGGACAACTGCATTACCACCTACAACCACCGGAGGGAGCCCAAAAGCAGAATTCACAACAGAGTGGCTCATGTGGTTGAGATTTACCGCAGGACAGCATAATAAGTCTAACTGTATTGCGTGTGCTACTGCCAGACCTCACTTAGGGACAATTCCTCTCAGGTCCTCAGAACCAGACCAAACGGACCTGCAATGCATTCTAGCCTTATATGATGCTGCATATGACCCCTCTGACAATGCTCTGTGTTATGCTCTCTCAGCTTTGTATCCACCTGTGAAGACTGATCAGGTACCTCCTAGAGTTTCTGCATATCCGGGAAATTATACCTGTTTCCAGAGGCAAGGGACGGGAACAGAAAAAGCAGTATTCATAGGAAACCTAACGTCAGAGTTCTGTGACACTGCCATCCCCATAGATCAAGATACGGGGGGCTTCAGAGCTAAGTGGTTTCAGGGACAGACTGCAGCAAGAAGTGATATATGGTGGTTATGTGGAGATATGCAACTTAGAGCCAGACTGCCAGCAGACTGGGTTGGCACCTGTGTCCTAACACAGATACTCATGCCATTCCAGATAATCTCATCAGAAGAAATACAAAGGGGTAAACTGAATGCTGATACTCTACGCAGAAACAAGAGATCAGCACCTGCTGGATCCTTTGATCCAAGGATCTACATAGACAGCATAGGGGTTCCTAGAGGTGTGCCAGATGAATATAAAGCTAGAAACCAGATTGCAGCAGGGTTTGAATCAGCTTTCTTTTGGTGGTTTACACTTAACAAGAATGTGGGCTGGATACATTACATATATTATAATCAACAAAGGTTTATAAATTATACAAGAGATGCTATAAATGAATAGCAGAACAATTAGGCCCTACTTCCTTAATAACATGGCAAAATAGGATGGCTTTAGATATGTCGCTAGCAGAAAAGGGTGGTGTCTGTAAAATGTTTGGCACTTACTGTTGTACTTTCATCCCAAACAACACAGACCCAGATGGAAGCATCACTAAAGCACTGGAGGGTCTTACATCACTGTCTGAGGAGCTGGCAGAAAATTCAGGTATCGACCACCCCTTCACAGATTGGCTCGAGTCATGGTTCGGAAAATGGAGTCACCTGGTGTCCAGTCTCCTCATCTCTCTCGCCGTCGTCACTGGAATACTTGTGATCGCCGGATGCTGCTGCATACCTTGCATCAGAGGGCTCCTCCAGAGACTGATCGATGCATCCATTAATAAGACTATGTACATGCAAATGAAACCCCGCAATGATGATTATGAACATATGATATGATTGAGAATAGGATATGATCTCCCCATCCTATGGGCGATTCGATCCGAAGAATTGACAAGAAAGTCAGACATTGGCACTAGGCCAGTGACAGCACCTGTGGGTTAGGGGTAGAATCATATCTAATCTCAAAAGGGGGGACTGATGGGGAAATCAGAGACCACCTTAATATAGCCTTATAATTCATATACATGATTCCTAGGCTAACAGAATATGTCTCAACATGTCTCAAACTCTGCCTTGTCATTCCTGCTGACTATTGACTATCAATTAGAATTGCTGACAGGGTAGGGCTAATTACATGGAACTTTAGCCTTGTACGTGGCTAAACCCAAATTACCCCTTATGAAAGAATTACCTAATGAATTGATGATGAATTAATGATAGTTTCATAGGTAATAAACAGTTGATTTGCGCACGGACATAAATGTATATGCCTACTCAAAAGTGTATATAACTGATGGTCCGGAATAAACGTTATGGCTTTCACCAGATTCACATCTTGTGCCTGTCCATCATTCTCCGGAGAACTCACGTATTTGGCAGCCATCCAATATCCCTGAGGGTCTGACTTGCAGACCACCCCAACAATAGATCTATCACTCACTGAAAGGGCTAGCAGCTAAACGCAATGAGGGCAAAGTGCGGATTTCTCAGTAAGAGGTTCACGTAATTACTCCGTGTTTACACTTAAAAGAACGCCCCTGACGTGGGGAACATCATGAGAATGGTGTCGTACTTATGCGAGGTTCACACAGCAAATTATGCATAAAAATAGTTACCATAGCTCTAAGGGGAGGTTTCAGCCCCTAAGTGATGTCACCACAGGGGGAGTGCCTGGGTTTTAGGCTAGGAAACAAGTAGTGAAGCAAGGAGTCTTCTCAAGTTTGGTGTCCAGGGTCTAGCTGCTGTCTAGATGTGTGGTACGCATCTAGATGTGACCCCCCTCCTTTGCACACGGCCAGTCGAAAGATGAAATGATCTGAACGAAATGTAAGTGTTCTTCTTTCAATTTTAATCCCTGTGTATTTGTAATTGTATTGTACAGATGATTTTGTCTTCTTTATAATATCTTTTTATACCTTGTAAACACTGCCTACCTTTTTATGGAGTAAAATATAAAATTACTAGCTTGTCTCTTCATGCTCTAAACGAACTGTCGTGTCCTCTGAGGTGAATTACCAAAACAAGAAAAGATCATGCCCATATAAACAGGAACACCTCAATATATATATGAAAAAATTCAATGCTTTATTAGTAGAAAACAGCACACAGCACAAAGAAGTTAAAAACACTTAACATTGCAAGACATGCAAAAAGATACCTATACAGAAATCATGCCCTGGTATAGGGGCAATGATGACTCACACCGATAGCCCCCCCCAAAAAAGAGAATGGCATATATACAAGCAATATAGTGTGCACAATTACACAAATTCTACAAAGAAGGTTTCCAGACGACATGCAATCCTGGAGTAAATAAACCAAAATGAGCAGCTGAAAAACAAGTGTGGCCACACAAGTATCACAGTACCATATGGGTTAAAAAGGATATGGTTAGTATGCTAGCAAAAAGGTTATGATGCAGAGTAGAGGAAGGTGGAAGTGAGAGGTTTGAGATGGGAAACAAATCCCCATTTTTAAATTAGTATACCCTGCCTTCCATGGGCCATAGATTCAGCAAAAGCGAACTGGCATTGATGAGGTGGAGCAAGCGGTATGGGATAGGATCCCACACGTATCGCCGCAGAGAAATGCAGCTTTCTCAGGGAAAAAAATAAGGTGAATTACGCTACAGATTTGGGTTGGCTCCGGACCCGTCAATACTTTGAAAATCTGAGCTGGCACATACTTTGTTCTGTGTGTTTGGGAGGCTTTGTAGCGACGGAGGCATTGATACTCATTATTCCCACCTAGAGTGCCCACGAGATCCCGCTCGCTGGACACTTGGGGATCAGCAAAACTAAGGCCCGGCTGTCTCAACACTTCTATTGGCCCAAGATGGGGACAGATGTAACAAACTACTGCCACTCCTGTATCACCTGCCAAAGAGTGGGGAAGGCGGGGCCTGCTCTTAAGGCTCCCCTGATCCCTTTGCCAGTGAACAAGGAGCTTTTCCACAGTATCGTGGTGAACATTGTGGGCCCGTTGGCCGTCCCCAGCAGCTCTGGAAAGCATTACTTCCTCACTGTGGTAGGCTACACTACCCAGTACCCAAAGGCAGTGACTCTGTCCTCAACTAGGGCAGATAAGGTGGCCGATGCACTGTTGGCTATCTTTTCGAGTGTAGGATTTCCCAGGGAGATGCTTACCGATCAAGTGACCCAATTCATGTCTCGCCTTATGGAGGCTCTCTGTAAGAAAATGCAGGTGAAGCAACTGGTATCGAGAGTGCGTATCACCCACAGACAAATGGCTTGTGTGAGCGCTTCAATGGTACCCTCAAACAGATGCTACGCGAGCTGGTTGAGACCCAAGGACATGACTGGGAGCAGTACCTCCCACACCTACTATTCGCTTACCGAGAGGTTCCGAAGGCCTCTACGGGGTTCTTCCCTTCGAGCTCCTGTATGGCAGGCGAGTCTGGGGACCCCTTGGGTTGGTAAGGGAATCCTGGGTTGTCCCGCTTGGGAGAACCTGCTGAGGTTCGTATGGAGGTGTACCGAGAGGTCCTGCCTCCGTAGCACAGTCCAAAAGGGGGAGGTGTCAGGAACATGAGGTAGTGGATTGTCTATTATCGCGCAATGAGCTCTGCCACATCCAAGAACAGAGAACAGACACCTGCTGCATGTTCGACCCACTTCTCTTCTCTGCTGGCAGCGCATTGGAATTCAAGGCACTCGTTCCCCCCTCCCTTCCCCCAGGAATATCTTTGGTGAAGCCAAAACTTAAAGAGTGCATGTCATAACTCAGCCCAATCAGTGATGTCATGACGAGGGCATATCGTTGATAATTATTGTTCCCGCCTGTGTGAGAGTAGTTATATCGCCCTCGCTGCAGCATGCCCAATAGCCAATACAAGCAGGCAGCCCTTCTGGCGACTAATTACCCTAGATGCAGTACCATGACTGACCTGAGGTTAAGGGGGGTACCAAGAGAGCTGCAAGTTTCAAAGCAGAACTGGGAAGTGGGATATAGATAAATCCCCTTCAGAAGGAACGAGGGGCAACCAAACAAGCCCGGTTCATGACAAATTGGTGTGAGTGGTGGGGATGATAAAGGTATCTTCCCCGTAAACCATGACAGAGTGGTGGGATCCCTGACATATCCGGTGGGATTCGTGACATATTGGTGGTAGCACGTGGGATTCATGACACCGTCTTCATCTGCATGCATCCTGCATACCCTATCTTTAACATTGGGTACGCAGGCCATGCAGATGCCTCCGCATGCATCACCTTGACTGCGTCAAACTCAACATGTTGCGGTCGGCGCAGCTTCAACACTATGCATGCAGAAGCATCCGCATACATCCGCATGGCCTGCGTACCAAATGTTAAAGATACGGTATGCAGGACGTATGCAGACGTAGGCGACGCTGAAGAGGAGCGGCAGTGGGCGGGGCTTCGCGGAGTTAGAAGGCTTTCATTCGCAGCCCTGCCGAATGCTAGTGTGAAACTAGCCTAAAACAATCCCTTTTAACCCCTTTGCGACATCAGGCGTAAATGTACGCAGATGTAAGACTCCCTCCCTTTGATGTTGGCTCCAGCGCTGAATCACATCTTTTCTGGCACATGTCAGCAAGTGCACAGGAAATCCCGCTTATCAGTGACCTCGTCACATGATCGCAGGTCACCGATGGGTTGGCATGACAACCAGAGGTCTCCAGCAGAAGTCTATGGTTGTCACTGCTGGATTGCTATGAGCGCCGCCCGTTAGCCGAAAAAACATGAACCAAGGATCATCTCGCCAAATTCCTGCTCTGCTTTAAACATGGGCAAAACGCTACTCAGGCAACACAGGGTGAGAGTAAAACAGTGTGGCAATGCTTTATTGTACCACAAAATAGGTAGATAACACAGAACAGTCACAGCACAGTACCCAAGATGTTGAACATTACAGAGTCTCGCCCTTCCGCTGACTCACCGGGAAAATAGCAGCTGTGACTACAGATCTTCCAGGGTCGCTACCTCACCTGCGGTACACACACAGAGGAGGTAACGACAAGCATAGGAAGATGCCAGTCCATACAAGGCCAGTTGATATAAGGATCACAACTTGACTTCATATTCCAGGGTCGGTTACTCCACCTGTGGCACGCACACAGACAAGAGGTAACGACAAGCGTAGGAAGATGACAGTCCATTGAGTCCATACAAGGTACAAGGCCAGTTGATCTGAGGATCACAACCTGGCTTTTCCAAACGTATCCATGGTTCAATGATGGTCAATGGAGCAGATCTTTATTCTTGCAACCGAGGCTGAAAACCCCTAGGTTGTTTTCCTATGGAATGATAGATCCGTGTCCCTCGTAATGGAGCCATGATGTAAAATGGCTGCTGTCCTGTCCTTCTCATGTCTTATGATTGCACACATCCCTAGCCTTTATAACGATATTGCATTCCTTGACAGACCGCAGCATGGCCATTAGTTAGAAGCTGCTATTGATCTTTGGAGCAGGTAAGTTTTCCTTGTGTGGTACAGATTTGGCCGTCTGAAAACTGAGTTTAGTCCAGGACAATTTGTCTGCACTACTAATTAACAGCTGTTACAATACCAAACTGGGGCAGTCCCTATAGGAGAAAAAACACAAGAATTATACTGTACTGTATTTTCACATACTATCTATTCCGGACACTGCAGTGGCTTATAAACTTACAAAGTATATAGCTGGAGGTCTGGGATCTGCCAATATGTGGCTAGTTTTCTGACTGTTTCGGATAACATGATACATGACTAGTTATTTTTTTTTTCTAGTCTCGCTTGAATATAGGTCAATATTAAATAGTCTCCTGATGAGTCGCCTTTGGTGATGATGAAACACATAGAAATGAGAGGCTTGGAGAGTGAGTGTGTATATGTCACCTCACCCTATATACTGAACTGTGAGGTACATGTTTTTCTATTAGTCACCTACTGTCTAACCTTCAGGGGGTGAATTATCGGTATAGTTTTACATTTGGAATTGTTTAGTTTCGCCCTTTTGTCAGCAAACACGAGGAATGACAAGATAACCCATTTAAGATTCAATTTTGGTTCAAACTATTCCAACATTATGAACATAAAAAAGGCTTCTCCCCTATGTGATGTCTCTGATGTTTATTAACCGATGATTTTCAATTAAAATATTTCCCACATTAGGAAAATGAAAAAGGTTTCTCCTCTGTGTGACTGCTCTGATGTCTAACAAGAAGCACTTTCCATTTAAAACATTTCCCACAATCTGAACAGCAAAAAGGCTTCTCCCCTGTGTGAGTTCTATGGTGCCTAACCAAATCTGATTTTTGGATAAAACATTTCCCACATTCTGAACAGGTAAAAGGCTTCTCCCCTGTGTGG
Source organism: Ranitomeya variabilis (assembly GCF_051348905.1). Lineage (NCBI taxonomy): Eukaryota > Metazoa > Chordata > Amphibia > Anura > Dendrobatidae > Ranitomeya > Ranitomeya variabilis. The sequence goes on along the minus strand of NC_135235.1, from coordinate 766,312,970 downwards.
GTTCTCTGGTGAATAACCAAATCTGTTTTCAGGTTAAAACATTTCCCACATTCTGAACAGGAAAAAGGCTTCTCCCCTGTGTGGGTTCTTTGGTGTCTAACAAGACTCACTTTATGGTTAAAACATTTCCCACATTCTGAACAGGAAAAAGGATTCTCCCCTGTGTGGGTTCTCTGGTGAGAAACTAAATATGTTTTCTGGGTAAAACATTTCCCACATTCTGAACAGGAAAAAGGATTCTCCCCTGTGTGGGTTCTTTGGTGTCTAACAAGATTCACTTTCTGGTTAAAACATTTCCCACATTCTGAACAGGAAAAAGGATTCTCCCCTGTGTGGGTTCTTTGGTGTGTAACAAGACTCACTTTCTGGATAAAACATTTCCCACATTCTGAACAGGAAAAAGGCTTCTCCCCTGTGTGGGTTCTCTGGTGACTAACAAGATTCCTTTTCCGGTTAAAACATTTCCCACACTCTGAACACGAAAAAGGCTTCTTTACTGTGTGAGTTCTCTGGTGACTAACAAGATTCCTTTTCTGGTTAAAACATTTCCCACATTCTGAACAAGAAAAAGGTTTCTCCCCCGTGTGGGTTCTCTGGTGACTAACAAGTTGCAATTTATGCGTAAAACATTTTTCACATTCTGAACAGGAATAAGGCTTCTCCCCTGTGTGGGTTCTCAGGTGAATAACAAGACACCCTTTGTGGTTAAAACTTTTCCCACACTCTGAACAGGAAAAAGGCTTCTCCCCTGTGTGGGTTCTCTGGTGACTAACAAGATTCCCTTTCCAGTTAAAACGTTTCCCACATTCTGAACATGAAAAAGGCTTCTCCAATGTGTGGGTTCTCTGGTGACTAACAAGATTCCCTTTCTTGTTAAAACATTTCCCACATTCTGAACAGGAAAATGACTTCTTTGCTTTAGGAGCAGTTTGTTTTTTAAAGCCTCTTTTGAGTCTTTGATTTTCCTTAGCAGTCAGTAATGAATCAGAAGCTGGGACCTGTTTCATAGGATCAGATGACAGATCTTTGGTGTGAATTGATGATGATATATCTGGAGAAACAGCAATCACTTCAGTTGTATCTTGTAGGATCTCAAGATCATCAGATTTAAACATTGAAGATGTCAACTGTCCCTCTGATCTCCTAGTACAGTCATCTGTTAAGATAAAAAAAATTTTTAACACAATATCCTTGAGTTTTATATTATTGAACATTTCTGCTTCAACTGTCCATACAAATGGCAAGCTATGTACAACAACTTTATTTACTAAGACAACGACTGTTCACAGTCTAATAGAAAACCTTGTTGGATGAACCAGTAGTGTGTGGTGTTCCAACTGTTTGTTCATTCTGCCTTCCATATATTGAATAAAAAGAAATCAATCAATGTTATGTAGGCAAAAATAATACCAATTCTCATCTCACAAAAAACAAGTCCCCACTCAGGTCCATCATCTGTCAATGGAAAAACAGAGGTTTCCACACTATAAGTGGCTCAAATGCTATTGAAAAGCAACAGTTTCTATAAACCAATCCAGCAAAATCCGCTCTCACTTCTGAGTCTTGCAGTGTGCTCAAACAACATTTAGGATCCCTGTATTTAGCAATATTATAGAGTGAGAAGAATCCACTTAATTTGCGGTGTGTGTCTCCTGGAGCACAATCTGGGCTGGGTAATAAAATGGCAAATGTGTAATTTTCACTCTCCAACATCCACTGGGTCTTAATTTCAAGAAAATGGCTGTGGAGTCAAAATATTCACTCCTCCTACACACTTGGTCAAAATTGTTGGTACCCCTCGTTTAATGACAGAAAAACCCACAATGGTCACAGAAATAACTTGAATCTGACAAAAGTAATAAATAAGAGATCTATGAAATTGAACAAATTAAAGTCAGACATTGCTTTTCAACCAGGTTTCCACAGATTTAAAAAAATAAATAAAACTCACGAATTAGGCCTGGACAGAAATTATGGTACCCTTAACCGCTTTGTGTCCACCAACCGTAGATAAACATTGGCGCTGCACAAAGCCCTGCTAGCGCCGGCATTTAGCTACCATTTGTCTACGGTTGGCAGTTTTGTGCTCATCGGGACCCCCACGTACCTTATAATGAGGGGATTCCGGCGCACAACAGTTCCTGTGACCCCCGACCTCATCGAGACCTGATTGGTTCAGGTCCTGATAACGTCAGCGTCACACCAGCCAATGAGACAAATCACTAGTAAAGTTTGTTGTAGCAACCAACTTTCCCGGGCGATCTGCCTGATAAAAACGCTGTTTCTCCTCAGATCTCCTGTCAGTGAGAGATTAGAGGAGAAACAGTGTTAGAAGTGCTGCTGGCAACAGCTGTGTCAGTCAGCGATCTTGTTATAAAGTAAAAAAAGAAAATACAGAGAACGCAGGTTAGGGTTAGTGCTATAGTTAGGCTAAAGTTAGGGTTTATTCTAAAGTTAGGGTTAGGCTAAAGAAGTAGGCTTTTCTCAATTGTCTCCCCAATAACTTGGTCACTTCAGAGTTTTCTATTAGCTTGCTGGAGCATACTGTCCTACAAATAAATTTATATGCGTCCCAATTCACCAGCCAGAATCCATGATCCTATTACATTTTTAGGACTTACATTCGCTATGGGGCTTGTTAAAAAAAATGAGCATTCGGTCCTATTGGTCCAACTACTTTTGGCATTTTAACGACAAGAGTCAATGAGTCAATGCCTGCTTAGAAATGCTCCAGAACATGACAGACTGTTGAAAATCAGACCCATCATAGAAGTGTCACGGGGGAACTGGGTAGACTAAGGCTGGTTACCCGGGCCCCTGCAATATCCCTCAGGCTAGGGAAACCCTGTCTGTCCCTTTCCCAGAAGTTACACTAAAGGTGTGCATGTCTGGGCCGCCAGGCCTGACCCTGACTCCTGTTTCAGCCCTAAGCTAAAACCACCACCCGCCACCCAGTGAAGAGACAACACACCAATCCCCACAGAAAGCACAGACAGGGAAAACTGAAAAACGCACCACGCCGCAGACACACAGGAATACACTATAATGTGCACAGGGCAAAACAAATACAAACAGAAAGGATGAATATGACAAAGGATAATACACCACCAGATACGATCTTCCTACACCAAGACCACCACTCCAGACCGGAATCACTAGGCATAAAGCACAAGCTATAATCGGTGACGCCCAAAGTCCAGCGTGACTATTTAAAGGCCGTGACCCAGCCCCCAACCTGATTACCAGCTAGATTAAACCCAAGCAAGCTGGATAAAATCTAGCCGACGCCACTGAGCGTGTAGTGGACGTAAGTGGAATTACCACTGTCTGTCGGACGCCCTAGTGTGAACAGCGTCCGACATGACAAGACGACTTGACAGAAAAATTCTTAAAGCTTTACACCCCAACAGAAAACATTTCCATTGATGCGTCCCCTGTAAAATTCAAATGAAGACTGCACCTCAAGCAATTTATTCCTTCTAACAGGGCAAGGTCAAGAATAAAGCTCTATAAAATGTGCGACAGTTCAACAGGATACACATGAGCTTTTCGAATTTATGAAGGAAAGACAGCCAACTAAACACACCAGGATGCCCTACTTATCTGGGGACATCTGGAAAAACCGTTTGGGAGCTGATAACTCCATTATTACAAAAAGGCTACAATCTGTATGTTGACAACTACTACACCAGCATACCCCTATTTAAAAGTCTGGTTGAACATAACATGGGGGCTTGTGGGACCATTCGCAAAAACCGTCAGGGGTTTCCACAATCATTGGTCAACGAAAAGTTCCGAAAGGGGCAGTCAGGGGCTTTACACAATGGAGAACTGCTTGTCCTTAAGTATAAGGATAACAAAGATATTTTTATCCTGAGCTCGATCCACACAGATGCCACAAGGGCCACTGCAGACCAACAGGGATCCACTACTTCAAAACCTGTGTCTGTCATTGACTACAACAAATATATGGGGTGTGGACCTTGTAGACCAGGTTCTACAGCCATACCGGGTATCTAGAAAATCATATATCTGGTATAGAAAGTCATTTATTTGTTTCAGGTGGCCTTATATAATTCTTATGTGTCATACAAAAAAGCCGGAAATGCAGATACTATCCTGATCAGGAAAAGGTAATTGAAAATCTTGTTTTTGAAAATGTCGTCCCCGCCAATCCTTTAGAATCTCAAGATGTCAGAAGACTCACTGAAGAACATTTTATTGCACTCATTCCAGCAACTGAAACAAGAAAGAACCCCCAGAGAAGATGTCGTGTATGTTCCAAGAGAGGAATGAGGCATGATACCCGCTATTATTGCCCACAATGCCCATCATTGCAGCCTTATGCCTCCATGACTGCTTTATAATCTGTGAGCCTCATGAGCCCCTAGGTAGGCATGTATCAATCAGTCTCATAAACTTGACGCGTTTCTCCTCCCACAAGAGGTTCATCAGGAGTGTATTCGTATATTATCAGAGACCGCTACTTATCTTTTTATGTTGGCTGTCCATGATGATACAGGACACTCTATCTGGAGGGTATAGACCTGACGTGCTCTTGTCCTGTATCATCATGGACATGGCTTACAGTCTATGAGTCTGTGAGACTAATGTACATATACCTATCTATGGATTAAGAAGTTTTGTTTGAATCTTAAAGACTGATGTTTATAGGCCTCTTCATGGGTCTATGAAAGTATGTGAACCTGGGTTTTTACGGCATGCAGGTTTTTTCCATATGGAATATTAACTCTTATATGTAACTGATGTTATGTTTGATCTATTGAGACCATTATCGTAGGGCATTGTGCAATATACGAGTATATTTTTTATACCTAGGACATTTGTTTGTGCACAATCATTGTCCTGGGTTTCTTTTCTATTGAGATCTACAGTTACTATTACCTATATGAATATTGTATAACACCGATACATAGGGTATTCCCTGCAAGGCTATGTTTTTCATCTTCTGTGTCTCCATGGTTCATCATTGCTTGTCTGTATATGGTCTTACACTTCAGCACTTTACATTATAGCTAGATATTGCCCCTATACTAATCTAGTTAGGGCATTCTCTTTGGGACAGCCGTCGAGGAGCGGGGGCGCCATATATCGTAAAATTTAGGGTGCCAACCTCCGCTGTGAGGCAGGGTTAGATTAAGGGACAGTTTTCATCATTTATTGGTCTCTATCTACCTACAGTACATCTATACACCTTTCCATCCCTTCCCGTATAGGGAGTTTGAGGATAGAAGGGACAGTGGGACGGTGGGCGGGGGCGCCATTGCGCAGGTTTAGGGTGCCAACCTCCGCTGTCAGGTAGGGTGCTGACGAGCGATAGGCAACTAGGGATAGGCACCTCTCTAGGCCTTTTCTATACAAGTACAACATTTCTTGGGTGATGGTTTTGTGTAATTTTTAATTCATTAAGTTAAAAAAAGGTATTTTTTAATCTTGGGATTATTCTGTGAACTGTTTACTTTAATTCACTCCATTGGCTATTCATTTGTGCAGTGAATTTTTTTGCATAACAACCAGCGGTCTCCTGAAGACCTCTATGGTTGTTGATGGCAGATCCCTGTGGTCGGCGCTCATAGCAATGCTGCAATTCAGATACATAGAGGTGATCTGAGCATCACCTCTATGTAGCAGAGCCGATCAGGCTATGCCAGTTTCTAGCCTCCCATGGAGGCTACTGAAGCATGGCAAATGAAAACATTTTTCTTACAAAAATATGAAAAAAATAAAATAAATTAAAGTTCAAATCACCCCCCTTTCGCCCCATTCAAAATAAAACAATGAAAAAAAAATCAAACCTACACATATTTGGTATTGCCACGTTCAGAATCGCCCAATCTATCAATAAAAAATAATTAACCTGATCGCTAAACGGTGTAATGAGAAAAAAATTCCAAAAGCCAGAATTACTTTTATTGGTCGCCGCGACATTGCATTAAAATGCAATAACAGGCGATCAAAAGATTGCATCTTTACCAAAATGGTATCATTAAAAACGCCAGCTCGGCACGCAAAAAACAAGCCCTCACCCGACCAGAGATCACGAAAAATGGAGACGCTACAGGTCTCGGAAAATAGCACAATTTTTTTTTTTTTTTTTTTTTTTAAAGCAAGGTTTGAAATTTTATTTACCAATTACATTAAAAATAACCTAGACAATGTATGGTGTCTATGAACTCGTAATGACCTGGAGAATCGTAATGGCAGCTCAGTGTTAGCATTTAGTGAACCTAGCAAAAAAGCCAAACAAAAAACAAGTGTGGGATTGCACTGTTTGACAATTTCACCACACTTGGAATTTGTTTCCTGTTTTCAGGTACAAGACATGGTAAAACCAATGATGTAGTTCAAAAGTACAACTCGTTCCGCAAAAGATAAGCCCTTACATAGCCAAATTGATGGAAAAATAAAAAAGTTATGGCTCCGGGAAGAGGACAGGGAAAAAAACGAAAAAAGCTCCAGGGGTTAAGGGGTTAAAAATGGGGCCTGATTAAGAACACAAAACTGGCTGCGGGAAGAGGTTAAATCAGAGGATTCTGGACACTACTGTAATCAAAAACTGACTATAGACAATAACATATACTGAAATGTTCAAACTGAACAGTCTCCATCAGTAATAAATGAGGAGCTAGTGGTGAAACCTCTCTGGGGGAATTAGAGCACGGGGCTCGGTGACTTCACAATCTAAACTATCGTAAGGTCCAATATTTTCTGTCAGATGAGTTTCAAGAAGAAATATTACACATTTATAGAGAAGTATGTATAATAGGGCGGAGAGGAGATGTCTTATAGGGAACCTGTCAGCAGGATTGTGCTCAGTGACTACAGACACTGTCAGGTCGGTGCCGTTATACTGATTACACCGATACCTGGTGATGAAATCCGTCTTGTGGTTGTTGTTTAATCTGTATTTGTAGATTTCATTTTAATGTGATTCTCGTGCTCTGGGGCGGGGCTATGGGCGGGGCTTTATGTGGTGCTCTGGGGCGGGGCTTTATGTGGTGCTCTGGGTCGGGGCTGTGGGCAGCCTGCGGGCGGGGCTTTATGTGGTGCTTTGATTATATATGCATCTGTATTGGCTTATGACAGGTCATACGGTTTATGGCGGCTCCTGCGCAGTAGAATCTATAAGTAAGAGATAGATGTTACTGGACAGGAGCCGCTGGTGTCATTTTGCTGGATGTAAAATTGTTTTATAAGCCTCCCAATAGCCACAATATTATAGGTTTTATCAACAATAATATCAACACTATTATATGCATTATGTAAAAATGGGGGGCAGGTCAGTGAGGGATCAGCGACCTGTCATAAGCCAATACAGATGAATATGTAATCAGAGCCCCACATAAAGCCCCGCCCCAGAGCACCACATAAAGCCCCGCCCACAGCCCCGCCCCAGAGCACGAGAATCTCACTAACTGAAAACTACAAATAAAGATTAAACAACAATAAACCAGAGTTGCATTCATTTATGGTGGACCATTGGAGCTACTATGAATCCTGACCAGAAGCTTAGAGAAAATAATATTGCTCCCCATTTCAGGAGAGATTGTGCAGTAATCTGAATTTCTTAGGATGAAGAACAATGTAATTTATGAGGTGGAGTGAATCCATGAAACCAGGGCTGGAGCCAACACATCTCCTGCAGGCGGGAATAAATGTATATTACAGCCATCAGCCACGCACAGCTCAGAGATATATCATGGCACCGGTGTGATGGGTTTATGTAGATTATCACAATCCTCCTGGAAGTTAGTCGGTTTTAATACAAATTGAAAAGTCAGGATAAAGGGAAACTCTGTTATTGTCCAGAAATTCACACTTGGCCTCACTGCATATTTAATGTTGTCAATCATAAAAGTGAAGTTTGGCCAGAAAGACGGGACCTGGTCTTGTAGGGACCATATGATCACATTCAGCAGCACAGAAGGGAGAGAAGGGAGATTCATCCGATAAGATCTCAGGGTTCTAGGAAGCCAACAGCATCATTACCCTCCGCTTTCTCTTACAGGCCCATCATAATATTGTTCTTCAAGTGATTTTCTATCTTGTCAGCACATTCTACGTACGCTGTCATTTGGCTTTATAGTTTACAGATCTGGGCAGGTTACAGCGTCTCCTAAACCCAGGGGGTAGGTGGATCTACCAGGTTGTAAGTTCTATAGAAAAGGGCTTTCAATGCCCAAAGTCATTTGAACAGTTTTGGGTGGAGGAGAATGTTGTGGTCTAGAGGCAAAATGGTGATCATGGTAATACGGCCGGACTACACCACCGATAAAGCAGCCACAGCCGGTGACTGAGAAAAACTGTGACTTCTCTGCATTTAGTGGTCACTACTCACCTGGGTAGCCATATGTGGGAATCTCCTCTTTACACCACTCATGATCTCTCACATATGTCTCTGTAGTATTAATATGGGTCAGATCTTCACCCTGAAACAAATATTATAAAAGTCACCGACAGATGGAGAAGTCCCATCTATGATCAGCTCTAATCCTGCCATCTCCACCGTTCTCATTACACAAGTATAAAACATATAATACTGGTGGATAAAACAAGACTGAACACAAGACCTTCACCGGCGTCTACACATCATAGGGGAGATCTCCTGACACCTTCTCTCCATCTACCTGATGATCCTGAGGAGCACTGGGATCTTCTTGGTTACAGTCCTGTGGAAGAAGAGGACGGGGACATCTCTCTGGTGTTGTCCTCTTACTGGATAGATCTGAAGGAAACACATACAGGGAGTGAATTCATTCTTTACATACAGATAATTATAGGCCGTGTGTATTTAGTCCTGTCTATTACCTGGAGATGTGAGGGGCTGGGGAACCTCCATTATGACGTTCTTGTACAGATCTCTGTGTCCTTCTAAATACTCCCACTCCTCCATGGAGAAATAGACAGCGACATCCTGACACCTTATAGGAACCTGACACATACAATGATACCGTCATCCCCCCGATCCCTTCATAGTGTTACTGTATAATGTCCCAGCATTCCCAGCAGTGTCACCTCTCCAGTCAGCAGCTCAATCATCTTGTAGGTGAGTTCTAGGATCTTCTGGTCATTGATGTCCTCATGGATCAGGAGGTGAGGTGGAGGACCCGTGATTGAGCTCAGGGGTCTTCTCCATCCCTCAGACACAGGGTCCTGACAGCGATCACTAGAGGTCTTCTTCACCACTGTGTAATCCTGGTAATGGAGAGACACATTAATTAATCTCACTACAGACATTTCCAGAGTCCTCACCTCTCCAGTTCTGTCCATCTGTTATTCCCATAGATAAGAATGATGTAATGTGACGTCATCAGAATCTCTCACCTCTCCAGTAAGCCGGAAGAGGATCTCTAGGGTGAGGTGTAATATCCTCTCCGCCATCTTGTCTCTGTCCATATCCATCTTTGATGGGTAAATCAGGAAAATTTTCTTTTGTAGAAGATCTGCACTGAGAGGATCCGATATTGTAGAGACCTGAATGAGAAGATGAGCCGATGTAACATCATAAGAATCCTGTGTAATAATACAATTACTGGAGATAATAAGGGAAACATATGAGGAGATTTATTATTTTACAGGATTTAGTTTCCTTCTTTACATCTACTAATAAAACCTATATATTTAGGCCACAGACAACAAGCAGTTTCCTCCTCGGAGTCGGCAGCTGAATACGTTCCTCATAGACTCATCTTCCATAATGCTAATTCTCGTCTCATTTACCGACCCTGGAATCGGCATTAGCAATACTGCAGGAGATATTCATTACACGCGACATGAGAAATAACTACTTCATGATGAGGACGACATCTTCATCTTCTACTACGGCTCTAGAGACATATGTGGCCAGAGTCGGTCACTGACTCCATCACCACCGGCCGTCTATATGAAGGTTTCCCGTCTTCCCCGCACTGTAATCTTCTATCACGTTAGATCTCAGCTCTGATTCACACACACAAGTTTGAGGCTTTTAGAAAAGATTTTTTGTTTCCACAATCAACGCGGACAGAAATGACCTGATCCCAAAGTCTCCATGTACAGAGATTTATGGGGTTTATTTCTGGCCTTAAGTCTTTCCTATATTACAAGAAAAACAGCAGAAAAAAAACAGATATTGAAATGTTTCTAAAGAAAATTGGCTCCAACAATTCTTATAATTTCCCGATATTTAATAATAGTATATGGGCACTGGACTATGGGATGGAGGATACGTATGATGAGTATATGGGCACTGGACTATGGGATGGAGGATGTGTGATGGGTATATGGGCACTGGACTATGGGATGGAGGATATGTATGATGGGTATATAGCTGAATGGTGGATCAGGAGCTTTCCACTCCCTGATTCACTAATCTATTCAGCGGTATCACCATCATGGGAATGTGGATATCGCTGAAATTGTGATGATGGGAAGGAGAGGGTGACAATACCACACCCCACCGAGCCCTGTCACTTCATAGGCATCATAGCAACCGAGTGGGCTACCTTTATGGATGATACACTCCTGCCTATCCAACTATTCTATGGTAAATATCTCATAGATCCGGGGTTCATTAGTATCTGCACCAAGACTGAGTCTAAGTGAGTATTTATTAATTGTCAGTGGTCGGAGGTAGTCAGTGAGGTGGAGGGTACCATATTGTGCATGTAGGTGGCAGTACTGTGGGAACATGAGAAAGTGGGGGGATGGCAGTACTGTGGGGACATTATACTGTGTGTGTGGGAAGTCACTAATGTGGGAACTTTATACTGTGTGTGGGGATATGGCGGTACTATGAGAACATTATACTGTGTGTGGGGGTATGGCAGTACTATAAGATTATACTGTACTAGATGGTGGCCCGATTCTAACGCATCGGGTATTCTAGAATATGTATGCATGTATATAGCAGCCACATAGTATATAGCACAGCCCACGTAACACAGACAGCCACGTAGTATATAGGACCCACATAGTATATAGCAGCCACGCATTATATAACACAGCCACGTAATATAAAGCACAGCCCACGCCGTATATAACACAGCCCACGCAGTATATAGCACAGCCCACGTAATATATAGCACAGGCCATGCAGTATATAGCACAGCCCACGCAGTATACAGCACAGCCCATGCAGTATATAACACAGGCTACGCAGTATACTGTATAACACTGGCCACGCAGTATAACACTGCCCATGTAATATATAGCACAGCCCACGCAGTATATAACACAGCTCAAGCAGTATATAACAGCCCATGCAGTATATAACACAGGCCACGCAGTATATAACACAGCCCACACAGTATATAACACAGCCCACGTAATATATAGCACAGCCCACGCAGTATATAACACAGCCCACACAGTATATAACACTGCCCACATAATATATAACACAACCCACATAATATATAACACAGCCGACGCAGTATATAACAGAGCCCACGCAGTATATAACAGAGCCCACGCAGTATATAACACAGCCCACGCAGTATATAACACAGCCCACGCAGTATATAACACAGCCCACGCAGTATATAACACAGCCCACGCAGTATATAACACAGCCCACGCAGTATATAACACAGCCCACGCAGTATATAACACAGTGTGGGCACCATATCACTGTTAAAAAAATAATGAAAATAAAAAATAGTTATATACTTACCCTCCGCCATCCAGCGAAGCTGTCCCAATGCACGCGCTGCTGCCACCAGCTTCTGTTCCCAGAGATGGATTGCGAAATTACCGAGTTGACTTAGCGGTCTCGCGAGACAGTTAAGTCTTCTGGGTAATTTCGCAATGCATCTCTGGGAACAGAAGCTGGCGGCAGCAGCGCGCACATCGGCTGACGACGGAAGGTGAGAATAGCCGATTTTTTTAATTATTTTTAACAGATCTTTTTACTATTGATGCTGCATAGGCAGCATCAATAGTAAAAAGTTGGTCACACAGGGTTAATAGCAGCTTTAACGGAGTGCGTTACAACCCGGCATAACGCGGTCTGTTAACGCTGCCATTAACCTGTGTGAGCGCTGACTGGAGGGGAATATGGAGGGGGCACTGACTGCAGGGGAGTAGGGAGCGGCCATTTCACGGCCGGACTGTGCCCGTCACTGATTGGTCATGGCCGTTTGGCCGCGACCAATCAGCGACTTGGGATTTCCGTGACAGACAAACAGATGGAAGTGCCCCTTAGACAATTATATAGATAGATGTGGTGGGATGGAGGTACTGTAGGAACATTATACTATATGTGGGGGTATAGCGGTACTGTAGGAACATTATACTGTGTGTGGGCATATGGCGGTACTGTAGGAACATGATACTGTGTGGGGGGTATGGAGGTACTGTAGGAACACTCTACTGTGTGTGGGGGTATAGCGGTACTGTGAGAACATTACACTGGTGGGATGGAGGTACTGTAGGTACATTATACTGTGTGTGGGGGTATGGCGGTACTGTAGGAACATTATACTGTGTGTAGGGGTATAGCGGTACTGTGAGAATATTATACTGTTTGGTGGGATGGAGGTACTGTAGGAACATTATACTGTGTGGGGGGGTATGGCGGTACTATGAGAACATTATACTGTGTGTGGGGGTATGGCGGTACTATGAGAACATTATACTGTGTGTGGGGGTATGGCGGTACTATGAGAACATTATACTGTGTGGGGGGTATGGCGGTACTATGAAAACATTATACTGTGTGGGGGGGTATGGCGGTACTATGAGAACATTATACTGTGTGGGGGTATGCCGGTACTATGAGATTATACTGTGTGTGGGGGTATGGTGGTACTATGAGAACATTATACTGTGTGTGGGGGTATGGTGGCACTATGAGAACATTATACTGTGTGTGGGGGTATGGCGGTACTATGAGATTATACTGTGTGTGGGGGTATGGCGGTACTATGAGAACATTATACTGTGTGGGGGTATGGCGGTACTATGAGAACATTATACTATGTGGGGGTATGGCGGTACTATGAGAACATTATACTGTGTGGGGGTATGGCGGTACTATGAGAACTTTATACTGTGTGTGGGGGTATGGCGGTACTATGAGAACTTTATACTGTGTGGGGGTATGGCGGTACTATGAGAACATTATACTGTGTGGGGGTATGGCGGTACTATGAGAACTTTATACTGTGTGGGGGTATGGCGGTACTATGAGAACATTATACTGTGTGGGGGTATGGCGGTACTATGAGAACTTTATACTGTGTGTGGGGGTATGGCGGTACTATGAGAACATTATACTGTGTGGGGGTATGGCGGTACTATGAGAACTTTATACTGTGTGGGGGTATGGCGGTACTATGAGAACATTATACTGTGAGCGGCATCATATATATTACATAAGGGGTGTAATAAGGAGAGTCATAAAAAAGCCTCCTCAGGGCTGTGCTGCATTTGTACAGACTGCTATCTGCCGTCCAGACGGGACCATGTGACACCAATGGGGAGAGGGAGGGTTTCCGGAGGGAAGAGTCTAGAGGGTGCACCTGGTCAGGAGACCTTGATGGCGCAGTTACTGATATTATAAAGGCCGGAGCCCCAAAGGCAGAACAGATTTGGCGCCAACAAAGGAAAGGGGTGCGGGGAAGAATCTGAGGTACCAGCTCCTGGTAAAGTGCCCGAGGCAGCTGGGTGTGGGGCAGAACCTGCTTACAGGGCATAATGGGGGCATTACACTGTGTGGGGCCAAGAAAGGGGCCCTGTACTAGGAGAACACTCCGCTCCTCACTTCCTGTCCTCCATAGTTGGCTCGTATGTATCTATTACAGGAAACAGAACAACAACGTTATGGTTCTTATAAAGAGTCTCCTCCGTGCAGAAGGGGTTAATGTCCCCGGCTGCGCTCAGTACTGGGGAATCTCCACATACCTCCACCTGCAGAGCCGCACTCCACAGATATGGCTGCTCTGTGCGCACAGGACCTGTGATGAGGTCACAGGGGGGAGGAGTCAGGGGTCACGTGATCCGCAGTGAAGACGCTACATGGAGACTTCTCCTCAGTCAGTGACATTCCCGCCATTATTCGCCCTCACTACTGGCACAATCACCTCGCGCCGCCTTTTCTACACAATGTTCTGTGTGGAATGTAACGTGTGATTTCTCTGGAGACAAATAGACCCAGTGGTGTAACTACAAAGTGAGGGGCCCCGATGTGAACTTTCAAATGGGCCCCCCCCCCCGCGCCAAAATATTTCCCACCGAAATTCACATTTTCCCTATTCATTTCGCACACTATAGTTTTGTTGCTTTGTTGTATAGTCTGACCTAATACTGCCCTGTAATCGCTGAGAAAAATGATTTTATAACTAACAAGTCCCTGTACTAATTATGGTGATGTCTCCGGAAGTGCAGGCTCTGGGCGTTCATGTCCTCCCTCGCTCTAATTCCAAGTGCACTCCCGGCGTATGAAATCTGTGTGCTGTTTCTTCCTGGTATGACGCTGCGTCATTTCCGGACCTGTGCAGTGTGGGGGTGTATTGGGTGCACTGGTCGGCTCCGGAGCATACGCACTGCACATTCTGACGCTGGCGAGTACACCCAATACTCCCCCACAGTGTGCATGCTGGGCTCTGCCCACAGCCGTGTACCATTCTTCCCGACTCGGACATTTACAGCCCGTACACACGTGGCTTCCCTCCGTGAACTCCGTACACACACGGCTCTGCTCCGTACACCTTGTACACGCGGCTCCGCTCCATACTCCCCATACACACACGTCTCCGCTCCGTACACATACTGCTCCGCTTCGTACGCTCCATACACACACGGCTCCGCTCCATCCACATGCGGCTCCGCACACCTCGTACACAAGCGGCTCCGCTCCATACACCTCGTAAACACGCAGCACCACTCCATACACCCCATACATACACGACTCCGCTCACCTCGTACACACCTGACTCCGCTCCCTACACCTCGTACACACCTGACTCCGCTCCCTACACCTCGTACACACCTGACTCCGCTCCCTACACCTCGTACACACCTGACTCCGCTCTCTACACCTCGTACACATTGCTCCACTACACACATACACGGCTCCGCTCTGTACACCTCCGGCTCTGCTACATCCACACTATAAACCCCTCCTGACCCCACACAAACTTCCCCTCATTCAGCACCATGACAACCAGCACAGCAGAGTCCTGCATACAATTAATTGAGACATCAGTAGGTTGTGTTTTTGAATATCCATATTGAATCAGGAGCCCCATATAATCCTGCATAAATGTTAATAATGGCCCCATAAGATGCTCCGTAGACACATTTGCCCAATATACTGCTGCAGAAACGTTGATTATGGCCCCATAAGTTGCTCCATAAAGATATTTGCCCCATTTAGTGCTGCAGAAACGTTGATTATGGCCCCATAAGATGCTCCATAAAGATATTTGCCCCATATAGTGCTGCAGAAACATTGATTATGGCCCCATAAGATGCTCCATAGAGACATTTGCCCCATATAGTGCTGCACAAACGTTACGGCCCCATACAGACGCTTGCCCCATTATAGTGCTGCACAAACGTTATGGCCCCATAAGATGCTCTATACAGACGCTTACCCCATATAATACTGCACAAACGTTATGGCCCCATAGATGCTCCATACAGACACTTGCCCCTTATAGTGCTGCACAAACGTTATGGCCCCATAGATGCTCCATACAGACACTTGCCCCATATAATGCTGCACAAACGTTATGGCCCCATAAGATGCTCCATACAGACACTTGCCCCATTATAGTGCTGCACAAATGTTACGGCCCAATAGATGCTCCATATAGACACTTGCCCCATATAGTGCTGCACAAATGTTACGGCCCAATAGATGCTCCATACAGACACTTGCCCCATTATAGTGCTGCACAAATGTTACGGCCCAATAGATGCTCCATATAGACACTTGCCCCATATAGTGCTGCACAAATGTTACGGCCCAATAGATGCTCCATACAGACACATGCCCCATATAGTGCTGCACAAACGTTATGGCCCCATAAGATGCTCCATACAGGCACTTGCCCCATTTGCTGTTGCTGCGATAAAAAAAAAAACACACTCACCTCTCCGTCGCTCAGGCCCCCGACGCTTTCAATATTCACCACTCCTCGTTCCAGCCGCCGCTGGCCGCTCCATCTTCCGCCTCCTCCACACTGACGCTCAGGCAGAGGCACATGCCAACTACGTCAACGGGCCCTCTGACATGAGCGTCACTGCAGAATACGGAGCGGCGGCTGGAACGAGGAGAGGTGAATATCGCGCAGCACTCCCCTCCCCGTTATACTCACCTGCTCCTGGCGCGGTGCAGTCCCTGGTTTCCTGACGCTGCTGCTTCCTGTACTGTTACCGCTCATTACAGTAATGAATATGCGGCTCCACCCCTATGGGAGGTGGAGCCGCATATTCATTAGTGTAATGAGCGGTACCATGTACCCGCTCAGTACAGGAAGAAGCTAGGGCGCCGGGCAGCCAGGGACCTGCAGGTACTGCGCCAGGAGTAAGTGAGTATAATTAGACAGCCCCGCTCCCTGGCCCTGAAAACCCCTGGATACGCCACTGGGCGGGCCCCTAAGCACTCCGGGCCCGGTCGCAACTGCGACCCCTGCGACCGCGGTTGTTACGCCCCTGAATAGACCCCACACATGAGGGAATTATCACCAGTTACCGGACGTCTAGTATGTGGCGGCTTATGATTGTGCTATCGACTCCATACCAGGAGCTAAAATGCTGAAATCTCGCTTATTTAACCCCTTCCAGTGTCTGGCTAAGGGTCATATACGGCCATGCACCTCTCCAGTCGCTGTGGGGGTTTTGGTAATAGGATGGAGGGCGGCGTCCATGCTTGGACTTCAGACAGAGTAATAAAATCACAGCTCACCTTCCCTATCCTTTACCCCTTAGACCTGACCTGTTTAGCCAATTACTTGGAGATAAATGGTTTTACAGACTTAGGCCGGCCTCACACTTGGCGTAAGACAATACGCCACGTATTATACGTCCGTACTACGGCCGTAATACAGAGAAATGTTCCCAAAATATTGATCCGTAGTCAGGGTGTTTCAGCGTATTTTGCGCATGGCATCCTCCGTATGTAATCCGTATGGCATCCGTACTGCGAGATTTTCGCGCAGGCTTGCAAAACCGACATCTAATGGATTTATGTGCTCAAATGTTCGGGAAAACATATATACAGTATATATATATATATATATATATATATATATATATATATATATATATGTGTCATTGAGACACATATATATATATATTCTGTATTTAGATTTCATTCAGCGCGATATCTGTGAACAGCCGGTAATTCAATTGCCGGCTTTTCATTTCTCCTGCACAAACCCGACAGGATATGAGACATGGTTTACATACAGTAAACCATCTCATATCCCCTTTTTTTTTGCATATTCCACACTACTAATGTTAGTAGTGTGTATGTGCAAAATTTCAGCGCTGTAGCTGCTGAAATAAAGGGTTAAATGGCGGAAAAAATTGGCGTGGGCTCCCGCGCAATTTTCTCCGCCAGAATGGTAAAGCCAGTGACTGAGGGCAGATATTAATAGCCAGGAGAGGGTCCATGGTTATTGGCCCCCCCGTGGCTAAAAACATCTGCCCCCAGCCACCCCAGAAAAGGCACATCTGGA
Organism: Ranitomeya variabilis; assembly: GCF_051348905.1. NCBI lineage: Eukaryota > Metazoa > Chordata > Amphibia > Anura > Dendrobatidae > Ranitomeya > Ranitomeya variabilis. Next base: position 766,295,280 of record NC_135235.1, on the reverse strand, counting down.
AGATGCGCCTGTTCTGGCACTTGGCCACTCTCTTCCCACTCCCTGTAGCGGTGGGATATGGGGTAATGAAGGGTTAATGCCACCTTGCTATTGGAAGGTGACATTAAGCCAGATTAATAATGGAGAGGCGTCAATTATGACACCTATCCATTATTAATCCAATTGTTGGAAAGGGTTAAAAAACACACACACACATGATTTAAAAGTATTTTAATGAAATAAACACAGCGGTTGTTGTAATAATTTATTGCTCTCTCATTCCATTTTCAGACCCTCGCTTGGCAAAACAATAAACACACAAGATACATACCTTCTGATGTACTGTCAGGTCCCACGAAGTAATCCATCTGAAGGGGTTAACTAATATTACAGGCAGAGCTGCGATAAACCACTCGCTCGTGCCTGTAATCCCCCGGGTGCTGAAAGGAAAGCAGTGATCTATACTTACATTCAGTCGCGGTGATGCGCCCCTGCTGGATGTTCTCATGAACTGCAGCCTGGGAACTTTCCCACGCTCCAGGTCATATGAGGACATCCACCAGGGGGCGCATCACCGCGACTGAAGGAAATGTAGGTCAATGACCTATAGTTACCTTCAGTCGCGGTGATGCGCCCCCTGGTGGATGTCCTCATATGACCTGGAGCGTGGGAAAAAGTTCCCAGGCTGCAGTTCATGAGAACATCCAGCAGGGGCGCATCACCGCAACTGAATGTAAGTATAGATCACTGCTTTCCTTTCAGCACCCGGGGATTACAGGCACGAGCGAGTGGTTTATCGCAGCTCTGCCTGTAATATTAGTTAACCCCTTCAGATGGATTACTTCGTGGGACGTGACAGTTCATCAGAGAGGGTATGTATCTTGTGTGTTTATTGTTTTGCCAAGCGAGGGTCTGAAAATGGAATGAGAGAGCAATAAATTATTACAACAACCGCTGTGTTTATTTCATTAAAATACTTTTAAATCATGTGTGTGTGTGTTTTTTAACCCTTTCCAACAATTGGATTAATAATGGATAGGTGACATAATTTACGCCTCTCCATTATTAATCTGGCTTAATGTCACCTTCCAATAGCAAGGTGGCATTAACCCTTCATTACCCCATATCCCACCGCTACAGGGAGTGGGAAGAGAGTGGCCAAGTGCCAGAATAGGCGCATCTTCCAGATGTGCCTTTTCTGGGGTGGCTGGGGGCAGATGTTTTTAGCCACGGGGGGGCCAATAACCATGGACCCTCTCCTGGCTATTAATATCTGCCCTCAGTCACTGGCTTTACCATTCTGGCGGAGAAAATTGCGCGGGAGCCCACGCCAATTTTTTCCGCCATTTAACCCTTTATTTCAGCAGCTACAGCGCTGAAATTTTGCACATACACACTACTAACATTAGTAGTGTGGAATATGCAAAAAAAAGGGGGATATGAGATGGTTTACTGTATGTAAACCATGTCTCATATCCTGTCGGGTTTGTGCAGGAGAAATGAAAAGCCGGCAATTGAATTACCGACTTTTCACTAACAGCGCTGCGTATTTCTCGCAAGTCACACTGCTGGTCCGTGTGGAATCCGTATTTTTCTCGCCCCCATAGACTTTCAGTAGCGATTTTTTTGCGCAATACGCTGACAAACGCAGCATGCTGCGATTTTGTACGGCCGTAGAAAGCCGTATAATAATGAACCGTAATATACGGCTAATAGGAGCAGCCCCATTGAGAATAATTGTGCCGTATGTAATGCGAGTTTTACGGACGTAGTTTCTGCGCTCTTACGTCCGTAAAACTCGCCAGTGTGACGCCGGCCTTAACGTGAGAGGAGCATATAACCTTATACGTATCGCCATGGTGATGGATGGAAGACCGCACACAATACACCTGAGGGGCAGACTGAACATTTGATGCTGCCATTCGGGGTAACCAATGCTCCGGCAGTCTGTGAAAATGTCATTAATTATATTTCTTCTCACTGATTAGTAGATTTGTGGTAATTTACATGGATGATATATTGAGTTACTCACGTTCTCTGGAGGAGCATGGTGAGCATGTCAGACAGCTGGAGTGGGAAAAACATTACCTAGCAATACGTTTTTGACATTTCGACTCCATCATTAAAAAATGTCCTAGCACCAAGAAAGATAAAAAAGAAGATGGAAGATTCACTAAAAGTGGCGTCTTCTGAATAAAGTCATTACATGCGATCTGACAAATTGTCTATGTTGTCATGTGATCTGCCATGGTCTCTCTGAATTCACCCTTATTTCTACAGGTGACATTCTCCCTATGAAAAGTCCCATGTCATGTTCCACCAGTTCTGTCATCTCTGTGATTATATGCTAATGTCACAATGTATATGTGGGAAGGACGACCCAACCCCCCACAAAAGGCTGAACTCGCACCGTCCCAAGATCCAGTAGGGTTTTCTCACACATGGGCTTTCACGCCACTGCACCATCAAACACAACAAAGATGACAAACAGCGGAAAATATTCCCCACAGAGGAGATTCCCCCACAGGCTCAGAATCGCACTGGACAACTACATCGGAGAGAAATCTTGTGGATTTATAAACTAAACACCTTACTCCAAATGGACTCAGCGAAATCACAGATGTATTTTTGTGACCTCCTTTCTGACTCCATAAATTGTATTATTTATTATAACAGTTTATTGTCATATTCATCATACATTTTATTAGTCTGTTCATTGGGGATATTAATTATTTTAATATTTTTACCATACTTCTAATACTTTCATAAATGTCATTGTCATATTTATCACTCTTATTTATAATACAGTTTTCATACATTTCTACTATAATAACATCGTTTATTTATATCACATCGGGTAACTATTCTTTTCCTATCCCGATATATACTATATTATACACATCACACTTGTCACCAATTCCTGTGTGTGTAGTTTAGTGATGGGCAAGGACTAAAATGCTCGGGTGCTCTGGTGGAGGAAATTGGAATAGTCGGGTACTCGACCCGAGCAACGAGCCCAACATAAGTCTATGGGAGACTTGAGCATTTTTGCCGCAATCCCCCCGGGGGTCCTTTTAGGCTCTAAAAACGTCAGAAATCGATGGAAACAGTGCCCAAATGACACAGGAACATCATGGAGAAGACCCCTGGAAGCATTTCTGAATATCATCTGTATACAGTATATACCTGTATATCATCTCCACCTGTATATAATATATACCTGTATGTCATCTCCCCTGTATATAGAATATACCTGTATGTCCTCTCCCCTGTATATAGTATATACCTGTATGTCATCTCCTCCTCTATAGTGTATATACCTGTGTGTGATCTCCCCTGTATATAATATATACCTGTGTCATCTCCCCTGTATATAGTATATACCTGTGTGTCATCTCCTGTATAGAGTATATACCTGTATATCATCTCCTCCTGTATATAGTATATACCTGTATGTCATCTCCCCTGTATATAGTATATACCTGTATGTCCTCTCCCCTGTATATAGTATATACCTGTGTGTCCTCTTCCCTGTATACAGTATATACCTGTGTGTCATTTCCCTCTATATAATATATACCTGTGTCATCTCCCCTGTAAATAGTATATACCTGTGTGTCATCTTCCCTCTATATAATATATACCTGTGTGTCATCTCCTCCTGTATATAGTATATACCTGTGTCATTTCCTTCTGTATATAGTATATACCTGTATGTTATCTTCCATGTGTATACCTGTATGTCATCTCCTCCTGTATATAGTATATACCTGTATGTCATCTCCCCTGTATATAGTATATACCTGTGTGTCATCTCCTGTATATAGTATATACCTGTATGTCATCTCCCCTGTATATAGTATACACCTGTGTCATCTCCCCTGTATATAGTATATACCTGTATGTCATCTCCTCCTGTATATAGTATATACCTGTATGTCATCTCCCCTGTATATAGTATACACCTGTGTCATCTCCCCTGTATATAGTATATACCTGTGTGTCATCTCCTGTATATAGTATATACCTGTATGTCATCTCCCCTTTATAGAGTAAATATACCTGTGTGTCATCTCCCCTGTATATAGTATACACCTGTGTCATCTCCCCTGTATATAGTATATACCTGTATGTCGTCTCCTCCTGTATATAGTATATACCTGTATGTCATCTCCTCCTGTATATAGTATATAGCTGTGTGTCCTCTCCGCTGTATCTGTGTGTTTTCTTCCCTGTATATAGTATATACCTGTATGTCATCTCCTCCTGTATATAGTATATACCTGTACATCATCTCCTGTATTTAGTATATACCTTTGTCATCTCCCCTGTATGTAGTACATACCTGTGTGTCATCTCCCCTGTATATAGTATATACCTGTATATCATCTCCTCCTGTATATAGTATATACCTGTGTGTCCTCTCCCCTGTATATAGTATATACCTGTGTGTCATCTCCCCTGTATATAGCATATACCTGTGTGTCATCTCCTCTATATAGTGTATATACCTGTATGTCCTCTCCTCTGTATATAGTATATACCTGTATGCCCTCTCCCCTGTATATAGCATATACCTGTGTGTCATCTCCTTCTCTATATAGTGTATATACCTGTGTGTCATCTCCCCTGTATATAATATATACCTTTGTGTCATCTCCCCTGTATATAGTATATATCTGTGTGTCATCTCCTCCTCTATAGTGTATATACCTGTGTGTCCTCTCCCCTGTATATAATATATACCTGTGTGTCATCTCCCCTGTATATAGTATATACCTTGTGGTGCAGTAAAATGTGTAGTGCTGGACGGAAGATATATTTCTCCCAGCAGGATAAGATTTGGCCTGTTTTTTCCCAAAGGTTGAGGATCTGCAGTGATGTCACGATCACGTGATCAGCCCATGTGATAAATACCTCACCTGTGGGTGTGGATATAGTCTATGTAATGGAGTTTCTTTTGTTTGGTACATGTTCTGTGAGAGGAGCTCGGCTGGAGTGAGCCTGAACTGGTTTTTGTCAGTTACATATGCTGCAAAGGTTCGTGACAAGACTCATAGCAACCCTAGGAATTGCAGCTGGCGGAAGCCGCTGACCTGGCAGCCTCTTAGTTAAGCCTGTCCCATGCAAGGGTGAGTCTGAGACCAGGGGTTCTCCAAGCTGGAGTATGTTTGTGTTTTTCCTTACTTTTTGCTGCCTAATATTTAAATTGTTAATAAACCCCTGAAGTTTGGACTGAAAGCCTGTGTGTTGCTTCATCACTGCAGCCCTGCCACTGCCAACCAGAGCAAATACCTACAGGTGGCTTGAATGAGGGCATACGCAGTAAGGCCAGGCTGTTTTTGCTTATTTTTACTCTGGACTCCAGCTTATGTCCTGAGTAAAAAGAGTGGCGCAGACCCAGTAAGGGAACTCTGCAGAAATGGAGGCTACGATAAAAGTGCTTATGGAGGCCATGGGACAGCAGCAGCAGGCTAAGCAGCAGCAGCAGGATACCATACGACAGCAGCAGTAGTTTATGCAGCAGCAGGAGACCATGAGACAGCAGCAGCAAGAGGCTATGCAGCAGCAGCGGATATTTAATCAACAGCAGCAGGAAACCAACCAGCTGTTGATACAGCACATCACAGCGTTGCAGACAACAGGAGCTTCACAGGAAAGTGGTTCGTAGAGCGATCCCCAAAATGGAGAAATCTGGCGACATCGAGACGTACCTGGAAAGTTCGAGGGAGTGGCTGAGAGGGAGGGACTACCCCTGGACAAGTGGGCAGAAGTCATTGCTCCGTTTATGCCCCATGGACCTATGAAAGCCTGTCAAGACCTACCCCCTGAGCACAGGGAGGACTACACGATCGTCAAGGGTGAGATACTGGCACGTCTTGGGGTAAATGTGTTAGTCTAGGCCCAGCGGGTACACCAGTGGGAGTTTAACCCCTCCAAACCGGCCCGATCTCAGTATTATGACCTGTTGCACTTATTCCAAAAGTGGTTGCAGCCTGAGGTACTGCCTCCCACGGCCATGCTGGACCGCATAGTGACTGATACATTTTGGAGGGCTTTTCCTCACTCCCTCCAATCATGGGTCGGGCAAGCATCCCCTACTAATGCGCTCCAGATGATGGACCTGATAGAACAATATGGGGCTATCAAAGAGCTCCAGGGAGGGACTCCCCAGAAGGTGACTGGAAGGTTCCCTAAGTCTCCACCCCTGGCTCGGTGAGCAGAGCCTAGGAAAGCCGCTCAAGACTTGTCTGGGGGAGAAAGGGGCCCCATAGTCTTCTGGCGGTGCCAGGAGCCTGGCCATATGAGAGATGATTGCCCTACCTGGCTGAGCCCATGAACACAAACTTTGGGTATCGCCAATCCCATTATGCCAAACTGATTTGTGAAACGGGTACCCCGGAGGGATCCAATATGGGGCATTTGTGTAAGGTTGATGTGGAGGGAACCCCAGCTGTGGCCCTACTGGACTCGGGGTGTCTCATGGCCCTGGTACGAACCAGCCTGGTGCACACCAGCGAGTACCCTGGTTGGAAAATTGGGGTGTTGTGTATACATGGGGACTTAAAAGACTATCCTACAACACTAGTGATAAACACGGCAGCGGGGAGGTGGTGCCACGAGGTAGGGTTGTGATTAACATTATGAATTGATACTTGGAAGAGACTTTCCTTCTATTTCTGTACTTTGGCCAACAGTTGCCTCACCCAGTGGACAACTGCCACTCCAGAAGTGGGGCATGAACCTGGTGGCCCAGAGGAAGAAGTGTTGGCGGTAGAGGTAACCACCCCTTCAGTAGAGGAGGGGGAAAATTCTCCCATAGAAGTGATGGCCGGGTATGTGGAAGACTTGCCGCCAGGACCTGAGTTGCCAGATTTAAATGTATCGGGCAATAATTTTGGTACGGCGCAACTCCGAGACCCTACTTTGGCTCGAGCCAGGGAAAATGTACTGTTTACTATCGGGGAACCCCAACAACCTGAGGCAGCCACAGTGTTGCCACGCTTTGAGCTGAACCGAGACCTGTTGTATCGAGTCGAGAAAATACATGGGCAAATGGTAAAGCAGTTACTGGTATGTCAGGCATATCTTAGGCTGGATAAAAACCAAAGAAGAAAGCCCGAAGCAATGTCCAATTACAGAATATATAACAACATTTATTCAAACATATATAACAATGTGTGATAGAATGGGGAAAAATACCAAATAGGGACACTACACCAGGGACATACAGAATTATAGAAGAGTGGTATCAATAAAACACATATCAGCACTTAATATAGACACAATGTGATGTGGAGGGACGCGGGGACGGCGGATGGAGATTCCTGGAACTCAATGCCGGCCTGCGTTCCACCCGGCCCACTGTCATCGGATGGACGGTGGTCATGTGATACAAGGTCCTGGAAGGTGACACGAAGACAGAAAAGGTCCTTAAGTTGGCGTTGTGACTTGGCTGAGCCAAAGGTTCAATAAGACCTATATTTATATATGTGAGAAAAATATGGAGAATGATGGGAGAAGGTGTTGGAAAACGAAATAAAGGCAATATGTGGGAAAAGAGAAATACTTAACATGGTGAATATATAAGTATAAAGTGGGTCAGCTACTAATAGTGAAATATACATAGTGGAAAATGCATGGTGGGACATAGGAATAAGGATAGCAAAATCTATAAAAAATAAAAATAGAAAATGAAATAAGTAAAAATGCGATACATAAATAATTAAAATTATAATAATAATAAATGAAAAGAAAACTGGATAAAATAATAGATAAATGAACAAGGAAAAATAAAAAATAACAAATAATAAAATGGATATAAGAAAATGTAAATAATAATTATAAAAATAATAATAAATAGAAATAACCAATTATACGAAAAAATTTAATAAATATAAATGAGATGAGGAAATAGATGGAAAGAAAGTGAATACTAATAATAAAATGAATAACAAATTAATAGTAATATTAGTGGAGAATGCAATGTATAAATATTTGTGAAAATTATTGTGTAAAAATATATATATTTATAAGTGCATATTAATCCAGATTTTAACAGCAACAAATATAATTGGTGTCTAAACAAATCTTTACATACATATGTACATAACCATACACATATATATATCATAAGAAACCATCTTATCGTAGGGTGGTAATGGACCTAGCGCATGCTCATGTACTCAGTGGGCATTTGGGCCAAAAGAAATCCCTAGACCGAATTTTGCAGTGGTTTTACTGGCTAGGGGTCCATGAAGAAGCTAAATGGCATTGTAATTCCTGTCCAGTGTTCCAGGTAACCAGTCCCCAGCTACACTTTGGTGCCTCTACCTATTATAGAGGTACCTTTCGAAAGAGTGGGAATGGATCTGGTCTGTCCTGTCAATAAGTTAGCAAGGGGGCACCAACACATCCTAATAGTTCTAGATTATGTCACCCGGTATCCTGAGGCCATTCCGCTTCACCACACGTCAACTAAGCTCATAGCAAAAGAACTTATGGGTATGTTTTCTCGGGTGGGGATTCCGCAAGAGATTTTAACAAACAAAGGAACAACCTTTATGTAAAAAATTATGAAAGATCTCTGCCGGTTGTGAAATGTCAAATGCACCAGCAGGGCGCATCGGACCCGATTAATGATGGCAAAAACACAGGTGCAAAAAATACCGATGAAACAACCACTTTCAATCCAGTGTTGGCTGTTTGGCATTAGTGCACAAAGAGATAAGCGATAATAGTCTGTATGTGGCGTTGTTCACACAGACAATGCAGAGCGTCTGGTTTACAGCCTATTACTGATGCACATATATGCGGGCTGCCCAGTGCCAGTTCTGGCACTGGGCAGCCCGCATATATGTGCGTTAGTAATAGGCTGTAGACCAGATGCTCTGCATTGCCTGTGTGAACAACGCCACATACAGACTATTATCGCTTATCTTTTTGTGCACTAATGCCAAACAGCCAACACTGGATTGAAAGTGGTTGTTTCATCGGTATTTTTTGCACCTGTGTTTTTGCCATCATTAATCGGGTTCGATGCACCCTGCTGGTGCATTTGTTTGGAGGCTTCAGCAGGTAATCATCTCTGCTTTTTTCTCTGTGATTTTTTCAATTTTCTGGAGGATTTTTAAGTCCTCTTTTTGTGTCTGTGAGTTTTTGTTAAATGTCAAACAGTTGCGCACCTCAGTTTATCATCCCCAACAGATGGACTGGTAGAAAGATTCAATAACATGCTAAAGAGCATGCTAAAAAAAGCAGTTTCTAAAGATGGGAAGGATTGTGATCTCTTACTACCATATTTGTTGTTTGCAGTGCGGGAGGTGCCCCAGGCATCTACGAGGTTCTTGCCCTCTGAACTATTGTAAGGCAGATATCCCTGTGGCTTACCTGATATAGCCAAAGAGCCTTGGGAGAACCAAACAACCCCCCACAAGAGTGTGATAGAACATGTTGCAAAAATGCAGGAAAGAATGGAGACAGTTGGTCTGGGAACATATGGAAGCAGCACAACGGTCTCAGAGTCGGGTCTATAAGGCTAGGAGGCTCTGGTGAGAACCTTTAGTCCTAGGAATCGGGTGTTGGTACTTGTGCCCACAGTGGATAGCAAATTTCTTGCAAGGTGGCAGGGGCCCTATGAGATTATGGAGAAGGTGGGGTCGGTAGACTATAAAGTACACCAACCAGGACAGAGGAAGCCAGAGCAGGTTTATCATACTAATTTGCTTAAACCTTGGAAAGATAGAGACCACCTTGGCGTGGATAGTTCGCTGCCTGCATTTCCTGTGGAGAAGGCTCCATTACCTCTGGGTGAGTTTGGAGTAGCATTCTCCGTAGTCAAAATAGCAGATACTTTGTCTCCTAAACAAGTTCAGGAGGTCTGGGAGTTTGTTAGCCGAAATATTTCTCTGAGCTCCCTGGAAGTACTTCCATAATCCAACATGACATTGTCATGGAGCCACAGGTCAAAATCCAACTAAAGCCGTATCGGGTGCCTGAGGCCCGGCGATAAGCCCTATCACAGGAGGTGAAAACTATGCTACAGTTAGGGGCCATTGAAGAGTCCCAAAGTGAGTGGGCCAGTCCAATAGTCATAATACTTAAGCCTGATGGGACGCTAAGGTTCTGTAATGACTTTAGAAAACTTAATGAAGTTTCAAAATTTGATGCTTACCCAATGCCCAGGGTGCATGAATTGATAGAGCGGTTTGGGCAGGCATGGTATTTTTCAACCCTTGACCTCACAACAGGATACTGGTAGGTGCCCCTTAACAGAGGCAGCTAAGGAAAAATATGGCCTTTGTAACACCCAAAGGGCTGTTCCTGTAAAAAGTATTACCCTTTGATTTGCATGGCGCACCAGCGACGTTCCAACGGTTAATGGATATTGTTCTCCGTCCCCATTGCCGTTTTGACTCAGCCTATCTGGAAGATATTGTTGTGTACAATGCATTCTGGGAAAGTCACATACCCAAGGTACAGGCAGTGATAGATTCTCTCCAACAAGCAGGGTTAACCGCCAATCCAAAGAAGTGCTCCATAGGGTTGGAGGAAGCTCGGTACTTGGGTTATGTCATTGGGAGAGGAGTCCTCAAACCCCAAATAAACAAAATGGAGGCGATACAGAAATTGCCCCACCCCTCACAACAAAGCAGGAAAAAGCCTTTTTGGGCTTAGTGGGTTATTACAGGCGATTTATTCCCAACTTTGCAACGTTGTGCTCGCCTTTAACAGACTGCTTGAAAGAGAGGAAGTCTGTGATGGTCCACTGGAATGATCAGATAGAAGATGCCTTTGTAAAGTTACAATCGGTACTGTGTGGTACACTGGTTCTGATTACACCCGATTTCAAAAGAGAGTTCATCGTGCAGACCAATGCCTCTGAGATAGGTTTTGGTGCCGTGTTGTCTCAAGAGATAAATGGGGTAGAGCATCCCGTTAGTTTCCTGAGCTGGAAGCTTACCCCAGCCGAAACCAGGTACAGTGTAGTGGAGAGAGAGTGCCTGGCTATTAAGTGGGCACTTGAGTCTCTTCGCTATTATTTTCTGGGGAGAAAATTTCTCTTGGTGACAAATCATTCCCCTCTTACATGGATGAGTCAAGCTAAAGGTACCGTCACATTAAGCGACGCTGCAGCGATATAGACAACGATGCCGATTGCTGCAGCGTCGCTGTTTTGTCGTTGTGTGGTCGCTGGAGAGCTGTCACACAGATAGCTCTCCAGCGACCAACAATGCCGAAGTACCCGGGTAACCAGGGTAAACATCGGGTTACTAAGCGCAGGGCTGCGCTTAGTAACCCGATGTTTACCCTGGTTACCAGTGTAAATGTAAAAAAAAAAAAACACTACATACTTACATTCCGGTGTCTGCCGCGTCCCCCGGCGTCCGCTTCCCTGCACTATGTAAGCGCCGGCCCTAAAGCAGAGCGGTGACGTCACCACTGTGCTCTGCTTTACGGCCAGCCGGCGCTGACACAGTGCAGGGAAGCGGACGCCGGGGGACGCAACAGACACCGGAATGTAAGTATGTAGTGTTTGGTTTTTTTTACATTTACACTGGTAACCAGGGTAAATATCGGGTTACTAAGCGCGGCCCTGCGCTTAGTAACCCGATGTTTACCCTGGTTAACAGTGAAGACATCGCTGGATCAGTGTCACACACACCGATCCAGCGATGACAGCGGGAGATCCAATGACGAAATAAGGTGCTGGCCTTCTAGCTCCGACCAACAATGTCACAGCAGGATCCTGATCGCTGCTGCGTGTCAAACACAACGATATCGCTATCCAGGACGCTGCAATGTCACGGATCGCTATCGTTATCGTTGTTAAGTTGTTCAGTGTGAAGGTACCTTAAGGAGAGGAATGCGCGAATCAGCAGGTGGTTTCTGTCCCTGAAAAATTTTTAATTTTCAGTAGAACATCGGGCAGGCAGACTACAGGGGAATGCCGAAGCCCTGTCCAGAGTCCACTGTATGTCATATCTCCACCCCCATAAGGTTGAACAAAGGGGGGAGATATGTGGTGCAGTAAAAGGTGTAGTGCAGGACGTAAGATATATTTCTCCCAGCAGGATAAGATTTGGCCTGTATTTTTCCCTAAGGTTGAGGATCTGCAGTGATGTCACGATCACGTGATCAGCCCATGTGATAAATACCTCACCTGTGGGTGTGGTTATGGGCTATGTAATGGAGTTTCTTTTGCTTGCATATGTTCTGTGAGAGGAGCTAGGCTGGAATTAGCCTGAACTGGTTTTTGTCGGTTACATATGCTGCAAAGGTTGGCGACAAGACTGATAGCAACCCTGGGAATGGTACCGGTCGGACACTGCACTGCAATCTATATACTCCGTAATTAGTCCTTAGGACTGTTGGTTTAGCTGGATTTGTGGTTTCTATGATGGTAGACCCTCACTAACTGAAACCCCCCCACATCTGACCCTATCTCGGCAGCAACTCTCCCTACACGGTTGAATCCGGAGCTGAATGCGACGAGCAGTGCGGGGCCAGGTCTCTTACAGACCTGATGATGCTGTGCGGCCAGCCAACCACTGTAATGCCACAAGCAACATGGCTACGGCATTACAGTGCGTGGCAGACAATCCCTGCATGTTTATTGGCTCTCTAAAGAGCGCCAAACATGCAGTGCTGGGACCCAAACTCCCGCCGAGCAAACCCGGAAATGCTCGGTGCTCGCCGAGTACAGCGATGCTCAGGCCAGTAACGAGCATTACCGAGTATGCTCGCTCATCACTAGTGTAGCTCGTTCCCACAGTTTTTTCGTTGTCTCTGGCATCCAGAGTGTTCCTCCAATGGATCCTCCATTCTGTAGCCTGAGTGATCAGCCGACGCTCTTTGTATTGCATTATTTCCCTCATCAACACCTCCCTCATTTTCCCTTACTCCCAATCACTACACATTCTATCAGCTCCCACCATAGTAGCTGACCCCGATACATGCTCACTAGGTTTATGTCTCCTGTTACCACTATACCTGTGAATTCAGAGCCTTCCAGAACACCAGGTCACATCTCATATAGGAAACTACTGACACAACTCAATAATACCATTTATAAATGATTTATTTACTGGCAAGAACTTTCTCATTCACATCACATATATGTTTATTCCTTCTTTTAGGTGACCTCACTTCATTCATAAGTACTTTTTAATATAATTAATGTATGTAAATGTGTTTTTTTTTTTTTCATTAACCTGTTCATTTGTGCCAGTTTCTTCAGGAGGTTTTTCAAATCCATCTGTGATCGGTACATTGGGGTATCTTCCATTATCATGATGTACAATAACAAATTGTATACAATTATACAATTTGTTATTGTACATTTTTCATGAACCATAATTTGTGTTTGTTTGGCGGAATTTCTCATAAACTTTAACATATCGTGCTTTGTTTGGCTTTTTCTTTTCATAAAGACGGCATATAAAACGTTCCAAGCTTGACATGTTCATCCGCTATCAGGTTTGTCCTGAGGAAGAGGTCCTGCGTGACTTTGAAATGCGTTGAGTTCGAAAACCTATGTGAATAAACGTTTTTAAGGAAATCTCCATATCTGATGGTCTTCATCAGCAGTGCAGGTACAGACACATTATACCCAGATCATCTATTCTGCTCGGTCTTTGGACCCGTGTCCTGCAGCCGCTGATTTATGCATTGAACATGTTGCTGAGGTGCCGCTCTATCAGGTGAGTGTAAGGGTACCGTCACACAGTGCCATTTTCATCGCTACGACGGCACGATTCGTGACGTTGCAGCGTCGTATAAGTATCTCTCCAGCGTCGTAGACTGCGGTCACACGTTGCAATACACGGCGCTGGAGCGATAATTTCATGACGTATTTGCGATGTAGAAGCCGTTGGTTATCGCTCCAGCGCCGTGTATTGCAACGTGTGACCGCAGTATACGACTCTGGAGCGATACTTATACGACTCTGCAACGTCACGAATCGTGCCGTCGTAGCGATGAAAATGGCACTGTGTGACGGTACCCTAATACTCCTCTATTCTCATTAGATCTTGTTATCAGATAAGACCCAATTTTTCGCTTGTTTGCTCCTCAGTATCTCTACTACAAGAAATCTCTGTAAGGCCATGTTCACACTTTGCGGGTTTTACCGCGGATCCGCGGCGATTTTGATGCTGCGGGTCCGCAACAGTTTCCATAGCGTTTACATTTACATGTAAACCCTATGGAAACCGCAATCCGCTGTGCACATGCTGTGGGAAAAACCGTGCAGAAACGCAGCGGTTTACATTCCGCAGCATGTCACTACTTTGTGCAGAATCGCTGCGATTCTGCACCCATAGGAATGCATTGATCCGCTAAGCGGATAATGTGCAGATGGTACCCGGGGTGGAGGAGAGGAGACTCTCCTCCAGGCCCTGGGAACCATATTAGTGTAAAAAAAATAGAATTAAAATAAAAAATAATGATATACTCACCTCTCAGCGCTGCACGCGGCCGTCCGGTATCGGGGTTGGTGTGCGAGCAGGACCTGCGGTGACGTCGCGGTCACATGACCGTGACGTCACGAAGGTCCTTCTCACACAGCATCTTTGGAACCGGACCGCCGCGTGCAGCCCCGAGGAGATCGGGACGTCAGAGGGTGACTATAAACCATTTTTTATTATTTTTAACATTACTATTGATGCTGCACATTGCTGCATATGCAGCATCAATAGTATAGGAGGAAACCGCAAAACAAACCGCGATAAATCTGCAGGGATAACAGCAGCGGTTTTGCCCTGCAGATTTATAAAATCTGCTGTGGGAGAACCCGCAGAGCACGCCGCAAAGTGTGCACATAGCCTAACGCTTTCAGGTTACTTGGTTAAGAGCAATCAAGGACTGCTTGGACCTTAACGGGGTCCATCTGAAACCCCAATGCAGAAGCCAAATGTCCTGAGAACTGGACCTGCTGTACCACAAATTGCCATTTCTCCAGGTTAGCAAATAAATAGTTGTCACGTAGAACCTGGAGAACCTGTCTGACATGCTCACCATGCTCCTCCAGAGTGTGTGAGTAAGGCCGGGATCACACATACGCAAGATACGGCCGAGTCTTGCAGGTGAAAACCCAGCTCTGGCGCCGGCACTTCAGAGCAGAGCATACAGCTCCGCTCTGGAGTGCAGGCGCCAGAGCTGAGTTTTCACCTGCGAGACTCGGCCGTATCTCGCGTATGTGTGATCTCGGCCTAAGTCAATATATCATCCAGGAAAATTACCACAAATCTACCAATCAGTGAGAAGAACAATATAATTAATGACATTTTCAAAGACTGCCGAAGCATTGGTTACCCCGAATGGCAGCATCAAATGTTCACTCTGCCCCTCAGGTGTATTGTGTGCGGTCTTCCATCCGTCCCCATGGCGATACGTATAAGGTTATATGCCCCTCTCACGTTAAGTCTGTAAAACCATTTATCTCCAGGTAATTGGCTAAACAGGTCAGGTGTAAGGGGTAAAGGACAGGGAAGGTGAGCTGTGATTTTATTACTCTCTCTGAAGTCCGAGCATGGACGCCGCCCTCCATCCTATTACCAAACCCCACAGCGACTGGAGAGGGGCATGGCCGTATATGACCCTAAGGCCGGGATCACACATACACGAGATACGGCTTAGTCTCGCAGGTGAAAACCCAGCTCTGGCGCCGGCACTTGGGAGCGGAGCGTGCAGCTCCATGTATTGCTGTGTGGCCGCACGCTCCGCTCCGGAGTGCCGGCGCCAGAGGAGGGATTTCACCTGCGAGACTCGGCCGTGTCTGACGTATGTGTGATCCCGGCCTTAGCCGGACACTGGAAGGGGGTAAATAAGCGAGATTTCGGCATTTTAGCTCCTGGTGTGGAGGCGATAGCACAATCATATGCCGCCATATACTAGACGTCCGGTAACCGGTGATAATCCCCTCATGTGTGGGGTCTATTTGTCTCCAGAGAAATCACACGTTACATTCCACACAGAACATTGTGTAGAAAAGGCGGCGCGAGGTGATTGTGCCAGTAGTGAGGGCGAATAATGGCGGGAATGTCACTGACTGAGGAGAAGTCTCCATGTAGCGTCTTCACTACGGATCACGTGACCCCTGACTCCTCCCCCTGTGACCTCATCACAGGTCCTGTGCGCACAGAGCAGCCATATATGTGGAGTGCGGCTCTGCAGGTGGAGGTATGTGGAGATTCCCCATTACTGAGCGCAGCCGGGGACATTAACCCCTTCTGCACGGAGGAGACTCTTTTGGGGTTGTTGTTGCCCCTTTATAAGAACCATAACATTGTTGTTCTGTTTCCTGTAATCATACCTCCCAACCGTCCCGGATCCCGCGGGACTGTCCTGATTTTGACAGTCAGCCCCTGGATCCCGGGTGGGACACTAATGTCCCGCACTACGTGCCTAGGGCGGGGACAATGCAGGGGGCGGCACCTGAGTAGCTTAGGTTTGTGGCTGTTTTTTTTTCTTATACATGCTGGGTCTCCTCCCGACCGATCCCCCCCCCCCCTGTGTGTGCGGCGCTGCCACGCTGAGGCAGAGAGCCAGCAGCGATCGAGATGAGAGGTCAGCGACTCACTTCCTCCTGTGTGTGCACGGAGCTCCGGCTTCTCCTGCTCTTCTTAGCTGCTATCCCGGCAGAGAAGGAGAGACGGGGGAGGTGCCGGGACAGTGCAGAGCTGTGAGCAGCCGGAGAAACTGAAGAGCTGCACATGGACAGATCAGCCGCCCCTGCAACACAGAGGAGATTGTGTGTGTGTGTGATGTGTGTGTGTGTCTGATGCTGCATGTGTGTGTGTCATGTGTGTATGAGGTATCTGGTGTGTGTGATGGCTGGGTGTGTGTGTGATGGCTGGGTGTGTGTGTGATGGCTGGGTGTGTGTGATGGCTGGGTGTGTGTGTGTGTGATGACTGGGTGTGTGTGTGTGTGATGGCTGGGTGTGTGTGTGTGTGATGGCTGGGTGTGTGTGTGTGTGATGGCTGGGTGTGTGTGTGATGGCTGTGTGTGTGTGTGTGTGATGGCTGGGTGTGTGTGTGATGGCTGGGTGTGTGTGTGATGGCTGGGTGTGTGTGTGATGGCTGCGTGTGTGTGTGTGTGATGGCTGGGTGTGTGTGTGATGGCTGGGTGTGTGTGTGATGGCTGGGTGTGTGTGTGTGTGATGGCTGGGTGTGTGTGATGGCTGGGTGTGTGTGATGGCTGGGTGTGTGTGATGGCTGTGTGTGTGTGTGTGTGTGTGATGGCTGGGTGTGTGTGTGTGTGATGGCTGGGTGTGTGTGTGTGTGTCTGTGTGTGATGGCTGGGTGTGTGTGTGTGTGATGGCTGGGTGTGTGTGTGTGATGGCTGTGTGTGTGTGTGTGTGTGTGTGTGATGGCTGGGTGTGTGTGTGTGATGGCTGGGTGTGTGTGTGTGATGGCTGGGTGTGTGTGTGTGATGGCTGCGTGTGTGTGTGTGATGGCTGCGTATGTGATGCATTTGTGTCAAAGCTGCATGTGTTTGTGAGCTGCGTTTGTGATGCTGCGTGTGTATGTGTGATACTGTGTGTGTGATGCTGCATGTGTGTGAGCTGCGTGCGTGTGTGAGCTGTGTGCGTGCTGCGTGTGTGTGAGCCGTGTGTGTGTGCATGTGTGTGAGCGTGTGTGTGAGCTGCGTGCCTATATGTCATTATACAGTATGGAGAACTGTGGCCATTATACAGTATGGAGCATCATGTGCGGTCATTATACAATATGCAGCATCATGTGCGGTCATTATACAGTATGAAGCATCATGTGCACCCAGCATACAGTATGGAGCATCATGTGCAGTCATTATACAGTATGGAGCGTCATGTGCGGCCATTATACGGTATGGAGCATCATGTGCAGTCATTATACAGTATGGAGCATCATGTGCGGCCATTATACGGTATGCATGCCGTCATTATACAGTATGGAGCGTCATGTGTGTTCATTATACAGTATGGAGCGTCATGTGTGGCAATTATACAATACTAGACTGTGGCCCGATTCTAAAGCATCGGGTATTCTAGAATATGTATGTCCCCGTAGTATGTGATTCGCGGCAGACTGTGCCCGTCGCTGATTGGTCGAGGCAACCTTTATGACATCATCGTCGCCATCGCAACCATTATGACATCTACGTCGATACTGTGCCCGTCGCTGATTGGTCGAGGCCTGGCGGCCTCGACCAATCAGAGACGCGGGATTTCCATTATGACATCATCGTCGCCATGCTGTGCCCGTCGCTGATTGGTCGAGGCCTGGCAGCCTCGACCAATCAGAGACGCGGGATTTCCAGGACAGACAGACAGACAGACAGACAGACGGAAAAACCCTTAGACAATTATATATATAGATGGGGCATCATGTGCGGTCATTATACAGTATGGAGCGTCATGTGTGGCAATTATACAGTATGGGGCATCATGTGCGGTCATTATACAGTATGGAGCATAGTGTGCGGTCATTATACAGTATGGAGCATCATGTGCGGCCATTATACAGTATGGAGCATCATGTGCGGCCATTATATGGTATGCATGCCATCATTATACAGTATGGGGCATCATGTGCGGTCATTATACAGTATGGAGCATAGTGTGCGGTCATTATACAGTATGGAGCATAGTGTGCGGTCATTATACAGTATGGAGCATCATGTGCGGCCATTATACAGTATGGAGCATCATGTGCGGCCATTATATGGTATGCATGCCATCATTATACAGTATGGAGCGTCATGTGTGTTCATTATACAGTATGGAGCATCATGTGCAGTCATTATACAATATGGAGCATCATGTGCAGCCAGTATACAGTATGCAGCATCATGTGCGGTCATTATACAATACGGAGCATCATGTGCGGTCATTATACAGTATGGAGCATCATGTGTGGCCATTATACAGTATGGAGCGTCATGTGTGGCCATTATACAGTATGGGGCATCATGTGTGGTCATTATACGGTATGGAGCATCATGTGCAGTCATTATACAGTATGGAGCATCATGTGCGGCCATTATATGGTATGCATGCCATCATTATACAGTATGGAGCGTCATGTGTGTTCATTATACAGTATGGAGCGTCATGTGTGGCCATTATACAGTATGGGGCGTCATGTGTGGCCATTATACAGTATGGAGCGTCATGTGTGGCCATTATACAGTATGGAGCGTCATGTGTGGCCATTATACAGTATGGAGCATCATGTGTGGCAATTATACAGTATGGGGCATCATGTATGGGGCATCATGTGCGGTCATTATACAGTATGGAGCGTCATGTGTGGCAATTATACAGTATGGGGCATCATGTGCGGTCATTATACAGTATGGAGCATAGTGTGCGGTCATTATACAGTATGGAGCATCATGTGCGGCCATTATACAGTATGGAGCATCATGTGCAGTCATTATACAATATGGAGCATCATGTGCAGCCAGTATACAGTATGCAGCATCATGTGCGGTCATTATACAATACGGAGCATCATGTGCGGTCATTATACAGTATGGAGCATCATGTGCGGCCATTATACAGTATGGAGCATCATGTGTGGCCATTATACAGTATGGAGCGTCATGTGTGGCCATTATACAGTATGGGGCATCATGTGTGGTCATTATACGGTATGGAGCATCATGTGCAGTCATTATACAGTATGGAGCATCATGTGCGGCCATTATATGGTATGCATGCCATCATTATACAGTATGGAGCGTCATGTGTGGTCATTATACGGTATGGAGCGTCATGTGTGGCCATTATACAGTATGGAGCGTCATGTGTGGCCATTATACAGTATGGGGCATCATGTGCGGTCATTATACAATATGGAGCATCATGTGCGGTCATTATACAGTATGGAGCATCATGTGCGGTCATTATACAGTATGGAGCATCATATGCGGTCATTATACAGTATGGAGCGTCATGTGTGGCCATTATACAGTATGGGGCATCATGTGTGGCCATTATACAGTATGGAGCGTCATGTGTGGTCATTATACGGTATGGAGCGTCATGTGTGGCCATTATACAGTATGGAGCGTCATGTGTGGCCATTATACAGTATGGGGCATCATGTGCGGTCATTATACAATATGGAGCATCATGTGCGGTCATTATACAGTATGGAGCATCATGTGCGGTCATTATACAGTATGGAGCATCATGTGCGGTCATTATACAGTATGGAGCGTCATGTGTGGCCATTATACAGTATGGAGCGTCATGTGTGGCCATTATACAGTATGGAGCATCATGTGTGGCCATTATACAGTATCGAGCGTCATGTGCGGTCATTATACGGTATGGAGCATCATGTACGGTCATTATACAGTATGGAGCACTGTGTGGCCATATTTTTTTGTTTATAACTATTGTATATGAAACAGTGTGATCAGCAGTGCTAAATGGGTGTGGTTGGGACGTGGATATGGGTGTGACTAATTATGAATGGGTGTGGTCAGAGGCGTGGCCTAAAATTTGCCGCGGCGCTCTGTTCTGCCTTTGGGGCTCTGGCCTTTATAATATCAGTAACTGCGCCATCAAGGTCTCCTGACCAGGTGCACCCTCTAGACTCTTCCCTCCGGAAACCCTCCCTCTTCCCATTGGTGTCACATGGTCCCGTCTGGACGGCAGAGAGCAGTCTGTACAAATGCAGCACAGCCCTGAGGAGGCTTTTTTATGACTCTCCTTTTTACACCCCTTATGTACTATATATGATGGCGCTCACACAGTGTAATGTTTCCACAGTACTGGCATCTCTCGTAAAAAAGGTATTTTCACACTACCGCCATACTCCCACACACAGTATAATGTTCTGATAGTACCGCCATACCCCCCACACACAGTATAATGTCCTCATAGTACCGCCATACCCCCACACACAGTATAATGTTCTCATAGTACCGCCATACCCCGACACACAGTATAATGTTCTCATAGTACCACCATACCCCCCACACACAGTATAATGTTCTCATAGTACCGCCATACCCCCACACACAGTATAATGTTCTCATAGTACCGCCATACCCCCACACACAGTATAATGTTCTCATAGTACCGCCATACCCACACGCAGTATAATGTTCTCATAGTACCGCCATACCCACACACAGTATAATGTTCTCATAGTACCGCCATACCCCCACACAGTATAATGTTCTCATAGTACCGCCATACCCCCACACACAGTATAATGTTCTCATAGTACAGCCATACCCCCACACACAGTATAATATTCTTATAGTACCGCCATACCCACACACAGTATAATGTTCTCAGTACCGCCATACCCCCACACAGTACAATGTTCTCATAGTACCGCCATACACCCACACACAGTATAATGTTCCTACAGTACCGCCATACCCCCACACACAGTATAATGTTCTCATAGTACCGCCATACCCTCACACACAGTATAATGTTCTCACAGTACCGCCATACCCCCACACACAGTATAATGTTCTCATAGTACCTCCATACCCCCACACACAGTATAATGTTCTCATAGTACCGCCATACCCCCCCACAGTATAATGTTCTCACAGTACCGCCATACCCCCACACACAGTATAATCTCATAGTACCGCCATACCCCCACTCACAGTACAATGTTCCTACAGTACGTCCATCCCACCACAGAGTGTAATCTTCTCATAGTACCGCCATACACCCAGACACAGTATAAAGTTCCCACAGTACCTTCATCCCACCACATACAGTATTTTGTTCCCACAATAGTGGCTTCCCACAGACACAGGATAATGTTTCCACAGGACTGGCATCCCCCTCACACACAGTATACTGTCCCCACAGTACTGCCATCCCCCCACTTTTTAATGTTTCCACAATACTGCCCCTACATGCACAATATGGTACCATCCACCTCACTGACTACCTCCGACCACTGACAATAAATACTCACTTAGCCTCATTCTTGGTGCAAATGTTATTGAACCCAGGATCTGTGAAATATTTACCATACGATAGTTGGATAGGCAGGAGTGTGTCATCCATAAAGGTAGCCCACTCGGTTGCTATGATGCCTATGAAGTGACAGGGCTCGGTGGGGTGTGGTATTGGTCACCCTCTCCTTCCCATCATCACAATTTCAGCGATATCCACATTCCCATGACGGTGATACCGCTGAATAGATCAGTGAATCAGGGAGTGGAAAGCTCCTGATCCACCATTCAGCCTTCACTTCTGAGTCTGAGACTCCGTGCACTGCAGGCACAATGACGTCACTACATCACACCTGTAGTACGGAGCCTCAGTACTCACACCGCACAGACCAGAGCAGCGCTCCTCAGGAACCGGGTTGGCTGAGTAGTGTGTGGTTTTTTTTCAAATATCAGGAATTGTGGGGGCATCATATTAAGAGAAGAGCTGTTGGGAATCTCATACTGAATGTGTGGCTGGTAGGGGCCATTACACTGGGGTTGTGGTGGACAGTAAATGCCTCCATACTGAGTGGGGTTTTTAATTTTGTGTAGCAGGTTGTCTTGGTCATAATTAGAGATGAGCGAATATGTTTGGAAGACGATCACCAAACATAAATTCAGCACAAATATGGTACATTCGGATTCATGATCGGTAACACGAGTATTTTCCCTAAGATCGGAAAAAGTCGGTAATGTTCGGTAAAAGATATACTAGAAGCCGGCAATACATGTGCCTCGTTTAGTAAAATCACAGCCACCAATGTGGGAGACTGGGGTTCAAATCCTGGCTCTGCCCTATTGGACATAATATACCAGTAGTGGTCCATAACACTATGGTGCCTACCTCAATAAACATGAGAGTGTCACGAACAAAAGTCATGCCGGCTCGGACGTTGCCTGGATTAACAAGGTCCACGTCAGATGTCTAGGAATCGGGACAATCTGATGATAAATGGGCTACTGGACCAAACCATACATGGACAGGGCAAGAGAACCTGGATCTGGTGAAATGCTACTAGAACAGCAGACCAAATGAGAGAGGAGATATGAAGCATATGAGGAAACTCTGGATGGATACAAGACCTGCATATCCACTAACTGAGAAACAACTAGTCACCCAACGTTTCAATATCATAAAGAGAAAGCTATTATCACAACTTGAGATGGATCAACTGCACTGCAGATCCACCTCACATGAAGACCTGGAAGAAACTCATGTGCAAACCCCTGAAGATCCTGATCCAACCCTGCAACTAGAGAGCACTGCAGCTGGTCTGAAACAGAAGATCTTAGATAAACTAAATGCCATCAATACCAGAGATCGACTGCCAAGGCTCAGCAAAGAAACACCACCAGACAGTATGCTAGAGGATGCCAATAAAACAGCTCTTGTATCAATACCTACCACCACCATAACTCAAACTAATAACCTGGTCTATGCTACTGCCTCAGCAATCATGTAAATGCTTGGCTATACAACCAGCAATAACAACAAAAGTACGTGCCCCCTTGGAAAGGAAGACTGTAGACAAAGAGCAAGGTGCCACAAAGGGAATCAGCCAACTATCAGAAATATAGAAGTGTGTGAAGATCAAGAATAATACCAAGCTGGACAAGTACAAAGGCCTTACCCCAACTGAAGAGACTGCTAAACAAAGGCTCACAGCACTCACTGCAAGACTAGGGAGATACATTAGAGAAGCTGAGGCCAAGAATATAAATGCCCTGTTCTCCAAAGAACCATCCAAAGTGTACTCCCAACTACAGAGGAACAGCACAAAGGCAGCAACTCCACCAATAACAAAGACTGAACAATACTGGAGGAACATATGGGAGAAGGAAAAAACACAACACCAGTGCAATGTGGCTGCAATATCTGAGAATAAAACACAGCAACCACCTAGAGCAAGAACCAGTCACCATTATAGAAATAGACATCCAACAGTGGATCAAGAACATGAAAAGCTGGACAGCACCTGGCCCTGGCATGATCCTTACCTACTGGCTTAAGAAATTCACAGCGGTACATGAAGGCATGGCAAAGCAGATGAACCACCTGCTAGAAGCAGGCCACCACCCAGCTTGGCTAATACAAGGAAGAACAGTGCTGATCATGAAGGATCCTCACACAGAAACAGTTCCATCTAACTACCGCCCAATAACCTGCCTTACAACAACATGGAAACTTCTGTCAGGCATCATAGCCACCAAGCTACAGAACCATATAAACCAGTACATGAATCCAGCTCAGAAAGGCATTGGGACTGACACCAGAGGCTCTAAGCACCAGCTCTTAGTAGATAGAGCAGTCGCTCAAGACTCACGATCCAGACAGACCAATTTCAGCACAGCCTGGATTGACTACAGGAAAGCCTATGACTCAATGCCTCACACATGGATCTGTGAATGCTTGGCTCTGTACAATGTCAACAGGAAATTAAGAACCTTCCTCAGAAACTCAATGGGGCTTTGGAGAACAACATTGGAAGTCAACTCAAGACAACTAGCACAAGAGACCATCAAATGCGGCATATAACAAGGTGGTGCACTGTCCCCATTGCTGTTCTGCATAGTCTTGAACACCCTCAGTCAGATAATTACAGAGTCTGGCTATGAATACAAGTTCAAGAGTGGAAGCACCATCAGCCACCTCCTCTACATGGATGACATTAAGCTGTATGTGAAAAACGAACGAGACCTCAATTACTGATCCACGTGACAAGAATCTACAGTGAAGACATCGGGATGTCCTTCATACTGGAGAAGTGCGGCTGGTTTGTAATAAAGAGAGACAAGGTAGTCAAGACTGATGGAGTAGAATTACCAGTAGGGCACATAGCAGATCTACAGACATGTTACAAGTACCTCGGCATTCCACAGGGGTATGGTAACCATGATGAGGACGCAAGGAAAGCAGCAACATCCAAATACCATCAAAGGGTAAGACAGGTCCTGAAGAGCCAGCTCAATGGGAAGAATAAAATCCATCAATACAAATGCCCTGCCAGTTATCAGATACCCTGCTGGCATAGTATGCTGGCCAAAAGAAGAGATGGAAGCTGCAGATGTGAAAACACAAAAGCTCCTCACAATGTATGGAGGTCTCCACCCTAAGTCTAACACCCAAAGATTGTATACCAACAGAAAGGAGGGTGGCCGAGGCTTGATAAGCATCCAGGCCACCATCACCGATGAAACGAGGAGTATCCAGGAAAACAGAAAAATGGCACCAAAATATGAGATGTTGAGAGAAAGCCTAAGGCATCAACAACAACAGATCTGGAAGGAAAAACAGGAACATGAAGTGGCATGGCAAGACAAGACGCTACATGGGCTGTACCATCGACAGATAATGGAGGTGGCTGACATGGAGAAATCCTACCAATGGCTGGAGAAACCTGGACTCAGAGACAGCACAGAGGTACTAATCATAGCGGCACAATAGCAAGCACTAAGTACCAGATCCATAGAAGCAGGAATCTACCACACAACACCAGACCCAAGGTGCAGACTATGCAAAGAAACCTCAGAAACCATCTAACGCATAGTGTCAGGATGCAAAATGCAGCAGGAACAGCGTATACAGAACGCCACAACCAAGTAGCGGGAGTTGTATACAGGAACATCTGCACAGCATATGGGCTAATTCCCCCTAAGTCCAGGTGGGAGACCCCAGAAAAAGTGGTGGACAATGAAAGGGCTAAAATCCTGTGGGATCCAGATGGATAAGCAGGTGTTGGCTAACCAACCAGACATTGTGATAGTAGACAAGGATCAGAAGACAGCAGTGATAATAGATGTGGCAGTGCTAAGTGACAGCAACATCAGAGAGAAGGAATATGAGAAGCTGGGGAAATACCAGGGACTCAAAGGAGAACTGGAGAAGATGTGGAAGATGAAGGCCACAGTGATTCCAGGGGTGATAGGAGCACTTGGAGCAGTGACCCCTAAGTGGGAAGAATGGCTACAGCAGATCCCAGGAGCAACATCTGACCTCTGTCTAGTAAAGCGCAATCCTGGGAACAACTAAGATCCTGCGCAACAACCCTCAAACTCCAAGGCCTCTGGTAGAGGTACATACATTGGGGAATGTTAGGTAATTGTTTACCAGGAATAAAAGAACTGAGAGAGCCCCCTCTGTTTTCGTAACGTAGGGGCAGAAATATCAAAGACTATGTAATTAAAGCAGATATTGGCCCCCTAAAAAACCTATGTCAGACAACGATTACAGGAATGAGTCAGACAGGTTGTTTCCCCTGCTTGTCATATGTACATTGTACATATATGTCAAAGGGTCCCACCTTCAAACATCCAGACACAAATAAGGTATATGCAATCAAACAATTTCTAACATGTAATTCTGATCATGTCATCTACATACTAGTGTCCCTGTAAATTATGGTATGTAGGAGAAACCACCTGCGAGCTGAAAGTACGTATAAATAATCACCGACATTCAATCCGAAAAAAACGGCTAGACCTCCCAGTCTCGAAACATTTTGCAGAATTAAAGCATACAGAGAGAGATCTAAAATTTAGGGTGATAGATAGGATCCCTGTACAAAGTAGAGGGGGAGATAGAGTAAGCCTCTTGAAAAAACTAGAATTAAGATGGATTTATGAGCTTAATACTTTAAAACCAAAGGGACTAAATGTAGAATTCAAAATTTAACCAGGTATGCAATTGTCTCACAAGAATAGACCTAGGATTCAGTTGTGTATAGACTCCTGTTAAACAATTTTTTGGGGTACTATGCATTGGTGATAAATGAAGTTTATGATTATGTATAGTGCTCCAATTTTAATTTGACTTTTCATTTTGTATTTTAGTGATACCGTATATACTCGAGTACAAGCCGAGATTTTCAGCCCAAATTTTTGGCACAGCTATGGGGCAATAATGAATGGTGCAGAGCACTATATGGCACAGCTATGGGGCAATAATGAACGGTGCAGAGCACTATATGGCACAGCTATGGGGCAATAATGAACGGTGCAGAGCATTATATATATGGCACAGCTATGGGGCAATAATGAACGGTGCAGAGCACTATATGGTTCAGCTATGGGGCAGTAAGGAACGGTGCAGAGCACTATATGGCACAGCTATGGGGCAATAATGAACGGTGCAGAGCACTATATGGCACAGCTATGGGGCAATAATGAACGGTGCAGAGCACTATATGGCACAGCTATGGGGCAATAATGAACGGTGCAGAGCACTATATGGCACAGCTATGGGGCAATTATGAACGGTGCAGAGCACTATATGGCACAGCTATGGGGCCATAATGAACGGTGCAGAGCACTATATGGTTCAGCTATGGGGCAATAATGAACGGTGCAGAGCACTATATGGCACAGCTATGGGGCAATAATGAATGGTGCAGAGCACTATATGGCACAGCTATGGGGCAATAATGAACGGTGCAGAGCACTATATGGCACAGCTATGGGGCAATAATGAACGGTGCAGAGCACTATATGGCACAGCTATGGGGCAATAATGAACGGTGCAGAGCACTATATGGCACAGCTATGGGGCAATTATGAACGGTGCAGAGCACTATATGGCACAGCTATGGGGCCATAATGAACGGTGCAGAGCACTATATGGTTCAGCTATGGGGCAATAATGAACGGTGCAGAGCACTATATGGCACAGCTATGGGGCAATAATGAACGGTGCAGAGCACTATATGGTACAGCTATGGGGCAATAATGAACGGTGCAGAGCACTACATGGCACAGCTATGGGGCAATAATGAACGGTGCAGAGCACTATATGGCACAGCTATGGGGCAATAATGAACGGTGCAGAGCACTATATGGCACAGCTATGGGGCAATTATGAACGGTGCAGAGCACTATATGGCACAGCTATGGGGCAATAATGAATGGTGCAGAGCACTATATGGCACAGCTATGGGGCAATAATGAACGGTGCAGAGCACTATATGGCACAGCTATGGGGCAATAATGAACGGTGCAGAGCACTATATGGTACAGCTATGGGGCAATAATGAACGGTGCAGAGCACTACATGGCACAGCTATGGGGCAATAATGAACGGTGCAGAGCACTATATGGCACAGCTATCGGGCAATAAGGAACGGTGCAGAGCACTATATGGCACAGCTATGGGGCAATTATGAACGGTGCAGAGCACTATATGGCACAGCTATGGGGCAATTATGAACGGTGCAGAGCACTATATGGCACAGCTATGGGGCAATAATGAACGGTGCAGAGCACTACATGGCACAGCTATGGGGCAATAATGAACGGTGCAGAGCACTATATGGCACAGCTATGGGGCAATAATGAACGGTGCAGAGCACTATATGGCACAGCTATGGGGCCATAATGAACGGTGCAGAGCACTATATGGCACAGCTATGGGGCCATAATGAACGATGCAGAGCACTATATGGCACAGCTATGGGGCCATAATGAACGGTGCAGAGCACTATATGGCACAGCTATGGGCCATAATGAACGGTGC
This sequence comes from Ranitomeya variabilis, assembly GCF_051348905.1. NCBI lineage: Eukaryota > Metazoa > Chordata > Amphibia > Anura > Dendrobatidae > Ranitomeya > Ranitomeya variabilis. The sequence goes on along the minus strand of NC_135235.1, from coordinate 766,266,832 downwards.
AGAGCATTATATATGGCACAGCTATGGGGTAATAATGAACGGTGCAGAGCACTATATGGCACAGCTATGGGGCCATAATGAACGGTGCAGAGCATTATATATGGCACAGCTATGGGGCCATAATGAACGGTGCAGAGCACTATATGGCACAGCTATGGGGCAATAATGAACGGTGCAGAGCACTATATGGCACAGCTATGGGCCATAATGAACGGTATGGAGCATCTATTTTTATTTTTGAAATTCACCGGTACCTGCTGCATTTTCCACCCTAGGCTTATACTCGAGTCAATAAGTTTTCCCAGTTTTTTTGTGGCAAAATTAGGGGGGTCGGCTTATACTCGGGTCGGCTTATACTCGAGTATATACGGTATCTTCACGTCTAACACTGCACAAGTTATCCCTGACCTGCTGGTGGATGAATAACCACATGGAGGACATAAAATATATATAATTTCCTTTTGCTTATTTTTTCTTGTTTTTGTTTAAAAAAAAAAAAAATTATGATTTTTTTTTTTTTTTTTTTTAGTTATTTGAATATGTCATAACAGCCAGTCAATAACATTTGCTAAAATAAACTAATTGCATTTGGAAAAATAACTATCTATGAGAGTCTGTTTAGACACATAGCTATAAATATATTCACTTATATGGATTCCCCTATGGTGATGATGTGGCCTGGAAAGGCTATGCGTCAGCTTGGGGATACATTGACTAATGGAGAGAGCCTGAAGAAGGTGTCGTCCGTTTAGTCAGAGTGGCGATCTAAGCGTTGAAGCTATGAAGTGTCTAAAAACAAGAAAGACCTATATTAAGAAGCAGTATTTATGTGGACAAAATGTGCGGATATATTAGCCATATGTAAAGTGGCATCGTTGTGTATATAAGCCTATAGTGGCAGAGCGCATGCGCTGAGGAAAGGACTGCCTGCTTAAGCCTGATTGGCTGACAGATTATGACATGGTAAAATGACTCACAGACATGCGCAGTAGAAGTACTAGAACACCGACAATGGCAGTTACAGCGTCCTCCATGCGGCTTAGACTGTACACAGCAGGGTAAGGGATATAAATTATAAAGAATATAAATAACACGTGGCACATGTTCCGCAAATAATGATCACATGAATAAGTTATAAATGAGAGAAAAAAATGTGAAGACTTAAGGCCATGTTCACACGTTCCTGATTTCCCTGCTGTTTTTTCTGCACTAAAAACCGCAGCTCTTGGCAGAAAACGCAGGTGCGGTTTTTGGTGCGTTTTTGGTGCGGTTTTTGGTGCAGTTTTTAGTGCGGTTTTTAGTGCGGTTTTTTATGCAGTTTTCTCTGCAGATTGTCTGTGTTTGACACAAATAAAGCTTAACTGCAGTGGGGAAAAAAAAAAAAAGAAATGATGTCATTTCCTTGTCCAACCCTTTTCTTCTTCCATCCTCCATTTTGAGACTAAACACCAAAATGAGTGGACGTGTTTTGAATGACAGCGCTCCGCAGAGTGCTGAGCGTAGGCCAGATCACAGCCCGCGGATCCAGCTCTATCCAGCTATTTAAGTGCCACGTATTTAAGTGCCACGTATCACGCATTTCAGTGCCACATATTTCAGTGCCACGTATCACGTATTTCAGTGCCACGTATTTCAGTGCCACGTATTTCAGTGCCACATATCACTTATTTAAGTGCCACGTATCACGTATTTCAGTGCCACGTATCACGTATTTAAGTGCCACGTATCACGTATTTCAGTGCCACGTATTTCAGTGCCACGTATCACGTATTTAAGTGCCACGTATTTAAGTGCCACGTATCACGTATTTCAGTGCCACGTATTTAAGTGCCACGTATCACGTTTTTAAGTGCCACATATCACGTATTTCAGTGCCACATATTTCAGTGCCACGTATTTCAGTGCCACGTATCACGTATTTAAGTGCCACGTATCACGTATTTCAGTGCCACATATCACGTATTTAAGTGCCACGTATCACGTATTTCAGTGCCACGTATTTCAGTGCCACGTATTTCAGTGCCACGTATTTCAGTGCCACGTATCACGTATTTAAGTGCCACGTATTTAAGTGCCACGTATCACGTATTTCAGTGCCACGTATTTCAGTGCCACGTATTTCAGTGCCACGTATCACGTATTTAAGTGCCACGTATCACGTATTTCAGTGCCACATATCACGTATTTAAGTGCCACGTATCACGTATTTCAGTGCCACGTATTTCAGTGCCACGTATTTCAGTGCCACGTATTTAAGTGCCACGTATCACGTATTTAAGTGCCACGTATCACGTATTTAAGTGCCACGTATTTAAGTGCCACGTATCACGTATTTCAGTGCCACGTATTTCAGTGCCACGTATTTCAGTGCCACGTATCACGTATTTAAGTGCCACGTATTTAAGTGCCACGTATCACGTATTTCAGTGCCACGTATTTCAGCGCCACGTATCACGTATTTCAGTGCCACGTATTTCAGTGCCACGTATCACGTATTTCAGTGCCACGTATTTCAGTGCCACGTATTTCAGTGCCACGTATCACGTATTTAAGTGCCACGTATCACGTATTTAAGTGCCACATATTTAAGTGCCACGTATCACGTATTTCAGTGCCACGTATTTCAGTTGCTCGTATTTTTGCTATTGTAAGGTGGCATTAATCCCGGTTAATAATGGAGAGGCGTCAATAAGACGCCTCTCCATTATTAATGCTATTAAAATGATTAAAAAAAATATAGGGGGACCCCCCCCCCAAAAAAAAAAATGACATAGGGTCCCCCTATATTTTTAGGCCAGAAAGGCTAGGCAGACTGCTGCGGGCCAATATTTGTGGCCTGGGAAGAGGTTAAAATACCCATGGCTGTTCCCAGGCCATGAATATGAAGCCCACAGTTGTCTGCATAGCCTTTCTGGCTCAGAAATAAAGGGAGAGCCCCCCCAAAAGTGTTGGGGTCCCCCTATATTTTTAGGCCAGAAAGGCTACGCAGACATCCGTGGGCTTATATTCATAGCCTAGGAAAGGGGCCATGGATATTTGCCCCCCCCTTGGCTACAAATATAAGCCCGCAGCCGCCCCAGAAAAGGCGCATCAAAATGATGTGCCAATTCCGGCACTTAGCCCCTCTCTTCCCACTCCCTGTAGCGGTGGGATATGGGGTAATGAGGGGTTAATGCCACCTTGCTATTGTAAGGTGGCATTAAGCCCGGTTAATAATGGAGAGGCGTCAATAAGACGCCTATCCATTATTAATCCAATGAAAGGGTTAAAAAAAAACACAAACACTAGAAAAAAAATATTTTAATGAAATAAAGACACCCACTTTTTGACCATATTTTATTGTACGCTCAATCCGTCCTGAAGACCCTCGACCTGAAAAAGACGCAAAATAAAAAAACAAATTCATACTCCCTGGCCCTGTCCGCAGAAATCCATCGAGGGTCCCACGAAGATCTTCCATGGAGAACAGACACATCCAGAGATATGTCTGCTCTCCACGGCTGCAGCAACACACTGACAGGAGCCATAGTTCCTGTCGGTGTGTCACTGCGCATGCGTGAGCGAGTTTACCGGCGGTCATTGACCCCGGCACTCTCGCTTAACGGCAGTGCTGCGTGGGAAAGTTCAACGCAGCTGTACTGCCGTTAACCGAGACGCCGGAGCCATTGAACTCCGGAACAGTACGCGATACACTGCTAGGAGCTTCGCTCCTGGCAGTGTATCGCCGGAGAGCAGGGGATCGGCGTGGGACACTCGTTTTATGGATTCTGCGGACAGGGAGTATGAATTTGATTTTTTATTTTGGGATTTTTTCTAGGGGATCGAGGGCTTCGCCTACCAGTGTGCTGTTGGTGAGTATATACTCTGTGTTATATGTTGTATGTACTGTGTGTCATGTATGTGTATTGTGTGTGTTTTGTGTAACTTTACAACTGTGCTAAGTCGCCGGACACAGGGACAACTCTCCCATCCTAATACCGGATGGGAGTAGTAGTCCCATACGGCGACTTAGCACAATGGTGGCACTAGCGTCGCATGGGGACACACACACATACACACACACACACACACACACACACACACACATATATATATATATATATATATATATATATATATATATATATATATACACACATACACACACACACACACACACACACACACACACACACACATACATACACACACACACACACACATACATACCAAATCTATCAAATGGCCGACATCGATTCCCATGCGACGGTATGCCTCCATGTCTCTTCGGGATACAGGAACACACTCCGCCCAAGCACTTCCGCCCACGAACTTCCTCCCGCTTCCCCGCACTTCCTGCTGCAGCGGTTTCTCCACCCATAACCGCAATAAAACCCGCAGATATATTTTTGATCTGCGAGTTTTACTGTGGGTTTGACCTCACAATGGAGGTCTATGGGTGCAGAACCGCTGCAGTTCCACACAAAGAAGTGACATGGTCCTTCTTTTTTACCGCAGCTATTCAGCGCGGCTTTTTTAGTGAATTTCAGCATCATGTGCACAGTGTTTCCTGTTTTCCATAGGGTTACATTGTACTGTACCCTGCATGGAAAACAGCTGCGGACCCGCAGCGGCAAAATCGCGGCGGTTCCGCAGTAAAAAACGCATTGTGTGAACATGGCCTAAGTCTGGAGTAGCACTTTGGCACATAGCACTTTATTATGTGAAGATTACACCATGGACGTTTTGTAAATATTATGAGAAAGTATTTATGTATTGATGGCCACTTTAATATGTAAATGAGTGTAGATTATACCTATATAAGCACATTTGTAAGCAATACCCACTGCTTGAGAAAGGCTCAGTGTGAGCCGAAACGTCGCACAGAGATGTGGGTTGAATAAACTGCACATTTTTTCACCCTGAAAAGGACTTGGAGTGCTGCCTTCTTTTTCTATTTTTTGTATACATGTTGGGTAGATGAACGGACCATTCTATCCAGGAGGCTAGGCACCCACCGGTGAGCATTGTGCTGTTCCATTTTTCACATATATATATATATATATATATATATATATATATATATATATATATATATATATATATATATATATAGTATGCCGTGGTAGTGTAAAATCACTACAGGAGGCGACAGGATAGAGGACATGGATTACATACAGTAAATACAAATAGAATAGGTAGATATATAGATGTCAGTGATAAATACAATTAGTACAGTATATGCAACTTACTGTACATGTATTTAATTAACAAACGATAATTTTTCTGAAAAAAAATGGTGTGGACTCTGTGAGATCCCCGCTGGCACCGTGAGGAAGTCGCACGGTGAAGAGATGAGTTCATGGAAGAATTTCACTGCGGTGCATTTCAACTCGCCTCTGCACTGTACGACTTTCCCATGGTGCTAGCGGGGATCTCACTGAGGTCACCGCAGTTCAGCCCAGCTGGGAGCGCAGCCTCAGTGATGTCACTGCTAGTCACTGACGCTGCGTTCCCAGCAGCTCATTCACCAGTGGTTCTCAGCCTGGATGGTCACATCTTGGCACCGTCCAGGTTGGAAACTATTTCTCCCCCAGACATGGATTATAGTGTGGGACAGAGTGACAGACAGGTATGGTATGTTGTTGTTTTATTTTAGTTTTAGTACAGGAGATCGAGGGCTTTGGTGGAATTAGGCGAGGTCGTAAGTATGGTTTAATTGAGATTATTAAAGGAGTCTGTGTCATTTTTTTTCAATTCACTTTATTCTTGCTGTGTCTTTATTTACCATATAACTATAGGATTAGTAATGGATCGGTGTCTTACCCTCCATTACTAAGCCGTGGGCAAATGCAAAGTTGACATTACCTACACAAATTTGAACCCCACTTGCCAACGCTATAGGGCAAGAGGGAAGAGCCGGGCAAAGCACCAGAATTGGAGCATCTACTAGACGTGCTTTTTCTGGCCAGCTGCGGGCTGCTATTTTTAGGCTGGGGGGTCAATATACATGGCCCTTTACCAGCGTGAGAATACCAGCCCCCAGCTGTCAGCTTTAGAAAGGCTGGTGGTCACAAAATGGGGTGGACCCCATGCCATTTTTTAAATTATTTAAAAGAGCGTGTTGACCCCTTTGTTCTTGATAACCAACCTTGCTGAAGCTGACGGCTGAGGGTTGCAGACCCCAGCTGTGAGTTTTGCCTGGCTGATTATCAAAATTAGGGGGGACCCCATACCTTTTTATATTTATTTACAGCACAAGACCAGCTTATGAATACCCTCTATCATCTGCTCCTGCTCTCACGGGTATGTTCACACTGGGCGTTTTTGTTGCATTTTTATATGCTAATTTTCATCTGCTTTTTCTATTACCAGCAAAGTCTGAGATTTCAGAAATCTCATACACACATTGTTTTTTTGTCATCAGGATTTTGTGCTTTGCAGCGTGCTTTTGACATAGAGCATGTCACTTCTTTCATAGTTTTTGCAGCATTTTTCACCCATTGACTTGAATGGATGGTAAAAAAAATGCTTTAAATACGTAGGTTGACCTTTTTTTTGTAGCTTATTTGCTGCAGAAAAGTCAAGGACAGCCGGATGTGACCTCACACTCGGCTCTGCTACCTCTAGATGGCAGGCTGCATGATGCGTCTATACAACCTGTCATTGAGCAGAGTGGGCCCGAACCCCATTCACTTGAATGGGGGGCCCGACAATACAGTGTTTGACACGCTGTCATATGCATGACAGCACGGCAAACACCGCTTCTGAACGGCAGTGAAACCATCCCTGACTGTCAGAGAGCCGCAGGTCAAAAGACAGCGGGAGCGCTCAGCTGTGATGGCAGGTATACAGGTTACCTCCTGTCACTGGTGTCAGCTGATGGGACAGCTGCTCCTGTCATCCAACACCTGCTGCCGCTAATAACAGTGAGAGCAGGAGCGGATGATAGGAGTATTCATCAGCTGCTTCTGTGCGGTAAATACATAATTTAAAAAAAAACCGGTGTGGGTTCCCCCTATTTTTGATAACAATCCAGGCAAAACTCACAGCTGGGGGCTGCAACCCTCAACTGTCAGCTTCAGGAAGGCTGTTATTAAGAATAGAGTGGTCCCCACACTGCATTTTTTAATAATTCTCCTGGTGAACTCGCCTATGCACCGTGCGACTTTCTCACGGTGCTAGCGTATTTCTCACTGAGGTCACCGCAGTTCAGCCCGGCTGGGAAAGGAGCATCAGTGATGTCAGCGCTAGTCACTGACGCTGCGCTCGCAGCAGCTCATTCACCAGTGGTTCTCAGGCTGTACGGTCACATCTTGGCACCGTCCAGGTTGGAAACTATTTGTACCCCAGACATGGATTACAGCTTGGGACAGAATGATGGAGAGGTGAGGAATATTGTTGTTTTATTGTTTTTGGTTTATTACAGGAGATTTTGGGCTTCGGTTGAATTAAGCGTGGTCGTAAGTATGGTTTAATTGAGATTATTAAAGGAGTCTGTGTTATTCTTTCAATTAAAGAACTTTTTTCTGGGTGTCTGTTTTCTTACAATGTGACTATGGGGTTAGTAATGGGGGCGTCTTATTGAAGCCTCTCCATTACTAACCTCGAGGCTTGATGTCACCGGACAATACAAAGGTGTCACCAACCCCCCCAGCTATTACCCCACTTGCCAGCGCTAAAGAGCAAATGGGAAGAGAGAGAGGCTAAGTGCCGAATTAATGCATCTTAGAGATGTGCCTTTTCCGGGGTGGCTGAGAGCTGATGTTTCTAGCCTGGTAGGGCAAGTATCCATGGCCCCTTCTTAGGCTATTAATATCAACCTGCAGCTGTCTGCATAGCCTTTGCTGGTTATTAAATATAGGGGGACCCTACGTCATTTTTTTGGGGGGGGTCCCCCATTTTAATAGCCACTAAAGGCTAAGTATACAGTTGTGAGCTGATAATAGCCTGGGATGCTCCATGGGTATTACCCCTTCCTAGGCTATAAACTAACTTCTCTATGTGAATCAGACCTGAGATCTAACGTGATGGAAGATTACAGGAAGACGGGAAACCTTCATATAGACGGCCGGTGGTGATGGAGTCAGTGACCGACTCTGGCCTAATATGTCTCTAGAGCCGTAGTAGAAGATGAAGATGTTGTACTCATCATGAAGTAGTTATTTCTCATGTCACGTGTAATGAATATCTCCTGCAGTATTGCTAATGCCGATTCCTGGGTCGGTAAATGAGACGAGAATTAGCTTTATGGAAGATGAGTCTATGAGGAACGTATTCAGCTGTCGACTCAGAGGAAGAAACTACTTGTTGTCTGTGGCCTAAATATATAGTTTTAGTTAGTAGATGTAAAGACGGAAATTAAATACTGTAAAATAATAAATCTAATATTTTTCCCTTATTATCTCCAGTAATTGTGTTATTACAGGATTCTTATGATGTTACATCGGCTCATCTTCTCATTCAGGTCTCTACAATATCGGATCCTCCCAGTGAAGATCTTCTACAAAAGAACATTTTCCTCATTTACCAATCACAGATGGATATGGACAGAGACAAGATGGCGGAGAGGATATTACACCTCACCCTAGAGATCCTCTTCCGGCTTACTGGAGAGGTGAGAGATTCTAATGATGTCACATTACGTCATTCTTATCTATGGCAATAACAGATCGACAGAACTGAAGAGGTGAGGACTCGGAAATGTCTGTAGTGAGATATATTAATGTGTCTCTCCATTACCAGGATTACACAGTGGTGAAGAAGACCTCTAGTGAGCGCTGTCAGGACCCTGTGTCTGAGGGATGGGAAAGACTCCTGAGCCCAATCACAGGGCCTCCACCTCACCCCCTGATCCATGAGGACATCAGTGACCAGAAGAACCTAGAACTCACCTACAAGATGATTGAGCTGCTGACTGGAGAGGTGACACTGCTGGGAATGCTGGGACATTATACAGTAACACTATGAAGGGATCGGGGGGATGACGGTATCATTGTATGTGTCAGGTTCCTATAAGGTGTCAGGATGTCGCTGTCTATTTCTCCATGGAGGAGTGGGAGTATTTGGAAGGACACAGAGATCTATACAAGAATGTCATAATGGAGGTTCCCCAGCCCCTCACATCTCCAGGTAATAGGACTAAATACACTGCTCAAAAAAATAAAGGGAACACTTAAACAACAGAATATAACTCCAAGTAAATCAAACTTCTGTGAAATCAAACTGTCCACTTAGGAAGCAACACTGTTTGACAATCAATTTCACATGCTGTTGTGCAAATGGAATAGACAACACATGGAAATTATTGGCAATTTTCAAGACACCCCCTATAAAGGAGTGGTTCTGCAGGTGGGGACCACAGACCACATCTCAGTACCAATGCTTTCTGGCTGATGTTTTGGTCACTTTTGAATGTTGGTTGTGCTTTCACACTCGTAGCATGATAGGGACTCTACAACCCACACAAGTGTCTCAGGTAGTGCAGCTCATCCAAGATGGCACTTCAGTGCGAGTTGTGTCAAGAAGATTTGCTTTGTCTGGAAGTGTAGTGTCCAGAGGCTGGAGGCACTGCCAGGAGACAGGCCAGTACACCAGGAGACGTGGAGGGGGCCGTAGGAGGGCAACAACCCAGCAGCAGGACCGCTACCTGAGCCTTTGTGCAACGAGGAACAAGAGGAGCACTGCCAGAGCCCTGCAAAATTACCTCCAGGAGGCCACAAATGTGCATGTATCTGCACAAATGGTTAGAAACTGACTCCATGAGGATGGTCTGTGTGCCCAACGTCCACAGATGGAGGTTGTGCTCACAGCCCAACACCGTGCATGATGCTTGGCATTTGCCACAGAACACCAGGATTGGCAAATTCGCCACTGGCGCCCTGTGCTCTTCATAGAAGAAAGCAAGTTCACACTGAGCGCATGTGACAGGCATGACTTAGTCTGGAGGCACCGTGGAGAGTGATCTGCTGCCTGCAACATCCTTCAGCATGACCAGTTTGGCAGTGGGTCAGTAATGGTGTGGGGTGGCATTTCTTTGGAGGGCCACACAGCCCTCCATGTTCTCGCCAGAGGTAGCCTGACTGCCATTAGGTACCGAGATGAGATCCTCAGACCCCTTGTGAGACCATATGCTGGTGCAGTTGGCCCTGGGTTCCTCCTAATACAGGACAATGCCAGACCTCATGTGGCTGGAGTGTCAGCAGTTCCTGCAAGATGAAGGTATTGAAGCTATGGACTGGCCCTCCGGTTCCTTAGACCTGAATCCGATTGAACACATCTGGGACATCATGTCTCGCACCAACGTCACGTTGCACCACAGACTGTCCAGGAGTTGGTGGATGCTTTAGTCCAGGTCTGGGAGGAGATCCCTAAGGAGACCATCTGCCGCCTCATTAGGAGCATGCCCAGGCATTGTAGGGAGGTCATACAGGCACGTGGAGGCCACACACACTACTGAGCATAATTTCCTTGTTTTGAGGAATTACCACTGAAGTTGGATCAGCCTGTAATTTGATTTTCCACTTTGATTTTGAGTATCATTCCAAATCCAGGCCTCCATCGGATAATAAATTGAATTCCATTCATGATTTTTGTGTGATTTTGTTGTCATCACATTCAACTTTGTACAAAACAAAGTATTCAATGAGAATATATCATTCATTCAGACCTAGGATGTGTTATTTGAGTGTTCCCTTTATTTTTTTCAGCAGTGTACATACAGCCTATAATTATCTGTATGAAAAGAATGAATTCACTCCCTGTATGTGTTTCCTCCAGATCTATCTAGTAAGACAACACCTGAGAGATGTCCGCGTCCTCTTCTTCCACAAGACTGCAAGCAAGAAGATCCCAATGCTCCTCAGGATCATCAGTTAGATGGAGAGGTGTCAGGAGATGTCCCCTGTGTGCCCCATATATTAATAATGTCCCATGTGTGCCCCCATATATTAATAATGTCTCCTGTGTGCCCCCATACATTACTACTGGCCCATGTGTGACCCCATATATTACTACTGGCCCCTGTGTGCCCCCATATATTAGTAAAGTCCCCTATGTGCCCCCATATATTAGTAATGTCCCCTATGTGCCCCCATATATTGGTAATGTCCCCTATGTACCTACATATATTACTAATGTCACCTAAGTGCCACCATACATTAGTACTGTCCCGTGTGCCCCCATATATTCCTAATGTCCCCTATGTGCCCCCATATATTTGTATATTAGTTATGTTCCCTATGTGCATATGTTAGTAATGTCACCTGTGTGCCCCCATATATTAGTAATGTCACCTGTGTGCCCCCATATATTAGTACTCTCCCCTATGTGTCCCCATATATTAGTAATGTCCCATATGTGCCCCCATGTGTTAGTACTGTCCCCTATGTGTCCCCATATATTAGTAATGTCCCATATGTGCCCCCATGTTTTAGTACTGTCCCCTATGTGTCCCCATATATTAGTAATGTCCACTATGTGCCCCCATATATTAGTAATGTCACCTGTGTGCCCCCATATATTAGTACTCTCCCCTATGTGCCCCCATATATTAGTAATGTCCCTTGTGTGCCCCCAAATATTAGTACTGTCCCCTATGTGTCCCCATATATTAGTAATGTCACCTGTGTGCTCCATAAATTACACATGATTCTTATGATGTTACATCGACTCATCTTCTCATTCAGGTCCCTACAATATCGGATCCTCTCAGTGAAGATCTTCGACAAAAGAGAATTTCCCTGATTTACCCATCAAAGATGGATATGGACAGAGACAAGATGGCGGAGAGGATATTACACCTCACCCTAGAGATCCTCTTCTGGCTTACTGGAGAGGTGAGAGATTCTGATGACGTCACATTACATCATTCTTATCTATGGGAATAACAGATGGACAGAACTGGAGAGGTGAGGACTCTGGCAATGTCTGTAGTGAGATTTATTAATTTGTCTCTCCATTACCAGGATTACACAGTGGTGAAGAAGACCTCTAGTGATCGCTGTCAGGACCCTGTGTCTGAGGGATGGGGAAGACCCCTGAGCCCAATCACAGGACCTCCACCTCACCCCCTGATCCATGAGGACATCAATGACCAGAAGATCCTAGAACTCATCTACAAGATGATTGAGCTGCTGACTGGAGAGGTGACACTGCTGGGAATGCTGGGACATTATACAGCAACAATATGAAGGGATTGGGGGGATGACGGTATCATTGTATGTGTCAGGTTCCTATAAGGTGTCAGGATGTCGCTGTCTATTTCTCCATGGAGGAGTGGGAGTATTTAGAAGGACACAGAGATCTGTACAAGAACGTCATAATGGAGGTTCCCCAGCCCCTCACATCTCCAGGTAATTGACAGGACTAAATACACACGGCCAATAATTATCTGTATGTAAAGAATGAATTCAGTCCCTGTATGTGTTTCCTCCAGATCTATCCAGTAAGAGGACAACACCAGAGAGATGTCCCCGTCCTCTTCTTCCACAGGACTGTAACCAAGAAGATCCCAATGCTCCTCAGGATCATCAGGTAGATGGAGAGAAGGTGTCAGGAGATCTCCCCTATGATGTGTAGACGCCAGTGAAGGTCTTGTGCTCAGTCTTGTTTTATCCACCAGTATTATATGTTTTATACTTGTGTAATGAGAACGGTGGAGATGGCAGGTTTAGAGCTGATCATAGATGGGACTTCTCCATCTGTCGGTGACTTTTACAATATTTGTTTCAGGGTGAAGATCTGACCCATATTAATACTACAGAGACATATGTGAGGGGGGATGAGTGGTGTAAAGAGGAGATTCCCACATATGACTACCCAGGTGAGTAGTAGCCACTAAATGCAGAGAAGTCACAGACTCTTCTCAGTCACCGGCTGTGGCTGCTTTATCGGTGGTGTAGTCCGGCCATATTACCATGATCACCATTTTGCCTCTAGACCACAACATTCTCCTCCACCCAAAACTGTTCTAATGACTTTGGTCATTGAAAACCTTTTCTCCTTCTCCTCATTGGGGGACACAGACCGTGGGTGTATGCTGCTGCCAATAAGAGGCTGACACTAAGGGATACAAAAAAAGTTAGCTCCTCATCTGCAGTATACACCTTCCTACTGGCTCTCAGCTAACCAGTTCTTGCTTAGTGTCTGTAGGAGCCATACAGGGTCTGGTTCAGACCCCATCGTTTTTAATTTATTTTATACCTTTCTGTAAATTTTTATTTTTTAATTAACGGAGTGAAGGGGGCGACGGTTCGTTTCAAGGTTCCGATCTCCCGCGAACCATCAACAGGGAGAACGCGGAGTGTTGCCTCCCCGTACCCTCTCCTACTATGTGGGAAGCCATGCCTGAGCTCACTTTAGGGGCGACGGTTCCTTCGGGTCCTGATCTCCCCACACCAGCAATGGGCGGTTACTGTTATGACCCCAATGGCGAGGGTCTCAGAGGAACGTGGAAGTCTGCAGAATACAAAAATCCAGCTCATAGGGCAGTGGTAACTGGGTTGACCATATATCTACTCCTAACGCCAACACTAGCAGTAGCCGGGGATCATTCCTACGTTGATTTTAGATGACACGCGCCAGCCGGAGAATCTAGCTACCCCTAGTAGAGGAAAACAAAGACCTTTCTTGCCTCCAGAGAAGGGGACCCCAAAGCTGGATAGAAGCCCCCCACAAATAATAACGGTGAGGTAAGAGGAAATGACAAACACAGAAATGAACCAGGTTTAGCACAGAGAGGCCCGCTTACTGATAGCAGAATAAAGAAAGGTAACTTATATGGTCAACAAAAACCCTATCAAAATCCACACTGGAAATTCAAGAACCCCCGAACCGTCTAACGGTCCGGGGGGAGAACACCAGCCCCCTAGAGCTTCCAGCAAAGGTCAGGATATAGATTTGGAACAAGCTGGACAAAAATACAAAACCAAAACAAATAGCAAAAAGCAAAAGGCAGACTTAGCTGATATAACTGGAACCAGGATCAGTAGACAAGAGCACAGCAGACTAGCTCTGATAACTACGTTGCCAGGCATAGAACTGAAGGTCCAGGGAGCTTATATAGCAACACCCCTAACTAACGACCCAGGTGCGGATAAAAGGAATGACAGAAAAACCAGAGTCAAAAAAAACTAGTAACCACTAGAGGGAGCAAAAAGCAAATTCACAACAGTACCCCCCCCTTAGTGAGGGGTCACCGAACCCTCACCACGACCACCAGGGCGATCAGGATGAGCGGCATGAAAGGCACGAACTAAATCGGCCGCATGAACATCAGAGGCGACCACCCAGGAATTATCCTCCTGACCATAGCCCTTCCACTTGACCAGGTACTGAAGCCTCCGCCTGGAGAGGCGAGAATCCAAGATCTTCTCCACCACGTACTCCAACTCGCCCTCAACCAACACCGGAGCAGGAGGCTCAGCAGAAGGAACTACAGGCACAATGTACCGCCGCAACAAGGACCTATGAAATACATTGTGAATAGCAAACGACACAGGAAGATCCAGACGAAAAGATACAGGATTAAGGATTTCCAATATCTTGTAAGGCCCAATAAAACGAGGTTTAAATTTGGGAGAGGAGACCTTCATAGGAACAAAGCGGGAAGAAAGCCATACCAAATCCCCAACGCGTAGTCGGGGACCCACACCGCGGCGGCGGTTGGCAAAGCGCTGAGCCCTCTCCTGTGACAACTTCAAGTTGTCCACCACATGATTCCAGATCCGCTGCAACCTATCCACCACAGAATCCACCCCAGGACAGTCAGAAGGCTCCACATGACCCGAAGAAAAGCGAGGATGGAAACCAGAGTTGCAGAAAAAAGGCGAAACCAAGGTGGCGGAACTAGCCCGATTATTAAGGGCAAACTCAGCCAACGGCAAGAATGTCACCCAATCGTCCTGATCAGCAGAGACAAAACACCTCAAATAAGCCTCCAAAGTCTGATTGGTTCGCTCCGTCTGTCCATTAGTCTGAGGATGGAAAGCAGACGAAAACGACAAATCAATGCCCATCCTACTACAAAAGGATCGCCAGAACCTGGAAACGAACTGGGATCCTCTGTCTGACACAATATTCTCAGGGATGCCGTGCAAACGAACCACGTTCTGGAAAAACACAGGAACCAGATCGGAAGAGGAAGGCAGCTTAGGCAAAGGAACCAAATGGACCATCTTGGAGAAGCGATCACATATCACCCAGATAACGGACATGCCCTGAGATAGCGGAAGATCAGAAATGAAATCCATGGAGATATGTGTCCAAGGTCTCTTCGGGACAGGCAAGGGCAAGAGCAAACCGCTGGCACGAGAACAGCAAGGCTTGGCTCGAGCACAAGTCCCACAGGACTGCACAAATGACCGCACATCCCTTGACAAGGAAGGCCACCAAAAGGACCTGGCCACCAGATCTCTGGTGCCAAAAATTCCCGGGTGACCTGCCAACACCGAGGAATGAACCTCGGAAATGACTCTGCTAGTCCACTTATCCGGGACAAACAGTCTGTCAGGTGGACAAGACTCAGGCCTATCAGCCTGAAATCTCTGCAACACACGTCGCAGATCCGGAGAAATAGCTGACAAGATAACTCCATCTTTAAGAATACCAACAGGATCAGCGACTTCAGGAGCATCAGGCACAAAGCTCCTAGAAAGAGCATCGGCCTTCACATTCTTTGAACCTGGTAAATACGAGACAACAAAATCAAAGCGGGAGAAAAACAATGACCAGCGGGCCTGTCTCGGATTAAGGCGTCTAGCAGACTCGAGATACATCAGATTTTTGTGATCAGTCAAGACCACCACACGATGCTTAGCACCCTCGAGCCAATGACGCCACTCCTCAAATGCCCATTTCATGGCCAACAACTCCCGATTGCCCACATCATAATTTCGCTCGGCAGGCGAAAACTTCCTAGAGAAAAAGGCACAAGGTTTCATAACAGAGCAACCAGGGCCTCTCTGCGACAAAACGGCCCCTGCTCCAATCTCTGAAGCATCCACCTCAACCTGAAAGGGAAGTGAGACATCGGGCTGGCACAAAACAGGCGCTGAAGTAAACCGGCGTTTCAACTCCTGGAAAGCCTCCACGGCAGCAGGAGCCCAGTTAGCTACATCGGAGCCCTTCTTGGTCATATCCGTCAAAGGTTTCACAATGCTAGAAAAATTAGCGATAAAACGACGGTAGAAGTTAGCGAAACCCAAGAACTTCTGAAGACTCTTAACTGATGAGGGCTGAGTCCAATCAAGAATAGCTCGGACCTTGACTGGGTCCATCTCCACAGCAGAAGGGGAAAAAATGAACCCCAAAAAGGGAACCTTCTGTACACCAAAGAGACATTTTGAGCCCTTGACAAATAACGAATTTTCACGCAAAATTTTAAAGACCAACCTGACCTGCTCCACATGCGAATCCCAATTCTCAGAAAAAAACAAAATATCATCCAGATAAACAATCAAAAATTTATCCAGATACTTCCGGAAAATGTCATGCATAAAGGACTGAAAAACTGAAGGCGCATTGGAGAGCCCAAAAGGCATCACCAAGTACTCAAAATGACCTTCGGGCGTATTGAATGCGGTTTTCCATTCATCACCTTGCTTAATGCGCACAAGGTTGTACGCACCACGAAGGTCTATCTTGGTGAACCACTTGGCACCTTTAATCCGGGCAAACAAGTCAGACAACAGCGGCAAAGGATACTGAAATTTGATAGTGATCTTATTTAAAAGCCGATAATCAATACAAGGCCTCAAAGATCCGTCCTTTTTTGCCACAAAAAAGAATCCCGCACCAAGAGGGGAAGAAGACGGACGAATATGTCCTTTCTCCAGAGACTCCTTGATATATGAACGCATAGCGGTATGTTCAGGTACCGACAGATTAAACAGTCTTCCCTTAGGAAATTTACTGCCTGGGATCAAATCTATAGCACAGTCACAGTCCCTATGAGGAGGCAGTGCACTGGACTCAGACTCACTGAAGACATCCTGATAATCAGACAAATACTCAGGAACTTCCGAAGGCGTAGAAGAAGCAATAGACACAGGCAGGGACTCCCCATGAATACCACGACAGCCCCAACTTGAGACTGACATAGCCTTCCAGTCCAGGACTGGATTATGGGTCTGTAACCATGGCAGCCCTAAAACAACCAAATCATGCATTTTATGTAAAACCAGGAAACGTATCACCTCGCGGTGTTCAGGAGTCATGCACATGGTAACCTGTGTCCAATACTGCGGTTTATTTGCTGCCAATGGCGTAGCATCAATACCCCTAAGAGGAATAGGATTTTCTAATGGTTCAAGAGTAAAACCACAGTGCTTAGCAAATGACAGATCCATAAGACTCAGGGCAGCACCTGAATCTACAAACGCCATGACAGGATAAGACGACAGTGAGCAAATCAAAGTTACAGACAGAATAAATTTAGGTTGCAAATTACCAACGGTGACAGGACTAACAACCTTAGCTACAGTCATATGAAAAAGTTTGGGCACCCCTATTAATCTTAAGCTTAATGTTTTATAAAAATTGTTTTTTTTGCAACAGCTATTTCAGTTTCATATATCTAATAACTGTTGGACACAGTAATGTTTCTGCCTTGAAATGAGGTTTATTGTACTAACAGAAAATGTGCAATCTGCATTCAAACAAAATTTGACAGGTGCATAAGTATGGGCACCCTTATCATTTTCTTGTTTTAAATACTCCTACCTACTTTTTACTGACTTACTAAAGCACTTTTTTTGGTTTTGTAACCTCATTGAGCTTTGAACTTCATAGCTAGGTGTATGCAATCATGAGAAAAGCTACTTAAAGTGGCCACTTGCAAGTTGTTCTCCTGTTTGAATCTCCTCTGAAGAGTGGCATCATGGGCTCCTCAAAACAACTGTCAAATGATCTGAAAACAAAGATTATTCAACATAGTTGTTCAGGGGAAGGATACAAAAAGCTGTCTCAGAGGTTTAACCTGTCAATTTCCACTGTGAGGAACATAGTAAGGAAATGGAAGAACACAGGTACAGTTCTTGTTAAGGCCAGAAGTGGCAGACCAAGAAAAACATCAGAAAGGCAGAGAAGAAGAATGGTGAGATCAGTCAAGGACAATCCTCAAGCCACCTCCAGAGATCTGCAGCATCAACTTGCTGCAGATGGTGTCACTGTGCATCGGTCAACTATACAACGCACTTTGCACAAGGAGAAGCTGTATGGGAGAGTGATGCGAAAGAAGCAGTTTCTGCAAGCACGCCACAAACAGAGTCGGCTGAGGTATGCAAAAGCACATTTGGAGAAGCCAATTTCTTTTTGGAAGAAGGTCCTGTGGACTGATGAAACCAAGATTGAGTTGTTTGGTAATACAAAAAGGCGTTATGCATGGCGGCAAAAAAACACAGTGCGTTGTATAGTTGACCGATGCACAGTGACACCATCTGCAGCAAGTTGATGCTGCAGCTCTCTGGAGATGGTCTGAGGATTGTCCTTGACTGATCTCACCATTCTTCTTCTCTGCCTTTCTGATGTTTTTCTTGGCCTGCCACTTCTGGCCTTAACAATAACTGTACCTGTGTTCTTCCATTTCCTTACTATGTTCCTCACAGTGGAAATTGACAGGTTAAATCTCTGAGACAGCTTTTTGTATCCTTCCCCTGAACAACTATGTTGAATAATCTTTGTTTTCAGATCATTTGACAGTTGTTTTGAGGAGCCCATGATGCCACTCTTCAGAGGAGATTCAAACAGGAGAACAACTTGCAAGTGGCCACTTTAAGTAGCTTTTCTCATGATTGCATACACCTAGCTATGAAGTTCAAAGCTCAATGAGGTTACAAAACCAAAAAAAGTGCTTTAGTAAGTCAGTAAAAAGTAGGTAGGAGTATTTAAAACAAGAAAATGATAAGGGTGCCCATACTTATGCACCTGTCAAATTTTGTTTGAATGCAGATTGCACATTTTCTGTTAGTACAATAAACCTCATTTCAAGGCAGAAACATTACTGTGTCCAACAGTTATTAGATATATGAAACTGAAATAGCTGTTGCAAAAAAAACAATTTTTATAAAACATTAAGCTTAAGATTAATAGGGGTGCCCAAACTTTTTCATATGACTGTATACGTTTAGAGCATGCAGAGATAACATGTGTAGAATCACCACAGTAGTAGCACAAGCCATTCCGGCGTCTATGAATTTTCCGCTCATTTCTAGTCAGGATTCTATCACATTGCATTAAATCAGGTGTCTGTTCAGACAACACCATGAGGGAATTTGCGGTTTTTCTATCACATTGCACCGAATTAGGTGTCTGTTCAGACAACACCATGAGGGAATTTGCGGTTTTGCGTTCCCGCAACCGCCGGTCAATTTGAATAGCCAGTGCCATAGTATCATTCAGACCTGTGGGAATGGGAAAACCCACCATAACATTCTTAATGGCTTCAGAAAGGCCATTTCTAAAATTAGCGGCCAGTGCACACTCGTTCCAATGTGTAAGCACGGACCATTTCCGAAATTTTTGGCAATACACTTCAGCCTCGTCCTGCCCCTGAGACATAGCCAGCAAGGCCTTTTCTGCCTGAATCTCAAGATTGGGTTCCTCATAAAGTAAACCGAGCGCCAGAAAAAACGCATCAAGATCAGCCAATGCCGGATCTCCTGGCGCCAGCGAAAAAGCCCAATCCTGAGGGTCGCCCCGTAAGAACGAAATAATAATTTTTACTTGCTGAGCAGAGTCTCCAGATGAACAGGGTCTTAGGGACAAAAACAATTTACAATTATTCATGAAATTCCTAAACTTAAACCTGCCTCCGGAAAACAGTTCAGGAATCGGTATTTTAGGTTCTGACCTAGGATTTCTGATAACATAGTCTTGTATGCCCTGCACACGAGTAGCCAGCTGGTCCACACTTGTAATCAAGGTCTGGACATTCATGTCTGCAGCAAGCATAGCCACTCTGAGGTAAAGGGGAAGAAGAAAAAAAAAAAAAACTCAGAATCTTCTTTCTTATAATCCCTCTTCTGCAATGCATTAAACATTTAATACTGGCCTGGCAAACTGTTATGACCCCAATGGCGAGGGTCTCAGAGGAACGTGGAAGTCTGCAGAATACAAAAATCCAGCTCATAGGGCAGTGGTAACTGGGTTGACCATATATCTACTCCTAACGCCAACACTAGCAGTAGCCGGGGATCATTCCTACGTTGATTCTAGATGACACGCGCCAGCCGGAGAATCTAGCTACCCCTAGTAGAGGAAAACAAAGACCTTTCTTGCCTCCAGAGAAGGGGACCCCAAAGCTGGATAGAAGCCCCCCACAAATAATAACGGTGAGGTAAGAGGAAATGACAAACACAGAAATGAACCAGGTTTAGCACAGAGAGGCCCGCTTACTGATAGCAGAATAAAGAAAGGTAACTTATATGGTCAACAAAAACCCTATCAAAATCCACACTGGAAATTCAAGAACCCCCAAACCGTCTAACGGTCCGGGGGGAGAACACCAGCCCCCTAGAGCTTCCAGCAAAGGTCAGGATATAGATTTGGAACAAGCTGGACAAAAATACAAAACCAAAACAAATAGCAAAAAGCAAAAGGCAGACTTAGCTGATATAACTGGAACCAGGATCAGTAGACAAGAGCACAGCAGACTAGCTCTGATAACTACGTTGCCAGGCATAGAACTGAAGGTCCAGGGAGCTTATATAGCAACACCCCTAACTAACGACCCAGGTGCGGATAAAAGGAATGACAGAAAAACCAGAGTAAAAAAAAACTAGTAACCACTAGAGGGAGCAAAAAGCAAATTCACAACAGGTTACATGGAGTGTCGCCTCCATGTTTCCTCTCCTGGAACCAGGCCTATTGCCGGACAACTTGCCCAGTCCACACGGGGTCTTGAACGCCGTGTATGTACAGAGGCTCCTTCTTTTTGGCGTCCGAGCAGCCCCCACTGTACCATCACTGTTAAAGCGGATGGTACAAGGAGGCAGACGGTTCTTCTCCACCTCCCTAACAAGGGGATGGTGGATTGAGGGTTATCACTTTATCCTTGCACTGTCCACACTGCAATACCTAACCTGCAGCAGAACAGCACAGTGCGCGCTTTCCTCAGCGCTGAAACCCAGCCATCCGCGGTCAGCTCCATGCCGGGACGCACACCAATGGTGTGTGGATCCAGTCGGCAATGGGCCCCTGCAGTGGGATATTAACATGGCTTCCCTGTGGCCCACCTCCATAAAGTAACGCTCCGGCCTGCTGCAAAAATTTTGCCCACGGCTTTGGCCGATGTGTAGGCCGCATCCCGGAAGTCGCGCCCGCACTATGGTGCGCTAAGGCGGCTCCACCCATCCTTTCTGGCGTTTTCTGTCTGGCACGGGAGCGTTTGCTTTTCCCGGCCCAATGCCCCTCTATTCTACCCCTGTTATTGCTCCCGCCGACTTCCGAAATTTAGGCCCCGACTGGGGCCTATTCATGGAAGTAATGAGGCTCCGCCCACATCACATCTGTGGCTCTGCCCCCGAAATGGCTCTTCTCGCTCTCTACGAGACTTTATCACCTCTGCAACTCCAAGTGGCCATCTTGGCCCACCCGGCCGGCAGAGGCGATGGTTTTTTGCATTAAAGGGGCTCAATGACTCTGCAGCCGGGTAAGAAAGTACTGTCCCCTTCCCTCCTGTACTTACATGAATGACCCATATTAGTCCCCGGTCTAAGAAGCACATGATCAAGATTCCCTGGTCTAAAAGGCACATGACCAGCATTTCCTGGTCTTAAAGGCATTTGACTAGCATTTCCTGGTCTTAAAGGCACATGACCAGTATTACCTGGTCTTAAAGGCACATGACCAGTATTCCCTTGTCTTAAAGGCACATGACCAGTCCGAAGCCGGTCACCCTAAATGAACTCAGGAACCCTCCGCTGCCGATCCCAGCTTATCCCAGAGTACCTAGTTCCCCTGAGTGGGCTTCATCACTGCCACATCCCATGGCTTCTCTGATCAAGAGATTGAAGCCCTCCGTGAATCCTCTGTGGCTCGGAGTGCTCACAGGACTGATATATATGGTTCCTTTCCTACATGGGAGCTGTCGGGTAGCAGGGGCCGCAAGTATTCTAGAAACGTACATGCGTCTAGAAAATGGAAGCTTCATTTACTGATCTCCCTCACCAATGATTTGCTGAGAACAAGACTCTGAATATGGATTGGATATTGCCTTGGATCTGGACTCGCCAGAGCTTCAGAAGAGGATGGATTCACCTATTTATATCATCAACCAATCTCTGTAGACTGATGAGGGCTACGGTTACACTCTAGATCATGCAGTGTCCCACATAAGGAGACTAAACTCCCTCGCAGAGCATTTGTCATTCACCCGGAAAGGGAACATCCAGATAAGCAATATGCAAACATGTGCCACATATACCACCCTACAATGTGGGATGCTATGCCTGGTCTGTTTCTTAGGCCGGCGTCACACTCAGCGTAGGGAAATACGGTCCGTATTTAACGGCCGTAATACGCAGTAATTTTCCCAAAACACTGTTCCGTATTCAATGCGAGGATGCGATTTTTACGGACAAATGTATCCGTGTGTCATCCGTATGGCTTCCGTATGGCGATTTCTTTTGCGCAGGCTTGCAAAATGGACAAATCACATCATGGATCCATCGGATAAAATATTCCTAAAAACAAATATACAGTAATATATATATATCTAATATATAATTGCCTAGAATACTACTTCCTGCAATTTGTGCCAACTTCCGTGGCTTTGTCCGGAGCTATTGTCCGGAGCTATTGTCCGGAGCTATCGTCCGGAGATAAGTGACGTCACCAGTGTCCTACACCCAGGCAGAGCACAGTGGCCCCAGGCAGAGCACAGGGGCCCCAGGCAGAACATGGGGCCCCAGGCAGAGCACAGGGGCCCCAGGCAGAGCACAGGGGCCCCAGGCAGCATATGGGGCCCCAGGCAGAGCACAGGGGCCCCAGGCAGCATATGGGGCCCCAGGCAGAGCACAGTGGCCCCAGGCAGAGCACACACCAAATTGGAGGCCGAGGGGCCCCGCCCACCAAATCGGAGGCCGAGGAGCCCCGCCCACCAAATTGAAGGCCGAGGGTCCCCGCCCACCAAATCGGAGGCCGAGGGGCCCCGCCCACCAAATCGGAGGCCGAGGGGCCCCGCCCACCAAATCGGAGGCCGAGGGGCCCCGCCAACCAAATCGGAGGCCGAGGGGCCCCGCCCACCAAATCGGAGGCCGAGGGGCCCCGCCCACCAAATTGGAGGCCGAGGGGCCCCGCCCACCAAATTGGAGGCCGAGGGGCCCCGCCCACCAAATCGGAGGCCGAGGGGCCCCGCCCACCAAATCGGAGGCCGAGGGGCCCCGCCCACCAAATCGGAGGCCGAGGGTCCCCGCCCACCAAATCGGAGGCCGAGAGTCCCCGCCCACCAAATCGGAGGATAAGGGGCCCCGCCCACCAAAGCGGAGGCCGAGGGGCCCAGCCCCGCCCACCAAAGCGGAGGCCGAGGGGCCCCGACCACCACATCGGAGGCCGAGGGGCCCCGCCCACCAAATCGGAGGCCGAGGGGCCCCGCCCACCAAATCGGAGGCCGAGGGGCCCCGCCCACCAAATCGGAGGCCGAGGGTCCCCGCCCACCAAATCGGAGGCCGAGGGGCCCCGCCCACCAAATCGGAGGCCGAGGGGCCCCACCTACCAAATCGGAGGCCGAGGGGCCCCGCCCACCAAATCGGAGGCCTAGGGTCCCCGCCCACCAAATCGGAGGCCAAGGGGCCCCGCCCACCAAATCGGAGGCCAGGGGGCCCCGCCCACCAAATCGGAGGCCGAGGGGCCCCGCCCACCACATCGGAGGCCGATGGGCCCCGCCCACCAAATCGGAGGCCGAGGGACCCCGCCCACCAAAGCGGAGGCCGAGGGTCCCCGACCACCAAATCGGAGGCCGAGGGTCCCTGCCCACCAAATCGGAGGCCGAGGGTCCCCGCCCACCAAATCGGAGGCCGAGGGTCCCCGCCCACCAAATCGGAGGCCGAGAGTCCCCGCCCACCAAATCGGAGGCCGAGGGGCCCCGCCCACCAAATCGGAGGCCGAGGGGCCCCGCCCACCAAATCGGAGGATAAGGGGCCCCGCCCACCAAATCGGAGGCCGAGGGGCCCCACCAACCAAATCGGAGGCCGAGGAGCCCCGCCCACCAAATCGAAGGCCGAGCGGCCCCGCCCACCAAAGCGGAGGCAGAGGGACCCCGCCCACCAAATCGGAGGCCGTGGGGCCCCGCCAACCAAAGCGGAGGCCGATGGTCCCCACCCACCAAATCGGAGGCCGAGGGTCCCCGCCCACCAAATCGGAGGCCGAGGGACCCCGCCCATCAAATCGGAGGCCGAGGGGCCCCGCCCACCAAAGCGGAGGCCGAGGGTCCCCGCCCACCAAATCGGAGGTCGAGGGTCCCCGCCCACCAAATCGGAGGTCGAGGGTCCCCGCCCACCAAATCGGAGGCCGGTCCCCGCCCACCAAATCGGAGGCCGACGGTCCCCACCCACCAAATCGGAGGACGAGGGGCCCCACCAACCAAATCGGAGGCCGAGGAGCCCCGCCCACCAAAAGTAAGTGCAGCCCCAAAAGTAAGTGCGCCCCCGGGTGCAAAAGTAAGTGCGCCCCCGGGTGCAAAAGTAAGTGCACCCCCGGGTGCAAAAGTAAGTGCGCCCCCGGGTGCAAAAGTAAGTGCGCCCCCGGGTGCAAAAGTAAGTGCGCCCCCGGGTGCAAAAGTAAGTGCGCCCCCGGGTGCAAAAGTAAGTGCGCCCCCGGGTGCAAAAGTAAGTGCGCCTCCGGGTGCAAAAGTAAGTGCGCCCCCGGGTGCAAAAGTAAGCGCGCCCCCGGCCCCGGGTGCAAAAGTAAGCGCGCCCCCCAGTCCCGTGTGTGAAAAGTGCTGCTGTAAAGCTGGTAGCGCTGTTCAAGCACC
The DNA here is from genome assembly GCF_051348905.1 of Ranitomeya variabilis. Lineage (NCBI taxonomy): Eukaryota > Metazoa > Chordata > Amphibia > Anura > Dendrobatidae > Ranitomeya > Ranitomeya variabilis. The sequence continues at coordinate 766,241,883 of NC_135235.1, read as the reverse complement.
ATGTATTTCCTTCAGGAAATGCCCATCTAATATATAATTGCCTAGAATACTACTTCCTGCAATTTGTGCCAACTTCCGTGGCTTTGTCCGGAGCTAATGTCCGGAGATAATGTCCGGAGCTAATGTCCGGAGATAATGTCCGGAGCTAATGTCCGGAGCTAATGTCCGGAGATAAGTGACGTCACCAGTGTCCTACACCCAGGCAGAGCACAGGGGCCCCAGGCAGCATATGGGGCCCCAGGCAGAGCACAGTGGCCCCAGGCAGAGCACAGGGGCCCCAGGCAGCATATGGGGCCCCAGGCAGAGCACAGTGGTCCCAGGCAGAGCACAGGGGCCCCAGGCAGCCTATGGGGCCCCAGGCAGAGCACAGTGGTCCCAGGCAGAGCACAGGGGCCCCAGGCAGCATATGGGGCCCCAGGCAGAGCACAGGGGCCCCAGGCAGCATATGGGGCCCCAGGCAGAGCACAGTGGCCCCAGGCAGAGCACAGGGGCCCCAGGCAGAACATGGGGCCCCAGGCAGAGCACAGGGGCCCCAGGCAGAGCACAGGGGCCCCAGGCAGCATATGGGGCCCCAGGCAGAGCACAGGGGCCCCAGGCAGCATATGGGGCCCCAGGCAGAGCACAGTGGCCCCAGGCAGAGCACAGTGGCCCCAGGCAGAGCACAGGGGCCCCAGGCAGCATATGGGGCCCCAGGCAGAGCACAGTGGTCCCAGGCAGAGCACAGGGGCCCCAGGCAGCTTATGGGGCCCCAGGCAGAGCACAGTGGCCCCAGGCAGAACATGGGGCCCCAGGCAGAGCACAGTGGCCCCAGGCAGAACATGGGGCCCCAGGCAGAGCACAGGGGCCCCAGGCAGAGCACAGGGGCCCCAGGCAGCATATGGGGCCCCAGGCAGAGCACAGGGGCCCCAGGCAGCATATGGGGCCCCAGGCAGAGCACAGTGGCCCCAGTCAGAGCACAGGGGCCCCAGGCAGCATATGGGGCCCCAGGCAGAGCACAGTGGTCTCAGGCAGAGCACAGGGGCCCCAGGCAGCCTATGGGGCCCCAGGCAGAGCACAGTGGCCCCAGGCAGAACATGGGGCCCCAGGCAGAGCACAGGGGCCCCAGGCAGAGCACAGGGGCCCCAGGCAGCATATGGGGCCCCAGGCAGAGCACAGTGGTCCCAGGTAGAGCACAGGGGCCCCAGGCAGTCTATGGGGCCCCAGGCAGAGCACAGGGGCCCCAGGCAGCATATGGGGCCCCAGGCAGAGCACAGGGGCCCCAGGCAGCATATGGGGCCCCAGGCAGAGCACAGTGGCCCCAGGCAGAGCACAGGGGCCCCAGGCAGAACATGGGGCCCCAGGCAGAGCACAGGGGCCCCAGGCAGCATATGGGGCCCCAGGCAGAGCACAGGGGCCCCAGGCAGCATATGTGGCCCCAGGCAGAGCACAGCGATATTTTGGACCACTGTGCGGTGTTTCAGACCCCCTGTGTGATGTCTGGGGCCCTGTTCTTAAGTATATTAAAGATTAAAGTAACGTATATTAAGGTATATTATAGATCAAATTTGACACGTTTATGAGCACCATTGAGTGATATACTCAAGAATGACATAATTTTTCAACATTTTATGGTTTCAAACTGTAAACACTCAGAGTTTTTTTTACTTCAACCAGAAAACCTTAACGGTTCCTAAAAAACTTGACTGTTCAGGATATGATAAAAGTCATAGTATTCTGAATCTTTAACTTATAAAGATACCTTTACATGGGGTGATTATTGGTTCCAGAGAGGCTTTCGGCCGATAATCGTACACATGGCTGGTGACAGGACAATACAATATAAACGTTCAAAGGTAAACACTGATAACATTAAAATCTAATATATAATTGCCTAGAATACTACTTCCGGCAATTTGTGCCAACTTCCGTGGCTTTGTCCGGAGATAATGTCCGGAGATAAGTGACGTCACCAGCGTCCTATACCCGCTCAGGGTGGACAAAGATATATGCCTTCGTGGTGCGAGGCACTTTTCTGATTGGTTGCCGCCTGCCGCGAGCGACCAATCAGAAATGTGCCGTACTGTCAAGAATTGTCAAGAGCTGGTGAGTGCAGCCATTTTTTGTTCTTTCTTACTATTATTAATTGTATTATTCTTACATTTGAATAAATAAAGTATATATGTATTCTAGACTCCCGATTCTTTAGAATCGGGCTGCCATCTAGTATATATATATATATATATATATACCGTATTTTCCGGCGTATAAGACGACTGGGCGTATAAGACGACCCCCCAACTTTACCAGTTAAAAAATAAAATCTTCTTAAAAGTTGGGGGTCTTCTTATACACCGTATGTCGTCTTATAGGGCCGGTGAATATGTGCCTTTTGGGGGGGGGGGGGGAGTGATCCTGATGAGGACGAGGGGGCGTCTCACAGGAAAGTGAGTATCCCCCATTACCTTATCATAGCGCTGCAGCGTGGGGTCTCTGTGCTGGGAGCGGCGGCTGCTGTGCTGTGGCGGCTCCTCTTCTGCAGTGTGGGGCCTCTGGTGCTGTGGGGCAGTGGCGGCGGCGTATCTTCATGCAGTCGGGGCTCCTCCGGCATCTCAGCCTGGAAGCCCCGCCGGCAACTCCATCGGTACAATGCGGTCAGGTGGCCTCCGGGAAAATGGCCGCTGCTCAGATTCAGATCTCGTCCCGAGATCTCGGGAGACGAGATCTGAATCTGAGCAGCGGCCATTTTCCCGGAGGCAGCTCAATAGGTGCGATGCGGTGGCCCGGCCGCTGGGGGCTGTGCATGCTCAGATTCAGATCTCGTCCCGAAATCTCGGGACACGAGATCTGAATCTAAGCAGCGGCCATTTTCCCGGAGGCCAGCGCATTACACCGATGGAGTTGCCGGCGGGGCTTCTAGGCTTTGAGATGCCGGAGGAGCCCCGACTGCATGAAGATACGCCGCCGCCACCGCCCCAAAGCACCAGAGGCCCCACACTGCAGAAGAGGAGCCGCCACAGCACAGCACAGCAGCCGCCGCTCCCAGCACAGAGACCCCACGCTGCAGCGCTATGATAAGGTAATGGGGGATACTCACTTTCCTGTGAGACGCCCCCTCGTCGTCATCAGGATCACTCCCCCCCCCACCCACCATATACACCCGGCGTACAAGGCGATTCCCGGCGTACAAGACGACCCCCGACTTTTAAGAAGATTTTCAGGGGTTAAAAAGTCGTCTTGTACGCCGGAAAATACGGTATATATATATATATATATATATATATATATATATATATATATATATATATATATATACACTCACCGGCCACTTTATTAGGTACACCATGCTAGTAACGTGTTGGACCCCCTTTTGCCTTCAGAACTGCCTCAATTCTTCGTGGCATAGATTCAACAAGGTGCTGGAAGCATTCCTCAGAGATTTTGGTCCATATTGACATGATGGCATCACACAGTTGCCGCAGATTTGTCGGCTGCACATCCCAAAGATGCTCCATACAAGGCAGGATGGATCCATGCTTTCATGTTGTTTACGCCAAATTCTGACCCTACCATCCAAATGTCGCAGCAGAAATCGAGACTCATCAGACCAAGCAACGTTTTTCCAATCTTCTACTGTCCAATTTCGATGAGCTTGTACAAATTGTAGCCTCAGTTTCCTGTTCTTAGCTGAAAGGAGTGGTACCCGGTGTGGTCTTCTGCTGCTGTAGCCCATCTGCCTCAAAGTTCGACGCACTGTGCGTTCAGAGATGCTCTTAGGCCTACCTTGGTTGTAACGGGTGGCGATTTGAGTCACTGTTGCCTTTCTATCAGCTCGAACCAGTCTGCCCATTCTCCTCTGACCTCTGGCATCAACAAGGCATTTCCGCCCACAGAACTGCCGCTCACTGGATTTTTTTTCTTTTTCGGACCATTCTCTGTAAACCCTAGAGATGGTTGTGCGTGAAAATCCCAGTAGATCAGCAGTTTCTGAAATACTCAGACCAGCCCTTCTGGCACCAACAACCATGCCACGTTCAAAGGCACTCAAATCACCTTTCTTCCCCATACTGATGCTCGGTTTGAACTGCAGGAGATTGTCTTGACCATGTCTACATGCCTAAATGCACTGAGTTGCCGCCATGTGATTGGCTGATTAGAAATTAAGTGTTAACAAGAAGTTGGACAGGTGTACCTAATAAAGTGGCCGGTGAGTATATATATATATATATATATATATATATATATATATATATATATATAATTCAGCGCAAGATGGCAGAACAGCTGGTAATTCTATTGCCGGCTTTTGCTATCTCCTTCCCAAACCCGACATGATATGACACATGGTTTACATACAGTAAACCATCTCATATCCCTTTTTTAATTACATATTCCTCTTTACTAATGTAACAAGTGTCTGTGTGTAAAATTTTGAAGCTCTAGCTACTAAATCCCAGAAAAAATTGGTGTGGGCTCCCGCGCAATTTTCTCCGCCAGAGTGGGAAAGCCAGTGACAGAGGGCAGATATTAATAGCCTAGGGAGGTACCATGGTTATAGGACCCCCCCTGGCTAAAAACATCTGCCCCCAGAAAAGGCACATCTGGAAGATGCGCCTATTCTGGCACTTGGCCTCTCTCTTCCCACTCCCCTGTAGCAGTGGGATATGGGGTAATGAAGGGTTAATGTCACCTTGCCATTGTAAGGTGACATTAAGCCAGGTTGATAATGGAGAGGCGTCAATTATGACACCTATCCATTATTAATCCAATGGTATGAAATGGTTAATAAAACGCACACACACACATTATTCAAAAATATTTTAATGAAATAAAGACACAGGGTGTTGTAATATTTTATTACACTCTCAGTCCACCTGAAGACCCTTGTCACCTGAAATAAATGTAAACAAAACAAACAACAATATTCCATACCTTCCGTCGTTCAGTCTTCTCCCACGCTGTAAATCCATCTGAAGGGGTTAAATCATTATCACTAATGCAGCTGTGCTCCTGCCTGTAAAACTTGGTGAATGAATGGAATGCAGGGGAATGTCCTATAGTTACATCGAGTCGAGGTGCTGCGCCCCCTGCTGGATGAACTAATATGAACTCGAGTCTGGGAACTTTTCTGAAAAGTAGGTCAATCAGGCTTTCAGAGGGTAGTCTCTGAGCTTCTTCCTCATCCAGGGGAGTTCCTTCCAGTTCAATGATTATTAGTGACTACCGATGCCAGCCTTCTCCCGATCTTTGTTCTGGGGATACGAACGATACGGCTAGTCCTACAGCAGGTCCTCTGCCTTCTGGTGGGTCTCCCCATCCGAATTCAATTGGATAATGCCACGGCTGTGCCATACGTCAATCATCTAGCAGGTACCCACGGCCAGACATCATGGACAAGGTACCTCTCATTCTCTGATGGGCCGAGATCTATCATTCGGTAATCTCGGCAGTACACATCCCAGGAGTAGATCTCTGGGCTGTAGACTGCTTCTGCCATCAGGGTCCCGCCTGAAGTGTGTGATAGCTTCACCCGGAAGTCTTCCATCAGATCTGCCTTCACTGGTGCACTCCAGATGTAGATCGGATGGCGTCCAGACTGAACGCCAATGTACTCGTGTTCATGGTTCGGCCTCAAGATCCAAAAGCCATTGCAGTGAAAGCTCTGGTTCTTCCGTGGTACCAGTTTCCATAACCCCCCCCACCCTTCCCCTACTTCTGAGAGTCGTTTGGAAGCAGGAAGGGCCCCAGTGGTCCTGGGAAATCCGCACGGACCACGATTAGTTTTTTGTTTGCGGAGCTAGTACTTTTCCGTCTTATTGCAACAAAACTGCAAGTAGGGACTTTCTCGCAGGGAGTTTTCACATGTGGTCCTTCCCTTTCACATACCATTAGAACTTTGGAACCTTAAAGGGAACCTGTCATCCCCCCAGGTGTTTTTAATTGTAGGAGCCACCTTGTGCTGCACTAATGCTGCACTTTGTCAAGGTGGCTCTTTTAGTTGGTGTCCCTGCCAATGCTGAAATAATCGTGCCAGACCAACAGAATCCCCCTGAAGTGACCCCATTTTGGATGTCCATGTAGAAGAAAGCGGATAGGCACATACCGTCCCGTGCAACAAAATCCTTTATTGTGGCATCATCATACCAACAGCAGGCGGATAAAACGATGGAGCAAATACAGACGATCATTTTGCGCTTACATTGCGCTTCAACAGGTCATATGTAGGGCAGATCTCACAAAATATTTATAAGCATCCATTACGCTTGTCCCACCCATTAAACATCAGGTGAAAGTATCTCATTAATTGTGAACAAGTGAAAAGCAAAAAAAAAATATGCAGTACAAAATACTGTTAAAACAAGAATATAGAGAGACACCTAATGAATCCCCGAAAGAGCCATGAAGTCTAGCATGTAAAAAAACCAATAAAGAAAAAACTTCACACAAGGCAAGAAGTACCATAAAAACATATATCTTTATTGTAGACTATTGTATAAAAATACACGGCAATACCACAAGTACAAGAACAGTAAGGGACCAACGAAAAAAACTCCCCAAGTCCACCTCAGTAGCGCAGCACAAAGCTTGCACGGAATAATTGAACATTAATCAGTTAATAAGGCATGAAGTGCACTCAGTGAGCAAAACAGGACTAGTGAATATACAAGTATATATGTAAAAGATTATGATTATAAATCGAACAGTAAAGCTATAAATGCAAGCAGTAAAATATCAACAATGACAAAAGTCCTGTATAAGCACAATGAGGACAGAGCGTAACACTGTCAGCAGCCTATATACACATAACAAACATTTGGACATAAGGCATAGTTACCAATGAGGGAGTATACGGAGGACCCACCACACCCGACGCGCGTTTCGCAAGAAATGCTTCTTCCAAGAGTGGTTAGGTACTGGCCAGTTGAGTGTGTGTATGTGTGTGTATATACACTGTGTTCCAAATTATTATGCAAATTGGATTTAAGTGTCATAAAGATTTAATTGTTTTGTTTTTCAAATAAACTCGTGGATGGTATTGTGTCTCAGGGCTCAATGTATCACTGAAATCAATCTTAAACACATGGGATAATTAGTTTTCCAGGTGATTCTAATTAAAGGAAAACTACTTAAAAATGATGTTCCACATTATTAAGCAGGTCACAGTTTTCAAGTAACATGGGAAAGAAAAAGGATCTCTCTGCTGCCGAAAAGCATCAAATAGTGCAATGCCTTGGTGAAGCGATGAAAACATTAGAAATTTCCTGAAAACTTAAGCGTGATCATCGTAGTGTTAAGAGATTTGTGGCTGTATCTGAGCACAGATGTGTTTATGCTGATAAAGGCATAATGAGGAAGATTTCTGCAGGCAAGTTCATCGGATTAAGAGAGCAGCTGCTAAAAAGCCATTACAAAACAGCAAACAGATATTTGAAGCTGCTGGTGCCTCTGGAGTCCCTCAAACCTCAAGGTGTAGGCTCCTTCACTGGATTGCTGTGATGCATAAACATACTATTCGGCCACCCTTAAACAGTGTTCACAAGCAGAAATGGTTGCATTGGGCCCACACATACATGAAGACTAATTTCCAAACAGTCTTGTTTACTGATAATCGTTGAGCAACCCTGGATGGTCCAAATGGATGGAGTAGTGGATGGTTGGTGGATGGCCACCATGTCCCAACAAGGCTGCAACGTCAGCAAGGAGGTGGAGGAGTCATGTTTTGGTCCGGAATCATGGAGAAACAGCTGGTAGGGACCTTTAAGGTTCCTGAAGGTGTGAAAATGACCTCTGCAAAGTATACTGTATAGAGTTTCTGACTGACAACTTTCCTCCATGGTATAAAAAGCAGAAATGTGCCTTCAGGAGCAAAATCATCTTCATGCATGACAATGCACCATCTCATGCTGCAAAGAATACCTCATTGGCTGCTATGGGCATAAAAGGAGATAAACTCATGGTGTGGCCACCATCTTCCCCTGACCTCAACCCTATAGAGAACCTTTGGAGGATCATCAAGCCAAAGATCTATGAGGGTGGGAGGCAGTTCACATCAAAACAGCAGCTCAGGGAGTGAAGAAATACAAGCAGAAACTCTCCAAAAACTCACAAGTTCAATGGATGCAAGAATTGTGAAGGTGACATCAATGAAGGGCTCCTATGTTAACATGTAACTTGGCCTGTTAGGATGTTTTGGAGTTAAATAGCTTTTTGTTCAGTGAATGTGACCTCCTAATGCTGCAAATTCCACAAATGAGCATTTTCAGTTCTTTAAAACATATCAAATGTTTAGAAATTCTACTGTGCCTAATAATTTGGAACAGTGCATTTTGAGTTTGTATTCATTTTGGATATTATACTGTTATCGTTGGGAGGTTTCTTCAATAAAATTCGATGTATAATCTAACGGGTGATGACTTTTATTAGACTGACTGTCACTTGCACCGACCATTTAGGAAAATCCGATAAAAATGTCAGTTGCATAATAGTTTGAAACATAGTGTGTGTGTGTATATATATATATATATATATATATATATATATATATATATATATATAGCAAATAGCCAATGATAGAGCCGAAAGCTAATAAGTAATTACCATCATCTATGAGGCATACCAACGATTGGACACCCAGCTTTGCGATAGACCGAACGGTGTTCGTTACAGGCGTGCAGCGTCGATAAGACCGGAAGAGGATGCATCACTTCCGGGTAAATAAAGCGTGTATGCGCAGAAAATCCATTCTTGTCTGCGTGTTCAATGCGCCTGCTGTACTAAGACGAAAATACGTCAGATGCCTGTAACATTAGTGTGACGTGTGAGGCGCCACCTGTTAAGTTACGCCCACAACGTCAGAGCAAAGCGGGCAATCCCAAAAACATAAGTTTGTCAATGGAACCCAAGGAACCGATTACTAAATAGTAACCATGACATAATTGCCAAGTAAGAAAATGTTTGAGCCGTCGAACAACGGAAAAAAGCCGAGTACCGAACCAATGTAAAATATATATAAAAACCGACCTAAGAAAAGGAAATTAAATGAGGGGTTAATCAACAATTAAAGGGCCACTGTCACCCCCCTCCAGCCGTTATAAACTAAAAGAGCCACCTTGTGCAGCAGTAATGCTGCATTCTAACAAGGTGGCTCTTTTAGTTTTAGGTTCAAGTATTCCCAAAATAAAGCGATTTGATACTTAGCCACAATTCCTGTCTCTAGCCAGGGAGGCGGGTCCTCACGCCCCAGCTCGAACCGCTACTCTGACGTCACTCACATCTTCATGGTCTTTCGGCGCCGCCCCCTCAGCGCTGTTTACGTTTCAAAACCGGCGCCTGCGCTGTGTACTACTGTGCTGCGCAGGCACAGTAAGCTCTGGCCGTCTGACGTCCCAGCCAGGCTTGCACACTGCGCCTGCGCAGCACAGTAGTACACCGCGCAGACGCCGGTTTTGAAACGTAAACAGCGCTGAGGGGGCGGCGCCGAAAGACCATGAAGATTGTTGTGACGGCAGAGGAGCGGTTCGAGCTGGGGAGTGAGGACCCGCCTCCCTGGCTAGAGACAGGAATTGTGGCTAAGTATCAAATTGCTTTATTTTGGGTATACTTGAACCTAAAACTAAAAGAGCCACCTTGTTAGAATGCAGCATTACTGCTGCACAAGGTGGCTCTTTTAGTTTATAACGGCTGGAGAGGGGGGTGACAGTGGCCCTTTAATCATAGAAAAAACAAAGATGTTACAACCACATATATAGTGAAGGCATACACATATGCATATGTATCTAAAGTGCAATGTGCTCATAATGTGCAAAAAAAGCTCTAAAAATAAAGTGCAATTAGTTCACAGGAAGCAATATAAAGAATCATTTTCTATCAGATCGTGACATGATTTAAGACACCAAATTTTAATAATAAAAAAATGATGAATATGAAAAAGACCTAAATATATATTAAAGGAAATAAAAAGAACCTTAGGCATACCAAAGGCACGTAAAAACTACAAATGTGGTGAAGCATATAAAAATCCTATCAACAGGACTGGCTGACAGCGTTATGCCAAAAATAACAGCATAGACAATATTATAATAGCATCATCTTGAGAGAAACACCCATAGCATATCCATTGATAGAGTGGAAATCAAGCGGCACATAATATATATAACAAAAATCGAAGGAATACAATATGGATAGTTAATCTTCATGAATAGATGTTCATACATAGAAAATCCCTCTTTGGTTCGTGGTTGAAGGCACTGATATAACAGATGGAGGACAATTGAATTAATAGCAGATGGGCTCTATCCAAAAAAGAAAAATTTTTAAAATAAAATTATGTCTTAAAAAAATACAACAAAATAAAACCAGCATCCAAAACAACAGAAAACAGCGCTGAAACGGAAAAGAACCCCAGCAATGGTGAAACAAGCTACAATAGCGAATAATATGGAAAAGTCAGTTATGTGGGCAGAAAGGAGACAAAGCTATTGTGGTCATTGAGACCAAAAGGCGTGATGGTATTTAATTTGTAAATCCATCTCGCCTCCCTCTGTGCCAACAATCTCTTCCAGTCGCCACCTCTTGTGCCAATGAAGACTCTATCAATCCCTTTGACCATTAAGACACTTGAATCACAATCATGTTTGAGCTTAAAGTGTCGTGGAATGGGTTTCAACCTCTGGAAGTAGTCTTCTGTCATGGCACCCTCAATATCCAAAGCGTGCTCCCGAACCCTCCGTCTAAGTTCTCGCGACATCATACCTACGTAAATCAGCCCACAGGGGCACGTGGCAAAATACACTAATGCCCTTGTGGTGCAAGTAATGGTATGTGTGATTTTGTAAGTCCTACTGTGGCTAGAGTCGGTGAAATCAGTAGAATCACATATATTCGTACAAGCAATACATTTTTCACAACTACTGCAGCTCCATTTTGGGCCTTTAGACCCAGAAATAAATTTAGAGGTCTCCCCCTTGTAGTGGCTGTGAACCAATTGATCCTTAAGGCTTAGTGACCTCCTAAAAGTAATGGCCGGGACGTTGTCAACCAACTGGGAGATGGTTTTATCCAGTTTTAAAATATGCCAATGTTTGGCAATGATGTCCCGGATTTCACTGCTCCTAGAATACAAATCAAGAATACAACGTACCTGATCTTTTTGGTCATCCGTTTTGCGTTTTTGAAGTAATTCAGTTCTTTGGCTCCTAAAGGCATGTTGATAGGAGCGACAAATGATTTTTCTTTCATATCCAAGATCTTTAAAGCGTTTCTGGAGGTCCAAAGCCTGTTTTTCAAACAAATCGTTATTTGAGCAAATCCTCCTAGCGCGTAGGAATTGTCCCATTGGGATATTCCTAATCAGCTGTCGGGGGTGTTGTGAGGAGGCGTGTAGGAGGGAATTCACAGAAGTACTCTTACGAAATAGATCCGTTTGCAGGAAACCATTTTTATCGACCATAATAGAAATGTCCAGAAAGTCGATTTTTTTTTTTTAGGATCACTCTTATAGGTAAGTTTGATGTTTTTTGAATTGTGGTTAAGCATGCTGAAGAAGTAATTTAGTTCACTTTGTGTGCCCTGCCATATCAGTAGGACATCGTTTATATACCTCCACCAGGATGCAACCTTACTGCTCAGCTGATGCGGTAAAGTTTGAAAGATTTCCCACTCCCAAAATCCTAAAAATAAATTAGCATAAGGGGGCGAACAAGACGCCCCCATTGCAGTACCCTGTAATTGAAGGTTAAAAGACTCCCGATACATGAAGAAATGTGGGTTAGAACAAATTTCAAAGCCTTAATGAGGAAAACACATAATTCCTCCTTCAAGTCACTATTGGCCAGAAAAAAAGTTACCGCCTCTATCCCAATCTCATGCCGGATTGAGGTGTACAATGACTCTACGTCACATGTGACAAGAGTCATGTTATCCTCCAATGAAACACCATCAATTTTCCTCAAGGTATCCATAGTGTCCTTGAGGAAAGATGGCACAGTCTCTACCAATGGTTTTAGGTAGAAGTCAATAAGTTTGGAGATCGGGTCAGAGATGTTATTGATCCCTGATACAATGGGCCTACCTGGCGGTATTTTCGGGTCCTTGTGTATCTTCGGAAGCATATAAATGCTAGCTATCGTCGGGTTCTTAATCCTTAGGCCTTCCATCTGCTTAGATGTCAACACTCCGTTTGTCACCGCCTCCTGTAGGAGATCATGAAGTTCACTCCTATATTTGAGTAAAGGATTAAATGTGAGGTTTTTTATAACACAAGGTGTTTCTTAGTTGTCTTAACATCTCCTTTTCGTATGCCACCGCAGACCACAACACCACATTTCCACCCTTATTGGATGGTTTAATGACCACCCCCTTAAGGTTTTTCAATTCCTTAAGGGCATGTCTCTCATACTGATTTAAATTGTCACCTTTTATAGCATTTTTTAGGAATCTCATGGACATCTTTCATGACTAGTTGTACAAACAGGTCAATTGTAGGTGTGCTGTTGATCTGTGGAAATTTCTAAGATTTAGGAAGGAGATGTTATTAATAGACACTCGATGTTTGTCCTTCCGCTTCAATCACCATTTCTTCTACAATCTGGATGGTTTCCTCCTCTGTTTCTGTTGGAAGAGAAGTATTATCATGTGTGTCATGATGAAACATTTTTTTAAAAAACAATTTTCTGGCGAATAATTGCATATCCATAAAGATGGTAAACTCATCAGGGGCAGAGGATGGGCAAAACGTTAATCCCTTCTGGAGCACAGATATTTGAGCCTGTGAAAGTGTGACATTAGAAAGATTGATCACCTTCATTGTATGATTTTGAGCTACCTCATCATAGTTGGAGTTCGTATTTTGAAGTCGTCTCCTCATATTATATCTTCTGAAACGATCGTCTTTTCGTTTTTGATTGAACCTCAAATGATAATCCTTCTCCTTGCTGGTTGATGGAGCAGATGAAATCGCACTCGATGTACCCGTAGATCCTGATGCCGATTCACCTTTGCTAGTCATATCCGTATGACTCCACCTATACATTCTATTTTAATTTTTATCCTGTAGGTCACGCTGATACTTTTTGTTTTTCTTACTGGCAATGTCCTTCTCCCACTCATCACAATTACCATCCATTTCTTTCTTAAAAGACTCAAACTCTTCTGGCGTACATTCCTTTTGTAACTTTTTATATATTTCATCAATCTCTAAGCCTAGATCATTAATTGACTTACCATTGATGTCAATTAAAATTGTCATGAAAGTGGTGGAACATATCTGACACGCTGTCTCCCATCTAGACCGTATTGATACATCATTAACCGGAAATGAGGGTAAAATCTGGATTCTCAACCCCCTAGGGACTAAGTTCTTAGAAAAATAATTTTCAAGTGACGTTTTATTCCACCAAAGTCTCGTACGGCGTTTTAAGAGATTTCTAAAGGTTCTTTTCAACGCTGTTTTCTGCACTGGTTCCTGTACTGTTGAAATGGTAATGCCAAAAACATTGAGTGCTTGAGCTATGCAAGAAGTATCTCTGCTTCTAAAGTCCATACTGGACTGGGATATTCCTCCAATCCAAAACTGAAGAGATACAAAGAGACACCTAATGAATCCCCCAACAGAGCCATGAAGTCTAGCATGTACAAAACCAAAAAAGAAAAAAACTTCACACAAAGCAAGAAGTACCATAAAAACATATCTTTATTGTAGACTATTGTATAAAAATACACGGCAATACCATAAGTACAAGAACAGTGGGGGACCAACGAAAAAACTCCCCAAGTCCACCTCAGTAGCGCAGCACAAAGCTTGCACGGAATAATTGAACATCAGTTAATAAGGCATGAAGTGCCCTCAGTGAGCAAAACAGGACTAGTGAATTTACAAGTATATATGTAGAAGATTATGATTCTAAATCAAACAGTAAAGCTATAAATGCAAGCAGTAAAATACCAACAATGACAAAAGTCCTGTATAAGCACAATGAGGACAGAGCGTAACACTGTCAGCAGCCTATATACACATAACAAACATTTGGACATAAGGCATAGTTACCAATGAGGGAGTATATGGAGGACCCACCACACCCGACGCGCGTTTCGCAAGAAATGCTTCTTCCAGGGGTGGTTAGGTACTGGCCAGTTGAGTATATACATAGCAAATAGCCAATGATAGAGACAAAAGCTAATAAGTAATTACCCATCACTTATGAGGCATACCAACGATTGGACACCCAGCTTTGCGATAGACCGAATGGCGTTCATTACAGGCGTGCAGCGTCGATAAGACTGGAAGAGGATGCATCACTTCCGGGTAAATAAAGCGTACATGCGCAGAAAATCAATTCTTGTCCGCGAGTTCAATGCGCCCGCTGTACTAAGGCGAAAATACGTCAGATGCCTGTAACATTAGTGTGACGTGTGAGGCGCCACCTATTTGGTATGCCCACAACGTCAGAGCAAAGCGGGCAAGCCCAAAAGCATAAGTGGGTGAATGGAACCCAAGGAACCGATTACTAAATAGTAACCATGACATAATTGCCAAGTAAGAAAATATTTGAGCCGTTCTTGTACTTGTGGTATTGCCGTGTACTTTTATACAATAGTCTACAATAAAGATATATGTTTTTATGGTACTTCTTGCCTCGTGTGAAGTTTTTTCTTTTTTGGTTTTGTAAAAGCAAGAATATAAACAAATCACAAAAACACAGCCATGTGGAGTTTGTCATTGAAACCTGATGGGCCTTGAGCACGGGTCCGAATAATCCATCTAGCCTCCTTTCTTAATAATAATTTATTGAGGTCACCTCCTGGTGCCGGCATTTTAACCGTTTCAATCCCTGCACTCAACAAAACTTCAGGATTGCCTGCATGTTCTTTCCTTATAAGTTCCATTAATCGAGGTGATGGAATTGAAGTGTTCACGGAAACGTGCGAATAAGGGATGAATGGTCTTTCCGATATAATGAAAACCGCATGGGCAAAAAACAATGAATACAACGTAATTTGTGCGGCAGGTTATAAAATCTCGGACTAAATTTACTGTTGTCAAATATTAACATCGTGCTTATTCAGTTTCTCACCATCATATAAGTAATCAGACCACTTAGAGCAAAAACTATATTTATTAGAATACAATTAGAATATAGCAAATAACTTTTATAAACTTTTCTAAACTCTTGTAAGTAAATATGCAATAAACACTGTTATGCAGTTAATAAGAAGAAATCTATAAATTTGTCCTCAGAAAAAGTATTGCCTCTGTCAGATCCTCCTTCATGGATGTCCTCAAATCTGATCTAATGATTTTGAGAGCAGAGAACAACCTCTCTACACTAACTTGGGTTGGTGGCAAAGCAGTAACCACTCGGGCAACATCTCTGACAATGTCAGGATACAGAGGAATCGCTTGTTGCACTGTTATTTTTGATGAACGGTCAAATTTCTCAATTTCTTTTAGTGCACATGAAAAATTCTGCTGAAATGTACTGGCTGTGTTCTTTGATGGGGATGACTCTTCTATGCGGGAACGCTTTGCACGGTCCTTGTGATCCAAATATTTTTCTAAATTAAAGTCTTCATCAGTTGATGAGGGTGAAGATGTGGCAGGACGACCGAATTCTTCTTGTTCCTCCTGACTGTTCTGCAACCCTTTCATCCTTACTGCTATTTCAAACAGAGCTTTTCCTTTAGTTAGCTGTTGATCATCTAGAAGAATCTGATGCATTGGGTCTACATAAACAGCTGCCAAAAGAATGTTATTTTGTAATAGTAGCTCCTTTCTCCGTTTCATTGACGTAGCAATGCCACTTGCAATTAACCCTCCTCTTTGGGACAGGCGAAACATCAGGTTCTTCCACTCCTTTAAGAAAATACCTGGAGTTAAGTCCTCTGCTTGTAATTTTTTAGTCACTGTAAATGGGTGCTCTAGCAATTTCTCCAGCTCAGTCACCTGATTCCACTGACTTTCATTTAGTGTCAGTTGAGGGTTAGCCATGTCTACAAGAAAGGATTTCAGTTCAACCAAGCGCTGAATCATTAAGTAAGTACTGCCCCATCGTGTGGCTTGATCAATAATTGCCCCTTTTCCAGCACGTCTCTTAAAAATTGAGTCAACTTTAGGGGTTCTGGCAACAGTAGCCAATTTTCTCACCTTGCCAATCAGTGCAGCAGCATGTCCTTCTTGCAGACTGTCTCTTATAGCCAGCTGTAGCGTATGCACAACACAGCGCATGTGATGAATGAAAGAACGTATTGACACAGTTTCAACAAGATCATCTAAACTATCATGTTGCTGTTCATCTGAAGCAACTTCAGTTTGCTCCTCAGTTACAATACTGTGTTCCTCTATTTCAAACATTTCTGTGTCTGTGGACCCAGAATGTTCTTCTAGCTGCTGGTCACCATCATTACTCTCATTCATTAGCTTAATAGTACTTATCATATTTGAAGCATTGTCAGTTACGACAGAAAGAACTTGCTCTTTTTTAAGTTCATAGTCTTTCAGAACCTTTTCCACCAAGACCTGGAGAAACTCACTGGTGTGATGAGCTTTGGTGTCTTTTACTGCCAATGTCTTGGTAACCATTTCATTTTTGTCACAAACAAATCGGACATTGATGGCAAAATAGTTCACTCTGTGACGTGTGCAGGCATCCATTTTAAGAAACAGAAAGCATCCCTTGAGAGTTTTTTTAAGTTCTTCCTTTTGTTTAAAAGCTTCTTCGATTACTAATTTTCTAATACTCTATCTCTCCAGAGAAACACCAAGCTTGCGGGCCATTTCCCCATTCAGACACATAAAAGCTGGTCGTGAAAATAATGAAATAGGCACACTATCCTTTACAACAAGCTCTATGATCTGTTTTCTAAATGTAACAGTAACTTTGTCACTGACAAAATATCTTGCAACTGATGGCTGCAAAGTTCTCTGCTCCTTTGTTTGGCTGGAAGAGCTGGGCACTGGTTCATTGGTTTGGATGCAGTCTTTCTCATCCACTGCTTTCAGTACTTCTGGATGAAAGCACTGTAAATGTCTCTTTAGATTAGAAGCTCTGGTAGGAGCATTTTTATCTTTGCCTGAATATGCACTGATCTTGGCTTCGTATTTGTTTTCGTCTGGATCATTTGTCATACACTGACAGACATAATGTTTTCTATCTTGAGTGATGGTGAAATGTTCAAATACAGCTGATTTAATGTGACACTTCTTTGACATTCTCAGGTTTTTAATTCTGCATTGACAATCCAAATGACAATTGTTTTTCCTAAAAACAATTGTACAAAATTATTGCCAGGTCGTACAACTGATATAGTGGTCAGTAATACTGTTATTCCTCATGTACTCACAGTTAACTGATGCAAAGTTTGTTGAAAGGATAATACTTCTTACAGTCTTCCTCTTCTGAGTAGCAGCTGTGAGATGCTTGGAAGACGCACACCTAGTAGATAATAATAATTTTTATTTATATAGCGCCAACATATTCCGCAGCGCTTTACAACAAACATCTAGTCTAGAGGGGGAGCTTTACTACTAAGAATTTGCAACACATTTTCACTTTCAGTTTCATACATTGTAAGTAGGGGGGTTGGGGTAGCATGAGGTTAACCAAGTATAAGATTAGATAAGGGCAATGGAGAACAGTGACACACAAGAAGTAAGAAATGTCTCTATCTCCAGCAGAACTGCTTATCACTGTTGTTCATAGTTTGATAGAACATATATATTTGAGTAACATTTATAAAATTCATATGAAAGTTCAATTATGAAATATTAATACATTTTTTTTAAAGCTGGAGTCGGAGTCGATACATTTCTACCGACTCCGACTCCAACCAAAACTAACTCCGACTCCACGACTCCGACTCCACAGCCCTGTGTGAAATACCTCCCGTCTGTAAATATTTGGTGGTAAGATGGAAGGAACAGAAAGAACGGTGAACTATGTTCACGTTTGACTGAGTCAATGGCTGGCATTCAATAGCAAATTAGAAAAGAGATTAATTCCTATCCAAATGGACAGTAAGCAACGTAAATGTGACTAACTTGTCAGATAAAAACACGGGCAATATTTTTACATGGAATAAAACTAAAACAGGGGCCAAAAGGAATAATAATCGTCGGCCTCGGGTGAAAAATAGGAGCCCTAAGAAGGATGATTTGATTACTGATTCGCACTCTAGCACTAATGAAGAAATGGACACCGCGGCTATCCCACAGACTTCTCGTGCTGATACTACGCCGGCCCCTTTAGGAGGAAAACCAGGAGAGGGGGCAGGAGGAGGAAGCAAGTGTCCTGGAGATAAGTAAGGACATCCCTGCTGCTTCACAGATCATTCATCTGACAGACCAGACATTGGATGCCGCTGCTGTTTCTGTCCTGTCTAAGGGTTTGGGATTTTGTTTACCTGGAGATTTTGATTTCATTGACTTTAAAATGGACATTTTTAAGGCTACTAGGAAGATGCATTTATGTAAAACTTTTGCAAATATTAATAGACTAAGTACAGCAGTTTTAGAAGGGGGAAAACCATGTTCCATAGAGCCATTGGGCTTTATGGTCACTGGTTTAGAAGGAGAACCTTTTAGTGCGATTGCAAATGATGCTGCACTTTTGTCACATCAATTCAGAATATAAAACCAGCAGAAAGTCCGTTTACAGGTGGCACAAAATCAACAGTATGCCCCCAATTTCCCCAGGTAATGCCATTGATTTATTTGCAGATTCAATTATTAGAGATGTTGAGTCCCTTATTTATCCAAAAATGCCTTCAAATCTCAATAATAAAGAGAAAAAGGCTCTAAAAATGATTAGAGATTGGAAGGACACCATTGTAAGAAGAGCCGGTAAGGGGGAGTATCTAGAGAGTTCTATGTGTGAGGCAATGAGACAGCTGTCAGATGAAATTATATATCAAATGTTACCAAGTGATCCCACTAATAAATATAAAAACCATCTGCGATCTCTGCTCAGAAGACAGGTTGAAAAAGGTGTCACTTCGTACCTAAAATCCATAAATCCTCTTCACACCCTCCCGGGCGGCCGATCGTCGCAGGGATAGGACCTCTGACAGAACCATTGTCTACATATCTTGATTGGCTGCTGCGCACTTTTCTAAAATCTATACCCTCGTATAGAAAAGACTCAGGTGAATGTTTAGTGGCCTTAAAAGGCTTTACATGGCAGGAAGGTTCCTCATTAACCTCCATCGATGTAGAAAGTCGTTATACTAGAATACCGCAATCAGAAGCTCTATCTAGTACCGACAATGGAGAGGACTTTGTCGATTTTATTTGTGAGGGATTAAAATTTGTTTTGGGGCACAATGCCTTTAAATTTATGGATGCGTAGTACCTGTAGCAAGTGGGTACCGCAATGGTACCACCATTGCATGTACATTCGCAAACCTGTATCTTGCAATTTTTGAAGAAAAATTTATTTATTCCACAAAAAATAGTTTTTTCAAGCAAACTAAACTTCTGAGATGTGTGGACGATATATTCATAGTGTGGGACGGGTCTCAGGAATCGTTCCATCAGTTTGTAGATCACTTATATGAATATGAGTCTCACGGCCAAATTTGGGGGCAATACTCTTGATTTCCTGGATGTACAATTGCATATTGTTAATGGCTCTCTATGAACAGATGTATTTTTCGGACTATAAGACGCACCGACCATAAGACGCACCCCAAATATGGGGTGAAAAAAGCAGAAAAAAAGATTTTTATAAGATGGGGGCTCCGTCTTATTTCTGAATTTTTAGGTTTCCTACCTGAGGGCTGGCGGTAGCAGAGCATGGTCACAGGAGGCATAGTGGCAGCAGAGGTGTGGTGATGCTGAGGTGCGGTGGGCGGTACAGCGTGCACCTGAGCAGGGTCCCTTCCTGCTTAGGTGGGTGACGCTGTGTCCTGGTGTCCACGGGGGGGCTTGCGGCAGTGGTGTGGTCCCTCCTAAGGTGAGGTGACGCCGTGGCCCGGTATCCAAGGCGAGCAGCAGAGCTGGGTTAATCACCGGTTTGTCGGTGGTGGCGGCCATCTTCCTGAGGCCGCGCATGCGCAGATTGAGTACTCTGCTTCCCGGGGCTTCAGGAAAATGGCCGTTTGAAGCAGCGTGTGCGCAGATGGGGATCGCGGCGGCCATTTTCCTGAAGCCGAGATCTCAATCTGGAAACTCGCTTAAGAAAAATGGCCACGGCAATCTCAATCTGCACACACGTGGCCACCAGCGGCCATTTTCCTGAAGCCCCAGGAAGCAGAGAACTCAATCTGCGCACACGCGGCCTCAGGAACATGGCCGAAGCCACCGAGAAAGCCGTGATTCACCCGGCGCTGCTGCTTGACTCGGATACCGGGCCGCGGCGTCACCTCACCTGTGGAAGGGACCCTGCTCACCCCATACCGCCCACAGCACCTCAGCATCCCTGCATCTCAGCCACCGCCACACCACTGCCGCAACCAACCGGTAAGCCTGCGTTTGAACTATAAGACGCACCCCCCATTTTCCTCACACTTTTTTTGGGGGAAAAATGCGTCTAATAGTCTGAAAAATATGGTATATGGCAAACCATCTTCCACCAATTCTCTTCTGCACTTTGACAGGGCTCACCTGCTGTTTTTGAAAAAATCCCTACCTTACAGCCAGTTTCTACGGCTGAAAAGGATTAATAATGACCCCATCGGGTTTAAGGAACAATGTGTGGACCTCTATAAATGTTTTTCCGACAGGGGCTACCCCAAATCTGTTCTTGATATCGCATTAACCCCTTCATGACCTTGGGATTTTCCGTTTTTCCGTGTTCGTTTTTCACTCCCCTCCTTCCCAGAGCCATATCTTTTTTATTCTTCCATCAATATGGCCATATGAGGGCTTATTTTTTGCAGAACGAGTTGTACTTTTGAACAACATCATTGGTTTTAGCATGTCGTGTACTAGAAAATGGGAAAAAAATTCCAAGTGCGGTGAAATTGCAAAAAAGTGCAGTCCCACACTTGTTTTTTGTTTGGCTGTTTTGCTAAGTTCACTAAATGCTAAAACTGACCTTCCATTATGATTCTTCAGGTCATTACGAGTTCATAGACATCTAACATGACTAGGTTATTTTTTATGTAAGTGGTGAAAAAAAATTCCAAACTTTGCTAAAAAAAATTGCACCATTTTCCGATACCCGTAGCGTCTCCATTTTTCATGATCTGGGGTCTGTTGAGGGCTTATTTTTTGCGTGCTGAGCTGGCATTTTTAATGATACCATTTTGGTGCAGATACATTCTTTTGATCGCCCGTTATTGCATTTTAATGCAATGTCGCGGCGACCAAAGAAACATAATTCTGGCGTTTCCAATTTTTTTTCTCTCTATGCTGTTTAGCGATCAGGTTAATGCTTGTTTTTTATTGATAGATCGGGTGATTCTGAACGCGGCGATACCAAATATGTGTAGGTTTGATTTTTTTTATTGATTTATCTTGAATGGGGCGAAAGGACCGTGATTTAAACTTTTATATTTTTTTTTAGTTTTTTCACATTTTTTTTTTTTTTACTTTTGCCATGCTTCAATAGCCTCCATAGGAGGCTGGAAGCTGGCACAACGTGATCGGCTCTGCGACATAGCAGCGATCATCAGATCGCCGCTATGCAGCAGAAATGCAGGTGTGCTATGAGCGCCGACCACAGGGTGGTGCTCACAGCTACCGGAAAAAGGTAACCATAGAGGTCTCAAGGACCTCTATGGTTACTATACAGAAGCATCGCTGACCCCCGATCATGTGACGGGGGTCGGTGATGCGCTCATTTCCGGCCGCCTGGCCGGAAGCACCGGTTAAATGCCGCTGTCAGCGTTTGACAGTGGCATTTAACTCGTTAATAGGCGCGGGTGGATCCCAATTCTGCCCGCGCGTATTGTGGGCACATGTCAGCTGTTCAAAACAGCTGACATGTCCCGGCTTTGATGCGGGCTCACCGCCGGACCCAGAATCAAAGCCGGGGGTTCTGACCTCAGACGTACTATCCCGTCCAAGGTCAGAAAGGGGTTAAAGAGGGTTGAGGAAAGTCCTTCTGTTTCATATGAAAAGCGCTGGGTACAACAGAATAAAAAGGAAAAAAGATTAATTTTAATTTTAGATTTGGTCCTATGGACAGTCAGATTAGATCTGCGATTAACAGGAACTGGCATCTACTAGAGGGAGAAAAAGAAATTGCGGATATAATGTCCAGGGGTCCACTGGTTACATACCGGAGGGCAAAAATTATAAAAGGTATTCTAGTTCAGAATCGTGTTAAAATTGAGTCTAATAACTGGCTGCAAAAACAATGCCTGTAGGCAATCATAGATGCGGAAATAGTTCTTTCTGTTCCTTCCATCTTACCACCAAATATTTACAGACGGGAGATATTTCACACAAAGTCCAAGACTTTATAACCTGCCGCACAAATTACGTTGTATTCGATGTTTTCTGCCCATGCAGTTTTCATCATATCAGAAAGACCATTCGTCCCTTATTCGTACGTTTCCGTGAGCACTTTCATTCCATCACGTCAGGTAAAGGGGTCCCTCGATTAATGGAACTTATAAGGAAAGAACATGCAGGCAATATTGGAAGTATTGCGGTTTGCAGGGATTGAAACGGTTAAAACGCCGGCACAAGGAGGTGACCTCAATAAATTATTATTAAGAAAGGAGGCTGGATGGATTATTCAGACCGTGCTCAAGGCCCATCAGGTTTCAGTGACAAACTCCACATGGCTGTGGTTTTGTGATTTGCTTATATTCTTGTTTTTAATGGTATTTTGTACTGCATTTTTTTCTTTGCTTTTCACTTGTTCACAATTAATGAGATACTTTCACCGGATGTTTAGTGGGGTGGGACAAGGGTAATGGCTGCTTATAAATATTCTGTGAGCTCTGCCCTACATATGACCTGTTGAAGCGCAATGTAATTGCGGGATCGGGAAGGAATTTTGTGGGGTCGGGAAGGAATTTTTTTTCCCCATGGTGGAGCTTACTCTTACCACATGGGTTTTTTTTGCCTTCCCCTGGATCAACATGTTAGGGCATGTTAGACTATGGGTTGAACTAGATGGACTTAAAGTCTTCCTTCAACCTTAATAACTATGTAACTATGTAAGCGCGAAACGATCGTCGTCTGTATTTGCTCCATCGTTTTATCCGCCTGCTGTTGGTATGATGATGCCACAATAAAGGATTTTGTTGCACAGGACGTTATGTGCCTATCCGCTTTCTTCTACATGGACATCCAGAATCTTTTTCTTTGGAAGTGGCACCCGTAACCCCTGTGTGTGTGCAGCGTCATTAACCCGAGGTCATACAGCTTCGTCCTGCTTCTCTCCTATGGTATGCGACCCCATTTTGAAAATGACACCCCTCTGGGAAATCCTCTATGGATATAGTGACCATTTTCACTACACGGATGATTTCCAGAAACATGTAGTGGAAGTTTTAGAGCAAAAATTGCAAAAATTTCATTGTAGTGCCCAATATATTGTGCCCAGCTTGTGTCTCTGGAGACATCCCCCCGCCTACCCCCGGAAATTGTTAAGTCAGCTCTACTCAAATGTGTCTGTCACTAAATAAACCAAATGCTTGACTGTCAAAACAGTGTAAAAACGTGGTTCTGTGTGGAAGATTGTAAATCAGCCATGGAGGCATAAGGCTGCAATGATGGGCATTGTGGGCAATAATAGCGGGTATCATGCCTCATTCCTCTCTTGGAACATACACGACATCTTCTCTGGGGGATCTTTCTTGTTTCAGTTGCTGGAATGAGTGCAATAAAACGTCGCTCAGTGAGTCTTCTGACATCTTCAGATTCTAAAGGATTGGCGGTGACATTTTCAAAAACAAGAATTTCAATGACCTTTTCCTGATAACCAAGGAAAGTATCTGCATTTCCGGCTTTTTTGTATGACACAAAAGAATTATATGTGGCCACCTGAAACAAATAAATGACTAACATTTTATACCAGATATATGATTTCTTGATACCTGGTATGGCTGTAGAACCTGGTCTGCAAGGTCCACACCCCCCATATATTTGTTGTAGTCAATGACAGACACAGGTTTTGGAGTAGTGCATCCCTGTTGGTCTGCAGTGGCCCTTGTGGCATCTGTGTGGATCGAGCTCAGGATAAAATATCTTTTTTATCCTTAAGGGTACTGTCACACAGTGGCACTTTGATCGACGGTACGATCCGTGACGTTCCAGCGATATCCATACGATATCGCTGTGTCTGACACGCAGCAGCGATCAGGGACCCTGCTGAGAATCGTACGTCGTAGCAGATCGTTTGGAACTTTCTTTCGTCGCTGGATCTCCCGCTGTCATCGCTGGATCGTTGTGTGTGACAGCGATCCAGCGATGCGTTCGCTTGTAACCAGGGTAAACATCGGGTTACTAAGCGCAGGGCCGTAAAAGTAAAAAAAACCAAACAGTACATACTCACATTCCGGTGTCTGTCCCCCGGCGTTCTGCTTCTCTGCACTGTGAGCGCCGGCCAGCCGGAAAGCGAGCACAGCGGTGACGTCACCGCTGTGCTTTCCGGCTGGCGCAGACAGTGCGGAGAAGCAGAACGCCGGGGGACAGACACCGGAATGTAAGTATGTATTGTTTGTTTTTTTTTACTTTTACGCTGGTAACCACGGTAAACATCGGGTTACTAAGCGCGGCCCTGCGCTTAGTAACCCGATGTTTACCCTGGTTACCCGGGGACCTCGGCATCGTTGGTCGCTGGAGAGCTGACTGTGTGACAGCTCCCCAGCGACCACACAACCACTTACCAACGATCACGGCCAGGTCGTATCGCAGGTCGTGATCGTTGGTAAATCGTATAGTGTGACAGTACCCTAAGGGCAAGCATCTCTCCATTGTGTAAAGCCCCTGACTGCCCCTTTCGGAACTTTTCATTAACCAATGCTTGTGGAAACCCCTGACTGTTTTTGCGAATGATCCCACAAGCCCCCATGTTATGTTCAACCAGACTTTTAAATAAGGGTATGCTGGTGTAGTAGTTGTCAAGATACAGATTGTAGCCTTTATGTAATAATGGAGTTATCAGCTCCCAAACAATTTTTCCACATGTCCCCAGATAAGTAGGGCATCCTGGTGTGTTTATTTGGCTATCTTTCCCCTCATAAATGCTAAAAGCTGATGTGTATCCGGTTGAACTCTCGCACATTTTATAGAGCTTTATTCCGAACCTTGCCCTCTTAGAAGGAATAAATTGCTTGAGGTGCAGTCTTCCTTTGAATTTTACAAGGGACTCAGCAATTTATGAAAGTGAATATTTCAGCGTTATTAGGGATCAAAAACATTTTACCTGAATAGGCCCAGGGAGGGTTACAGATTCCCTTTAAGAACTTTTCTGTCAAGTCTTCGATGATGGGTCTGATTTTGAATAGTCTGTCATGTTCTGGGGCATCTCTGGGCAGGCATTGACTATTTTCGTGAAAATGCCAAAATCTCATGAGCATTTCATAACGGGTCCTAGGAAGAACGCCAGGAAACATTGGAGTGGCTTGAACAGGGCGGCTGGACCAATAGGACCGAATACTCGTTTTTTTTTAACAAGCCCCAAAGCGAATGTACATCAGAGAACTCACACAGGGGAGAAGCCTTTTTTCTGTTCAGAATGTGGGAAATGTTTTAAGCAGAAATCACATCTTCTTTCACATGAGAGAACTCACACAACAGAGAAGCCATATTCATGTTCAGAATGTGGGAAATGTTTTAAATGGAAAATAAATCGTGATAGGCATCAAAGAACCCACAAAGGGGAGAAGCCTTTTTCCTGTTCAGAGTGCGGGAAATGTTTTAACAAGAAATGGTATCTTGTTGCTCACCAGAGAACTCACACAGGGGAGAAGCCTTTGTCATGTTCAGAATGTGGAAAATGTTTTACTATCAAAGGGAATCTTGTTACACATGAGAGAATTCACACAGCAGAGAAGCCATATGCATGTTCAGAATGTGGGAAATGTTTTATCCAGAAATCAGCTCTTCTTAGTCACCAGAGAATTCACACAGGGGAGAATCCTTTTTCCTGTTCAGAATGTGGGAAATGTTTTAACCAGAAATCAAATCTTGTTTCACATGAGAGAACTCACACAGCAGAGAAGCCATATTCATGTTCAGAATGTGGGAAATGTTTTAACCAGAAAGGGAATCTTGTTATTCACCAGAGAACTCACACAGGGAAGAATCCTTTTTCCTGTTCAGAATGTGGGAAATGTTTTAAGCAAAAAGGGAATCTTGTTTGTCACCAGAGAACTCACACAGGGAAGAATCCTTTTTCCTGTTCAGAATGTGGGAAATATTTTAAACAGAAAGGGAATCTTGTTAGTCACCAGAGAACTTACACAGGGAAGAATCCTTTTTCCTGTTCAGAATGTGGGAAATGTTTTAAGCAGAAAGGGAATCTTGTTCGTCACCAGAGAACTCACACAGGGAAGAAGCCTTTTTCCTGTTCAGAATGTGGGAAATGTTTTAACCAGAAATCAAATCTTGTTTCACATGAGAGAACTCACACAGCAGAGAAGCCATATTCATGTTCAGAATGTGGGAAATTTTTTAACCAGAAAGGGAATCTTGTTATTCACCAGAGAACTCACACAGGGAAGAATCCTTTTTCCTGTTCAGAATGTGGGAAATGTTTTAAACAGAAAGGGAATCTTGTTAGTCACCAGAGAACTCACACAGGGAAGAAGCCTTTTTCCTGTTCAGAATGTGGGAAATGTTTTAAACAGAAAGGGAATCTTGTTAGTCACCATAGAACTCACATAGGGAAGAAGCCTTTTTCCTGTTCAGAATGTGGGAAATGTTTTAACCATATAGCACTTCTTGGTAGACATCAGAGCAGTCACACAGGGGAGAAGCCTTTTTCATTTTCTTAATGTAGGAAATATTTTACTTGGAAATATACTGTTAATAAACATCAGAGACGTCACACAGAGGAGAAGCCTTTATGTTCATAATGTTGGAATAGTTTTAACCAAAATTGAATTTTGGAAACATTTTTAAGCATAAAGAGAATCTTGTTGTACATCAGAGAACTCACACAGGGGAGAAGCCTTTTTTCTGTTCAGAATGTGGGAAATGTTTTAAGCAGAAATCACATCTTCTTTCACATGAGAGAACTCACACAACAGAGAAGCCATATTCATGTTCAGAATGTGGGAAATGTTTTAAATGGAAAATAAATCGTGATAGACATCAAAGAACCCACAAAGGGGAGAAGCCTTTTTCCTGTTCAGAGTGCGAGAAATGTTTTAACAAAAAATGGTATCTTGTTGCTCACCAGAGAACTCACACAGGGGAGAAGCCTTTGTCATGTTCAGAATGTGGAAAATGTTTTACTATCAAAGGGAATATTGTTACACATGAGAGAACTCACACAGCAGAGAAGCCATATGCATGTTCAGAATGTGGGAAATGTTTTATTCAGAAATCAGATCTTCTTAGTCACCAGAGAATTCACACAGGGGATAATCCTTTTTCCTGTTCAGAAGTGGGAAATGTTTTAACCAGAAATCAAATCTTGTTTCACATGAGAGAACTCACACAGCAGAGAAGCCATATTCATGTTCAGAATGTGGGAAATTTTTTAACCAGAAAGGGAATCTTGTTATTCACCAGAGAACTCACACAGGGAAGAATCCTTTTTCCTGTTTAGAATGTGGGAAATGTTTTAAGCAGAAAGGGAATCTTGTTTGTCACCAGAGAACTCACACAGGGAAGAAGCCTTTTTCCTTTTCAGAATGTGGGAAATGTTTTAAACAGAAAGGGAATCTTGTTAGTCACCAGAGAACTCACACAGGGAAGAAGCCTTTTTCCTGTTCAGAATGTGGGAAATGTTTTAACCATATAGCACTTCTTGGTAGACATCAGAGCAGTCACACAGGGGAGAAGCCTTTTTCATTTTCTTAATGTAGGAAATATTTTACTTGGAAATATACTGTTAATAAACATCAGAGACATCACACAGAGGAGAAGCCTTTATGTTCATAATGTTGGAATAGTTTTAACCAAAATTGAATTTTCTGAAATGGGTTGTCTCTTGTCAGTCCTCATGTTTGCTGACAAAAGGATAAAACAAACTTTATTCATTCCAAATGTACAACTATACCCAAAATTCACCCCCTGAAGGTTAGTCAGTAGGTGACTAATAGAAAAAACATGTACCCCACAGTTCAGTATATAGGGTGAGGTGACGTATACACACTCACTCTCCAAGCCTCTCATTTCTACGGGTGTCATCGTCCTCACCAAAGGCTACTCATCAGGAGATTATTTAACGTTGACCTATATTCAAGCGAGACTAGACAAAAAAAACCCTAAAATCATGTATCATGTTATCCGAAACAGTCAGAAAACCAGCCACATATTGGCAGATCCCAGACCTCAAACTATATACTTCGTAAGTTTATAAGCCACTCCAGTGTCAGGAATAGATAGTATGTGACAACACAGTATAATTCTTGTGTTTTCCTCCTATAGGGACTGTCCTAGTTTGGTATTGTAACAGCTGTTAATTAGTAGTGCAAGTAATATCAAGTACAAAGGATCAGAGTTATCTTTTCCAATAAATACTTGACCAATCAGGCAACACTATAATTTAAAGCATGTCCAAGAACAAAAAATACTAAAACTTAACATTTACTCAATACTTTAAAATAGGCCAATGTATACTTAGGACAAACCTACAACCAACAATTAAATATGAGTGCTCATGATTAGCAGTGCTCAAGTGAAAAATGGTTCAATCTCACCGGTATAGGTTCTTATTCATGTCCTCCACAGCCTGTTTATTGCAATGGGGGAACAGGATACGGGGGGAGAAAGAGAGGGGGATTTAAAGAGTAAAGATAGGGTAGTCTTTTTCTCCCTGTCGTGCCCCTGTCCTGTTATACTCCTGCCCTGACAAGGGCAGTACCCAAGTGTGGACCTGCTTGTAAATTGCCCAGGGAAGATGTAGTCTCCCTAATGTAGCCTCCCAACGCATTTCCTCCCCTGTCAAGGGAATTCATCAGGGGAAAAGAAGGGTGAAAAAAAAGCCAAAAAGTTGCTTGCAGTGGAAAGTCAGACTCGGCTGCACTAACTGGTGGTGTGAGTGCCTCTATACAGTGATGAATGAGACCACAAACTACTGATGAACTTACGAAGTACACTCACTGGCCACTTTATTAGGTACACCTGTCCAACTTCTTGTTAACACTTAATTTCTAATCAGCCAATCACATGGCGGCAACTCAGTGCATTTAGGCATGTAGACATGGTCAAGACAATCTCCTGCAGTTCAAACCGAGCATCAGTATGGGGAAGAAAGGTGATTTGAGTGCCTTTGAACGTGGCATGGTTGTTGGTGCCAGAAGGGCTGGTCTGAGTATTTCAGAAACTGCTGATCTACTGGGATTTTCACGCACAACCATCTCTAGGGTTTACAGAGAATGGTCCGAAAAAGAAAAAAAATCCAGTGAGCGGCAGTTCTGTGGGCAGAAATGCCTTGTTGATGCCAGAGGTCAGAGGAGAATGGGCAGACTGGTTCGAGCTGATAGAAAGGCAACAGTGACTCAAATCGCCACCCGTTACAACCAAGGTAGGCCTAAGAGCATCTCTGAACGCACAGTGCGTCGAACTTTGAGGCAGATGGGCTACAGTAGCAGAAGACCACACCGGGTACCACTCCTTTCAGCTAAGAACAGGAAACTGAGGCTACAATTTGTACAAGCTCATCGAAATTGGACAGTAGAAGATTGGAAAAACGTTGCTTGGTCTGATGAGTCTCGATTTCTGCTGCGACATTCGGATGGTAGGGTCAGAATTTGGCGTAAACAACATGAAAGCATGGATCCATCCTGCCTTGTATGGAGCATCTTTGGGATGTGCAGCCGACAAATCTGCGGCAACTGTGTGATGCCATCATGTCAATATGGACCAAAATCTCTGAGGAATGCTTCCAGCACCTTGTTGAATCTATGCCACGAAGAATTGAGGCAGTTCTGAAGGCAAAAGGGGTCCAACCCGTTACTAGCATGGTGTACCTAATAAAGTGGCCGGTGAGTGTATATAGCTTGTGGTCTGGGATCTGCCAATATGTGGCTAGTTTTCTGACTGTTTCGGTTAACATGATACGTGATTTTAGGGTTTTCTTCGTCTAGTCCCACTTGAATATAGTTCAGTATTAAATACTCTCCTGATTAATGAATCCAATGAAAATTCATTTCTCTTAAGTAGCGGCACACGTGACCGCCGGCAGCAGCAGGAAGCCGGTGGCTGACACTGCGCACTACTGAAGAGCAATGAATACTCACTGCTCTCTGTGCGCACAGTCCCAGCGAGTATTCCGGCAGCTGTGCTCTGCTTGTGACGTCCCTGCCATGTGCTGCTTGCAAGCATAAAGCAGCTGCTGGCATCGGAGCAGGATGCTGTGAGGGAGCGGCAGGTAGGTAAATGTTTTTTTCTTTTTATGTTTTCTAATGGAGCCATGCATACTAGGATGGGTATGGGGCCAATCATACCAGAATAGGGATGGGGGCCATGCATACTAGTATAGGGATGAGGGCAATCATTCCTGCCAGGGTAGGGATGAGGGATCCATGCATACCAGGGTAGGGATGAGGGGGCCATGTGTATCAGGATGGGGTGAGGGGACCATATACTCGTATAGGGGATATTAAGTACATAATTGACCACATTTTTTTCTTCAATTTCTTCTCCTAATTTCCTACTCTAAAACATAGGTGCATCTTAGAATCCAAAAAATAGGGTAAATATACAGTATATCTTTTTCTTAGTGAACTCAATCCTCGTGTTTGGCCTCATTAAAATACAAACACTCATACTCGGCTGGTGGCCGGCTCTACTTCAGCGGTGTCGAGACTCACTGTCCCGGGGCTTATGTGAGGTTGTTACATCACACGAGCCCTGCACCCGATCAGCGGTAGCTTCACTGTTCCTTCCTTCGGACGTATTGAACATGAACAGGAAGCCAGGGCCACGGCTGCTCTCTGACTGCCTTATGATGCTTGATTTGTCTGAAGGTGGAGACAGTGACGTAAGCGCTGATTGGGCACCGAGCTCACATGACGTAAAAACCTCAAAAGAGCCCCAAGAACACAAGCGCCAACACCACTGAAACGGTGCCACCATGGGAGGTTTGTATGAGGATTTTTATTTTAACAGGACCAAACATGAGGAAGGGAAGAATAATAGAATGTTATCTGTATGTTGGCTCTCAAATTTAAGTGTTGATTTCTGGTTGGTCAAGAAAACAGACTTTTGTTTGTGTAAGCCTGGAATATTGACTTTTATTGTGCTCTTATCCTTGATCACTAGTGATGTTTGCTGATATGCTAATTAAGCATTGTGTTATGGAGCCAGTTTGTTGACTTCTAAAGCAGAGAGGATATAACTATGCAAATAGTTTAAATGATCAAGTAATGCTACTTGATCTCGTCTCCATTCTTACCTGTTATGTAAATAGTGAATGAGGAACAATTGTTAAGTCTAATAATAGGTTACATGCCTCTGTATAGAGACTGAGAAACAACCAGAGAGATTCTGCCAAGACATCCATACATCTCAAAAGGACGAGAGAGAGGACAGCAGCCATTTTACATCATGGCTCCATTACGAGGGACATGGATCTATCATTCTATAGGAAACAACCTAGGAGTTTTCAGCTTTGGTTGGAAGAATACAGATCTGCTCCATTGGATACGTTTGGAGAAGCCAGGTTGTGATCCTCAGATCAACTGGCCTTGTACCTTGTATGGACTCTATGGACTGTCATCTTCCTACGCTTGTCATTACCTCCTCTCTGTGTGTGTGCCACAGGTGAGGTAGCGACCCTGGAAGATCTGTAGTGTCAGCTGCTATTATCCCAGCGAGTCAGCGGAAGGGCAAGACTCTGTAATGTGCACCATCTTGTGAATTTTGCTGGGACTGTTCTATGTGTTATCTGCCTATTTTGTGGCTCAATAAAGCATTGCTGCACTGTTTTACCCTCACCCTGTGTTGCCTGAGTAGCATTTTGCCCATATTAAAAGGAGAGTGGGAGTTCGGCGGGACAATTCCTGATCCATGCGTTTTCGGCTAGCGGGTGACACTCATAGCAATTCGGCAGTGACAACCATAGACTTCTGCTGGAGAACTCTGGTTGTCATATCAGCCCATCAGTGACCCACAATCATGTGACGGGGTCACTGGGTGGATTTCTGGTGCGCTTGCTGACATGTGCCAGGAAAGATGTGGGCTCAGCGCTGGAGCTCACATCAAAGGGCGGGAGTCCGACATCGGCATACATTTACACCTGATGTCGGAAAGGGGTTAAATGGGATTGTTAAAAGAGACAGAAGAGGTAATCAATCATTTTTGCATGCAAATAATTACAAAAATTCAGAGCTTATAATGTTAAATAGTATATTGTTAACACAAGAAAATATCATTTGTCTAGATATAAAAATTCAGGCAAATGCAGCTCCATCTAGTAGCTATGTGTAAAAGTGCCATCATACAGTAAAATGTATCCTAAGAGAGTTTCACTATCAAGGTTGAAATGAGATTAAAGGGAAGGTGCCTTGATTTTTGATAATTTATTGTAACAATGAAAATTATCCAAAAAGATGTTTTCACCTAAGCTTGACTCTGTTATGTTTTTTTTTATTACTGTTTTAATGCAGCCACTGGGGGCTGCCATTTTACCTTACAGGTCTGTAATGGCTGCTGAACAACACTTTCCATGTTCAAATATGGCAGTCCCTGGGCATAGGAGACAGCGGTCGGACGCCACCCTATCTCTAACATTGCAGCCGCATCAGCTGTGAACTGGGCACGCCTCTGTGGGCTGCTCAATTTACAGCTGTAGGTGTGGCCAGGCGCCATTTTATTAGAGACCAGCACTATCTACTGAGCTCCATTTACACTCTATCGCAAACCCTGTTATACCAGATGCTGTACTGTTCACTTCCGGCATAATGGGTCTTGGATGGTCACACTGTGCATAGCGGACGAGCTGCAGGAGATCAGGACAGGATATCAGACGAGCTGCTGCCGATGAGCTGCTGGAGACAAGACGACCTGCTGTATACCAGGGGTGCTTCAGCGACGGCAGGAGTGGGGTGATGACATCATCCATTGGTAACTATCGGCTGCAGATGTGAAGGGCCAGGAATACTGCTTTTTGTACAGAGGTAAAAATATGAGACATATGAGACATGGTTGGTATGTGTCGGGGGATGAAGCATATGGAGGTTGTGCGTGGCATATACAGGGGGAGCTGACATGGAGGTTGTGCGTGGCATATACAGGGGGAGCTGACATATGGAGGTTGTGCATGGCATATACAGGGGGAGCTGACATATGGAGGTTGTGCGTGGCATATACAGGGGGAGCTGGCATATGGAGGTTGTGCGTGGCATATACAGGGGGAGCTGACATGGAGGTTGTGCGTGGCATATACAGGGGGAGCTGACATGGAGGTTGTGCGTGGCATGTACAGGGGGAGCTGACATATGGAGGTTGTGCATGGCATATACAGGGGGAGCTGACATATGGAGGTTGTGCATGGCATATACAGGGGGAGCTGACATATGGAGGTTGTGCATGGCATATACAGGGGGAGCTGACATGGAGGTTGTGCGTGGCATATACAGGGGGAGCTGACATGGAGGTTGTGCGTGGCATATACAGGGGGAGCTGACATGGAGGTTGTGCGTGGCATGTACAGGGGGAGCTGACATATGGAGGTTGTGCATGGCATATACAGGGGGAGCTGACATGGAGGTTGTGCATGGCATATACAGGGGGAGCTGACATGGAGGTTGTGCGTGGCATATACAGGGGGAGCTGACATATAGAGGTTGTGTGTGGCATATACAGGGGGAGCTGGCATATGGAGGTTGTGCGTGGCATATACAGGGGGAGCTGGCATATGGAGGTTGTGTGTGGCATATACAGGGGGAGCTGGCATATAGAGGTTGTGTGTGGCATATACAGGGGGAGCTGACATGGAGGTTGTGCGTGGCATATACAGGGGGAGCTGACATATGGAGGTTGTGCGTGGCATATACAGGGGGAGCTGACATATAGAGGTTGTGCGTGGCATATACAGGGGGAGCTGGCATATGGAGGTTGTGCGTGGCATATACAGGGGGAGCTGACATGGAGGTTGTGCGTGGCATATACAGGGGGAGCTGACATATGGAGGTTGTGCGTGGCATATACAGGGGGAGCTGACATATGGAGGTTGTGCGTGGCATATACAGGGGGAGCTGACATATGGAGATTGTGCGTGGCATATACAGGGGGAGCTGACATGGAGGTTGTGCGTGGCATATACAGGGGGAGCTGAAATATAGAGGTTGTGCGTGGCATATACAGGGTGAGCTGGTATATGGAGGTTGTGCGTGGCATATACAGGGGTGAGCTGGCATATGGAGGTTGTGCGTGGCATATACAGGGGGAGCTGGCATATGGAGGTTGTGCGTGGCATATACAGGGGGAGCTGGCATATGGAGGTTGTGCGAGGCATATACAGGGAGAGCTGACATATGGAGGTTGTGCGTGGCATATACAGGGGGAGCTGGCATATGGAGGTTGTGCGAGGCATATACAGGGAGAGCTAACATATGGAGGTTGTGTGGGGCATTGTGATATATGAGATGGTGTAGTGACCCCTGTGGCAGCTAGGGGGCGCTCTGTGTGCTCTGTGAGATATGCATGGAGGCGTATCTGTTGTGGTAATAGTGGTGAACCTGTAATCGGCAGTGTTGTGAATGGCCGATATGTGTCGCAGAGGGAGTCTGCGTGGTAAGTCTGATGTATTATGGTTATGCTGGGACCTGTAGTCCCTCAAGAGTTTGTGTAATGTGTTTAGTTAAGTTTGGGTGACTTACTAGGCTAGTCATGAGAGATGGGAGGGTCAGACTAGCCACACATACACTCCCACCCAGGGGAGTGGTTACCAGTATGTAACGTGACCAGGGTGTGGGTCAGTGTTCGTTGTGAGCTCCCTGTGTGTGGAGCTGAGAGGTGTGTCCGGTAGGTCCTGTGTGGTTCCTGTGTGGAACCTGTGTATGGACCTGACCGGTGAAGGTGCGGGATCGTCCTGGGAATGACTAGGGTCCTGTGTGCACCTGAGACGGTCGGTGCTGGATTGTCCTAGGAATGACTAGGGTCCTGCAAGCACCTGAGACCATGAGACTTGGCTTCGGGTGGCCTGGGTATTGGACGTTCCCGGCTGGGGAAGGACGTCCTGAAGAATACCCGGACTAGGCCACCAGGCAGGGTCCTGGCTACCTGGGAGTTGGGAGGTCCTGCGAGGAGGACCGGATCCCTGAATAGCACGAGGTGAGGACCGGGATCTGCGGGGCCAGGGACTGTTACTGTGTGGGGAAGCTGGAGTCCTTCGGTGAGGTCTGGACTGACTACTGGGTGCCGACCAGGCAAGTTGGGGACCGCCGTTAGGCAGCTTACCCGGAAGAGTGTTAACAGAGTGTGGGGAAGCTGGAGTCCTTCGGTGAGGTCTGGACTGACTACTGGGTGCCGACCAGGCAAGTTGGGGACCGCCGTTAGGCAGCTTACCCGGAAGAGTGTTAACAGAGTGTGGGGAAGCTGGAGTCCTTCGGTGAGGTCTGGACTGACTACTGTGTATTGACCAGGCGAGTTGGTGATCCCCGTTAGGCAGCTTACCCAAAGGCTGTTAGAAGAGTCGGCAAGGTGGAGCAGTGGCTCCCGTCAGGTACCAAAGAGACTGTTGGTGCCTGTGGTGTTCTATGTGATACAAATAATGAACTGTGCATTACCCGGTTTATGGCACTTTAATAAACCATATGGACTGTTTTATTTTATAAACCCGTGCCGTGTGCTTGAATATTGCGGCCAAGTGAGTGTCCCCCAACACTCTCAGTAAGAGAAACCTTACAATTGGTGGAGAATTTTGGCAACGATCCCGCTAGCACACATTGAGTTAATTGCTGTGGCAGAGCCACGAAGGTGACAAGCGTCTAGCTGTAACTCGGCGGGGTTACGAAAGTGACAAGCGTCTGCTGTGACTCGGTGGGGTCACGAAGGTGACAAGCGGCAGCGGTGGAGCCGTGCAGAGCCGTGTCGAGAGTAGCCGCGGTTGCAACGAGAGGTTCCACAGTAGGCGGAGCTGCAGTGGCTTGTGGTTAGCAGCACCTGGAGGTGCCGGTTGTGTGTGACTGCAGCGGGAGCTGTGGCGGTACCAGCAGGAGCTGGTGAAGTGACATAGGGAAAAAATTTTTTTTTTTTTTTTTTCTTTCAGGTTGTGTTGACTCTTAACCCCTTAAGCCCCGAGGGTGGTTTGCACGTTAATGACCGGGCCAATTTTTACAATTCTGACCACTGTCCCTTTATGAGGTTATAACTCTGGAACGCTTCAACGGATCTTGGCGATTCTGACATTGTTTTCTCGTGACATATTGTACTTCATGATAGTGGTAAAATTTCTTCTATATAACTTGCGTTTATTTGTGAAAAAAACGAATATTTGGCGAAAATTTTGAAAATTTCGCAATTTTCCAACTTTGAATTTTTATGCCCTTAAATCACAGACATATGTCACACAAAATACTTAATAAATAACATTTCCCACATGTCTACTTTACATCAGCACAATTTTGGAACCAAAATTTTTTTTTGTGACGGAGTTATAAGGGTTAAAAGTTGACCAGCAATTTCTCATTTTTACAACACCATTTTTTTTTTAGGGACCACATCTCATTTGAAGTCATTTTGACGGGTCTATATGATAGAAAATACCCAAGTGTGACACCATTCTAAAAACTGCACCCCTCAAGGTACTCAAAACCACTTTCAAGAAGTTTATTAACCCTTCAGGTGTTTCACAGGAATTTTTGGAATGTTTAAATAAAAATGAACATTTAACTTTTTTTCACACAAAATTTATTTCAGCTCCAATTTGTTTTATTTTACCAAGGGTAACAGGAGAAAATAGACCCCAAAAGTTGTTGTACAATTTGTCCTGAGTACGCTGATACCCCATATGTGGGGGTAAACCACAGTTTGGGCGCATGGCAGAGCTTGGAAGCAAAGGAGCGCCATTTGACTTTTCAATGCAAAATTGACTGGAATTGAGATGGGACGCCATGTTGCATTTGGAGAGCCCCTGATGTGCCTAAACATTGAAACCCCCCACAAGTGACACCATTTTGGAAAGTAGACCCCCTAAGGAACTTATCTAGATGTGTGGTGAGCACTTTGACCCAACAAGTGCTTTACAGAAGTTTATAATGCAGAGCCGTAAAAATAAAAAATCATATTTTTTCACAAAAATTATCTTTTCACCCCCAATTTTTTATTTTCCCAAGGGTGAGAGAAGAAATTGGACCCCAAAAATTGTTGTGCAATTTGTCCTGAGTACGCTGATACCCCATATGTGGGTGTAAACCATTGTTTGGGCGCAGGGCAGAGCTCGGAAGGGAAGGAGCGCCATTTGACTTTTCAATGCAAAATTGACTGGAATTGAGATGGGACGCCATGTTGCATTTAGAGAGCCCTTGATGTGCCTAAACATTGAAACCCCTAACAAGTGACACCATTTTGGAAAGTAGACCCCCTAAGGAACTTATCTAGATGTGTGGTGAGCACTTTGACCCAACAAGTGCTTTACAGAAGTTTATAATGCAGAGCCGTAAAAATAAAAAATCATATTTTTTCACAAAAATGATCTTTTCACCCCCAATTTTTTATTTTCCCAAGGGTAAGAGAAGAAATTGGACCCCAAAAATTGTTGTGCAATTTGTCCTGAGTACACTGATACCCCATATGTGGGTGTAAACCATTGTTTGGGCGCAGGGCAGAGCTCAGAAGGGAAGGAGCGCCATTTGACTTTTCAATGCAAAATTGACTGGAATTGAGATGGGACGCCATGTTGCGTTTGGAGAGCCCCTAATGTGCCTAAACATTGAAACCCCCCACGAGTGACACCATTTTGGAAAGTAGACCCCTTAAGGAACTTATCTAGATGTGTGTTGAGCACTTTGACCCAACAAGTGCTTCACAGAAGTTTATAATGCAGAGCCGTAAAAATAAAAAATCATGTTTTTTCACAAAAATGATCTTCTCACCCCCATTTTTTTATTTCCCCAAGGGTAAGAGAAGAAATTAGACCACAAAAGTTGTTGTGCAATTTGTCCTGAGTACGACGATAACCCATATGTGGGTGTAAACCATTGTTTGGGCACATAGCAGAGCTCAGAAGGGAAGAAGCGCTATTTTACTTTTCAATGCAAAATTGACTGGAATTAAGATGGGATGCCATGTTGCGTTTGGAGAGCCCCTGATGTGCCTAAACATTAAACCCCCCCACAAGTGACACCATTTTGGAAAGTAGACCCCCTAAGGAACTTATCTAGATGTGTTTTGATAGCTTTGAACCCCCAAGTGTTTCACTACAGTTTATAACGCAGAGCCGTGAAAATAAAAATTATTTTTTTTTTTCACAAAAATGATTTTTTAGCCCCCAGTTTTGTATTTTCACAAGGGTATCAGGATAAATTGGACCCCAAAAGTTGTTGTCCAATTTGTCTGGAGTACGCTGATACCCCATTTGTGGGGAGGGACCACTGTTTGGGCGCATGACAGAGCTCGGAAGGGAAGGAGCGCCATTTGGAATGCAGACTTAAATGGATTGGTCTGCAGGCGTCACGTTGCATTTGCAGAGCCCCTGATGTACCCAAACAGTACAAACCCCCCACAAGTGACCCCATATTGGAAACTAGACCCCCCAAGGAACTTATCTAGATGTGTTGTGAGAACTTTGAACCCCCAAGTGTTTCACTACAGTTTATAACGCAGAGCCGTGAAAATAATTTTTTTTTTTTTTTTTTCACAAAAATGAAATTTAGCCCCCAGTTTTGTATTTTCACAAGGGTATCAGGATAAATTGGACCCTAAAAGTTGTTGTCCAATTTGTCCTGAGTACGCTGATACCCCCTATGTGGGGGGGAACCACTGTTTGGGCGCATGACAGAGCTCGAAAGGGAAGGAGCGCCATTTGGAATGCAGACTTAAATGGATTGGTCTGCAGGCGTCACGTTGCATTTGCAGAGCCCCTGATGTACCCAAACAGTACAAACCCCCCACAAGTGACCCCATATTGGAAACTAGACCTCCCAAGGAACTTATCTAGATGTGTTGTGAGAACTTTGAACCCCCAAGTGTTTCACTACAGTTTACAACGCAGAGCCGTGAAAATAAAACATATTTTTTTTCCCACAAAAATGATTTTTAGCCCCCCAAATTTTTATTTTCCCAAGGATAACAAGAGAACTTGGACCCCAGAAGTTGTTGTTCAATTTGTCCCTAGTACGCTGATACCCCATATGTTGGGGTAAACCCCTGTTTGGGCGCACGGGAGAGCTCGGAAGGGAAGGAGCACTGTTTTACTTTTTCAACGCAGAATTGGCTGGAATTGAGATTGGACGCCATGTCGCGTTTGGAGAGCCCCTGATGTGCCTGAACAGTGGAAACTCCCCAATTCTACCTGAAACCCTACCCCTAACCGTTTACTGAACATTTTTTGACAGTCATAAGTGCCACGTATATAAGTGCCACGTATTTAAGTGCCACGTATTTAAGTGCCACGTATTTAAGTGCCACGTATTTAAGTGCCACGTATTTAAGTGCCACGTATTTAAGTGCCATGATATTTCAGTGCCACAATATTTCAGTGCCACGTATTTCAGTGCCACGTATTTCAGTGCCACGTATTTCAGTGCCACGTATTTCAGTGCCACGTATTTCAGGCACTGAAAAATACGTGGCACGTAAATACGTGGCACGTAAATACGTGGCACGTAAATACGTGGCACGTAAATACGTGGCACTTAAATACGTGGCACTTAAATACGTGGCACTTAAATACGTGGCACTTAAATACGTGGCACTTATATACGTGGCCACTGAAATATCGTGGCACTTATATACGTATATACGTATATAAACGTATATTTCAGTGCCACGTATTTCAGGCACTGAAAAATACGTGGCACGTAAATACGTGGCACTGAAATACGTGGCACTTAAATACGTGGCACTTAAATACGTGGCACTTAAATACGTGGCACTTAAATACGTGGCACTTAAATATGTGGCACTTAAATACGTGGCACTTAAATACGTGGCGCTTAAATACGTGGCCACTGAAATATCGTGGCACTTATATACGTATATAAACGTATATTTCAGTGCCACGTATTTCAGTGCCACGTATTTCAGGTTAGGGGTAGGGTTAGGGGTAGGGTTAGGGTTTTTTGTTTTTTTCTTGTTTTCTTGTGTTTTTCTATAAAAACGCATGCGTTTTACCGCGTTTACATGCATTTTTTCACACATGCGGTTTTTTTAAAAAACGCATGCAGATAAAAACGCAAGTGTGAAACCAGACTAAAAGACGCTTTTTATAGCAAAAAAGTTTTTGCGTCTCCACATTTTGAGACCTATAATTTTTCCACATTTTGGTCCACAGAGTCATGTGAGGTCTTGTTTTTTGCGGGACGAGTTGACGTTTTTATTGGTAACATTTTCGGACACGTGACCATTTTTTATCACTTTTTATTCCGATTTTTGTGAGGCAGAATAACCAAAAACCAGCTATTCATGAATTTCTTTTGGGAGAGGCGTTTATACCGTTCCGCGTTTGGTAAAATTGATAAAGCAGTTTTATTCTTCGGGTCAGTACGATTACAGCGATACCTCATTTATATCATTTTTTTATGTTTTGACGCTTTTATACGATAAAAACTATTTTATAGAAAAAATAATTATTTTGGCATCGCTTTATTATGAGGACTATAACTTTTTTATTTTTTTGCTGATGATGCTGCATGGCGGCTCGTTTTTTGCGGGACAAGATGACGTTTTCAGCGGTAACATGGTTATTTATATCCGTCTTTTTGATCGCGTGTTATTCCACTTTTTGTTCGGCGGTATGGTAATAAAGCGTTGTTTTTTGCCTCGTTTTTTTTTTTTTTTCTTACGGTGTTTACTGAAGGGGTTAACTAGTGGGCCAGTTTTATAGGTTGGGTCGTTACGGACGCGGCGATACTAAATATGTGTACTTTTATTGTTTTTGTTTGTTTTTTTTAGATAAAGAAATGTATTTATGGGAATAATATATTTTTTTTTATTATTATTTATTTAGGAATTATTTTTTTTTTTTTTTACACATGTGGAATTTTTTTTTTTTACTTTTTTACTTTGTCCCAGGGGGGGACATCACAGATCGCAGATCTGATAGTGTGCACAGCACTCTATCAGATCCGTGATCATCCTTTCATCGGAGCAGGCTGCAGCTTTCATCTGCAGCCTGCTCCGACCCGGAAGTGCTCCCTGCAGGACCCGGATACAGCCCCTCGGCCATTTTGGATCCGGGGCCTGCAGGGAGAAGACGTTCGGTACGAGGTGAGTACATCACCTTGTACCGATCGTCTCAGGGAAGCCCGCAGGGAGCCCCCTCCCTGCGCGATGCTTCCCTGTACCGCCGGTACACCGCGATCATGTTTGATCGCGGTGTGCCGGGGGTTAATGTGCCGGGGGCGGTCCGTGACCGCTCCTGGCACATAGTGCCGGATGTCAGCTGCGATATGCAGCCGACACCCGGCCGCGATCGGCCGCGCTCCCCCCGTGAGCGCGGCCGATCGCGTATGACGTACTATACCGTCACCGGGAATTAAGGCCCACCCCACCTCGACGGTATAGTACGTCATATGGGATTAAGGGGTTAAAGGGCCAGTACAAGCCCAGAGACAAAGGGGTGTACTGTGTGAACTGGGGCCTGAGTGCCGTGGGGAAGTCCACGGGGTGTATCCCAGGGAGGGGAGTATCCCTAATAGTGAGCGGTGACCCAAATGGAGATAGTTGCCCAAAAGGGGGCGGAGTCCCAAAAAGGGGCGGTAACCCGAATAGGGGTAATGGCCCAAAAAGGGGTGGAATCCCGAAGGGGGGCTGAATCCCGAACCGGGGTGGTGTCAAAAAGTGGAGCACTTGCCCAAAAAGGGGGTGGAGCCAAAAAAGGGGCTGCAATTAGTGAGGAGTCACGTCTGTGTCCTTTTTGGCTGGATGGAAAGTGTGTGCGGGGATTGATAGACCCGGGGAGAGAAGCGTCTGTGCTGAGAACCCGTCCAGGAGATTCTGTGTCACCTGGGGACACTGAATATCTCCAGGTAGCCACTATCTACATTGTCGCACCGGAGGTTTCCACATACCATGAGGTGGCTGTAGACCCGATCTTGCCGTATCCTATGGTAATAGGACAAGATTTGGTAGCACTCTGGGAAAAGGGTGACGTGTTTGTGGGTATAATGTGGATGTCAGTTAGTAATGTTGAGTATGCGCCCCCTAGAGGTGACAGTCCTAATGTAGGCCTGACCAAGGGAAAAGGTGCGATTGCCCAACTAACTGACCTGACGTCACTTGAAGGGTGCCACAATATGACTGGTAGTGGTCTGGTGGATAAGACAAGTGGAGCTGACACCCAGACAGAGAGTGACTTGAGGGGTCAACGTACTGTGGAGTGTGAGACAGACTCTGGGGGTGACTGTGACAAGTCATGGCCAGTAACAAGGGCATGTGCCGTGCTGACGGTTGGTGGTGACTCCCATTCAGGCGGTGATGCCAGTGAGAAAGAGACAGTGAAAGAACATGTCGAACAAGAAAGGCTCCTGAGACAAGAGGCTGAGCACAGGGTGAATGAGCTGGAGAAGGAAGTCTCGGAGCTCAGAGGTCACCTGTTAACCTGGCAAGGTGTGAACAAAGCCTTAAGGGAAGATGTGAAAGGGCTCAGAGAAGCATTAAGTGGTCTTCTACAAGAGAAGAAGATGCTGGTCGAAGACTCACATCTGCTAATGCCCATTTGGACCAGGGGTCTGGAAGAGGGTAAAGCTGAAGAAGAGTGGGCGTTAAGAGCCGAACAAGATAGTCACCCGGTTGTGGCAGATGTCTGGTCGGAAAGGTCGATGGCAAAACAGGGGCCGTCCGTTCCTGAAGAAAGTGAGAATCCACTCTTTAAGTGTGTGATAGATGTACCCGAAGAGGCGCAAGATGCATGTACCGGTGAGGGTGTGCATGAAGCCTTTAAAAAGGCAGTAGAAGCGTATAGTGTGCATTGGGCACTAGAGACGAAACAGTTGGTGGCACTGTCGACTAAGGAAGTCACAGTGAAGCGGGTAGCTGTCCTGAAGGATATGCGTCTACAGTGCCTCCGCATGAAACAGATGATCCTGTTGAGGAATAATGAAGCCACTCGACGTTTGGAGCAAGCCAGGGAATCTCAAAGTCGCCTGGGCTTGGTGGTATGGCTGATCGCCAAGGAAGAGTTGGAGGCAGTAACTCCTCAGCTAACTCAGTGTTGAGTGACCTAGGTGGGAGACCTGGTAGAGAAAATGTAGTGACTAAAGGTTTGGTGACACAGACTGTGACTTAAGGGCCAAAGCTCAAGGCCTACGTGTTGACCGCTGGGGGCGGGGTAAACCCAACAAGGGTATGAGTATGAGTATGAGTATGAGTATGAGTGTGGCTCAAAACCGACTGAGACGGTCTTCTCGACTGGTAGGACAAGAGAGTGTGTGTGACCTGTCTCGAGAGTCCAGGTGTTTGTCAGGTGTTCAACCTTACAGGTGTGAACAGAGGGGGAGGATATGTGATATATGAGATGGTGTAGTGACCCCTGTGGCAGCTAGGGGGCGCTCTGTGTGCTCTGTGAGATATGCATGGAGGCGTATCTATTGTGGTAATAGTGGTGAACCTGTAATCGGCAGTGTTGTGAATGGCCGATATGTGTCGCAGAGGGAGTCTGCGTGGTAAGTCTGATGTATTATGGTTATGCTGGGACCTGTAGTCCCTCAAGAGTTTGTGTAATGTGTTTAGTTAAGTTTGGGTGACTTACTAGGCTAGTCATGAGAGATGGGAGGGTCAGACTAGCCACACATACACTCCCATTCACAACACTGCCGATTACAGGTTCACCACTATTACCACAACAGATACGCCTCCATGCATATCTCACAGAGCACACAGAGCGCCCCCTAGCTGCCACAGGGGTCACTACACCATCTCATATATCACATATCCTCCCCCTAGCTGCCACAGGGGTCACTACACCATCTCATATATCACAGCATATACAGGGGGAGCTGACATATGGAGGTTGCGTGTGGCATATACAGGGGGAGCTGACATATAGAGGTTGTGCATGGCATATACAGGGGGAGCTGGCATATGGAGGTTGTGCATGGCATATACAGGGTGAGCTGACATATGGAGGTTGTGCGTGGCATATACAGGAGGAGCTGACATGGAGGTTGTGCGTGGCATATACAGGAGGAGCTGAGATATGGAGGTTGTGCGTGGCATATACAGGGGGAGCTGGTATATGGAGGTTGTGCGTGGCATATACAGGGTGAGCTGACATGGAGGTTGTGCGTGGCATATACAGGGGAGCTGACATATGGAGGTTGTGCGTGGCATATACAGGGGGAGCTGGCATATGGAGGTTGTGCGTGGCATATACAGGGGGAGCTGATATATGGAGGTTGTGCGGGGCATATACAGGGGGAGCTGGTATATGGAGGTTGTGCGTGGCATATACAGTGTGAGCTGACATATGGAGGTTGTGCGTGGCATATACAGGGGTGAGCTGGCATATGGAGGTTGTGCGTGGCATATACAGGGTGAGCTGACAAATGGAGGTTGTGCGTGGCAT
The DNA here is from genome assembly GCF_051348905.1 of Ranitomeya variabilis. Taxonomy (NCBI): domain Eukaryota; kingdom Metazoa; phylum Chordata; class Amphibia; order Anura; family Dendrobatidae; genus Ranitomeya; species Ranitomeya variabilis. The sequence continues at coordinate 766,197,166 of NC_135235.1, read as the reverse complement.
ATACAGGGTGAGCTGACATATGGAGGTTGTGCGTGGCATATACAGGGGGAGCTGGTATATGGAGGTTGTGCGTGGCATATACAGGGGGAGCTGGCATATGGAGGTTGTGCGTGGCATATACAGGGGGAGCTGGTATATGGAGGTTGTGCGTGGCATATACAGGGTGAGCTGGCATATGGAGGTTGTGCGTGGCATATACAGGGTGAGCTGACATATGGAGGTTGTGCGTGGCATATACAGGGGGAGCTGACATATGGAGGTTGTGCATGGCATATACAGGGGGAGCTGACATATGGAGGTTGTGCGTGGCATATACAGGGGGAGCTGGCACATGGAGGTTGTGCATGGCATATACAGGGGGAGCTGACATATGGAGGTTGTGTGTGGCATATACAGGGGGAGCTGACATATGGAGGTTGTGCGTGGCATATACAGGGTGAGCTGGCATATGGAGGTTGTGCGTGGCATATACAGGGTGAGCTGACAAATGGAGGTTGTGCGTGGCATATACAGGGTGAGCTGACATATGGAGGTTGTGCGTGGCATATACAGGGGGAGCTGACATATGGAGGTTGTGCATGGCATATACAGGGGGAGCTGACATATGGAGGTTGTGCGTGGCATATACAGGGGGAGCTGGCACATGGAGGTTGTGCATGGCATATACAGGGGGAGCTGACATATGGAGGTTGTGTGTGGCATATACAGGGGGAGCTGACATATGGAGGTTGTGCGTGGCATATACAGGGTGAGCTGGCATATGGAGGTTGTGCGTGGCATATACAGGGTGAGCTGACAAATGGAGGTTGTGCGTGGCATATACAGGGTGAGCTGACATATGGAGGTTGTGCGTGGCATATACAGGGGGAGCTGACATATGGAGGTTATGCCTGGCATATACAGGGGGAGCTGACATATGGAGGTTGTGCGTGGCATATACAGGGGGAGCTGGCATATGGAGGTTGTGCGTGGCATACACAGGGGGAGCTGGTATATGGAGGTTGTGCGTGGCATATACAGGGGGAGCTGACATGGAGGTTGTACGTGGCATATACAGTGTGAGCTGACATATGGAGGTTGTGCGGGGCATATACAGGGGGAGCTGGTATATGGAGGTTGTGCGTGGCATATACAGGGGGAGCTGGCATATGGAGGTTGTGCGTGGCATATACAGGGGGAGCTGGTATATGGAGGTTGTGCGTGGCATATACAGGGGGAGCTGGCATATGGAGGTTGTGCGTGGCATATACAGGGGGAGCTGGTATATGGAGGTTGTGCGTGGCATATACAGGGGGAGCTGGCATATGGAGGTTGTGTGTGTCATATACAGGGGTGAGCTGACATATGGAGGTTGTGCGTGGCATATACAGGGGGAGCTGACATATGGAGGTTGTGCGTGGCATATACAGGAGGAGCTGACATATGGAGGTTGTGCGTGGCATATACAGGAGGAGCTGAGATATGGAGGTTGTGCGTGGCATATACAGGGGGAGCTGACATATGGAGGTTGTGCGTGGCATATACAGGAGGAGCTGACATATGGAGGTTGTGAGTGGCATATGCAGGGGGAGCTGACATATGGAGGTTGTGCATGGCATATACAGGGGGAGCTGGTATATGGAGGTTGTGCGTGGCATATACAGGGGGAGCTGACATATGGAGGTTGTGCGTGGCATATACAGGGTGAGCTGGCATATGGAGGTTGTGCGTGGCATATACAGGGGAGCTGACATATGGAGGTTGTGCGTGGCATATACAGGGTGAGCTGAGATATGGAGGTTTTGCGGGGCATATACAGGGGGAGCTGGTATATGGAGGTTGTGCGTGGCATATACAGTGTGAGCTGACATATGGAGGTTGTGCGTGGCATATACAGGGGTGAGCTGGCATATGGAGGTTGTGCGTGGCATATACAGGGTGAGCTGACAAATGGAGGTTGTGCGTGGCATATACAGGGTGAGCTGACATATGGAGGTTGTGCGTGGCATATACAGGGGGAGCTGACATGGAGGTTGTGCGTGGCATATACAGGGTGAGCTGAAATATAGAGGTTGTGCGTGGCATATACAGGGTGAGCTGGCATATGGAGGTTGTGCGTGGCATATACAGGGGGAGCTCGCATATGGAGGTTGTGCATGGCATATACAGGGGGAGCTGGCATATGGAGGTTATGCGTGGCATATACAGGGGGAGCTGGCATATGGAGGTTGTGCGTGGCATATACAGGGGGAGCTCGCATATGGAGGTTGTGCGTGGCATATACAGGGGGAGCTGACATATGGAGGTTGTGCATGACATATACAGGGAGAGAAGAGGCCAGAATTTTCCCAATGCTTCCCTCATCATTTTCCAGCTGGTGGTATACTGCGCGATGAATCGGACCTGTTGGGTATCTTCCATCTTAATGTTTGGTTTCAGTAACTCTAATATGGGGGTACCTCTTACCCTCCTGAATGCTTTCCTGTCGATTCTTCTAATATATCCTTTAGTGCAGTGGTGTCCACACTGTGCAGTGATGAGGCAGTGACCCAAGAAAGTTTAATGTAAACGTAGGTTTTAATGTCCAAAAAACTTGCAAACAAAAGAAATGGTATCCTCCGGACCGCAGCCGGGAAGCAAAACACTCCATAAATGCGTCCGGCTGCTGGGGGACAACCGCACCACAGTATCATGCTGCGGGTTTTCCTTAACAATTCCTTGGTCAAATAATTTGACCAGGCTCATGCATGCTTATTTTATTCTTCCTTGTGACTCACAGGAGTCTTGCTGTGACCACAAGGTTTTCCAGCGGATCTAATACTCGACCCTCGCAATTTACACCAGTCACTGCTTCACATACGCCCCCCCGTTCAAACTTGTGGGGTTGAACATTTGTTACCATACAAGGGGGCCTGGATAGGGCTTCCGTATTTCCCTGTGACTTTCCTGCCTGATGATCCAGTGAGAAACTGAAGTTTTGTAGGGACAGGAACCATCTGGTGACCCAAGCATTCCTCTTTTTTGTGTTTCTCATGCAGACAAGGGATGAATTGGTCTGTTACCAAACTAAACTGATGCCCAACCAAAAAATAGTGTAGGGACTTCAAGGCCCAATTAATCGCCAGGCACTCCTCCACTATGCTATAATTTTTCCCTGCCGGGGTCAGTTTCCTGCTCGGATAGGTGACTGGATGCTCATCTCCATTCACCTCCTGCGACAGCACCGCTCCTGAGGCATTGATTTGCACGATAAAAGTTTCTTTGAAGTTGGGGCTGATGATGACTGGCTGTCCACACAATGCTGACTTCAGGGATTGGAATGCTTCCTCCGCTTGAGGATTCCACCAGACCATAACTGACTTCTTACCTTTTAACAGGTCAGTTAGGGGTGCCGATTTCCCCGCAATATTGAGTATAAACCAGCAATAGTACCCAATGTTGCCAAGAAAAGTCCTTATCTGTTTGGTACTTAACGACCTGTGTCAGTTTTGGATGGCCACGATCTTGTTTACTTGGGTTGTGATAACTCTACAGTCAATCACATAACCTACGTACCGGGCTTCCATGAATCCTATCGCGCATTTCTTTGGGTTTGCTGTTAACCCTGTGACTTAGAGACTCCAGCACTGCTTGTACCTGGGACAGATGGGTCTCCCAGTTGGTACTAAAGATGACTATGTCATCCAAATACGCCGATGCGTATTTCCGGTGAGGCTCTGACTCTATGTCCATCGGGCTCTGGAATGTGGCCGGAGCCCTTCTAACACAAAAGGCAAGATAACATAGTGATATAGACCCTCTGGCTTATAAATGTGGTCTTCTCTTTAGCTGATTCTGTTAGCTGGAACTGCCAGTAACCATTGGTGAAATAGAGCGTGGTGAAGTACTGGGCCTTTCCCAGTGTCTCAATTAGCTCGTCCACGTAGGGCATTGGATGGAGATCAAATTTTGACACCTCATTTAACTTTCTGAAGTCATTACAGAAGCGTAATGACCCGTCTCATTTAGGTATTAGCACAATGGGGCTAGCCCACTCACTACGGGACTCCTCGATGACTCCCAATTGAAGCATTTGTTTCACTTCAGCTGCTATGGCTTTCCTCTGGGCTTCTGGCACCTGGTATGGTTTCACCTGTACCTTTACCTGGGGCTCAGTGACAATGTCATGTTGGATCATTGAGGTTCAACCCGGTAGCTCTGAGAATATGTCCGTATTACGCTGCACCAAAGCTCGAGCCTTTCATTGCTGCTGTTTTGTGAGAGCGTCATTTTACTTTTACCTCACACCCGGCCGCATCCCTGCCCGGGGCCAGAGAGTTCCCCGTTGGAGTCGCCTCGATGACTAAGCACTCCCGGTCCTTCCAGGCTTTTAGCAGGTTAACATGATACAGTTGCTCGGGTTTCCTTTTCCTGGGTTGGTGCTCCCTATAATTCACTTCGCCAACCTTCCCTTGTATCTCAAGTGGCCCCTGCCACTTGGCCATGAGCTTTCTCTCTGGGTTGGGCACTAGTACCAACACCCAGTCTCCTTCTTTAAAGGTCCTGACTGTGGCCCTTTTATTATAGGTGCGGCTCTGAGCGGCCTGGGCATCCAACAGATGCTCCTTTACTGTGTGCCGCACAGCCGCAATCTGATCCTCCATAATTGCCACGTGCTCGATGACACTCTTATCTGGAGTGGGCTCCTGTTCACACGTCTCCTTGGCTACATCCAGCAGTCCCCTCGGGTGCCTGCCATACAATAGCTCAAATGTGGAGAACCCCGTGGATGCCTGCGGTACCTCTCGAATGATGAACATTAGATAGGGCGGTAACATGTCCCAATCACTCCCATCCTTGGCAACCACCTTTTTGAGCATGGCTTTGAGGGTCTGATTAAACCTCTCCACAACCCGTCAGTTTGTGTGTGGTACACCGACATACAGTCATATGAAAAAATTTGGGCACCCCTATTAATCTTAAGCTTAAGGTTTTATAAAAATTGTTTTTTTTGCAACAGCTATTTCAGTTTCATATATCTAATAACTGTTGGACACAGTAATGTTTCTGCCTTGAAATGAGGTTTATTGTACTAACAGAAAATGTGCAATCTGCATTCAAACAAAATTTGACAGGTGCATAAGTATGGGCACCCTTATCATTTTCTTGTTTGAAATAGTCCTACCTACTTTTTACTGACTTACTAAAGCACTTTTTTTGGTTTTGTAACCTCATTGAGCTTTGAACTTCATAGCTAGGTGTATGCAATCATGAGAAAAGCTACTCAAAGTGGCCACTTGCAAGTTGTTCTCCTGTTTGAATCTCCTCTGAAGAGTGGCATCATGGGCTCCTCAAAACAACTGTCAAATGATCTGAAAACAAAGATTATTCAACATAGTTGTTCAGGGGAAGGATACAAAAAGCTGTCTCAGAGATTTAACCTGTCAATTTCCACTGTGAGGAACATAGTAAGGAAATGGAAGAACACAGGTACAGTTCTTGTTAAGGCCAGAAGTGGCAGGCCAAGAAAAATATCAGAAAGGCAGAGAAGAATGGTGAGATCAGTCAAGGACAATCCTCAGACCATCTCCAGAGAGCTGCAGCATCAACTTGCTGCAGATGGTGTCACTGTGCATCGGTCAACTATACAACGCACTGTGTTTTTTTGCCGCCATGCATAACGCCTTTTTGTATTACCAAACAACTCAATCTTGGTTTCATGAGTCCACGGGACCTTCTTCCAAAAAGAAATTGGCTTCTCCAAATGTGCTTTTGCATACCTCAGCCGACTCAGTTTGTGGCGTGCTTGCAGAAACGGCTTCTTTTGCATCACTCTCCCATACAGCTTCTGCTTCTGCAAAGTGCGTTGTATAGTTGACCGATGCACAGTGACACCATCTACAGCAAGTTGATGCTGCAGATCTCTGGAGGAGGCATGAGGATTGTCCTTGACTGATCTCACCATTCTTCTTCTCTGCCTTTCTGATGTTTTTCTTGGCCTGCCACTTCTGGCCTTAACAAGAACTGTACCTGTGTTCTTCCATTTCCTTACTATGTTCCTCACAGTGGAAATTGACAGGTTAAACCTCTGAGACAGCTTTTTGTATCCTTCCCCTGAACAACTATGTTGAATAATCTTTGTTTTCAGATCATTTGACAGTTGTTTTGAGGAGCCCATGATGCCACTCTTTGGAGGAGATTCAAACAGGAGAACAACTTGCAAGTGGTCACTTTAAGTAGCTTTTCTCATGATTGCATACACCTAGCTATGAAGTTCAAAGCTCAATGAGGTTACAAAACCAAAAAAGTGCTTTAGTAAGTCAGTAAAAAGTAGGTAGGAGTATTTTAAACAAGAAAATGATAAGGGTGCCCATACTTATGCACCTGTCAAATTTTGTTTGAATGCAGATTGCACATTTTCTGTTAGTACAATAAACCTCATTTCAAGGCAGAAACATTACGGTGTCCAACAGTTATTAGATATATGAAACTGAAATAGCTGTTGCAAAAAAAACAATTTTTATAAAACATTAAGCTTAAGATTAATAGGGGTGCCCAAACTTTTTCATATGACTGTACATAGCTGTTTAATCCAGGGCAGCTTACATAGCTCCCTGGTCACCTAAGACATAAAAGGAGTTTCCTGATCTGTAAGGATCTCCTTGTGTAGCCCAAGGCAACAAAACATGGCAAATAGTTCACAAGCTATTAGTTTAGCCGAAGTGTGGCGGAGAGGTATTGCCTCTGGGTACCGGGTAGCGTCTGCAACTACTAATATGTGTTGGTGGTCCCGGACACATTTAACTATTGGCCCTACCAGATCCATTGCAATCCGCTCAAAAAGTACCTCTATAATGGGCCAATGGACTCTGGTAGTTCGCAGTGGGTGAGGTTATTTGGCACTCCAGACATGTGTCGCAGCACCTTCGGACCTCAGTGTAGACACCAGGCCAAAAAAAAACTGCTGTAGTATGCACTCCTGCTTCTTGTTGGCCCCCAAATGCACTCCCAGCATGTGAGTGTGAGCCATCTTTATCTTTCTTTTTTTCTTTATATAGCGCTAACAAATTCTGCAGTGCTTTACAGTTTACACACATTATCATCGCTGTTCCCGATGGGGCCCACAATCTAAATTCCCTATCAGTATGTTTTTGGAATGTGGGAGGAAACCGGAGTGCCCGGAGGAAACCCACGCAAAAACGTGGAGAACATACAAACTCCTTGCAGATGTTGTCCTTGGTGGGATTTGAACCCAGGACTTAAGCTCTGCAAGGCTGCAGTGCTAACCACTGAACCACCGTGCTGCCCTGAGCCATGATGAGCACTGCCTGACGATAGGATTGGGGCACTACCAGGTGTTCTACCTGAACCCAGATTTTATCAACCCTGTACAGTAACTCCTGGTTGATCATCATCCGGGGAAACACCGTCTCTGCACCCGGTTGCTGAGCCACCTCATTCACCTTGATTACTCTTTCCCGTGCCTGGGTCAGAGTGGGATCCTGGAGCTGGGTGGTCCCGAACTTACCAGGGGACACCCCCAGCTCAGGGATCGGTGGGGCCTTCTCAACTTCATCTATTATTTGTCTGCTACTGTTGCTGATACTGTTATTTGTCTGCTCATGTTGCTGCCGCTAACACTGCAGCTCCTGCTGGTACTGCACGTGTTGCTGCTCCTGCTGCCACTGCTGAGCAAGGACCAACTGTTTTAACAGCAAATTCATCTTGTCCGCAGGCTTGAGCTGTAGCGTTGCTGGCCTAATTATCAACATGCATCACACTTTGGGGTATGCCTCAGTTCACACTCTCCTCATTCTCCAACCATATGTAGTGCAGCAGTATCTCCAACCCTCCTAAATGCTTTGCGGATGATTCTTCTAATATATCCTATAGTGCAGTGGTGTCCACGCTGTGCAGTGATGAGGCAGTAACCCAAGAAAGTTCAATGTAAACGTAGGTTTTAATGTCCAAAAAAACTTGCAAACAAAAGAAATGGTATCCTCCAGATCGCAGCCAGGAAGCAAAACAGTCCATAAATTTGTCCGGTTGCCGGGGCCGACTGCACTATTTTATCACGTTGTGGGGTGCCAGGAGTTTGCCCCACTGGGCTCTGTGTTTCCTCACACAGGCAGAGCTTTTGCAGGCACCATGCCAACTCCAACCTGACACACCGAAACCCCTTCCTGCAGGTTTTTTTTCCTCAACTCGACTCTGTGGCCATGGGCCACTTGTAAGATCTAGGCTGGAGGAAACTGACCAGCCCCACTACCTTCCTGCAGTACGTTTAAAAAATAAAAGCCCATACTGGGTTTTCCTTAATTCCTTGGCGAAATAACTTAATCAGGTTCATGCTTACTTTTATTCTTCCTTGTGACTCGCAGGTGTCCTGCTGTGACCACAAGGCACTCCAGCGGATCTAATATGCTTCTGAGCATCCTGAGGGACACATAGCGACCCTCGCAAATCACACCAGTTGCTGCTTCTCTATTCCCCCTCTCTAAATCTGTTGGATAATTGTCTGGATTGCTCCAGGAAAGTCCTATTGTCTGAACCATTCTTCCGGAGTCTGAGGAACTCACCTGTGGGGATGGTATTAATCAGGGGTCTTGGATGTGAAGATTTTGCACATAATAGTGAATTAACCGCAGTTTCCTTTCTAAATACCTTTGTTTGCAAGTTGTTATCAACATCTATGTAGATGGACAGATCAAGGAAATCCATATTGAATTAATTATAGCTACTGGTTAGATTGATATTCAGGGGATTTTCGTATAGATCCTGTACGAATGTTAGGAGTTCCTTCCACTGCCAAATGAGAAATATGTCATCAATAAAGCGTAACCACGGGTGGACTTTCTCAATATTTGGGGATTAGTCACTTCATCCCCCATCTCCTCGAATGCTTTGCTTGACTCTGTGTTGAGAAGGTCAGTGGGATAATTGCGGGCTTTAAACTTATCGGACATTTCCTGTAGCCTGGTTACCTTAATGTTGGGATGGTAACCAGGCTACAGGAAATGTCAGATAAGTTTAAAGCCCGCAATTATCCCACTGACCTTCTCAACACAGAGTCAACCAGAGCACTCGAGGAGATGGGGGATGAAGTGACTAATGCCCCAAAAAACCTGAGACTTCCATTTGTACATGGACACCACCCCACAATGTGCAAAATACATAATTTGATTCGGGCACACTGGCCACTTTTAAATAAAGCCTATCCAACCATTCCTATTTTTAAGGAGCCCCCCTTGATGTGCACTAGAAGGCCCAAAAACATAAGGGATAGGGTCGTTTTAGCTGACCTCGGTACACAGAGAACACCAGTAACTAGAACACTCTCAGGACACAAACGCACTGGGACCTTTCCGTGCTTGAGCTGTATGAGTTGCTCAAATGTGATCAAGGGCAATGAAGTGGTGCACCCCCGAACTGGCAAGTCATACAAAATAAAAGACTACTATACCTGCAAAACTAACTTTGTAATCTACCGTATTTTCCGGCGTACAAGACGACTTTTTAACCCCTGAAAATCTTCTTAAAAGTCGGGGGTCGTCTTGTACGCCGGGAATCGCCTTGTACGCCGGGTGTATATGGTGGGTGGGGGGGGGAGTGATCCTGATGACGACGAGGGGGCGTCTCACAGAAAAGTGAGTATCCCCCATTACCTTATCATAGCGCTGCAGCGTGGGGTCTCTGTGCTGGGAGCGGCGGCGGCTGCTGTGCTGTGGCGGCTCCTCTTCTGCAGTGTGGGGCCTGTGGGGCGGTGGCGGCGGCGGCGTATCTTCATGCAGTCGGGGCTCCTCCGGCATCTCAGCCTGGAAGCCCCGCCGGCAACTCCATCGGTACAATGCGCTGGCCTCCGGGAAAATGGCCGCTGCTTAGATTCAGATCTCGTTGAGATCTGAATCTGAGCATGCGCAGCCCCCAGCGGCCGGGCCACCGCATCGCACCTATTGAGCTGCCTCCGGGAAAATGGCCACTGCTCAGATTCAGATCTCGTCTCCCGAGATCTCGGGACGAGATCTGAATCTGAGCAGCGGCCATTTTCCCGGAGGCCACCTGACCGCATTGTACCCATGGAGTTGCCGGCGGGGCTTCCAGTCTTTGAGATGCCGGAGGAGCCCCGACTGTATGAAGATACGCCGCCGCCACCGCCCCACAGCACCAGAGGCCCCACACTGCAGAAGAGGAGCCGCCACAGCACAGCACAGCACAGCACAGCACAGCACAGCAGCCGCCGCTCCCAGCACAGAGACCCCACGCTGCAGCGCTATGATAAGGTAATGGGGGATACTCACTTTCCTGTGAGACGCCCCCTCGTCCTCATCAGGATCACTCCCCCCCCCCAAAAGGCACATATTCACCGGCCCTATAAGACGACATAGGGTGTATAAGAAGACCCCCGACTTTTAAGAAGATTTTATTTTTTAACTGGTAAAGTTGGGGGGTCGTCTTATACGCCCAGTCGTCTTATACGCCGGAAAATACGGTACATTATAAAATGTCCCTGCGGGCAATTATACGTAGGTGAGACCACCCAGGCAATTAGGGATCGTATATCCAGCCATAAGTCCACGATTCGATGTGGCGAACTGTGGCTCCCCCTCCCGCTTCACTATAAAGAAGCCAAGCATAGTGTAGCACAACTAAGGTTCCAGGTCATTGAAAAGGTCCCCCGTCCCAGGAGAGGTGGCAGCCATGTAAGATTACTAAAACAACGTGAAACATTTTGGATATACGCTCTTGACACCTTGCACCCACGTGGCTTAAACCGTGAGATAGACTGGCTAGCGTAATTTTATTTCCTATATAGATTCAGTGACCGTTTGCACTAACCTCTAGAACTTGCGCATTCGGGCCGGTAAGACGCATACCCCAATAGCTCCTATATTAGTTTTATTTTTTAGTTATCATTAATTTTTCTAGGTTTCATGTATTCAAATTTATTTTTTTTTCAGGTTTTTTATTTTTTATTTTTTTCATTTCATTAATTTTTTCATTTTTTTCATTCATTTCATTTTTTCATCTCTTCCATTTCATTCATTTTTTCATTTCTTGATTTCATTGCTTTCATTTCTTGCTTTCATTTCATCCATTGTTTTCATTTTGCTTTTAGTTTCATTCCACTGTTTCTTTTCAGTTTGGACTCCTACCATTTATTTGAGTACTGTATCATGATTAAGATGCTAATGATGTATGACTATTTATCACTGTATTTGTTACCCTGTGATATATAACATCCTATATATATATATGTAACACCAACACATGCAACAGACCTGATAGCACGGGTTTAGATATTTAGCAGTTAGTACGCACACGATGGAGCACAACATCAAGGGACACCTTTGATTCTCCCTAATAGGGGCACACTGCGCAAATGCTGGCCATAATTACGCACTGCGCAGGCACTGATCTCAGCACTCAGTGCGCAGGCGCTGACATCCCAGGGCCCAACAGTGCGCACAGTACACTCTGCGCATACATGGACGTCCCCCCACATATCCGGTCACATGACCGAACGAAGTGGCACACACTACGCAAGCGCTGGCCTCTATACACACTGTGCAGGTGCGGATCTCAGCACTCAGTGCGCATGCGCCGATAGCTGAGAGCTCAGCAAGATGCACAGCACCTTCTGCGCAAGCACCGGCGTCCCCCTGCATATCCGGTCATATGACCGGTTGGGGAGCTACAAAAACACCACAGCCACTACCGGCATTAGCCTACTCACTGCCTGGACACACAATAGTGTCGGCTCCCTCCACTTGGCCACCAACCAGGGCCGGACTGGCCATCGGGCAGTTCTGGCAAATGCCAGAAGGGCCGGTGGCAGTAGTGGGCCGCTCGAGTGTGCCGCTGTCGGCACACTCCCCCCGCTGTCGGCGCACTCCCGGCCCCGCATTCAACTATACCGGCGTCATAGACGCCGGTACAGTTGAATGCAATGATGGAGGAGAGAGCGTCTGCTGACGCTTCCTCTCCCATCATTCCCCGCTCTGCCTGCCGCTGACACTGCGGGTGCGCGATGACGTCATATCATCGCGCACCTGCTGTGTGACCGGGCGGGCAGACTGCGACTGCTGAGACCAGAGCCAGAGCAGCAGCGCGGGGCAGGAGGAAAGGTGAGTAGAGTGTTTGTTTTTTTATTTTTTATCAATGAATGATGACTGGATTGTGGAGCTATTGGGGGGGGGGGGTTGTGCTGTATTCCATTCTATGGGCCTCTGCTGCATTATATTCTATGGGGCTGGCTGCATTCCATTCTATGGGCCTCTGCTGCATTATATTCTATGGGGCTGTGCTGCATTCCATTCTATGGGCCTCTGCTGCATTATATTCTATGGGGCTGTGCTGCATTCCATTCTATGGGCCTGTGCTGCATTATATTCTATGGGCCTGTGCTGCATTCAATTCTATGGGCATCTGCTGCATTATATTCTATGGGGCTGTGCTGCATTCCATTCTATGGGCCTCTGCTGCATTATATTCTATGGGGCTGGCTGCATTCCATTCTATGGGCCTCTGCTGCATTATATTCTATGGGGCTGGCTGCATTCCATTCTATGGGCCTCTGCTGCATTATATTCTATGGGGCTGGCTGCATTCCATTCTATGGGCCTCTGCTGCATTATATTCTATGGGGCTGTGCTGCATTCCATTCTATGGGCCTCTGCTGCATTATATTCTATGGGGCTGTGCTGCATTCCATTCTATGGGCCTCTGCTGCATTATATTCTATGGGGCTGTGCTGCATTCCATTCTATGGGCCTCTGCTGCATTATATTCTATGGGCCTGTGCTGCATTCAATTCTATGGGCCTCTGCTGCATTATATTCTATGGGGCTGGCTGCATTCCATTCTATGGGCCTCTGCTGCATTATATTCTATGGGGCTGGCTGCATTCCATTCTATGGGCCTCTGCTGCATTATATTCTATGGGGCTGTGCTGCATTCCATTCTATGGGCCTCTGCTGCATTATATTCTATGGGGCTGGCTGCATTCCATTCTATGGGCCTCTGCTGCATTATATTCTATGGGGCTGTGCTGCATTCCATTCTATGGGCCTCTGCTGCATTATATTCTATGGGGCTGTGCTGCATTCCATTCTATGGGCCTCTGCTGCATTATATTCTATGGGGCTGTGCTGCATTCCATTCTATGGGCCTCTGCTGCATTATATTCTATGGGCCTGTGCTGCATTCAATTCTATGGGCCTCTGCTGCATTATATTCTATGGGGCTGGCTGCATTCCATTCTATGGGCCTCTGCTGCATTATATTCTATGGGGCTGGCTGCATTCCATTCTATGGGCCTCTGCTGCATTATATTCTATGGGGCTGTGCTGCATTCCATTCTATGGGCCTCTGCTGCATTATATTCTATGGGCCTGTGCTGCATTCAATTCTATGGGCCTCTGCTGCATTATATTCTATGGGGCTGGCTGCATTCCATTCTATGGGCCTGTGCTGCATTATATTCTATGGGCCTGTGCTGCATTGTATTCTATGGGCCTGTGCTGCATTCCTTTCTATGGGCCTGTGCTGCATTATATTCTATGGGCCTGTGCTGCATTCCATTCTATGGACCTGTGCTGCATTATATTATATGGGCCTGTGCTGCATTATATTCTATGGGGCTGTGCTGCATTCCATTCTATGGGCCTGTGCTGCATTATATTGTATGGGGGCTGTGCTGCATTACATTCTATGGGGCTGTGCTGCATTATATTGTATGGGGGCTGTGCTGCATTACATCCTATGGTGGCTGGCTGCATTACATTCTATGGGGGCTGTGCTGCATTACATTCTATGGGGGCTGTGCTGCTGCATTACATTCTATGGGGGCTGTGCTGCATTACATTCTATGGGGCTGTGCTGCATTACATTCTATGGGGGCTGTGCTGCATTACATTCTATGGGGCTGTGCTGTATTATAGTCTATGGGGGCTGGCTGTATTACATTCTATGGGGGCTGTGCTGTTTTACATCCTATGGTGGCTGGCTGCATTACATTCTATGGGGGCTGTGCTGCATTACATTCTATGGGGGCTGTGCTGCATTACATTCTATGGGGGCTGTGCTGCATTACATTCTATGGGGGCTGTGCTGCATTACATTCTATGGGGCTGTGCTGCATTACATTCTATGGGGGCTGTGCTGCATTACATTCTATGGGGCTGTGCTGTATTATAGTCTATGGGGGCTGGCTGTATTACATTCTATGGGGGCTGTGCTGTTTTACATCCTATGGTGGCTGGCTGCATTACATTCTATGGGGGCTGTGCTGCATTACATTCTATGGGGGCTGTGCTGCATTACATTCTATGGGGGCTGTGCTGCATTACATTCTATGGGGCTGTGCTGTATTATAGTCTATGGGGGCTGGCTGTATTACATTCTATGGGGGCTGTGCTGTATTACATTCTATGGGGGCTGAGCTGTAATGCTGGATACAGCTGTAATTATATGTTATATAGTCATGTTACACGCACCTCACTTCTTGTAGCCTACAAGTGTACAAAGATATTATACAGTCACCATGTGACAAGTGGGCCTGTGTGACTTCAAATGCCAGGGCTGAATTTTAGTCCCAGTCTGGCCCTGCCACCAATGCTCGCCTCAGGTGCAGGAAAACGAGGGGATTTGGACGTAAGACCCCAGCACATATTCCAGATAAGTAAAACGCTTTGTTCTGCCTTCAGCTATATAATATTCTCTTGTTCACAGCGCTATCACCCTCTGTTCCCCTTGGGATATGTCAAACTGCACAGGGACCATACCGCCTGAACTGTACGTACTCAAGCCAGGTATTTTATACATGCCCTTGAGACCCCAGCACCATTTTGTTTACAAACCAACTAATACTTTGTTATAATCTTCAGCCCTATACCATTCTCTTGTCCACAGTACTGTCTCCCCTTGCTCCCACTGGGAAATACCAAGCTGCACGGGGACCACATAGCCTGATCTGCACCCCAGACTCAATATACAAAACAGGTACTGGCTTACATGCACCCACATATTGATAGTTTACAATCCCCCCCGTGTTTACTTTATTTTAATTTTTTTACAATCTTTACATTCCCTGGTCACTTTACAACTGTAGGCTTGATCCCAGCTGGAACTACGTTCATTTTGCACTGGCGAGTACCTAGACCATACCAGTTTGGTTAGTATTTATAACTTTGGGGGATTTTGTATGTGGGACTCTAATGGACCTAGCTCCTTCCTGAACCTTATACACACTGACCCAGAGCACTATCTTTGGTCACCTTATTTCAGAAGGATATTATCCTAGCTCCAATCAGGCCGCAGTAACCCTACACGACGTCTTATGTCCTAGGGGGCGTTTCGCCAGTTAGCATCTCTACAAACACTGAGTTTAGATACTCAGTTCTTGCATTGCAATTTTACTATGCATTATCTGTTGCAGGTTACATAACTGCGTCCTTTACCAGACTCACCGAACACACAGTGACCTTACTGTTATGAATTCTGTTTGGGGTATGTTCGCTTGCCTTTTCCGTCTCAATACTATATACTATACACTGTATGTCTTCGAACCATTCTCCTTGATCTCAGGTCCTTCTTAGCTCCATGTACCTTACATGATATATGTCCTTGACCTTGGATGGATATGCCTTACCATGACCATTAGCTTTTGACATGTATTCATTAATGTAAATATGTAAATATGTGTTTTTTTTGTAATCTTGTTTGTTTCTCTGCTTGTTCCAGCGATGTTGTGATCAAGGCCACGGGCTGGCCGAAACGTTATTATCGCCTATCGCTACTATCACAAACTTTTATCTGAATAAACTTTTGATATAAGCAACTTGAAATATACGAGTGCAGTGATCTTTTTTTCTACATATTGTCTCCATAGACAGTGTCAGACAGTACACAAACAGTACCAGAGTGCCCCAATAAACAGTGTCAGTGTGCATAAGCAGTGCTAGGGAGTACACATAAACTGTACCAGAGTGCCCCATAAGCAGGGGGCACTGGATCGCCCCCAGGGGCCGTGGGGTACTCGGTACTGGGTCCTGCGGTTCACAGGGGGATGTCACGGTGGCTGACCCAGTCCATGGCCCTGGAATGTCCGTGTGAAAGGGAAAGGTCTTTAAGGGGAATGTTCGTGACGCCACCTGTGGTATTCGGTCAGGGTGACCGACGCTGCTTTAAGGGGTCCGCTGGGGTGATGTTATGGCAGCTAGATGGTATACCTTCACACAGGTGAAATATGTCCCCAGGGCTTCCCAGTGTGTAGACGGTGGATGGTGAGAGGCACAGTGAAGAACGAGGACACAAGGTTGCAGTCTCTTTACCTTTACTGTAGACTTCAGCATCCACAATCCAGAGCACCAGATCACAGGGCAGGCAGAGTCCGGCCGGTTTGGAGGCAAGTCCAGAGTCCCCTTGTCCAGGTGGAAATCAGTAGCCTTCCCTTGCGCTGCAGTGGTGTAGTCCCTTACTGCCTATGGCTTCACATAAGGGTCTCACAGATGTGGTGTTCTTCTCTCTCTGTCCCCCATATAGGATAGGACACAATCCGTATGACTGGTGACTTGAGCCTGTTTATAGGGTCTCTTAGATAACTTGGCTCTGTGGGATGTCACCGTATCTCCTGGGTATAGATCGGACAGGTAATGTGGAATTAGCTGTCCTGCCAGTCTCTGAAATAAGGCGTAGAGGTCCTTACTCCCTCGGTGTTCTGGCTACCGTGCTTTTGCGCCTCAGAAGGAGACAGCTTGAGCGGGACTGGTCCCCTTCTGGTATCCTCTCCTTTGCTTCGACTTCCTTCACGCTCTCTGCGATACATTTCTGCCTTTCAATGTCTCTTTCTGGGAGCTGCAGCTCTGAGGGCATGCACAGCTCCTTTGACCCTCTGTCCTCCTCAGACTCTGGTCTGGAACTGTTATGATCCTAATGGCAGAGGATCTCAGGAGTACCAGCTAAGTCTGCAAACACAAAAAACCAGCTCATAGGGAAGTGGTAACTTGGCTGACCGTATACCCTGATCCTGGCACAACAACTAGCAGCAGCCGGAGAACGTACCTACGTTGATTCTAGACGTCTCGCGCCAGCCGGAGAACTAACTAACCCTTTCAGAGAAAATAAGACCTCTCTTGCCTCAAGGGAAATGACCCCAAAGTTATAATACAAGCCCCCAACAAATAATAATGGTGAGGTAAGAAGAAATGACAAACGTAAGAATGAACTAGATTTAGCAAAGAGAGGCCCACTGACTAATAGCAGAAAATAGGAAGATGACTTATACGGTCAGTAAAAAACCCTACAAAATATCCACGCTGAGTATCCAAGAACCCCCGCACCGACTAACGGTGTGGGGGGAGAATAACAGCCCCCCTTGAGCTTCCAGCAAAATCAGGAATCACATTTTAAACAAAGCTGGAACAAAATAAGGGAAATTCAAATGCACAAAAATAAGAAAGCAGGACTTAGCTTATCTTGCAAAATCAGGAGACCAGGAGACAGGAGAAAACAGACATGGTCTGATAACAACGAATCCAGGCACAATACAGAGTATCCAGGAAGTTTATATAGGCACACCCAAGGCCAAACAAACCAGGTGGGTGCCAACCTGGGGAAAGACACTCCAAGTGCCATACCGCTAATGACCACAAGAGGGAGCCAAGAAATATAGTTCACAACAGTACCCCCCCTTTAAGGAGGGGTCACCGAACCCTCACCAAGACCACCAGGGCGATCAGGATGAGCAGCGTGAAAGGCACGAACCAAATCGGCCGCATGAACATCAGAGGCGACCACCCAGGAATTGTCCTCCTGATCATAGCCCTTCCATTTGACCAGATACTGAAGCCTCCGTCTAGAGAGACGAGAGTCCAAGATCTTCTCCACCACATACTCCAACTCGCCCTCAACCAACACCGGAGCAGGAGGCTCAGCAGCAGGAACCATAGGCACCACGTACCGCCGTAACAAAGACCTATGGAACACATTGTGAATGGCAAACGACACCGGAAGATCCAAACGAAACGACACTGGATTAAGGACTTCCAAAATTTTATAAGGACCGATAAAGCGAGGCTTAAACTTAGGAGAGGAAACCTTCAGAGGGACATACCGAGAAGACAACCAAACCAAATCCCCAACACGAAGACGGGGACCCACACCGCGGCGGCGGTTGGCAAAGCGCTGAGCCTTCTCCTGTGACAACTTCAAGTTGTCCACCACAAGATTCCAAATCCGCTGCAACCTATCCACCACGGAATCCACCCCAGGACAGTCAGAAGGTTCAACATGACACGAGGAAAACCGCGGATGAAAACCAGAGTTGCAGAAAAATGGCGAAACCAAAGTAGCGGAACTTGCCCGATTATTAAGGGCAAACTCAGCCAATGGCAGGAAGGTCACCCAATCATCCTGATCCGCAGAAACAAAACATCTCAAATAAGCCTCCAGCGTCTGATTAGTACGCTCCGTTTGGCCATTAGTCTGAGGATGAAAGGCAGATGAAAATGACAAATCGATGCCCATCCTAGCACAAAAGGATCGCCAGAATCTGGACACAAACTGGAATCCTCTGTCAGACACGATATTCTCAGGAATGCCGTGCAAACGAACCACATTCTGAAAGAACAAAGGAACCAAATCGGAAAAGGAAGGCAATTTAGGCAAGGGCACCAAATGGACCATCTTGGAAAGACGATCACAGACCACCCAGATGACAGACATTCCTTGAGACACTGGAAGATCTGAAATGAAATCCATGGAAATGTGCGTCCAAGGTCTCTTCGGGATAGGCAAGGGCAAAAGTAACCCGCTGGCACGAGAACAGCAAGGCTTAGCCCGAGCACAAATCCCACAGGACTGCACAAAAGATTGCACATCCCTCAACAGGGACGGCCACCAAAAGGACCTAGCCACCAAATCTCTGGTACCAAAAATCCCAGGATGCCCTGCCAACACTGAGGAATGAATCTCGGAAATAACTCTACTGGTCCATTTATCAGGAACAAACAGTCTGTCAGGTGGGCAAGAGTCAGGTCTACCAGCCTGAAATCTCTGCAACACACGTCGCAAATCAGGAGAAATGGCCGACAAGATTACTCCCTCTTTAAGAATACCCGCTGGCTCTGAGACTCCAGGAGAGTCAGGCACAAAACTCCTAGAAAGAGCATCAGCCTTCACATTCTTTGAACCAGGCAGGTACGAGACCACAAAGTCAAAACGGGAGAAAAACAACGACCAACGAGCCTGTCTAGGATTCAGGCGCTTAGCGGACTCGAGGTACATCAGATTTTTGTGATCAGTCAAGACCACCACACGATGCTTAGCTCCCTCGAGCCAATGACGCCACTCCTCAAATGCCCACTTCATAGCCAACAACTCCCGATTACCAACATCATAGTTCCGCTCAGCAGGCGAAAATTTCCTAGAAAAAAAAGCACATGGTCTCATCACAGAGCAACCAGAGCCTTTCTGCGACAAAACAGCCCCTGCACCGATCTCAGAAGCGTCTACTTCAACCTGAAAGGGAAGTGAGACATCAGGCTGGCACAAAACAGGCGCCGAAGTAAACCGGCGCTTCAACTCCTGGAAGGCCTCCACGGCCGCAGGAGCCCAATTAGCAACATCAGAACCTTTCTTGGTCATATCCGTCAAAGGTTTTACAACGCTAGAAAAATTAGCAATAAAACGACGGTAGAAATTAGCAAAACCCAAGAACTTCTGAAGACTCTTAACGGACGTGGGTTGAGTCCAATCATGAATAGCTCGGACCTTGACTGGGTCCATCTCCACAGTAGAAGGGGAGAAAATAAAACCCAAAAAGGAAACCTTCTGCACTCCAAAGAGACACTTTGAGCCCTTCACAAACAAAGCATTATCACGCAAAACCTGCAACACCATCCTGACCTGCTTTGCATGAGAATCCCAATCATCAGAGAAAACCAGAATATCATCCAGATAAACAATCATAAATTTATCCAGATACTTCCGGAAAATGTCATGCATAAAGGACTGAAACACTGAGGGGGCATTAGAAAGCCCAAAGGGCATCACCTCAAAATGTACTCAAAATGTACTCAAAATGACCTTCGGGCGTATTGAATGCAGTTTTCCATTCATCTCCCTGCTTAATGCGCACAAGGTTGTACGCACCGTGAAGATCTATCTTGGTGAACCACTTGGCACCCTTAATCCGGGCAAACAAGTCCGACAATAGTGGCAAAGGATACTGAAATTTGACAGTGATTTTATTCAAAAGCCGATAGTCTATACACGGTCTCAAAGACCCGTCTTTCTTGGCCACAAAAAAGAATCCCGCACCAAGAGGGGAAGAGGATGGACGAATATGTCCCTTCTCCAAAGACTCCTTAATATAAGCACGCATCGCGGCATGCTCAGGTACAGACAGATTAAATAGTCGTCCCTTAGGAAATTTACTACCAGGAATCAAATCTATAGCGCAGTCACAGTCCCTATGAGGAGGAAGGGCACTGGACCTGGACTCACTGAATACATCCTGATAGTCCAACAAATACTCAGGGACTTCAGAAGGAGTAGAAGAAGCAACAGACACCGACGAGGAATCGCAATGAATTCCCTGACAACCCCAACTTGACACGGACATTGCCTTCCAATCCAAAACTGGATTATGGGTCTGTAACCATGGCAGACCCAGAACAACCAAATCCTGCATTTTATGCACAACAAGAAAACGAATCACCTCCCGATGTTCAGGAGACATGCACATGGTCACTTGTGTCCAATACTGCGCCTTATTCTCCGCCAATGGCGTAGCATTAATTCCTCTAAGAGGAATAGGATTTTCTAAAGGCTCTAGGACAAAACCACAGCGCTTGGCAAACGATAAATCCATAAGACTCAGGGCAGCACCTGAATCCACAAATGCCATAACAGGGTAGGAAGATAATGAGCAAATCAAAGTCACAGACAAAATGAACTTAGGCTGCAAATTACCAATGGCGACAGGACTAACAACCTTTGATGGCCGTTTAGAGCATGCCGAGATAACATGTGTAGAATCACCACAGTAAAAACACAACCCATTCTGACGCCTATGATTTTGCCATTCGGTTCTAGTCAGTATTCTATCACATTGCATTGAGTCAGGTGTCCGATCAGACAACACCGCCAGAGGATTAGCAGTTTTGCGCTCCCGCAAACGCCGATCAACCTGGATGGCCAGAGCCATAGAATCATTCAGACTTGTAGAAATGGGAAAACCCACCATCACATTCTTAATGGCTTCAGAAAGGCCATTTCTGAAATTTGCGGCCAGAGCACACTCATTCCATTGAGTAAGCACGGACCATTTCCGAAATTTTTGGCAGTACACCTCAGCTTCATCCTGGCCCTGAGAGATAGCCAGCAATGCTTTTTCTGCCTGTATTTCAAGATTGGGCTCCTCATAAAGCAATCCGAGCGCCAGAAAAAACGCATCAATATTTGCCAATGCCGGATCTCCTGGCGCCAATGAGAAAGCCCAATCCTGAGGGTCGCCACGCAAGAAGGAGATAACAATTTTAACTTGTTGAGCTGAGTCTCCAGACGAACGAGGTCTCAAAGATAGAAACAATTTACAATTATTCCTAAAATTCCCAAATTTAAATCGATCTCCAGAGAACAGCTCAGGAATAGGTATCTTAGGTTCTGACATAGGACTGCTAATAACAAAATCCTGAATGCCCTGCACACGTGCAGCAAGCTGATCCACACTAGTAATCAGAGTCTGAACATTCATGTCTGCAGCAGAGCTTCAAGCCACTCAGAGATAAAGGGGAGGAAGAAAAAAAAACAAAAAAAACTCAGACTTCTTTTCTTATAATCCCGCTTCAGCAATGCACTTTATGGCCTGGATTACTGTTATGATCCTAATGGCAGAGGATCTCAGGAGTACCAGCTAAGTCTGCAAACACAAAAAACCAGCTCATAGGGAAGTGGTAACTTGGCTGACCGTATACCCTGATCCTGGCACAACAACTAGCAGCAGCCGGGGAACGTACCTACGTTGGTTCTAGACGTCTCGCGCCAGCCGGAGAACTAACTAACCCTTTCAGAGAAAATAAGACCTCTCTTGCCTCAAGGGAAAAGACCCCAAAGTTATAATACAAGCCCCCAACAAATAATAACGGTGAGGTAAGAAGAAATGACAAACGTAAGAATGAACTAGATTTAGCAAAGAGAGGCCCACTGACTAATAGCAGAAAATAGGAAGATGACTTATACGGTCAGTAAAAAACCCTACAAAATATCCACGCTGAGTATCCAAGAACCCCCGCACTGACTAACGGTGTGGGGGGAGAATAACAGCCCCCCTTGAGCTTCCAGCAAAATCAGGAATCACATTTTAAACAAAGCTGGAACAAAATAAGGGAAATTCAAATGCACAAAAATAAGAAAGCAGGACTTAGCTTATCTTGCAAAATCAGGAGACCAGGAGACAGGAGAAAACAGACATGGTCTGATAACAACAAATCCAGGCACAATACAGAGTATCCAGGAAGTTTATATAGGCACACCCAAGGCCAAACGAACCAGGTGGGTGCTAACCTGGGGAAAGACACTCCAAGTGCCATACCGCTAATGACCACAAGAGGGAGCCAAGAAATATAGTTCACAACATGGAACTAACAGAACTCCAGTCTGGAGCCCTGCCTGGAACTGACTCCTGTCTGGAACTGACTAACTTTCCCTACAGACTACCAGTTATATATATAGGGAGTGACCTAATAAATAGGAGCAGAAGCTCCCCCTGGTGGCCTGGAGTGTGAAATGTGTTGCATGTTTGTGATAAATGGATGCAGTTATCCTTCTTTGCCTCCAAATGTAGCATCACTCTCGCTGAGAGGAAAGCAATACCACTGTGATGACCAGGACCCTGGGGCGCCGCACTACAATCTGAGAAAATGGCTAAAAAACCTTCACCAGACACCTGTACAGCTGTATAATGAGGCCCAGGCTTTATAGTGAAGGGACCGGAGTGAGGGCCTGATCCCAGGAGCTACAATCTGAGAAATGGCTAAAAAGTCTTTACTAGACACCTGTACAGCTGTATAATGAGGCCCGGGCTTTATAGTGAAGGGACCATAGTGAGGATCTGATCCCAGGAGCTACAATCTGAGAAAATGGATAAAAAGCCTTCACTAGACTCCTGTACAGCTGTATAATGAGGCCCAGGCTTTATAGTGAAGGAACCGGAGTGAACACATGATCCCGGAGCTACAATCTGAGAAATGGATAAAAAGCCTTCACTAGACTCCTGTACAGCTATATAATGAGGCCCAGGCTTTATAGGGAAGGGACTGGAGTGAGGGCCTGATCCCAGGAGCTATAATCTGAGAAATGGCTAAAAAGCCTTCACTAGACACCTCTACAGCTGTATAATGAGACCCAGGCTTTATAGTGAAGGGACCGGAATGAGGACCTGATTCCAGGAGCTACAATCTGAGAAAATGGATAAAAAGCCTACACTAGACACCTGTACAGCTGTATAATGAGGCCCAGGCTTTATAGTGAAAGGACTGGAGTGAGGGCCTGAACCCAGGAGCTACAGTCTGAGAACACGGCTAAAAAGCCTTCACTAGATACCTCTACAGCTGTATAATGAGGCCCAGGCTTTATAGTGAAGGGACTGGAGTGAGGGCCTGATCCCAGGAGCTACAGTCTGAGAAATGGTAAAAAGCCTTCACTAGGCTCCTGTACAGCTGTATAATGAGGTCCATGCTTTGTAGTGAAGGGCCTGGAGTGAGGACCTGATCCCAGGAGCTACTGGAGCGCCCCGTTAGGGCAGTGGGGTACTCGGTATTGGGTACGGTACTTCACAGGGGGATGTCACGGTGGCTGACCCGGTCCGTGGCCCTGGGACATCCGTATAAAAGGGAAAGGTCTTTAAAGGGATTAAGTTTATGTTCGTGACGCCACCTGTGGTATTCGGACAGGGTGACCGACGCTGCGTTAAGGGGTCCGCTGGGGTGATGTCTGTTGTGAATAACACTTTTGTGAGTTCTGCCCTTGGGTTCCCCCTGGTGGTTGCAAGTGGAACTGCTGCTTCTTGGGTTTAGCATTAGCAGCTGCTTTCACTGATCGCCTCTCCTGGCTCTGCTATTTAACCTGGCTCTGGACTTCAGTCCATGCCAGCTGTCAATGTTTCTGGGTTGGATTCAGATCTCTTCTTGGATTTCTCTGATGGCCTGTCCATTTCAGCAAAAGATAAGTTCTTACTAGTTCTTTTGTTGTCCATTTGCTGTGGACTTAATCGCTCTGCTCATGTTATGTTTTTTCTTGTCCAGCTTGTCAGTATGATATATTCAGTCTAGCTGGAAGCTCTGGGGAAGCAGATTTGCCCTCCACACCATTAGTCGGTGTGGAGATTATTTTTGTAAACTCTGCGTGGATTTTTAGTTTTTAATACTGACCGCACAGTACCCTTTCCTATTCTGTCTATCTAGATTGGTAGTGGCCTCCTTTGCTAAAATCTGTTTTTATTTCTGTGTATGTCATTTCCCTCTCCACTCAGTCAATATTTGTGGGGGGGCTATCTTTCCTTTTGGGGAATTTCTCTGAGGCGAGATAGCTTTCTGTTTCCATCTTTAGGGGTAGTTAGTTCTCAGGCTGTGACGAGGTGTCTAGGGAGTGACAGGAACATCCCACGGCTACTTCTAGTGTTGGTGTTAGGATTAGGAACTGCGGTCAGTACAGATACCACCTCCTCAGAGCTCGTCCCATGTTGCTCCTTAACCACCAGGTCATAACAGTACAGCTGGCCAACAATGTGTTGACTGCATCTCAAAAGAGGGAAGAAAAAAAATTCTGAGCCATTTTTTCTTTGCAGTCTGTTTTGTCTTTTTTTTTCCCCTTAATCTCTGGGTGCTTCAGGACTCTGGTGCTGACATGGATGTTCAGGGTTTATTCTCTCGTGTGGATCAACTCGCTGCAAGGGTACAGAGTATCCAAGATTATGTAGTTCAGACTCTGGTTTTAGAGCCTAAAATTCCTATTCCGGATTTGTTTTTTGGAGATAGATCCAAATTTTTGAACTTTAAAAATAACTGCAGATTATTTTTTGCTTTGAGACCCCGTTCCTCTGGTGACCCCTTTCAGCAGTTGAAGATTGTCATTTCTCTGCTGCGTGGAGACCCGCAGGACTGGGCATTCTCCCTTGAGTCAGGGGATCCTGCATTGCTCAATGTAGACGCATTTTTTCAAGCACTTGGATTGCTGTATGACGAACCTAATTCTGTGGATCAGGCAGAAAAAACCTTGCTGGCTCTGTGTCAGGGTCAGGAAGCGGCAGAAATATACTGTCAGAAATTTAGAAAGTGGTCTGTGCTCACAAAATGGAATGAGTATGCCCTGGCAGCAATTTTCAGAAAGGGTCTTTCTGAAGCCCTAAAAGATGTTATGGTGGGGTTTCCCACGCCTGCTGGTTTGAACGAATCAATGTCTTTGGCCATTCAGAGTGATCGGCGCCTGCGCGAGCGCAAGGTTGTGCACCATATGGCAGTGTCCTCTGAGCGGAGCCCTGGGCCTGTGCAGTGTGATAGGATTTTGACTAGAGCGGAACGGCAGGAATTCAGACGTCAGAATGGGCTGTGTTTTTACTGTGGTGATTCTGCTCATGCTATTTTTGATTGCCCTAAGCGTACTAGGAGGGTCGCTAGGTCTGTTACCATTAGTACTGTACAGCCTAAATTTCTCTTGTCTGTTACCCTGATTTGCTCATTATCGTCCTTTTCTGTTATGGCATTTGTGGATTCAGGCGCTGCCCTGAACTTGATGGATTTAGAGTTCGCCAGACGCTGTGGTTTCCCCTTGCAGCCTTTGCAGAGCCCTATTCCCTTAAGGGGGATTGATGCTACACCATTGGCCAAGAATAAAGCTCAGTACTGGACACAGTTGACAATGTGCATGGCTCCAACACATCAGGAAGATTGTCGTTTTTTGGTATTGCATAATTTGCATGATGTTGTTGTGCTGGGTTTTCCATGGTTACAGGTACATAATCCAGTGCTGGATTGGAAATCTATGTCTGTGACTAGTTGGGGTTGTCAAGGGATACATAGTGATGTTCCTTTGATGTCAATTTCCTCTTCCCCTTCTTCTGAAGTCCCTGAGTTTTTGTCAGATTTCCAGGATATATTTGATGAGCCCAAGTCCAGTTCCCTTCCTCCTCATAGGGACTGTGATTGTGCTATTAACTTGATTCCTGGCTGTAAGTTCCCTAAGGGCCGACTTTTCAATTTGTCTGTGCCAGAGCATGCCGCCATGCGGAGTTATGTAAAGGAGTCTTTGGAGAAGGGGCATATTCGCCCGTCTTCGTCACCGTTGGGAGCTGGATTCTTCTTTCTTGCCAAGAAGGATGGCTCCTTGAGACCCTGTATAGATTATCGCCTTCTCAATAAGATCACGGTCAAACTCCAATACCATTTACCTTTGCTTTCTGATTTGTTTGCTCGGTTTAAGGGGGCTAAATGGTTTACTAAGATTGACCTTCGAGGGGCGTATAATCTCGTTCGCATTAAACAGGGTGACGAATGGAAAACTGCATTTAATACGCCCGAAGGCCATTTTGAATACCTTGTGATGCCATTCGGGCTCTCTAATGCTCCATCTGTGTTTCAGTCCTTTATGCATGATATTTTCCGGAATTATCTTGATAAATTCATGATTGTATATTTGGATGATATTTTGTTTTTTTCCAATGACTGGGAGTCTCATGTGAAACAGGTCAGGATGGTATTTCAGATCCTTCGTGCTAATGCGTTGTTTGTGAAGGGCTCTAAGTGCCTTTTTGGAGTTCAGAAGGTTTCTTTTTTGGGTTTCATTTTTCCCCCTCAGCTATTGAGATGGATCCTGTTAAGGTCCAGGCCATTCATGATTGGATTCAACCCACATCTGTGAAGAGCCTTCAGAAATTTTGGGGCTTTGCTAATTTTTATCGCCGTTTCATTGCTAACTTTTCCAGTGTGGTTAAGCCCCTAACCGATTTGACGAATGAAGGCGCTGATGTGATGAATTGGTCCTCGACGGCTGTCGAGGCCTTTCAGGAGCTTAAACGTTGTTTTACTTCTGCCCCTGTGTTGCGTCAGCCGGATGTTTCTCTTCCTTTTCAGGTTGAGGTTGACGCTTCTGAGATTGGGGCAGGGGCCGTTTTGTCTCAGAGAAGTTCTGATGGCGCTTTGATAAAACCGTGTGCCTTCTTCTCCAGAAAGTTTTCGCCTGCTGAGCGTAATTATGATGTCGGAAATCGGGAGTTGTTGTCTATGAAGTGGGCATTCGAGGAGTGGCGACATTGGCTTGAAGGAGCCAAGCATCGCGTTGTGGTCTTGACCGATCATAAGAATCTGATTTACCTTGAGTCTGCCAAGCGGTTGAATCCTAGACAAGCGCGATGGTCACTGTTTTTCTCCCGTTTTGATTTTGTGGTCTCGCATCTTCCAGGATCTAAGAATGTGAAGGCTGATGCCCTTTCTAGGAGTTTTTTGCCTGATTCTCCGGGAGTCCTTGAGCCGGTTGGTATTCTCAAGGAGGGGGTGATTCTTTCTGCCATCTCCCCTGATTTACGGCGGGTGCTTCGGGAGTTTCAGGCTGATAAACCTGACCGCTGTCCAGTGGGGAAACTGTTTGTTCCTGATAGGTGGACTAGTAAGGTAAATTCTGAGGTTCATTGTTCGGTGTTGGCTGGTCATCCTGGGATTTTTGGTACCAGAGATTTGGTTGCTAGGTCCTTTTGGTGGCCTTCCTTGTCACGGGATGTGCGTTCTTTTGTGCAGTCCTGTGGGACTTGTGCTCGGGCCAAGCCTTGCTGTTCCCGTACTAGTGGGTTGCGTTTGCCTTCGCCGGTCCCTGAGAGGCCTTGGACGCATATTTCCATGGATTTTATTTCGGATCTTCCTGTTTCTCAGAAGATTTCTGTCATCTGGGTGGTTTGTGACCGGTTTTCTAAGATGGTCCATTTGGTACCTTTGCCTAAGTTGCCTTCCTCCTCTGATTTGGTTCCATTATTTTTTCAGCATGTGGTTCGTTTGCATGGCATTCCGGAGAATATTGTGTCTGACAGAGGTTCCCAGTTCGTTTCTAGGTTTTGGCGGTCTTTTTGTGCTAGAATGGGCATTGATTTGTCTTTTTCTTCAGCATTTCATCCTCAGACAAATGGCCAAACTGAGCGAACCAATCAGACCTTGGAAACCTATTTGAGATGCTTTGTGTCTGCGGATCAGGATGATTGGGTGACCTTTTTGCCGTTGGCCGAGTTTGTCCTTAATAATCGGGCTAGTTCGGCTACCTTGGTTTAGCCTTTTTTGTAAGTTTGGTTTTCATCCTCGTTTTTCTTCAGGACAGGTTGAGCCTTCTGACTGTCCTGGTGTGGATTCTGGTTACAGCAGATTTGGACTCATGTGGTGGACAATTTGACGTTGTCTCAGGAAAAAACTCAACGTTTTGCTAACCGTCGTCGGTGTGTTGGTCCCCGGCTTCGTGTTGGGGATTTAGTCTGGTTATCTTCTCGTCATGTTCCTATGAAGGTTTCTTCCCCTAAGTTCAAGCCTTGCTTTATTGGTCCTTATAAGATTTCTGAAATTATCAATCCGGTATCTTTTAGTTTGGCCCTTCCAGCTTCTTTTTCCATCCATAATGTTTTCCATAGATCTTTGTTGCGGAGATATGTGGTGCCTGTGGTTCCCTCTGTTGACCCTCCTGCTCCGGTGTTGGTTGAGGGGGAGTTGGAATATGTGGTAGAGAAGATTTTGGATTCTCGTTTTTCGAGGCGGAAGCTTCAGTATCTGGTCAAGTGGAAGGGTTATGGCCAGGAGGATAATTCTTGGGTTGTTGCCTCCGATGTCCATGCTGCCGATTTGGTTCGTGCTTTTCACTTGGCTCGTCCTGATCGGCCCGGGGGCTCTGGTGAGGGTTCGGTGACCCCTCCTCAAAGGGGGGTACTGTTGTGAATAGCACTTTTGTGAGTTCTGCCCTTGGGTTCCCTCTGGTGGTTGCAAGTGGAACTGCTGCTTCTTGGGTTTAGCATTAGCAGCTGCTTTCACTGATCGCCTCTCCTGGCTCTGCTATTTAACCTGGCTCTGGACTTCAGTCCATGCCAGCTGTCAATGTTTCTGGGTTGGATTCAAATCTCTTCTTGGATTTCTCTGATGGCCTGTCCATTTCAGCAAAAGATAAGTTCTTACTAGTTCTTTTGTTGTCCATTTGCTGTGGACTTAATCGCTCTGCTCATGTTATGTTTTTTCTTGTCCAGCTTGTCAGTATGATATATTCAGTCTAGCTGGAAGCTCTGGGGAAGCAGATTTGCCCTCCACACCGTGAGTCGGTGTGGAGATTATTTTTGTAAACTCTGCTTGGGCATTTAGTTTTTAATACTGACCGCACAGTATCCTTTCCTATTCTGTCTATCTAGATTAGTAGTGGCCTCCTTTGCTAAAATCTGTTTTCATTTCTGTGTATGTCATTTCCCTCTCCACTCACAGTCAATATTTGTGGGGGGCTATCTTTCCTTTTGGGGAATTTCTCTGAGGCGAGATAGCTTTCTGTTTCCATCTTTAGGGGTAGTTAGTTCTCAGGCTGTGACGACGTGTCTAGGGAGTGACAGGAACATCCCACGGCTACTTCTAGTGTTGGTGTTAGGATTAGGAACTGCGGTCAGTACAGAAACCACCTCCTCAGAGCTCGTCCCGTGTTGCTCCTTAACCACCAGGTCATAACAGATGTCATGGCAGCTAGATGATATACCTTCCCACAGGTGAAGTATGTCCCCAGGGCTTCCCAATGTGAAGATGGTGGATGGTGAGAGGAGCAGAGAAGAATGAGGACACAAGGTTACTGTCTCTTTACCTTTCACTGAAGACTTCAGCATCCACAATCCAGAGCACCAGATCACAAGGCAGGTAGAGTCCGGCCGGTTTGGAGGCAAGTCCAGAGTTCCCTAGTCCAGGTGGAAATCAATAGTCTTCCCTTGTGCTGCAGTGGTGTAGTCCTTTACTGCCTATGGCTTCACATAAGGGTCTCACAGATGTGATGATTCGCTCTCTCTGTCCCCCATATAGGATAGGACAAAACCCGTATGATTGGTGACTTGAGCCTGTTTATAGGGTCTCTTAGATAACCCAGCTCTGTGGGGTGTCACTGTTCCTCCTGGGTGTAGGTGCGGACAGGTAACGTGCAAATAGCTGTCCTACCGGTCTCGGAAGTAAGGCGTAGAGGTCCTTACTCCCTCGGTGTTCCGGCTACCGGGTTTCTGCGCCTCAGAAGGAGGCAGCCTGTTCGTGGCTGGTCCCCTTCTGGTATCCTCTCTTTTGCTTCGACTCCCTTAATGCTCACTGCAATACCATTCTCCTTCAAAATGTATTTTTCTGACAGCTGCAGCTCCGTGGACATGCACAGCTCCGTGGAACCTCTGTCCTCCTCAGACGGATGTCTGGAACTAACTGAGCTTAGCTCAGCCAGCATCTAACTTCTGTCTGAAACTGACTAACTTTCCCTACAGACTACCACTCATATATATATATATATATATATATATATATATATATATATATATATATATATATATATGGGGAGTAACCCAATAAATAGGAGCAGAAGCTCCCCCTGGTGGCCTGGAGTGTGAATTTGTTGCATGTTTGTGATACCTGGATGCAGTTATCCTTCCTTGCCTCCAAACGTAGTATCACTCTCCCCGGGAGGAAAGCAATACCACTGTGACAACCAGGACCCTGGGGCGCAACACTGCAATTTGAGAAAATGTCTAAAAAGCCTTCACTATTCTTCTGTACAGCTGTATAATGAGGCCCATGCTTTATAGTAAAGGGAATGGAGTGAGGACCTGATCCCAGGAGCTACAATCTGAGAGCATGGCTAAAAAGCCTTCACTAGACACCTGTACAGCTGAGGCTTTATAGTGAAGGGACTGCAGTTATAATGTGGCGCCCCAGGGTCCTGGTCGTCACAGTAATGTTGCTTTCCTCACGGGGAGTGTTGTGAATAGAACTTTTGTGAGTTCTGCCCTTGGGCTCCCTCTGGTGGTTACAAGTGGAACTGCTGCTTCTTGGGTTTAGCATTAGCAGCTGCTTTCACTGATCGCCTCTCCTGGCTCTGCTATTTAACCTGGCTCTGGACTTCAGTTCATGCCAGCTGTCAATGTTTCTGGGTTGGATTCAGATCTCTTCTTGGATTTCTCTTATGGCCTGTCCATTTCAGCAAAAGATAAGTTCTTACTAGATCTTTTGTTTTCCATTTGCTGTGGACTTAATCGCTCTGCTCATGTTATGTTTTTTCTTGTCCAGCTTGTCAGTATGATATATTCAGTCTAGCTGGAAGCTCTGGGGAAGCAGATTTGCCCTCCACACCGTGAGTCGGTGTGGAGATTATTTTTGTAAACTCTGCGTGGATTTTTACTTTTTAATACTGACCGCACAGTACCCTGTTGTGAATTCCGTTCTCGGGCTCCCTCCTGTGGTCATAAATGGTACTTTGGTGAGTTCTGTCCTTGGACTCCCTCTGGTGGCTTTGAGTGGAATTGATGGTCTTTGAGCTTGGCTTCCTCAGCTGCCCTCGTTTATTGCTAGGCTGGCTTCCCTATTTAACTCCACTCTGATCGTTACTTCATGCCAGCTGTCAATGTCTTAGCACTGGTTCAGATCTCTCTGGGATTTCTCTGATGACCTGTCTACTTCAGCAGAAGCTAAGTCCCTGCTAGTTCATTTGTTGTTCATTGCCTTTGAATATATTTTTTAGTACATTCTAAGTTCTTGTCCAGCTTGCTATCATGATATTTCCTTGCTAGCTGGAAGCTCTGGGGGTGCAGAGTTGCACCTTCACATCGTGAGTCAGTGTGGGGGCCTTTTTGCACACTCTGCGTGTTTTTTTTGTAGGTTTTTGTACTGACCGCACAGTTCCCTTTACTATCCTCTGACTATTTAGTGAAGTCTGGCCTCCTTTGCTAAAACCTGTTTCATTTCTGTGTATTTGACTTTCCTCTTAACTCACAGTCAATATTTGTGGGGGGCTGCCTTTTCCTTTGGGGAATTTCTCTGAGGCAAGGTAAGGCTTCTATTTCTATCTTTAGGGGTAGTTAGTTCTTAGGCTGTGAAGAGGCATCTAGGGAGAGTTAGGTACGCTCCACGGCTATTTCTAGTGTGTGTGATAGGATCAGGGTTGCGGTCAGTAGAGTTCCCACATCCCCAGAGCTTGTCCTAAATTTCTGTTACCCATCAGGTCATTCCGGGTGCTCCTAACCACCAGGTCCATAACAGTACAGCTGGCCCACAAAGTGTTAATGCATCTCAAAAGAGGGATAAGAGAAGTTCTGAGGCCATTTTTTTTTCTTTGCAGTGTGTTTTGTCTTTCTTTTCCCCTTAACCTCTGGGTGGTTCAGGACTCAGGTGCAGATATGGATATTCAAGGTCTGTCCTCTTGTCTGGATCCACTCACTGCAAGGGTACAAAGCATTCAAGATTATGTAGTTCAGAATCCTATGTTAGAGCCTAGAATTCCTATTCCTGATTTGTTTTCTGGGGATAGATCTAAGTTTCTGAATTTTAAAAATAATTGCAGACTATTTCTTGCTCTGAAACCCCGCTCCTCTGGTGACCCCATTCGGCAAGTAAAAATTATTATTTCTTTGTTACGTGGCGACCCTCAAGATTGGGCATTCTCCCTTGCGCCAGGAGATCCTGCATTGCTTAATGTAGATGCGTTTTTTCTGGCGCTTGGATTGCTTTATGACGAACCTAATTCAGTGGATCAGGCAGAGAAAATCTTGCTTGCTTTGTGTCAGGGTCAGGATGAAGCGGAGGTATACTGCCAGAAGTTTAGAAAGTGGTCTGTGCTCACTCAATGGAATGAGTGTGCCCTGGCAGCAATTTTCAGAAAGGGTCTTTCTGAAGCCCTTAAGGATGTTATGGTGGGGTTCCCCACGCCTGCTGGTCTGAATGAGTCGATGTCCTTGGCCATTCAGATTGATCGGCGTTTGTGTGAACGCAAAGTTGTGCACCATTTGGCGGTGCCCTCTGAGCAGGGGCCTGAGCTTATGCAATGTGATAGGAATTTGACCAGAACTGAACGGCAAAATTACAGACGTCAGAATGGGTTGTGTTTTTACTGTGGTGACTCCACTCATGCTATCTTTGACTGCCCTAAGCGCACTAGGCGGTTCGCTAGGTCTGTCACCATTCGTACTATACAGCCTAAATTTCTCTTGTCTGTTACTTTGATTTGCTCTTTGTCATCCTACTCTGTTATGGCATTTGTAGATTCGGGCGCTGCCCTGAACTTGATGGACTTAGAGTTTGCCAGGCGCTGTGGTTTTTTCTTGGAGCCTTTGCAGTTCCCTATTCCATTAAGGGGAATTGATGCTACGCCATTGGCCAAGAATAAACCTCAGTACTGGACTCAATTGACCATGTGCATGACTCTTGCACATCGGGAGGATATTCGCTTTCTGGTGTTGCATAATTTGCATGATGTTGTCGTGTTGGGTTTGCCATGACTGCAAGTTCATAATCCCGTATTGGATTGGAAATCAATGTCTGTGTCTAGTTGGGGTTGTCAAGGGGTACATGGCGATGTTCCTTTGATTTCAATTTCTTCTTCTACTCCTTCTGAAGTCCCTGAGTTTTTGTCGGATTACCAGGATGTATTTGATGAGCCCAAATCCAGTGCCCTACCTCCTCATAGGGATTGTGATTGTGCTATAAATTTGATTCCTGGTAGTAGGTTCCCTAAGGGTCGACTTTTCAATTTGTCTGTGCCAGAGCATGCCGCTATGTGGAGTTATATAAAGGAGTCCTTGGAGAAAAGGCATATTCACCCGTCTTCGTCGCCGTTGGGAGCAGGGTTCTTTTTTGTGGCCAAGAAGGATGGTTCTCTGAGACCCTGTATAGATTACCGCCTTCTCAATAAAATCACGGTCAAATTTCAGTACCCTTTGCCTCTACTGTCTGATCTGTTTGCTCGGATTAAGGGGGCTTGTTGGTTCACCAAGATAGATCTTCGAGGGGCGTATAATCTTGTGCGTATAAAACAGGGCAATGAATGGAAAACAGCATTTAATACGCCCGAGGGCCATTTTGAGTACCTGGTGATGCCATTTGGGCTTTCTAATGCTCCATCTGTGTTTCAGTCCTTTATGCACGACATCTTCCGAGAGTATCTGGATAGATTCATGATTGTATATTTGGATGATATTTTGGTCTTTTCGGATGATTGGGAGTCTCATGTGAAGCAGGTCAGGATGGTATTCCAGGTCCTTCGTGCTAATGCCTTGTTTGTGAAGGGGTCTAAATGTCTTTTCGGAGTTCAGAAGGTTTCCTTTTTGGGCTTCATTTTTTCCCCTTCTACTATCGAGATGGACCCTGTTAAAGTTCAGGCCATTTATGATTGGACTCAACCTACATCTGTGAAGAGTCTTCAGAAATTCCTGGGCTTTGCTAATTTTTACCATCGCTTCATCGCTAATTTTTCTAGTGTGGTTAAGCCTTTGACTGATTTGACCAAGAAAGGTGCTGATGTGGTGAATTGGTCCTCTGCAGCCGTTGAGGCTTTTCAAGAGCTGAAACATTGTTTTTCTTCGGCCCCTGTGTTGCGTCAGCCAGATGTTTCACTCCCTTTTAAGGTCGAGGTTGATGCTTCTGAAATTGGTGCAGGGGCTGTTTTGTCTCAAAGAAGTTCTGGTGGCTCTGTGATGAAGCCATGTGCCTTCTTTTCTAGAAAGTTTTCGCCTGCTGAGCGTAATTATGATGTTGGCAATCGGGAGTTGTTGGCTATGAAGTGGGCATTCGAGGAGTGGCGACATTGGCTTGAGGGAGCCAAACATCGCGTGGTGGTCTTGACGGATCACAAGAATCTGACTTATCTCGAGTCTGCCAAGCGGTTGAATCCTAGACAGGCTCGATGGTCGCTGTTTTTCTCCCATTTCGATTTTGTGGTCTCATACCTTCCGGGCTCTAAGAATGTGAAGGCTGATGCCCTTTCTAGGAGTTTTGTGCCTGATTCTCCGGGAGTCCCTGAGCCGGCTGGTATTCTCAAAGAGGGGGTGATTCTGTCTGCCATCTCCCCTGATTTGCGGCGGGTGCTGCAGGAGTTTCAGGCTGATAGACCTGACCGTTGTCCACCGGAGAGACTGTTTGTCCCTGATAGATGGACCAGTAGAGTTATTTCCGAGGTTCATTGTTTGGTGCTGGCTGGTCATCCTGGGATTTTTGGTACCAGAGATTTGGTGGCTAGGTCCTTTTGGTGGCCTTCCTTGTCGCGGGATGTGCGTTCTTTTGTGCAGTCCTGTGGGACTTGTGCCCGGGCCAAGCCCTGCTGTTCTCGTGCCAGTGGGTTACTTTTGCCCTTGCCAGTCCCAAAAAGGCCTTGGACGCATGTTTCCATGGATTTTATTTCCGATCTCCCTGTCTCTCAAAGGATGTCGGTCATCTGGGTGGTTTGTGATCGCTTCTCTAAGATGGTTCATTTGGTACCCTTGCCTAAATTACCCTCCTCCTCTGATTTGGTTCCAATATTTTTCCAGCATGTGGTTTGTTTGCATGGCATTCCGGAGAACATTGTGTCGGATAGAGGTTCCCAGTTTGTTTCAAGGTTTTGGCAGTCCTTTTGTGCTAAGATGGGCATTAATTTGTCTTTTTCTTCAGCGTTTCATCCTCAGACAAGTGGCCAAACGGAGCGAACCAATCAGACCTTGGAAACCTATTTGAGATGCTTTGTGTCTGCTGATCAGGATGATTGGGTGACCTTTTTGCCGTTGGCCGAGTTTGCCCTTAATAATCGGGCTAGTTCTGCTACCTTGGTTTCGCCTTTCTTTTGTAATTTTGGTTTTCATCCTCGTTTTTCTTCGGGGCAGGTTGAGTCTTCTGACTGTCCTGATGTGGATTCTGTGGTGGACAGGTTGCAGCAGATTTGGACTCATGTGGTTGACAATTTAACATTGTCTCAGGAAAAGGCTCAGCGTTTTGCTAACCGTCGTCGGTGTGTTGGTCCCCGGCTTCGTGTTGGGGATTTGGTTTGGTTATCTTCTTGTCATGTGCCTATGAAGGTTTCTTCCCTTAAGTTCAAGCCTCGCTTTATTGGTCCTTATAAGATTTCAGAAATCATCAATCCTGTGTCTTTTCGTTTGGCCCTTCCAGCTTCCTTTTCCATTCATAATGTGTTCCATAGATCTTTGTTGCGGAGATTTGTGGCGCCCATGGTTCCTTCCGTTGATCCTCATGCTCCGGTGCTGGTTGAGGGGGAGTTGGAATATGTGGTGGAGAAGATTTTGGATTCTCGTTTTTCGAGGCGGAAGCTTCAGTATCTGGTCAAGTGGAAGGGTTATGGTCAGGAGGATAATTCTTGGGTTGTTGCCTCCGATGTCCATGCTGCCGATTTGGTTCGTGCTTTTCACTTGGCTCGTCCTGATCGGCCTGGGGGCTCTGGTGAGGGTTTGGTGACCCCTCCTCAAGGGGGGGGTACTGTTGTGAATAGCACTTTTGTGAGTTCTGCCCTTGGGCTCCCTCTGGTGGTTGCAAGTGGAACTGCTGATTCTTGGGTTTAGCATTAGCAGCTGCTTTCTCTGATCGCCTCTCCTGGCTCTGCTATTTAACCTGGCTCTGGACTTCAGTTCATGCCAGCTGTCAATGTTTCTGGGTTGGATTCAGATCTCTTCTTGGATTTCTCTTATGGCCTGTTCATTTCAGCAAAAGATAAGTTCTTACTAGTTCTTTTGTTTTCCATTTGCTGTGGACTTAATCGCTCTGCTCATGTTATGTTTTTTGTTGTCCAGCTTGTCAGTATGATATATTCAGTCTAGCTGGAAGCTCTGGGGAAGCAGATTTGCCCTCCACACCATTAGTCGGT
Source organism: Ranitomeya variabilis (assembly GCF_051348905.1). Lineage (NCBI taxonomy): Eukaryota > Metazoa > Chordata > Amphibia > Anura > Dendrobatidae > Ranitomeya > Ranitomeya variabilis. The sequence goes on along the minus strand of NC_135235.1, from coordinate 766,160,350 downwards.
GTGGAGATTATTTTTGTAAACTCTGCGTGGATTTTTAGTTTTTAATACTGACCGCACAGTACCCTTTCCTATTCTGTCTATCTAGATTGGTAGTGGCCTCCTTTGCTAAAATCTGTTTTCATTTCTGTGTATGTAATTTCCCTCTCCTCTCACAGTCAATATTTGTGGGGGGCTATCTTTCCTTTTGGGGAATTTCTCTGAGGCGAGATAGCTTTCTCTTTCCATCTTTAGGGGTAGTTAGTTATCAGGCTGTGACGAGGTGTCTAGGGAGTGACAGGAACATCCCACGGCTACTTCTAGTGTTGGTGTTAGGATTAGGAACTGCGGTCAGTACAGATACCACCTCCTCAGAGCTCGTCCCATGTTGCTCCTTAACCACCAGGTCATAACAGGGGAGAGTGATGTTACCTTTGGAGGCAAGGAAGGATAACTACATCCAGGTTCCACAAGCATGCAACACGTTCATACTCCAGGCCAGCAGGGGGAGCTTTTGATCCTATTTACTAGGTGACTCCCCATATATATATATAACTGGTAGTCTGTAGGGAAAGTTAGTTAGTTCCAGACATCCGTCTGAGGAGGGCAGAGGGTCAACTGAGCTGTGCATGCCCTAAGAGCTGCAGCTCCCAGAAGGAGACATTTCAGAAAGCAGAATACGTTGCAGTGAGCGTGCAGGAAAGCAAAGCACGGGAGAGGATACCAGAAAGGGACCAGCCCCGAGCAGGCTGCCTCTTTCTGAGGCGCAGATAACCGCTTACTTTAGAGACCAGCAGGACAGCTAATTGCACGTTACCTGTCCGCACTTACACCCTGGAGGCACGGTGACACCCCACAGAGCCTGGTTATCTAAGAGACCCTATAAACAGGCTCAAGTCACCAGTCATACGGGTTTTGTCCTATCCTATACGGGGGACAGAGAGAGAGAGGAACACCACATCTGTGAGGACCTTACAAGAGGCTTAGCAGTAAGGGACTACACCACTACAGCACAAGGGAAGGCTATTGATTTCCACCTGGACAAGGGGACTCTGAACTTGCCTCCGAATGGGCCACAACCTATCTGCCCTGTGATCTGGTGCTCTGGGCTGTGGCTGCTGAACCCAACAGTAAACAATGTAGAGACTGCAATCCTGTGTCCTCGCTCCTTACTGCACCTCTCACCATTCTACCATCTACACACTGGGAAGCCCTGGGGATATGCTTTACCTGTGGGAAGGTATACCATCTATCTGCCATAACATCACCCCAGTGGACCACTTAAAGTAGCATCGGTCACCCTGACCAAATACCACAGGTGGAGTCATGAACATAAACTTTATCCCTTTAAAGACCTTTCCCTTTTACACAGACATACCAGGGCCACGGACCAGGTCGCAGCCACCGTGACATCCCCCTGTAACACCGGGCCCGGTACCGAGTACCCCACGGCCCTGATAGGGCGCTCCAATAGCAGTGGGAAAAGTAGCACTATGTGCAAGAAGAGATGTTTTTGATTCAAAAAGAGACGGACTGCCCATCACTGAAGTGTCCAGTGTTTACCCAGGTCCATCCATCCCCTGTCCTTGCTGCACACACTGCTGTAGTGTGCTGTTAGTGGCCACCCACATCCATACATCCCCTATCCTGGCTGCACACACTGCTGTAGAGTGCTGTTAGTGGCCACCCACGTCCATACATCCCCTATCCTGGCTTCACACACTGCTGTAGAGTGCTGTTAGTGGCCACCCACGTCCATACATCCCCTATCCTGGCTGCACACACTGCTGTAGAGTGCTGTCAGTGGCCACCCAGGTCCATCCATCCCTTGTCCTGGCTGCACACACTGCTGTAGAGTGCTGTTAGTGGCCACCCAGGTCCATCCTTCCCCTGTCCTGGCTGCACACACTGCTGTAGAGTGCTGTTAGTGTCCACCCATGTCCAATCATCCCCTGTCCTGGCTGCACACACTGCTGTAGAGTGCTGTTAGTGTCCACCCACGTCCATACATCCCCTATCCTGGCTGCACACACTGCTGTAGAGTGCTGTTAGTGGCCACCCACGTTCATACATCCCCTACCCTGGCTGCACACACTGCTGTAGAGTGCTGTTAGTGGCCACCCACATCCATACATCCCCTATCCTGGCTGCACAGACTGCTGTAGAGTGCTGTCAGTGGCCACCCACGTCCATCTATCCCCTGTCCTGGCTGCACACACTGCTGTAGAGTGCTGTTAGTGTCCACCCACATCCATACATCCCCTATCCTGGCTGCACAGACTGCTGTAGAGTGCTGTCAGTGGCCATCTGCTCCTGTGATAATGAATTCATCACATTTGAAAAAACTGACCGTCACATCCAAACATAGACTAAGTGTGAACAGGTGCTGAACCTAGAGTCACCAACTCTTATACAGTCAAGCAAATAAGGCAGCACTGAAACATGCAAACATGAAACACGAAAACTGAACTGCATTACTGCACTAGAAATATGAAAAATGAGAGCGTTTAGCGAATAAAAATGGCCAATTTTATGTGTACCTGGTAGCCACTTTACGGCATCTCTCTTATACCAGGTCCTACGCTTTCCTTTCCTCGCTGAGAATAAACGTCTCCATCTGAATGGATACCTATGAAAACCTCTTCTTAGACTAATATTCTCTCTCTCTGTGGAGGGGTAATGGACCTGTTGCAATTAAAACACCTGTGGCTAGGAGGCGGAGTGCTCGGTCAGAAGGCTAAATAATACATTTGAAAAAACTGACCGTCACATCCAAACATAGACTAAATGTGAACAGGTGCTGAACCTAGAGTGACCAACTCTTATACAGTCAAGCAAATAAGGCAGCACACTGCAGCGCTGAAACATGCAAACATGAAAACTGAACTGCATTACTGCACTAGAAATCTGAAAAATGAGAGCGATTAGCGCATAAAAATGGACAATTTTATGTGTACCTAGTAGCCACTTTTACGGCATCTCTCTTATACCAGGTCCTACGCTTTCCTTTCCTCGCTGAGAATAAGTGTCTCCATCTGAATGGGTACCTATGAAAACCTCTTCTTAGACTAATATTCTCTCTCTCTGTGGAGGGGTAATGGACCTGTTGCAATTAAAACACCTGTGGCTAGGAGGCAGAGTGCTCAGTCAGAAGGCTAAAGAATACATTTGAAAAAACTGACAAATAGGCAAATATCTATATGGAGCATCTTGTGGGGCCATAATGTTTGTGCAGCACTATATGGGACAAGTGTCTGTATGGGGCATCTTATGGGACCATGATCAACGTTTGTGCAGCACTATACGGGGCAAATATCTTTATGGAGCATCTTATGGAGCCAAAATTAACGTTTGTGCCACATTGTATGGGGCAAATGTCTGTATGGAGTATCTTATGGGGCCATAACGTTTCTACAGCACTATATGGGGCAAATATCTTTATAGAGCATCTTATGGGGCCATAATTAACGTTTGTGAAGCATTATATGGGGCAAGTGTCTGTGTGGAGCATCTTATGGGGCCATAATCAAGGTTTGTGCAGCACTATATGGGGCAAATATCTGTATGGAGCATCTTATGGGGCCATAATCAACGTTTCTGCAGCACTATATGGCGCATATATCTTTATGGAGCATCTTATGGGGCCATAATCAACGTTTCTGCTGCACTATATTGGGCAAATGTGTCTATGGAGCATCTTATGGGGCCATTATTAACCTTTATGCAGGATTATATGGGGCATATTTTAATATGGAGCATCTTATGAGGCCATCATAAACTTTATGCAGGATTATATGGGGCTCCTGATTTAATATGGATATTAAAAAACACTTAACCTACTGATGTCTCAATTAATTTTACTTTTATTGGTATCTATTTTTACTTTTGACATTTACCGGTAGTTGCTGCATTTCCCACCCTAGGTTTGTACTCGAGTCATTAAGTTTTCCCAGTTTTTTGTGGCAAAATTAGGGGGGTCGGCTTATACTCGAGTATATACGGTATCTTTATTTAGCTTACAAAAACACATACAAATCTTCAGAGAAAGCCACATGAAAATACGCATCAAATCCACGTGGATTTTTACATGTGTTTTCTGGCAAGAGAGGAAGAATCTGTGCAGAAAATTCCACAGACAAATCCGCAATGTGTGCAGATAGCCTTATAGTGCCGATGTCCGGACTTTGCAGCCTCCTGACCTGATCAGGAGTCAGATATTTCTTTACACTCCATGCGGACATCACATAGTGGATCCTTCTTTGCATGTATTCTCGTTATATCTTTCTAACTTTCACTGCTAATAATATAGGCACACAGATACCTTTGGGTTATATTACGCCATTTTTTGATTAGCAAACTGCATGAGATGGTATTAACAGGAATATATGCAACAATCGTGTTTGTGCCAGTCTGTTAGTGCATTTGCTTGGTAGGACACTTAAAATCGTCTATCTGATATTTATTGATTCACAGGGAATCTGTCGCCTAATTTTGGCCCTAAAACTGCGACCACCGCCATCAGGGGCTTATCTATAGCTGTACATTCTGTAATGCTGTAGATAAGCCCCCAATGTAACCTGAAAGATAAGGAAAACAGGTTATAATATACTCACCCAGGGGCGGTCCAAGTGCAGTCCAGTCCAATGGGCATCACAGTCCAGGTCCGGCATCTCCCATCTACATACGATGTCATCCTCCTTGCTTCTGTCGCGGCTCCTGTGCAGACGTACTGATTTGCCCTGTTGAGGGCAGAGCAAAGTACTGCAGTGCGCAGGCGCCGGGAAAGGTCAGAGAGGCCCAGCACCTGGGCACTGCAGGACTTTACGCTGCCCTCAACAGGACAAATCAGTACGCCTGCACCGGAGCTGCAACAGAAGCAAGGAGGATGACTACATCGTATGAAGATGGGAGGCGCCTGACCCAGACCGTAACGCCCATCGGACCGGACCGCCCCTGGGTGAGTACAATCTAACTTGTTTTTCTTATCTTTCAGGTTACTTCGGGGGGGGGGGGAGGCTACTACAGGACACCCAAGCCTTAAGATGGGCCACGGCCCACATCACAGTGGGCCACGGCATTCTGCTTGCCCCCAAGCTAAAATTTGCCAGCCAGCCCCTGGGGCCACTAATACTATTTATGGCCACATAATGCATAGCCGGTTTACACTTCCAAAAAAAGTTTTCATTTCAGGGCCGCTTGCAGCAGCATGAACACCCACGAGGTTTAAAGAATGGGCAGCAAAAGGAGAAAAGAGAGCTCTTGGAATTTTTTCTAGAATTTTGACCCTCACACATTTAATCCTACCAGACATGTTTGCCCCATTATATCCCTGGCCTCTGCAGTCTTTAACCCCTTCACGCTGCGGCCCTTTTTTGTTTTTGCGTTCTTGTTTTTCGCTCCCCTCCTTCCCAGAGCCATAACTTTTTTATTTTTCCATCAATATGGCCATGTGAGGGCTTATTTTTTGTGAGACGACTTGTACGTTTAATCGACACCATTGGTTTTACCATGTCTTGTACTAGAAAACGGGAAAAAAATTCCAAGTGTGGTGAAATTGCAAATCCCACACTTGTTTTTTGTTTAGCTTTTTTGCTAGGTTCCCTAAATGCTAAATCTGACCTGATATTATGATTCTCCAGGTTATTACGAGTTCATAGACACCAAACATGTCTAGGTTATTTTTTATCTAAGTGGTGAAAAAAAATTCAAAACTTTGCTAAAAAAAAAAATACCCGTAGCGTCTCCATTTTTCAGGATCTCAGGTCAGGTGATGGCTTATTTTTTGTGTGCTGAGCTGACGTTTTTAATGATAGCATTTTGGTGAAGATACGTTCTTTTCATCGCCCGTTATTGCATTTTAATGCAATGTCGCGGCGACCAAAAAAACTTAATTCTGGCGTTTCTAATTTTTTTCCCGCTACGCCGTTTAGAGATCAGGTTAATTCTTTTTTTACTGATAGATCGGACGATTCTGAACGCGGTGATAACAAATGTGTATGTTTGATTTTTTTATTGTTTTATTTTGGATGGGGAGAAAGGGGGGTGATTTAAACTTTTATATTTTTTTTATTTTATTCATATTTTTAAAAACATTTTTTTCTTACTTGCGCCATGCTTCAATAGCCATGGGAGGCTAGAAGCTGGCACCACTCGATCTGCTCAGCTACATAGCAACGATCATCAGATCGCTGCTATGTAGCTAAAATGCAGGCTTGTTATGGGCGCCGACCACAGGGTGGCGCTCTCAGCAGGCCGGCATCAGTAACCATAGAGGTCTCAAGGACCTCTATGGTTACCATTCTGACGCATCGCCGACCCCCGATCATGTGACTGGGGTCGGTGATGCGCTCATTTCTGGCCGCACGGCCGGAAGCGGTAGTTAAATGCCGCTGTCAGCGTTTGACAGCGGCATTTAACAGGTTATAGCGGCGGGTGAATTGCTATTTCACCCACCAATATTGCGCGCACATGTCCGCTGTATAAAACAGCTGACATGTCGCGACTTTGATGTGGGCTCACCGCTGGAGCCCACATCAAAAGGGGGAGACACGACATGTGCCGTAATAGCACGGCGCATGTCGTGAAGGGGTTAAGGTCAATGGCATGCTCATGCAGTCTTGATATAATCATGTCTGCAATTTGTTCTCCCGTCTTCTGAAAAAAATCAAAAAATTCCAAAAAACTTTCTTGCACATGCCAAATTCCTGTTTTGGGGTCTCTGGATACATTCCTTAAAACTATAACATTCTGTTCTGTGTGTGAGACATCTGGAGTAGCATCACAAATAACAGAAAAATAAATTGCTTCTTTCCTTTCTGAAAGTATGGCATCCAGAACGTGTTTTCCACAAATATTCATAAATTCGTTTTGTGTTGCCCAAGATAGATAATGAGCTGGCATTTTTTCCCTTTTGTTGACTAACCTTGACCTTTTCTAGGTGCTCTTTTAGAACACTGTCATATCGTGACAAGATTTCCAATGTTCCAAGAAAATTGCCATTATGTAGGTCTCCAATTCTCTGTGACGTTCCCCTGAAAGCCATGTTGCGTGAAGCTAAATGCAGTGTCACATCCAAAAGTCTTTCTAGAAGAGCCACAAGCCTCTCTGCTTCCTTCGCTAAACTTCTTTGCATCTCGAAGTCAACACCATGGCCAACTTGGGAGTTTTGGCGTGTTCTCCAACTCCAGTATTGCTTCCTGTGCAGTGCGCTATTTTCATGCTCTGGTAGCTTGAGGTACAGACGATGCCATTTGGAAACCATAGGATTAAAACCTTCTTTCCGGCAAAGGATGCTCCCAGTTTTGATTCTTTTATCGAATATGAAATACATGAAATATGAATAGCAAAATGGCTTTTTGAACATTAGAAAAAATATTTATGAGATGCTTTCCACAGAATTTGGCCAAATAGTGTGAGCCCATCAACCATCGTCAAGGTGGTCTCATTAATCTGATGGGTCCCTGACCTCCCTGTCCAAATGTGAACACTTACCGAAGGCCAATGTCTGTATGTTTGGGTGAATGTGGACATCTCTCTCAGAAAAGCCTACATATGGGTTGGTCGGAACCAAGTGTGATTAGATGTAATTAAAAACCACATGATGGGAGGAGTGCTCAGTCAGTCAGCTAACATAGAAATGACAGAAAAACGACTGGCACATCCAAACTAGTGTGAATAGGGGCATACCAGGAGCAGCTACCTCCATATACAATATACAAAAAACACTGCACTCTATCGTGCCAAAGCATGTCGAATAGGAAATACACGAAATATGAATAGCAAAATGGCTTTTTGAACATTAGGAAAAATATTTGGTTTACACTTGGTTCCGGCCAACCCATATATGTAGGCTTTACTGATAGAGGTGTCCACATTCACCCATGCATACAGACATTAGCCTTCGGTAAGTGTTCACATTTGGACAGGGAGGTCAGGGACCCATCAGATTAATGAGACCACCTTGACGATGGTTGATGGGCTCACACTATTTGGCCAAATTCTGTGCAAAGCATCTCATAAATATTTTTTCTAATGTTCAAAAAGCCATTTTGCTATTGATATTTCATGGGCTCACACTATTTGGCCAAATTCTCTGCAAAGCGTCTCAGAAATATTTTTCTTAATGTTCAAAAAGCTATTTGCTATTCATATTTCATGTATTTCCTATTCGACATGCTTTGGCACTATAGAGTGCAGTGTTTTTTGTATATTGTATATGGAGGTAGCTGCTCCTGGTATGCACCTATTCACACTAGTTTGGATGTGCCAGTCATTTTCTGTCATTTGATTTTATCATCTGAAAATGCCATACATGTTACACAATACATTACCTTCCTACTTGGGCTCCATCGTAGCCAATCCCTTATACATTTTTCACGCCCATTAGATGACTTTGCATATAGGAGAAAGTCACTAAAGGAACGGTCATCAACATCCTTAGGCAAAGATCGTACCATCTGCTTCAATTCTTCTTCATTAGAAAGCCCTGAAAGAACAATCTTCTCCCGTTCCTTATCCTTGATGACATCTGGCCACATTTCTGGGTCTTTCCAATTAATTTCTTCTTCTCCTTCTTCTCCTCCTCCTTTTCCTTCTTCTTCTCCTCCTTCTTCTCCTCCTTCTAATGTTATCCGAGTGCACTTCTCAGGAGAAAGAGTCTCTGCACTCTGGCCGCAAGATGGTTCTTCATACACATGTTCTAAAATGGAACTTGAGCATTAAGGCATTTCCTCTTCTTCCATCTGTATACAAACAGTGGAAGGGAGCATTTTGTGAGAAGGGCTGGGAAAAGGTGACATGGTTGTGGACCTGGACCGTGTTTCTGCAGATTCTTCTGTTTCCACATCAGTTGGCATAGTTTCAGTCTCTTCTTGCATTACAGAAGAAAAGCTTCAAGAGGCAGCCAGTTCACCAGTGTCATCATCACCTCCTTGGTGCTTTGTGGCGTTTTAAAGTACTGAGATAAAATGCTTTTCTTTTGAAGCCTTTCCTCCTCTTCATCACCATCCCTTTTCTCCTCTCTTTTTGAGAGCCTGATTTATGTTTGTACATCTTTCTTAGTCTATGTACACACAATTACAGCTTGCAAGGTAATTTGTAAGCGAGGATTGCCTACATATATAAGAATGCCAAATCAGAATTAGCTTGGAAATTGCAACACTACATCATCATACTGGTTCGGGGATGCCAAGTAACATTTAAATAACAGTCTAAAACAGACGCTTTGGTTTTTGTCACCATTGACTCAACGGTGACAAGAACAAGCGGAAGTGCTGCTGTTTAACTCCGCTACGCAGTGCAGTCATTTTGACAGGTCAAACAAAAGAAAGCTTTGCGGGCTGTCAAAATGAAGAGTCACCTGGATTGATTGCTGCCCTGGTTCCAGGAGAGGGATTCATGGAGTCAGCAAGGCCTGTGGCCAAAAGTAAGTGGTAAGCGCCACTTACACAGCAGAACAAGGGGCAAACTGTGTGTGTAGGGTCACAGAGCGAGCAGAAGTGACAGCTCACCCAAGACTGCTTCGCTTGAGTACCCCCCAGCAATAAATCATCACTTATCCTTAGGCCAAGTTCACATGTTCAGTATTTTACATCACTTCTTTGTAAGCCAAAATCAGAAGTGGTACAGAGGAAAAGTATAATAGAAACATGTCACCAGTTCAGTATTTATAAGCCAAAGCCAGGAGTTGGTGATAAATGCAGATGTAAAATACTGACCAAATACAGAGCATGTCCTTAGTATAGGCCAGGTACGGACTGGGAATGAAATTCAGCCCTGGCATTTGAAATCAGACAGGCCCATGCTGTTCTCATCCCCAGCACCAAATGGGATAAATTACTAATATAAGCCTTCATGGAGGAAAGCAAGATTTACTACTAGACCGATATTTGTAATGATACATATCATGGCTGTGTCATAGACAGTCATAGCACAGGCATGGAGCCCAACACACAGGCTGTCCATGCATGTGTTGTGTGACTGTCACACAGCTACGACACATGCAGCTACAGCGGCAAACATCTGATCATCGGCAGCACTCCAGGTATCCGGGTTACCGCAGAAGCTTCATCGGTAAGCGCTACAGCTTGCCGAATAAGCAGGGACTCGAAGAAATTCGCTCAACTCTACTTATGACATAGCTTCTGACTTCCAGCCAGTCACAACCTACGCTTACAAGATGGCACCGAAATACCAGAGTGGTGCTGAAAATTGATAAATATGTTGGACGGTCAGTATGAGAGGGAACTTAGGTTTAAAGGGACTGTCAGCATAGAGTGACTGTTCAAAAAAGGCCCTCCATTCTGCTTCACAGCGGGGCCAATCATTTACATTCACCTTGCCACCTGCATGTTTTCCCTCTATGTCCATCCCCTCTCCTTTACTAGACAGCTGTGGCTTCATATCAACGGAGAAGGTTAGAGATCGAGGGAAACCAAGCAGGTGGGAAGATGTACTTAATGATTGCCCACTGTGAAGCACCAAGCACCTGGACTTAGTTGAACAGTCATTCTTTGCTGACAGAGTCCTTTTAAAGCACTACTCCAGTGATGGAACAAAAAAGCAAGCATAGAGACACTATCATACAATCACGTACTGATCTGGTGGACAAACTAATACATGGACTTGTTATTTACTCATACAGCTGAAGTTTCCGCTGCGCCCACCACCCAGTAAAGAATAATCTAATGGTTGTCTCAGCCTGCCCACCTCTGCCGCCTCAGCCTGCCAACCAAATAAGTGGAAAGTGTATATTATTGCATATATAATCACTGATTATACACTACAAAAATATTATCTTTATTGGTATTAAAAACCTAGAAATTATAGAAAATAAATACACCTCAAAACTTAACTAAGTGATTATATAAAAAAACACAAATAAATTAAAAAGGAGTCAAGAGTAAAGGGGTGATCGCCCCATTTATTTATTTTACTCACTTTTATAGCAGTAATAATTCCAAAACTCTTTAGGCTATGTTCCCACAGTCAGTAATCGCTACAGGAAAGTAGACCCCCTAAGGAACTTATCTAGATGTGTGGTGAGCACTTTGATCCCCCAAGTGCTTGACAGAAGCTTATAATGTAGAGCCAAAAAAATACAAAAATCTTATTTTTTTCAAAAGAATGATCATTTTGGCCCCAATTTTTTATTTTCCCTAACAGGAGAAATTGGACCCCAAAAGTTGTTGTGCAATGTGTCCTGAGTAGGCTGATACCCCATAAATTGGGGTAAACCCCTGTTTGGGCAAATGGCAGAGCTCGGAAGGGAAGGAGCGCCGTATGACTTTTTCAAAGCAGAATTGTCTGGAATTGAGATCAGACGCATGTAGCATTTGGAGACCCCCCTGATGTGCCTAAACAGTGGAAACCCCCAATTCTAACTCCAACCCTAACACAACACACCACTAACCCTAATCCCAACCCTCACCATAACCCTAACCACACCTCTAACCCTAACCCGAACGCCAACACAACCCAAACCCCAACACACCCTTAACCCTAATCCCAACCCTAACCCTAACCCCAAACCTAACCCTAACTTTAGCCGCAACCCTAACCATAGCCCCAGCTCTAAATATAGCTCCAACACAAACTGTAACCCCAACCCTACCTATAGCCACAACCCTAACCCTAATGGGAAAATGGAAATAAATAAATTTTTTTATTTTATTATTTTTCCCTAACTAAGCGGGTGATAAAGGGGGTTTACTATTTATAGCGGGTTTTTATGACTGGCAGCTGTCATCGACTAAATGACGCTTTTTATTGCAAAAAATAGTTTTACCATCACCACATTTTGAGAGCTATAATTTTTCCATATTATGGTCCACAGTCATGTGAGGTCTTGTTTTGCAGGACGAGTTGACGTTTTTATTGGTACCATTTTCGGGCACATGACATTTTTTTGTAGCTTTTTATTCCAATTTTCGGGACGCAGAATGAACCAAAACTTGTAGATTGTGAGCCTTCGTGGGCAGGGTCCTCTCTCCTCCTGTACCAGTTATGACTTGTATTGTTTAAGATTATTGTACTTGTTTTTATTATGTATACCCCTCCTTAGATGTAAAGCGCCATGGAATAAATGGTGCTATAACAATAAATAATAATAATAAAAACAGCTATTCATGCATTTCTTTTGGGGGGCGTTTATACCGTTCCACGTTAGGCAAAAATTGATAAAGCAGTTTTATTGTTCGGGTCAGTACGATGACAGTGATACCTCATTTATATCATTTTCTTAATGTTTTGGTGCTCTTATACACTAAACTCTGATGGATCTGTTGTGATGGATCTGTATGGGAGCTTGTTTTTGGCGGGACAAGATGACATTTTCAGCGGTACCATGTTTATTTATATACATCTTTTGGATCGCGTTATTCCACTTTTAGTTCGGCGGTATGATGCTAAAGCATGTTTTTTTGCATTTTTTTCTAATTGTGTTCACTAAAGGGGTTAACTAGCAGGATCAATTTTATAGGTCTGATCGTTACGGACGCAGCGATACTAAATATATGCTACAAGAAAGAAATATATCTTGGTACCGTGTTAGCCAGTAGATAGAAACATATTTAGAATTGAGAGTCCTCAGTGGTTGATACCTTTGACAGGACAATAGAACACTCCTTATCTAAGAATTGGCCCAATATTTATGGACGTAACTGTTTATCACCCATGGTAATTCTGCTTCATGTCACCTAGCTTATCCATGGTTTTTTTCCCCTCTTTTTTTTTTCTATACTATGTTGTGCATAAATATGTGATTCTTCAGTATTTGCTTTAGTCTTTGGCTGATGAAGAGACGTATGTAGACTTGAAAGCTTGAAATTTGTTACCATCTTTTCAGTTAGCCATTAAAAGGTATCAACCACTGAGGACTCTGAGGAGAATATTTTACTAAATATCTGTACTTTTATTGTTTAGATTTTTTATTCAAAGATTGATTTAATCATGGAATATTGATTTTTTAATTTTTATTATATTTTTAAATTTTACAATTATTATTATTTTTTTTTTTAATTCATTCTGACTTTTACTCTTTGTCCCACTAAGAGACACTCATTTTGCGCAGGCTGATTGCTTATATGGCATGCAGATCTGCATGCAATATAAGCTATCAGCGCTGCATTTAATTTCTCACTAACCTCAGAGACCTCCTGACATACACTGTGCATGACAGGAAATCTCTGAGCTCTGGTAACCAGGATGTCATCACGACATCAGGTTACCATGGGAGGGATCGGGACCCCGCTGTTGTGAATTCAGCTCTTGGGTTCCCTCCGGTGGTTGTTGGTGGTAGTGCAGTTGTCTCTGGGTTGTAGTCCAGGGCAGGTGTTTCTGCTTATTGCAGCTCTACTAGGTATTTAGGTGTGCAGGATCCATTAGTCCTTGCCAGTTGTCCATTGTTCTTGGAGGGTTTACATCTCTGTCTGGTTCCTTCTGCTCTGCTGCCAATTCAGCCAAGATAAGTGTCTGGTTTATTTTCCTGCAGCACACATGCAGTGTGCATTACAATTCAGAACAATTCATTGTTTTTTCTTGTCCAGCTTAGACTTGTTTGGATTTTTCCAGTCATGCTGGATTCTCTGGAGATGCAGATATACATTCTATGTCTTTAGTTAGATGTGGAATTTTTGTATTTTCTGCTGTGGATATTTTTAGGGTTTTTATACTGACCGCTTAGTACTCTGTCCTATCCCTTTACTATTTAGCTAGAAGTGCCTCTTTTGCTAAATCCTGTTTTCAGTCTGTGTGTGTCTTTACTCTAATATTCACAGTCGATATTTGTGGGGGGCTGCCTATCCTTTGGGGTTTCTGCTCTGAGGCAAGATAGAATTCCCATTTCCATCTATAGGGTTTAGTCCTCCGGCTGTGTCGAGGTGTCTAGGATGTGTTAGGTACACCCCATGGCTACTTCTAGTTGCGGTGTCAGTTTAGGGTTGCGGTCAGTAGTTTCCACCTTCTCCAGAGAAAGTCTCATGCGGCTCCAAGGCCACCGGATCATAACACCCCGCATCATGCTGCTTGCTCCCAGAATGCTGCGATCATGTTTGATCGCAGTGTATCGGGGGTTAAAGTGCCGGGAGCGGTCCTGATCACGTATGACGTACTATCCCGTCCATAGGCATTAAGGCCCTGGGCACATGGACGGGATAGTAGTCAAAGGTCAGAAAGGGCAGAGCTTAATTGAAATAATGACACTGACTCATTTAGTCATCTTAATTAAACCATAATTACTGCATGATCTGCATCACCTAATTCCACCTAGCTTGGCCCTGGGCCCTGATAGAATGCAGACTACCTGGGCCTTGTTGAAGTGTGGACCCCCCTGGACCCTGATGCAATGCGGACGGACCCTCGTGCCTTCTTGAAATGTGGGCCCCCTGTGCCTTCTTGAAATGTGGGCCCCCTGTGCCTTCTTGAAATGTGGGCCCCCTGTGCCTTCTTGAAATGTGGGCCCCCTGTGCCTTCTTGAAATGTGGGCCCCCTGTGCCTTCTTGAAATGTGGGCCCCTGTGCCTTCTTGAAATGTGGGCCCCCTGTGCCTTCTTGAAATGTGTGGCCCCTGTGCCTTCTTGAAATGTGGGGTCCTCCACCCCCTGGACACTGGTGCAATGCGGGCCTCTGGCAGGCTGCCCCCCTGTCAGTCACCTCACCACTGAGCCTCAGCAAAGCCTCTTCTCACCAGAGAGAGACTACTCACCCTGCTCGCCCACCGCCAACACCTGCTCATCCGGTCTCCCTCCTGGCCGTCGCCTCGTCCGGTCTGCCCGCCGCCTCTTCTGACCCGCCGACCGCCGCCTATTCTGGCCCGTTGCCTCTTCTGGCCTGTCGACCGCCATCCGCCCGCACCCTCGTGGCACACTGCACGCTGCTCTGCTCCGGAATGAGGAAGTGGAGTAGAGCAGCGTGTGACATCAGGACCTGGACCATGATGCACTGGGCCGCAGCTTAAAGCTAAAGTGCCCATTTCCATTCACCAGCTGCATTTACAACCATAGTGTTGAAATGCATAGGGCGTTCGAAAGCCTGAACAATTTACACAATATTAGGGGGCCCGAGCGCGGACCGGGCAGCCAGCGTGTTTGGGCCCCCCTTTTTACTTTTAATCACCGGACCCCATACTGTAGTAAGGACAGCAATGCCCTGATGGCGGCCCTGATTGCAGCAGCATTACATGTGGCACATTTTTATATGGATCATCTTATTGGGGCCATAATGAACTTTAATGCAGCATTGTATGGGACAAATGTTTCTATGGAGCATCTTATGGGGCCTGTTATGATCCTGGTGGTAGGATCTCAAACTGACCCGACACATATACCCTGAATATATAGGACAAGTTCTGGGGATGTGGAAGCTATACTGACCGCAATCCTGATCCTATCCAAACACACTAAAGGCAGCTGTGGAGCGTTACCTGAAAACCTAGACGCCTCGTCACAGCCTGAGAAACTGACTACCCCTAGAGAGAAAGCAAAGACCTCCCTTGCCTCAGAGAAATATCCCCAAAGTTTTAGATAGCCCCCCACAAATAATAACGGTGAGTTAAGGGGAAAACACAAACGTAGAGATGAAACAGGTTTAGCAAATGAGGCCCGCTAATACTAGATAGGCAGATAATAGGTAGGTGTCTGTGCGGTCAGTACAAAAACTATCAAAAGTAAACCACGCAGAGAATACAAGAACCCCCACACTGACTCATGATGTGAGGGGCGCACTCGGCACCCCAGAACAAACCAGCAAGCAAAAAATCACATAAAAGCAAGCTGGGCTGAACTCATAATATAATGAGAAACGTTTTCAAGGAAATAATGAGAAACTGAACAAGCAAACTTAGCTTCTCATAGCAGGAGACTGGTCACAAGGAATATTCAGGAGAGCACAGGATCAGGACTGAATACACCGACAGCAGGCGACAAGTAAAGGTCCAGGTGAGTTAAATAGGCCCAGCCTAGCAAGAGATGAAACAGCTGAGCCCAGCCAAGACCAGCCATATTGCTAAAGGCCACCAGAGGGAGCCCAAGAACAAACTCACACAGTACCACTCATGACCACAGGAGGGAGCCCGAGAACGGAATTCACAACAGGGGCCATTATTAACCTTTGTGCAGCATTATATGGGTCATATTTTAATATGGAGCATCTTATGGGGCCCATCAATCTGTATGGAGCATTATATGGGGCTCCAGACTCAATATGGATATTCAAAAACACTTAACCTACTGATGTCTCAATTAATTTTACTTTTATTGGTATCTATTTTTATTTTTGAAATTTACTAGTAGCAGCTGCATTTCCCACCCTAGGTTTATACTCGACTCATTAAGTTTTCCCAGTTTTTTGTGGCAAAATTAGGGGTCTCGGCTTATACTCAGGTCGGCTTATACTCGAGTATATACGGTAGTTTGAGATCTGGGATCTGCCAATATGTGGCTGGTTTTCTGACTGTTTCAGATAACATGATATATGATTTTAGTTTTTTTTTTGTCTAGTCTCGCTTGAGTATAGGTCAATATTAAGTAGTCTCCTGATGAGTCGCCTTTGGTGAAGACGATGAAACCCGTAGAAATGAGAGGCTTGAAGAGTGAGTATGTATACGTCACCTCACCCTATATGCTGAACTGTGGAGTACATGTTTTTTCTATTAGTCACCTACTGACTAATCTCCAGGGGGTGAATTATGGGTATAGTTTTACATTTGGAATCAATAAAGTTTATTTTTATCCTTTTGTCAGCAAACATGAAGAATGACAAGAGACAACCCGTTTAAGAAGATTTCATTTTGGTTAAAACTATTCCAAGATTATGAACATAAAAAAGGCTTCTCCCCTATGTGATGTCTCTGATGTTTATTAACAGTTGATTTACAAGTAAAATATTTCCCACATTAAGAAAATGAAAAAGACTTCTCCTCTGCGTGACTGCTCTGATGTCTAACAAGAAGCGCTTTCTGGTTAAAACATTTCCCACATTCTGAACAGGAAAAAGGCTTCTCCCCCGTGTGAGTTCTTTGGTGACTAACAAGATGTGATTTCCATTTAAAACATTTCCCACATTCTGAACAGGAAAAAGGCTTCTCCCCTGTGTGAGTTCTCAGGTGTCTAACAAGATGCTCTTTATAAGTAAAACATTTCCCACATTGTGAACATGAAAAAGGCTTCTCTCTTGTGTGAGTTATTTGGTGTGCAACAAGATTCCCTTTATGGCTAAAACATTTCCCACATTCTGAACAGGAAAAAGGCTTCTCCCCCGTGTGAGTTCTATGGTGTTTAACAAAATCTGATTTCCAGTTAAAACATTTCCCACATTCTGAACAGGAAAAAGGCTTCTCCCCTATGTGAGTTCTCTGGTGTCTAACAAGATGCTCTTTAAAGGTAAAACATTTCCCACATTCTAAACATGAAAAAGGCTTCTCCCCCATGTGAGTTCTATGATGCTTAAGCAAATCTGATTTCTGGTAAAAACATTTTCCACATTCTGAACATGAAAAAGACTTCTCCCCTGTGTGAGTTCTTTGGTGAGTAACAAGCAGTGATTTATATGCAAAACATTTCCCACATTCTGAACAGGAAAAAGGCTTCTCCCCTGTATGAGTTCTCTGGTGACTAACAAGATTTCCTCTATAGTTAAAACATTTCCCACATTCTGAACAGGAAAAAGGCTTCTCCCCTGTATGAGTTCTATGGTGATTAACCAAATCTGATTTCCAGTTAAAACATTTCCCACATTCTGAACATGAAAAAGGCTTCTCCCCTGTGTGAGTCCTCTGGTGACTAACAAGATGCCCTTTAAAGCTAAAACATTTCCCACATTCTGAACATGAAAAAGGCTTCTCCCCCGTGTGAGTTCTATGGTGATTAACCAAATCTGATTTCTGGCCAAAACATTTCCCACATTCTGAACATGAAAAAGGCTTCTCCCCTGTGTGAGTTCTCTGGTGACTAACAAGATTCCCTTTCCGGTTAAAACATTTCCCACATTCTGAACATGAAAATGACTTCTTTGCTTTAGGAGCAGTTTGCTTTTTAATGCCTCTTTTGTGACTTTGATTTTCCTTAGTAGTCAGTAATGAATCAGAAGATGGGACCTGTTTCATAGGATCAGATGACAGATCTTTGCTGTGAATGGCTGACGATATATCTGGAGTAACAGCAATCACTTCAGTTGTATCTTGTAGGATCTCAAGATCATCAGATTTAAAAATTGAAGATGTCGGCTGTCCCTCTGATCTCCTGGTACAGTCATCTGCTAAGATAAAAAAACATTTTTTTTTAATAAAATATCCTCCAGTTTTATAATTTTTAACATTTCTACTTAAACTGTCCATAAAAATGGCAAGCTATGTAAAATCTTTATTTACCAAGACAATGACAGTTCACAGTCTAATAGAAAACCTTGTTGGATTAACCATTAGTGTGTGGTGTTCAACTATTTGTTCATTCTGCCTCCCAAGTATCGAATAAAAAGAAACCAATCAATGTTATGTAGACAAAAATAATGCCAATTCTCATCTCACAAAAACAAGTCCACAGTCAGGTCTATCATCTGTCAATGGAAAAACAGAGGTTCCCACACTATTAGTGGCTCAAAAAGGCTGATGAAAAGCCACAGGGTTTCTATAAACCAATCCAGCAAAATCTGCTCTCACTTTTTAAGTTTTGCAGTGTGCTCAAACAACATTTAGAATCCCTGTATTTAGCAATATTCCAGTGAGAAGAATCCACTTAATTTGCGGTGTGTATCTCCTGGAGCACAATCTGTGCGTTAATTTCTGGAAAGTGGCTGTGGAGTCAAAATATTTATTCCTCCTACACACTTGGTCTAATTGTTGCTACCCCTCATTTAATGACAGAAAAACCCACAATGGTCACAGAAATAACTTGAATCTGACAAAAGTACAGTAATAAATCAAAAATGTATGAAAATGAACAAAGGAAAGTCTCTCTCTATCTGCCTCATAAAAACGCTGTTTCTCCTCAGATCTCCTGTCAGTAAGAAATTAGAGGAGAAACAGTGTTACAAGTGCTGCTGGCAACAGCTGTGTCAGTCAGCGATCTTGTTAAAAAGTAGAAAAAACAGATAATGCAGGTTAAAGTTAGTGCTATAGTTAGTGTAATAATTATAGGGGATAACTCAGGAGACTCTTTGCATGGAACAAGACAACTACAGGACACAGTTTTATAAGTGGTAAAGTCTATATTATCACACGGTGATTCAAACAGGTGCAGAGAGAAACTCAAGTCCACAACACTTGGAGTAAATATTAAACGCAGCTTAGCAGTCTATAGGAAACTTCAGAGGAAAAATGCAATCACGCAGAAAGTCTATAAAGCACAATTATTCTTGAGGACACTTGACACGAATAAGTCCTTGTCTTAGTCCAAACACAGATAGATATGCTTATAAGGCAGTTCAAATAATATCTTAGCTCAACCAGGGAGGCCTGGGTAATAGTCTCAGGTTATTGCAGAGCAGCAGCAGCTTACATGTCCAGCAAATGCAGATGGAAGTAAACACGAGCAGCAGATGAAGGAGGATTACTGGAAACTGGTATATGCAGCAGGAACTCAGAGCAGAGTAGCAGGATCTCCACACAGGTTCACAGGAGCAGGTATATAGCCAGGGAGTCAACAAAGTCAGGAGCTGGATGCAGGGCAGAATACTCTAGCACAGACTGAAAGCTGGGGTGGAGTTTTATAGCAGGAAGACACAGTGCACATGAGACCAAAGATGCCATCTTGGAAAAGGGCAGTAATGCACAAAAGGAAATAAAAAATGTTCAGAGTCCTGACAGTTAGGGTTAGTGTTGGGGCTAAAGTTAGAGTTGCTGTGAGGCTAAAGTTAGGGTTACTGTTAGGCAAAAGTTAGGGTTAGGCTAAAGAATTAGGCTTTTCTCATTTATCTCGCCAATAATTTGGTCAAGTCAGAGTTTTCTATTAGCTTGCTAGAGCATATTGTCCTACAAACAAATTTATATGCGTCCCAATTCATCAGCCAGAATCCATGATCCTATTATGCTAGGTCAAATTTATGGACACCAACTAATGTCCTAGAAATGAAACATTTTTGAGGACTTACATTCGATTCACTATGGGGCTTGTTAAAAAAACGAGCATTCGGTCCTATTGGTCCAACCGCCCTGTTCAAGCCACCCCAATGTTTTCTGTCATTCTTCCTAGGACCCGTTATGAAATGCTCATGTGATTTTGGCATTTTAACGAAAATAGTCAATGCCTGCCCACAAATGCCCCAGGACATGACAGAATATTCAAAATCAGACCCATCATCGAAGACTTGACAGAAAAGTACTTAAAGCTCTACACCCCAACAGAAAACATTTCCATTGATGGGACCCTTGTAAAATTCAAAGGAAGACTGCACCTCAAGCAATTTATTCCTTCTAAGAGGGCAAAATTCGGAATAAAGCTCTATAAAATGTGCGAGAGTTCAACCGGATAAACATCAGCTTTTCGCATTTATGAGGGGAAAGATAGCCAACTAAACCCACCAGGATGCCCTACTTATCTGGGGACATCTGGAAAAACTGTTTGGGAGCTGATAACTCCATTATTACATGAAGGCTACAATCTGTATGTTGACAAGTACTACACCAGCATAACCCTATTTAAAAGTCTGGTTGAACATAACATGGATGATTGTGGGACCATTCGTATAAACTTTCAGGGGTTTCCACAATTATTGGCCAAGGAAAAGCTCTGAAAGGGGCAGTCAGGGGCTTTACGCAGCTCAATCCACACAGATGCCACAAGGGCCACTGCAGACCAACAGGGATCCACTACTCCAAAACCTGTGTCTGCCATTGATTGCAACAAATATATGGGGGGTGTGGACCTGGCAGACCAGGTTCTACAGCCATACCAGGTATCAAGAAAATCATATACCTGGCATAACAAGTTAGTCATTTATTTGTTTCAGGTGGCCTCATATAATTATTTTGTGTTATACAAAAAAGCCAGAAATGCAGATAATTTTCTTGATTATCAGGAAAAGGTCATTGAAATTTTTGTTTTTGAAAATATTGACTCATTGAGTGACATTTTATTGCACTCATTCCAGCAACTGAAACAAGAAAGAACAAGATGTCATGTATGTTCCAAGAGAGGAATGAGGCATGATACCCGCTATTATTGACCACAATGCCCATCATTGCAGGCTTTATGCCTCCATGACTGCTTTACAATCTTCCACACAGAACCACGTTTTTAAACTGCTTTGACATTCAAGCATTTGGCTTATTTAGTGAGAGACACATTTGAGTAGAGCTGACTTAACAATTTCCGGGGGTAGGCGGGGGGATGTCTCCAGAGACACAAGCTGGGCACTACAATGACATTTTTGCAATTTTTGCTCTAAAACTTCCACTAAGTGTTTCTGGAAATCATCCATGTAGAGAAAATGGTCACTATATCCATAGATGAATTCCCAGAGGGGTGTCATTTCCAAAATGGGGTCACTTCAGGGAGGAATTCTGCTGTTCTGGCACTTAGCGGCTCTCCAAAGTGCCATAACAGCATAATCTCCCTGAAGTGACCCCATTTTGGAAATGACACCCCTCTGGGAATTGGAAATGACACCCCTCTGCGAATTCATCTATGGGTGTAGTGACCATTTACCTATCTACCTATTTTCCAATGTAAATTCTGGGGTTAAAACAAAATTTTAGTGGTAAAAATGTAATTATTTTTCTTCACTGCCCAATGGTATAATTTTCTATGGAACAGCTGTGGTGTCAGTATGCTCACTGTACCACTAGAAGAATTCATTCAGGGAAGTATTGTGTAAAATGCAGTCAATTTTGGTGGCTTATGCTGTTCTGGCACCTCAGGGGGCTCTGACAATGTGACATGTCACCCACAAACAATTCCAGCAAAATCTGCTCTCCAACATGGTGCTCCTTCCCTTCCGAGCCCTGCCATGCCCCCAAACAGTGGTTTACCCCCACATATGGGATGTCAGCATATTCAGGACAAATTGCACAACAACCTTTGGGGTGCAATTTCACCTGTTACCCCTTGGAAAAAAAATGAGGGTGAAAAGATTTTTTGTGGAAAAAAGCATAGTTACTTACCAATAACGGTATTTCTCAGAGCCCATGACAGCACTAACAGAGAGAGAGGATCCACCCTTCAGGGACAGGAAACCTATAGGATAAAAGGGCGGTACCTCTCTCCTGCATCAGTTTGGTTTACAGAGCATCAGAAGTCCTATAGGTTAGTGACAACAAGAAAAATATACACTTTTAACATATTGCTTATCAGGTATACACTGTGTCTATATTAATAAAAGACACTTCGTTAAAAAAAAAAGTGCTCACCGCACACGTGATTGGGGGGGGGGGGGGGGGAATAAGCAGGTGCTGCCATGGGCTCTGAGAAATACCGTTATCGGTAAGTAACTATGCTTTTCTCAGTCTCCAATGACAGCACTACCAGAGAGAATTGCAGAGATTGTTGCATAGGAAGGGACCACAGCCTGCAGAACTCTTCTTCTGAAGGTTAAGTCAGATGAAGAGGCTAGGTCTAAACGGTAGTGTCTAAAAAAGGTTGAAGGTGATGACCAGGTGGCCGCCTTACAGATTTAGTCTATTGATACCTCCGATCTTTCCGCCCAGGAGGTCGCCATAGCTCTTGTGGAGTGTGCTTTCAGCCCCTCGGGAACTGTGTTTCCTGTGGATGAGTACGCCAAGGCTATTGCATCTGTTATCCAGCGGGCTATAGTGCCCTTGGAGGCTTTGAGTCCTTTTCTGGGTCCCTGAAAACAGATAAAGAGAGACCCTTCCTTCCTATGCTGCTGGGTGGATTCTAAGTATTGAGCTAGACACCGTCTCACATCTAATGTGTGGAATTTTTCCTCTTTTTTATTTTTAGGGTTTGGGCAGAAGGAAGGAAGGATTATCTCCTGGGACCTGTGAAAGTTGGATGCAACCTTGGGTAGATAGGCAGGGTCTGTTCTCAGGATAACCCTATCATCCAGGATTTGTTTAAAGGGAGGTCTTGAAGATCGGGCCTGGAGATCACTTATTCTACGGGCAGATGTTAAGGCTGTTAGAAGGGCCATTTAAGTGATACAGTGTTAAGGGATATTGAAACGGGGGCTCTGTTAGAGCTGAAAAGACCAAGTTTAAGTCCCAAGTTGGTAGTCTTTTTATGTTTATGGGTTTCGATCTTATAGCCGCTTTAATAAAACGTGTTACCCATGGATTAGCAGCTATATTCTCACTGTATAATGCCCCCAAAGCCGCTATTTGCAATTTCAGGGTGCTTACTGAGAGGCCCAGATCTAACCCGCTAACACCTTAGGAATTTGGACCCCATCTTGTAACTTCCCCCCAGAGGAGGACAGAAACTTTTTCCAAGTTTTGCCGTATATTTTAGTAGTTACCGTTTTCCTACTTTTTAAGTGTGGAAACTAATTTATCAGAAAAGACCCTTTCTTTTAGTAGTAACATCTCAAGTTCCACGCTGTCAAGTGGAGACTCTCTGACTGAGGGTGGAGCACCGGTCCCTGTGATAGGAGGTCCGGAAGATCCGGAAGAACCCAAGGATCGGTGACCGATAGCATCCTCAGCCAGGAAAACCAGGTCCTTTTGGACCAGAAGGGGGCTATTAGAATGAGTCTCGCCCTGTCCTGTCTGATATTCCGCAGAACTGCAGGAATAAGTATAGGAGGGGGAAAATCATATGCGAGACTGAGTCCAGGGAATGTCACGGGGACACAATGAGGGTGAGAGCTAATAACCCGGGCCCCTGCAATTTCCCTCAGACTAGGGAAACCCTGTCTGACCCTCTACCTGAAGTTTACACTGAAGGTGTGCATGTCCAGGCCTCCACCCTCACCCTGACTCCTGATTCAGCCCTAGACTGAATACCACCACACACCACCCAGTGAATGCAATAGATCAATACCCACAGTTATGACAAACAAGGATAAAGGAAAATATACATCACGCCGCAGTCAATCAGGAATACACTATAAATGTGCAGGGCAAAATAAATACAAATATAGGAAGGAGTAAATAAGACAAAGGAAAATACACCACCAGCAACGATTCTCCAACAACCAGCTCTCCACTCCGGACCGAGATAACTAAGGATAAGACAGAAGCTATAATCGGCGACGCCCAAAGATCAGGAGAACCATTTAAAGGAAATAGGCATGGCCCAGCTTCCAATCCGAGGATCAGATAAATTAACCCCGGAGCAGCCAGACGAAAACTAGCCGACGCCAATGAGCAAACAGTGGTCAAATGCGGAATTACCGCTGTCTGTCAGACGACCTGGTCTGAACAGTGTCCGACATGACAGTACCCCGCCTTCTACGAGGGACCCCAGGGCCCTCACGGCTTATAGGACCCGGCTTGTCCGGATGGCGACGATGAAAACACCTGACCAGCCGATCCGCATGAATGTCCGAGGCTGGTACCCAGGACCTCTCCTCAGGCCCAGAACCATGCCAGTGTACCAAGTATTGTAAAGTGCGGCGCACCATACGAGAGTCAACCTCCCTGGAGACCTGTGGAACACGTTGTGTATTTTATACACCGTAGGGAGCTACAGTCGTTACGCTACTGGGTTAATGACGGCGGTGACCCTAAATTGACCAATAAACCGTGGACCCAATTTAAGGGATGGTATCTTGAGTCTTATGTTTTTTGTGGATAACCACACCCAGTCATCCACACTCAGGTCCGGACCTGGCACACGCCTACTGTCAGCCACACGTTTGTACCTAGCACCCACACTCAACAGGCGCTGTTTCACTCTCCTCCAGACTGATGACAATTGATGACAATTGTGTTCCTAACTGGTCCTCCTCCGGAACGCCGGAAGAGCCCCTCTGACTCAAGGTACAAAATTGAGGATGTAGCCCGTAAACACAAAAAAACGGAGACTCCCCAGATGACTCCTGGCGGTGATTATTGATGGTAAACTCAGCCAAAGGAAGAAAGGTAGACCACTCCTCCTGGTTATCAGAGACAAAGCAGCGTAAGTACTGTTCCAAATTTTGGTTCATACGCTCAGTCTGACCATTTGACTGAGGATGAAACGCCGAAGAATGAGAACTTGATCCCCAGCCGTGAGCAAAACGCTCTCCAAAATTTAGCTACAAACTGAGTACCCCTATCTGACATGATGTCAGACGGAACTCCATGAAGCCTGACCACCTCCTGCACAAACACCTGAGCAAGAGTCTTAGAGTTAGGCAAAGAAGGCAAAGACACAAAGTGCGACATTTTTGAAAACCGATCCACAATCACCAAAATGACCGTGTTCCCAGCTGAGGGAGGCAAATCAGTGATGAAATCCATGGAGATTTCCGTCTATGACTTACTAGGTACCTCCAGAGGAAGTAGTGTGCCAACAGGACGGGAGAGGGGCGTCTTCGCCCTAGCGCATGTGGTGCAAGCTGACACATATGAGACCACGTCCTGTCGGATTTTGGGCCACCAAAACCGACGTGACACCAACTCCAAAGTACCTCTAACCCCTGGATGACCAGCCAGGACAGTATCATGATGCTCCGCCAACACCTTTAGGCGGAGATGAAGCGGTACAAAAGATTTGTTAATGGGAAGCTCAGATGGTACCTCCTCCTGAGCCTCGGCAATCTCAGCCTCAACCTCGGTAGTGAGAGCTGAAACCACAACACCCTTTTGGAGGATGGGTACTGGGTCTTCCCGAGGTTCTCCCCCCGGAAAACACCTGGACAGAGCATCCGCCTTAGTGTTTTTAGACCCTGGTCTGTAAGTGACAACAAAGTTGAACCGCGTGAAAAACAGTGCCCAGCGAGCCTGCCTGGGAGACAGATGCTTGGCAGACTCCAAATACAGCAGATTCTTATGGTCGGTAATAACAGTGACCTGATGTACCGACCCCTCCAAGAAGTGTCGCCATTCCTCAAAGGCCAACTTAATAGCCAACAACTCCCTGTTGCCGATATCGTAGTTGCGTTCAGCGGACGACGTTTTTTTTTAGAAATAGGCGCACGGACGCAAACCACTCAAGGATGAGCCTTGAGATAGTACCGCCCCCACACCAACCTCAGACGCATCGACCTCCACGACAAAGGGTTTAGATACATCTGGCTGCACAAGAATGGGGGCTGAAACAAAACTGTTCTTGAGAAATTCAAATGCGCGAACAGCAGCCTCAGGCCAAACGGAGAAATTGGGACCCTTTTTAGTCATGTCAGTTAGCGGTTTAGCAATGATAGAAAAATTCTTGATAAATTTCCTATAGTAGTTAGAAAACCCAAGGAACCGCTGAAGTGCTTTCAGGTTATCAGGACGTTCCCAATGCAGCACCGCTTGCACCTTAGCGGCGTCTATTTTAAAACAAGAAGCAGACACAATATAACCCAAGAACAGCAACTCTTGAGCAAAAAATACACATTTCTCAAGTTTAGCATACAGCTTATTCTCTCTGAGAAGCTGTAACACCTGCCTGACATGATCTAAATGAGCATCACGGTCGCAAGAATATATGAGGATGTCATCTAGGTACACGATAACGAATTTCCCCAAAACATGCGAGAACACATCATTGATGAAATGTTGGAACACTGCAGGTGCGTTAGTTAACCCAAAAGGCATCACCAAATTTTCAAAATGACCCTCAGGGGTATTAAAAGCCGTCTTCCATTCATCACCTTGAAGGACTCTTATGAGGTTGTACGCCCCCCTGAGGTCAAGCTTGGTAAACCACTTAGCACCTGCCACCTGGTTGAACAAGTCAGGTATCAGTGGCATAGGGTATGGATCACGAACCGTAATCTGGTTCAACTCCCTGAAATCCAAACACGGGCGTAATCCGCCATCTTTCTTCTTCACGAAGAAGAACCCTGCTGCCACCGGCGAGGATGACGGCCTGATGTGCCCTTTGCTCAAACTTTCAGAAATGTAATCCTTGAGTGCTTGTCTCTCCGGACCGGAGATGTTGAACATCCTTGCTTTAGGCAACTTGGCCCCTGGTTTAAACCTGATAGAACAGTCATAGGAGCGGTGTGGCGGCAACTCTGAACAACCCTTCTCAGAGAACACATCCGCATAATCCTGAAGCGACTCAGGAACGTTTGAAGTCACAGCGGACACACATGTGGCCAGGCAATTCTACTGACAGAAATCACTCCACTGGATTATGTCCTGAGTTTTCCAGTCAATCACCGGGTTGTGTGTAGACAATAATGGAAAACCCAGAACTAATTGTGCTGGAAGACTCTTGAGCACCTTACATGTGACCTGCTCAAAATGAAGAACCCCAATGTGGAGTTTAACCTCAGCCACAAACTCAGTAATCTCCCCCTGTGGAAGAGGAGCAGAATTGATGGTGACCACACGGATAGGATGAGGCAGTTTTTCAATCTTAAAACCAGCAGTGCGCGCAAACTCCTCATCAAAGAGATTTGTGGCAGAACCACTATCCACAAAAACAGTGATTGGCAGCTCTCTGCCAGTGACAACAACTTTGGCAGGGAGCATGTACTGAGAAATCATCATGGAGGATATACATAAGCTCAGATTGGACTCCTCCACACCCTCTGAGCTAAGAAGTTTATTGCCGTTGCGTTTTTCTTTAACAGCAGAGGACAGATATTAATAAAATGACCAGTTTTACCGCAGAAAAAACAGCCTCCCTGCTTCCTGAGTACAGGGGTACGATTCTTAACATGTGACACCCCTGCGATTTGCATAGATTCCGTGGGCTCACCTGCAGCAACCTCACGTGAACTTAAACCTTCACCCACAGGCGGCGTCTCATGATTCCCCTGATGCAAACGGCGATCAATGCGGACAACAAGACTCATAGCGGAAACTGTTGTGATTCGGTTATTTGGCTCCCCCAGTGGTCGCTTGTGGTACTGGTGTCTTGTAAGCTTTTCACCTGTTTCTATCAGGATGTGGGAGTTTCCTATTTAGCCTTGTTCCTCAGTCATTCCTATGCCGGCCATCAATGTAACCAGAGTCTTTCTGTTGCATGTACCTGCTCCCAGTCTGCTGACCAGCTAAGTTGGACATTTCTGTCCTTTGTCTATTTTTGTATGTTTTGTCCAGTTTGCAGTTATGTGATTCTCTGCAGCTGGAAGCTCTTGTGGGCTGAAATTGCCACTCCGGTGCCATGAGTTGGCACATGAGTTTAAGGTAATTTCAGGATGGTTTTTGATAGGGTTTTGTAGCTGACTGCGAAGTCCACTATTGTATCCTTCTGCTATCTAGTTAGTGGGCCTCGCTGTGCTAAATCTGTTTTCATACTACGTTTGTCTTTTCACCTTAACTCACCGTTATTATATGTGGGGGGCTACTATCTCCTGTGGGGGATTTTCCTCTGGAGGCAAGCCAGGACTGTGTTTCATCTATTAGGGGTAGTTAGTCCTCCGGCTGGTGCGAGACGTCTAGCGAAAACGTAGGCACGTTCCCTGGCTACTATTAGTTGTGTGTATAGGTTTAGCATCGCGGTCAGCTCTAGTTTCACCCGAGAGCTTGTCCGTTTTTCTATGTTTCTGATGTTCCCCTGCCATTGGGAACCATAACAGTGGTATATTAGGGAGTCCTTGGAAAAAGGACATATTCGTCCTTCTTCGTCTCCTTTAGGAGCAGGGTTCTTTTTTGTAGCCAAAAGAGATGGTTCTTTGAGACCTTGTATTGATTATAGACTCTTAAATAAGATCACAGTCAAATATCAGTATCCTTTGCCATTGCTGACAGATTTATTTGCTCGCATTAAGGGAGCTAAGTGGTTCTCTAAGATTGATCTTCGCGGTGCGTATAATTTGGTGCGAATTAAGCAGGGGGATGAGTGGAAAACCGCATTTAATACGCCCGAGGGCCATTTTGAGTATTTGGTAATGCCTTTTGGTTTGTCAAATGCCCCTTCGGTCTTTCAGTCTTTTATGCACAATATTTTCTGTGAATATCTGGATAAATTCATGGTTGTGTATCTGGATGATGTTTTGATTTTTTCGGATGACTGGGAGTCTCATGTTCAACAGGTTAGGAAGGTTTTTCAGGTTTTGCGGACCAATTCTCTGTTTGTAAAGGGTGCAAAGTGTGTTTTTGGGGTTCAGAAGATTTCTTTTCTGGGGTACATTTTTTCCCCTTCTTCTATTGAGATGGATCCTGTTAAGGTTCGGGCAATTTGTGACTGGACGCAGCCGACTTCTCTTAAGAGCCTTCAGAAATTTTTGGGCTTTGCTAATTTTTATCGTCGATTCATAACTGGTTTTTCTAGCGTGGTCAAGCCATTGACTGATTTGACTAAAAAAGGTGCTGATGTTGCCGATTGGTCTCCTGCTGCTCTGGAGGCCTTTCGAGAGCTTAAGCGCCGCTTTTCTTCTGCCCCTGTGTTGCGCCAGCCTGATGTTTCACTTCCTTTTCAGGTGGAAGTTGATGCTTCCG
The DNA here is from genome assembly GCF_051348905.1 of Ranitomeya variabilis. Taxonomy (NCBI): domain Eukaryota; kingdom Metazoa; phylum Chordata; class Amphibia; order Anura; family Dendrobatidae; genus Ranitomeya; species Ranitomeya variabilis. The sequence continues at coordinate 766,130,962 of NC_135235.1, read as the reverse complement.
AGATTGGAGCGGGGGCGGTTTTGTCACAGAAAAGTTCAGATGGTTCAGTGATGAGACCTTGTGCGTTCTTCTCTCGAAAATTTTCGCCCGCCGAGCGAAACTATGATGTTGGTAATCGGGAGCTTTTGGCGATGAAATGGGCATTCGAGGAGTGGCGTCATTGGCTTGAGGGTGCTAGACATCAGGTGGTGGTCTTGACTGATCACAAGAATTTGATTTATCTTGAGTCGGCCAGACGTCTGAATCCTAGACAGGCGCGCTGGTCGTTGTTTTTCTCTCGGTTTAATTTTGTGGTCTCGTATCTGCCAGGTTCTAAAAATGTGAAGGCTGATGCCCTTTCTAGGAGTTTTGAACCTGATTTCCCTGGTGATTCTAAACCTACGGGTATCCTTAAGGATGGGGTGATATTGTCTGCTGTCTCCCCTGACCTGCGATGTGCTTTACAAGAGTTTCAGGCGGATCGGCCTGATCGTTGTCCGCCTGGTAGATTGTTTGTGCCGGATGAGTGGACCAGTAGAGTCATCTCGGAGGTTCATTCTTCTGCGTTGGCAGGTCATCCGGGAATTTTTGGTACCAGGGATTTGGTGGCTAGGTCCTTCTGGTGGCCTTCCCTGTCTCGGGATGTGCGTACTTTTGTGCAGTCTTGTGATGTTTGTGCTCGGGCCAAGCCTTGTTGTTCTCGGGCTAGTGGATTGTTGTTGTCCTTGCCTATTCCTAAGAGGCCTTGGACACACATCTCTATGGATTTTATTTCTGATCTCCCTGTTTCTCAGAAAATGTCTGTCATCTGGGTGGTGTGTGACCGTTTTTCTAAGATGGTTCATTTGGTACCTTTGCCCAAGTTGCCTTCCTCATCTGAGTTGGTGCCTCTGTTTTTTCAGAATGTGGTTCGGTTGCATGGTATCCCGGAGAATATGGTTTCTGACAGGGGATCTCAGTTTGTGTCCAGATTTTGGCGGGCGTTTTGTGCCAGGATGGGCATTGATTTGTCATTTTCGTCTGCATTTCATCCTCAGACGAATGGCCAGACGGAGCGTACTAATCAGACCTTGGAGACTTATTTGAGGTGTTTTGTGTCTGCTGATCAGGATGACTGGGTCACCTTTTTGCCGTTGGCAGAGTTTGCCCTTAATAATCGGGCCAGTTCTGCCACTTTGGTTTCCCCTTTCTTTTGCAATTCGGGGTTCCATCCTCGTTTTTCATCTGGTCAGGTGGAATCTTCGGATTGTCCTGGAGTGGATACTATGGTGGACAGGTTGCATCGTATTTGGGGTCAGGTGGTGGACAATTTAAAGTTGTCCCAGGAGAGGACTCAGCATTTTGCTAATCGCCATCGTCGTGTTGGTCCTCGTCTTCGTGTTGGGGACTTGGTGTGGTTGTCTTCCCGTTTTGTCCCTATGAGGGTCTCTTCTCCTAAGTTTAAGCCTCGGTTCATCGGTCCTTATAGGATTTTGGAAATTCTTAACCCTGTGTCTTTTCGTTTGGACCTCCCAGCATCCTTTGCTATCCATAATGTTTTCCATCGGTCGTTATTGCGGAGGTATGAGGTGCCAGTTGTGCCTTCTGTTGAGCCTCCTGCTCCTGTGCTGGTTGAGGGTGAATTGGAGTACGTGGTGGAGAAAATCTTGGACTCCCGTGTTTCCAGACAGAGACTTCAATATCTGGTTAAGTGGAAGGGCTACGGTCAGGAGGATAATTCTTGGGTTTCAGCTTCAGATGTTCATGCCTCTGATTTGGTCCGTGCCTTTCATAGGGCTCATCCAGATCGCCCTGGTGGTTCTTGTGAGGGTTCGGTGCCCCCTCCTTAAGGGGGGGCGGTACTGTTGTGATTCGGTTATTTGGCTCCCCCAGTGGTCGCTTGTGGTACTGGTGTCTTGTGAGCTTTTCACCTGTTTCTATCAGGATGTGGGAGTTTCCTATTTAGCCTTGTTCCTCAGTCATTCCTATGCCGGCCATCAATGTAACCAGAGTCTTTCTGTTGCATGTACCTGCTCCCAGTCTGCTGACCAGCTAAGTTGGACATTTCTGTCCTTTGTCTATTTTTGTATGTTTTGTCCAGTTTGCAGTTATGTGATTCTCTGCAGCTGGAAGCTCTTGTGGGCTGAAATTGCCACTCCGGTGCCATGAGTTGGCACATGAGTTTAAGGTAATTTCAGGATGGTTTTTGATAGGGTTTTGTAGCTGACTGCGAAGTCCACTATTGTATCCTTCTGCTATCTAGTTAGTGGGCCTCGCTGTGCTAAATCTGTTTTCATACTACGTTTGTCTTTTCACCTTAACTCACCGTTATTATATGTGGGGGGCTACTATCTCCTGTGGGGGATTTTCCTCTGGAGGCAAGCCAGGACTGTGTTTCATCTATTAGGGGTAGTTAGTCCTCCGGCTGGTGCGAGACGTCTAGCGAAAACGTAGGCACGTTCCCTGGCTACTATTAGTTGTGTGTATAGGTTTAGCATCGCGGTCAGCTCTAGTTTCCATCACCTGAGAGCTTGTCCGTTTTTCTATGTTTCTGATGTTCCCCTGCCATTGGGAACCATAACAGGAATCTAGTGAAGTAGGAGTCTCGTACATCAGGAGGGCTTTTTTAACCCTATTAGAAACTCCATGAATAAAGTGACTCCGCAATGCTGGCTCATTCCACTGAGTGTCAACCGCCCAGCGGCGAAATTCAGAACAGTAATCCTCTGCAACACGCTCCCCCTGGCAAATAGTGCGTAACTTAGATTCTGCTAGAACCATTCTGTCTGGATCATCGTAAATGTGTCCTAGAGCAGAAAAGAAACTCTCCACTGAGTTAAATGCAGCGGAATCAGACGGCAACGAAAATGCCCAAGCTTGGGGATCCCCGCTTAATAATGACAACACCAGGCCCACACGTTGAGCCTCATTACCAGAGGAGATTGGGCGCATACGGAAATACAGTTTGCAAGCTTCACGAAAAGAAACAAATTTACTGCGTTCCCCAGCAAATTTTTCAGGCAAAGGAAACTTGGGCTCATTAACTCCTCCTGTCGCTCCAGCTTGTATATTAGATACTGCTAGTCCCTGTTGCTGCACTGCTCCCCTCAACTTAGTGACCTGTAGGGACAGCGCCTCCAACTGGCGGGTTATGGAAGTCATGGAATCCATGACAAAACACAGAGAAGAAAAAAAAAGGAACCCCTTTTTTTTTTTTTGTGTTAGGCCGATTATAATGTCACGGGGAGACAATGAGGGCGAGAGCTAATAACCCGGGCCCCTGCAATTTCCCTCAGACTAGGGAAACCCTGTCTGACCCTCTACCTGAAGTTTACACTGAAGTTGTGCATGTCCAGACCTCCACCCTCACCCTGACTCCTGATTCAGCCCTAGACTGAATACCACCACCCGCCACCCAGTGAATGCAATAGACCAATACCCACAGTTATGACAAACAAGGATAAAGGAAAATATACATCACGCCGCAGTCAATCAGGAATACACTATAAATGTGCAGGGCAAAATAAATACAAATATAGGAAGGAGTAAATAAGACAAAGGTAAATACACCACCAGCAACGATTCTCCAACAACCAGCTCTCCACTCCGGACCGAGATAACTAAGGATAAGCCAGAAGCTATAATCGGCGACGCCCAAAGATCAGGAGAACCATTTAAAGGAAATGGGCATGGCCCAGCTTCCAATCCGAGGATCAGATAAATTAACCCCAGAGCAGCCAGACGAAAACTAGCTGATGCCAATGAGCAAACAGTGGTCAAATGCGGAATTACCGCTGTCTGTCAGACGACCTGGTCTGAACAGTGTCCGACATGACAGGGAATCGTGAATGCATCCAGCGCCCGAGGGCCCCTCCTGGTGTCTAGAGAACAAAATTCTTTTACTTTACTGTTTTTTACACTGGCAAAAAGGTCTATTACAGGGATCCCCCAAAGCTTTGTGATCGGATCGAAGATGCTTTGATTTAGAGTCCATTCCCCCTGTTTTAAATGAGTACGGCTTAAGAAGTCTGCTTTCTGATTTTCTACTCCTCTTATATGTAGTGCAGAAAGGGATAGGAAGCTGTTCTCCGCTAGACTGAAGATTTCAGAAGTGGCCTTCATAAGGGCATGAGATCTGGCCCCCCCTGGTGATTCAGGTAGGCTACCACTACCCATACCTCCCAACCGTCCCGATTTCAGCGTGACAGTCCCGCTTTGGCACCGGGGTCCCGCTGTCCCGCTTCGGGCATTTAAAATCCCGAATTTGCGGCCGCCGGTGAAGCCCCGCCCACTTCCGGGACGTAGAGAGAGCCCGATTAGGACTCCCGCACTCTGGGCGGGGTCAGGAAGGAGTGACGTAAGCGGCCGGCATGATCTATTGTCTGGTCATGCTGCTGCATCACTCCTGATCGTTTCCGGAGGTCTTGGTGGCGGGCAGCCCGTGCAGTAAGCAAAGTGCGGTGGAAGATTCTCATTCTGGAGGCGGCGGAGAGGTGAGTAATGGGGAGGGGGGTCGGCAGCATACTTATTACCGCATCATGATTGCTTTGCGGTAAGCATTGCTGCCGTATTTAGCGTTTTGGGGTGGCAATAGTAATACCTTACCCCTCTAAGCATCACCTCCAGCAGAACCCGCCGCTGTGCCCCATTGCCGCTCCATCACTGCCAGGGAAGCAACACATGCCCTGGTGAGGGCACCCGCAGGTGAGCGCCATGCAGCACTGGCACAGGGCTCACACAGCCCCTTCTCTGGTGAGAAGCAAGTGCCCTGGTGATGTGCTGCCTGTTATGTGTGGGGTCAGGAGGTGTTTACAGTGTGGATGTAGCCGAGCCATGTGTGTATGAAGTGTATGGAGCGGAGCCGTGTGTGTACGAGGTGTACGGAGCGGAGCAGAGTGTGTACGAGGTGTACGGAGCTGAGCTGAATGTGTGCGGAGCTGAGTGTGTACGAGGTGTACGGAGCGGAGCTGAATGTGTACGGAGCGAAGCTGAGTGTGTACGAGGTGTACGGAGCGGAGCCGTGTGTGTATGAGGTGTACGGAGCTGAGCTGAATGTGTGCGGAGCTGAGTGTGTACGAGGTGTACGGAGCGGAGCTGAATGTGTACGGAGCGAAGCTGAGTGTGTACGAGGTGTACGGAGCGGAGCCGTGTGTGTACGAGGTGTACGGAGCTGAGCTGAATGTGTGCGGAGCTGAGTGTGTACGAGGTGTACGGAGCGGAGCTGAATGTGTACGGAGCGAAGCTGAGTGTGTACGAGGTGTACGGAGCGGAGCCGTGTGTGTACGAGGTGTACGGAGCGGAGCCGTGTGTGTACGAGGTGTACGGAGCTGAGCCGTGTGTGTACAAGATGTACGGAGCTGAGCCGCGTGTGTACGAGGTGTACGGAGCGGAGCCGCGTGTGTACGAGGTGTACGGAGCGGAGCCGCGTGTGTACGAGGTGTACGGAGCGGAGCCGCGTGTGTACGAGGTGTACGGAGCTGAGCTGAATGTGTGCGGAGCTGAGTGTGTACGAGGTGTACGGAGCGAAGCTGAGTGTGTACGAGGTGTACGGAGCGGAGCCATGTGTGTACGAGGTGTACGGAGCGGAGCTGAATGTGTACAGAGCGGAGCCGAGTGTGTACGAGTTGTACGGAGCGGAGCCGTGTGTGTACGAGTTGTACGGAGCGGAGCCGTGTGTGTACGAGGTGTACGGAGCGGAGCCGTGTGTGTACGAGGTGTATGGAGCGGAGCCGTGTGTGTACGAGGTGTATGGAGCGGAGCTGTGTGTGTGTGGTGCATGGAGCGGAGCCGTGTGTATGAGGTGTACAGAGCGGAGCCGTGTGTATGAGGTGTACGGAGCGGAGTCGTGTGTATGAGGTGTATGGAGCGGAGCTAAATGTGTACGAGGTGTACGAAGCGGAGCCGCGTGTGTACGAGGTGTATGGAGTAGAGCGTGTGTGTACGGAGCGCAGCCGCGTGTGTAGGAGTAGCTATGTGTGGCCATTATACGGTGCGAAGTGTCATGCGCGGCCATTATACAGTATGGAGCATCATGTGCGGTCATTATACAGTATGGAGCATCATGTGCGGTCATTATACAGTATGGCCAAATCCAAATTGAAGAAAAGGACAGCGCCACACCGGATAGTGAAAAGCAGCTCACATATTTATTCTGCCTCCTGCCTCCTGCGGCAACGTTTCAGTCCAAAGACCTTTGTCAAGCTTGACAAAGGTCTTTGGACCGAAACGTTGCCGCAGGAGGCAGAATAAATATGTGAGCTGCTTTTCACTATCCGGTGTGGCGCTGTCCTTTTCTTCAATTTGGATTTGGTTGTTCTGTCTGGGATGGACCCCCTGGTGAGGACGTGCGCCCCGATGTCCATAGAGACTATATAATTATAGGGTGCGGCTTTACTGCTTTTTTTAAAATTATACAGTATGGAGCATCATGTGCAGTCATTATACAGTATGGAGCATCATGTGCGGTCATTATACAGTATGGAGCATCATGTGTGGCCATTATACAGTATGGAGCATCATGTGTGGCCATTATATAGTATGGAGCGTCATGTGTGGCCATTATACAGTATGGAGCATCATGTGGGGCTATTATACAGTATGGAGCATCATGTGTGGCCATTATACAGTATGGAGCACTGTGTGGCCATAGTTTTTTGTTTATAATTATTCTTTATGAAAGTGTGATCAGCAGTGCTAAATGGGTGTGATTGGGACGTGGATATGGGTGTGGCTAGTTATGAATGGGTGTGGTCAGAGGCGTGGCCTAAAATTTGCCGCGCCGCGCAAAGCGCGCCGCAAGCTTTGTCCCTCTTTCCCATCTTCAAAAGTTGGGAGGTATGCCACTACCTGATTGTCCGAAAACACCTGGCCTGGACATGATGCCCCTGTAGGTTATGAAGGAAGGATAATAGAGCGCGGCCCACCACCCAGAGTTCTTTTTGGTTTGAGGAAGCTTTGTATTCCTGACCCCTCCAGATTCCCAGAGTGACACTGTTGCCCAGGTGAGCTTCCCACCACGTGGGACTCGAATCTGTGGTAACTATTCGAGATACCTCTATTACCCAAGAGACCCCTTTTGACAGGTTGTTGGGATCCAACCACCAAACTAGGGAATGAATAGTGGTTGAATTTAGAATGATGTGGTCTTCTAGACGTCCCCTTAGTGTATTCTGATTCCTCAGAATGTCCCACTGGAGGTTTCTCGTGTGGAGTTGTGCCCACTGGACTGCTGGGAGGCAGGCAGAATGGGACCCCAGCAATGACATTGCCCTTCTTAGGCACATATGAGGGTTTGAGCGAGCTTTTGAGACAAGATTTAATATTGTTTGTTTTTTTCTGGTCTGGAAGATGACATTCCTGTGTTATTGAGTCCAAGGTTAGGCCCCAAAACTCTTGAACTCTGGTCGGTTCTAGTTTTGATTTCTGAAGATTTATCAGCCACCCTAACTCTGTTAGAGTTTCTATCACTCTGTCGCACTGTTGACTGCAGTGTTGGGCTGAATTGCTTACAATTAGAAAATCGTTCAAGTATGGAATTATCAAAATGTCTTTTTCTCTTAGGTGGGCCATCATTTCCGCTATCAATTTGGTAAATATGCATGGTGCCACTGATATGACAAAGGGAAGAGCCTTGTATTGATATTCCCTTAGTTCCCCTCTCATGACTACTGCTAGTCTGAGGCATTTCTGGGAGTTCTTGTGGATGGGGACGTGATAATACGCATCGCTGAGATCCAACACTATCATGAAACAGTCAGGAAACAGGTTTTTTATTGTTGATTTTATTGCCTCCATTTTGAACCTTTGGTTCTTTACATAACTGTTCAGCTTCCTCAAGTTTATTATTGTGCAGAAGGATCCGTCCGGTTTTGGAACTAGGAATAACGGGGAAGAAAAACCTGTTCCTTTTTCCCGTGTGGGAACTTCCTGGATGACGGCTTTGTTTATGAGCTTCATAATCTCCTGTTCTAACGCCTGTTGTTGTTGAGGTGAGGATTTTAGCGGGGTGACCACATAATTTTGGGGAGGAAGGGAAGTAAAGTCTATTTGAAGTCCCGATCTTATCAAATTCAATATCCAGACACTGGTTGAGATTTTTTCCCAGGCTGGGAGGAATTGAGATAATCTCCCTCCCACCCTGGAGGAGGTGTCACTTAGTGGTCTTTTTATCGCTTGAGGAATTACCGAAAAGGAACCCCCTATCTCTCCTTTTCCCATCATTCCATCTGTTCTGCTTCCTTAGTGGCCATCTCCGGAAAAATTTCCTATTCCGAAAGGGCCGTTTAGCAAATGGTGCGGCCAGGATGGGTAACCCTTTTTTCTTGGCTAGCTTTTTAACCATAAAGTCCTACGGGCTGCATTTGGTAGGGCTGCTGATTTAGAAGTGAGTTTAACGGAGTCAGCTGATGAGTCTGCCAGAAAGGCTGCCGCCCCTCTAATCATGGGAATAGATTCTATTACTTAATTTCTTGATACGCCATCCCTTAGTTGTTTTTCCAAATTATCAATCCAAATCATTAGGGATCTAGAAGTGCATGGGGCTGCTATTGCTGGCCTTAAACAACCACCTGCCGACTCCCACGCCCCTTTAAGGAAGGTATCCGCTCTTTTGTCAAGGGGATCCTTCAGAGTTCCCATGTCCTCAAAGGGCAAAGCAAATTTTTTTGAGGCCTTGGCTACTGCTACGTCAAGTTTAGGGGCCTTATCCCATGAAGTAGAAGCCTCTTCCTCAAAGGGATATTTCCGTTTAAGGGATGGTACTGACGATTTTTTTTCTCTGGCTTTTCCCACTCCCTTTTAATTAAGGCTTGGATGTTTTCAATAATAGGAAATACTCTGCGCTTTTTTGACCTAATCCTCCAAACATTATGTCCTGTACTGTCTTGTCAGCCCGGGGATCTAGGACGCCCATGGTCGATCTTACTGCTTTCACAAGTGCATCGACTTCATCTAAAGGAAAGCAGTGGCGACCTCCGCTCTCGTTATCCGAGGAAGAGGAGGATGAATCCCGTCTATCTGAGTCTCCAATGTCAGAACTAGAGGAATCGGAGTGGGAATAGGGTATAGGTGTTCTTTCTTTAACCCTTTCTCCTTTAAGGGATTTAAACACTGTCTCTACCTCTGATTTTATTCCGGATCGTAATTCAGAGGCGAAGTTTTGGGTTTCCTCACAGAGGACTCGTCATATACAAGGAATCACACAACTTCTTATCCCAGGACTGCGGTAAGGGTTTCTGACACAGTGGGCAGGTTCTGTGTTTAGTTTTCCCCGTTCTTTTCCTTGCCTAAAATAAACGGAGAAGAGGGGACCCCATTACACTAGTGAACTTTCACGGAGATCACTCACCCATCTTGTGCAGCCACAGGTACCAGTTCTGGAGGTGTAGGATCTTGTATCAGATCCATAGGTGGTGGTGTTGGCTGGTTTACAACACTGGAGTCTTTGCTATGCTGTGTGGAATGGCTGCTGGACCGGGTATTGCGAGTGTTGGCAGAGGACCTCTTCCTTTGCACATCCGGCTTGCGCTGGTGGTGGCGCTGCTGCTGCGGCTGTAATGGCTGTGGCGGCTGGAGCTGCTGATCGCTGTCCTCCATGGTTTGGATGGCATGCAGCAATGAATTGCGCATCACTCCTCGTTTAAAACATGGTGCCAATACCAGCCCCTTCCTCCATGGCTGCATCACAGGGAAAGCACTGATTCTCCTTTTTTTTTTCTTTTTCTCTTCTGCGCATGCACGCACTACCCGGGACCCGGAAATGAATAGACACCATATCCGGGGCGGCGGCCATCTTGGTGTACCCTAAGTACACCGCACACATGCGTCGCCCCGAATCCGGAAGTGCCCATTCTGGTGCAGTCTTCCTGGCGTCCGGGTCCCTGAAGCCCCTACTTCCTATCCGGAGTGGCGGCTGCGCTTTCCCCTGCGCACTCTGCAGACACATCAGTCACAGCAGTGGCGGCATCGGACACCGCACCAGCCGAGACAGGGGCCTCCCTGCTGCCATAACCCGACTGGCCGGCTCCGGTTCTTCATTCAGGTACCGATCCTAGAAGGTTCCCCGTCAGGGACAGGAAACCAAACTGATGCAAGAGAGAGGTACCGCCCTTTTATCCTACACGTTTTCTGTCCCTGAAGGGCGGATCCCCTCTCTCTGGTAGTGCTGTCATGGGAAGACTGAGAAATATGATTTTTTATTTTCACAGCTCTACGTAATTAACTTCTGTGAAGCACTTGGGGGTTCAAAGTGCCCACTACACATCTAGATAAGTTCCTTGGGGGTCTAGTTTCCAAAATGGGGTCACTTGTTGGGGGTTTCCACTATTTAGACACGTCAGGGGCTCTAACAATGTGACATGTCACCCACAAACAATTCCAGCAAAATCTGCTCTCCAATATGGCACTCCTTCCTTTCCGAGCCCTGCCATGCACCCAAACAGTAGATTTCCCCCACATATTGGGTATCAGCATACTCAGGAGAAATTTCAAAACAAAATGTATAGACCATTTTCTTCTGTTACCCTTGCGAAAGTAAAAAAATAGATCTAAATGCAAATTTTTGTGTAAGAAAAGTAAATTTTTATTTTTTCCTTCCACATTTTATTCATTCCTGTGAAGCACCTGAAGGGTTAATGAATTTTACCACTATCATAAAGTGCAATATGTAACAAGAAAAGTGTCTCAGCATTACCAGGATTCGTTGAAGCGTTAGAGTTATGACCTCATAAAGTGACACTGGTCAGAATTGAAAAAATGGCTCGGTCACGGAGGCAAAAACAGGCTCTGGCACGAAAGGGTTAATATTTAGCTGCACAACCTTTTGAGGCAATCACTTCAATCAAATGACTCCTGTAACTGTCAATGAGATTTCTGCACCTCCCGACAGGTATTTTGGCCACTCCTCAAGAGCAAACTGCTCATGTTGTCTCGTGTTTGAAGGTTGCCTTTTCCAGACGGCATGTTTCAGCTCTTTCCAAAGATGCTCAATAGGATTTAGGTAAGGGGTCATAGAGGGCCACTTCAGAATAGTCCAATGTTTTCCTCTTAGCCATTCTTGGGTGTTTGTAGCTGTGTTTTGGGTTATTATCCTGTTGCAAGACCCATAACCTGTGACTGAGACCAAGCTTTCTGACACTGGGCAGCACATTTCTCTCTAGAATCCCTTGATAGTCTTGAGATTTCATTGTACCCTGCACAGATTCTAGACACACTGTGCCAGATACAGCAAAGCAGCCCCAGAACAGAGCCTCCTCCATGTTTCACAGTAGGGACAGTGTTCTTTTCTTGACAGGCTTCATTTTTCCGTCTGTGAACATAGAGCTGATGTGCCTTGCCAAAAAGTTCCATTTTTGTCTCATCTGTCCATAAGACATTCTCCCAGAAGCTTTGCGGCTTGTCAACATGTAGTTTGGCAAATTCCAGTCTGGCTTTTTTATGATTTTTTTTTCAACAATGGTGTCCTCCTTGGTCGTCTCCCTTGAAGTCCACTTTGGCTCATACAACAACAGATGGTGTGATCCGACTCTGATGTTCCTTGAGCTTGAAGTTCACCTTTAATCTGTTTGGAAGCTTTTCTGGGCTCTTTTGTTACCATTCGTATTATCCGTCTCTTTGATTTGCCATCAATTTTCCTCCTGCGGCCATGTCCAGGGAGGTCGGCTACAGTCCCATGGATCTTACATTTCTGAATAATATGTGCAACTGTAGTCACAGGAACATCAAGCTGCTTGGAGATGGCCTTATAACTTTTACCTTTAACATGTTTGTCTATAATTTTCTCTCTAATCTCCTAAGACAACTCTGTCCTTCGCTTCCTCTGGTCCATGTTGAGTGTGATGCACACCATGTCACCACACAGCACAGTATCTGTAGCCTTTATACAGGCCACTCACTGATTCCAAGATTGTAGACACCTGTGATGCTAGTTAGTGGACACACCGCGTTTTAATGTGTCCCTTTGTCACATTATTTTCATGGGTTCCATCCTTTCTGTCCAGGCCTATTTCATGAGTTTTATTTTTTGAAAAATTCTGTGGAAGCATGGTTGAAAAACAAAGTCTGACTTTCATTTGTTCATTTTGATAGATCTTTTATTCTTATTACTTTTGTCAGGTGCAAGTTATTTCGGTGACCATTGTGTTTTTTTCTGTCATTAAATGATGGGTACCAACATTTTTGACCACATATGTATAGATTATAACCCTCAGTGAATTAATTTATAAAATGGAATCACTTTATGAGGATTTTGAATAATCTTGTTTTTCAGTCATTTAGTCATATTTTGCACAGGGGCGGCTCTAGGTTCTCGTGGACCCCGGGCGAAAGAGTGTCAGTGGGCTCATTTAACACATACCGCAAATCGTGATGCACAGATACCGCACAGAAACATAGGTATAGTACAATGCCAAAGATTTCACTTACTTCTTACATTACATGAGTGATGTCTGTTAGGTCAGAAACTAGACAGTATAGTCCTCCATACATTATCATGGGCACCACATAGTGCTCCATACAGATTAATAAGCCCCATATATTGTTCCATACAGTATTACGGGCATCACATAGTGCTCCATATATTTCTTCATACAGTATTATTGGTATCACATAGTGCTCCTTACAGAATAAGGATACACATATATGGCTCCATACAGAATAATGAGCACCATATATTGCTCCATACAGTACTATGGGCTCCATACATTTCTCCATACTGTATAATGGGCAACATAATGCTCCATACAGAATAATGAGCCCCGTATAGTTCCATTCATAATGGGTCCCATATAATGCTCCATACTGTATAGAATGGGCCCCATAGAGTATATTGAGCCCCATATATTGCTCCATACAGTATAATGAGTCCCATATAATGCTCCATACAGTATATGATGGGCCCCATATATTGTTCCATACCGAATGGGCCCTATATAATGCTTCATATATAATGGGCCCCATATGATGCTCCATGATAAGCTTCATATAATGCTCCATATATAATCAGCCCCATATATGATGCTCCATTGTATGATCGGCCCATATAATGTTCCATATATAATGGATCCCATATATGATGCTCCAGTGTATAATGGGCCCCATATATTATGTTCCATATGATAGGCCCCATATAATGCTCCATTTATGATGGACCTATACATGTGCTCCAAAGATCAAAAAAAGAAAAAATGAAATACTCACCTCTCATCGTTGGCCACTGCTCTGAACTCCTCAGCGTCACTGGCTTCCGGCTCTCTGCACTGTGACTCCTCAGGTAGAGCGGGCACCGATGTGACGTCAACATGACCTGTGACCTGAATGTCAAAATCAGGAGACGCGGAAGACGCTGCAGCGATGGAGATAAGAGAAGTAAGTATCGCAAGTGTCGGAGATCAGAACAGGCGGGGGACCCAGTAGCAGGTACAGGCACAGACACTGGTCCATAGTGCGCCTGTGTCCTTAACAGCAAGTGGTCCCCCCCCCTGCCTGCTCAGGGCCCCAGCAAGTGCCCGGGTGCTGACGCCGGCCCTGTTTCTGCATATGGTGTGTCCAATCTCATCTGGGATCTGTTCCTGCTGTCCAGCTGGACTAATCTGCTCCCTACATCAGCCAACTGGAAAGTACCACACCTTACTAAATCTCAAATCACATGGCTGGAATCTGCCATAAACAGTGCTGTTCTCCTCTGGTTCAGTCGTCTGTGCTCAGCTTGCGGCTTGTCTATTTGTTTACTGTTGTGACCATGGCCCATTTTCTGACTACTCTTGTGTCTTCTGATTCTGTATTCTGTCCTTCTGGTTCTGACCCAGCTACCTGACTAATCTTCTTGCCATCTAACACCACAGAATAGCAGGTAACACCCTGGTCCAAGCCTAGGGGTCCCAGTGTAAGTCCAGATCCATGTAATGGTGTTAAAGAGCGATGAGCAAGGCAATCCTTGGGATATGGAAAGCAGAGAAGATAGTGCCAAGCATGTTCATGGTGGAGATCTTTTGAGCTGCCAGTTGACCACGAACAGTGCTCCCAATACATTGTGTCTGCAAACTATTCCAGCTAGATCTGCATTCAAACAGCTAAATGGCGCTCCTTCCCTTCTGAACACTGCCATGTGCCCAGAGAGTAGTGTACAATCGTAGGTAGGGTATTGTGAGAAGTTGGAAAATAATTTGTAAGATCCATTTGTTTTCTATTATCCTTTGTGAATAATTCCAAAGTTATCACCACATAAAGTGACCACGTCAGATTGTAAAAATGGGGCCTGATTAAGAACACAAAACTGGCCGCGAGAAGAGGATAAATCAGAGGATTCTGGACACTACTGTAATCAAAAACTGACTATAGACAATAACATCTACTGAAATGCCAAACTGAACAGTCTCCATCAGTAATAAATGAGGAGCTAGTGGTGAAACCTCTCTGGATAATTAGAGCACGGGGCTCGGTGACTTCACAATCTAAACTATCGGAAGCTCCAATATTTTCTTTCAGATGAGTTTCAAGAAGAAATATTACACATTTAAAGAGAACTGTGTATAATAGTGCAGAGCGGAGATGTCTTATAGGGAACCTGTCAGCAGGATTGTGCTCAGTAACCTACAGACACTGTCAGGTCGGTGCCATTATACTGATTACACCGATACCTGGTGATGAAATCCGTCTTGTGGTTGTTGTTTAATCTGTATTTGTAGTTTTCAGCTAATGAGAGTCTCGTGCTCTGGGGCGGGTCTTTATGTCCTGCGCTGATTACATATGCATCTGTATTGGCTTATGACAGGTCATAAGGTCGATGGAGGCGCCTGAGCAGTAGCAGTCTACAAGTAAGAGATAGATGCTACTGGACAGGTGCTGCTAGTGTAATTTTGCTGGATGTAATTTTTTTTCTAAGCCTCCCAATAGCCACAATATTTTAGGCATTATCAAGGCCTCAACAACCCTACCTGACTGCGGAGGTTGGCACCCTAGATCCTGCACAATGGCGCCTCTGCTCGATGTTGACTGTCCCTTCTATCGCTTCTGATCACACTTGGCGTGGGGTAGAAAAAATCTTATTGAATTTCCAAATAGGGGATTTTGAAGGAGGGAGCAAGAATAATGAAAATCAAGATAATTGGGCAATGACTGTACAAACCCTATCTTGTCCCTGTCTGACAGCGGAGGTTGGCACCCTAATTTGGAAGATGAACGATAATGGTGCCCCAGCTCCTCGAAGGCTGTCCCAAACAAGAACCCTAATATGGCGATTGATGGCAGGGATGTTGAAAAACCTAAAGTGCTCTGATGTAGCCTATTAAATGGTATAAACTATGGGCCAACATATAGATAATGAAGGGAGATTAAAGGAGTTTAATTAGTGGCATCAAAGTCATGCCAATACTTAGATATATAAGTTAATAACAGGGCATAAAGTTTCATCCCGAGTAGAGCCCACCCCCATAGGCTCCTCACAGTATCGCTCACCCAAATAGAACCTCTAAAGTTAGATATACCAAATCATCTCCATTGTCCGCAAAATGGCATTGACCCATTACAACATGTACATACAAGAACTCGACGCATTTTCCCTCTCAACATTAGGTTCATCAGGAGTATACATGTCAAAGAAAACAACTCAGCTTAGTTATCATCATGTGTCCATAGCGATACAGTCATCAGATCACAGGGTGAGTCCCCTCTCGATAAAGTGCCTAATACAAAGTGCCCAGTATGCCCCAAATATATATTCCATTGTTTAGTGGACCGAGAACATCTGTGTGGTCCGGCGTGCGTGTCACATACCGGAAGTTCTGGCGCGCCTGCCTGTGTTTGCACTCCATTCGATTGTACCAATGCGGAACTATCTAATCTCCAACATTGTGTTCTAAGGGGATCTATCCAGCGCACGCGCAGAATATGCGGCGTGTGTTTCACCGTGCGCAGGCGCAGACTCCCCCCGATCTCCTGAGCGTCAGAACGGAAGTTCGTAACAACACTTCTGGTTAACATGCATCTCAACTGCGTTCCACCCAGTTCCACCAACGAGTCCCTGTATTTCCGGCTCACATGCATCCTAGTTGAATTCAACCGAGTATGCAGGTACGGGAGCATCTCGATGAAACTATGTACAATCCCCACTTTATGTTACTAACGACGGACCTTTCTTAATGGCATCCAATAGATATATATGCGCCAGCACAAGATATTTAGTCTATATGAACTGAGTCACCACTCAGATTATGAACTTTCATATATTATTTGATCATTTGACATCATTAAACCATATATAACGTCAGGGTTTACCACCATGGCAAACAGCAGAGCCAAGAATTATACCATTAAAGCCTTCGGACCAGCAACAAAATAACATATTTAGGGCAGAAAGATTAAATTAGGTATATATCCTGAAAAATAAATCAATACAAGTTCCCTCATAATTGGGGAATGTGATCATAAGTAAATGACCCTTTATGGTTGATAGACAGAGGCAGGCTTAAACGGGGTTTCAGCATCCAGATAGAAAGCAACCAAAGTTCATTTGTTCATTCAGACCCACAGGAGACACAGTGTTCAACCTGTGGATCCACCTGAGTTCCTTTTGAAGAACCCTTTTGGCCAAATTCCCACCCCTAATAGATGGAGAAATAAATTCAATAACTTTAAACGAAAAGGATTTGAGATCACCCCGATGCACCTCACGCACATTCCTAGAGATGAGGTCTCCCTGGCGTGCCTGATGTCCCCGATATTATCCCCGATCCTCCTCCTCAGCTCTATAATTAAACGGACATGTGCAGGTGAAGAGATAAATAAGACCACTTGTCTTAAAGTTTGCAAACTGTCTCATGTTAAATGTTCTCCCAGTGTTAGCACTGGTGAATTGACTACCAGTCGCCATGAATCCACAAAAAGAACAGCTACCGCATCTGAATGTGCCAGATTGTCTTTTATCCAGCCACGTGCCGATTTTTTTAGGGGAGTTGAAGGTACTATCGACCAACTGATCCCTTATTGATCTTCCCTGTCTATAGGTGATGGCTGGTGTTTGTGGCAGAAATTCTTTAATGTCTGTGTCAGCCAACAAAATATCCCACTATTTACTAATGATGCTTCTCACTTCCTGTGTGCAGTCATCAAAATTCCCCACCAGACTCAGAAAGGACTCTGAGCCATCTTTTGTTCTAGATTGAAGGAGTTTGGTTTGTGGCGTAGATTCAACCTCTTTAAATGTTTTATGAAGAATACTTCTTCGGTAGCCTCTCTCAACAAATCTGTATCTAAGGTCACGTATCTAACTATAAAAAGAAAGATCAGAGGAACAATTTCTCCTTACCCTCAGATACTGGACTTTAGGGATCCCCCTCCTGAGGCCGAGGGGATGACTAGTCCATCTGAGTAAATTATTAGTAGAAGTTGGTTTTCTAAAAATACTGGTTTGCAAATGGCCCTCCTCATCCTTCCTGATTGTAATATCCAGAAAAATAATGGATTCTGGATCAATTTCCAACGTAAATTTAAGACCAATGTTGTTAATATTGAGATAATGAACAAATTTGTTGAAAGAAGGGACATCACCGGTCCACAAAATCAAAATATTGTCAATATAGCGCCCACAGAATAATATCTGGGGGCGCCACCAGGACGACTGATCCTCACAAAAAACAGGGTCCTCCCACCAGCCCAGAAGCAAATTAGCGTAGGTAGGGGCACAAGGACTGCCCATGGCTGTGCCCCTGAGCTGGTGGTAGAATCTCCCGTCAAATAAAAAATAGTTGTGTGTCAATATGAAATGAATGAGTTGACTTAGGAACAGATTATGTTCCATAAACTGAACACCCCTGGATCTCAGAAAAAAATTGACAGCCTTTAATCTCATGTCATGGGGGATGCTACTGTATAGTGCCTGAACGTCTATTGACGTTAAAAAAGTGTCACTGTCCACTGTGATATCCTCAGTTTTCAACAATAGGTAAGAAGTGTCCCGTATATATGATGGCAAGGCTGTGACAAACTGTCTCAGGATTCTATCCACATAGACACCACAGTTCTGCGAGATTGTCTCAGGAAACGATTCTATCGGCCGTCCCTTGAGGGGTGACAATCCCTTATGCACCTTTGGAAGTGCATAAAAGATGGGTATAGTTGGTGTCTTCTGTAACAAAATCCCTCTCGTTCTTTGATATCAAGCCCTTGCCATAGGACAACATCAATAAGCTGTTCGGTTCAGCATTGAATCTTTCAGTAGGGTCACTACCGAATACTCCATAGGTCGATGTATTGGTCAGTATTTTAAGACACATGTCCTTATAATTAGTATGGTCCAGGATCACCAGGTTACACCCCTTGTCCGCCGGCTTAATCACTAACTCACTCTTTGCTGATAGGGCATCTAAAGCCCTTCTTTCGTCATATGATAAATTTGAATTGGTTTTCTTTTTTCCACTGCCAAGTTTCTTTAGGTCACTTAACACCAATTGCATATAAATATATCAACACTTGTATTAGCAGACAAGGGAGGCATCCTGGTGCCATCTGGTTTCAAATCCGTAAAAGGACCATTCCCAATTGGTCTAGAGCCTTCATCCAATAATTCGGTCAGGACTCTAACATCAGCAAGGTCAGTAGTCTCTATGCCTAGTGCCGAGCATTCCGCCTGATCATGACCACAAAAAAATGTTTTCCACTTGTGTTTCCTTAGAAACAGATTAATGTCCTTGATCCATTCAAACTCATAGAACCTGCTGGTTGGTACAAAACCCAAACCCTTATTAAGGACTGCTCTGTCAGCATCAGACAAGGAGTAAGATGAAAGATTGATTATCCTACTCCTATCATGTTCCCTAATCAATAACGAGGAGCCCCTAATCTTTCTCTCAGTTGATAGGGGAAATTTCTCCTCTATAAAAAAGATGATGTAGAGGACGAGGAGGCAGACGGTACCCCAGGTGAAGGTGTGCGATATCCCGATCCCCCCCTTTCGGGGGCGAACCTCCTCCTTCCTGATCATCCCCATCTCTCTCTACGTGGCCTGTTCTCCCAATTTGTTTTGTTGCTACTCGTATTCCTGATTGAGTCACTTTTATCACTATCGGAAGCTTCAATATCTGATGATGAAATGTTAGACACAGTCCCTATCTGGGTTGAGCTCTCCTCTAGCAGAAATCCAAATACTCTGTTGTCCTTAAAATCACGGCTGTCCCTATTGAATTGTTTATGCTTTCTGTCTTTTATGTTCACCTGATATTTCTCAATGTTAGTTTGCAGAGTAGATTCTCATCTATTGAAGCCTGGATCACCTTTGTGTTTAATGATATTATCAATCAGCTCTGTAAGCCTCTTGCTAGTTCTATCAAAAGTGTTCCTCTCTTCTTGCAAGAGGATTTGCATGAATCTCTCAGAGCTGTCAACAAATTCATTCCGCCATTTATGTAAAAGTTCTGGTGTCCTCGTTCTCCGTGCTGGAGAAATGTTCAACCTAAGTCCCCTAGGTACAATTCTGTTTTTTATGTAATTCTCTAGGGACTGAACTTCCCACCAGGACTTGATGTTATCCCTATAGCAACCTGATAGTTCTTGGAAAAGATCCCTGAGATCAAGTGACCTAGCAGATTCACCCGTGGTCGTTGACTCGTCAAAAATATCCTTGGCATCTTATGCCCATGACTCCCTGTTAATTGGCCCTGTAAGAAAGCCTGCCATATAGATGAGAAAAAATTCCTCCTCGTCCTCTACATCTTTTTTAGAGAGGAGAAATTTCCCCTATCAACTGAGAGAAAGATTGGGGGCTCCTCGTTATTGCCGATGTTAGAGTCCTGACCGAATTATTGGATGAAGGCTCTAGACCAATTGGGAATGGTCCTTTTATGGATTTGAAACCAGATAGCACCAGGATGCCTCCATTGTCTGCTAATACAAGTGTTGATATACTTATGCAATTGGTGTTAAGTGACCTAAAGAAATTTGGCAGTGGAAAAAAGAAAACCAATTAAAATTTATCACGACGAAAGAAGGGCCTTAGATGCCTGTTGTGAAATTGGATTTTGGGCTCCCCCGGTGGCCACTGGTGGAATTGAACTGGTGTGCATCATCCTCTCTGTTCACCTGTTTCCATCAGGATGTGGGAGTCGCTATTTAACCTTGCTCCTCTGTCACTTCCATGCCGGTCAACATTGTAATCAGAAGCCTTTCTTTGCATGTTCCTGCTGCTAGACAACTCCCAGCTAAGTTGGACTTTAGTCCTTGTTTGTTTTTGCATTTTGTTCCAGTTCACAGCTGTAGTTTCGTTTCTGTGTCTGGAAAGCTCTTGTGATCTGAAATTGCCACTCTGATGTTATGAGTTAATACTAGAGTCTTAAAGTAATTTCAGGATGGTGTTTTGATAGTGTTTTTAGCTGACCATGAAAGTGTCCTTTCTGTCTTCCTGCTATTTAGTAAGCGGACCTCAATTTTGCTAAACCTATTTTCATACTACGTTTGTCATTTCATCTAAAATCACCGCCAATATTTGTGGGGGCCTCTGTCTGCCTTTCGGTGAATTTTCTCTAGAGGTGAGCCAGGACTATATTTTCCTCTGCCAGGATTAGTTAGTCCTCCGGCCGGCGCTGGGCGTCTAGGGATAAAACGCAGGCTACGCTACCCGGCTACTGTTAGTTGTGCGGCAGGTTTAGTTCATGGTCAGTTTAGTTTCCATCCTTCCAAGAGCAAGTTCTTATTTTTGCTGGGCTATGTTCTCTTGCCATTGAGAACCATAACAGATGCCCTATCAGCAAAGAGTGAGTTAGTGATTAAGCCGGCGGGTAACCTGGTGATCCTGGACCATACTAATTATAAGGACATGTGTCTTAAAATACTGACCGATACATCGACCTAAGGAGTATTACGTACGTACGTACTGAACTGAGCAGCTTATTGAAGTTGTCCTATGGCAAGGGCTTGATATCAAAGAACCAGAGAGACTTTATGTTACAGAAGACACCAACTATACCCGTCTTTTATGCACTTCCAAAGGTGCATAAGGGATTGTCACCCCTCAAGGGACGGCTGATAGAATCGTTTCCTGACACAATCCCGCAGAACTGTGGTGTCTGTGGATAGAATCCTGAGACAGTTTGTCACAGCCTTGCCATCATATATACGGGGCACTTCTGATCTATTGTTGAAAATTGAGGATATCACGGTGGACAGGGACACTTTTTTAGCATCAATAGACGTTGAGGCACTATACAGTATCATCCCCCATGACATGAGTTTAAAGGCTCAATTTTTTTCTGAGATCCAGGGGTGTTCAGTTTATGGAACATAATCGGTTCCTAAGTCAACTCATTCATTTCATATTGACACACAACTATTTTTTATTTGACGGGAGATTCTACCACCAGCTCAGTGGCACAGCCATGGGCAGTCCTTGTGCCCCTACCTATGCTAGTTTGCTCCATTAGTATTCCTTTACTGTGAATTTTTTATAGGCATTATCAACATTAATATCAATGCTATTATATGCATTATGTAAAAATGCGGGACAGGTCAGTGAGGGATCAGCGACCTGTCATAAGCCAATACAGATGAATATGTAATCAGAGCACCACATAAAGCCCCGCCCACAGGCCACCCACAGCCCCACCCATGAGCACCACATAAAGCATCACACACAGCCCCGCCACAGAGCACCACAAAGCCACGCCCACAGCCCCATCCAAGAGCACCACAAAGCCCCGCCCAGAGCAACACAAAGCTCCGCCCACAGCCCCACCCTAGAGCACGAGAATCTCTAACTGAAAACTACAAATACAGATTAAACTACAGTAAACCAGAGTTGCATTCATTTATGGTGGACCATTGGAGCTACTTTGAATCCTGACCAGAAGATTAGAGAAAATAATATCGCTCCCCATTTCAGGAGAGATTGTGCAGTAATCTGAATTTCTTAGGATCAAAAACAATGTAATTTATGAGGTGGAGTGAATCCATGAAACCAGGGCTGGAGCCAACACATCTCCTGCAGGCGGGAATAAATGTATATTACAGCCATCAGCCACGCACAGCTCAGAGATATATCATGGCACCGGTGTGATGGGTTTATGTAGATTATCACAATCCTCCTGGAAGTTAGTCGGTTTTAATACGAATTGAAAACTCAGGATAAAGGGAAACTCTGTTATTGTCCAGAAATTCACACTTGGCCTCACTGCATATTTAATGTTGTCGATCATAAAAGTGAAGTTTGGCCAGAAAGACTGGACCTGGTCTTGTAGGGACCATATGATCACATTCAGCAGCACAGAAGGGAGAGAAGGGAGATTCATCCGATAAGATCTCAGGGTTCTAGGAAGCCAACAGCATCACTACCCTCCGCTTTCTCTTACAGGCCCATCAGAATATTTTTCTTTAAGTGATTTTCTATTTTGTCAGCACATTCTACGTACGCTGCCATTTGGCTTTATAGTTCACAGATCTGGGCAGGTAACAGCGTCTCCTAAACCCAGGGGGTAGGTGGATCTACCAGGTTGTAAGTTCTATAGAAAAGGGCTTTCAATGACCAAAGTAATTAGAACAGTTTTGGGTGGAGGAGAATGTTGTGGTCTTGAGGCAAAATGGTGATCATGGTAATACGACCGGACAACACCACCGATAAAGCAGCCACAGCCGGTGATGAGAAGAATCTGTGACCTCTCTGCATTTAGTGGTTAGTACTACTCACCTGGGTAGTCACATGTAGGAATCTCCTCTTTACACCACTCATCACCCCTCACATATGTCTCTGTAGTATTAATATGGGTCAGATCTTCACCCTGAAACAAATATTATAAAAGTCACCAACAGATGGAGAAGTCCCATCTATGATCAGCTCTAATCCTGCCATCTCCACCGTTCTCATTACACAAGTATAAAATATATAACACTGGTGGATAAAACAAGACTGAGCACAAGACCTTCACCGGCGTCTACACATCATAGGGGAGATCTCCTGACACCTTCTCTCCATCTACCTGATGATCCTGAGGAACATTGGGATCTTCTTGCTTGCAATCCTGTAGAAGAAGAGGATGGGGACATCTCTCTGGTGTTGTCGTCTTACTGGATAGATCTGGAGGAAACACATACAGGGACTGAATTCATTCTTTACATACAGATAATTATAGGCTGTATGTATTTAGTCCTGTCTATTACCTGGAGATGTGAGGGTCTGAGGAATCTCCTTTATGACGTTCTTGTACAGATCTCTGTGTCCTTCTAAATACTCCCACTCCTCCATGGAGAAATAGACAGCGACATCCTGACACCTTATAGGAACCTAACACATACAATGATACCGTCACCCCCGATCCCTTCATAGTGTTACTGTATAATAGTTACATAGTTATTAAGGTTGAAGGAAGACTGTAAGTCCATCTAGTTCAGCCCATAGCCTAACCTAACATGCCCTAACATGTTGATCCAGGGGAAGGCAAAAAAAAACCATGTGGCAAAGAGTAACTCCACCATGGGGAAAAAAAATTCCTTCCCGACTCCACATACGGCAATCAGACTAGTTCCCTGGATCAACGCCTTATCAAGGAATCTAATATATATACCCTGTAATATTATACTTTTCCAGAAAGGTATCCAGTCCCCTCTTAAATTGAAGCAATGAGTCACTCATTACAACATCATACGGCAGAGAGTTCCATAGTCTCACTGCTCTTACAGTAAAGAATCCGCGTCTGTTATTATGCTTAAACCTTCTTTCCTCCAGACGTAGAGGATGCCCCCTTGTCCCTGTCTCAGGTCTATGATTAAAAAGATCATCAGAAAGGTCTTTGTACTGTCCCCTCATATATTTATACATTAAAATAAGATCACCCCTTAGTCTTCGTTTTTCCAAACTAAATAGCCCCAAGTGTAATAACCTATCTTGGTATGGCAGACCCCCCAGT
Organism: Ranitomeya variabilis; assembly: GCF_051348905.1. Taxonomy (NCBI): domain Eukaryota; kingdom Metazoa; phylum Chordata; class Amphibia; order Anura; family Dendrobatidae; genus Ranitomeya; species Ranitomeya variabilis. The sequence goes on along the minus strand of NC_135235.1, from coordinate 766,107,125 downwards.
CCTCTAATAACCTTGGTCGCTCTTCTCTGCACCCGCTCCAGTTCAGCTATGTCTTTCTTATACACCGGAGACCAGAACTGTGCACAGTATTCTAAGTGTGGTCGAACTAGTGACTTGTATAGAGGTAAAATTATGTTCTCCTCATGAGCATCTATGCCTCTTTTAATACATCCCATTATTTTATTTGCCTTTGTAGCAGCTGCCTGACACTGGCCACTGAATATGAGTTTGTCATCCACCCATACACCCAGGTCTTTTTCATTGACGGTTTTGCCCAGAGTTTTAGAATTAAGCACATAGTTATACATCTTATTACTTCTACCCAAGTGCATGACCTTACATTTATCCCCATTAAAGCTCATTTGCCATTTATCAGCCCAAGCTTCTAGTTTACATAAATCATCCTGTAATATAAAATTGTCCTCCCCTGTATTGATTACCCTGCAGAGTTTAGTGTCATCTGCAAATATTGAAATTCTACTCTGTCACATACACCTGACACATACAATGATACCGTCATCCCCCGATCCCTTCATAGTGTTACTGTATAATGTCCCAGCATTCCCAGCAGTGTCACCTCTCCAGTCAGCAGCTCAATCATCTTGTAGATGAGTTCTAGGATTTTCTGGTCATTGATGTCCTCATGGATCAGGGGGTGAGGTGGAGGCCCCGTGATTGGGCTCAGGGGTCTTCCCCATCCCTCAGACACAGGGTCCTGACAGCGATCACTAGAGGTCTTCTTCACCACTGTGTAATCCTGGTAATGGAGAGACACATTAATAAATCTCACTGCAGACATTTCCAGAGTCCTCACCTCTCCAGTTCTGTCCATCTGTTATTCCCATAGATAAGAATGATGTAATGTGATGTCATCAGAATCTCTCACCTCTCCAGTAAGCCGGAAGAGGATCTCTAGGGTGAGGTGTAATATCCTGTCCGCCATCTTTTCTTTGTCCATATCCATCTGTGATGAGTAAATCAGCAAAATTTTGTTTTGTAGAAGATCTTCACTGAGAGGATCCGATATCGTAGAGACCTGAATGAGAAGATGAGCCGATGGAACATCATAAGAATCCTGTGTAATAATACAATTACTGGAGATAATACGGGAAACATATGAGATTTATTATTTTACAGTATTTAGTTTCCTTCTTTACATCTACTAATAAAACCTATATATTTAGGCCACAGACAACAAGCAGTTTCCTCATTGGAGTCGGCAGCTGAATACGTTCCTCATAGACTCATCTTCCATAACGCTAATTCTCGTCTCATTTACCGTCCCTGGAATCGGCATTAGCAATTCTGCAGGAGATATTCATTACACGCGACATGAGAAATAACTACTTCATGATGAGGACGACATCTTCATCTTCTACTACGGCTCTAGAGACATATTTGGCCAGAGTCGGTCACTGACTCCATCACTACCGGCCGTCTATATGAAGGTTTCCCGTCTTCCCCGCACTGTAATCTTCTACCTATAGGGACATTACCAACATATAGGGCACATAGGGGTCATTACTAATATATGGGGGCACATAGGTGATATTACTAATATATGGGAGCACATAGGGGACAGTACTAATATATGGGGGCACATAGGGGACATTACTAATATATGGGGGCACATAGGGGACATTACTAATATATGTGGGCACATAAGGGACATTACAATTATATGGGGGCACCTAGGGGCCAGTAGTAATATATGGGGGTACACCGGGGACATTACTAATATATGGGGGCGCATAGGGGACATTACAAATATATGGGGGCATATAAGGGCCAGTAGTAATATATGGGGGTACACAGGGGCCAGTAGTAATATATGGGGGCACAGAGGGGCCAGTAGTAATATATGGGGGCACACAGGGGCCATTACTTATGGGGCACACAAGGGACATTACTAATATATGGGGGCACATAGAGGACAGTACTTATGGGGGCACACAAGGGACATTACTAATATATGGGGGCACACTGGGGACATTACTAATATATGGGGCACACAGGGGACATTACTAGTATATGGGGCACACAGGGGACATTACTAATATATGGGGCACACAGGTAACATTACTAATATATGGGGCACACAGGGGACATTACTAATATATGAGGTCAGATAGGGGACATTACTAATATATGGGGGCACTCAGGGGACATTACTAAAATATGGGGGCACATAGGGGCCAGTAGTAAGATATGGGGGCACACAGGGGCCAGTAGTAATATATGAGAGCACACATGGACCAGTAGTAATATGAGGGCACACAAGGGCCAGTAGTAATATAAGGGGGCACACAGGGGCCAGTGGTAATATAAGGGGCACAAAGGTGACATTACTAATACATGGGAGCACACAGGGGCCAGTAGTAATATATGGGGGCACAAAGGGGACATTACTAATATATGGGGGCACACAGGGGCCAGTAGTAATATATGGGGGCACAGGGGCCAGTAGTAATATATGAGAGCACACAGGGACCAGTAGTAATATGAGGGCACACAAGGGCCAGTAGTAATATAAGGGGGCACACAGGGAACAGTAGTAATATATGAGGGCACAAAGGGGACATTACTAATATATGGGGCACACAGGGGCCAGTAGTAATATATGGGGGCACACAGGGGCCAGTAGTAATATATGAGAGCACACAGGGACCAGTAGTAATATGAGGGCACACAGGGACCAGTAGTAATATGAGGGCACACAAGGGCCAGTAGTAATATATGAGGGCACACAGGGGCCAGTATTAATATATGGGAGCACACAGGTGACATTACTAATATATGGGGGCATACATGGGCCAATAGTAATATGGGGGCACACATGGGCCAGTAGTAATATAAGGGGGCACACAGGGGCCATTAGTAATATATGGGGGCACACAGGGGCCAGCAGTAATATATGGGGGCACACAGGGCAAGTAGTAATATATAGGGCCACACAGGGGACAGTAGTAATGTATGGATCACACAGGGGACATTACTAATATATGGGGGCACACAGGGGCCAGTAGTAATATACTGTCTAGCTTATATCAGTTTATGTCAGTTATTTTAAGCAATTGATTATAGGGTATATATTAGCTGTGGATATATGAGTATACATGAGTATATACATCATATAGATCTCACTTACGTATATACTCCTATATAATTATATAAACTCATGTATACTCATATATCCACAGCTAATATATACACTATAATCAATTGATTAAAATGACTGACATAAACTGATATAAGCTAGACAGACTGTTTGGGGATTTCCAGCCATAAAGCGGAACAGCACCAGATGTACTAAATGGTGATCAGATGTCTCAACTTTGTCCTAGATGCAGAAAGATACAGACATGTCATGATCTCAATGGCAAGAGAACATAGCATAAGCATATATAGGAACTAGCTCTTGGAAGATGGGAACTGAGCTGACCATGAACTAAACCTAACGCACAACTAGTAGTGGCCGGGTAGCATGCCTACGTTGATTCTAGATGCCCAGCACCAGCCGGAGGACTAAATAAAACTAGCAGAGGAAAATATTAGTCCTAGCTCACCTCTAGAGAAATACCCCGAAAGGAGACAGAGGCCCCCCACATGTATTGGCGGTGAGTTGAGATGAAATAACAAACGTAGTATGAAAATAGGTTTAGCAAATTTGAGGTCCACTTACTACATAGCAGAAGACAGAAAGGACACTTTCATGGTCAGCTGAAAACCCTATCAAAAACACCATCCAGAAATTACTTTAAAACTCTGGCATTAACTCATAACACCAGAGTGGCAATTCCTGTTCACAAGAGCTTTCCAGACACAGTAACGAAACTACAGCTGTGAACTGGAACAAAAATGCAAAAACAAACATGGACAAGAGTCCAACTTATCTAGTAGTTGTCTAGGAGCAGGAACAAGCACAGAGAGGCTTCTGATAACATTGTTGACCGGCAAGCAACTAACAGAGCAGCAAGGTTATATAGCGACTCCCACATCTTGATGGGAACAGGTGAACAGAGAAGATGAAGACACCAGTTCAATTCCACCAGTAGCCACCGGGGGAGCCCAGAATCCAAATTCACAACAGTACCCCCCCCTCAAGGAGGGGGCACCGAACCCTCACCAGAACCACCAGGGCGATCAGGATGGGCCCTATGAAAGGCACGAACCAGATCGGAGGCATGAACATCAGATGCATTCACCCAAGAATTATCCTCCTGGCCGTATCCCTTCCACTTGACCAGATACTGGAGTCTCCGTCTGGAAACACGAGAGTCTAAGATTTTCTCCACAACGTACTCCAACTCACCCTCAACCAACACCGGAGCAGGAGGCTCAACGGAAGGCACAACCGGTACCTCATACCTGCGCAATAATGACCGATGAAAAACGTTATGAATAGAAAAGGATGCAGGGAGGTCCAAACGGAAGGAAACAGGGTTAAGAATCTCCAATATCTTATACGGGCCGATAAACCGAGGCTTAAACTTAGGAGAAGAGACCCTCATAGGGACAAAACGAGAAGACAACCACACCAAATCCCCAACAGAAAGCCGAGGACCAACACGACGGTGGCGGTTGGCAAAAAGCTGAGTCTTCTCCTGGGACAACCTCAAATTGTCCACCACCTGCCCCCAGATCTGATGCAATCTCTCCACCACAGCATCCACTCCAGGACAATCCGAAGATTCCACCTGACCAGAGGAAAATCGAGGATGAAACCCCGAATTACAGAAAAACGGGGACACCAAAGTGGCAGAGCTGGCCCGATTATTGAGAGCGAACTCCGCCAATGGCAAAAAAGCAACCCAATCATCCTGGTCAGCAGACACAAAACACCTCAGATATGTCTCCAGGGTCTGATTAATCCGCTCGGTCTGGCCATTCGTCTGAGGATGGAAAGCGGACGAAAAAGATAAATCTATGCCCATCCTAGCACAGAATGCCCGCCAAAATCTAGACACGAATTGGGTCCCTCTGTCAGAAACGATATTCTCAGGAATACCATGCAAACGAACAACATTTTGAAAAAACAGAGGAACCAACTCGGAAGAAGAAGGTAACTTGGGCAGAGGAACCAAATGGACCATCTTAGAAAAACGGTCACACACCACCCAGATGACAGACATCTTCTGAGAAACAGGCAGATCTGAAATAAAATCCATCGAGATGTGCGTCCAAGGCCTCTTAGGAATAGGCAAGGGCAACAATAATCCACTAGCCCGAGAACAACAAGGCTTGGCCCGAGCACAAACGTCACAAGACTGCACAAAGCCTCGCACATCTCGTGACAGAGAAGGCCACCAGAAGGACCTTGCCACCAAATCCCTGGTACCAAAAATGCCAGGATGACCTGCCAACGCAGAAGAATGAACCTCAGAGATGACTCTACTGGTCCAATCATCAGGAACAAACAGTTTATCAGGTGGGCAACGATCAGGTCTATCCGCCTGAAACTCCTGCAAGGCCCGCCGCAGGTCTGGAGAAACGGCTGACAATACCACTCCATCCTTAAGGATACCTGTGGGCTCAGAGTTACCAGGCGAGTCAGGCTCAAAACTCCTAGAAAGGGCATCCGCCTTAACATTCTTAGAACCCGGTAGGTATGACACCACAAAATTAAACCGAGAGAAAAATAATGACCAGCGCGCCTGTCTAGGATTCAGGCGCCTGGCGGTCTCAAGATAAATCAAATTTTTGTGGTCAGTCAATACCACCACCTGATGTCTGGCCCCCTCAAGCCAATGGCGCCACTCCTCAAAAGCCCACTTCATGGCCAAAAGCTCCCGATTCCCAACATCATAATTCCGCTCAGCGGGCGAAAATTTACGGGAAAAGAAGGCACAAGGCCTCATCACGGAGCAATCAGAACTTTTCTGCGACAACACTGCCCCAGCTCCGATCTCAGAAGCGTCGACCTCAACCTGAAAAGGTAGAGCAACATCAGGCTGACGCAACACAGGGGCAGAGGAAAAACGGCGCTTAAGCTCCCGAAAGGCCTCCACAGCATCAGGGGACCAATCAGCAACATCAGCACCCTTCTTAGTCAAATCGGTCAATGGTTTAGCAATATCCGAAAAACCAGCAATAAATCGACGATAAAAGTTAGCAAAGCCCAAAAATTTCTGAAGACTCTTAAGAGAAGAGGGCTGCGTCCAATCACAAATAGCTTGAACCTTGACAGGATCCATTTCAATGGAAGAGGGGGAAAAAATATATCCCAAAAAGGAAATCCTCTGTACCCCAAAAACACACTTAGAACCCTTCACACACAAAGAATTAGACCGCAAAACCTGAAAAACCCTCCTGACTTGCTGGACATGAGAGTCCCAGTCATCCGAAAAAATCAGAATATCATCCAGATACACAATCATAAATTTATCCAAATAATCGCGAAAAATATCATGCATAAAGGACTGGAAAACTGACGGAGCATTAGAAAGACCAAAAGGCATCACTAAATACTCAAAGTGGCCCTCGGGCGTATTAAATGCGGTTTTCCACTCATCCCCCTGCCTGATTCGCACCAAATTATACGCCCCACGAAGGTCAATCTTAGAGAACCACTTGGCCCCCTTTATGCGAGCAAACAAATCAGTCAGCAACGGCAATGGGTATTGATATTTAACAGTGATTTTATTCAAAAGCCGATAATCAATACATGGTCTCAAAGAGCCGTCTTTTTTTGACACAAAGAAAAAACCGGCTCCTAAGGGAGATGACGATGGACGAATATGTCCCTTTTCCAAGGACTCCTTTATATATTCTCGCATAGCAGCATGTTCAGGCACAGACAGATTAAATAAACGACCCTTTGGGTATTTACTACCCGGGATTAAATCTATGGCACAATCGCACTCTCGGTGCGGAGGTAACGAACCAAGCTTGGATTCTTCAAAGACGTCACGATAGTCAGACAGGAACTCAGGAATTTCAGAGGGAATGGATGATGAAATGGAAACCACAGGTACATCCCCATGAGCCCCCTTACATCCCCAGCTCAACACAGACATAGCTCTCCAGTCGAGGACTGGGTTGTGAGATTGCAGCCAAGGCAATCCTAGCACCAAATCATCATGTAGATTATACAGCACCAGAAAGCGAATAATCTCCTGGTGATCCGGATTAATACGCATAGTTACTTGTGTCCAGTATTGTGGTTTATTATTAGCCAATGGGGTGGAGTCAATCCCCTTCAGAGGAATAGAAGTCTCCAAAGGCTCTAAATCATACCCACAGCGTTTGGCAAAGGACCAATCCATAAGACTCAAAGCGGCGCCAGAGTCGACATAGGCGTCCGTGGTAATAGATGACAAAGAGCAAATCAGGGTCACAGATAGAATAAATTTAGACGGTAAGGTGTAAATGGAAACAGATTTACCAAGCTTTTTAGTGCGCTTAGAGCATGCTGATATAACATGAGTAGAATCACCACAATAGAAACACAACCCATTTTTCCGTCTAAAATTCTGCCGCTCGCTTCGGGACAGAATTCTATCACACTGCATACTCTCTGGCGACTTCTCAGTGGACACCGCCAGATGGTGCACTGGTTTGCGCTCCCGCAAACGCCTATCGATCTGAATAGCCATTGTCATGGACTCATTCAGACCCGCAGGCACAGGGAACCCCACCATAACATCCTTAATGGCATCAGAGAGACCCTCTCTGAAAGTCGCCGCCAGGGCGCACTCATTCCACTGAGTAAGCACAGACCATTTACGGAATCTTTGGCAGTAAATTTCCGCTTCATCTTGCCCCTGAGATAGGGACATCAAAGTTTTTTCTGCCTGAAGCTCCAAATGAGGTTCGTCATAAAGCAACCCCAAGGCCAGAAAAAACGCATCCACATTGAGCAACGCAGGATCCCCTGGTGTCAATAAAAAAGCCCAGTCTTGAGGGTCGCCCCGGAGCAAGGAAATCACAATCCTGACCTGCTGTGCAGGGTCTCCGGCAGAGCGAGATTTCAGGGACAAAAATAATTTGCAATTATTTCGAAAATTCTGAAACCCGGATCTATTCCCCGAGAAAAATTCCGGCAAAGGAATTCTCGGCTCAGATACAGGTGCATGACAAACAAAATCTTGCAAATTTTGTACCTTCGTGGCGAGATTATGCAAACCTGCAGTTACACTCTGAAGATCCATTACAAACAGGTGGACACAGAGCCATTCAAGGGTTAAGAGGAGGTAAGAAGCAGCTAGACAGCAATTAAGGGCTAGGCAGCAAAACTCTGAGGGGAAAAAAAAAAATTTCCCTTCAACACTTCTTTTTCTCCTGCTTCAGCCCAAACAATTAACACTTTGAGGGCCGGTCAAACTGTCATGATCTCAATGGCAAGAGAACATAGCATAAGCATATATAGGAACTAGCTCTTGGAAGATGGGAACTGAGCTGACCATGAACTAAACCTAACGCACAACTAGCAGTGGCCGGGTAGCATGCCTACGTTGATTCTAGATGCCCAGCACCAGCCGGAGGACTAAATAAAACTAGCAGAGGAAAATATTAGTCCTAGCTCACCTCTAGAGAAATACCCCGAAAGGAGACAGAGGCCCCCCACATGTATTGGCGGTGAGTTGAGATGAAATAACAAACGTAGTATGAAAATAGGTTTAGCAAATTTGAGGTCCACTTACTACATAGCAGAAGACAGAAAGGACACTTTCATGGTCAGCTGAAAACCCTATCAAAAACACCATCCAGAAATTACTTTAAAACTCTGGCATTAACTCATAACACCAGAGTGGCAATTCCTGTTCACAAGAGCTTTCCAGACACAGTAACGAAACTACAGCTGTGAACTGGAACAAAAATGCAAAAACAAACATGGACAAGAGTCCAACTTATCTAGTAGTTGTCTAGGAGCAGGAACAAGCACAGAGAGGCTTCTGATAACATTGTTGACCGGCAAGCAACTAACAGAGCAGCAAGGTTATATAGCGACTCCCACATCTTGATGGGAACAGGTGAACAGAGAAGATGAAGACACCAGTTCAATTCCACCAGTAGCCACCGGGGGAGCCCAGAATCCAAATTCACAACACAGACAGCTACATTTTAGTTGCTTAGTCAGCACTCATATGTGCATTAATCACAATATTCCGTATATATTTAGATAACCAATAACATAGGAGCTAGACAATATGGTAATTAACTAACCACCCCTAACCACCTCCTTTCTATATGCAATTATAAAACCATGTATGTACAATAAATCATATCAGTATTGGTGGAATGTTATTGTCACAATGGTGCACAGTGTCATTCTTGAGTGCTCAAAATACTCAGCCTTATTGGGAATGGCCGCAGCACACACAGGGATAGATTTATCCAAACCAAATTTCCATAACAAGAGGCCAGTAGTAATATATGGGAGGCACACAGGGGGCATTACTAATATATTATTATTATTATTTATTATTCCATTCCATTTATTCCATGGTGCTTTACATGTGAGGAGGGGTATACATAATAAATACAAGTACAATAATCCTAAGGCTAGGTTCACATTGCGTTAGGGCAATCCGTTTAGCGCTAGCGCTAGCGGATTGCGCTAACGCAATGTTTATTTAGGGGCTGCGTTCAGGGGTCGCGTTAACGTCCCCGCTCTCGCAGATCCCCGATCTGCGAGAGCGGGGAACGGACCTCGGGCGCGCCGCGGACGCTGCAAGCAGCGTCCGAGGCGCGTCACAGAGGAACGGCACATCACCAGCGCGAGCCGAAAAAGGCACGCGCTAGTGATGCGCTGCAGGCAAAATTTACATTGCTGTCAATGGGTGCGCTAACGGACCCGTTGCACGGCGTTAATTGCGACATTTTCGCCGTGCAACGCTGTCCGTTAGCGATCACCCACTAACGCAATGTGAACCTAGCCTAACAAATACACGTCATGACTAGTACAGTAGGAGAGAGGACCCTGCCCGCGAGGGCTTACAATCTACAAGGGTTATTTGAGGATACAATAGGTGATGGTAGAACTGGTCAAGCAGCGGTTTGGTCGATCGGTGGTTACTGCAGGTTGTAGGTCTTCAGGTTTTTTTTTAAGGTTTCCATGGTAGGCGAGAGTCTGATATGTTGTGGTAGAGTTCCAGAGTAGGGGTGATGTGCAAGAGAAATCCTCTAAGCGATTGTGGGAAGAGGAGATAAGAGGGGAGTAGAGAAGGAGATCTTGTGAGGATCGGCGGTTGAGTGCAGGTAACTACCGGGAGATGAGGTCACAGATGTATGGAGGAGGCAGGTTGTGGATGGCTTTGTATGTCATGGTTAGAGTTTTGTACTGGAGTCTCTGGGCAATGGGGAGCCAGTGAAGGGATTGACAAAGGGGAGAGGCCGGGGAATAGCGGGTGGACACGTGGATTAATCGGGCAGCAGAGTTTAGAATAGATTGGAGGGGTGCGAGAGTGTTTGAGTGGAGGCCATAGAGCAGGAGGTTGCAGTAGTCAAGGGGGGAGATAATGAGGGCATGGACAAGGGTTTTTGCAGATTCTTGGTTTAGGAATGTACGGATCCGTGAAATATTTTTGAGTTGAAGGCGTCATGAAGTGGAAAGGGCTTGCATATGTGGTTTGAAGGAGAGATCAGTGTCAAGGATTACCCCGAGGCAGCGAGCTTGTGGGACTGGGGAGAGTGGGCAGCCGTTTACTGTAATGGATAGGTTTCTTGGGGGGGTCGCGTGAGATGGGGGAAAGATGATGAATTCTGTTTTGTCCATGTTAAGTTTTAGAAATCTAGCGGAGAAGGATGAAATAGCGGACAGACATTGAGGGATTCTAGTTAGTAGGGTGGTGATATCCAGAGATGTATATGGGGGCACACAGGGGCCAGTAGTAATATATGGGGTATATGTAATATATGTATATATATTATATACAGTGGGGCAAAAAAGTATTTAGTCAGTCAGCAATAGTGCAAGTTCCACCACTTAAAAAGATGAGAGGCGTCTGTAATTTACATCATAGGTAGACCTCAACTATGGGAGACAAACTGAGAAAAAAAAATCCAGAAAATCACATTGTCTGTTTTTTTTATCATTTTATTTGCATTTTATGGTGGAAAATAAGTATTTGGTCAGAAACAAACAATCAAGATTTCTGGCTCTCACAGACCTGTAACTTCTTCTTTAAGAGTCTCCTCTTTCCTCCACTCATTACCTGTAATAATGGCACCTGTTTAACCCCTTCATGACCCAGCCTATTTTGGCCTTAATGACCTTGCCGTTTTTTGCAATTCTGACCAGTGTCCCTTTATGAGGTAATAACTCAGGAACGCTTCAACGGATCCTAGCGATTCTGAGATTGTTTTTTCGTGACATATTGGGCTTCATGTTAGTGGTAAATTTAGGTCGATAATTTCTGAGCTTATTTGTGAAAAAAAACGGAAATTTGGCAAAATTTTTGAAAATTTCGCAATTTTCACATTTTGAATTTTTATTCTGTTAAACCAGAGAGTTATGTGACACAAAATAGTTAATAAATAACGTTTCCCACATGTCTACTTTACATCAGCACAATTTTGGAAACATTTTTTTTTTTTTGCTAGGAAGTTATAAGGGTTAAAATTTGACCAGTGATTTCTAATTTTTACAACAAAATTTACAAAACCATTTTTTTTAGGGACCACCTCACATTTGAAGTCATTTTGAGGGTTCTATATGGCTGAAAATACCCAAAAGTGACACCATTCTAAAAACTGCACCCCTCAAGTTGCTCAAAACCACATTCTAGAAGTTTATTAACCCTTCAGGTGTTTCACAGCAGCAGAAGCAACATGGAAGGAAAAAATGAACATTTAACTTTTTAGTCACAAAAATGATCTTTTAGCAACAATTTTTTTATTTTCCCAAGGGTAAAAGGAGAAACTGGACCACGGACGTTGTTGTCCAATTTGTCCTGAGTACGCTGATACCTCATATGTGGGGGTAAACCACTGTTTGGGCGCACGGCAGGGCTCGGAAGGGAAGGAGCGCCATTTGACTTTTTGAATGAAAAATTGGCTCCAATCTTTAGCGGACACCATGTCGCGTTTGGAGAGCCCCCGTGTGCCTAAACATTGGAGCTCCCCCACAAGTGACCCCATTTTGGAAACTAGACCCCCCAAGGAACTTATCTAGAAGCATAGTGAGCACTTTAAACCCCCAGGTGCTTCACAAATTGATCCGTAAAATAAAAAAGTACTTTTTTTTCACAAAAAAATTATTTTAGCCTCAATTTTTTCATTTTCACATGGGCAACAGGATAAAATGGATCCTAAATTTTGTTGGGCAATTTCTCCTGAGTACACTGATACCTCACATGTGGGGGTAAACCACTGTTTGGGCACATGGTAAGGCTCGGAAGGGAAGGAGCGCCATTTGACTTTTTGAATGAAAAATTATCTCCATCGTTAGCGGACACCATGTCGCGTTTGGAAAGCCCCTGTGTGCCTAAACATTGGAGCTCCCCACAAGTGACCCCATTTTGGAAACTAGACCCCCCAAGGAACTCATCTAGAGGCATAGTGAGCACTATAAACCCCCAAGTGCTTCACAAATTGATCCTCAAAAATGAAAAAGTACTTTTTTTTCACACAAAATTTCTTTTAGCCTCAATTCTTTCATTTTCACATGGGCAACAGGATAAAATGGATGCTAAAATTTGTTGGGCAATTTCTCCTGAGTACGCCGATACCTCATATGTGGGGGTAAACCACTGTTTGGGTGCACGGCAAGGCTCGGAAGGGGAGGCGTGCCATTTGACTTTTTGAATGGAAAATTAGCTCCAATCGTTAGCGGACACCATGTCGCGTTTGGAGAGCCCCTGTGTGCCTAAACATTGGAGCTCCCCTACAAGTGACCCCATTTTGGAAACTAGACCCCCCAAGGAACTTATCTAGATGCATAGTGAGCACTTATAACCTCCAGGTGCTTCACAGAAGTTTATAACGCAGAGCCGTGAAAATAAAAAATAATTTTTCTTTCCTCAAAAATGATTTTTAGCCCAGAATTTTTTATTTTCCCAAGGGTAATAGGAGAAATTGGACCCCAAATGTTGTTGTCCAGTTTGTCCTGAGTACGATGATACCCCATATGTGGGGGTAAACCACTGTTTGGGCGCACGGCAGGGCTCGGAAGGGAAGGCACGCCATTTGGCTTTTTGAATGGAAAATTAGCTCCAATCATTAGCGGACACCATGTGGCGTTTGGAGAGCCCCTGTGTGCCTAAACATTGGAGCTCCCGCACAAGTGACCCCATTTTGGAAACTAGACCTCCCAAGGAACTAATCTAGATGTGTGGTAAGCACTTTGAACCCCCAAGTGCTTCACAGAAGTTTATAACGCAGAGCCATGAAAATAAAAAATAATTTTTCTTTTCTCAAAAATGATTTTTTAGCCCACAATTTTTTATTTTCCCAAGGGTAAGAGGAGAAATTGGACCCCAAAAGTTGTTGCCAGTTTCTCCTGAGTACGCTGATACCCCATATGTGGGGGTAAACCACTGTTTTGGCACACGTCGGGGTTCGGAAGGGAAGTAGTGACGTTTTGAAATGCAGACTTTGATGGAATGCTCTGCGGGCGTCAGGTTGCGTTTGCAGAGCCCCTGATGTGCCTAAACAGTAGGAACTCCCCACAAGTGACTACATTTTGGAAACTAGACCCCCAAGGGAACTTATCTAGATGTGTGGTGAGCACTTTGAACCCCCAAGTGCTTCACAGAAGTTTATAACGCAGAGCCGTGAAAATAATAAATGTGTTTCCTTTCTTCAAAAATATTTTTTTAGCCCAGAATTTTTTATTTTTGCAAGAGTATCAGGAGAAATTGGACCCCAAAAGTTGTTGTCCAGTTTCTCCTGAGTACGCTGATACCCCATATGAGGGGGTAAACCACTGTTTTGGCACACGTCGGGGTTCGGAAGGGAAGTAGTGACGTTTTGAAATGCAGACTTTGATGGAATGCTCTGCGGGCGTCAGGTTGCGTTTGCAGAGCCCCTGATGTGCCTAAACAGTAGGAACTCCCCACAAGTGACTCCATTTTGGAAACTAGACCCCCAAGGGAACTTATCTAGATGTGTGGTGAGCACTTTGAACCCCCAAGTGCTTCACAGAAGTTTATAACGCAGAGCCGTGAAAATAATAAATGTGTTTCCTTTCCTCAAAAATATTTTTTTAGCCCAGAATTTTTTATTTTTGCAAGAGTAACAGGAGAAATTGGACCCCAAAAGTTGTTGTCCAGTTTCTCCTGAGTACGCTGATACCCCATATGTGGGGGTAAACCACTGTTTGGGCACATGCCGGGGCTCGGAAGGGAAGTAGTGACGTTTTGGAATGCAGACTTTGATGGAATGGTCTGCGGGCATCATGTTACGTTTGCAGAGCCCCTGATATGCCTAAACAGTAGAAACCCCCCACAAGTGACCCCAGAACTTATCTAGATGTGTGGTGAGCACGTTCAACCCCCAAGTGCTTCACAGAAGTTTACAACGCAGAGCCGTGAAAATAAAAAATCATTTTTCTTTCCTCAAAAAAGATGTTTTAGCAAGCAATTTTTTATTTTCACAGAGGTAACAGGAGAAATTGGACCCCAATATTTGTTGCCCAGTTTGTTGTGAGTACGCCGATACCCCATATGTGGGGGTAAACCACTGTTTGGGCACACGTCAGGGCTCGGAAGGGAAGTAGTGACATTTGAAATGCAGACTTTGATGGAATGGTCTGCGGGCATCACATTGCATTTGCAGAGCCCCTGATGTGCCTAAACAGTAGAAACACCCCACAAGTGACCCCATTTTGGAAACTAGACCCCCGAAAGAACTTATCTAGATGTGTGGTGAGCACTTTCAACCCCCAAGTGCTTCACAGAAGTTTATAACGCAGAGCCGTGAAAATAAAAAATAATTGTTCTTTCCTCAAAAATTATGTTTTAGCAAGTAATTTTTTATTTTTGTAACAGGAGAAATTGGACCACAACAGTTGTTGCCCAGTTTGTCCTGAGTACGCTGGTACCCCAAATGTGGGGGTAAACCACTGTTTGGGCGCACATCGGGGCTTGGAAGGGAGGGAGCACCATTTGACTTTTTGAACGCAAGATTGGCTGGAATCAATGGTGGCGCCATGTTGCGTTTGGAGACCCCTGATGTGCCTAAACAGTGGAAACCCCTCAATTCTAACTTCAACACTAACCCCAACACACCCCTAATCCTAATCCCAACTGTAGCCATAACCCTAATCACAACCCTAACCCCAACACACCCCTAACCACAACCCTAACCGCAACACACCCGTAACCCTAATTCCAACCCTAACCCTAATCCTAACCCTAATCCCAACCGTAACCCTAATCCCAACCTTAACCACAACTGTAACCCCAACACACCCCTAACCCTATCTGTAACCCTAACCACAAGCCTAATCTTAACCCTATTTCAAACCCTAGCCCTAATTCCAACCCTAACCCTAAGGCTATGTGCCCACGTTGCGGATTTGTGTGAGATTTTTCCGCACGATTTTTGAAAAATCTGCAGGTAAAAGGCACTGCGTTTTACCTGCGGATTTACAGCAGATTTCCAGTGTTTTTTTGTGCGGATTTCACCTGCGGATTCCTATTGAGGAACAGGTGTAAAACGCTGCGGAATCCGCACAAAGAATTGACATGCTGCGGAAAATACAACGCAGCGTTTCTGCACAGAATTTTCCGCACCATGGGCACAGCGGATTTGGTTTCTCCATAGGTGTACATGGTACTGTAAACCTGATGGAAAACTGCTTCGAATTCGCAGCGGCCAATCCGCTGCGGATCCGTGGCCGATCCGCTGCGGATCCGCGGCCGATCCGCTGCGGATCTGCGGCCCATTCCGCTGCGGATCCGCGACCGATCCGCTGCGGATCCGCGGCCGATCCGCTGCGGATCTGCTGCCGATCCGCTGCGGATCCGCTGCGGATCCGCTGCTGATCCGCGGCCTATCCGCTGCGGATCCGCGGCCAATCCGCTGCGGATCCGCTGCCTATCCGCTGCGGATCAGCGGCCAATCCGCTGCGGTTCCGCTGCCAATACGCTGCGGATCCGCAGCCAAATCCGCACTGTGTGCACATGCCATAACCCTACCCCTAACCCTAACCCTACCCGCAACCCTAACCCTACCCCTAACCCTAACCCTACCCCTAGTTCTAACCCTAGTTCTAACCCTAGTTCTAACCCTAACCCTAGTGGAAAAAGAACAAAAAATATTTTCTTTATTTTATTATTGTCCCTACCTATGGGGGTGATAAAGGGGGGGGGTTTATTAATTTATTTTTTTTTTGATCGCTGCGATAGAACCTACCACAGCGATCAAAATGTACTTGTAATGAATCTGCCGGCTGGCAGATTCGGCGGGCGCACTGCCCATGCGCCCGCCATTTTCCAAGATGGCGGTGCCCATGGAGAAGACGGCCGGACACCGGGAGGGACATCGAAGCTAGGTAAGTATGGGGGGGTGGGATCGGAACACGGGGGGGGGATCGGAGGACCGGGGGAGCGGACAAGAGGACCGGGGGAGCGGACAGGAGGGAGGAGGGGAGCGGACAGGAGATCGGGGCAGAAAGGACGACTGGGGGGGCGATCGGTGGCGGTGGGGGGGGGGCAGATCGGGGTCTCCAGCCATGGCAGATGCTATTGCAGCATCGGCCATGGCTGGATTGTAATATTTCACCATTTTCATAGGTGAAATATTACAAATCGCTCTGATTGGCTGTTTCACATTCAACAGCCAATCAGAGTGATCGTAGCCACGGGGGGGTGAAGCCACCCCCCCTGGGCTGAAGTACCACTCCCCCTGTCTCTGCAGATCGGGTGAAAATGGAGTTAACCCTTTCACCCGATCTGCAGGGACGCGATCTTTCCATGACGCCACATAGGCGTCATGGGTCGGATTGGCACGGGTTTTCATGACGCCTACGTGGCGTCAAAGGTCGGGAAGGGGTTAAACTTGTTATCAGTATAAAAAGACACCTGTGCACACCCTCAAACAGTCTGACTCCAAACTCCACTATGGTGAAGACCAAAGAGCTGTCAAAGGACACCAGAAACAAAATTGTAGCCCTGCACCAGGCTGGGAAGACTGAATCTGCAATAGCCAACCAGCTTGGAGTGAAGAAATCAACAGTGGGAGCAATAATTAGAAAATGGAAGACATACAAGACCACTGAGAATCTCCCTCGATCTGGGGCTCCACGCAAAATCCCACCCCGTGGGGTCAGAATGATCACAAGAACGGTGAGCAAAAATCCCAGAACCACGCGGGGGGACCTAGTGAATGAACTGCAGAGAGCTGGGACCAATGTAACAAGGCCTACCATAAGTAACACACTACGCCACCATGGACTCAGATCCTGCAGTGCCAGACGTGTCCCACTGCTTAAGCCAGTACATGTCCGGGCCCTTCTGAAGTTTGCTAGAGAGCATTTGGATGATCCAGAGGAGTTTTGGGAGAATGTCCTATGATCTGATGAAACCAAACTGGAACTGTTTGGTAGAAACACAACTTGTCGTATTTGGAGGAAATAGAATACTGAGTTGCATCCATCAAACACCATACCTACTGTAAAGCATGGTGGTGGAAACATCATGCTTTGGGGCTGTTTCTCTGCAAAGGGGCCAGGACGACTGATCCGGGTACATGAAAGAATGAATGGGGCCATGTATCGTGAGATTTTGAGTGCAAACCTCCTTCCATCAGCAAAAGCATTGAAGATGAAACGTGGCTGGGTCTTTCAACATGACAATGATCCAAAGCACACCGCCAGGGCAACGAAGGAGTGGCTTCGTAAGAAGCATTTCAAGGTCCTGGAGTGGCCTAGCCAGTCTCCAGATCTCAACCCTATAGAAAACCTTTGGAGGGAGTTGAAAGTCCGTGTTGCCAAGTGAAAAGCCAAAAACATCACTGCTCTAGAGGAGATCTGCATGGAGGAATGGGCCAACATACCAACAACAGTGTGTGGCAACCTTGTGAAGACTTACAGAAAACGTTTGACCTCTGTCATTGCCAACAAAGGATATATTACAAAGTATTGAGATGAAATTTTGTTTCTGACCAAATACTTATTTTCCACCATAAAATGCAAATAAAATGATAAAAAACAGACAATGTGATTTTCTGGATTTTTTTTTCTCAGTTTGTCTCCCATAGTTGAGGTCTACCTATGATGTAAATTACAGACGCCTCTCATCTTTTTAAGTGGTGGAACTTGCACTATTGCTGACTGACTAAATACTTTTTTGCCCCACTGTATGTAATATATGTTTCCTGCCTTGCCCAGCTCCTGAATGTCTATGTGAACTGCATTTAGTTTTCTCTGGTATGCCCTGAATGTTTCCTGCCTTGCCCAGCTCCTGAATGTCTATGTGAACTGAATTTAGTTTTCTCTGGTATGCACTGCTCACCCTTCACTTTGGATCCATAATGTATTTCACTTCTCTGGTGTCTTCCATGCATACCTCTGAGCAGTCAGTTTAACCCCTCCCCCCTTTTATGACCTTTTGTTTAACTCTGAACATGTGTTCTGGCCACACACCCCCACATCCACTCACAGCTGAGTTCTCTTAGTAGCACATATATTCAGATCCAGGACTCTGATCCAAACTCTAGTCCGATCCATGCATCTTTCAAATTCCATGTTTATAATTACTTTGAATTAGACTGAATTGGACTGGAATTGACTGGAAGGTAACAGAATACCAAACCACTACAATGTTTCGGTTTCTTTTCTCTTTCGCCCCCATATTACTTTCCTTCTTAATCTCCTGTAATCCCTCCATCTAGTAAAGAACTACTAATTTCTCCCTCAATAGTCCCCAGCGTTCTCACCTCCTCCTCACAGCTGTTCTTCCACATACAATCCTCTTTCTCCAGACACACACTGCCGCATCATGTCCTTTCCTTCTCCCACCTTCTAACACTCTGTCTGCTACTCCTCATCTCTGGTGATGTATCTCCAAATCCCGGCCCCTCTCAACACATCCCCACACTCATTTCTAACCCCCGCCATGATCCTCTGCACGTTTTCCCCAACCATGATAACCTCATACCCATTCATCCAGCCCCCACTCCCCTGGCCCCCCTACCTGGAGCACTATGGAACGCACGCTCTGTCTGAAACAAACTGCCATTTATCCATGACCTCTTCATCACCAACAAACTTTCCTTACTTGGCATCACAGAAACCTGGCTCACCCCCTTTGACTCAGCCTCTCCAGCTGTGCTTTCCTATGGCGGATTCCACCTCTCCCACACTCCTCGCCCCAGCAACAAACGTGGTGGAGGAGTTGGCTTGCTCCTGTCCGATATCTGCTCCTTTACTCCAATCCTGCTACCACCCTCCGCTACACTTCCCTCGTTTGAGGTGCACTCCATCCGCATCTATTCCCCCTCCAACCTCCAGCTGGCTGTCATTTACCGCCCCCCAGAACTAGCCATCTCCACCTTTCTCGACCACTTCACTATCTGGCTACTTCATTTCCTCTCTGCTGACATTCCCACTATCATCATGGGTGACTTCAATATTCCCATTGACACTTCCACCTCAGCTGCCTCTAAACTTTTATTGCTCACTGCCTCCTTCGGCCTCAATCTATGGTCCTGTGAGGCCACTCACAAAGATGGACATAGCCTCCCTTCATGACACAGATGCTGCTGCCACTTTTTATAACACCACAATATCAGCAACACTCTATTCGGCCACCCCGCTCATGCATAGCAAAACTCTGTACACTCAACAGGCAGCCATGGCTGACCAGCTTGACCAAAAAACTGAGACAAGCTTCCAGGATCGCTGAGCAGAGATGCAAGCGATCCCGCTCTGCCGATCACTTCACTCCATACAAGCAGCCCCTCACCAGCTTCAAGTCCAAGCTCACTGCCGCAAAACAAACTTACTTCTCATCTCTCATATGCTCCCTGTCTCACAACACTAAACAGCTTTTCAACACTTTCAATTCTCTACTCCGTCCCCCTGCACCCCCTCCCTCCCCTCTAATTTCTGCTGATGACTTTGCCTTCTTCTTTAAACAGAAGATCGATACGATCAGAGAAAGCTTTGGCCCACAGCGCCCAATGCCCCTCTTAGCTGCTCAACCCTGTTCCTCCAAAACCAGCTTCTCCACCATGGCAGAAGATCAGCTCTCCACTCTCCTGTCAAGATCACACCTCACCACCTGCACGCTTGACCCGCTCCCATCCCACGTCATCCCTAACCTTGCCACAGTCTTCATCCCAACCCTAACACACCTCTTCAACCTCTCTCTCACAACAGTTGTCTTCCCCTCAGACTTCAAACATGCTAAGATCACACCCATCCTCAAAAAGCCCTCCCTCGACCCATCTTCTGTGTCTAGCCCACTATCTCTTCTCACTTATGCCTCAAAATTACTGGAACAACACGTCCATCTTGAAATGTCCTCCCACCTCTCCTCCTGCTACCTATTTGAACAGTTACAATCTGGCTTCTGACCCCATCACTCAACTGAAATTGCCCTAACTAAAGTCACCAATGACCTACTAACTGCCAAGAGCAAGCGACACTACTCTGTCATCCTTCTCCTGGACCGGTCTTCTGCCTTTCACACTACCAATGACCTACTAACTGCCAAGAGCAAGCGACACTACTCTGTCATCCTTCTCCTGGACCGGTCTTCTGCCTTTCACACTGTGGACCATTCCCTTCTACTACAGATCCTTTCATCTCTTGGCATCACAGACTTGGCCCTATCATGGATCTCGTCATATCTGACAGACCGAACATTCAGTGTCTCCCTCCCCCACGGCCCCTCCTCACTTTGCCCCTCGTCTGTCGGTGTTCTTCAAGGCTCTGTTCTAGGACCCCTATTCTTCTCCATCTACACCTTCGGCCTGGGACAGCTCATAGAATCCCACGGTATGCAGTATCATCTGTACGCCAATGACACGCAGATCTACCTATCCGGACCTGACCTCACCTCCTTACTTAAAAAAATCCCACACTGTCTGTCTGCTATCTCGGCCTTCTTTTTTGCTTGCTTTCTAAAACTGAACATGGACAAAACAGGATTCATCATCTTTCCCCCATCTCACTCTACCCCTCCACCAGACCTATCCATCAATGTCAATGGCTGCTCACTTTACCCAGTCCCACATGCCTGGTGCCTCAGGGTGATCCTCAACTCTGCCCTGTCTTTCAAGCCACATATCCAAGCCCTTGCTTACTCCTGCCATTTCAAACTCAAAAATATTTCCCGGATCCATGCATTCCTTGACCGCGACACCACAAAAACACTAGTGCATGCCCTTATCATCTCCCGCCTTGACTACTGCAAAATCCTACTCTCTGGCCTTCCCCCTAGCACTCTGGCACCACTGCAATCCATCCTACACTCTGCTGCCCGACTAATCTACCTGTCTCCCTGCTATTCCCCAGCTTCTCCCCTATGCCAAGCCCTTCACTGGCTTCCTATCGCCCAGAGACTCCAGTTCAAAAGCCTTACAATGACATACAAAGCCATCCACAACCTATCTCCTCCATACATCCGTGACATGGTCTCCCGGTACTTACCCACACGCAACCTCTGATCCTCTCAAGATCTCCTTCTCTACTCCCCTCTCATCTCTTCCCACAACCGCATCAAAGACTTCTCCTGTGCTTCCCCCATACTCTGGAACTCTCTACCCCAACACATCAGACTCTCGCCTACCATTGAAACCTTCAAAAAGAACCTGAAGACTCACCTCTTCCGACCAGCCTACAGCCTGCAGTGATCCTCAACCTACTAAACCGCCAAACAACCAGCTCTACCTTCTCCTAGTGTATCCTCACCCATCCCCTGCAGATTGTGAGCCCTCGTGGCAGGGTCCTCCCTCCTTATGTACCTGTGTGCCTTGGTTTTTGCTCATGTTTAAAGGGAACCTGTCACCCCGTTTTTTGAGTATGAGATAAAAAATACCGTTAAATAGGGCCTGAGCTGTGCGTTACAATAGTGTATTTTGTGTACCCTGATTCCCCACCTATGCTGCCGAAATACCTTACCAAAGTCGCCGTTTTTGCCTGTCACTCAGGCTGGTCAGGTTTAATGGGCGTGGTGACATCGCTGTTTCTTCCCCCAGATCTTGCTTATCTTTCCGTTGGTGGCGTAGTGGTTTGCGCATGCCCAACTGCCGAATCCACAGCGCAGGTGAAGAAAAAAAGCGCGATCTGCGCTATTCCCCTGGTGATCGGTGGGGACGGCCATCTTTCTGAGGCCGCGCGTGCACAGATGTAGTGCTCTGCTGCCCGGGGCTTCAGGAAAATGGCCGCGGGATGCCACGCGTGCGCAGATGGGGATCGCAGCGGCCATTTTCCTGAAGCCGAGATGCGAACTCGGCTTCAGGTCTAATGGGTGATGTCACCACGCCCATTAGACCTGATCAGCCTGATTGACAGGCGAAAACGGCGACTTTGGTAAGGTATTTCGGCAGCATAGGTGGGGAATCAGGGTACACAAAATACACTATTGTAACGCACAGCTCAGGCCCTATTTAACGGTATTTTTATCTCATACTCAAAAAACGGGGTGACAGGTTCCCTTTAATGTATTGGTCTGTATTTGCCCCCTTTTCACATGTAAAGCGTCATGGAATAAATGGCGCTATAAAAAAATGTATAATAATAATATAATAATAATGATGGTATATGGACATTGGACTATGGGATGGAGGATATGTATGATGGGTATATGGGCACTGGGCTATGGGATGGAGAATATATATGATGGGAATATGGGCACTGGACTATAGGATGGAGGATGTGTGATGGGTATATGGGCACTGGACTACGGGAAGGAGGATGTATGATGGGTATATGGGCACTGGACTATGGGATGGAGGATGTGTGTTGGAGACCAGACTAGATGGTATGGAGATGAATGAGGGATTCCAAAGTTGAAAAATAGACTATCCTTTACTTAACAAGAACTTGATGAGAAGTATATACATCAGATAGCAGGCGCAACACAATATGAATGCTTCTTCTGCATTGTGCAGAGTCAGGAACTTTCTGGTTACATGTGGCAGTACATAACTTTTGTTATAAGCCACAATAGTGCAGCAAACCTAAGCTAATGACCTCTTCCTGCTTTTTGTCTCCACTATGCTCCCTGCCTGGAATCTGAATTCTTACTGCCATTATATCTTTGCTTACCTTCAGAAAGTACTATCTGATGTCTCCCCCCTGGCACACAACACCCTATCAATTCAGGAGGACGGCAATCATATAGACCAAAGGTTTGTACTTCTCACTTTCTATCTGACTCATCACAAGGAAATTGTTCTCCTTTGTGCCCATGTAGCTCAGTATGAGGTCTCCCACACAGTATGACGGCCCCACAGCACCTCACACAGTATTATGGCTAGAGAAAAGCGAATATTCAATGCTCTGTTCAGCTCACGATCACCGAATTTGCAATATTCGTCGACTTAGTTGCCGATTTAATTGCTGAATATAGCCAAACTTGCACAGCACAAAAGCAGGTGTTTCATGTGTGTGTAACAGCTTCGGTAAACTCATCCCCGCCGGTCATAAAGCCGCGGTTCCCACCCTGTCAGAAGACAGCGTGACCGCTCATCTGTGATTGGAGGTAAAAAGTTTACATCAGGTCACTGGTGTCAGCTGATGGGACTACAGCTCTCATCATCTGACACCTACAGCCGCTAATAACAGTGATAGCCGGAGCGGCTGATGGGTGTATTCATCAGCCACTACTGCGCTGTAAATAAATAATAAAAAAAAGAAACTGCACGGGATCCCCTGTATTTTTTATAATCACCCAGACAAAACTCACAGCTGGGGCTGCAATCATCAGCTGTCAGATTAAGCAAGTGTCAGGACTCTGAACATTTTTTATTAGCTTTTGTGCATTACTGCCCTTTTCCAAGATGGCGTCTTTGGTCTCATGTGCACTGTGTCTTCCTGCTATAAAACTCCACCCCAGCTTTCAGTCTGTGCTAGAGTATTCTGCCTTGCATCCAGCTCCGGACCCTGGTGACTCCCTGGCTATATACCTGCTCCTGTGAACCTGTGGGGTGATCCTGCTACTCTGCTCTGAGTTCCTGCTGCATACACCAGTTCCAGTAATCCTCCTTCATCTGCTGCTCATGTTTACTTCCATCTGCATTTGCTGGACATGTAAGCTGTTTGCTGCTCTGCAAGAACCTGAGACTATTACCCAGGCCTCCCTGGTTGAGCTAAGATATTATTTGAACTGCCTTATAAGCATATCTATCTGTGTTTTGGACTAAGCAAGGACTTATTCGTGTCAAGTATCCTTAAGAATAACTGTGCTTCATAGACTTACTGCGTGATTGCATTTTCCTCTAAAGGTTCCTATAGACTGCTAAGCTGCGTTTAATATTTACACCAAGTGTTGTGGACTTGAGTTTCTCTCTGCACCTGTTTGAATCACCGTGTGATAATATAGACTTTACCACTTATAAAACTGTGTCCTGTAGTTGTCTTGTTCCACGCAAAGACTCTCCTGAGTTATCCCCTATAATTATTACAGCAAGGTTGGTCATCAAGAATAGAGGGTTCCCCCAAAAGCCGGCAATTCATGTGCCACGTTCAGTCACAGCGTGACAGGTTAGAATAGAATAGATAGAACAGGTATAAACACATAGAATACATATACAGATAGAAGAAAAGCCGATAATTCAGCAGCCGCGGTAGTGTAAAATTACTGCAGGAGCCGACAGGATAGAAGATATGGATTACATGCAGTAAGTACAAATGGAATAGGTAGATATACAGATGTCTGTGACATACAATTAGATAAATAAAGAAAATTGGCGTGCACTCAGGGTAAATAAGGGAGCGAGGTGCAGGTGTAGTAGGCTATGAAAGCCCTACGTACATAGAAAATATAGTACACCGCTGTAATGTAAATATAAAAATGGCTATTTTGAGTGCATTTTGAAATATACTGAACGCATTCAGACCATTACAGAGCAGCATTTCTTGTCATACATTTACAGACAGACAATGCTCATTGTGACACAATCTTGAGAGCTGTTTATTTATTGTCTGAAGACCTTTGAGGTTACAGTTTTAAGTTTGTTTGTTATTGTAAAACAAGGTTTATTTACCCTCTGTCTGTGGTAGTTTTATCTAACCCTTGTGGGCTTTTATGTATCTATGGGTTTATGGCCCATTGTCTGATGATTCCATGGTATCTCAGTCTCATCCCACCTTGAAAGCTGGCCACTTGAAGGGCGGGATGAAACCAGAGTTACACAGTGCAAATCACTACATAAGACCAGAGAAACATGACTAAGGGTACCGTCTCACAGTAGCACTTTGGTCGCTACGACGGCACGATCCGTGACGTTCCAGCGATATCCATACGATATCGTAGTGTCTGACACGCTACTGCGATCCGGATCCCCGCTGAGAATCGTACGTCGTAGCAGATCGTTTGGAACTTTCTTTCGTCGTCTAGTGTCCCGCTGTGGCGGCATGATTGCATCATGTGACAAAGGTTGTATACGATGTGCGCACAGTAACCAATGGCTTCTACATCGCAAATACGTCATGAAATTATCGCTCCAGCGCCGTGTATTGCAACGTGTGACCGCAGTATACGACGCTGGAGCGATAATCAAGCGACGCTGCAACGTCACAGATCGTGCCGTCGTAGCGACCAAAGTGCCACTGTGTGACAGTACCCTAAGGCAGAAGCATAAGCTGGTGTACCTGTACTTACATGTACAGTGTTGTGATACCTGCATAATTGGGGACGCCCATGCAGTGTTGTGAATTTTCCAGGGTTCCCTGTCTTGGTGTTGCTTCTCTGATTTTCCAGACGGATGATGTTTAAAAGCTCCTTGGTGACGGATGATGTGAGTATATGTAATTAATCATTATATGTATTTAATCCTTATATGTACTTGTATCTTAAAATATACAAAGGTCTATGTGATCATACTTTTCAATCATACCATTCCTTTAATTTTGTTCTTTGAAATAAAATTGCGTTATATCGCAAGTAGTAGCCTTCTTTAAAGCCGTATCCGAACCTTAGTGTTAAAAACTTGGCAATACATAATTTGGCGTAGTCGGCAGGATACGCAGAAGGCTCAGAGGTTTATAATATTAGCAGGACTCTGTGGGATAGTGTGATATTGTGTTAAACATGCCTCTCTTTAAGAAAAAGGTGGCTGTGACTGAGTCTATTGAGATTCTGGGTTGGGAACAGGCTCCCTATCATATTTTGGCAACCAAGTGGTCACACAGTGCGGGTTTGGGTGAGGCATGGGACAAATGTTTGAAGGATGCTGAACCTGCTGATGTTGTTGCTTGCTTACAGAAAGTGAAAGTGGAGAAAGGTAAAGAGTTGGGCGCTGTTGCTAGGCGCGGATGGATATTGTTGTCTGCATATAGAAAACAGCATGAGGAAAGAATACGTATGTTAACAAAAGTCCAGAAACTGGAAAAACAGTTGTGTGAGGCCCAGAATGCATTGGTTAGAGCACAATGTCAGAATAAGTTATTAATGGACAGATGTGATGGATATCAAAATGTTGCAGAAAAGGCTGCCGTACGTGTAGCAGAATATAAATACAGAAAGAGGCGAGGGAAGGTGAATAAAAACAAAGTAGCTTTGGCCATTGTTATGACCTGGTGATTACGGAGCAGTACTGAGATGACCTGGTGGGTAAAACCAATCATGGACAAGCTCAGAGGAGGTGGCAGCTCCACCGACAGTACTCACTGTTATGACCTAGTGCGTACGGAGCAAGACTGAAATGACCTGGTGGGTAAAACAAATAATGTACTAGCTCTGAGGAGGTGGTAGCTTTACTGACCGCAATCCCTACTCCTAACACCAACACTAGAAATAGCCGTGGAGCGTTCCTATCTCTGCCTAGACGCCTCTTCACAGCCTAAGAACTAGCTACCCCTGAAGATGGAAACGGAAAACTATCTCACCTCAGAGAAACCCCCAAAGGAAAGATAGCCCCCCACAAATATTGACGGTGAGTGGAGAGGGAAATGACAAACTCAGAAATGAAACTAGATTTAGCAAAGGAGGCCAATACTATCTAAATAGACAGAGATAGAAAAGGCTACTGTGCGGTCAGTATAAAAAACTGAATGTCCACGCAGAGTTTACAAAAAATAACCTCCACACCGACGCACGGTGTGGAGGAGCAAATCTGCGACCCCAGAGCTTCCAACTAGCCAGAATAATTCATAATGACAAGCTGGACAAAAGAGACATAACTTAAACTGAACAGAAGGTCATAAGCAGGGAAACACCCAAAAACTAGCTAACTTATTTTAAGCTGAAATGGACTGGCCAACAGAGAGCTTCCAGGAAAGGACTGAATCCACAGGAAGAAACATTGACAGCTGGCATCAACTACAGCCTAAAGCCCAGTTAAGTAACAAAGCCAGGGCACCGATTAGTGAAAGCAGCTGCTAAGTTCCACTCGAAACCACCAGAGGGAGCCCAAGAGCAGAACTCCCAAAAATACCATTCATGACCACAGGATGGAGCCCAAGAACGGAATTCACAACAGGCCATAGCCAAAGCAGGGATAGAGTGGAACCCTGATCAGTGGGATGGTGATATGTGGAATTCAACTGACTCCGAAAACATCACCGATCCCGAGTCTGAGGATGAACATTTCTATGGGAAGAGGGAAATTGAGCCTCCTCTTAACCCAGTGAAAGCTCATCCTATATATCGGAGACGGATTGTAGAGACAGCGACAGGCAGACGGAATGAGAATGCAGTAGAGGATTACAGTCAGAAGGAGCTTAGTGACCTTCATGATCGTTTTTCTCAAAAGTCAAATGAATCCCTGGTAGCTTGGGCAGTCAGATTATGGGAGATGGGGGCTCATGGAGTACAGGTGGACGCTGTGGATGGCCCCAAATTTGTCCAACTCAGTCATGAGCCTGTAGTGAAGGAGGCATTCCGTACCTTGATAATCCAGCGACCACATGTGGTGTGTAGTATGCTTGATGTTGTGGCTATGGCATTGCAGCATAAATACCCATCTGAGGCGGACTGGCCGCCCAATGAAAAACCATGGTTTACGTTAAAAGATTGTGCTCAGAGGTTGAAGGAGGAGGTCATGAAAAAGCTATTTCAGCAAACACCTATGATGATTATATGCAAGTTGTTGTAAGTGTATCTGTTAGAAATCGTATCATAAGAAATGCCCCTCCAGCTTATAAACATGTCATGATGACGCTAATGGTAAATCAGACTGGGAAAACAATTGCCAGTACATTGGAGGCAGTTCAACAGTTAAGGGATCTGGGAGATTGGGGTCCCAAACAGAAGGGTAATATTCCCTCTGAAGAGCAGCATGATGATGTAAAAAGTAATTACAATCCTAGGACCCGTACTACACGGAAATATATGTTTAGGGCCTTAATAAAGGATGGCGTCCACAGGGATGAAATAGATGGGATTGGTACTGACGAGATGTGGAAATTGTATCAAAAAAGAGGAATTAATAAAAAGTCAGCTGCGTCACATAATAAAAAGGTTACAGTAAAAGATTCTGAATCCCCACAGCAGGGGCCAGAGAGGACACGGGGAGAGAGAGGGCCTGCTCCCTTTTTGTCTCCATCAAAGCCCACAGCACCGGGGATTGAGGATCCTTATGCTGAAGTGAAATCCTTGATACAGGAATTCAAAGCCCAACTGAGGGCTATCATTATCTCCTACCAAGATGCCTTCATCTGAAATGGAGGATCAATGGGGAGGGGAAATTAGAGTGATTAACTAGCTGGCCATGCCCTAGAAATGGATAGACGCCCTCATGTAGATTTAGTGATTAACGGGAAAAATAAAAGCAGCCAACATGTTAAAGCCTTGGTAGATACAAGGGTGGAGGCCAGTTTGATTTATGTAAATCCAAAATAGTTCAGTTGGCACAAGGTTACAATTACAGAATTTATTAGAGACCCGTGTGCTTGTGCCTACTACTACTGAATGGAACAATCCTGTTGTGTGGGGAAAGAGTTGTGGCAAGATTTCTGGGTAATTGTACAAAGAATTAAAGTGACTGTGTTTAATGTTCATGATTATTGTGCTTCAGGTACACTGGAAAGACTTTTCAACTCAGTAGCAGATGAACATTCCAAAAATATCAGTCACTGAATCCAGTTCAAAGATTGACACCACTGAGGGACGGCTCGGATTGACTCAGTGGGCACACCAGAGATATGGAAACCTGGGAGAAAAAGCTACTTACCAATGGGCACAGACCAGAGGCATGCCCATCAGGATAGATTTGCTAAAGGATTTGGATTCTTACATCCTTCCAATGATGGTGTAAAAAAAATCTGTGGGACAAAGGTCCTCCAGAACATGCAGAAGTAATTGCTCATGGAGCAAATGTGCTGATAGTTATGAAACCCGGGCAAGAGAAGTGGGAACACGTCTCAACAGACAGGTGTTATCTCAGAGAATAATATATATTTTCCCTTTAGATCAAAACCTGGAAATGGTGCATCTTTGCAGCCACCGTGTGCATGGTCCTTTCAAGTTCCGTCACTACCCAAGAGATCTTCAGAAAGAAAACCAAGAGACCAACCATGGAAAGTGGAGCTTAATGAAGACCTAACAGAATCTATGGATTTACTTGGCTCAGCTGATGAACACTAGCCATTATTATATGACAAAGACTGCTACCAATATATTAGGAGCGTGTCTGGTGGCAGTACGGACCCCTTTACAGTTATGGACAAAGCTGATTAACTCAAGATGAAGACATAGAAGAAGATGTGACTTAAAACTTCACATATAATAGTAATCTTGCTATAATTTGTGCATGCATTGCTTTGTGCTGTTGTATACAGTGCACACTTCCATTACGATCCATATGCCAATCGTCCACTAAAACCATCCCCTGAGGATATGGTACCTTGTATAAATAATGTTTGGCTCAAAATAGCCAAGGGTGGATTGTAATGTGAATATAAAATGGCTATTCTGAGTCCATTTTGAAATATACTGAACGTATTCCGACCATTACAGAGCAGCATTTCTTGTCATACATTTACAGACAGACAATGCTCATTGTGACACAATCCTGAGAGCTGTTTATTTATTGTCTGAAGACCATTGAGGTTACAGTTTTAAGTTTGTTTGTTATTGTAAAACAAGGTTTATTTAACCTCTGTCACTGGTAGTTTTATCTAACCCTTGTGGGCTTTTATGTATCTATGGGTTTATGCCCCATTGTCTGATGATTCCATGGTATCTCAGTCTCATCCCACCTTGAAAGCTGGCCACTTGAAGGGCGGGATGAAACCAGAGTTAAGGCCCCGTCTCACATAGCGAGATCGCTAGCGAGATCGCTGCTGAGTCACAAGTTTTGTGACGCAACAGCGACCTCCATAGCGATCTCGCTATGTGTGACACGTACCAGCGATCAGGCCCCTGCTGCGAGATCGCTGGTCGTGTCGGAATGGCCTGGACCTTTTTTTGGTCGTTGAGGCCCCGCTGACATTGCTGAATCGGTGTGTGTGACACCGATCCAGCGATGTCTTCACTGGTAACCAGGGTAAACATCGGGTTACTAAGCGCAGGGCCGCGCTTAGTAACCCGATGTTTACCCTGGTTACCAGCGTAAATGTAAAAAAAACCAAACAATACATACTCACCATCTGATGTCCGTCAGGTCCCTTGCCGTCTGCTTCCTGCTCTCACTGACTCCCGGCCGTACAGTGAGAGCACAGCAGTGACGTCACCGCTGTGATCTGCTCTCAGTGTACGGCGGCTCAGTCAGAGCAGGAAGCAGACGGCAAGGGACCTGGACACCGAAAGGCGAGTATGTAGTGTTTGTTTTTTTTGGTAACCAGGGTAAACATCGGGTTACTAAGTGCGGCCCTGCGCTTAGTAACCCGATGTTTACCCTGGTTACCCGGGTGCTGCAGGGGGACTTCGGCATCGTTGAAGACAGTTTCAACGATGCCGAAGTCGTTCCCCTGATCGTTGGTCGCTGGGGAGAGCGGTCTGTGTGACAGCTCCCCAGCGACCACACAGCGACTTACCAACGATCACGGCCAGGTCATATCGCTGGTCGTGATCGTTGGTAAATCGCTTAGTGAGACGGGGCCTTTACACATAGTGAAAATAACTATATAAGACCAGAAAAACATGACTAAGGGCCCCGTCACACATAGCGATTTACCAACGATCACGACCAGCGATACGACCTGGCCGTGATCGTTGGTAAGTCGTCGTGTGGTCGCTGGGGAGGTGTCACACAGACAGCTCTCTCCAGCGACCAACGATCAGGGGAACGACTTCGGCATCGTTGAAACTGTCTTCAACGATGCCGAAGTCCCCCTGCAGCACCCGGGTAACCAGGGTAAACATCGGGTTACTAAGCGCAGGGCCGCGCTTAGTAACCCGATGTTTACCCTGGTTGCCAAAAAAAACAAACAGTACATACTCACCATCTGATGTCCGTCAGGCCCCTCGCCGTCTGCTTCCTGCTCTGACTGAGTGCCGCCGTACAGTGAGAGCAGAGCGCAGCGGTGACGTCACTGCTGTGCTGTGCTCTCACTGTACGGCCAGCAGACAGTCAGAGCAGGAAGCAGACGGCGAGGGACCTGACGGACATCAGATGGTGAGTATGTACTGTTTGTTTTTTTTTACATTTACGCTGGTAACCAGGGTAAACATCGGGTTACTAAGTGCGGCCCTGCGCTTAGTAACCTGATGTTTACCCTGGTTACCAGTGAAGACATCGCTGGATCGGTGTCACACACACTGATTCAGCGATGTCAGCGGGACCTCAACGACCAAAAAAAGGTCAGGCCATTCCGACACGACCAGCGATCTCACAGCAGGGGCCGGGTCGCTGGTACGTGTCACACATAGCGAGATCGCTACTGAGGTCGCTGTTGCGTCACAAAACTTGTGACTCAGCAGCGATCTCGCTAGCGATCTCGCTATGTGTGACGGGGCCTTAAGACAGAAGCATAAGCTGGTGTACCTGTACTTACATGTACAGTGTTGTGATACCTGCATAATTGGGGACGCCCATGCAGTGTTGTGAATTTTCCAGGGTTTCTCTGTCTTGGTGTTGCTTCTCTGATTTTCCAGATGGATGATGTTTAAAAGCCCCTTGGTGACGGATGATGTGAGTATATGTACTTAATCATTATATGTATTTAATCCTTATATGTACTTGTATCTTAAAATATACAAAGGTCTATGTGATCATACTTTTCAATCATACCATTCCTTTAATTTTGTACTTTGAAATAAAATTGCGTTATATCGCAAGTAGTATCCTTCTTTAAAGCCGTATCCGAACCTTAGTGTTAAAAACTTGGCAATACAACCGCACACTCTGTGTATATATTGCAGAGGTGGAAATTTATTAACAAAATAACTATGTGATGTGAACGCGACCAAAGGTAATTATGACGTTTCGGCCCTACCAGGGCCTTAATCATACAGTCGCTAGGGAAAAAAAACAGAAACAAAATACATAAGTAGGCAGTATGTACAATACACAGTATTCAAAATCGGTAAACAAAAATAAAAATAAATTTAAATAAAGAACCCAACCTGGATGAAGGAAAAAAGAGAACGTAAACAAATAATAAAGGGAATCGGACATAGTAACCACTTAAAATCATGGTACGTATTATATAAGGAACACCACGTATATACACCAAGAAGGGGGCGTTAGTAATATAACTAAGGAAGCCAGTTCATATAACTACGCACATAGGAAGAACCAGAAAAGGCATTATTTACCTTAATTATGCAAAAGAGAGAGGATTTGAGATCCTTGAAGATAAAGGCATACACTGTAAAAGGAATGGTAAATGCATATAAGTAGGAGGAGGTACATAGAGGATATAGTGATCATAGCAGATCTGTAAGTAGTGTACCTTAAGTGCCAAAATGCTGTGGGTATAGATTCACAGAGATGGCCCTGCTGTGGGGTCTGTAGATGGGTATAAGAATGAATAAGTAAGGGACATGAAAATTATGTAGTTGCGCTGATATGCAGTAGTGGAGGAGGCCCGGTTTGTGGAACATAAGCAAGAGGGGTTACCTTGGATGTCAGATTAATGAGCGGCGCTCCCGCGCCCTGCTGCCAGAGTGTAGCGTGACCGGCGGTGTTGTGGCTTAAATGCGCGCACCGGAAATGGGGCCTGCAGTACCGGAAATGATGTCGGCGGTGTGGGGATGCTATTGTGCATGCACGCCCAGCGATTCTGTGTGGGCCCGGTTGCTAAGAAACGCGGGTGCTGCAGTGATGTCAGAGGCATGGGGCATTCCTCTGCGCCTGCGCAACAGGCGATATTGTGTATGTCTGATTGCAAGGCAGCACTGGCACTGCAGTACGTGGCAAAAAGCCTGCATAAGTTAAAAAATGTTAGAAAATGTGCCCAGCCTGCGTGTACATCATGAAACAGAGTAATGGATCTTAGTAGGTAGTGCTGTCAAGCGCATTAGTAGATGGGACAATATGTAATGGAGTGCATGTCAAAA
Source organism: Ranitomeya variabilis (assembly GCF_051348905.1). Classification (NCBI taxonomy): domain Eukaryota; kingdom Metazoa; phylum Chordata; class Amphibia; order Anura; family Dendrobatidae; genus Ranitomeya; species Ranitomeya variabilis. The sequence continues at coordinate 766,073,625 of NC_135235.1, read as the reverse complement.
TGGGGATAAAATTGTCCATATAGGATGTAACATACTAGACATGGGATACTCACATGTAATGGTCTAGTCTAAGGATCATGGAGGTAATGTCTGGTATCTAGCGTTATTCTGTAATGGTCTAGTCTAAGGATCATGGAAGTAATGGCTGGTATCTAGCGTTATTTTGTAACTAAAGGAACTCACCATAGTGTTCAACGTATCTGTAAGGGAAGAGGAGAAAATTAGTAAGCTGAAAGGGCAAGTTAAAGTAGCCAATCAATTTCCCTGTTGAGGCTCCTAGGTGCGAGGGTGTCTAATGTATATATCCAGTATGTTTCCCTGGATCTCAACAGTTTAACATGATTGCCGCCCCATCTGGGACGGGGTACCTGTTCCAAGACTTGGTATTTTAGTTGAGCTACTGAATGTCAGGCCCTGGTAAAGTGGTCAGGAAGGGGAAGCCAGATTTTGTTACACCTAATAGTGGACTTGTGGCTTGCGATCCTATCACGTACGTGCTAAGTGGTTTCCCCCACATAGAGCAGGCCGCAGGGGCACTTAATGACGTAAACCACGAAATTTGAATCGCACGTATAAAATACGCGGATAGGGTAAGATTTCCCGGTTCTTGGATGGGTCACGTTGTCGGACTTAATCACATTCGAGCAAGCGGCACAGTTCAAGCAAGGGAAAGTACCATTGCGGCGTGAGCCTAAGAACTGTTGAGTCGGTACTCGGAGTACACTGCCCATGTCTGCCCTGACTATTTGATCACGGATGTTGGGGGGTCTCCTGGTGCTCATGAGTACGGGCATCCTAAAGGATGCGATCTCAGGGTGGGCTCTACCAAGAAGAGGCCAGTGCTTTTTGATGACAGAATAAACCTTTGTCATAAATGGATGGTGAGTGTGCACAAACGGAATCCTATCTTGGGATTGGCGTGGTGCTGGACTCATGGGTGGACTCGAGGACCTAATGAGTTCCTGTGCCAAGAGAGTAGAGGGGTAGTTCCTATCGCTGAACTTCTGCGCCATGGATGTCAGTCTGATTTGTCAAGTTTCGGGGTCCGTGACGATGCGGGAGACTCTTTTAAATTGGGAACGAGGTAGACTGTTTTTTGTGGTAATTGGATGGCAGCTTGAATAGAGTAATAGGTTGTTACAGTCCGTGGGTTTTGTGTATAGGTCTGTTTTGAGAAATCCATTGGCATCCTTCAGTACTAGGGTGTCCAAAAAGGCTATCTGAGTTTCATGGGAATGAATAGTGAATTTGAGTTCCTGGAAAATGGCGTTAAAGGTAGAGAAGAATAAATCAAGGGTGTCGGATGTCCCCGTCCAGACCAGGAAGATATCGTCTATGTACCTACAGTAATTCAAGACATGTTGAGAAAATAGCTCATTATTATAGATGTGGTGTGACTCAAAATGATTCATGTACGCATTAGCGTAGGCCGGGGCTACATTTGAGCCCATAGCGGTCCCGCATACTTGGACATAGTAGGTGTCCTCGTATAAGAAATAGTTTTCAAACAAGACTGTTCTCAGGAGGTCAAGACAGAAGGAAATAGCATTCTGGGACATATCAGTCTGTTCCAAGAGGTCTCTGGTGGCCAGCAAGCCCTTCTCATGGGTTATAGATGTGTATAAGCTATTGACATCCATAGTGACGAGAAGGCTATGGGGAGGTACTTGGTGTATCTGTTTTATTTTTTCGAGAAACTGACTCGTGTCCAATATATAGGACCTGGTGTTTTTCGTTAGAGGGGTCAAAATTTTTTCCAGCAATATGGAGAGCGGTGAAAGCACTGAATCTGTGGAGGCCACAATTGGCCTACCCGGTGGATTATGGAGGGATGTTGTGAACTATATTTCTTGGCTCCCTCTTGTGGTCACTAGCGGTATGACACTTGGATTATCTTTCTCCAGGTTGGTACCCACCTGGTTCGTTAGGCCTTGGGTGTTCCTATTTAGACTTCCTGGAAACTCAGTCTAGTGCCTGGAATCGATGTAGTCAGTCTATGTCTGTTTGCTCCTGACTGCTGGTCTCCGGTTCTTTGCAAAATAAGCTAAGTCCTGCTTTCTTATTTTTGTTATTTCGCATTGCTTCTATTTTGTTCCAGCTTGTTCATAATGTGATTCCTGATTTTTGCTGGAAGCTCTAGGGGGCTGATATTCTCCCCCCACACCGTTAGTCGGTGCGGGGGTTCTTGGATGTTCAGCGTGGATATTTTTGTAGGGTTTTTGCTGACCGTATAACTCCTCTTCCTATTTTCTGCTATTAATTAATGGGCCTCTCTTTGCTAAATCTAGTTCATCCTTACGTTTGTCTTTTCTTCCTACCTCACCGTTATTATTTGTTGGGGGCTTGTATTATAACTTTGGGGTCCTTTCTCTTGAGGCAAGGGAGGTCTTATTTTCTCTGAAAGGGTTAGTTAGTTCTCTGGCTGGTGCGAGACGTCTAGAATCAACGTAGGTACGTTCCCCGGCTACTTCTAGTTGTTGTGCTAGGATCAGGTATACGGTCAGCCAAGTTACCACCTCCCTATGAGCTGGTTTTTGTGTTTGCGGACTTAGCTGGAACTTCTGTGATCCTCTACCACTAGGATCATAACAGTGGCCTGGAATACTGTTATGATTATTGTGATGCAACGATGTCCTTGCTGTGCAGTGAGAAGGCAGTGACCCAGATAAAAGTTCAAAATAAAGTCTTGTTTATTTTACAGCGTACTCACAATCGGAAAAATAAGTAAACAAGTCCTTCTGTACGCAGCCGGGAGAAATAAAGACCACAATCAGTTGCCGTGAATGTATTACACCATCATGTATGCTGGGGTGTCAGGCTTTTTAGACTCTGCCTGGCCCTTGTTGCTCCACACGGAAAGAGCTCTGCATAAGCCTCCTGCTAGGTCTCATTCCCAGACCAACACTGACACACCCAAACTCTCTTGCAGGGTTTTTTTCTTTCCTCCAGAGTCTGTGGCCATGGGCCACTTATAAGATCTGGGCTGGAGGAAACGGACCAGCCCCACTAACTTCCTGCAGTCCGTTTCAAAATAAAAGCCCATACATGGTGTTCCTGAATAATTTCTGGATCAAATAACTTGACCAAGTTCACACTCACTTTTATTCTGCCTTATGGCTCACAGGCAAACTGCTGTGAGCACAGGGCACTCCAGCGGATCTAATGAGCTTCTGAGCACATCCTGGGGGACACATAGCGACTCTCACATAAGACACCGGTCACTGCCTCACAATTTATATATATATATATATATATATATATATATACTGTATATATATATATATATATATATATATATATATATATATATACACACACACACACACACACACACATATATACACACATATACACACACATAAGCACACACTGTGTCACTGACATCTAGAAAAAAAAAACTTCCTTCTCACCACCAATGGAGGTGGTGTTTGCTGTCCTTTCTCATTCTCTGGTCCTCTACCAGAGGCCTGGGAGTTTGAGGCTATGTGCACACTTTGCGGATTTTGCTGCGGATCCACAGCGGATTTAACCGCTGCGGATCCGCAGCAGTTTCCCATGAGTTTACAGTACAATGTAAACCTATGGGAAACAAAACACGCTGTGCACATGCTGCGGAAAAAACTGCGCGGAAACGCAGCGGTATACATTCCGCAGCATGTCACTTCTTTTCTGCGGATTTTCACCTGCTCCAATAGGAAAATGCAGATGAAAATCCGCAGAAGAAGCCGCAGTAAAAACCGCGACGGGTTTTCATTGCGGATTTTGGAATTCCGCTGCGGAAAATTCCGAAGTGGAATCCACAAAGTGTGCACATAGCCTGAGGGTTCTGCGCAGGATCTTAGTTGTTTCCAGCATTGCGCTTTTCTGGACAGAGAGCTCAGATATTGCTCATGGTATCTGTTGTAGCCATTCTTCCAACTTAGGGGTCACTGCTCCCTGTGCTCCTATCACCACTGGAATCACTGTTGCCTTCACCTTCCACATCTTCTCCAGTTCTTCTTTGAGGCCCTGGTATTTCTCCACCTTCTCATATTCCTTCTTTCTGATGTTGCTGTCACTTGCCACTGCCACATATATTATCATTGCGGTCTTATGATCCTTGTCTACTATCACAATGTCTGGTTGGTTAGCCAACACCTGCTTAGCCGTCTAGATCTTGAAGCCCCACAGGATTTTAGCCCTTTCATTCTCCACCACTTTTTCTGTGGTCTTCCACCTGGACTTAGGGGGAATTAGCCCATATGCTGTGCAGATGTTCCTGTATACAATTCCCGCTACTTGGTTGTGGTGTTCAGTATACGCTGTTCCTGCTTGCATTTTCCAACCTGACACTATGTGTTGGATGGTTTTTGAGGTTTCTTTGCATAGTCTGCACCTTGGGTCTTGTCTTGTGTGGTAGATTCCTGCTTCCATGGATCTGGTACTTGGTGCTTGCTCTTGTGCCACTATGATTAGTGCCTCTGTGCTGTCTGAGTCCAGCTCTTTCCAGCCATTTGTAGGATTTCTCCATGTCAGTCACCTTCATTATCTGTCGATGGTACATCCCATTCAGCGGCTTCTCTTGCCATGGCGCTTCATGTTCCTTTTCTTCCTTCCAGATCTGTTGTTGTTGCTGCCTTAGGCTTCCTCTCAGCATCTCATCTTTTGGGGCCATTTTTCTGATGTATTCCTGTATACTCCTTGTTTCATACGTTATGGTGACTTGGATGCTTATCAAGCCTTGACCACCCTCCTTTCTGTTGGTATACAATCTTTGGGTGTTAGACTTAGGGTGGAGACCTCCAAGCATTGTGAGGAGCTTTCGTGTTTTCACATCTGCAGCTTCCATCTTTTCTTTGGGCCAGCACACTATGCCAGCAGGGTATCTGATAACTGGCAGGGCATAAGTATTGATGGCATGGATTTTATTCTTCCCAATGAGCTGGCTCTTCAGGACCTGTCTTACCCCTTGATGGTATTTGGATGTTGCTGCTTTCCTTGCCTCCTCATCACTGTTACCGTATGCCCGTGGGATGCCAAGGTACTTGTAACATGTCTGTACATCTGCTATGTGCCTTGCTGGTAATTCCACACCATCAGTCTTGACTACCTCGCCTCTCTTTACTAAGCTGCCGCACTTCTCCAGTCTGAAGGACAACCGAATGTCTTTACTGTAGATCCTTGTCATGTGGATCAGTAATTGATGTCTTGTTTGTTCTTTGCATACAGCTTGATCCATGTAGAGGAGGTGGCTGATGGTGCTTCCACTCTTGAACTTGTATCCATAGCCAGACTCTGTAATTATCTGACTGAGGGGGTTCAAGCCTATGCAGATCAGCAATGAGGACAGTGCACCACCTTGGTATATGCTGCATTTGATGGTCACTTGTGCTAGTTGTCTTAAGTTGACTTCCAATGTTGTTCTCCATAGCCCCAGTGATTTTCTGTGGAAGGTTCCTAATTTCCTGTTGACATTGTACAGAGCAAAGCATTCACAGATCCATGTGTGTGGCATTGAGTCATAGGCTTTCCTGTAGTCAATCCAGGCTGTGCTGAGATTGGTCTGTCTGGATCTTGAGTTGGATGGAACTATTCCTTTGTGAGGATCATTCGTGTTCAGCACTGTTCTTCCTTGTGTTAGCAAAGCTTGGTGGTGGCCTGCTTCTAGCAGTTGGTTCATCTGCTTTGCCATTCGTTCATGTACCTCTGTGAATTTCTTTAACCATTAGGTGAGGATCATGTCTGGGCCAGGTGCTGTCCAGCTCTTCATGTTCTTGACCCGCTGTTGGATGTGTTTCTGTATTGGTGACTGGTTCTTGCTCTAGGTGGTTTCTGTGTTTAATTCTCAGATATTGCAGCCATATTGCACTGGTCTTGTGTTTTTTCCTTCTCCCATATGTTCCTCCAGTATTGTTCAGTCTTTGTTATTGGTGGAGTTTGTCATGAATCCCCAATGGCTAGGGATAGCACAGGACAAGCAAAATATAACAAATATCGGACGAGCTCTAGGGTGATGGAACCTGGGCTGACCGCTGCCCTACGCCTGACAAACGCAACTAGAGATAGCCAGGGAGCGTGCCTACGTTGGTTCTAGATGCCACGCACCAGCCTAAGAGCTAACTAGTACTGCAGAGAAAACAAGACCTCACTTGCCTCCAGAGGAATTAACCCCAAAGGTATAGTTGCCCCCCACATGTATTGACGGTGAAATGAGAGGAAGGCACACACATAGAGATGATGTATATAGCTTTAGCAAATAGAGGCCCGCTGAAAACTAGAAAGCAGAATGATACAAAAGGGGACTGAGCGGTCAGCAAAAAACCCTAATCAAAAAAACCATCCTGAGATTACAAGAACCCATGTGCCAACTCATGGCACATGGGGAGAACCTCAGTCCACTAGAGCAACCAGCTAGCATAGAGACATTCTAAGCAAGCTGGACCAAAAACCAAACAACTGAAAATCAGCACTTAGCTTATCCTGAAAGATCTGGGAGCAGGTAGGCAGGAACCAAACAGAGCACATCTGAACACATTGATAGCCGGCAAGGGAAATGACAGAAAGGCCAGGTAAAATAGGAAACACCCAGCCTCTGATGGACAGGTGGAAACCAAAGGCCGCAACCCACCAAAGTCACCCAGTACCAGCAGTAACCACCAGAGGGAGCCCACCAACAGAATCCACAACAGTACCCCCCCCTTGAGGAGGGGTCACCGAACCCTCACGAGAACCCCCAGGGCGATCAGGGTGAGCTCTATGGAAGGCGTGGACCAAATCAGTCGCGTGAACATCGGAGGCGACCACCCAGGAATTATCCTCCTGACCATAACCCTTCCACTTAACCAAATACTGGAGTTTGCGTCTGGAAACACGAGAATCCAAGATCTTTTCAACAACATACTCCAATTCTCCCTCCACCAGCACCGGAGCAGGAGGCTCGACCGAAGGAACAACGGGCACCTCATACCTCCGCAACAACGACCGATGGAACACATTATGAATAGCAAACGATGCTGGGAGATCCAAACGAAAAGATACAGGGTTAAGAATCTCCGAGATCCTATAAGGACCGATGAACCGAGGCTTGAACTTAGGAGAAGAGACCTTCATAGGGACAAAACGAGAAGACAACCACACCAAGTCCCCAACAAGAAGTCGGGGACCCACGCGGCGACGGCGATTAGCAAACTGCTGAGTCTTCTCCTGAGATAACTTCAAATTGTCCACCACCTGATTCCAAATCTGATGTAGCCTGTCCACCACCACGTCCACTCCAGGACAATCCGAAGATTCCCCCTGACCAGAGGAAAAACGAGGATGAAACCCCGAATTACAAAAAAAAAGGAGAGACCAACGTGGCAGAACTAGCCCGATTATTAAGAGCAAATTCGGCCAGTGGCAAAAAAGCAACCCAGTCATCCTGATCAGCAGAAACAAAACACCTCAAATAAGTTTCCAAGGTCTGATTAGTTCGCTCCGTCTGGCCATTCGTCTGAGGATGGAATGCAGACGAGAAAGACAAATCAATGCCCATCTTGGCACAAAACGTCCGCCAAAATCTAGACACAAACTGGGATCCCCTGTCAGAAACGATATTCTCCGGAATCCCATGCAAACGAACCACGTTCTGAAAAAACAAAGGAACCAACTCAGAGGAGGAGGGTAACTTAGGCAAGGGCACCAAATGAACCATCTTAGAAAAGCGGTCACACAAAACCCAGATAACGGACATTTTCTGTGAAACCGGGAGATCAGAAATAAAATCCATGGAAATGTGCGTCCAAGGCCTCTTCGGGATGGGCAAAGATAACAACAACCCACTAGCCCGTGAACAGCAAGGCTTAGCTCGAGCACACACTTCACAAGACTGCACAAAGGTACGCACATCCCTAGACAAGGAAGGCCACCAAAAAGACCTGGCCACCAAATCTCTTGTACCAAATATTCCAGGATGACCAGCCAACACAGAAGAATGGACCTCGGAGATGACTCTACTGGTCCAATCATCCGGAACAAACAGTCTCTCTGGTGGACATCGATCCGGTTTATCCACCTGAAACTCCTGCAATGCGCGTCGCAAGTCTGGGGATACGGCGGACAATATTACCCCATCCCTAAGGATACCAGCAGGCCCAGTGTCTCCAGGAGAGTCAGGCACAAAACTCCTGGAAAGAGCATCTGCCTTCACATTCTTTGAACCTGGCAGGTATGAAACCACGAAATTGAAACGAGAAAAAAATAATGACCAACGAGCCTGTCTAGGATTCAAACGCCTGGCAGACTCAAGGTAAATGAGATTCTTGTGATCAGTCAAGACCACCACGCGATGTTTAGCACCCTCAAGCCAATGACGCCACTCCTCAAATGCCCACTTCATGGCCAAAAGCTCCCGATTACCCACATCATAATTGCGCTCGGCGGGCGAGAATTTTCTAGAGAAGAAAGCACATGGCTTCGTCACCGAGCCATCAGAACTTCTCTGTGACAAAACCGCCCCCGCTCCAATCTCGGAAGCATCAACCTCCACCTGAAAAGGAAGTGAAACATCTGGTTGACACAACACAGGAGCAGAAGAAAACCGGCGCTTAAGTTCCCGAAAGGCCTCCACGGCCGCAGGAGACCAATCAGTAACATCAGCACCCTTTTTAGTCAAATCAGTCAAAGGTTTAACAATACTGGAAAAATTAGCAATGAACCGACGATAAAAATTAGCAAACCCCAAGAACTTCTGAAGGCTCTTAACAGATGTAGGTTGTGTCCAGTCACAAATAGCCTGAACCTTAACGGGATCCATCTCAATAGTAGAAGGAGAAAAAATGTACCCCAAAAAAGAAATCTTCTGGACTCCGAAGAGACACTTTGAGCCCTTCACAAACAGAGAATTGGCCCGCAAAACCTGAAACACCTTCCTGACCTGTAGAACATGAGACTCCCAGTCATCAGAAAACACCAAAATATCATCCAAATACACAATCATAAACTTATCCAGATATTCACGGAAAATATTGTGCATAAAGGACTGAAAGACTGACGGAGCATTGGAGAGTCCAAAAGGCATTACCAAATACTCAAAATGGCCCTCAGGCGTATTAAATGCGGTTTTCCACTCATCACCCTGTTTTATCCGCACCAGATTATACGCACCACGAAGATCTATTTTAGTGAACCACCTAGCCCCTTAATGCGAGCAAACAAATCAGTAAATAATGGCAATGGATACTGGTATTTGACTGTAATCTTATTCAGAAGGCGATAATCTATACAAGGCCTCAGGGAACCATCTTTTTTTGCCACGAAAAAAAAAACCTGCTCCCAGAGGGGACGAAGATGGACGAATATGTCCCTTTTCCAAGGACTCCTTAATATAATTCCGCATAGCAGTATGCTCTGGCAGTGACAGATTAAATAAACGACCCTTAGGGAACTTACTGCCAGGAATCAATTCTATAGCACAGTCACACTCTCTATGAGGAGGGAGCGAATTGAGCTTAGGCTCCTCAAAAACATCCTTATAATCTGACAAAAACGCAGGGATCTCCGAAGGAGTCGATGAAGCGATAGAAATCGGAGGTGCATCATCATGAACCCCCTGACATCCCCAGCTTAGCACAGACATTGTTTTCCAGTCCAGGACAGGATTATGAGTTTGTAACCATGGCAGACCAAGCACTAGTACATCATGTAAATTATAAAGTACAAGGAAGCGAATCACCTCCTGATGAACGGGAGTCATGCGCATGGTCACTTGTGTCCAATACTGCGGTTTATTCATAGCCAATGGTGTAGAATCAATTCCCTTCAGAGGAATAGGAACTTCCAGAGGCTCTAGACTAAAACCGCAGCGTTTAGCAAATGACCAATCCATAAGACTCAGGGCAGCGCCTGAATCCACATAGGCATCGACGGAAATGGAAGACAGTGAAAAAATCAGTCACAGACAAAATGAACTTAGACTGCAGAGTATCAATGGCAACAGATTTATCAACCCTTTTTGTGCGTTTAGAGCATGCTGATATAACATGAGCTGAATCACCACAATAAAAACACAAACCATTTTTCCGCCTATAATTTTGCCGTTCACTTCTGGACTGAATTCTATCACATTGCATAGTCTCAGGTGCCTGTTCAGAAGACACCGCCAACTGGTGCACGGGTTTGCGCTCCCGTAAACGCCGATCAATCTGAATGGCCATAGCCATAGACTCATTCAGACCTGTAGGCGCAGGGAACCCCACCATAATATCCTTAATGGCCTCAGAAAGACCATTTCTGAAGTTTGCAGCCAGGGCGCACTCATTCCACTGAGTAAGCACCGACCATTTCCGAAATTTCTGACAATATATTTCCGCTTCATCATGCCCCTGAGAGAGGGCTAATAAAGCCTTTTCAGCCTGAATCTCTAGGTTAGGTTCCTCATACAGCAATCACAATGCCAGAAAAAACGCATCCACACTGAGCAACGCAGGATCCCCTGGTGCTAATGCAAATGCCCAATTCTGAGGGTCGCCCCGTAGGAACGATATAACAATCTTGACCTGTTGAGGAGGGTCTCCAGAGGAGCGAGATTTCAAAGAGAGAAACAATTTACAATTGTTCCTGAAATTCAGGAAGGTAGATCTATCTCCAGAAAAAAACTCTGGAATAGGAATTCTAGGTTCAGACATGGGAGTGTGAACAACGAAATCCTGTATGTTTTGAACCTTTGCCGCGAGATTACTCAGGCTGGAAGCCAAACTCTGGACATCCATGATAAACAGCTAAGATCAGAGCCATTCAAGGGTTAAGAGGAGGTAAGAAGCAGCTAGACAGCAATTAAGGGCTAGGCAGCAAAACTCTGAAGGAAAAAAAAAAAAAAAAATTTTCCTTGAACACTTCTTTTCCTCCTGCTTCAGCCCAAACAATTAACACTTTGTGGGCCGGCTATACTGTCATGAATCCCCAATGGCTAGGGTTAGCACAGGACAAGCAAAATATAACAAATATCGGACGAGCTCTAGGGTGATGGAACCTGGGCTGACCGCTGCCCTACGCCTGACAAACGCAACTAGAGATAGCCAGGGAGCGTGCCTACGTTGGTTCTAGACGCCACGCACCAGCCTAAGAGCTAACTAGTACTGCAGAGAAAACAAGACCTCACTTGCCTCCAGAGGAATTAACCCCAAAGGTATAGTTGCCCCCCACATGTATTGACGGTGAAATGAGAGGAAGGCACACACATAGAGATGATGTATATAGCTTTAGCAAATAGAGGCCCGCTGAAAACTAGAAAGCAGAATGATACAAAAGGGGACTGAGCGGTCAGCAAAAAACCCTAATAAAAAAAACCATCCTGAGATTACAAGAACCCATGTGCCAACTCATGGCACATGGGGAGAACCTCAGTCCACTAGAGCAACCAGCTAACAAAGAGACATTCTAAGCAAGCTGGACCAAAAAACCAAACAACTGAAAATCAGCACTTAGCTTATCCTGAAAGATCTGGGAGCAGGTAGGCAGGAACCAAACAGAGCACATCTGAACACATTGATAGCCGGCAAGGGAAATGACAGAAAGGCCAGGTAAAATAGGAAACACCCAGCCTCTGATGGACAGGTGGAAACCAAAGGCCGCAACCCACCAAAGTCACCCAGTACCAGCAGTAACCACCAGAGGGAGCCCACCAATAGAATCCACAACAGGAGTTGCTGCCTTTGTGCTGTTCCTCTGTAGTTGGGAGTACACTTTGGATGGCTCTTTGGAGAACAGGGCATTTAGCTTCTTGGCCTCAGCTTCTCTAATGTATCTCCCTAGTCTTGCAGTGAGTGCTGTGAGCTTATATTTACCAGTCTCTTCACTTGGGGTCAGGCCTTTGTACTTGTCCAGCTTGGTCTTATTCTTGATCTTTACACACTTCTGTATTTCTGATAGTTGGCTGACTTCCCTTCGTGGCACCTTGATCTTAGTCTACAGTCTTCTTTTCCAAGGGGGGCACGTACCTCTGTTGTTCTTGCTGGTTGTATTGCGAAGCATTTCTATGATTGCTGAGGCAGTAGCATAGATCAGGTTATTAGTTTGAGTTATGGTGGTGGTACGTATTGATGCAAGAGCTGCTGTATTGTCTAGGCCCCCCTGGGGGGCGGTCGGGAGGTGAAAAAAAAAAAACCCTTGCTCACTTGCTCAGGTGCCGCCCCCCGCATCGTCCCCGCCCTAGGCACGTGCCCTCGAGTGCCTAGTGGCAAATACGGCCCTGTGGATATCGCTGAAATTGTGATGATGGGAAGGAGAGGGTGATCAATACCACAACCCACTGAGCCCTGTCAATTCATAGGAATCATAGCAACCAAGAGATGCCAGTACTGTGGAAACATTATACCGTGTGAGCGCCATCATATATATTACATAAGGGGTGTAAAAAGGCGAGTCATAAAAAAGACTCCTCAGGGCTGTGCTGCATTTGTACAGACTGCTATCTGCCGTCCAGACGGGACCATGTGACACCAATGGGAAGAGGGAGGGTTTCCGGAGGGAAGAGTCTAGAGGGTGCACCTGGTCAGGAGACCTTGATGGCGCAGTTACTGATATTATAAAGGCCGGAGCCCCAAAGGCAGAACAGATTTGGCGCCAACAAAGGAAAGGGGTGCGGGGAAGAATCTGAGGTACCAGCTCCTGGTAAAGTGCCCGAGGCAGCTGGGTGTGGGGCAGAACCTGCTTACAGGGCATAATGGGGGCATTACACTGTGTGGGGCCAAGAAAGGGGCCCTGTACTAGGAGAACACTCCGCTCCTCACTTCCTGTCCTCCATAGTTGGCTCGTATGTATCTATTACAGGAAACAGAACAACAACGTTATGGTTCTTATAAAGAGTCTCCTCCGTGCAGAAGGGGTTAATGTCCCCGGCTGCGCTCAGTACTGGGGAATCTCCACATACCTCCACCTGCAGAGCCGCACTCCACATATATGGCTGCTCTGTGCGCACAGGACCTGTGATGAGGTCACAGGAGGGAGGAGTCAGGGGTCACGTGATCCGCAGTGAAGACGCTACATGGAGACTTCTCCTCAGTCAGTGACATTCCCGCCATTATTCGCCCTCACTACTGGCACAATCACCTCGCGCCGCCTTTTCTACACAATGTTCTGTGTGGAATGTTGTTATGACCCCAATGGCGAGGGTCTCAGAGGAACGTGGAAGTCTGCAGAATACAAAAATCCAGCTCATAGGGCAGTGGTAACTGGGTTGACCATATATCTACTCCTAACGCCAACACTAGAAGTAGCCGGGGATCATTCCTACGTTGATTCTAGATGACACGCGCCAGCCGGAGAATCTAGCTACCCCTAGTAGAGGAAAACAAAGACCTTTCTTGCCTCCAGAGAAGGGGACCCCAAAGCTGGATAGAAGCCCCCCACAAATAATGACGGTGAGGTAAGAGGAAATGACAAACACAGAAATGAACCAGGTTTAGCACAGAGAGGCCCGCTAACTAATAGCAGAATAAAGAAAGGTAACTTATATGGTCAACAAAAACCCTATCAAAATCCACACTGGAAATTCAAGAACCCCCGAACCGTCTAACGGTCCGGGGGGAGAACACCAGCCCCCTAGAGCTTCCAGCAAAGGTCAGGATATAGATTTGCAACAAGCTGGACAAAAATACAAAACCAAAACAAATAGCAAAAAGCAAAAGGCAGACTTAGCTGATATAACTGGAACCAGGATCAGTAGACAAGAGCACAGCAGACTAGCTCTGATAACTACGTTGCCAGGCATTGAACTGAAGGTCCAGGGAGCTTATATAGCAACACCCCTAACTAACGACCCAGGTGCGGATAAAAGGAATGACAGAAAAACCAGAGTCAAAAAACTAGTAACCACTAGAGGGAGCAAAAAGCAAATTCACAACAGTACCCCCCCCCTTAGTGAGGGGTCACCGAACCCTCACCACGACCACCAGGGCGATCAGGATGAGCGGCATGAAAGGCACGAACTAAATCGGCCGCATGAACATCCGAGGCGACCACCCAGGAATTATCCTCCTGACCATAGCCCTTCCACTTGACCAGGTACTGAAGCCTCCGCCTGGAGAGGCGAGAATCCAAGATCTTCTCCACCACGTACTCCAACTCGCCCTCAACCAACACCGGAGCAGGAGGCTCAGCAGAAGGAACTACAGGCACAATGTACCGCCGCAACAAGGACCTATGAAATACATTGTGAATAGCAAACGACACAGGAAGATCCAGACGAAAAGATACAGGATTAAGGATTTCCAATATCTTGTAAGGCCCAATAAAATGAGGTTTAAATTTGGGAGAGGAGACCTTCATAGGAACAAAGCGGGAAGAAAGCCACACCAAATCCCCAACGCGTAGTCGGGGACCCACACCGCGGCGGCGGTTGGCAAAGCGCTGAGCCTTCTCCTGTGACAACTTCAAGTTGTCCACCACATGATTCCAGATCTGCTGCAACCTATCCACCACAGAATCCACCCCAGGACAGTCAGAAGGCTCCACATGACCCGAAGAAAAGCGAGGATGGAAACCAGAGTTGCAGAAAAAAGGCTAAACCAAGGTGGCGGAACTAGCCCGATTATTAAGGGCAAACTCAGCCAACGGCAAGAATGTCACCCAATCGTCCTGATCAGCAGAGACAAAACACCTCAAATAAGCCTCCAAAGTCTGATTGGTTCGCTCCGTCTGTCCATTAGTCTGAGGATGGAAAGCAGACGAAAACGACAAATCAATGCCCATCCTACTACAAAAGGATCGCCAGAACCTGGAAACGAACTGGGATCCTCTGTCTGACACAATATTCTCAGGGATGCCGTGCAAACGAACCACGTTCTGGAAAAACACAGGAACCAGATCGGAAGAGGAAGGCAGCTTAGGCAAAGGAACCAAATGGACCATCTTGGAGAAGCGATCACATATCACCCAGATAATGGACATGCCCTGAGATAGCGGAAGATCAGAAATGAAATCCATGGAGATATGTGTCCAAGGTCTCTTCGGGACAGGCAAGGGCAAGAGCAAACCGCTGGCACGAGAACAGCAAGGCTTAGCTCGAGCACAAGTCCCACAGGACTGCACAAATGACCGCACATCCCTTGACAAGGAAGGCCACCAAAAGGACCTGGCCACCAGATCTCTGGTGCCAAAAATTCCCGGGTGACCTGCCAACACCGAGGAATGAACCTCGGAAATGACTCTGCTGGTCCACTTATCCGGGACAAACAGTCTGTCAGGTGGACAAGACTCAGGCCTATCAGCCTGAAATCTCTGCAACACACGTCGCAGATCCGGAGAAATGGCTGACAAGATAACTCCATCTTTAAGAATACCAACAGGATCAGCGACTCCAGGAGCATCAGGCACAAAGCTCCTAGAAAGAGCATCGGCCTTCACATTCTTTGAACCTGGTAAATACGAGACAACAAAATCAAAGCGGGAGAAAAACAATGACCAGCGGGCCGGTCTCGGATTAAGGCGTTTAGCAGACTCGAGATACATCAGATTTTTGTGATCAGTCAAGACCACCACACGATGCTTAGCACCCTCGAGCCAATGACGCCACTCCTCAAATGCCCATTTCATGGCCAACAACTCCCGATTGCCCACATCATAATTTCGCTCGGCAGGCGAAAACTTCCTAGAGAAAAAGGCACAAGGTTTCATAACAGAGCAACCAGGGCCTCTCTGCGACAAAACGGCCCCTGCCCCAATTTCCGAAGCATCCACCTCAACCCGAAAGGGAAGTGAGACGTCAGGCTGGCACAAAACAGGCGCCGAAGTAAACCGGCGTTTCAACTCCTGGAAAGCCTCCACGGCAGCAGGAGCCCAGTTAGCTACATCGGAGCCCTTCTTGGTCATATCCGTCAAAGGTTTCACAATGCTAGAAAAATTAGCGATAAAACGACGGTAGAAGTTAGCGAAGCCCAAGAACTTCTGAAGACTCTTAACTGACGAGGGCTGAGTCCAATCAAGAATAGCTCGGACCTTGACTGGGTCCATCTCCACAGCAGAAGGGGAAAAAATGAACCCCAAAAAGGGAACCTTCTGTACACCAAAGAGACACTTAGAGCCCTTGACAAACAAAGAATTTTCACGCAAAATTTTAAAGACCAACCTGACCTGCTCCACATGCGAATCCCAATTATCAGAAAAAAACAAAATATCATCCAGATAAACAATCAAAAATTTATCCAGATACTTCCGGAAAATGTCATGCATAAAGGACTGAAAAACTGAAGGCGCATTGGAGAGCCCAAAAGGCATCACCAAGTACTCAAAATGACCTTCGGGCGTATTGAATGCGGTTTTCCATTCATCACCTTGCTTAATGCGCACAAGGTTGTACGCACCACGAAGGTCTATCTTGGTGAACCACTTGGCACCCTTAATCCGGGCAAACAAGTCAGACAACAGCGGTAAAGGATACTGAAATTTGACAGTGATCTTATTTAAAAGCCGATAATCAATACAAGGTCTCAAAGATCCGTCCTTTTTTGCCACAAAAAAGAATCCCGCACCAAGAGGGGAAGAAGACGGACGAATATGTCCTTTTTCCAGAGACTCCTTGATATATGAATGCATAGCGGTATGTTCAGGTACCGACAGATTAAACAGTCTTCCCTTAGGAAATTTACTGCCTGGGATCAAATCTATAGCACAGTCACAGTCCCTATGAGGAGGCAGTGCACTGGACTCAGACTCACTGAAGACATCCTGATAATCAGACAAATACTCCGGAACTTCCGAAGGCGTAGAAGAAGCAATAGACACAGGCAGGGAATCCTCATGAATACCACGACAGCCCCAACTTGAGACTGACATAGCCTTCCAGTCCAGGACTGGATTATGGGTCTGTAACCATGGCAGCCCTAAAACGACCAAATCATGCATTTTATGTAAAACCAGGAAACGTATCACCTCGCGGTGTTCAGGAGTCATGCACATGGTAACCTGTGTCCAATACTGCGGTTTATTTGCTGCCAATGGTGTAGCATCAATACCCCTAAGAGGAATAGGATTTTCTAATGGTTCAAGAGTAAATCCACAGCGCTTAGCAAATGAGAGATCCATGAGACTCAGGGCAGCACCTGAATCTACAAACGCCATGACAGGATAAGATGACAGTGAGCAAATCAAAGTTACAGACAGAATAAATTTAGGTTGCAAATTACCAACGGTGACAGGACTAACAACCTTAGCTATACGTTTAGAGCATGCTGAGATAACATGTGTAGAATCACCACAGTAGTAGCACAAGCCATTCCGGCGTCTATGAATTTTCCGCTCATTTCTAGTCAGGATTCTATCACATTGCATTAAATCAGGTGTCTGTTCAGACAACACCATGAGGGAATTTGCGGTTTTTCTATCACATTGCACCGAATTAGGTGTCTGTTCAGACAACACCATGAGGGAATTTGCGGTTTTGCGCTCCCGCAACCGCCGGTCAATTTGAATAGCCAGTGCCATAGTATCATTCAGACCTGTGGGAATGGGAAAACCCACCATAACATTCTTAATGGCTTCAGAAAGGCCATTTCTAAAATTAGCGGCCAGTGCACACTCGTTCCAATGTGTCAGCACGGACCATTTCCGAAATTTTTGGCAATACACTTCAGCCTCGTCCTGCCCCTGAGACATAGCCAGCAAGGCCTTTTCTGCCTGAATCTCAAGATTGGGTTCCTCATAAAGTAAACCGAGCGCCAGAAAAAACGCATCTAGATCAGCCAATGCCGGATCTCCTGGCGCCAGCGAAAAAGCCCAATCCTGAGGGTCGCCCCGTAAGAACGAAATAACAATTTTTACTTGCTGAGCAGAATCTCCAGATGAACAGGGTCTCAGGGACAAAAACAATTTACAATTATTCACGAAATTCCTAAACTTAAACCTGTCTCCGGAAAACAGTTCAGGAATCGGTATTTTAGGTTCTGACCTAGGATTTCTGATAACATAGTCTTGTATGCCCTGCACACGAGTAGCCAGCTGGTCCACACTTGTAATCAAGGTCTGGACATTCATGTCTGCAGCAAGCATAGCCACTCTGAGGTAAAGGGGAAGAAGAAAAAAAAAAAAAAAAAAAAACTCAGAATCTTCTTTCTTATAATCCCTCTTCTGCAATGCATTAAACATTTAATACTGGCCTGGCAAACTGTTATGACCCCAATGGCGAGGGTCTCAGAGGAACGTGGAAGTCTGCAGAATACAAAAATCCAGCTCATAGGGCAGTGGTAACTGGGTTGACCATATAAGGGAGACTGTTTAATCTGTCGGTACCTGAACATACCGCTATGCGTTCATATATCAAGGAGTCTCTGGAGAAAGGACATATTCGTCCGTCTTCTTCCCCTCTTGGTGCGGGATTCTTTTTTGTGGCAAAAAAGGACGGATCTTTGAGACCTTGTATTGATTATCGGCTTTTAAATAAGATCACTGTCAAATTTCAGTATCCTTTACCGCTGTTGTCTGACTTGTTTGCCCGGATTAAGGGTGCCAAGTGCATCACCAAGATAGACCTTCGTGGTGCGTACAACCTTGTGCGCATTAAGCAAGGTGATGAATGGAAAACCGCATTCAATACGCCCGAAGGTCATTTTGAGTACTTGGTGATGCCTTTTGGGCTCTCCAATGCGCCTTCAGTTTTTCAGTCCTTTATGCATGACATTTTCCGGAAGTATCTGGATAAATTTTTGATTGTTTATCTGGATGATATTTTGGTTTTTTCTGATAATTGGGATTCGCATGTGGAGCAGGTCAGGTTGGTTTTTAAAATTTTGCGTGAAAATTCTTTGTTTGTCAAGGGCTCAAAGTGTCTCTTTGGTGTACAGAAGGTTCCCTTTTTGGGGTTCATTTTTTCCCCTTCTGCTGTGGAGATGGACCCAGTCAAGGTCCGAGCTATTCTTGATTGGACTCAGCCCTCGTCAGTTAAGAGTCTTCAGAAGTTCTTGGGCTTCGCTAACTTCTACCGTCGTTTTATCGCTAATTTTTCTAGCATTGTGAAACCTTTGACGGATATGACCAAGAAGGGCTCCGATGTAGCTAACTGGGCTCCTGCTGCCGTGGAGGCTTTCCAGGAGTTGAAACGCCGGTTTACTTCGGCGCCTGTTTTGTGCCTGCCTGACGTCTCACTTCCCTTTCAGGTTGAGGTGGATGCTTCGGAGATTGGGGCAGGGGCCGTTTTGTCGCAGAGAGGCCCTGGTTGCTCTGTTATGAAACCTTGTGCCTTTTTCTCTAGGAAGTTTTCGCCTGCCGAGCGAAATTATGATGTGGGCAATCGGGAGTTGTTGGCCATGAAATGGGCATTTGAGGAGTGGCGTCATTGGCTCGAGGGTGCTAAGCATCGTGTGGTGGTCTTGACTGATCACAAAAATCTGATGTATCTCGAGTCTGCTAAACGCCTTAATCCGAGACAGGCCCGCTGGTCATTGTTTTTCTCCCGCTTTGATTTTGTTGTCTCGTATTTACCAGGTTCAAAGAATGTGAAGGCCGATGCTCTTTCTAGGAGCTTTGTGCCTGATGCTCCTGGAGTCGCTGATCCTGTTGGTATTCTTAAAGATGGAGTTATCTTGTCAGCCATTTCTCCGGATCTGCGACGTGTGTTGCAGAGATTTCAGGCTGATAGGCCTGAGTCTTGTCCACCTGACAGACTGTTTGTCCCGGATAAGTGGACCAGCAGAGTCATTTCCGAGGTTCATTCCTCGGTGTTGGCAGGTCACCCGGGAATTTTTGGCACCAGAGATCTGGTGGCCAGGTCCTTTTGGTGGCCTTCCTTGTCAAGGGATGTGCGGTCATTTGTGCAGTCCTGTGGGACTTGTGCTCGAGCTAAGCCTTGCTGTTCTCGTGCCAGCGGTTTGCTCTTGCCCTTGCCTGTCCCGAAGAGACCTTGGACACATATCTCCATGGATTTCATTTCTGATCTTCCGCTATCTCAGGGCATGTCCGTTATCTGGGTGATATGTGATCGCTTCTCCAAGATGGTCCATTTGGTTCCTTTGCCTAAGCTGCCTTCCTCTTCCGATCTGGTTCCTGTGTTTTTCCAGAACGTGGTTCGTTTGCACGGCATCCCTGAGAATATTGTGTCAGACAGAGGATCCCAGTTCGTTTCCAGGTTCTGGCGATCCTTTTGTAGTAGGATGGGCATTGATTTGTCGTTTTCGTCTGCTTTCCATCCTCAGACTAATGGACAGACGGAGCGAACCAATCAGACTTTGGAGGCTTATTTGAGATGTTTTGTCTCTGCTGATCAGGACGATTGGGTGACATTCTTGCCGTTGGCTGAGTTTGCCCTTAATAATCGGGCTAGTTCCGCCACCTTGGTTTCGCCTTTTTTCTGCAACTCTGGTTTCCATCCTCGCTTTTCTTCGGGTCATGTGGAGCCTTCTGACTGTCCTGGGGTGGATTCTGTGGTGGATAGGTTGCAGCAGATCTGGAATCATGTGGTGGACAACTTGAAGTTGTCACAGGAGAAGGCTCAGCGCTTTGCCAACCGCCGCCGCGGTGTGGGTCCCCGACTTCGCGTTGGGGATTTGGTATGGCTTTCTTCCCGCTTTGTTCCTATGAAGGTCTCCTCTCCCAAATTTAAACCTCGTTTTATTGGGCCTTACAAGATATTGGAAATCCTTAATCCTGTATCTTTTCGTCTGGATCTTCCTGTGTCGTTTGCTATTCACAATGTATTTCATAGGTCCTTGTTGCGGCGGTACATTGTGCCTGTAGTTCCTTCTGCTGAGCCTCCTGCTCCGGTGTTGGTTGAGGGCGAGTTGGAGTACGTGGTGGAGAAGATCTTGGATTCTCGCCTCTCCAGGCGGAGGCTTCAGTACCTGGTCAAGTGGAAGGGCTATGGTCAGGAGGATAATTCCTGGGTGGTCGCCTCTGATGTTCATGCGGCCGATTTAGTTCGTGCCTTTCATGCCGCTCGTCCTGATCGCCCTGGTGGTCGTGGTGAGGGTTCGGTGACCCCTCACTAAGGGGGGGGTACTGTTGTGAATTTTCTTTTTGCTCCCTCTAGTGGTTACTAGTTTTTTGACTCTGGTTTTTCTGTCATTCCTTTTATCCGCACCTGGGTCGTTAGTTAGGGGTGTTGCTATATAAGCTCCCTGGACCTTCAGTTCAATGCCTGGCAACGTAGTTATCAGAGCTAGTCTGCTGTGCTCTTGTCTACTGATCCTGGTTCCAGTTATATCAGCTAAGTCTGCCTTTTTGCTTTTTGCTATTTGTTTTGGTTTTGTATTTTTGTCCAGCTTGTTCCAAATCTATATCCTGACCTTTGCTGGAAGCTCTAGGGGGGCTGGTGTTCTCCCCCCGGACCGTTAGACGGTTCGGGGGTTCTTGAATTTCCAGTGTGGATTTTGATAGGGTTTTTGTTGACCATATAAGTTACCTTTCTTTATTCTGCTATCAGTAAGCGGGCCTCTCTGTGCTAAACCTGGTTCATTTCTGTGTTTGTCATTTCCTCTTACCTCACCGTCATTATTTGTGGGGGGCTTCTATCCAGCTTTGGGGTCCCCTTCTCTGGAGGCAAGAAAGGTCTTTGTTTTCCTCTACTAGGGGTAGCTAGATTCTCCGGCTGGCGCGTGTCATCTAGAATCAACGTAGGAATGATCCCCGGCTACTTCTAGTGTTGGCGTTAGGAGTAGATATATGGTCAACCCAGTTACCACTGCCCTATGAGCTGGATTTTTGTATTCTGCAGACTTCCACGTTCCTCTGAGACCCTCGCCATTGGGGTCATAACAGGGGCTGCAGTGTACCCCTGGTGTAGCCAAGAATTCTCTGGGCTGTAAGGCCACCTCTTTGGCATATTAGGTGACTTCCATGCTTCTGACAGATCAGCACGCTTCCCAGAGCGAGCACTGTCTGAATATGTGCCTGCTGCCAGCTGTATCCGCACACAGTGGCCGGGCACGGTTTCCATCCGGTCCACTGATGCCGCTAGCCCTAAGGCTACTTTCACGCATGCATTACTTAGGCCACAAATCCATTTTGGACATTAATTTCTTTTATCTGGTCCAGAAAAGGTCATAGATAACCAGAATGTCAGAACACAAATGTGCATGTCGCCTTATGTTACTACGTTTGCCTTACAGGGAACCTGTCATCTGATTCATGCTGAGCAAATTGTGGGCAACATGAATCAGAGTCAGGAATAGATTGCTCTGAAATACGCCATTATTTCAGAGAAAAGATATTTGAAAGATCTTGCCGGGGATCATAGCCGGAGACCAAACTAGTCCAGCGGTGACTGACAGGCCTCCCCCATATACACACAAGGTTTCCCGGACAGATTGTTAAAGCTTCCTCTCTTTGAAATGCTCAATCGTGCAGCCAGGCTCTGATTCATGCTACCCACAATTTCCCATTTATACACTATGCCGCAGAGCAGTGTCAACGCACAGTTCGTGCCCCTTTAGAAGCACCTTTTAAATGCTGCTCGGCTAGATTGGTACACGGTAACCAATCAGTATACATTGCTTTCCATGGCTGCTCTCTACTCTTGTACTCAGACAAGGAAATTCTCATATAGAAACTATTGGAGTATAGTGTACCGATCTCTTCTAAAGTAGCATGTCTGGAGGCGAATTCCATAACAAATAGTTTAGTTACTCTTTAAGCTTTACTTAGAGGATTATTCCGTAAAACGTGTGCAGTCTGTAGGGAGCCAGAATGATGTAACCCTGGGAGAGAAAGGGGACAATGAGCCGCATAATCGCCCTTTGTGCAATAAGTCGGTTTTGTATGAAATTACTCTGTAAGACAGGGGTGGGCAATTAATTTTGCCATGGGGCCGCATGAGAAATTGGGATGGTTTTAGAGGGCCGGACTAATACAATTAACTCATTTTTACCCAATACTGTAGTATACATATGCTATCTTTTCATAAACAAACAGTATGTTAAACAATGCAAAGATTTACAATACAAAGAAAATATGGAAGACATACTTACATCATTATTTAATGATGAGATGATGAACTGCAACGAGCTTGTTCACTGTAGAAAACTGTAGAAAACTTGCTGTTGTAGATCAAGATATGTTAGTTTTTTAACTTGGGGGCTACCCTTTAACTTGGTAAAGAACAGTAAATGAAACATTTCAATAACATGGGAATCTTCCATGAGAGTAATCTAGCCTGTTTTGGGCCCGAACAAGTTCAGTGAAGTTAGGTCCAATATCTGAGGTGGACATGCGAAGAACAGCACACAAGTGATCATCGCTGAGAGAGGATCTGGATCTGGATTTGTGGAACTTCATCAGTGAGAATGTTTGTTCACATACGTAGATAGATCCAAAGAGAACGAACATCCTCGGAGCATGCCTCCTTATGTGTGGAAAGTTTCCTCTTTGAGAGAAGAATAAAACTCCAGCAGTGATACTGATGTAAAAAGCTCGGCCAGTAGATTGTCAGACTGCAGACCAATGAGTTCTAACTGGATATCACTGGGGGCAGCAAGTAACAGGAGAAGAAATTATGGGCATTTCGCTCTCAACTGCTTTAAAGTCTTCAAATCTTCTGGAAAATTCATCATGTGAAGCCGCAAACATGGATGAATACTTGTCGAGGTGATCAGCTGATGGTGTGACTTCTTTCAGTGTTGGCATGTGAGTGAGAAGATTGATCTTCAATTGGCTCGAAAGAAACTTCAATTTTCTCATGAAAGCTGTCACCGAGGAGAACATTTCATGTGCAGAGAGGCCTTTGCCTCGCCGCTTGGTATTCAGCTCATTCATTAGTGTAGTCACATCAATGGCAGAGGCCAGATCTGCTATCCAGCGCTTATCGGAGAACTCTGAGATGTCTTTTCCTTTCATTTGACAAAATGTTGGAATCTCAGCTCTCAGGTCCCACACTCTGCGCCTTCCCAAGGCTGAGCCATCTCACAGCTGTGTGGTAGCCTCTGTCACCATGGTCACTTTCTTGCTCCTCCAACAGTGAAACAAATTGTCTGTGATTCAGTGCTCTTGCCCTGATGAAATTAACTATCTTAGTTACAACATCAACAACATGGCTGATTTGTAGCACAGACTTGCACAGCACTTCTTGATGAATAATGCAATGCAAAAATATCAATTTCTGTTCTGGGTTTATTTTATTCACTTTATCTTGCATCCGCTTCAAAAATCCAACGCTTTTCCCTGTCATATTTGGACATCCATCGGTTATAACACTAAGGCTGGGTTCACATTGCGTTAATGGTGTCCGTTAGACGGACTACGTTACACAGCGGCATAACGCGGTGTAACGTAGTCTGTTTAACGCCGCCATTAACTGCAATGTCGGACGCATCGCTAGCGCACGCCCACAATGGTCGTACGCTAGCGATGTGCCATCATTGAGTGACGGACCCTGAGACGCGGGCTGCAGCGCTTCCGGGTCCGTCACTGCTAGCGCAGATAGAGCTACCAGAGCTTTACCTGCGCTAGCGCGATGTATAACGTCGGCACTTGCGTTAACAGCAGCCCGTTCGCGTATGTGCTGAACGGGCTGCTGCTAACGCAGTGTGAACCTAGCCTTACTAATTTGTTCCATTTTAGGCCCAGTTTGTCCACGGATGCTTTTACTTCGGTGAACAAATCACTCCCTGTCGTGGTACCTTTCAATGATCTCAAAGCTACCAGCTCTTCAGTCATCTCAAAGTTATTTGTTATTCCGCGTACAAAGATAAGTAACTGGGTGGTATCACGGACATCACAGCTCTCGTCCAGAGCCAGGGAAAAAAAAAGAAAATGATCAACTTTGTTTTTAAGCTGAAACTCCAAATTCCCCGCAATGTCTTCTACCCGCCTTGTTACGGTTCGCCTGGAGAGGGGCACATTTGAAAACGCTTCTTTTTTCTCAGGACAAATTATTGCTACAGAGTCCACCAAACATTCTTTCCCAAACTCCCCATCAGAGAACGGCTTACTGTTTCTCGCTATTTTGTGGGATATTCCAAAGCTTGTCCTGATGGCTGCATCCCTGGATGCGTGGAGCTTTGTAAATAATCCTTTCTGCCTTTGCAGTTTTGATAGCAGATCTTCAGATGCCCGCGCCCGCTCGGCCTCTGCCAAGTTCTTGTATTTCTGTGCATGTTTTGTTTCGTAATGGCGATTTACATTATAATCTTTACACACCGCTATTTGCTCTCCACAAACTAAGCGCACTGCTTCGCCTTTGGTTTCAGTAAGTAAAGATTTAGAAGTCCACTCCTTGTAAACAACTCTGCATTCTCCATCAATCTTTCTTTCGTTACCAGACATATTTAAGGGCTAATTCTTCTGATGGGAGTCACGATTCTCTGCCCGAGTGTCAGAAGAACAGAGCACTAGTAGCTGATGATACACTTTTTAACACTTTCTTTTCCACTCCTGGCTGGATGCTCTCTGCTGAGACACGTTGATCAGAGTCTAATTCAAGAATAATAGCTAGAGGTGTAGAAAACACATTATCAGCCACAAAAATAACAAAACGTAGCAAAGGTGTGGTTTTATGCATAGGGTTTGATTTTTACGCAATGATTAGAGATGAGTGAACTTACAGAAAGTACGGGTTCTTGCAAATGCAAATTTTCCACTGGATTCCACTGCCTGGAGAAAATGGATGCAGCCCTAGAGCCAGGAAAACAAGGATACAGCCATGTATAGCTATGGAAATAAATAAACTATGGGCCAGGTGGGGGTGTGGATGCAGGAAAAAATAGTATTTAGGACCCCTCTATCACATAGTAAAAGTGCCCCATCTGTGCCCTCATACCCCACTGTGCCTCCATATAGAAAATAGAACCCCTATGTCCCTGCATATAGGGATCAGACCCCTTTGTGCCTCTAGCAATCCCCCCTGCCCCCCAGTATGTGATATCCCCCACTTTAGGTAGCATTCTCCATGTAGCCCCCAATATGTAATATCCCTTAATGTAGCCATCCCTTGTAAGTAATCCCCATTGGTAGCAATCCCCCCTGCCCTGCCCCCCAGTATGTGATAGCCGCGGCAGCCCCATGTAGTAGCCCCCCTCCCTCACACTCCCCAGCAACACAGGGCCCCCTCTCCCCCCGACCACGTGGATGCTCACCCTCACCCGAAGGAGACCGCCAGCCAGCAACTTGCTTCACCGCAGCACATCCCGCGCGGCGCTGGAGTGAAGTACGCACGTGACGTACAGGGCCGATGCGGAGCTCAGCCTCTTGTGACCGGTGGCATAATGCTGCCTCCGGTCACAAGAATGATTGACACAGCCGGGAGCCAATGGCTCCTGATGCTGTGTCAGTCACATCCTGACCCTGGAGGAACTGTATGCGTTACAAGCGCATACAGTTCCGACAGCGTGTGTATGAGCTCGGGGTCTTCACTCCAGCCGCCAGTGGTCTTCCTCAGAAGTGTCTGGCGGCTGGCCGAGCTGTGCCGGGGGCGGCTGTCAGAAGTGACAGTTTAAAATCATCAGGTGGGCCGCATCTTGCCCAGGTCTGCTGTAAGAGGTCACTGAAAAATGAAAACACTGCAAAAAAAGTGCAGCAAGATGTCAACTGTCAATCAAATACAAAAAATTAAACACTATTTCTGTAACACTTTATGTTCCCTAAATTTTTTAAAAAATACCAGAAAACCTCATTTATATTAACACAGAGGCTCATATTTATTGCCCTAGATTCTTACAATTAATAATAATAATCTTTATTTATATAGCGCTGACATATTCCGCAGCGCTTTACGTTATAGGGGGGACTTGTACATACAATAGACATTACAGCATAACAGAAATATAATAATTAGAGCACAATAAGCCACCCCTGCTCGTGAGAGCTTACACTCTACAATGAGGTGGGGGAGATACAAAGTGCAGATGTGTAGTTACAATGATGTATTTACAATGATGGTCCAGCGATCTTCAGGGGGTGGGGGATAGGTGGGGATAGTGAATGGGCTACACACACACACAAACATAAAATGACTGATTAGGGAACATGGTAGGCCGCTCTGAACAAATGTGTTTTGAAAGAGCGCCTAAAACTATGCAAATTGTGGCTGGTCCTAATATCTTGGGGTAGAGCATTCCAGAGGATTGGCGCAGCACGGGAGAAGTCTTGGAGTCGGGAGTGGGAGGTACGGATCAGTGCAGAGGTTAGTCGGAAGTCATTTGCAGAGCGCAGTGGTCGGTTAGGCCGATAGACAGAAATGAGGGAGGAGATGTAAGGGGGTGCCGCACTGTGGAGAGCTTTGTAGGTGAGAACAAGTACTTTGAATTGTATCCTGTAATGAATGGGCAGCCAGTGTAACGACTGGCGAAGAGCGGACACGTCTGAGTAACGATTAGGTAGATGGACAACCCTGGCTGCTGCATTAAGGATAGACTGGAGAAGGGAAAGTCGAGTGAGGGGGAGGCCAATTAATAGAGCATTGCAGTAGACCAGGCGGGAGTAGATCAGGGCGAAAGTGAGGGTTTTTGTTGTTACCATGGTGAGAAAAGGGCGGATTCTAGAGATGTTCTTTAGGTGTAAGCAGCACGAGTGGGCAAGAGATTGTACATGAGATGTGAAGGAGAGATTGGAGTCAAACATAACACCCAGACAGCGCGCCTGCTGCCGGGGTGTTATTATGGTGCCACCCACGGAGAGGGAAACGTCAGATTTAGAGAGGTTAGTAGATGGCAGGATCAGAAGAAGTTCGGTTTTGGAGAGGTTGAGTTTCAGATAGAGAGCGGACATGATGTTGGAGACTGCAGATAGTCACTGGCATTCTGTAGTACAGCGGAGGTAAGGTCAGGGATGACATGTACAACCCCTGGAAAAAATTATGGAATCAACAGCATTGGAGGATGTTCATGCAGTTGTTTAATTTTGTAGAAAAAAAGCAGATCACAGACATGGCACAAAACTAAAGTAATTTCAAACGGCAACTTTCTGGCTTTAAGAAACACTAAAAGAAATCAAGAACAAAAAAATTAGGTAGTCAGTAATGGTTACTTTTTTTTTTAAACCAAGCATAGGCGGAGAATTATGGAATCACTCAATTCTGAGGAACATCCTCCAAAGCCGGTGATTCCATAATTTTTGCCAGAGGTTGTATAGTTGTGTGTCATCAGCGTAAAGATGGTACTGAAAGCCAAATCTGCTGATGGTCTGTCCCATTGGGGCAGTGTAGAGGGAGAAGAAAAGGGGGCCAAGGACTGAGCCTTGAGGTACCCCAACAGTGAGAGGAAGAGGAGATGAAGTGGAGCCAGCGAACAGAACACTGAAGGAGCGGTGAGAAAGATAGGAGGAGAACCAGGAGAGAGCAGTGTCCTTAATGCCCAGTGCCTGGAGCCTAGAGAGTAGGAGAGGCTGCAGAGATGTCGAGAAGAATGAGCAGAGAGTGGTCACCGTTAGATTTTGCTGTCAGAAGGTCATTGGTCACTGGTGCAGTTTCTACGTTACAGACAAGAGACAAATGGCAAGCTGGTAAGCCCAATATGGAACCTGGAAACAAACACTCAGTCTAAAAGGATCAAGTGGCCTCTAGGACTGGTAACCAAACTCTTCCCAAGTCAAGATGGACAGGTCCGGAAGGTGGAGATCAAGATCCCCAAGCAAAACGGCAAACTGATTCCACTGGACACCAGACGTGGAGTGTCAAGCCTTTATAGAAAATGCATATAATCAGTTTACAATGCTTTGTATTATTGAAGTGTGGTGTATTGTGATAACTTATCCAACAATGTTCTCCTTGTAGTTTACTTTCTGTTTCATTGCTTACTGTACAACTCAATCTTTAAGACACATCAAGGCCTCCGTAGTTTCCCATCAGCCTCTGCATTAGTCTTGCCCCCTTCTTCTCCAGCAGCCATTTTGGCCTCATGGATGCTGACATGCTGATTGTCTCCCTGATTTTCAGCCCATCTGGTTGTTACCTCCACATAGCACAGTCGGTGAGTTATTGTTTTCCCCTTGTTAGAGCTCACCATGTTGTATTATATAGCTACTCTGTTCTATATATGTTTTATACCAAAGTAGCCTTTTGATATTACAGATGTTTATACTACCGCCATGTTGTGCACTTACACTGTGAATGTCCTGTACCATACATAATGCTGTGTATGTAGATATGTTGTATGCCTTGTACTGAGTACTTTCATTTTTTCTTATAGTTTTACACTGATCCTATCAATAAAAGTTGCAACAGACCCCCTGCGTCTACCTCAATGCATAGACAGGAGTTTAGCTGTCTGTCAAGTCGCTTTTCTGAAGCACAAAGTTGAGGATGCCAGAACAACTGGTGGGATAGTTTTATAGGTCGGGGCGTTACCAAATATGTGTATTTTTATAGTTTAGATTTTTTTTTCATTCAAATATTTATTTAGAGATAGAATATATATTGATTTTTAATTATTATTTTAGAATAAAAAAAAATATTTTTACAATTATTTAAAAAAAAAAAAAAAATTCAAACTTTTTACTTTGTCCCACTATGGGACAATCATTTTTTGCAGGCCGATCACTCCTATAGCATGCAGATGAAGCAGCATCACCACCATAGAAGCTGTCAGCGCTGCTGCACTTACACGGGGAGACTTCCTGACATGCACTGCGCATGATCGCCAAGTTCCCCAGCTGTGGTGACCCGGATGTCGTCATGATGATATTGAGTCACCATGGTAACGATCTGGAGCCGTGTTACGCTGTGGGGTCTCCGACCCAAAGGCAGAGGGGCTGTCAGCTTCCGGAATGCTGCGCTCGTGTTTGATTGCAGTATTTCAGGGGTTAAAGTGCCGGGAGCGTCTGTGACTGCTCCTGCCACCTAGCGCTGGGTGTCAGCTGTCAGAATCAGCTGACACCTGTGGCGACCGCACGCACACACGCACCCAGTGTGCATGGCCAATTGTGATGACGTAATATTACGTACCTGGTCAGATAGGCCCAGGTCACATGGACGGAATATTACGTCAGATGCCAGAAAGGGGTTAAAAAGTATTTTGGGTTAAAAAAAAATGGCTGAAGATATCCTGATTGTGTAGCACTATATTGTAAATTGTGCTGTGGCTTGCCACATCAAGGGCCTAAGAGAAAAAGTCTTTGTTGCCCATAGCAACCAATCACAGCACCGCTTTAATTGTTGTAACCCGCTGTAGTAAGATGAAAGCTGCGCTGTGACGAGTCTCTACCTGCTGGATCGGGCTCACTTAGTAATTTGCGCAGTGATGTAGATGTAACGGACATGATGTCAGTTTTCTAGTACAAGTTAGAAATCATCTGATAGAGATTCAGCAGCGGTAAGTTGCCGATAGGCTGTAATTCCAGCCATGGCCAATAACGGGCCCAGGCCAGCCTCCCCCTGGACAGGATGGGAAAGGTTGGAGGAGCTGGTATTAATCATTCTGATGGTAAACGATCTTTATACAGATTTCTGAGCTATAGATGTATATTATGACGGAAAAGCCAGGAGTAGTTACCAAGAGGGCTCGT
This sequence comes from Ranitomeya variabilis, assembly GCF_051348905.1. Taxonomy (NCBI): domain Eukaryota; kingdom Metazoa; phylum Chordata; class Amphibia; order Anura; family Dendrobatidae; genus Ranitomeya; species Ranitomeya variabilis. The sequence continues at coordinate 766,043,253 of NC_135235.1, read as the reverse complement.
AATAAACATCCTTTATTTTCTACAAGTGTAAAGATCGATGTTCACAATATATTCCTATGTAACAGTGTATGTATTTTACATGTGCGTCAGGATAGGCTGGTAAATAGTAAGCCAGATTTATTGGTACTGATTTTACTACTGGGGGCGCAGTTCATCTCCGGCAGCAGAGGCTAGGTTCACCCCTGTATGTATTTATCTTATACGGTGCACTTAATCTCATCTCTTAGGATACATTCTACTCTATGATGGCACTTTTGCACATAGCCATTAGATGGCGCTATAACATTTGCCTGAATGTTTAAAGCTACACATGGTTTATACAAATTATATTTTCTTGTCTTGAAGGGGTTGTCCACTACTTTCAATTATCCCCCCAATGTATCCCCCCGGGGCCCCTGACGAATTGTGTAAATACCTTGCGTTGCCTTTTTTTGCCTGTGAGCGGCGCTATGCTGGTGGCTGAGTCCGGGTCACGTAACCCCCAGGCTGCAGCCACGGCTAATTTCCGCCGACGTAGCGTCAATTTCCAGACTCTGGAAATTGACGTGACATCAGTAAAAGGCGTGTCCCAGCCGCACAGTCAGCAGTCACTCAAGAGTGACTGGGCTGTGGGCGGAACTGTGGGCTGCCTGTGCTGTGGGCGGGCGGAGCTTTGCTGGGGGCGGGCGGGGCTGTGCACTGCAGGTGTCTGGTGCTGGGATCTGCCGTGAGGGGACAGCCATAGTGGGACAGTTCTGCCTAGCCCACGGTCTAGGAAACAGTTGGCTGTAGGCGTTCGCCAACCCTCCTCCTCCAGAAGCGAAAGCTCGTCCACAGAGCGCAGTCGCACGACCACTCCATCCGCAGCTGACAGTGTTGCACACGAGGTGTCCCATTATCGAACAGCTAGTGGTAAGCGTCAGCAGGCTGTGCTACAAATGAAGTGTTTGGGCAACAACAGACACTCCGCGGAAGTACTGGCAGAGTACTTGCACCAAAAAACTCGGTCATGGCTGGGCAGTGTACATTTTGAGGCAGGCAAGGTAGTCCGTGATAACGGAAGGAATTTTATGGCTGCCATAGCCCTTTCACAACTGAAACTCATTCCTTGCCTGGCTCACACCTTAAACCTGGTGGTGCAGTGCTTCCTCAAAAGTTATCCGGGGTTACCCGACCTGCTCCTGAAAGTGCGCAAACTTTGTTCGCACATCCGCCGTTCGCCCATACACTCCAGCCGTATGCAGAACCATCAGCGGTCTTTGCACCTTCCCCAGCATCGCCTAATCAACGACGTTGCAACAAGGTGGAACTCCACACTGCACATGCTTCAGAGACTGTGCGAACAGAGGCGTGCTGTTATGTATTTGCGGGAGGATACACATACACGGGTAGGCAGTTGGATGGCAGACATGGAGTTGTCAGGTGTGCAGTGGTCGAAGCTACAAGACCTGTGTCAAGTCCTTCAGTGTTTTGAGGAATGCACACGGCTGGTTAGTGCAGACAACGCCATAATAAGCATGAGCATCCCCCTAATGCGTCTGCTGATGCAAAGTTTGACGCACATAAAGGAGCAGGCGTCTGCAGCCGAGGACGAGGGAAGCCTTGATGACAGTCAGCCATTGTCTGCTCAGGGAAGTCTACAGGACGAGGTGGCGGGCGAAGAGGAGGAGGACGAGGAGATGGGGATGAGTATTTTTTGGATGAGGAAGCTTCTCAGGGGGCAAAAGAAACTGCTGGCGTTGCAAGGCCGGGTTCAGGGTTTTTGAGGGAGACAAGTGACATTGATTTGCCCGAAAGTGCTCCTCAACCCAGCACATGCACTGATTTGACAACTGGAACATTGGCCCACATGGCGGATTATGCCTTGCGTATCCTCAAAAGGGACCCACGCATTGTAAAAATGATGGCCGATGACGATTACTGGTTGGCCTGCCTCCTTGATCCTCGCTATAAAGGCAAATTGCAAAATATCATGCCACATGAGAACCTTGAACAAATATTGGCAACCAAACAAGCTACTCTTGTAGACCGTTTGATTCAGGCATTCCCAGCACACAGCGCCGGTGATGGTTCTCACACGAGCTGCAGGGGGCAACAGGGCAGAAGTGTTAGAGGTGCACAAATCAGAAGTGGCGTTGGACAGAGGGATTTTCTGACCAGGTTGTGGAGTGATTTCGCAATGACCGCAGACACGACAGGTACTGCAGCATCAATTCAAAGTGACAGGAGACAACATTTGTCCAGTATGGTTACTAACTATTTTTCCTCCATTATCGATGTTCTCCCTCAACCGTCATTCCCCTTTGATTACTGGGCATCCAAAATAGACACCTGGCCTGAATTAGCCGAATATGCATTGCAGGAGCTTGCTTGCCCAGCAGCTAGTGTGCCATCAGAAAGAGTATTCAGTGGTGCTGGTTCAATACTGACCGAAAAAAGGACTCGTCTGGCTACCCAAAATGTTGATGATCTAACCTTCATTAAAATGAACCACTCATGGATTTCTAATTATTTTGCCCCACCTTTCCCGGCTGACACCTAGCTTTCCTGTAAAAAGGCTGCTCCAATCTCTTAATTTGCAGCTGCTGTTTGTCCAGCATACAACACGTTTACACCTCCCTAAATGGCCTAACTCCCCCCATGGGGCCGTGTTCTCGCCACTTGTCGCAAGCACCCGTTAGAGTGCCGTTTGTCTGAAGAGGTGGGTGTGCCCACTTTTGGTCGACGGCACTGCCACTGGGTCCCTCATAGTACAATGAAGTGTCTCTGTCGGTGGTGGCGCGCACCCAACGTCAGACACACCGTTGTAACATGAGGGGCCCTGGGCCTGTACCGCCGGCCACGAGTGAGTGTCCCCCCCCAGCTCAAACAGTGCTCTACCACTTGCAAAATTATCTCTCACTGCTCCACCACTGTTTAGTCTATGAGCTGAAATCCTTCAATGCCTGGCACTGACAATAACAATTTGTTGACATGTATGATGCTAGTTAAAATAGTCAGGGGCGCTGTCCTACATTTACAGCAGTAAATACTTAGTGCCAAATTACAATGTCTGAAAGTCAGCATAGGAGCCCACCCCTGTATTTAAGTATGCCACCCTTTTTGTTTTGTTTTTTTTTTGTGAGATATTAACATCTATTTAGTTTTTGGGAGTACTTACTGTGTCAGACACTCCTTCCAATTGTCCTCCGCTGACCACACCAATGCTGCCTGTGTACCCCTGCCACATAATAGAAGCTGCACAGAGCCTATTTTGTTATTTTAGGCCTACTAAGTCTGTCTGCGGTCCCTCCTTCCAATTATCCTCCGCTGACCACACCAATGCTGCCTGTGTACCCCTGCCACATAGTGGAAGCTGCATAGTGCCTATTTTGTTATTTTAGGCCTAAGTGTCTGCGGTCCCTCCTTCCAATTGTCCTCCGCTGACCACACCAATGCTGCCTGTGTACCCCTGCCACATAATGGAAGCTGCATAGAGCCTATTTTGTTATTTTAGACCTAAGTCTGTCTGCGGTCCCTCCTTCCAATTGTCCTCCGCTGACCACACCAATGCTGCCTGTGTATCCCTGCCACATAATGGAAGCTGCATAGAGCCTATTTTGTTATTTTAGGCTTACTAAGTGTCTGCGATCCCTCCTTCCAATTGTCCTCCGCTGACCACACCAATGCTGCCTGTGTATTCCTGCCACATAATAGAAGCTGCATTGAGCCTATTTTGTTATTTTAGGCCTACTAAGTCTGTCTGCGGTCCCTCCTTCCAATTGTCCTCCGCTAACCACACCAATGCTGCCTGTGTACCCCTGCCACATAATAGAAGCTGCATTGAGCCTATTTTGTTATTTTAGGCCTACTAAGTCTGTCTGCGATCCCTCCTTCCAATTGTCCTCCGCTGACCACACAAATGCTGCCTGTGTACCCCTGTAACCAATTTAAACTGCATAGAGCCAACTTTTTTATTTAACACATACTACCTTTGTCTGTCTGCGCCACTCACTCACGCTGTCCTCCACTGAAAAAGCTGAGCGTCAACCTTCAGGCTCTCATTAAGTAGTTGTTTATATAACACTGCAGTTGCAATACTACTTTGGTTGGGGCCTACTGTAAGGGTACTGTCACACAGTGCAATTTTGATCGCTACGACGGCACGATTCGTGACGTTGCAGCGTCGTATGATTATCGCTCCAGCGTCGTAGACTGCGGTCACACGTTGCAATCACGGCGCTGGAGCGATGCCAAAGTCCCCGGGTAACCAGGGTAAACATCGGGTTACTAAGCGCAGGGCCGCGCTTAGTAACCCGATGTTTACCGTGGTTACCAGCGTAAAAGTAAAAAAAAACAAACCGTAGATACTCACCATCTGATGTCCGTCAGGTCCCTTGCCGTCTGCTTCCTGCTCTGACTGAGATCCGGCCGTACAGTGAGAGCAGAGCCCAGCGGTTACGTCACCGCTGTGATCTGCTCTCACTTTCCGGCCGGCAGACAGTCAGAGCGGGAAGCAGAAGGCAAGGGACCTGACGGACATCAGATGGTATGTACGGTTTGTTTTTTTTTACTTTTACGCTGGTAACCACGGTAAACATCGGGTTACTAAGCGCGGCCCTGCGCTTAGTAACCCGATGTTTACCCTGGTTACCAGCGAACACATCGCTGGATCGCTGTCACACACAACGATCCAGCGATGACAGCGGGAGATCCAGCGACAAAAGAAAGTTTCAAACGATCTGCTACGACGTACGATTCTCAGCAGGGCCCCTGATCGCAGTAGCGTGTCAGACACTGCGAGATCGTAACGATATCGCTAGAACGTCACGAATCGTGCCGTCGTAGCGATCAAAATTGCACTGTGTGACAGTACCCTAATACTATTGTAGGAACTCTAAGATTCTAGTAGCATGGGGCAATGAACAGACAGACGGGTGTTGTGAAATTGGATTTTGGGCTCCCCCGGTGGCCACTGGTGGAATTGAACTGGTGTGCATCATCCCCTCTGTTCACCTGATTCCATCAGGATGTGGGAGTCGCTATTTAGCCTTGCTCCTCTGTCACTTCCATGCCGGTCAACATTGTAATCAGAAGCCTTTCTGTGCATGTTCCTGCTGCTAGACAACTCCCAGCTAAGTGGACTTTGTCCTCGTTTGTTTTTGCATTTTGTTCCAGTTCACAGCTGTAGTTTCGTTTCTGTGTCTGGAAAGCTCTTGTGATCTGAAATTGCCACTCTGATGTTATGAGTTAATACTAGAGTCTTAAAGTAATTTCAGGATGGTGTGTTGATAGGGTTTTCAGCTGACCATGAAAGTGCCCTTTCTGTCTTCCTGCTATCTAGTAAGTGGACCTCAATTTTGCTAAACCTATTTTCATACTACGTGTGTCATTTTCATCTAAAATCCCCGCCAATATATGTGGGGGCCTCTGTCTGCCTTTCGGGGAAATTTCTCTAGAGGTGAGCCAGGACTATATTTTCCTCTGCCAGGATTAGTTAGTCCTCCGGCTGGCGCTGGGCGTCTAGGGATAAAAAACGTAGGCAACGCTACCCGGCTACTGTTAGTTGTGCGGCAGGTTTAGTTCATGGTCAGTTTAGTTTCCATCCTTCCAAGAGCTAGTTCTTATGTTTGCTGGGCTATGTTCTCTTGCCATTGAGAACCATAACAGTTTGACCGGCCCCATCAAAGGGTTAAATTAATTGACAGAGAAAGGAGAGAAAAGAGAAGTCTGCTGAAGATTTTTTTTTTTTTTTTTCCCTTTAGTTCTGAGTGTGCTTGTAATTGAATCTCTTGCAAGTCTGCCTATATTGCAGCCTTTCTCTCTCTCTCTCCTTCTAATCCTGGAATGGCTCTGTGTTCACCTGTTTAAAATGGATATTCAGAGTTTAGCTGCAGGTTTGAATAATCTCACCACGAAAGTTCAAAATTTACAAGATTTTGTTGTTCATGTTCCTATATCTGAACCTAGAATTCCTTTGCCTGAATTTTTCTCGGGGAATAGATCTTGCTTTCAAAATTTCAAAAATAATTGCAAGTTGTTTTTGTCCCTGAAATCTCGCTCTGCTGGAGATCCTGCTCAGCAGGTCAGGATTGTGATTTCCTTGCTCCGGGGCGACCCTCAGGATTGGGCTTTTGCATTGGCTCCAGGGGATCCTGCGTTGCTCAATGTGGATGCGTTTTTTCTGGCCTTGGGGTTGCTTTATGAGGAACCTCAGTTAGAGCTTCAGGCGGAAAAGGCCTTGATGTCCCTATCTCAGGGGCAAGACGAAGCTGAAATATACTGCCAGAAATTCCGTAAATGGGCTGTGCTTACTCAGTGGAATGAGTGCGCCCTGGCGGCGAATTTCAGAGAGGGTCTCTCTGATGCCATTAAGGATGTTATGGTGGGGTTCCCTGTGCCTGCGGGTCTGAATGAGTCCATGACAATGGCTATCCAGATCGATAGGCGTCTGCGGGAGCGCAAACCTGTGCACCATTTGGCGGTGTCTACTGAGAAGACGCCAGAGAATATGCAATGTGATAGAATTCTGTCCAGAAGTGAACGGCAGAATTTTAGACGAAAAAATGGGTTGTGCTTCTATTGCGGTGATTCAACTCATGTTATATCAGCATGCTCTAAGCGTACTAAGAAGCTTGATAAGTCTGTTTCAATTGGCACTTTACAGTCTAAGTTTATTCTATCTGTGACCCTGATTTGTTCTTTATCATCTATTACCGCGGATGCCTATGTCGACTCTGGCGCCGCTTTGAGTCTTATGGATTGGTCCTTTGCCAAACGCTGTGGGTATGATTTGGAGCCTCTTGAAACTCCTATACCCCTGAAGGGGATTGACTCCACCCCATTGGCTAGTAATAAACCACAGTACTGGACACAAGTAACTATGCGGATTAATCCGGATCACCAGGAGATTATTCGCTTTCTTGTGCTGTATAACCTACATGATGTGTTGGTGCTTGGATTGCCATAGCTGCAATCTCATAACCCAGTCCTTGACTGGAAAGCTATGTCTGTGTTAAGCTGGGGATGTAAGGGGACGCATGGGGACGTACCTGTGGTTTCCATTTCATCATCTATTCCCTCTGAGATTCCTGAATTCTTGACTGAATATCGTGACGTTTTTGAAGAACCTAAGCTTGGTTCATTACCTCCGCACCGGGAGTGCGATTGTGCCATAGATTTGATTCCGGGTAGTAAATACCCTAAGGGTCGTTTATTTAATCTGTCTGTGCCTGAACATGCTGCTATGCGAGAATATATAAAGGAGTCCTTGGAAAAGGTACATATTCGTCCTTCGTCATCTCCCTTAGGAGCCGTTTTTTTCTTTGTGGCTAAGAAAGATGGCTCTTTGAGGCCGTGTATTGATTATCGGCTTTTGAATAAAATCACGGTTAAATATCAATATCCGTTGCCGCTGCTGACTGATTTGTTTGCTCGCATAAAGGGGGCCAAGTGGTTCTCTAAGATAGATCTCCGTGGGGCGTATAATTTGGTGCGAATTAAGCAGGGGGATGAGTGGAAAACCGCATTTAATACGCCCGAGGGCCACTTTGAGTATTTGATGATGCCTTTTGGTCTTTCAAATGCCCCTTCAGTCTTTCAGTCCTTTATGCATGACATTTTCCGTGATTATTTGGATAAATTTATGATTGTGTATCTGGATGATATTTTGATTTTTTCGGATGACTGGGACTCTCATGTCCAGCAGGTCAGGAGGGTTTTTCAGGTTTTGCGGTCTAATTCCTTGTGTGTGAAGGGTTCTAAGTGCGTTTTTGGGGTTCAAAAGATTTCCTTTTTGGGATATATTTTTTCCCCCTCTTCCATCGAGATGGATCCTGTCAAGGTTCAGGCTATTTGTGATTGGACGCAACCCTCTTCTCTTAAGAGTCTTCAGAAATTTTTGGGCTTTGCTAACGTTTATTGTCGATTTATTGCTGGTTTTTCTGATGTTGTTAAACCATTGACTGATTTGACTAAGAAGGGTGCTGATGTTGCTGATTGGTCCCCTGCTGCTGTGGAGGCCTTTCTGGAGCTTAAGCGCCGCTTTTCTTCCGCCCCTGTGTTGCGTCAGCCTGATGTTGCTCTTCCTTTTCAGGTTGAGGTCGACGCTTCTGAAATCGGAGCTGGGGCGGTTTTGTCGCAGAGAAGTTCCGATTGCTCCGTGATGAGACCTTGTGCTTTTTTCTCGCGTAAATTTTCGCCCGCCGAGCGGAATTATGATGTTGGGAATCGGGAGCTTTTGGCCATGAAGTGGGCTTTTGAGGAGTGGCGTCATTGGCTTGAGGGGGCTAGACATCAGGTGGTGGTATTGATTGACCACAAAAATCTAATTTATCTTGAGTCCGCCAGACGCCTGAATCCTAGACAGGCGCGCTGGTCGTTGTTTTTCTCTCGGTTTAATTTTGTGGTGTCCTACCTGCCGGGTTCTAAGAATGTTAAGGCGGATGCCCTTTCTAGGAGTTTTGAGCCTGACTCCCCTGGTAATTCTGAACCTACAGGTATCCTTAAGGATGGGGTGATATTGTCTGCCGTTTCTCCAGACCTGCGGCGGGCCTTGCAGGAGTTTCAGGCGGATAGACCTGATCGTTGCCCACCTGGTAGACTGTTTGTTCCTGATGATTGGACCAGTAAAGTCATTTCTGAGGTTCATTCTTCTGCGTTGGCAGGTCATCCTGGAATCTTTGGTACCAGGGATTTGGTGGCAAGGTCCTTCTGGTGGCCTTCCCTGTCTCGAGATGTGCGAGGCTTTGTGCAGTCTTGTGACGTTTGTGCTCGGGCCAAGCCTTGTTGTTCTCGGGCTAGTGGATTGTTGTTGCCCTTGCCTATCCCGAAGAGGCCCTGGACGCACATCTCGATGGATTTTATTTCGGATCTTCCTGTTTCTCAGAAGATGTCTGTCATCTGGGTGGTGTGTGACCGTTTCTCTAAGATGGTCCATTTGGTTCCCCTGCCTAAGTTGCCTTCTTCTTCCGAGTTGGTTCCTCTGTTTTTTCAAAATGTGGTCCGTTTGCATGGTATTCCGGAGAATATCGTTTCTGACAGAGGAACCCAATTCGTGTCTAGATTTTGGCGAGCATTCTGTGCTAGGATGGGCATAGATTTGTCTTTCTCGTCTGCTTTCCATCCTCAGACCAATGGCCAGACCGAGCGGACGAATCAGACCTTGGAGACATATTTGAGGTGTTTTGTGTCTGCAGATCAGGATGATTGGGTTGCTTTTTTGCCTTTAGCGGAGTTTGCCCTCAATAATCGGGCCAGCTCTGCCACCTTGGTGTCTCCTTTTTTCTGTAATTCGGGGTTTCATCCTCGATTTTCTTCTGGTCAGGTGGAATCTTCGGATTGTCCTGGAGTGGATGCTGTGGTGGAGAGGTTGCATCAGATTTGGGGGCAGGTAGTGGACAATTTGAAGTTGTCCCAGGAGAAGACTCAGCTTTTTGCCAACCGCCGGCGTCGGGTTGGTCCTCGGCTTTGTGTTGGGGACTTGGTGTGGTTGTCTTCTCGTTTTGTCCCTATGAGGGTTTCTTCTCCTAAGTTTAAGCCTCGGTTCATCGGCCCGTACAAGATATTGGAGATTCTTATCCCTGTGTCCTTCCGTTTGGACCTCCCTGCATCTTTTTCTATTCATAATGTTTTTCATCGGTCATTATTGCGCAGGTATGAGGTACCGGTTGTGCCTTCCGTTGAGCCTCCTGCTCCGGTGTTGGTTGAGGGCGAGTTGGAGTACGTTGTGGAAAAAATCTTGGACTCCCGTGTTTCCAGACGGAAACTCCAGTATCTGGTCAAATGGAAGGGATACGGTCAGGAGGATAATTCTTGGGTGACTGCCTCTGATGTTCATGCCTCCGATCTGGTCCGTGCCTTTCATGGGGCTCATCCTGATCGCCCTGGTGGTTCTGGTGAGGGTTCGGTGCCCCCTCCTTGAGGGGGGGGGGTACTGTTGTGAAATTGGATTTTGGGCTCCCCCGGTGGCCACTGGTGGAATTGAACTGGTGTGCATCATCCCCTCTGTTCACCTGATTCCATCAGGATGTGGGAGTCGCTATTTAGCCTTGCTCCTCTGTCACTTCCATGCCGGTCAACATTGTAATCAGAAGCCTTTCTGTGCATGTTCCTGCTGCTAGACAACTCCCAGCTAAGTGGACTTTGTCCTCGTTTGTTTTTGCATTTTGTTCCAGTTCACAGCTGTAGTTTCGTTTCTGTGTCTGGAAAGCTCTTGTGATCTGAAATTGCCACTCTGATGTTATGAGTTAATACTAGAGTCTTAAAGTAATTTCAGGATGGTGTGTTGATAGGGTTTTCAGCTGACCATGAAAGTGCCCTTTCTGTCTTCCTGCTATCTAGTAAGTGGACCTCAATTTTGCTAAACCTATTTTCATACTACGTGTGTCATTTTCATCTAAAATCCCCGCCAATATATGTGGGGGCCTCTGTCTGCCTTTCGGGGAAATTTCTCTAGAGGTGAGCCAGGACTATATTTTCCTCTGCCAGGATTAGTTAGTCCTCCGGCCGGCGCTGGGCGTCTAGGGATAAAACGTAGGCAACGCTACCCGGCTACTGTTAATTGTGCGGCAGGTTTAGTTCATGGTCAGTTTAGTTTCCATCCTTCCAAGAGCTAGTTCTTATGTTTGCTGGGCTATGTTCTCTTGCCATTGAGAACCATAGCAGACGGGTTTCTTTAGTGCAAATAGTGTATTTGTAACACAGCAAAAACACACAAACAATATACTGATAACTCGCAATGAAACAAGTCCCTTAGCCATATACAGCAAAACAGAAGAGTTCTTAGGCCAAAGTCCTTGGCAAGGTGAGACGGGTGACGTGCAGATCCAAACACAGCTGGTGCAGAAAGAGTCAAATCCGGGTATGAAGTAAACACAGGGAAGTCCAGAAACAAGTTCTCAGGTTAATCCCAGGTGTGGGATGAACACGGGTAAGTCCAGAAACAAGTTCACATAAAGAATTATACTGGTGTAATTTCCAGTAGCTCCCACCGGGGGGAGTAAATAAGGATTAAGTAGCAAACACAGTCTAAGTCCAGCAGCAAAGCCCCAAACACAGTTCCAAAACAGAGTTCTTACCCGGAGGAGAGAACCAAGGGTTAAGTTCCCAAGCCAACAGACTGAGAGCGTAACTTACATAGGCAGAGAATGTCCAGAGCCACGGGTAGAAGTACAGCAGACAAGCAGCTGAGCTGATGGAGAAACCAAGCAGAATACTCCAGCAGAGAGGCTGACACCTGACCCGGGTTTTAAACAAATGAACAGGAAGTAGGGCAGACAAAAACAGCAAACTCCATCTTAACGAAGGGCAAAATCATTCACAAGGTAACTTGGAAAACCCGGAATACTGACACCTACTAACGGTGTCTGCCATTCCTTGGTGTTCTCCTCCAGGTTTACTTGTCTGAGCTTCAACCTTCAGGCTCTCATTAAGTAGTTGTTTATATAACACTGCAGTTGCCCTACTACTTTGGTTGGGGCCTACTAACGGTGTCTGCCGTTCCTTGGTGTTCTCCTCCAGGTTTACTTGTCTGAGCTTCAACCTTCAGTGTTATGAACTGGTGGTTTAGGAGCAACATGGGACGTGCTCTGGAGGAGGTGGTACCTGTACTGACCGCAGTTCCTGAGCTTAACACAACACTAGAAGTAGCCGTGGGATGTTCCTGTCACTCCCTAGACACCTCGTCACAGCCGGAGGACTAACTTCCCCTAAAGATAGAAACAGGAAAGCTATCTTGCCTCAGAGAAAATCCCCAAAGGATAGGACAGCCCCCCACAAATATTGACTGAGTGGAGAGGGAAATTACATACGCAGAATGAAACCAGGATGTAGCAAAGAGGCCAGTCTATCTAGATAAATAGAACAGGACAGAATACTGTGCGGTCAGTATTAAAACCTAGTAAAATCCACCCCAGAGTTTACAAAAATCTCCACACCTGACTAAAGGTGTGGAGGGTAAATCTGCTTCCCAGAGCTTCCAGCTTAACTGAATAAATCCATACTGACAAGCTGGACTAGAAAAAAACATAGAAAGTGCAGAAAGATTAAGTCCACAACAAGTGGACTGCAAAAGAACAAAACAAGGACTTATGTTTGCTGAACTGGTCAGAATATCAGGGAAATCCAAGCAGAGATGTGAATCCAACCAGGAACCTTTGAATACTGGCACAGGCTGAAGGATAAAACCAGGCTAAATAGCCGAGCCAGAAAACAATCAGTGGAAGCAGCTGCTGACTACTAAATCCAAGGAGCAGCAGTACCACTTAAAACCACAGGAGGGAGCCCAAGAGCAGAACTCACAACAGTACCCCCTCCTTGAGGAGGGGTCACCGAACCCTCACCAGAGCCCCCAGGCCGAGCCAAGTGAAAAGCACGAACCAAATCGGCGGCATGGACATCAGAGGCAACAACCCAAGAATTATCCTCCTGGCCATAACCCTTCCACTTGACAAGATACTGAAGCCTCCGCCTCGAAAAACGAGAATCCAAAATTTTCTCCACCACATATTCCAACTCCCCATCAACCAACACCGGGGCAGGAGGATCAACAGAGGGAACAACGGGCACCACATATCTCCGCAGCAAAGATCTATGGAAAACATTATGGATGGCAAAAGAGGCTGGAAGGGCCAAAGGAAAAGATACCGGATTGATAATCTCAGAAATCTTATAAGGACCAATAAACCGAGGCTTGAACTTAGGGGAAGAAACCTTCATAGGAACATGAGAAGATAACCAGACTAAATCCCCCACCCGAAGCCGGGGACCAACACACCGACGGCGGTTAGCAAAACATTGAGCCTTTTCCTGAGACAACGTCAAATTATCTACCACATGAGTCCAAATCTGCTGTAACCTGTCCATTACAGAATCCACACCAGGACAATCAGAAGGCTCAACCTGCCCCGAAGAAAAACGAGGATGAAAACCAAAATTACAAAAGAAAGGCGAAACCAAAGTAGCCGAACTAGCCCGATTATTAAGGGCAAACTCGGCCAACGGCAAGAAAGCCACCCAATCATCCTGATCAGCAGACACAAAGCATCTCAAATAGGTTTCCAAGGTCTGATTAGTTCGCTCAGTTTGGCCATTTGTCTGAGGATGAAACGCCGAAGAAAAAGACAAATCAATGCCCATCCTAGCACAAAAGGCCAGCCAAAACCTAGAAACAAACTGGGAACCTCTGTCAGACACAATATTCTCCGGAATGCCATGCAAACGAACCACATGCTGAAAAAACAATGGAACCAAATCAGAGGAGGAAGGCAATTTAGGCAAAGGTACCAAATGGACCATTTTAGAGAACCGGTCACAAACCACCCAGATAACAGACATCTTCTGGGAAACAGGAAGATCCGAAATAAAATCCATGGAAATATGCGTCCAGGGCCTCTCAGGGACCGGCAAAGGCAAAAGCAACCCACTAGCGCGGGAACAGCAAGGCTTGGCCCGGGCACAAGTCCCACAGGACTGCACAAAAGAACGCACATCCCGCGACAAGGAAGGCCACCAAAAGGACCTAGCAACCAAATCTCTGGTACCAAAAATCCCAGGATGACCAGCCAACACCGAACAATGAACCTCAGAAATTACCTTACATGTCCATCTATCAGGAACAAACAGCTTCCCCACAGGACAGCGGTCAGGTTTATCAGCCTGAAATTCCTGAAGCACCCGCCGTAAATCAGGGGAGATGGCAGAAAGAATCACCCCTTCCTTAAAGGGCCACTGTCACCCCCCTCCAGCCGTTATAAACTAAAAGAGCCACCTTGTGCAGCAGTAATGCTGCAGTCTAACAAGGTGGCTCTTTTAGTTTTTGATTCATTTATTACCTCAATAAAGCGTTTTAAAAATTGGCCACAAATACCAGATATTGTATCTGGAGGCGGTCCGAATCGTCCTCTATGAATCTCCCAACTGTCGTCACTCTTCTCTTCAGGGGCGATGGTCGCCGCCCCCTTCGTGCTGTTGCTTCTTAAATCCGGTGCCTGCACTGTGCGTGCCTGCCTGGGGCAGGCGCAGTCTTCATTGTCAGTCACAGCTCAGATGCAGGGTGCCTGACTGCGCCTGTGCGGGCAGTGCGGCCACCCTGTTCCTGAGTCCCCGCCCCGCACTGTGTTATTCATTATGCACAGTGCGGGGCTGGGGTTCCTGGGCATGCGCACTGCGCTTGTCAGACGCTCCCCCGGTCCCCCGCCTTCCAGCGTTGTTCTTTGTGGCTGTTCAAAACGTCGGCAATGAAACCTGTATATTCCGGCAATGCTGGAAGGCGGGGGACCGGGGGAGCGTCTGACAAGCGCAGTGCGCATGCCCAGGAACCCCAGCCCCGCACTGTGCATAATGAATAACACAGTGCGGGGATTCAGGAACAGGGTGGCCGCGCTGCCCGCACAGGCGCAGTCAGGCACCCTGCGTCTGAGCTGTGACTGACAATGAAGACTGCGCCTGCCCTAGGCAGGCACGCACAGCGCAGGCGCCGGATTTAAGAAGCAACAGCGCGAAGGGGGCGGCGACCATCGCCCCTGAAGAGAAGAGTGACGGCAGTTGGGAGATTCATAGAGGACGATTCGGACCGCCTCCAGATACAATATCTGGTATTTGTGGCCAATTTTTAAAACGCTTTATTGAGGTAATAAATGAATCAAAAACTAAAAGAGCCACCTTGTTAGACTGCAGCATTACTGCTGCACAAGGTGGCTCTTTTAGTTTATAACGGCTGGAGGGGGGTGACAGTGGCCCTTTAAGAATGCCAACCGGCTCAAGGACTCCAGGAGAATCAGGCAAAAAACTCCTAGAGAGGGCATCAGCCTTAACATTCTTAGATCCCGGAAGATACGAGACCACAAAATCAAAACGGGAGAAAAACAGGGACCATCGAGCCTGTTTAGGGTTCAGCCGCTTGGCCGACTCGAGGTAAATCAGATTCTTATGATCGGTCAAGACCACAACGAGGTGCTTGGCTCCCTCAAGCCAATGTCGCCACTCCTCAAATGCCCACTTCATGGCCAACAACTCCCGATTGCCGACATCATAATTGCGCTCCGCAGGCGAAAACTTTCTGGAAAAAAAAAAGCACACGGTTTCATCAAAGAACCATCAGAACTCCTCTGAGACAAAACGGCCCCTGCCCCAATCTCAGAAGCGTCAACCTCAACCTGAAAAGGAAGAGAAACATCCGGCTGACGCAACACAGGGGCAGAAGTAAATCGGCGTTTAAGCTCCTGAAAGGCCTCAACAGCTGCAGAGGACCAATTCGTCACATCAGCGCCTTTCTTCGTCAAATCGGTCAGGGGCTTAACCACACTGGAAAAGTTGGCAATGAAACGGCGATAAAAATTAGCAAAGCCCAAAAATTTCTGAAGACTTCACAGATGTGGGTTGAATCCAGTCATGAATGGCTTGGACCTTAACAGAATCCATTTCTATAGACGAGGGAGAAAAAATAAAACCCAAAAAAGAGACCTTCTGAACTCCAAATAGGCACTTAGACCCCTTCACAAATAAAGCATTATCACGAAGGATCTGGAATACCATCCTGACCTGCTTCACATGAGACTCCCAATCATCGAAAAAAATCAAAATATCATCCAAATACACAATCATGAATTTATCAAGATAATTGCGGAAAATATCATGCATGAAGGACTGAAATACAGAAGGAGCATTAGAGAGCCCGAAAGGCATCACAAGGTATTCAAAATGGCCTTCGGGCGTATTAAATGCAGTTTTCCATTCGTCACCCTGTTTAATACGAACAAGATTATATGCCCCTCGAAGGTCAATCTTAGTAAACCAACTAGCCCCCTTGACCCGAGCAAACAAATCAGAAAGCAAAGGTAAAGGGTATTGAAATTTGACCGTGATCTTATTAAGAAGGCGATAATCAATACAGGGTCTCAAGGAGCCATCCTTCTTGGCAACAAAAAAGAATCCCGCTCCCAATGGTGAGGAAGACGGCCGAATATGCCCCTTCTCCAAAGACTCCTTAACATAACTCCGCATGGCGGCATGCTCTGGCACAGACAAATTTAAAAGACGGCCCTTAGGGAACTTACAGCCAGGAATCAAGTTAATAGCACAATCACAGTCCCTATGTGGAGGAAGGGAACTGGACTTGGGCTCATCAAATACATCCTGGAAATCCGACAAAAACTCAGGAACTTCAGAAGAGGGGGAAGAGGAAATTGGCATCAAAGGAACGTCACTATGTACCCCTTGACAACCCCAACTAGTCACAGACATAGATTTCCAATCCAGCACCAGATTATGTCCCTGTAACCATGGAAAACCCAGTACAACAACATCATGCAAATTATGCAACACCAAAAAACGGCAATCTTCCTGATGTGCTGGAGCCATGCACATGGTCAGCTGAGTCCAATACTGAGGTTTATCCCTTGGCCAACGGTGTGGCATCAATGCCCCTCAAAGGAATAGGGCTCTGCAAAGGCTGCAAGGAAAAACCACAGCGCCTGGCGAATTCCAAATCCATCAAGTTCAGGGCAGCGCCTGAATCCACAAATGCCATGACAGAAAAGGACGATAATGAGCAAATCAAGGTCACAGATAAGAGAAATTTAGGCTGTACAGTACTGATGGTAACAGACCTAGCGACCCTCTTAGTATGCTTAGGGCAATCAGAAATAACGAGCAAAATCACCACAGTAAAAACACAGCCTATACTGGCGTCTGAATCCCTGCCGTTCTGCTCTAGTCAAAATCCTATCACATTGCATAGGCTCAGGACTCTGCTCAGAGGATACTGCCATATGGTGAACAACTTTGCGCTCGCGCAGGCGCCGATCAATCTGAATGGCTATAGACATAGATTCGCTCAAACCAGCAGGCGTGGGGAACCCCACCATAACATCTTTAAGGGCTTCAGAAAGACCCTTTCTGAAAATTGCTGCCAGAGCCTCCTCATTCCATTTAGTGAGCACAGACCATTTTCTAAATTTCTGGCAGTATACTTCTGCCGCTTCCTGACCCTGACACAGGGCCAACAAGGTCTTTTCTGCATGATCCACAGAATTAGGTTCGTCATACAATAATCCGAGCGCTTGAAAAAATGCATCTACATTAAGTAATACCGGATCCCCTGATTCAAGGGAGAATGCCCAGTCCTGAGGGTCACCACGCAGCAGAGAGATGACAATTTTAACCTGCTGAATGGAATCACCAGAAGAACGGGGTTTCAAGGCAAAAAACAATTTGCAGTTATTTTTAAAGTTCAAAAACTTGGATCTGTCCCAAAAAAACAAATCAGGGGTTGGAATTCTAGGCTCTAAAGCCGGAGTCTGGACAACATAATCTTGGATACTCTGTACTCTTGCAGCAAGTTGATCTGTTGAGGGAGGATCTAAATTGATCCTTCACGGTTAACTCAGTGATTTCCAAATTAATCTACAAGGCGTTGCCAGCAACTGAAAATGACCAGACGGAGACTTGTGCCTCTGTATGGGGGATCGAGCAGATCTCTGGCCCCCGTTTTATTGTATTGTACTTTTATCATGTTAGCAAATTCTACTTCAACCAATCAGCATAAGAACACGCTCACAGTTCTTAACCTATAAAAATGCAGGAAAAACTTAACCCATGAGAATACAGAAAAACCGGAAACTACATATATGGTGATATCTTCTTGGCATAGAAAGACACATCTCACAGGTGCCTCAATCTTGTATAGCAATACACCCCCGAATCTATTATCTGGCTCGAGTCAGAAGACTCAAGGTCTTTATACCAATTATAAACCATAGCCTAGTTGAATAACAGGCTTGTGAACAACAAGATAAAGTTACTTCATGGCAGCTGTAACCTTTTACCTAATTGAATAACAGAATTTATCTTTGACTAACAAGAAAATGGAGTAAAAGCACAAAATCGAGAATATTTCATAATTTGTTCCTTCACATTCCCCCTAGATAAATTTTGTTAAGTAATGTCCAGCATCAGAGGTACTATCCCAAGCTCTAAGCTCGAGGGGTACTGGTCTTCACATAACTGGTGCCATGTTACCAGCCATGGCTGTTGCGGCGTACCCGTCCCCCCTGTATACTAGAATTTACGAATAACAATTATTGATAACAGTAGTGGGGATCTTTTGAAGATAGCCATGCTCTTGGCTTCAACATCTTCATCTGGTATCTTTGTGAAATTGGTGTAGAGAAGAGCAGGGGTGGCAACACTTTTGGTATCATCATTAGTTGTCTTAGTGCAGAATTTCCGAATACATACAGAAATACACCAAAGAACAAGTTTTAGTATTACATACATAACAAGGATAAAGGCAACAATATATAACAAAGTTTGCAAGATTCCAGCTATCCAGCCCCCAAGTCCCTCAAACCAATTTGCTGGATTAAGAAAGGAGAAGGTGTCTGCCCACCAACTGTCCTTATTACGGTCATTGTCTTTATCATATTAATCTCTGAGTCTTTGAATATCCTCTAACTTTAACTTCATAGTGCTATTGGGATCTATATAATAACAGCAAGCGGGTCCAATAACCTGACACGTACCACCCTGTGCTGCTGTTAAGTAATCCAATACTACAGTATATTGATTAGTGACTATAATAAATTGGTTTTGGACAACAGTAGTATTAAGTATATCCGATATATCCCAAATTTGATCATCTAGATAGTCTGTGGCCCTAACCAATTTATCCCACATTTGTGTAATCATAGGGTAAATAAAAACAGAACTGACAATTTTATTAGCTATACCCATCTGTACTACTAATCTTTCATGATATTGTACAAACTTATTATTCAAGGATATTGGGGAATTTAGGCTGTCCCATGCGGTTACCAATATTATTATATGGCAATACAAAAAAACAAAACATTATGTCCTCTTATTTGCTACTAGTCTGTTTGACCAGCGTGCATTGCGATGCGTAGATCCATGTCGGCCTTCCTTCCAGCTTTACTGACAGAATGAGGAGGACTTGGTAGGGACCGTCATACAAGGGTTCTAGTCCGTGTTTTCTGACATGGCTTTTCACGACCACGAAACCACCAGACTTTAAATTGTGACAAGTGTCGGTTTCTGCTGAATCTAGAAGGGAAGAAGAAACTAAAACATAGATGTTAGCAAGATCTTTACTAAGCTGAATAACATATTGAACAGTACGGTCAGTTTCTTCTGACAACTATTGAAGCTGGAAATTTGCAACTCGGGGCCTAACACTAAACAGTATCTCATATGGGGACAGGCTTTGCCTTAGGGGTAGTACGAATGTGGTACAGTACAATGGGTAAGAGCCCTGGCCATGGAGCCATAGTCTCCTGCATCATTTTGGTCAATTGTCCCTTCAGTGTGCCATTCAGCCTCTCAACTTTCCCACTGGATTGTGGATAGTACAGAGTATGGAGGGCTACAGTGGATCCAAGCATTATCAAAACCTGATACACATGAGAAGAAAAGGCCGGGCCTTGGTCACTTTCGACGACTTCTGGAACACTATATCTGCCTATAACTTCCATCACCAGTTTCTTCACTGTAGTCTTTGCAGTCATGTTGGTAACGGGGAATGCTTCCGGCCAACTGGAGAACATGTCGACAACCACCAGACAATATTCATACCTTCCAGACTTAGGCAACGTGATGTGGTCCACCTGGAGCCTTTGGAAATGATAGTCGGGCTTAGCAAGGTGCTTCGAGGGTACACATTGAAGTTGACCGGGATTGCAGGTCTGACAGATATTACATGGACGGTTGAGTGCTGTCAGGACTGTAGAAATACCTGGAGCCCAGTAGAATTTTTGTACATTTTTTTCCTCGATGTGTGGGCCCATGTGCCCACGTGGCAATAGCAGGGTACATCCGCTTAGGGAGACACACAAGTTGGTCCTTTTTCCAGAGACCATTGTCCATACGTGCTCCATCAGCCTTCCACTGCTTCACTTCTTCCTTTGGGGACATTCTCTGCATCGTCATTAAGCGGTCTCGTGGGGTCCGACAGAAAACTTCAGTCTGGCGTAGATCATCAGGTTCCTGTAGAGTCAGTGTTTCTTGTAACTGTTTACGCTGAGAGCGTGTGGTCACCATAGTTGGTATGGTCTGTTCAACGGGTAGGAGAGCAGCAGCTTTTGCTTGCATATCCACAAAGGCGTTACCAACAGTGTGTGGACTTTTCCTAGGACCGTGCACCTTAACTTTGATAATGGCCACCTGGGTAGGTAATTTGATTGAGTCCATGAGGGTTTTAACAGCTTCAGCATTCTTCACTGGAGTCCCAGCGGTAGTAATAAACCCTCGATTGGCCCATAGGGCTCCGAAATCATGAGCAATACCAAATGCATACTGTGAGTCCATGTATATATTAGCCTGCCTGTCTTTGGTCAGAACACATGCAGTAGACAGAGCCTGAAGTTTTGCTTCTTGTGCTGACAGTGAGGGAGGGAGGGAGTGCAGCTTCGTGCACTACAGTATCTTCCGTAGTAACAGCGTATCCGGAATTGCGTATGTGGAATCTGCCAAAATCAGCATATCTTAAACCGTCTTCCAGGGCATTGTAGAGAGGTTGCATTATGCGGGATGCGTCCGGTATCCACTGACGACAATAAGTACATAGTCCAAGAAAACGGTGGAGTTCAGTCTCATCTTTTGGAAAAGGAAGGGAGCTGATGGCTATTTTTCTTTCTTTTGCGAGGTGTCTGGCACCCTGAAGGAGACAGTGACCCAAAAATATCACTTGACCAAGGCAGAACCGAAGTTTCGAGGCCGAAACCCGACAGTTCAGATCTGCCAGATACTTGAGGAGTGGCAACAATGGCTTCCTGCTCTGTTCGTGCACACAACAAAAGATCAGCCACATACTGAAGCAGCGTGACATAGGGGTGATTTAACTGACAGGGTAAAAAGACACTCGCCCATATTTTTTGCAAACTGATTGGGACTATTTTGGGCCCCTTGTGGCATAACTGTCCACATCAATTGTCATCCCTGATAAGTGAATGCAAACAGAAACTGGCAAGACATCGGCGAGGTCAATGACTGTGAACCAAGCAGCATCCTGAGGTATCTGGGACAAAAAAGAGTATGTGGATTAGGCACCGGAGTTTCTAGAACAGTAACTGCATTAACTGCCCATAGACCTTGTACCAACCGGTACATAGGGGGTTGGCCGAGTGGGGGCTTTTCTTAACGGGAAACAAGGGTGTGTTACATGGGGAAACACAGGGTACCAGGGCACCATTATCGAGTAACATTTGTATTTGTCCCTTGAGGCCCCACTCCTGATCATGTTTCAAAGGGTATTGATGGACTTTGGGAAAAGGGGCACCAGGTTTGAGAAACACTTTTACTGGCTCTACAGGCATTATTGGGGGAGAATCTGGGTCTATCAGGACCATCATAACCGTAGGAAGGGCATGTAGGATACACATCTCATTATGTTCATCTGCATAGGGGTTATATAACGTAAGGACCATCTGACCATCATCTTGGAATTGTATTCTGGAGCGGAACTGTGATAATAAATCTGCCCCCAGTAAATTTACCGGACATATGGGAGAGATTAGAAACTGAGCAGTAACCTCAGGGAAAGGGTCCCACCGGGATAGGTTTTATAAGAGTATATTTATTGGGTCTGCCATCTACACCAATTAAAACAAGCTCTTGATCTGAGAATTGACATGGCGGAGCTGGGGAGTGAGATTCCCAGACATAGGGTTAAAAGGAATATTTTAGTATGAGACTGGATTTGTGTACGGTGGGAGGAGGGCAAGAGCTGGAGTCTGTTACGTGGGCCACTGATAATGCGTCCTTGCAGCTGTGTGTGGGGGCTAGAGAGCGAGTAAGAATTGCTGCGGCTGCTGATTTAACCTTTAATTTCTTTGCCGATGTAGAGTGGGTTAAGTTCTTCTGAAAACTTTGTACTACTTTTTTTTTCAATGCATCGTCTGGAATGGAGATCTCAATATCGGGTCTGACTGACATTATTGCCTCTTTCAATTCAGATTTAAGGCCGGACATTAACACTGCCACAAAAAGGTGTGAATAGGCTTTTTGTTACAATAAGAATCCCAGATCTTTAAATACTACCATAAGACGCCCATAGAACTTCTCGGCAGTCCACGATATATTGGTACCTTGGGGTTAAGGGGCATAGGGCTTACAGTCGGGAGTAGAGGCTTAATTTCCTGGGGAGGGACCATATCATCTAGCAGGGAGACCCCCAATGTCCCAAATTTTTGATTGTTTGCTTTCCTGACACATTAATCTCAGTCACTTTCTTAGTTCCTTCTTGCACCACAAAACATCCAGTTTTTTGTCATAGTAATAGACAACTTTCCTTTTTCAACGTAATTCACTTCCTCTGTTGATCCTCAATTTACTATATATCAACCACTCAACTTGAAGCAGGTAAATCTTTTACCAATCTTTCAATTACACTGATAACCAAACAATCACTTACAAGTTTCCTTCTAAAACTAGGCACTATATTTCACTTTCAATTTCCAATTTTAACGTATAATATTTCTTTGTACTTCAAAACAATATTGTCGCTTTAAACAAAACACAGATCTACAAGCGCGTACTACACACCAAGAAAATACAGAGAAACCCAGAGCGCAACCACGCGCCCCCTCCCCACCAGAAACACAGAGATAAGAAAATCACAGCATTCCTCAACAGAGAAAGCAGAAAACAATAGAGCAGCTGTCTGACCCCTCCCATCGGGTATCTTAGAGATAAACACAGAAACGGAATACAGCAGTTCTCAGACTTAATTTCTACAAAACCTTCATCACACAATTCACATACCAGATTGAGAATATTTTCCCTGCATTCCTGACAGATTTCTTTCCCTGTCTTTGGGCTAACAATATAAAATTCATCACACAAATTCAAAGTCTTCTTTTTGTTCCACGGAAACATGATTCACCTTTTGAGCTAAATATCCTTACTTGTCGTGCACAATACCGACGGCCTTATGGTTTTGTTCCACTGGGTCTCTCTGTCCCCCACTGGGACAACCCAAAAACGCAGTACTCAGTGAAAGGAGGAGGGCGTCTTAGACTTCCCTCCGGACACCTCTGGATATATACTGTATACTTCTTTATATTCCTGAGTTACGCATCCTACCCAATCTTCGATCACCTCACCGCGCCTGATTCTAACAGTGATCAGGAATTAAGGATATTTTGACTGTAAAGAGAATTACATCACTGGTCAATCCGGGGTGTCCGTCCCTTATGAGGTACGGTTCGAGCACTGGGCTGCCAGTGGAACTACACCTCTATATGATTCCACCCAAAAATCACCCCACCATCGGGGACAAACCTCAGATCCTCTTTCCAGCAACAAACACAGGAAAACCACACCAAACGGTCAGTCTGGACAGTATAACTGCCAACTTACCGTGGGTGTTGTGGGGGATGATCAGTCCCAATTTTCCAGTGCCTGTGTCTGGTCCGAGGGTCCTTTGTCTTGTCCTCCGGGGGGCAGAGGCGTTCCTGCTTGGGGCCCCACGTTCTCGGGCGCCAACTGTTGAGGGAGGATCTAAATTGATCCTTCACGGTTAACTCAGTGATTTCCAAATTAATCTACAAGGCGTTGCCGGCAACTGAAAATGACCAGACGGAGACTTGTACCTCTGTATGGGGGATCGAGCAGATCTCTGGCCCCCGTTTTATTGTATTGTACTTTTATCATGTTAGCAAATTCTACTTCAACCAATCAGCATAAGAACACGCTCACAGTTCTTAACCTATAAGACTGCAGGAAAAACTTAACCCATGAGAATACAGAAAAACCGGAAACTACATATATGGTGATATCTTCTTGGCATAGAAAGACATCTCACAGGTGCCTCAATCTTGTATAGCAATACACCCCCGAATCTATTATCTGGCTCGAGTCAGAAGACTCAAGGTCTTTATACCAATTATAAACCATAGCCTAGTTGAATAACAGGCTTGTGAACAACAAGATAAAGTTACTTCATGGCAGCTGTAACCTTTTACCTAATTAAATAACAGAATTTATCTTTGACCAACAAGAAAATGGAGTCAAAGCACAAAATGGAGAATCTTTCATAATTTGTTCCTTCACAGATCCACACGAGAAAACAAACACTGAACATCCATGCCCGCGCCAAAATCCTGAACCACCCAGAGATTAAGAGGAAAAAAAACACAAAACAGACTGCAGAAAAAAAATGGCTCAGAACTTCCTTTTCCTTCTTTTGAGATGCATCCAATTCATTCTTGGCCAGTTGTACTGTTATGAACTGGTGGTTTAGGAGCAACATGGGACATGCTCTGGAGGAGGTGGTACCTGTACTGACCGCAGTTCCTGAGCTTAACACAACACTAGAAGTAGCCGTGGGATGTTCCTGTCACTCCCTAGACACCTCGTCACAGCCGGAGGACTAACTTCCCCTAAAGATAGAAACAGGAAAGCTATCTTGCCTCAGAGAAAATCCCCAAAGGATAGGACAGCCCCCCACAAATATTGACTGTGAGTGGAGAGGGAAATGACATACGCAGAATGAAACCAGGATGTAGCAAAGGAGGCCAGTCTAGCTAGATAAATAGAACAGGACAGAATACTGTGCGGTCAGTATTAAAACCTAGTAAAATCCACCCCAGAGTTTACAAAAATCTCCACACCTGACTAAAGGTGTGGAGGGTAAATCTGCTTCCCAGAGCTTCCAGCTTAACTGAATAAATCCATACTGACAAGCTGGACTAGAAAAAAACATAGAAAGTGCAGAAAGATTAAGTCCACAACAAGTGGACTGCAAAAGAACAAAACAAGGACTTATCTTTGCTGAACTGGTCAGAATATCAGGGAAATCCAAGCAGAGATGTGAATCCAACCAGGAACCTTTGAATACTGGCACAGGCTGAAGGATAAAACCAGGCTAAATAGCCGAGCCAGAAAACAATCAGTGGAAGCAGCTGCTGACTACTAAATCCAAGGAGCAGCAGTACCACTTAAAACCACCGGAGGGAGCCCAAGAGCAGAACTCACAAAAGTGCCACTTACAACCACCGGAGGGAGCCCAAGAGCGGAATTCACAACACTTCAGGCTCTCATTAAGTAGTTGTTCATATAACACTGCAATTGCCCTACTACTTTGGTTGGGGCCTACTAACGGTGTCTGCCATTCCTTGGTGTTCTCCAGGTTTACTTGTCTGAGCTTCAACCTTCAGGCTCTCATTAAGTAGTTGTTTATATAACACTGTAGTTTCCCTACTACTTTGGTTGGGGCCTAATAACAGTGTCTGCCATTCCTTGTCTTCCTCCAGGTTTACTTGTCTGAGCTTCAACCTTCAGGCTCTCATTAAGTAGTTGTTTATATAACACTGCAGTTGCCCTACTACTTTGGTTGGGGCCTACTAACGGTGTCTGCCGTTCCTTGGTGTTCTCCTCCAGGTTTACTTGTCTTAGCTTCAACCTTCAGGCTCTCATTAAGTAGTTGTTTATATAACACTGCAGTTGCCCTACTAGTTTGGTTGGGGCCTTCTAACGGTGTCTGCCGCTCCTGGGTTTCCTCCTGTTTGGTTTTCTTGAGCTTCAACCTTCAGGCTCTCATTAGGTAGTTGTTAATGTAACACTGCAGTTGGCCTACTAGTTTGGTTGGGGCCTAGTAATGGTGTCTGCCGCTGCTTGGTGTTCTCCTCCACTGAACAAAGCAGTGCCGCCTGTTTCCTACAGTTACCAATTTAGAACTGCATTTAGCCTAGTTACTTATTTGGGCCTACTCACTGTGTCAGCCTCTCATTACAGTTGTCCTCCACTGAACAAAGCAATGCCGCCTGGTTAGACCTGTTACCAATTTTGAACTGCATTTAGCCCACTTTATTATTTGGGCCTATATCTGTGTTTCCTCCGCATCCTGCCCATTGCCCAGCCAGTGCTAGATGAGTCTGCTGATACATTGACCCAGACCACTACATTCCCCTTGCACGCTACACAGGCAGAATCTGACCCTGCTGAAAGTCAGGTTCCCCTTCCCGCATACTATACCACCTTACACGGGGACAAAGAGGAAGGTGCAGATGAAAGTACAGGTTCCTTCATCAGGTGGGGGGGCATACTAGTTGGCGACATCACTGGCACAGGGCCCCTCATAGTACGCAAAAGTGTCACTGCCGGTGGGAGGCGCCCCCGCCGTGCAAACACACCGCCGTGCTTTGAGAGGCCCTGTGCCAGTGCCAATGCGAACGAGTGGCCCCCCCTGCTTGCTCAGAATCACAGCACTTGCAAAGTTGAAATACTTACCTCTCCCTGCTCCACTGCCGTGATGTGGTCCACGTTTCCTGGGCCCACTAAATACTTGAACCAGCCCTACCCCCCACAACTTTAGCCAAATGACCCCCAATTTCCAATGCCTAACTATTATTATAAAGTAAATTAAGATTGACAAGCTTCAGTAACAAGAATGGATGTTTTTACCATTAAAATGGGCACTGTAGGTGTTTTCCTGGCCCCCCACTCACTGCCGACTATGCTTCCCCATTGACTTGCATTGGGTTTCGTCTTTCCGTCGATCCCTGACTTTTCGCGATAATCGGCAGATTGCACTCGACTCGACTTTTGAGATAGTCGGGTTTCGCAAAACCCGACTCGACCCCAAAAAAGTAAAAGTTGCTCAACCCTAGTGAGGACGATGAAACCCGTAGAAATGAGAGGCTTGGAGAGTGAGTGTATATACGTCACCTCACCCTACATACTGAACTGTGGGGTACATGTTTTTTCTATTAGTCACCTACTGACTAACCTTCAGGGGGTGAATTATGGGTATAGTTTTACATTTAGAATTAATAACGTTTAATTTTATCCTTTTGTCAGCAAACATGAGGAATGACAAGAGACAACCCCTTTAAGAAGATTAAGTTTTGGTTAAAACTATTCCAACATTATGAACATAAAAAAGGCTTCTCCCCTATGTGACGTCTCTGATGTTTATTAACAGTTGATTTCCAAGTAAAATATTTCCCACATTAAGGAAACGAAAAAGAGTTCTCCTCTGTGTGACTGTACTGATGTTTAACAAGAAGCTGTTTCCATTTAAAACATTTCCCACATTCTGAACAGGAAAAAGGCTTCTCCCCTGTATGAGTTCTCTGGTGACTAACTAGATTCTCTTTCCGGTAAAAACATTTCCCACATTCTGAACAGGAAAAAGGCTTCTCATCTGTGTGAGTTCTCTGGTGACTAACTAGATTCCCTTTATGGTAAAAACATTTCCCACATTCTGAACAGGAAAAAGGCTTCTCATCTGTGTGAGCTTTCTTCTGGTGACTAACAAGAAGCGACTTGCAGTTAAAACATTTCCCACATTCTGAACAGGAAAAAGGTTTCTCCCCTGTGTGGGTTCTTTGATGGCTAACAAGATGTGATTTCCGGATAAAACATTTCCCACATTCTGAACAGGAAAAAGGCTTCTCCCCTGTGTGAGCTCTCTGGTGAGTAACAAGCACCGATTTATCTGAAAAACATTTCCCACATTCTGAACAGGAAAAAGGCTTCTCCCCTGTGTGGGTTCTTTGATGGCTAACAAGATATGATTTCCGGATAAAACCTTTCCCACATTCTGAACAGGAAAAAGGCTTCTGTGCTGTGTGATTTCTCTGGTGGCTAACTAGACTCCCTTTCAGTCTAAAACATTTCCCACATTCTGAACAGGAAAAAGGCTTCTCCCCTGTGTGAATTCTACGGTGATTAACCAAATCTGCTTTCTGGTTAAAACATTTCCCACAATCTGAACAGGAAAAAGGCTTCTCCCCTGTATGAGTTCTCTGGTGACTAACTAGAAGCGATTTCCAGTTAAAACATTTCTCACATTCTGGACATGAAAAAGGCTTCTCCCCTGTGTGACTTCTCTGATGTCTAACAAGAAGCGCTTTGTGTTTAAAACATTTCCCACATTCTGAACAGGAAAAAGGCATCTCCCCTGTATGAGTTCTCTGGTGACTATCTAGAATCCCTTTCTGGTTAAAACATTTCCCACATTCTGAACAGGAAAAAGGCTTCTCCCCTGTGTGAATTCTATGGTGATTAACCAAATATGATTTATGGATAAAACATTTCCCACATTCTGAACAGGAAAAGGGCTTCTCCCCTGTATGAGTTCTCTGGTGAATAACTAGACTCCATTTCTGGGTAAAACATTTCCCACATTCTGAACATGAAAATGACTTCTTTGCTTTAGGAGCAGTTTGTTTTTTAATGCCTTTTTTGTGACTTTGATTTTCCTTAGTAGTCAGTAATGAATCAGAAGATGGGACCTGTTTCATAGGATCGGATGACAGATCTTTGCTGTGAATGGATGTCGATATATCTGGAGTAACAGCAGTCACTTTAGTTGTATCTTGTAGGATCTCAAGATTATCAGATTTAAAAATTGAAGAGGTCAGCTGTCCCTCTGATCTCCTGGTACAGTCATCTGCCAAGACAAAAAACATATTTTTTTTTTTTTTTAATAAAATATCCTTGAGTTTTATATTTTTGAACATTTCTACTTAACCCCTTAAGCCCGTATGACGTACTATCCCGTCGAGGTGGGGTGGGCCTTAATTCCCGGTGACGGGATAGTACGTCATACGCGATCGGCCGCGCTCACGGGGGGAGCGCGGCCGATCGCGGCCGGGTGTCGGCTGCATATCGCAGCTGACATCCGGCACTATGTGCCAGGAGCGGTCACGGACCGCCCCCGGCACATTAACCCCCGGCACACCGCGATCAAACATGATCGCGGTGTACCGGCGGTACAGGGAAGCATCGCGCAGGGAGGGGGCTCCCTGCGGGCTTCCCTGAGACGATCGGTACAAGGTGATGTACTCACCTCGTACCGAACGTCTTCTCCCTGCAGGCCCCGGATCCAAAATGGCCGAGGGGCTGTATCCGGGTCCTGCAGGGAGCACTTCCGGGTCGGAGCAGGCTGCAGATGAAAGCTGCAGCCTGCACGGCTGTAAGTGAGATCGGAGATCTCACAGAGTGCTGTGCACACTGTGAGATCAGCGATCTGTGATGTCCCCCCCTGGGACAAAGTAAAAAAAAAAATTTCCACATGTGTAAAAAAAAAAAAAAAAAAAATTCCTAAATAAATAATAATAAAAAAAAAAATATTATTCCCATAAATACATTTCTTTATCTAAAAAAAACAAACAAAAACAATAAAAGTACACATATTTAGTATCGCCGCGTCCGTAACGACCCAACCTATAAAACTGGCCCACTAGTTAACCCCTTCAGTAAACACCGTAAGAAAAAAAAAAAAAAAAACGAGGCAAAAAACAACGCTTTATTACCATACCGCCGAACAAAAAGTGGAATAACACGCGATCAAAAAGACGGATATAAATAACCATGGTACCACTGAAAACGTCATATTGTCCCGCAAAAAACGAGCTGCCATACAGCATCATCAGCAAAAAAATTAAAAAGTTATAGTCCTCAGAATAAAGCGATGCCAAAATAATTATTTTTTCTATAAAATAGTTTTTATCGTATAAAAGCGTCAAAACATAAAAAAATGATATAAATGAGGTATCGCTGTAATCGTACTGACCCGAAGAATAAAACTGCTTTATCAATTTTACCAAACGCGGAACGGTATAAACGCCTCCCCCAAAAGAAATTCATGAATAGCTGGTTTTTGGTCTTTCTGCCTCACAAAAATCGGAATAAAAAGCGATCAAAAACTGTCACGTGTCCGAAAATGTTACCAATAAAAACGTCAACTCGTCCCGCAAAAAACAAGACCTCACATGACTCTGTGGACCAAAATGTGGAAAAATTATAGGTCTCAAAATGTGGAGACGCAAAAACTTTTTTGCTATAAAAAGCGTCTTTTAGTCTGGTTTCACACTTGCGTTTTTATCTGCATGCGTTTTTTAAAAAAACCGCATGTGTGAAAAAATGCATGTAAACGCGGTAAAACGCATGCGTTTTTATAGAAAAACACAAGAAAACAAGAAAAAAACAAAAAACCCTAACCCTACCCCTAACCTGAAATACGTGGCACTGAAATACGTGGCACTGAAATATACGTTTATATACGTATATACGTATATAAGTGCCACGATATTTCAGTGGCCACGTATATAAGTGCCACGTATTTAAGTGCCACGTATTTCAGTGCCACGTATTTCAGTGCCACGTATTTCAGTGCCACGTATTTCAGTGCCACGTATTTCAGTGCCACGTATTTCAGTGCCACGTATTTACGTGCCACGTATTTACGTGCCACGTATTTCAGTGCCACGTATTTACGTGCCACGTATTTTTCAGTGCCTGAAATACGTGGCACTGAAATACGTGGCACTGAAATTCGTGGCACTGAAATTCGTGGCACTGAAATATCGTGGCACTGAAATATCGTGGCACTGAAGTATTTACGTGCCACGTATTTTTCAGTGCCTGAAATACGTGGCACTGAAATACGTGGCACTGAAATACGTGGCACTGAAATATCGTGGCACTGAAATACGTGGCACTGAAATACGTGGCACTGAAATACGTGGCACTTAAATACGTGGCTCTTAAATACGTGGCACTTATATACGTGGCACTTATGACTGTCAGAAAATGTTCAGTAAACGGTTAGGGGTGAGGTTAGGGGTAGGGTTTCAGGTAGAATTGGGGAGCTTCCACTGTTCAGGCACATCAGGGGCTCTCCAAACACGACATGGCGTCCAATCTCAATTCCAGCCAATTCTGCGTTGAAAAAGTAAAACAGTGCTCCTTCCCTTCCGAGCTCTCCCGTGCGTCCAAAAAGGGGTTTACCTCAACATATGGGGTATCAGCGTACTAGGGACAAATTGAACAACAACTTCTGGGGTCCAAGTTCTCTTGTTATCCTTGGGAAAATAAAAATTTGGGGGGCTAAAAATCATTTTTGTGGGAAAAAAAATATGTTTTATTTTCACGGCTCTGCGTTGTAAACTGTAGTGAAACACTTGGGGGTTCAAAGTTCTCACAACACATCTAGATAAGTTCCTTGGGAGGTCTAGTTTCCAATATGGGGTCACTTGTGGGGGGTTTGTACTGTTTGGGTACATCAGGGGCTCTGCAAATGCAACGTGACGCCTGCAGACCAATCCATTTAAGTCTGCATTCCAAATGGCGCTCCTTCCCTTCCGAGCTCTGTCATGCGCCCAAACAGTGGTTCCCCCCCACATAGGGGGTATCAGCGTACTCAGGACAAATTGGACAACAACTTTTAGGGTCCAATTTATCCTGATACCCTTGTGAAAATACAAAACTGGGGGCTAAATTTCATTTTTGTGAAAAAAAAAAAAAAATAATATTTTCACGGCTCTGCGTTATAAACTGTAGTGAAACACTTGGGGGTTCAAAGTTCTCACAACACATCTAGATAAGTTCCTTGGGAGGTCTAGTTTCCAATATGGGGTCACTTGTGGGGGGTTTGTACTGTTTGGGTACATCAGGGGCTCTGCAAATGCAACGTGACGCCTGCAGACCAATCCATTTAAGTCTGCATTCCAAATGGCGCTCCTTCCCTTCCGAGCTCTGTCATGCGCCCAAACAGTGGTTCCCCCCCACATAGGGGGTATCAGCGTACTCAGGACAAATTGGACAACAACTTTTAGGGTCCAATTTATCCTGATACCCTTGTGAAAATACAAAACTGGGGGCTAAATTTCATTTTTGTGAAAAAAAAATAAAAATAATATTTTCACGGCTCTGCGTTATAAACTGTAGTGAAACACTTGGGGGTTCAAAGTTCTCACAACACATCTAGATAAGTTCCTTGGGGGGTCTAGTTTCCAATATGGGGTCACTTGTGGGGGGTTTGTACTGTTTGGGTACATCAGGGGCTCTGCAAATGCAACGTGACGCCTGCAGACCAATCCATTTAAGTCTGCATTCCAAATGGCGCTCCTTCACTTCCGAGCTCTGTCATGCGCCCAAACAGTGGTTCCCCCCCACATAGGGGGTATCAGCGTACTCAGGACAAATTGGACAACAACTTTTATGGTCCAATTTATCCTGATACCCTTGTGAAAATACAAAACTTGGGGGCTAAAAAATCATTTTTGTGAAAAAAAAAAATATTTTTATTTTCACGGCTCTGCGTTATAAACTGTAGTGAAACACTTGGGGGTTCAAAGCTCTCAAAACACATCTAGATAAGTTCCTTAGGGGGTCTACTTTCCAAAATGGTGTCACTTGTGGGGGGGTTTAATGTTTAGGCACATCAGGGGCTCTCCAAACGCAACATGGCATCCCATCTTAATTCCAGTCAATTTTGCATTGAAAAGTAAAATAGCGCTTCTTCCCTTCTGAGCTCTGCTATGCACCCAAACAATGGTTTACACCCACATATGGGGTATCGTCGTACTCAGGACAAATTGCACAACAACTTTTGTGGTCTAATTTCTTCTCTTACCCTTGGGGAAATAAAAAAATGGGGGTGAAAAGATCATTTTTGTGAAAAAATATGATTTTTTATTTTTACGGCTCTGCATTATAAACTTCTGTGAAGCACTTGTTGGGTCAAAGTGCTCAACACACATCTAGATAAGTTCCTTAAGGGGTCTACTTTCCAAAATGGTGTCACTTGTTAGGGGTTTCAATGTTTAGGCACATCAAGGGCTCTCTAAATGCAACATGGCGTCCCATCTCAATTCCAGTCAATTTTGCATTGAAAAGTCAAATGGCGCTCCTTCCCTTCCGAGCTCTGCCCTGCGCCCAAACAATGGTTTACACCCACATATGGGGTATCAGCGTACTCAGGACAAATTGCACAACAATTTTTGGGGTCCAATTTCTTCTCTCACCCTTGGGAAAATAAAAAATTGGGGGTGAAAAGATCATTTTTGTGAAAAAATATGATTTTTTATTTTTACGGCTTTGCATTATAAACTTCTGTAAAGCACTTGTTGGGTCAAAGTGCTCACCACACATCTAGATAAGTTCCTTAGGGGGTCTACTTTCCAAAATGGTGTCACTTGTTAGGGGTTTCAATGTTTAGGCACATCAGGGGCTCTCCAAATGCAACATGGCGTCCCATCTCAATTCCAGTCAATTTTGCATTGAAAAGTCAAATGGCGCTCCTTTGCTTCCAAGCTCTGCCATGCGCCCAAACTGTGGTTTACCCCCACATATGGGGTATCAGCGTACTCAGGACAAATTGTACAACAACTTTTGGGGTCTATTTTCTCCTGTTACCCTTGGTAAAATAAAACAAATTGGAGCTGAAATAAATTTTGTGTGAAAAAAAGTTAAATGTTCATTTTTATTTAAACATTCCAAAAATTCCTGTGAAACACCTGAAGGGTTAATAAACTTCTTGAAAGTGGTTTTGAGTACCTTGAGGGGTGCAGTTTTTAGAATGGTGTCACACTTGGGTATTTTCTATCATATAGACCCGTCAAAATGACTTCAAATGAGATGTGGTCCCTAAAAAAAAATGGTGTTGTAAAAATGAGAAATTGCTGGTCAACTTTTAACCCTTATAACTCCGTCACAAAAAAAAATTTTGGTTCCAAAATTGTGCTGATGTAAAGTAGACATGTGGAAAATGTTATTTATTAAGTATTTTGTGTGACATATGTCTGTGATTTAAGGGCATAAAAATTCAAAGTTGGAAAATTGCGAAATTTTCCAAATTTTCGCCAAATATTCGTTTTTTTCACAAATAAACGCAAGTTATATCGAACAAATTTTACCACTAACATGAAGTACAATATGTCACGAGAAAACAATGTCAGAATCGCCAAGATCCGTTGAAGCGTTCCAGAGTTATAACCTCATAAAGGGACAGTGGTCAGAATTGTAAAAATTGGCCTGGTCATTAACGTGCAAACCACCCTCGGGGCTTAAGGGGTTAAACTGTCCATAAAAATGGCAACTATGTAAAAAACTTTAAAGGGAACCTGTCACCCCCAAAATGGAAGGTGAGCAAAGCCCAGTCATATCTGTAATGCTGTAGATAAGCTCCCGATGTTACCTGAAATAGGATAAAAAGAGGTTAGATTATACTCACCCAGGGGCGGTCCCGCTGCGATCCGGTCCAAAGTGCATCGCTGGTCCGGTCCGGCGCCTCCTATCTTCATTCCATGACGTCCTCTTCTGGTTTTCATGGCGTGGCTCCGGCGCAGGCGTACTTTGTCTGCCCTGTTTAGAGCAGAGCAAAGTACTGCAGTGCGCAGGCGCTGGGCCTCTCTGACCTTTCCCGGCGCCTGCACACTGCAGTACTTTGCTCTGCCCTTAACAGGGCAGAGAAAGTATGCCTGCGCCAGAGCCGTGGTGCGAAGACCAGAAGAGGACGTCATGGAATGAAGATAGGAGGCGCTGGACCGGACCATTGAAGCCCACCGCAGCGGGATCGCCACTGGGCGAGTATAATCTAACCTATTTTTATTATCTTTCAGGTAACATCGGGGGCTTATCTACAGCATTACAGAATGATGCAGATAAGCTCCTGATGACAGTGGGCTTAGCTCATCAAGACAATGACAGTCCACCTTGTTGGATGAGCCAGTAGTGCATGGTGTTCAACTGTTTGTTCATTCTGCCTCCCAACTATCGAATAAAAAGAAACCAATCAATGTTATGTAGGCGAAAATAATACCAATTCTCATCTCACAAAAAGCCAAGTCCCCACTCAGGTCCATCATCTGTCAATGTAGAAACAGAGGTTCCCACACTACTAGTGGCTCAAAGGCTGTTGAAAAGTAACAGAGTTTCTATAAACCAATCCAGCAAAATCCGCTCTCACTTCTGAGTCTTGCAGTGTGCTCAAACAACATTTAGGATCTCTGTATTTAGTAATATTATATAGTGAGGTGAATCCACTTAATTTGCAGTGTGTGTCTCCTGGAGCACAATCTGGGCACTATGTGCTGGGTAATAAAATGGCAAATTGTAATTTTCTCTCCAACATCCACTTCGTGCTGATTTCCAGAAAGTGGCTGTGGAGTCAAAATATTAATTCCTCCTACACACGTGGTCAAAATTGTTGGTATCCCTGGTTTAATGACAGAAAAACCCACAATGGTCACAGAAATAACTTGAATCTGACAAAAATAATAACAAATCAAAAATCTATGAGAATGAACAAATGAAAGTCAGACATTGCTTTTTAACCCCTTCATGACCCAGCCTATTTTGGCCTTAATGACCTTGGTGTTTTTTGCAATTCTGACCAGTGTCCCATTATGAGGTAATAACTCAGGAACGCTTCAACGGAACCTAGCGGTTCTGAGATTGCTTTTCGTGACATATTGGGCTTCATGTTAGTGGTAAATTTAGGTCGAAAATTTTTGCGTTTATTTGTGAAAAAAATGGAAATTTGGCTAAAATTTTGAAAATTTAGCAATTTTCAAATTTTGAATTTTTATTCTGTTAAACCAGAGAGTTATGTGACACAAAATAGTTAATAAAAAACATTTCCCACATGTCTACTTTACATCTGCACAATTTTGGAATCAAAGTTTTTTTTTGCTAGGAAGTTATAAGGGTTAATATTTGACCAGCGATTTCTCATTTTTAAAACAAAATTTACAAAACCATTTTTTTTTAAGGACCACCTCACATTTGAAGTCAGTTTGAGGGGTCTGTATGGCTGAAAATACCCAAAAGTGACACCATTCTAAAAACTGCACCCCTCAAGGTGCTCAAAACCACATTCAAGAAGTTTATTAACAGGTACTATCAGGTACTTCACAGCAGCAGAAGCAACATGGAAGGAAAAAATGAACATTTAACTTTTTAGTCACAAAAATGATGTTTTAGCAACAATTTTTTTATTTTCCCAAGGGTAAAAAGAGAAACTGGACCCCAAACGTTATTGTACAATTTGTCCTGAGTACCCCGATACCTCATATGTGGGGGGGAACCACTGTCTGGGCGCACGACAGGGCTCTGAAGGGAAGGAGCGCCAGTTGACTTTCACTGAAAAATTGGCTCCAATCTTTAGCGGACACCATGTCACGTTTGGAGAGCCCCTGTGTGCCTAAACATTGGAGCTTCCCCACAAGCGACCCCATTTTTGAAACTAGACCCCCCCAAGGAGCTTATCTAGATGCATAGTGAGCACTTTGAACCCCCAGGTGCTTCACAAATTGATCCGTAAAAATGAAAAAGTACTTTTTTCACAAAAAATTTATTTTAGCCTCAATTTTTTCATTTTTACATGGGCAACAGGATAAAATGGATCCTAAAATGTGTTGGACAGTTTCTCCTGAGTACAGCGATACCTCATATGTTGTCACAAACCACTGTTTGTGCACACGGCAAGGCTTGGAAGGGAAGGAGCACCATTTGACTTTTGAATGAAAAATTAGCTCCAATAGTTAGTGGACACCATGTCACGTTTGGAGAGCCGCTGTGCCTAAACATTGGAGCTCCCCCACGTGACCCTATTTTCAAAACTAGACCCCCCAAGGAACTTATCTAGATGCATAGTGAACACTTTGAACCCCTAGGTGCTTCACAAATTGATCCGAAAAAATGAGAAAGTACTTTTTTTTCACAAAAAATTTCATTTAGCCTCAATTTGTTCATTTCCACATGGGCAACAGGATAAAATGGATCCTAAAATTTATTAGGAAATTTCTCCTGAGTACACTGATACCTCACATGTGGGGGTAAACCACTGTTTGGGCACGCGGCAGGGCTCGGAAGGGAGGTAGTGCCATTTGACTTTTTGAATGAAAAATTGGCTCCAATCGTTAGCGGACTGTTATGATCCGGTGACCTTGGAGCCGCATGAAACTTTCTCTGGAGTAGGTGGAAACTGTACTGACCGCAAATCCTGAACTAACACCCCAACTAGAAATAGCCGTGGGGTGTGCCTAACAAACCCTAGACACCTCGACACAGCCGGAGGACTAAATACCCCTATAGATAGAAATAGGAATACTACCTTGCCTCAGAGCAGAACCCCAAAGGATAGGCAGCCCCCCACGAATATTGACTGTGAGTAGGAGAAGAAAAGACACACGCAGGCAGAAAACAAGATTTAGCAAAAGAGGCCACTCTAGCTAAATAGAAAAGGATAGGACAGAATACTAGGCGGTCAGTATTAAAACCCTTCCAAAAATATCCACAGCAGATAATACAAAAAATTCCACAATCTAACTAAAGACGTGGAATGAATATCTGCACCCCCAGAGAATCCAACAAGACTGAGAAAATACTGACACAATTTAAGCTGGAAAAGAAAACACAAAAGAATAGCACTGAATTATGAAGCACACAGCATATGTGCCACAGAAACAAAACCAGACACTTATCTTTGGTGATTTGGCAGAAAGGCAGGAGGAGCCAGGCAGAGGTCCAACACCTCCCAACAACAATTGGCAACTGGCAAGGACTAATGAATCCTGCACACCTAAATACCCCAGTCAGAACTGCAATCAGCAGACACCTGACCAGGACTGAAACCCAGGGACAACTGCATTACCACCTACCACCACCGGAGGGAACCCAAAAGCAGAATTCACAACAGCGGACACCATGTCGCGTTTGGAGAGCCCTTGTGTGTTGTGAATTCCGTTTTTGGGCTCCCTCCTGTGGTTGTGAATGGTACTTTTGTGAGTTCTGCCCTTGGGCTCCCTCTGGTTGTTTCGAGTGGTATTGCTGCTCCTTGAGTTTTGCTGTAGCAGCTGCCTTCACTTAATCGTTTCTCCTACCCTTGCTATTTAACTTGGCTCTGGCCTTCACTTCATGCCAGCTGTCAGGCCGCCGTCACACATGCGAGTTTTACGGACGTAAGAGCGCAGAAACTACGTGCGTAAAACTCGCATAACATACGGCACAATGCTTCTCAATGGGTCTCGTCCTATCAGCCGTATATTACGGATCCGTAATATACGGCGTTCTACGGCCGTACAAAATCGCAGCATGCTGCGTTTGTCAGCGTATTGCGCAAATAATACGCCAATGAAAGTCTATGGGGGCGAGAAAAATACGGATTCCACACGGACCAGCAGTGTGACTTGCGAGAAATACGCAGCGGTGTTAGTGAAAAGTCGGTAATTCAATTGCCGGCTTTTCATTTCTCCTGCCTAAACCCGACATGATATGAGACATGGTTTACATACAGTAAACCATGTCATATCCCTTTTTTTTTGCATATTCCACACTAATAATGTTAGTAGTGTGTATGTGCAAAATGTGGGCGCTGTAGCTGCGCAAATAAAGGGTTAAATGGCGGAAAAAATTGGTGTGGGCTCCCGCGCAATTTTCTCCGCCAGAATGGTAAAGCCAGTGACTGAGGGCAGATATTAATAGCCAGGAGAGGGTCCATGGTTATTGGCCCCCCCGTGGCTAAAAACATCTGCCCCCAGCCACCCCAGAAAAGGCACATCTGGAAGATGCGCCTGTTCTGGAACTTGGCCACTCTCTTCCCACTCCCTGTAGCGGTGGGATATGGGGTAATGAAGGGTTAATGCCACCTTGCTATTGGAAGGTGACATTAAGCCAGATTAATGATGGAGAGACGTCAATTATGACACCTATCCATTATTAATCCAATTGTAGGAAAGGGTTAAAAAACACACACACATGATTTAAAAGTATTTTAATGAAAAACACAGCGGTTGTTTTAATATTTTATTGTTCTCTCAATCCATTTGCAGACCCTCGCTTGGCAAAACAATAAACCCACAATATACATACCTTCTGCTGACCCGTCACGTCCCACGAGGTAATCCATCTGAAGGGGTTAAAATTATTTACAAGCAGGAGCCCTGCAAATGCAGCTGTGCTCGTGCTTGTAATTCCCCGGCGAATGAAGGAAATGTAGGTCATTGACCTACATTTCCTTCAGTCGCGGTGATGCGCCCCTGCCTGCCATTGTGCACCATATGGCAGTGTCCTCTGAACAGAGTCCTGAGCCTACGCCATTGGCCAGGAATAAACCTCAGTACTGGACACAGTTGACCATGTACATGGCTCCAGCACATCAGGAAAATATTCGCTTTTTGGTGTTGCATAATTTGCATGATGTTGTTGTGCTGGGTTTTCCATGGTTACAGGTACATAATCCAGTGCTATGTCTGTGACTAGTTGGGGTTGTCAAGGGATACATACTGATGTTCCTTTAATGTCGATTTCCTCTTCTTCTTCTGAAGTTCCTGAGTTTTTGTCGGATTTCCAGGATATATTTGATGAGCCCAAGTCCAGTTCCCTACCTCCTCATAGGGATTGTGATTGTGCTATTAATTTGATTCATGGCTGTAAGTTCCCTAAGGGCCGACTTTTCAATCTGTCTGTGCCAGAGCATGCCGCTATGCGGAGTTATGTAAAGGAGTCTTTGGAGAAGGGGCATATTCGCCCGTCTTCCTCACCGTTGGGAGCGGGGTTCTTTTTTGTTGCCAAGAAGGATGGCTCCCTGAGACCTTGTATAGATTATCGCCTTCTCAATAAGATCACGGTCAAATTCCAGTACCCTTTGCCTTTGCTTTCGGATTTGTTTGCTCGGATTAAGGGGGCTAGTTGGTTTACCAAAATTGACCTTCGAGGGGCGTATAATCTTGTTCGCATTAAACAGGGTGATGAATGGAAAACAGCATTTAATATGCCCGAAGGCCATTTTGAATACCTTGTGATGCCATTCGGGCTCTCTAATGCTCCATCTGTGTTTCAGTCCTTTATGCATGATATTTTCCGGAATTATCTGGATAAATTTATGATTGTATATTTGGATGATATTTTGTTTTTTTCGATGACTGGGAGTCTCATGTGAAACAGGTCAGGATGGTTTTTCAGGTCCTTCGTGCTAATGCGTTGTTTGTGAAGGGGTCTAAGTGCCTCTTTGGAGTTCAGAAGGTTTCCTTTTTGGGTTTCATTTTATCTCCCTCTGCTATTGAAATGGACCCTGTTAAGGTCCAGGCCATTCATAATTGGACTCAACCCTCGTCTGTGAAGAGTCTTCAGAAATTTTTGGGCTTTGCTAATTTTTATCGCCGCTTCATTGCTAATTTTTCCAGTGTGGTTAAACCCCTGACCGATTTGACGAAGAAAGGCGCTGATGTGGTGAATTGGTCCTCTGCGGCTATTGAGGCCTTTCAGGAGCTTAAACGTCGTTTTACTTCTGCCCCTGTGTTGCGTCAGCCAGATGTTTCTCTCCCTTTTCAGGTTGAGGTTGACGCTTCTGAGATTGGGGCAGGGGCTGTTTTGTCTCAGAGATGTTCTGATGGCTCTTTGATGAAACCATGTGCTTTCTTCTCTAGAAAGTTTTCGCCTGCTGAGCGTAATTATGATGTCGGCAATCGGGAATTGTTGGCTATGAAGTGGGCATTTGAGGAGTGGCGACATTGGCTTGAGGGAGCCAAGCATCGTGTTGTGGTCTTGACAGATCATAAGAATTTGATTTATCTCGAGTCTGCCAAGCGGTTGAATCCTAGACAGGCTCGATGGTCTCTGTTTTTTCTCCCGTTTTAATTTTGTGGTCTCGTATCTTCCGGGATCTAAGAATGTGAAGGCTGATGCCCTTTCTAGGAGTTTTTTTGCCTGATTCTCCGGGAGTTCTTGAGCCGGCTGGTATTCTCAAGGAAGGGGTGATTCTTTCTGCCATCTCCACTGATTTGTGGCGGGTGCTTCAGCAGTTTCAAGCAGATAAACCTGACAGCTGTCCAGTGGGGAAATTGTTTGTTCCAGATAGATGGACCAGCAGGGTAATTTCTGAGGTTCATTGCTCGGTGTTGGCTGGTCATCCTGGGATTTTTGGTACCAGAGATTTGGTTGCGAGGTCCTTTTGGTGGCCTTCCTGGTCGCGGGATGTGCGTTCTTTTGTGCAGTCCTGTGGGATTTGTGCTCGGGCCAAGCCTTGCTGTTCCCGTGCAAGTGGGTTGCTTTTGCCCTTGCCTATCCCTGAGAGGCCCTGGACGCATATTTCCATGGATTTTATTTCTGATCTTCCTGTTTCTCAGAAGAGGTCTGTCATCTGGGTGGTTTGTGACCGGTTTTCTAAGATGGTCCATTTGGTACCTTTGCCTAAGTTGCCTTCCTCCTCTGAGTTGGTTCCATTGTTTTTTCAGCATGTGGTTCGTTTGCATGGCATTCTGGAGAATGTTGTGTCTGACAGAGGTTCCCAATTTGTTTCTAGGTTTTGGCGGTCCTTTTGTGCTAGAATGGGCATTAATTTGTCTTTTTCTTCAGCGTTTCATCCTCAGACAAGTGGCCAAACGGAGCGAACCAATCAGACCTTGGAAACCTATTTGAGATGCTTTGTGTCTGCTGATCAGAATGATTGGGTGACCTTTTTGCCGTTGGCCGAGTTTGCCCTTAATAATCGGGCTAGTTCTGCTACCTTGGTTTCGCCTTTCTTTTGTAATTTTGGTTTTCATCCTCGTTTTTCTTCGGGGCAGGTTGAGTCTTCTGACTGTCCTGGTGTGGATTCTGTGGTGGACAGGTTGCAGCAGATTTGGACTCATGTGGTTGACAATTTAACATTGTCTCAGGAAAAGGCTCAGCGTTTTGCTAACCGTCGTCGGTGTGTTGGTCCCCGGCTTCGTGTTGGGGATTTGGTTTGGTTATCTTCTCGTCATGTGCCCATGAAGGTTTCTTCCCCTAAGTTCAAGCCTCGCTTTATTGGTCCTTATAAGATTTCTGAAATCATCAATCCTGTGTCTTTTCGTTTGGCCCTTCCAGCTTCCTTTTCAATTCATAATGTGTTCCATAGACCTTTGTTGCGGAGATTTGTGGCGCCCATGGTTCCTTCCGTTGATCCTCATGCTCCGGTGCTGGTTGAGGGGGAGTTGGAATATGTGGTGGAGAAGATTTTGGATTCTCGTTTTTCGAGGCGGAAGCTTCAGTATCTGGTCAAGTGGAAGGGTTATGGTCAGGAGGA
The DNA here is from genome assembly GCF_051348905.1 of Ranitomeya variabilis. Lineage (NCBI taxonomy): Eukaryota > Metazoa > Chordata > Amphibia > Anura > Dendrobatidae > Ranitomeya > Ranitomeya variabilis. The sequence goes on along the minus strand of NC_135235.1, from coordinate 766,001,501 downwards.
TAATTCTTGGGTTGTTGCCTCCGATGTCCATGCTGCCGATTTGGTTCGTGCTTTTCACTTGGCTCGTCCTGATCGGCCTGGGGGCTCTGGTGAGGGTTCGGTGACCCCTCCTCAAGAGGGGGGGGGGGGTACTGTTGTGAATTCCGTTTTTGGGCTCCCTCCTGTGGTTGTGAATGGTACTTTTGTGAGTTCTGCCCTTGGGCTCCCTCTGGTGGTTTCGAGTGGTATTGCTGCTCCTTGAGTTTTGCTGTAGCAGCTGCCTTCACTTAATCGTTTCTCCTACCCTTGCTATTTAACTTGGCTCTGGCCTTCACTTCATGCCAGCTGTCAATGTTTCAGGGTCGGATTCAGTTTTCTCCTTGGATATTTCCTCATGGACTGTCCATTTCAGCTAAAGATAAGTTCTTGCTAGTTCTTGTTAGTCCATTTGTTTTTGGACCTTATTGCTCGCTTATGTTAAGTTTCTTTTGTCCAGCTTGTCATTATGATATATTCAGGCTAGCTGGAAGCTCTGGGGAAGCAGATTTGCCCCTCCACACGGTGAGTCGGTGTGGAGACCATTTTTGTAAACTCTGCGTGGATTTTTAGATTTTTAATACTGACCGCACAGTGCCCTATCCTATTTCTGTCTATCTAGATTAGAAATTGGCCTCCTTTGCTAAAGTCTGTTTTCATCTCTGTGTATGTCATTTCCCTCTCCACTCACAGTTAATATATGTGGGGGGCTATCTTTCCTTTTGGGAATTTTCTCTGAGGAGAGATAGCTTTGTTTCCATCTTTAGGGGTAGTTAGTTCTTAGGCTGTGACGAGGCGTCTAGGCAGTGACAGGAACGTCCCACGGCTATTTCTAGTGTTGGTGATAGGAGTAGGGTTTGCGGTCAGTACAGTTACCACCTCCTCAGAGCTTATCCATGTTTCCTTTTAACCACCAGGTCATATCAGTGTCGCTCCTTAACCACCAGGTCATAACACTTGTGTGCCTAAACATTGGAGCTCCCCCACATGTGACCCCATTTTGGAAACTAGACCTCCCATGGAACTAATCTAGATGTGCGGTGACCACTTTAAACCCCCAAGTGCTACATAGAAGTTTATAACGCAGAGCCGTGAAAATAAAAAATCATTGTTCTTTTATCAAAAATTATGTTTTAGCAAGTAATTTTTTATTTTCGCAAGGGTAACAGGAGAAATTGGACCCCAATATTTGTTGCCCAGTTTGTCCTGAGTACGCTGGTACCCCATATGTGGGGGTAAACCACTGTTTGGGCGCACGTCAGGGCTCGGAAGGGAAGTAGTGACGTTTTGAAATGCAGACTTTGATGGAATAGTCTGCGGGCGTCACGTTGCATTTGCAGAGCCCCTGATGTGCCTAAACAGTAGAAACCCCCCACAAGTGACCCCATTTTGGAACTAGACCCTCCAAGGAACTTATCTATATGTGTGGTGAGCACTTTCAACCCCCAAGTGCTTCACAGAAGTTTATAACGCCGAGCCGTGAAAATAAAAAATAATTGTTCTTTTATCAAAAATTATGTTTTAGCAAGTAATTTTTTATTTTCGCAAGGGTAACAGGAGAAATTGGACCCCAATATTTGTTGCCCAGTTTGTCCTGAGTACGCTGGTACCCCATATGTGGGGGTAAACCACTGTTTGTGCGCACGTCGGGGCTTGGAAGGGAGGGAGCACCATTTGACTTTTTGAACGCAAGATTGGCTGGAATCAATGGTGGCGCCATGTTGCGTTTGGAGACCCCTAATGTGCCTAAACAGTGGAAACCCCTCAATTCTAACTTCAATACTAACCCCAACACACCCCTAACCCTAATCCCAACTGTAGCCATAACCCTAATCACAACCCTAACCCCAACACACCCATAACCACAACCCTAACCCCAACACAACCAGTAACCCTAACCACAACTGTAACCCCAACACACCCCTAACCCTATCCGTAACCCTAACCACAAGCCTAGTCTTAACCCCATTTCCAACCCTAGCCCTAATTCCAACCCTAACCCTAAGGCTATGTGCCCACGTTGCGGATTCGTGTGAGATTTTTCCGCACCATTTTTGAAAAATCCGCAGGTAAAAGGCACTGCGTTTTACAGCGGATTTCCAGTGTTTTTTTGTGCGGATTTCACCTGCGGATTCCTATTGAGGAAAAGATGTAAAACACTGCGGAATCCGCACAAAATTGACATGCTGCGGAAAATACAACGCAGCGTTTCCGCGCGGTATTTTCCGCACCATGGGCACAGCGGATTCGGTATTCCATAGGTTTACATGGTACTGTAAACCTGATGGAAAACTGCTACGAATTAGCAGCGGCCAATCCGCTGCGGATCCGCGGCCAATCCACTGCGGATCCGTGGCCAAATCCGCACCGTGTGCACATGCCCTAACCCTACCCTTAACCCTAACCCTAGTTCTAACCCTAGTGGAAAAAGAAAAAAAAAATATTTTCTTTTTTTTTATTATTGTCCCTATCTATGGGGTGATAAGGGGGGGGGGTCATTTACAATTTTTTTTTATTTTGATCACTGTGATTGGTTATATTACAGTGATCAAAATATACCTGGAACGAATCTGCCGGCCAGCAGATTCGGCGGGCGCACTGCGCATGCGCCCGCCATTTTGGAAGATGGCGGCGCCCATGGAGAAGACGGACGGACACCGGGAGGCCCGGTAAGTATGAGGAGAGAGGAATCTGAGCATGGGGGGTGGATCGGAGGATGGGGGGTGGCTGCGGAGCACGGGGGAGCGGGCAGGAGGACGGGGGAGCAGACAGGACGACGGAGGGGAGCGGAGATCGGTGGCGGTGGGGGGTACATCAGTGTTTCCAGCCATGGCTGATGATACTGCAGCATCGGCCATGGCTGGATTGTAATATTTCACCAGTTTTTTAGGTGAAATATCACAAATCGCTCTGATTGGCTGTTGAAAGTGAAACTGCCAATCAGAGCGATCGTAGCAACGGGGGGTGAAGCCACCCACCCGGGCTAAAGTACCACTCCCCCTGTCCCTGCAGATCGGGTGAAATTGGAGTTAACCCTTTCACCCGATCTGCAGGGACGCGATCTTTCCATGACGCCACATAGGCGTCACAGGTCGGATTGGCACTGACTTTCATGACGCCTACGTGGCGTCAAAGTTCGGGAAGGGGTTAACCATGCTTCCACAGAATTTTTTTTTTAAAAAAACCTCATGAAATAGGCCTGGACAGAAATGATGGTACCCTTAACTTAACTGCTTCGTGACCGCCAACGATAAACATCGGCGCTAGCTATAACGATGGGATTCTGGCGCACAACCCTTACTTTGACCCCCGACCTTATCGAGACCCGATTGGTTCAGGTCCTGATGACATCAGCATCACATCAGCCAATGAGACAAATCACTATGAAAGTGTTTTGTAGCAATGAATTTTCCCGGGCGATCTGCCTCATAAAAACGCAGTTTCTCCTCAGATGTCAGTGAGAGATTAGAGGAGAAATAGTGTTACAAGTGCTGCTGGCAACAGCTGTGCCAGTCAGCCATCTTGTTAAAAAGTAAAAAAAACAGATAAGGCAGGTTAGGGTTAGTGTTGGGGCTAAAGTTAGGCCTCTTTCACACTGCCGTCGGTACAGGGCTGTCGCTAAGCGTCGGCCCGACGTACCGACGACGTGCAAATTTGCCACAACGTGGGCCGTGGGCAGCGGACAGTGTCAACGCATCCGCTGCCCACTGTAAAGTCCCGGGGAGGAGGGGGCGGAGTTCCGGCCGCACATGCGCGGTCGGAAATGCAGGACCCGACGTGCGAAAAAACGTTCCCTTGAACTTTTTTTGCAACGACGGTCCGCCATATACCGACGCATCCAGTGCACGACGTATGGAACGTGTGTCCATAGGTCGCGGTGCGTCAGTAATACAAGTCTATGTGCAAAAACGCATCCTGCGAGCAACTTTGCAGGATGCGTTTTTTGCACAGAACGACGCATAGCAACGTTCACATTCCGACGGAAATGTGAGAGAGGCCTTAGGGTTACTGTTAACTAAATTTAGGGTTACTGTTCTGTCCTCACTAAATGAGACAGGCCCAAGTAGCTATCCAGTCAGCGAAACCGCTATACCGGGGTCCAATAAGGAGACTGTGGTTGAGTCTGTGCTTTATTAAACGTAGTGGTATATTGATGCGGTGAAACTGTGAACAATGATATACATGGAATCAGTACATGGTAGGGAACAAATACATACTACACATGATAAACGTTATGCATTACATTTAGAAGGCTAGTAACTGAACTAGGAGTGCAACTGGTTAAGCTAGGCTAATATAGAGCAGAAATATCTACAGAGAGCATAAAGACATACCGGCAATGCAATCGCAAGGGGAATGAAGTGTAAGCGTCTTTCCTGGAAGGCAAACTGGAAGTGAAATGATAATGGAGGGAAATGTAGGCTGAGCTACCATAATGCATTGCAAAGGAGGAGGAGAATCAGACATAAAAAATACATAACAGAAAAATACAACTGTCAACATGACTCTGACCGCTAGAGGGAGCCAAAGCACTACAAATAAAGGTATGACTATATCAAGCCCTGTATACTGGCTGAGAAACTGCAAATTATGCAAACAGATAATTGGAGGTAACAAATTAGATGGCGGAGACAGAACACTCCCCGTCTGACATCAACGGATGTCACTACTCCTTTCTTCCGAAGGCAACAATAGGACCAGTTCAGATACCGGTCTGGAAAATGTCTTAGGTTCATTCCCTTTGGTCATCCTTAGTTCAACTTTGCGGACGTTGCCATCCTTGCTCGGGAACGTTGCGGTAACTAGACCAAGTGGCCACTGGTTCCGATGAATTTGACAGTCTTTCGCAAGAACAAGGTCACCTAGGTTCAGATTAGGTTTAGTAGATTGCCACTTCGTACGTGGCTGCAGGGTAGACAAATATTGTTTGCGCCACCTGTCCCAGAAAGTATTTGCAAGACTTTGTACCTGTCTCCATTGGCGCTTGTAGAGGTCCTTAGCGTCGAATCCTCCTGGAGGGGCACTGGACAGTCCCGTTTTCTGGGTAAGTAGAGTAGCTGGAGTCAATAGCAAGGGCTCCTCAGGGTCGTTAGGAACTGGAACCAAGGGTCTGTAATGCCACTGCTTTGGATGAACTGATCTCCTGATTCGTAGCACTCTGTTATTAACATAAACGTAGAATCGCCTGGTTTCGTTGTGGATATATCCCAGGACTACTTTGCTGTCTGAGTAGAACTTGGCCTGTGTCAGGTCGATATCCATTTCGGATGTGATGAACTCTGCTAACTCAACGGCTAGGACTGCGGCACAAAGCTCTAACCTGGGTATAGTGTGCTCTGGTTGTGGTGCGAGTTTGGCCTTTCCCATAATGAAACCAATGTGGCACTGACCTTTGGAGTCTACAGTTCTCAGGTAGGCAACAGCGGCAATCGCTTTGACAGAAGCATCTGCAAATACGTACAGTCTTTGGCTTTGTATTTCAGTAGATGGCACAGGGGCATATGGTCTTGGCACATTCAGGTTGGAGAGTGCCGCTAACGAGTTCTTCCACTCTTCCCACTGGATCCTCTTATCAGGTGGCAGAGGTGCATCCCAGTCAGATGTTTCCCTAGTTAAGTCTCTTAGTAGGGCCTTGCCTTGTATAGTAACAGGAGCTGCGAAACCCAAGGGATCGTACAGACTGTTGATGGTAGACAGGACGCCTCTACGTGTGAAAGGCCTTTCTTCCTGGTTGACCTGAAAGGTGAAAGTGTCTGACTGTAGATTCCAGAGAAGCCCAAGGCTGCATTGCATTGGTGCGGGGTCTGACCCCAGGTCCAGGTCTCTGAGACCATTGCATAGGTCCTGAGAAGGGAACGCTTCCATGAGTTCTTGGCTGTTTGAGGCTATTTTATGAAGCCTAAGGTTCGAGCAGGCAAGCATGTCCTGGCCTCTCCTGAGAAGACTGATGGCAGTCTCATTTGAAGGCATGGCTTTCAGACAGTCGTCGACATAAAAGTCCTTTTCTATGAATTGTCTGACATCTGCTCCGTATTCTGCTTCTCCTTCCTGAGCCGACCTTTTGAGTCCATAAATGGCGACTGCAGGGGAAGGACTGTTGCCAAAGATGTGCACTCTCATGCGATACTCTGTCTTCTTTAGTAGGATCATTGTCTCTGTACCAGAAGAATCTTAGGAAGTTCCTGTCTCTCTCTCTCACAAGGAAACAATGGAACATTTGCTGGATGTCAGCGATGAAGGCAATGGAATCCTTACGGAAGCGCATAAGTACTCCCAGCAGTTTGTTATTGAGGTCTGGTCCTGTTAGTAGAACGTCATTTAGGGAGACATCATTAAATTTGGCACTGGAATCGAACACGACTCTAATCTGGCCTGGTTTCTTAGGGTGGTATACTCCGAACATAGGTAGGAACCAGCATTCTTCAGAGTCTTTGAGAGTGGGAGCTAGTTCTGCGTGACAGTTTTCAAAAATCTTTGACATGAAGGAGAAAAAGTGATCTTTCATCTCTGGTTTCTTTTGCAGATTACGTTTGAGAGAGGAGAAACGTTGTAATGCCTGATTTCTGTTGTTCTGTAGACGTGGTCTGTGGGTTTTGAAGGGAAGAGGTGCGACCCAGCTGTTGGTCTCATCTTTAACGAGTCCCTTGTCCATTACCTCCAAGAACAACTTGTCCTCTACCGACATTGCCACTTGGTTGTCCTGCTTAGTTCTCTGGAAGACTGTGCAACCTAACTGATCCTCATAGCTTCCCGACACTATACTGCTGTCGTGAGTAAAGTCTATTAAATGGTTGGGCAGTTGGATGCTGTGTGGCAGTTCCCTGACATGGAACTCATTGATACAAGGTTGAAACAGAGATGGTCGTCCTTTCTCCAATGTATTTGTCAGCATGCTTGTCACAGAAGATGGGGCGTGCATGCGTCCCAAGCATACGTTGCCAATTATGACCCATCCTAGGTCTAGCTTTTGGGCATAGGGAGCATTGTGGAGTCCATTGATATGACGTCTCACTTTATGAACCTGCAGGATATCTCTCCCCAACAGCAGAATTATCTGAACCTGATGGTCGAGTTCCGGTATAAGGTGTGCTATTCGCTTTAAGTGAGCGTGATGGATTGCTACATCTGGCATAGGGATTTCAGATCTGTTGTCTGGGATCTGGTTACATTCGATGATCGTAGGTAGTGGTAGGCAGAATTGTCCATCTAATGACTCGATTTGGTAGTCTGTAGCTTTCCTGCCTGCTGTTGTCACAGTACCTGCACACGTCTTTAATGAGTAGGGAGTGCTTGGCACTTTGATGTTGAATAGGTCAAAGAATGTTGATCTTGCCAAGGATCGATTACTTTGATCATCCAAGATAGCATACAGTCTAAAGGTACCGTCACACTAAACGATATCGCTAGCGATCCGTGACGTTGCAGCGTCCTCGCTAGCGATATCGTTTAGTTTGACACGCAGCAGCGATCAGGATCCTGCTGTGATGTCGCTGGTCGCTGAATAAAGTCCAGAACTTTATTTGGTCGTCCGATCGCCGTGTATCGTTGTGTTTGACACCAAAAGCAACGATACCAGCGATGTTTTACACTGGTAACCAGGGTTAACATCGGGTTACTAAGCGCAGGGCCGCGCTTAGTAACCCGATGTTTACCCTGGTTACCAGCGTAAAAGTAAAAAAAACAAACAGTACATGCTCACCTGCGCGTCTCCCAGCGTCTGCTTCCTGCTCTGACTGAGATCCGGCCCTAAAGTGAAAGTGAAAGCACAGCGGTGACGTCACCGCTCTGCTGTAGGGCCGGAGCTCAGTCAGTGTCAGGAAGCAGACGCTGGGAGACGCGCAGGTGAGCATGTACTGTTTGTTTTTTTTACTTTTACGTTGGTAACCAGGGTAAACATCGGGTTACTAAGCGCGGCCCTGCGCTTAGCAACCCGATGTTTACCCTGGTTACCCGGGGGCCTCGGCATCGTTGGTCGCTGGAGAGCGGTCTGTGTGACAGCTCTCCAGCGATCAAACAGCGACGCTGCAGCGATCGGCATCGTTGTCGCTATCGCTGCAGCGTCGCTTAATGTGACGGTACCTTTACAGCCTGGTCTCTATGGCCTTTTGGGTATACTCTGACAAGGCATATTTTTGAACAGGACCTAGTGTCTATTGTCCCTTTGCAGACCTCGGTACATTGTGAAGTGATCTCTGGCGTAGCTGTATCAGTGTTCCTTTCCTCCCCGCCATGCTCACTGTCAGCTGGCGTGTTTTGTGCACTCCATGGAGCTGGGCCTGGGTGTAGAGCAGTGTTATGGTCTGTGGTGCCACATTTTGTGCATTTTACACTGACCTTGCAGTCCTTGGCGAGATGAGTTGTGGACGAGCAGCACTTGTAGCAGATACCGTTCTCTTTCAGGAAGCTTCTGCGGTCTGGCATAGATTTTCCTCTGAAGGCTCTGCATTTCAGGAGAGGGTGAGGCTTCTGATGAAGTGGGCACTGCTTGTCAGGGTCCTGCACCTTTGTCTCTGATTGGGAGCAGCCAGCAGACCTGTAATTAGAACCTGGAGAAGAAACATAAGTCTTGTGTACTGCCACGGATGTTCTGCGTGGATTTGCAGGTGGTGACGGTGTGGCATATGGCATTGCAAAGTCAAAGCTGGGATCGTTTCTAATTCTCGCTTGTTGGTGTATAAAGTCTACAAAAACGGAGAAGGGGGGAAATGGAACACTGTGTTTGTATTTGTACGTGGAACCATGTGTGAGCCACCTCTCCTGTAGATTGTAGGGCAACTTCTGGACTATAGGGTTAACACCTCTGGCTGTGTCGAGAAATGCAAGTCCCTGTAGGTCGTCCTCATATTTGGCAACTTGGACTTCCTTTAGTAGGTCGCTTAGCTCTCTAAGTTTCTGGAGACCTTTGTTAGAAATTTTAGGAAAGTCATCGATTCTTTTGAACAAGGCTCTTTCTATTACCTCTGCCGAACCGTAACACTCATCCAGCCTCTTCCAGATCTCTCTGAGGCCAGTCTCCGGGCGATTTATATTAATGTCTCTGATTCTTACTGCGTGTTTGACTGACTCTTCTCCCAGGTATTTCACTAACAGGTCTATCTCTTCCCTGTGTTGTAGCCCCAGGTCTCTAATGACATTTTGGAAGGAAGCTTTCCAAGCTCTGTATCCTTCAGCTTGGTCAGTGAATTTCATGAGCCCCTTGGCAACCAGTTCACGTCGTGTGAAGAACCTGGCAAATTCTGTCGTGAACCGGTTGTCAGCAGAGTAAGCTGGTGATGGGTCGCCCTGATAGTGATGTGAGGTACGTTCATACCTGTTAGTGTCCTCAGGGTGGCGCCAACCGGTGTCGTATTGCTTCGGTCTGACGTACGGTGTGTCAGCAGGGTGATCCACATTGGTTACCTGGTGAGGGGCAAGGTAGTCATTAGCAGAGTTGTTTTGTGTCACGTTTTCGAGTTTGTTTCTGTCCTGGAGCTGAGCCTCGTGATGACTCTCGCTCAGTTCGCTGGAGACGTCGTATTCTTGTTTTGGTACTGATTCAGGGTTATAGTTTGGATCAGGAAGTTCATTAACATACTGAGATGTGCGTTGTGGTGAGTCTTGTAGTGGAAACTCCAGACTCGACATACTGCTTTGGCTATGCAGCTTGGGACTTTGCGCGGCTTCTAGCGACTCCGCTTCAGCGAGGGCTGCGGCAGCTTCCCTTTTTGCTGCTAAGCTTTCTAAGGCGGCATCCACACGTGCCTTCTCTAACTGTGTCCTTCTCTCTTCATCATCTAGGCGTGTTTTTTCTAATTTAAGTTGCATCTCTTGGTCAGCAAAGCTTGCTCGTATTTTGGCGGCTTCAGCATTTGCGCGGGCAATGGCGACCGCGCTGCTGATGGATGTTGTCTTTGAGGAGACGGAAGTAACAGATCTTGTTCTATGCGATTTGTGAGACATGGTATCTTGGGAAAGTGCTTGGCTGTGCAGAGATTGCTGTAGCTGTATTTAGTCTCTGAGTAGCCGGTGACTTGAATCCCACTAGATGGATGGCTGCCGTTTCACTGTTCTGTCCTCACTAAATGAGGCAGGCTCATTGTAGCTATCCAGTCAGCTAAACCGCTATACCGGGTCCAATAAGGAGACTGTGGTTGAGTCTGTGCTTTATTAAACGTAGTGGTATATTGATGCGGTGAAACTGAACAATGATATACATAGAATCAGTGCATGGTAGGGAACAAATACATACTACACATGATAAACGTTATGCATTACATTTAGAAGGCTAGTAACTGAACTAGGAGTGCAACTGGTTAAGCTAGGCTAATATAGAGCAGAAATATCTACAGAGAGCATAAAGACATACCGGCAATGCAATCGCAAGGGGAACGAAGTGTAAGCGTCTTTCCTGGAAGGCAAACTGGAAGTGAAATGATAATGGAGGGAAATGTAGGCTGAGCTACCATAATGCATTGCAAAGGAGGAGGAGAATCAGACATAAAAAATACATAACAGAAAAATACAACTGTCAACATGACTCTGACCGCTAGAGGGAGCCAAAGCACTACAAATAAAGGTATGACTATATCAAGTCCTGTATACTGGCTGAGAAACTGCAAATTATGCAAACAGATAATTGGAGGTAACAAATTAGATGGCGGAGACAGAACAGTTACCGTTAGGGTATGTACACACGTTGCAGATTTGCCTGCAGATTTTTCTGCACTGAATCTGCATCTCGTAGCAGAAAACGCAGGTGCGTTTTTGATGCGTTTTTAATTCGTTTTTGAACGCCAAATAAAGATGTATTATTGAACAACAAAAAAAGATTTGTTATATCATTTCTTGTCCAACCTCCTCTTTTACATTTGTCCAACCCACACTCCATTATACACACAGATAGATAGGTAGATAGATAGATGATAGATAATAGACATAAATATAGATAGATAAATAATAGATAGAAGGAATGAGATGGATAGATAGATCTATACATAGATAACAAGCATGTATATTCTTCCTACAGGTATGTTGATCCACCCAGCTCTCCTGCTCCTGCTCCGTCTATGAAGTGCATATACTACATCACCCAACTTTGCACACAGACTCGCCCCTGCACCTAGCATTCACATAGTATGTTGATCCACCCAGCTCTCCTGCTGTCTGTCTATGAAGTGCATGTAGTGTCATCCATCTTTCCACACAGACTTGCCTCTACCCCTATCTTCCACTTGGTATGTCTCTCAACCAACCCCAGCTTCACCCAAACACCCCCTCCACCCGTGCTATTTATGACCTTGTTTACTTTGGCTTGATTATATGCATCTGGTCCACTCTTAATTCTCTGACCAAGATGAACAGAGACCACTCCTCTCTGGTTCACACCTGAATGCACTTTGTGGCAGATATATTGCATAGCTCAAGTCTGCAGAGACTTTAATCTGCAGTGTGATTCCTATAAGGGTACCGTCACACAGTGCCATTTTCATCGCTACGACGGTACGATTCGTGACGTTCTAGCGATATCGTTACGATCTCGCAGTGTCTGACACGCAGCAGCGATCAGGGACCCTGCTGAGAATCGTACGTCGTAGCAGATCGTTTGGAACTTTCTTTCGTCGCTTGATCACCCGCTGACATCGCTGGATCGTTGTGTGTGACACCGATCCAGCGATGTGTTTGCTTGTAACCACGGTAAACATCGGGTAACTAAGCGCAGGGCCGCGCTTAGTAACCTGATGTTTACCCTGGTTACCAGCGTAAACGTAAAAAAAACAAACAGTACATACTCACATTCTGGTGTCTGTCCTCCAGCGTCTCAGCTTCTCTGCACTGTGAGCGCCTGCCGGCCGGAAAGCGAGCACAGCGGTGACGTCACCGCTCTGCTTTCCGGCTATGGTGCTTACACAGTGCAGAGAAGCAGAACGCCGGGGGACAGACACCGGAATGTAAGTATGTACTGTTTATTTTTTTTACGTTTACGCTGGTAACCAGGGTAAACATCGGGTTACTAAGCGCGGCCCTGCGCTTAGTAACCCGATGTTTACCCTGGTTACCCGGGGACTTCGGCATCGCTCCAGCGCCGTGATTGCAAAGTGTGACCGCAGTCTACGACGCTGGAGCGATAATCATACGACGCTGCGACGTCACGGATCGTGCCGTCGTAGCGATGAAAATGGCACTGTGTGACGGTACCCTAAGTGTGTCCTAGAAGTGTGAAGATTACAGTAGAATTAAAACAAGAATTGAACCAAAAGGGAACTAAAGATAACTGCCCAGTCACTGTAAACAATGTCTGTTTGTTTTCACTCTTACCCCTATAATCCTTCACTTTCTGCTAACTCCCCTAATCCCTACACCAAGTAAGGAACTGTTCATCTCTTCCTCAATCATCCCCCATCCATCTCACCTCCTCCTCAGAACTGTTCCTCAACATACAATCCTCTGTCTCCAAACACAGACAGCCACCTCATGCCCTCTCCTGCTCCCACCTGCTAACACTTTCTCTGCTCCTTCTCACTGCTGGTGATATCTCACCAAATCCTGGCCCTCCTCACCACATCCCCAGTCATTTCTACCCCCTATCCACGCTCTATCACAAATTTCCGTAACCTCTCTAACCTTATACCCATTCACACAGCCCCTGCTTCCCCAGTCCCACTAACAGGAGCTCTGTGGAACGCTTGCTGTCTGCAACAAGCTTTCCTACATCCATGATCTTTTGTTGCTACCAAACTTTCCTTCCTCGCCATCACCGAAACCTGGCTCACCCCTTCTGACACAGCCTCCCCTGCTGCACTTTCATATGGTGGCTTCCACCTTTCTCACACACCCCGCCCCAGCAGCAAACATGGGTGAGGAGTTGGTTTTCTACTGTCAGATAACTGCTCCTTCACCCCAATGCCACTGCCACCCTCTGTTACCCTCGCTTCCTTTGAGGTGCACTCTGTGCGCATCTACTCCCCCTCCAACTGGCTGTCATTTACCACCCCTAAGGCCAGCCACCACCTTCTTTGACCACTTCATCACCTGGCTACTTCATTTCCTTTCCACGGACATCCCCACTATCATCATGGGCGACTTCAACATCCCCATTGACACTTCCCTCTCAGCTGCCACAAAACTTCTATCTCTCACTTCCTCCTTCGGCCTCACTCAATGGTCTTCTGCAGCCACCCACAAAGATGGCCACACACTGGACCTCATCTTCCCCCGCCTCTACTCCCTATCTAACCTCTCTAACTCACCTCTTCCTCTTTCTGACCACAACCTTCTCACATTCTCTTCCCTCTCCACTCCATGTCTACAATCCCCACCCCACAAACTTTCACACCCTCGCAGAAATCTTAAACACCTTGACCTACACTCATTCTCTGAATCCCTCCTCCCTCTCACAGACATAAGTTCCCTACACAATGCGGATGACGCTGCCACTCTATATAACACCACAATAGCTATAGCTTTGGAATCTGCTGCCCCACTTACACATACCAAAGCTCGCAAAATCAACAGACAGCCCTGGCACACCAGCCTGCCCAAAGAACTGAGGCGAGCTTCCAGGGCTGCTGAGCGGAGATGGAAAAGATCCCGCTCCAACGAGCACTTCATCGCATTCAAACAGTCCCTCACTACTTTCAAGACCACACTCGCCACAGCTAAACAAACCTACTTCTCATCTCTCATATCCTCCCTGTCTCACAACCCTAAACAGTTATTCAACACCTTCAATTCTCTCTTCTGTCCCCCAACACATCCTCCCTCCCCACTCATCTCAGCTGAAGACTTTGCCTCATTTTTCAAGCAGAAGATTGATAACATCAGAGACAGTTTTGGTCAACAACAACCAGAGCCCTTCCTCCCGACTTCCCAGCCCTCCACCTCCAAAACCAACTTCTCCACCATTACAGAAGATCGACTCTCCACTCTACTCTCAAGATCGCATCTCACCACCTGTGCACTTGACCCCATCCCATCCCACTTCATCCCAAACCTAGCCACAGTCTTCATCCCAACCCTAACCCATCTCTTCAACCTATCACTAGTGTTGAGCGATACCTTCCGATATTCAAAAGTATCGGTATCGGATTGGATCAGCCGATATCCAAAAAATATCGGATATCGCCGATACCGATACCCGATACCAATGCAAGTCAATGGGACACAAATATTGGAACGTAAATAAGCCCTTTCTGTCCTTCTATATGCTGTGCTGGAGGGGGGAAGAGTGTGGGCGGTGCATAGGCGGACTCTGAGTGTCTGTGTCTGCGGGCGGGGTCTGTGCGGGCCTGCCAGGGATCTGTACGTGCCTTCCGGGGCTGTATGCGGCGTGCCGGAGCTGCCCGGGCTCTATGCGGCGTGGGGGGGGAGGGCTCTGTGCGGCATGTCTCTGTGTGGGGTCTCTGCGGCGTGTCTCTGTGCGGCGTGTCTGCGGCGTGTCTCTGCGGGGTGTGGGGTCTCTGTGCAGCGTGCGGGGTCTCTGTGGGGGGTGTCTGCGGCGTGCGGGGTGTCTGCGCGGCGTGCAGGGTGTCTCTGCGGCATGTCTCAGTGCGGGCATCGTCCGATGGGACTACAAGTCCCATCGGACGATGCCTGCTACACTGACAGTGATTGACACATTAGCCAATGATGGGACAGTAGTAGTCCCATCATCCGGCTAATGTGTTGAATGAAAAAAAAAAAAAATACTCCATACATACATACATGCTACATACATATATGCTACATACATGCTACTGCTACATACATACATACATGCTACATACAGGCTACATACATACATGCTATATACATACATGCTACATACATACTACATATATGCTACATACATGCTACATACATTCATACTGCATACATGCTACATACAGTGCCTACAAGTAGTATTCAACCCCCTGCAGATTTAGCAGGTTTAATAAGATGCAAATAAGTTAGAGCCTTCAAACTTCAAACAAGAGCAGGATTTATTAACAGATGCATAAATCTTACAAATCAAAAAGTTTTGTTGCTCAGTTAAATTTTTATAAATTTTAAACATAAAAGTGTGGGTCAATTATTATTCAACCCCTAGGTTTAATATTTTGTGGAATAACCTTTGTTTGCAATTACAGCTAATAATCGTCTTTTATAAGACCTGATCAGGCCGGCACAGGTCTCTGGAGTTATCTTGGCCCACTCCTCCATGCAGATCTTCTCCAAGTTATCTAGGTTCTTTGGGTGTCTCATGTGGACTTTAATCTTGAGCTCCTTCCACAAGTTTTCAATTGGGTTAAGGTCAGGAGACTGACTAGGCCACTGCAACACCTTGATTTTTTGCCTCTTGAACCAGGCCTTGGTTTTCTGGGCTGTGTGCTTTGGGTCGTTGTCTTGTTGGAAGATGAAATGACGACCCATCTTAAGATCCTTGATGGAGGAGCGGAGGTTCTTGGCCAAAATCTCCAGGTAGGCCGTGCTATCCATCGTCCCATGGATGCGGACCAGATGGCCAGGACCCTTGGCTGAGAAACAGCCCCACAGCATGATGCTGCCACCACCATGCTTGACTGTAGGGATGGTATTCTTGGGGTCGTATGCAGTGCCATCCAGTCTCCAAACGTCACGTGTGTGGTTGGCACCAAAGATCTCGATCTTGGTCTCATCAGACCAGAGAACCTTGAACCAGTCAGTCTCAGAGTCCTCCAAGTGATCATGAGCAAACTGTAGACGAGCCTTGACATGACGCTTTGAAAGTAAAGGTACCTTACGGGCTCGTCTGGAACGGAGACCATTGCGGTGGAGTACGTTACTTATGGTATTGACTGAAACCAATGTCCCCACTGCCATGAGATCTTCCCAGAGCTCCTTCCTTGTTGTCCTTGGGTTATCCTTGACTCTTCAGACAAGCCTGGCCTCGGCACGGGAGGAAATTTCAAAGGCTGTCCAGGCTGTGGAAGGCTAACAGTAGTTCCATAAGCCTTCCACTTCCGGATGATGCTCCCAACAGTGGAGACAGGTAGGCCCAACTCCTTGGAAAGGGTTTTGTACCCCTTGCCAGCCTTGTGACCCTCCACGATCTTGTCTCTGATGGCCTTGCAATGCTCCTTTGTCTTTCCCATGTTGACCATGTATGAGTGCTGTTCACAAGTTTGGGGAGGGTCTTAAATAGTCAGAAAAGGCTGGAAAAAGAGATAATTAATCCAAACATGTGAAGCTCATTGTTCTTTGTGCCTGAACTACTTCTTAATACTTTAGGAGAACCAAACAGAATTCTGGTGGGTTGAGGGGTTGAATAATAAATGACCCTCTAAGAAAACTTTTCCCAATTTAAAAAAAAAAAATAAACAAAGAAATAACATTATTTTTTGCTGCAGTGCATTTCACACTTCCAGGCTGATCTACAGTCCAAATGTCACAATGCCAAGTTAATTCCAAATGTGTAAACCTGCTAAATCTGCAGGGGGTTGAATACTACTTGTAGGCACTGTACATACATACATACTGCGTACATACATACATACATACTACATACATACTGCATACAGTACATTCATACATTACATACGACATACATATAGACATACAGTACATTAAACATAGATTACATACTCACCATTACTTGTCACTTTGTTCCCCGAAGCCAGTGTCATCTGTAAAAAATATGAAAAAAACAAACAACCAATATACTCCCTGTCCGCAGAAATCCACGAGTGTCCCACGACGATCTCCCGTGGAGAATGGCAGCAACAGCTGTTGCAACCGCTCTCCGGGGGCCCCAGGAACACAATGACGGGAGGAAGGTATCCTTCCGCCACTGTATTCCTCTGCCGCTGGAAAAAAAAAGTCTCACTTTATGCCATTGCTGTATGAGAAATTTTCCCAGGCAGCAATTGCCATAGAGTGAGACTTTGAACTCAGGTAACCTCAGTGATGCACTGCAGGAGCCATTGTCTCCTGTCAGTGTGTCACTGAGGGTCCTATAGAGCAGTGACATCACCCGATGTCACTGTTCTATAGGGGAGATCGTCGTGGGACACTCGATATTAATTGGACTACGGCGGACAGGTAGTATGCGGTTTATTATTTTACTTTTCTTTGCAGGCGCTGAAGTATGGTAAGTATAGTGAAATGAAGAATATTAAAATACTTTTTTCTAATGTTTGTGTGTTTTATTAACCCTTTCTTACTATTGGATTAATAACGGATAGGCGTCTTATTGACGCCTCTCCGTTATTAACCTGGCTTAATGTCACCTTACAATAGCAAGGTGACATTAACCCCTTATTACCCCATATCCCACCGCTACACGGGAGTGGGAAGAGAGGGGCTAAGTGCCGGAATTGGCGCATCTTACAGATGCGCCACTTCCGGGGCGGCTGCGGACTGGTATTTGTAGCCGGAGGGGGGGACAATATCCATGGCCCCTCTCTAGTCTATGAATATCAGCCCACAGCTGTCTGCGTAGCCTTTCTGGCTATAAAATATACGGGGACCCCACGTCATTTTTTTGGGGGGTCCCCTATTTTAATAGCCAGTAAAGGCTACGCAGACAGCTGCGGGCTGATATTCTTCGCAGGCTACAAATATTGGCCCCCGGCTGTCGGCTTTCCCCCTCTGGCGCAGAAAATTATGCGGGAGCCCACGCTGTTTTTTTTTTTTTTTTTTTAAATTCAACGCTCATAAAGGCCTGTTTCACACTTGCGTCGGTACGGGTCCATCGCTATGCGTCGGGCCGACGTACGCTGTGAAATTTGTGCACTACATGGGCAGCGGATGCAGTTTTTCAACGCATCCGCTGCCCATTCTGAAGAAGGGGGAGGAGGGGGAGGAGTTTCGGCCGCGCATGCGCGGTAGAAAATGGTGGACGCGATGGACAAAAAAAGTTCACTTGAACTTTTTTCGTGCCGACGGTCCGCCAAAACACGATGGATCCATTGCACGACGGATGCCACGTGTGGCCATCCGTCGCGATCCGTCGCTAATACTAAAAAAAGTCTATGGAAAAAAAAACGCATCATGCGAGCACATTTGCAGGATCTGTTTTTTCCGCCAGATCAGTTTTTTCCACCGGATCCGTTTTTTCCACCGAATCTTTTTTTTTTCTGCCAGATCCGTTTTTTTCTGATAGAGTTGTATTAGCGAAAGATTGCGCCTGATGGCCACACGTATTATCCGTTTTTTGTAGGATCCGTCAAAAAAGCTGTTTCCGCCGGACGGAAAACACATACAGAGGAACGGTTTTTCTGTCCGGCGAAAAAACGCACAGCGACGGATCCAGCAAAAAACGGATGAAACAGATGTGAAATGATGAATCCGGCCTCCGAATCCGTTTTTTCATGTATGTTTCCATTCAAATCATGAACATTTTCTGTTTATTTATTTCCAAAAAATGCATCAAACCCGGTCAAAAAAACGGAACGAAAACTGCATCAACAACAGCATCTAAAACCGCACCAAAAACCAGCATCAAAACCTGCACCAAAAACTACATGTCATGTTTTGGCTAACCGTCGGCACGAAAAAACCTTCAAGTGAACTTTTTTTTGTCTGTCGCGTCCACTATTTTCTACCGCGCATGCGCAGCAGAAACTCCGCCCCCTCCTTCCCGCGCTTTAGAATGGGCAGCGGATGCGTCGAAAAACTGCATCCGCTGCCCACGTCGGGCACAAATTTCAACGTGCGTCGGTACGTCGGCCCGACGCATAGCGACGGACCCGTACCGACGCAAGTGTGAAAGAGGCCTTTATGAGCGTTGAATTAAAAAAAAACACAAAAAACACGGCGTGGGCTCCCACACAATTTTCTGCGCCAGAGGGGGAAAGCCGACGGCCGGGGGCCAATATTTGTAGCCTGCGATGAGTATCAGCCCGCAGCTGTGTGCGTAGCCTTTACTGGCTATTAAAATAGGGGGACCCCCCAAAAAATGACGTGGGGTCCCCCTATATTTTATAGCCAGAAAGGCTACGCAGACAGCTGCGGGCTGATATTCATAGCCTAGAGAGGGGCCATGGATATTGGCCCCTCCCGGCTACAAATACCAGTCCGCAGCCACCCCGGAAATGGCGCATCTGTAAGATGTGTTTCTTCAGAATTTGTATTAGTCTATGCCTGATGAAGAGACCTGTGTAGTGTCGAAAGCTTGCAATTTGTTACCATCTTTTCAGTTAGCCATTAAAAGGTATCAACCACTGAGGACTCTCAATTCTAAACATTTTTCCAACTTATCTGGGGACATCTGGAAAAATCGTTTGGGAGCTGATAACTCAATTTTTACAAAAAGGCTACACACCGTATGTTGACAACTACTACACCAGCATACCCCTATTTAACCCCTTTCTGACATAAGATGTACTATCCCGTCGAGATGACCTGGGCCCCTATGACCACTTATGGGATAGTACGTCATCACAGATCAGCGGCCGGGTGTCAGCTGATTATCACAGCTGACATCCGGCACTATGTGCCACGAGCAGTCACGGACTGCTCATGGCACATTAACCCCCAAAACACTGCGATCAAACATGATTGCAGTGCTCCGGTAGCATAGGGAAGCATCGCGCAGGGAGGGGGCTCCCTGAGTGCTTCCCTGAGACCATCGGAACAACGCAATGTGTCTCCTCCCTGCAGGCCCCGGATCCAAAATGGCCGCGGGGCTCCTTCTGAGTCTTCCAGGGAGGTGGCTTGCAAGTGCCTGCTGAGAGCAGGTGCCGGCAAGCCTCCAGCACTACCTGTCAGATCGCTGATCTGACACAGTGCTGTGCAAAGTGTCAGATCAGCGATCTGACACTATAGCATGATGTCCCACCCTGGGACAAATAAAAAAAAAAATATTTACATGTGTAAAAAAAAAAAAAAAAAAAAATCCTAAATAAAAAAAATATATATACCGTATATACTCGAGTATAAGCCGAGATTTTCAGCCCCAAAAAATGGGCTGAAAGTGCCGCCCTCGGCTTATACTTGAGTCATGGTCGGTGGAGGGGTGGGCGGGTGAGGGGGAGCGACGACGGTCACATACTCACCTGCTCCTGGCGCTGCTGACGCAGTCCCTGCATGTCCCGTGGTCTCCGGCGCCGGCAGCTTCTTCCCCTGTTCAGCTGTCACGTGGTACTGCTCATTAAAGTAATGAATATGGACTCCACTCCCATAGGGGTGGAGCCGCATATTCATTACTCTAATGATCGGTACCAGTGACCGCTGAACAGGGGAAGAAGCTGCCGGCGCTGGAGACCATCTGTCCGGGACAAGCTGCCAGGGACCACGCAGGGAGCAGGTGAGTATTTCATATTCACCTTCCCTCGTTCCACCGCCGCTCAGTCTTCTGGCTGTGACTGTTCAGGTCAGAGGGCACGATGACGTATTAGTGTGCCTGAACAGTCACTGCGGAGAGACGGGACGCTGTGGAGCAGCAGGCAGCGACGAGAGGGGAGTATGTCATTTTTTTTTTATTGCAGCAGCATTATATGTCGCACATTATTATATGGAGCATCTATGGGGCCATAATGAACTGTATGGAGCATTATATGGGGCACATTGTTATATGGAGCATCTATGGGGCCATAATGAACTGTATGGAGCATTATATGGGGCACATTGTTATATGGAGCATCTATGGGACCATAATGAACTGTATGGAGCATTATATGGGGCACATTGTTATATGGAGCATCTATGGGGCCATCATGAACTGTATGGAGCATTATATGGGGCACATTGTTATATGGAGCATCTATGGGGCCATAATGAACTGTATGGAGCATTATATGTGGCACATTGTTATATGGAGCATCTATGGGGCCATAATGATCTGTATGGAGCATTATATGGGGCACATTGTTATATGGAGCATCTATGGGGCCATCATGAACTGCATGGAGCATTATATGGGGCACATTGTTATATGGAGCATCTATGGGGCCATAATGATCTGTATGGAGATTATATGGGGCACATTATTATATGGAGCATCGATGGGGCCATAATGAACTGTATGGAGCATTATATGGGGCACATTATTATATGGAGCATCTATGGGGCTATAATGAACTGCATGGAGCATTATGTGGGGCACATTGTTATATGGAGCATCTATGGGGCCATAATGAACTATGGAGCATTATATGGGGCACATTATTATATGGAGCATCTATGGGGCCATAATGAACTGTATGGAGCATTATATGGGGCACATTGTTATATGGAGCATCTATGGGGCCATAATGAACTGTATGGAGCATTATATGGGGCACATTGTTATATGGAGCATCTATGGGGCCATAATGATCTGTATGGAGCATATGACGAGCGGCTTCTGCTGCTGCCATGGCGGATCTGGATCTTTTCGCTTGAGCGAGACCGCCTCTCCTGCACCTCTTGCTGTGGCATCAAATGCTCTGGTGAGAAACTCTCCATTATACACATCACCATGCAACAAGAGTAGTCACCTTCAACCTGACCTGGTTTAGTGACACAGGGCAGCGCAACTGGCTTGTTTAAATAGATTCACTCTTTTTTTTAATGGATCACCTGGTTGATCCTGCCTTTACTGGTCGCTTCAGAAATCAGGTGAATGATCACACCTGTCATGAATGATTACCTGGTTGATCATGCCTGCACCACTTCCGGTGCTCCTAAAAGCAATCAAACACCTGGTTGATCCTGCTGCCGCAAGCGCAATGCCTGCGCTGTAAAACTATGTCAGAGTGCGCACCCGGCAACCACATCCGTTTCGCGCTACTAGAGCCACCATTTACCTGGCTGATCCTGCCGGCCACCCAGCGCGACGCTTTCGCCGCAAAGTGATACCTGAGCGCGCACCCGGCAACCACTTCCGATGCGCGCTCACCATTTACCTGGATGATCCTGTCACCTATTGATGGCCTGCGCGCACACCCGGACTTACTTCCGATGCGCGCTGCTGTATTGTGCATCAGGCGCGCATCCGGTTACCACTTCCGGTGTGCGCCGCCTCTTTCGGTCCCCCCGCAGCTAAGCACCTCAATAATGTTCTGAGTGCTGCCGCCGGGTGTAGTGCGCCTGCGCGTACCCACCATTTCCGGGTACCCGACGCCGGCTGAGCAGAGCACGCAGCGCTGGAAAAGTGTCCACACCACGGACTTCGTAGCACTCACCCCCAACGACCAGATGCTCTACGGACACCGCTCCTTTGCTCAGGTATCAACCAGGAAGGAGGGGAGGGGAAGGAGGGAGGGGGAGACCTGCACTTCACGCTCGACAGGGAGGCCCCCCTCTGAGGAGCTTACCTAGCCCTGGCACCGATGTGCCTCACGGGCTGCATGGCCACCAATAGTCAACAGGGTGTGCACCATAAGGTGACCCCCGTGGACAGCAGGATTTTCTACTCAACAGGGGGGAAACGCCACCTGCAGCCCCCGTGGAGAATCTTCACCCGGGCGTTCGCCTCGCGGGCTGTGGCCATGCTTCGCTCAGGGGAGGCATGGTATACATTGACCCCCGAGGCGACTACGGGTACCTGGTGACGGGTGCAGCAGACCAGCACCTGCCCAAATCCACCCGACCCAGGCCCTGGCATCCTCTTCTATCTTCATCAGACGTCTTCCATCTTGAGGGTTCCCCGTCAAGGACAGGAAACCAACTGATGTGGAGAGAGGAGCCGCCCCTTTTATCTTGAAGGTTTCCTGTCCTTGATGGGCGGATCCCCTCTCTAGTGGTGCCGTCATGTATGATGGAAAAAATTTTGTCCCCGCCAATCCTTTAGAATCTGAAGATGTCAGAAGACTCACTGAGCGACATTTTATTGCACTCATTCCAGCAACTGAAACAAGAAAGAACCCCAGAGAAGATGTCGTGTATGTTCCTAGAGAGGAATGAGGCATGATACCCGCTATTATTGCCCACAATGCCCATCATTGCCGGCCTTATGCCTCCATGACTGATTTACAATCTTCCACACAGAACCACGTTTTAAACGGTTTTGACATTCAAGCATTTGGTTTATTTAGTGACAGACACATCTAAGTAGAGCTGACCTAACAATTTCTGGGGGTAGGTGGGGGGATGTCTCCAGAGACACGAGCTGGGCACAATATATTGGGCACTACAATGACATTTTTGCAATTTTTGCTCTAAAACTCCCACTATGTGTTTCTGGAAGTCATCCGTTAAGTGAAAATGGTCACTATATCCAGAGATGAATAACCAGAGGGGTGTCATTTTCAAAATGGGGTCACTTCAGAGGAGATTCTGTTGTTCTGGCACTTAGCGGCTCTCCAAAGTGCCATAACAGCAGAATCCCCCCTGAAGTGACCCCATTTTGGAAATGACACCCCTCTGCGAATTCATCTATTGGTGTAGTGACCATTTACCTATCTACGTATTTTCCTATGTAAAATCTGGGGTTAAAACAACATTTTAGTGGTAAAAATGTAATTATTTTTTCTTCACTGCCCAATGGTGTAATTTTCTAGGGAACAGCTGAGGTGTCAGTATGCTCACTGCACCACTAGAAGAATTCATTCAGGGAAGTATTGTGTAAAATGCAGTCACTTTTGGGGGCTTATGCTGTTCTGGCACCTCAGGGGGCTCTGACAATGTGACATGTCACCCACAAACAATTCCAGCAAAATCTGCTCTCCAAAATGGCGCTCCTTCCCTTCTGAGCTCTGCCATGCACCCAAACAGTGGTTTACCCCCACATATGGCGTATCGGCATGCTCAAGAGAAATTTCACAATAACTTTTGGAGTCCAATTTCTCCGGTTACCCTTTGGAAAAAAATTGAGGGCAAAAAGATCATTTTTTTTTTAGAAAAAAAATATGATTTTCTATTTTCACGGCTCTACGTAATTAACTTCTGTGAAGCACTTGGGGATTCAAAGTGCCCACCACACGTCTAGATAAGTTTCTTGGGGGGTCTAGTTTCCAAAATGGGGTCACTTGTTGGGGTGTTTCCACTGTTTAGACACGTCGGGGGCTCAGACAATGTGACATGTCACCCACAAACAATTCAAGCAAAATCTGCTCTCCAATATGGCGCGCCTTCCCTTCCAAGCTCTGCTGTGTGCCCAAACAGTAGTATTCCCCCACATATGGGATATCGCTGTGCTCAGGAGAAACTGCACAACAAATTGCATGGAGCAATTTCTCCTATTACCCTTACGATAATGCAAAATACGGAGCTAAATAGATTTATTTGTGAAAAATGTATTTTTTTTTATTTCCATGGCTCTACATTATAAACTTCTGTGGAGCATCTGTGGGTTCAAGGTGCTCAATACACATCCAGATAAGTTCCCTAAGGGGTCTAGTTTCCAAAATGGTGTAACTTGTGGGGTGTTTCAATGTTTAGGCACATCAGGGGCTCTCCGCGACATGGCGACCACTAATTATTCCAACATATTTTACATTCAAACAGCTAAATGGCGCTCCTTCCCTTCTGAACACGGCCGTGTGCCCAGAGAGTAGTGTACAATCGTATGTAGGGTATTGTGAGAAGCTGGAAAATAATTTGTAAGATCCATTTGTTTTCTATTATCCTTTGTGAATAATTCCAAAGTTCTCACCACAAAAAGTGACGTCAGATTGTAAAAATGGGGCTGATTAAGAACACAAAACTGGCTGCGGGAAGAGGATAAATCAGAGGATTCTGGACACTACTGTAATCAGAAACTGACTATATAGACAATAACATCTACTGAAATGCTCAAACTGAACAGTCTCCATCAGTAATAAATGAGGAGCTAGTGGTGAAACCTCTCTGGCGTAATTAGAGCACGGGGCTCGGGGACTTCACAATCTAAACTATCGGAAGCTCCAATATTTTCTGTCAGATGAGTTTCAAGAAGAAATATTACACATTTAACTCCTTAACGACCGCCGATACGTCTTTTAACAGCGGCAGTTAAGGGTACTTAAACCACAGCGCCGTTAATTAACGGTGCTGTGGAAAAAGTGAATAGAGCCCCCAAGAGGCGGATTTTCTCTGGGGTCTCGGTTGCCGAGGGTAGCCGAGACCCCAGAGAACATGATTCGGGGGGTTTTACCGACCCCCGAGTTGCGATCGCTGGTAATTAACGTTTACCGGCGGTCGCAACAACAACAACAAAAAAAAACACGATTTGCCATTTAACCCCTTCATGACCCAGCCTATTTTGGCCTTAATGACCTTGCCGTTTTTTGCAATTCTGACCAGTGTCCCTTTATGAGGTAATAACTCAGGAACGCTTCAACGGATCCTAGCGATTCTGAGATTTTTTTTCGTGACATATTGGGCTTTATGTTAGTGGTAAATTTAGGTCGATAATTTCTGAGCTTATTTGTGAAAAAATCGGAAATTTGGCGAAAATTTAGAAAATTTCGCAATTTTCACATTTTTAATTTTTATTCTGTTAAACCAGAGAGTTATGTGACACAAAATAGTTAATAAATAACATTTCCCACATGTCTACTTTACATCAGCACAATTTTGGAAACAACATTTTTTTTTGCTAGGAAGTTATAAGGGTTAAAATTTGACCAGTGATTTCTCATTTTTACAACAAAATTTACAAAACCATTTTTTTAGGGACCACCTCACATTTGAAGTCAGTTTGAGGGTTCTATATGGCTGAAAATACCCAAAAGTGACACCATTCTAAAAACTGCACCTCTCAAGGTGCTCAAAACCACATTCAGGAAGTTTATTAACCCTTCAGGTGTTTCACAGCAGCAGAAGCAACATGGAAGGAAAAAATTAACATTTAACTTTTTAGTCACAAAAATGATCTTTTAGCAACAATTTTTTATTTTCCCAAGGGTAAAAGGAGAAACTGGACCACGAACGTTGTTGTCCAATTTGTCCTGAGTATGCTGATACCTCATATGTGGGGGTAAACCACTGTTTGGGCGCACGGCAGGGCTCGGAAGGGAAGGAGCGCCATTTGACTTTTTGAATGAAAAATTGGCTCCAATCTTTAGCGGACACCATGTTGCGTTTGGAGAGCCCCCGTGTGCCTAAACATTGGAGCTCCCCCACAAGTGACCCCATTTTGGAAACTAGACCCCCCAAGGAACTTATCTAGAAGCATAGTGAGCACTTTAAACCCCCAGGAGCTTCACAAATTAATCCGTAAAAATGAAAAAGTACTTTTTTTTCACAAAAAAAATTATTTTAGCCTCAATTTTTTTATTTTCACATGGGCAACAGGATAAAATGGATCCTAAAATGTGTTGGACAATTTCTCCTGAGTACGCCAATACCTCACATGTGGGGGTAAACCACTGTTTGGGCGCACGGCAGGGCTCGGAAGGGAAGGAGCGCCATTTGACTTTTTGAATGGAAAATTAGCTCCAATCATTAGCGGACACCATGTCGCGTTTGGAGAGCCCCTGTGTGCCTAAGCATTGGAGCTCCCCTACAAGTGACCCCATTTTGGAAACTAGACCCCCCCAAGGAACTTATCCAGATGCATAGTGAGCACTTAAAACTCCCAGGTGCTTCACAGAAGTTTATAACGCAGAGCCATGAAAATAAAAAATAATTTTTCTTTCTTCAAAAATGATTTTTAGCCAGGAATTTTTTATTTTCCCAAGGGTAACAGGAGAAATTAGACCCCAAATGTTGTTGTCCAGTTTGTCCTGAGTACGATGATACCCCACATGTGGGGGTAAACCACTGTTTGGGCGCACGGCAGGGCTCGGAAGGGAAGGCACGCCATTTGGCTTTTTGAATGGAAAATTAGCTTCAATCATCAGCGGACACCATGTCGCGTTTGGAGAGCCTAAACATTGAAGCTCCCCCACCAGTGACCCCATTTTGGAAACTAGACCTCCCAAGGAACTAATCTAGATGTGTGGTGAGCACTTTGAACCCCCAAGTGCTTCACAGAAGTTTATAACGCAGAGCCATGAAAATAAAAAATTATTTTTCTTTTCTCAAAAATGATTTTTTAGCCCACAATTTTTTATTTTCCCAAGGGTAACAGGAGAAATTGGACCCCAAAAGTTGTTGTCCAGTTTCTCCTGAGTACGCTGATACCCCATATGTGGGGGTAAACCACTGTTTGGGCGCACGTCAGGGCTCGGAAGGGAAGTAGTGACATTTGAAATGCAGACTTTGATGGAATGGTCTGCGGGCATCACGTTGCATTTGCAGAGCCCCTGATGTGCCTAAACAGTAGATATCCCCCACAAGTGACCCCATTTTGGAAACTAGACCCCCCAAGGAACTTATCTAGATGTGTGGTGAGCACTTTCAACCCCCAAGTGCTTCACAGAAGTTTATAACGCAGAGCCGTGAAAATAAAAAATAATTGTTCTTTTATCAAAAATTATGTTTTAGCAAGTAATTTTTTATTTTCACAAGGGTAACAGGAGAAATTGGACCCGAATAGTTGTTTCCCAGTTTGTCCTGAGTACGCTGGTACCCCATATGTGGGGGTAAACCACTGTTTGGGCACACGTTGGGGCTTGGAAGGGAGGGAGCACCATTTGACTTTTTGAACGCAAGATTGGCTGGAATCAATGGTGGCGCCATGTTGCGTTTGGAGACCCCTTATGTGCCTAAACAGTGGAAACCCCTCAATTCTAACTTCAACACTAACCCCAACACACCCCTAACCCTAATCCCAACTGTAGCCATAACCCTAATCACAACCCTAACCCCAACACACCCCTAACCACAACCCTAACCCCAACACACCGTAAACCTAATCCCAACCCTAACCACAACTGTAACCCCAACACACCCCTAACCCTAACCACAAGCCTAATCTTAACCCTATTTCCAACCCTAGCCCTAATTCCAACCCTAACCCTAAGGCTATGTGCCCACGTAGCGGATTCGTGTGAGATTTTTCCGCACCATTTTTGAAAAATCCGCAGGTAAAAGGCACTGCGTTTTACCTGCGGATTTACAGCGGATTTCCAGTGTTTTTTTGTGCGGATTTCACCTGCGGATTCCTATTGAGGAACAGGTGTAAAACGCTGCAGAATCCGCACAAAATTGACATGCTGCGGAAAATACAATGCAGCGTTTCCGCACTGTATTTTCCGCACCATGGGCACAGCGGATTTGGTTTTCCATAGGTGTACATGGTACTGTAAACCTGATAGAAAACTGCTACGAATTCGCAGAGGCCAATCCGCTGCGGATCCGCGGCCAATCCGCTGCGGATCCGCAGCCAAATCCGCACTGTGTGCACATGCCCTAACCCTACCCCTAGTTCTAACCCTAACCCTAGTGGAAAAAGAAAAAAAATATTTTCTTTTTTTTATCATTGTCCCTACCTATGGGGGTGATAAAGGGGGGGGGGGGGGGGGTCATTTACTATTTTTTTTATTTTGATCACTGTGATAGGTAATATCCATTTTGGAAGATGGCGGCGCCCATGGAGAAGACGGACGGACGCCGGGAGGCTCGGTAAGTATGAGGGGGGGGGGGTGATCGGAGCACGGGGGGGGGGAATCGGAGCACGGGGGGGTGGGATCGGAGCACGGGGGAGCGGACAGGACGACTTAGGGGGGCGGACCACATAACGGAGGACTGGGGAGGAGATCGGTGGGTGTGGGGGGGGGACAGATTAGGTTTTCCAGCCATGGCCAATGATATTGCAGCATCGGCCATGGCTGGATTGTAATATTTCACCAGTTTTCATAGTGAAATATTACAAATCGCTCTGATTGGCTGTTGAAATTGAAACAGCCAATCAGAGCGACCGTAGCCACGAGGGGGTGAAGCCACCCCCCCTGGGCTGAAGCACCACTCCCCCTGTCCCTGCAGATTGGGTGAAATTGGAGTTAGCCCTTTCACCCGATCTACAGGGACGCGATCATTCCATGACGCCACATAGGCGTCATGGGTCGGATTGGCACCGACTTTCATGATGCCTACGTGGCGTCAAAGGTCGGGAAGGGGTTAATTTCTCTGTCCTCCGATGTGATCGCACATCAAAGGACAGAGAAATGGGGTCCCCGATCGCCCTCCGATACTCACCTGTCTCCCCCCCAGTGCTGCTCCTGGCTCCCGATGGTCGCCACCATCTTGTTCCGGGAAAAAAAATGGCGGGCGCATGCGCAGTGCGCCCACTGCCCGGGACCTGGCAGATCTTTGGGGTCTCCGCTGCCGGGGGTAGCAGAGACCCCAAAGAACATGATCGGGGTCGGTTTTTACTGACCCCTGTTTTGCGATCGCCGGTAATTAACCGTTTACCGGCGGCCGCAAAAAAAAAAAAAAAAAGCAATCTGTCATTCTGTCCTCTGATGTGATCGCACACAATAGGGGGATCGGGGACCCTGTTATACTTACCGGTGTCCCTGGGTCCTCCTGCTTCCTCTCCTGGCCGTCGGCTTCTTGCTCTGGTATGAAAATGGCGGGCGCATGAGCAGTGCGCCCGCCGTGATCTGCCGGCCAGCAGAGGAAGATTCTTCCTCTTGTTTTATTTTGGTCACTGTGAGATCCTATCACAGTGATCAAAATAAAAAAAAAAAATTGTAAATAACCCCCCCCCCCTTTATCACCCCCTTAGTTAGGAAAAAATAATAAAATAAAAAAAATGTATTTATTTCTATTTTCCAATTAGGGTTAGGGTTAGGGTTAAGGCTAGGATTACAGTTAGGGTTAGAGCTAGGATTAGGGTTAGGGCTAGGGTTAGGGTTGCGGCTAAAGTTAGGGTTAGGGCTAAAGTTAGGGCTAAAGTTAGGGTTAGAGTTGGGATTAGGGTTTGGATTAGGGTTGGCATTAGGGTTACGTTTGGGATTAGGGTTAAGGTTAGGATTAGGGGTGTTTTGGGATTAGGGTTAGGTTTTGAGGTTAGGGTTGAGATTAGGATTAGGGTTGTGTTGGGTTTAGGGTTTTGATTAGGGTTATGGTTAGGGTTGGGATTAGGGATGTGTTGGGGTTAGGGTTGGAGTTAGAATTGGGGGGTTTCAACTGCTTAGGTACATCAGGGGGTTTCCAAACGAGACAGTCAATTTTGCGCTCAAAAAGTCAAATTATGCTCCCTCCCTTCTGAGCTCTGCCCTGCGCCCAAACAGTGGTTTACCCCACATATGGAGCATCAGCATACTAAGTACTAGTTGGACAACAACTTTTGGGGTCCAGTTTCTCCTGTTACCCTTGCGAAAATTAAAAAAATTGGGGGCTAAAAAATCATTTTTGTGGAAAAAAAAATGATTTTTTATTTTCACGGCTCTGCATTATAAACTGTAGTGAAACACTTGGGGGTTCAAAGTTCTCACAACACATCTAGATCAGTTCGGTCAGGTTTCCAATATGGGGTCACTTGTGGGGGGTTTCTACTGGTTAGGTACATAAGGGGCTCTGCAAATGCAACATGACGCCTGCAGGCCAATCAATCTAAGTCTGCATTCCAAACGGCGCTCCTTCCCTTCCGAACCCTGATGTGTGCCGAAACAGTGGTCCCCCCCACATATGGGCTATCAGCGTACTCAGGACAAATTGTACAACAACTTTTGGGGTCCAATTTCTCCTATTACCCTTGGGAAAATAAAAAATTGGGGGCTAAAAAAAAAAATCATCTTTGTGGAAAAAAAATATTTTTTATTTTCACGACTCTGCATTATAAACTTCCGTGAAGCACTTGGGGGTTCAAAGTTCTTACGACACATCTAGATAAGTTCCTTGGGGGGTCTAGTTTCCAAAAATGTGGTCACTAGTGGGGGGTTTCTACTGTTTAGGTACATCAGGGGCTCTGCAAACGCAACATAACGCCCGCAGACTATTCTATCAAAGTCTGCATTCCAAAACGGCGCTCCTTCCCTTCCGAGCTCTGCCATGCGCCCAAACAGTCGTCCCCCCACATATGGGGTATCAGCGTACTCAGTATAAATTGCACAATAAAAATTGGGGTCCAATTTCTCCTGTTACCCTTGTGAAAGTAAAAATTTGGGGGTGAAAAGATCATTTTTGTGGAAAAAATATGATTTTTTTATTTTCATGGCTCTACATTATAAACTTCTGTGAAGCAGTTTGGGTTCATAGTGCTCACCAGACATCTAGATAAGCTCTTTGGGGGGGTCTAGTTTCCAAAATGGGGTCACTTGTGGGGGGTGTCTACTGTTTAGGTACATCAGGAGCTCTGCAAATGCAACATGACGCCCGCAGACCATTCCATCAAAGTCTGCATTTTAAAACATCACTACTTCCCTTCCGAGCCCCGATGTGTGCCCAACCCACATATGGGGTATCAGCGTACTCAAGACAAACCGAACAACAAATTTTGGGGTCCAATTTCTCAGGTTACCCTTGAGAAATTAAAAAATTGCGAACTAAAAAATCATTTTTTAGGAAACAAAAAGGATTTTTTATTTTCACGGCTCTACGTTATAAATTTCTGTGAAGCACTTGGGGGTTCAAAGTGCTCACCAAACACCTAGATAAGTTCCTTAATGGGTCTAGTTTCCAAAATGGGATCACTTGTGGGGGATTTCCACTGTTTACGCACATCAGGGGCTCTCCAAACGCGACATGGCGTCCGATCTCAATTCCAGCCAACTCAGCATTGAAATAGTCAAACGGAACTCCTTCTCTTCCAAGCTCTGCCGTGCGCCCAAACTGTGGTTTACCCCCACATATGGGGTATCGACGTACTCAGGACAAATTGCAAAACAACTTTCGTGGTCTAATTTCTCCTGTTACCCTTGTGAAAATAAAAATTTGGGGGCGAAAAGATCATTTTTGTAGAAAAAAAAATGTGATTTTTTTATTTTCACAGCTCTACGCTATAAACTTCTGTGAAGCACCTGGGGGTTCAAAGTGCTCACCACACATCTAGATAAGTTCTTTAAGGGGTCTAGATTCCAAAATGGTGTCACTTATGGGAAGTTTCCACTATTTAGGCACATCAGGGGCTCTCGAAACGCGAAACATGGCGTCCGATCTCAATTCCAGCCAATTCTGCATTGTCAAGTCAAACGGTGCTCTTTCTCTTCCAAGCTCTGCCGTGCGCCCAAACAGAGGTTTACCCCCACATGTGGGGTATCAGCGTATTCAGGAGAAATTGCACAATAAATTTTGTGGTTCGTTTTCTCTTTTTACACTTGTGAAAAAAAAAAAAAAATTAGTTCTGAAGTAAAACGTTTGTAAAAAAAAAAAAAAAAAAAGTTAAATGTTAATTTTTTCCTTCAAAATTGTTTCAGTTCCTGGGAAGCACGTAAAGGGTTAATAAACTTCTTGAATGTGGTTTGGAGCACCTTGAGGGGAGCAGTTTTTAGAATGGTGTCACACTTGGTTATTTTCTGTCATCTACACTCCTCAAAATGACTTTAAATGTGATGTGGTCCCTAAAAAAAATGGTTTTGTAAATTTTGTTGTAAAAATGAGAAATTGCTGGTCAATTTTTAACCCTTATAACTTCCTAACTAAAAAAAAAATTTGTTTCCAAAGTTGTGCTGATGTAAAGTAGACATGTGAGAAATGTTACTTATTAACTATTTTGTGTGACATATCTCTCGGATTTAAGGGCATAAAAGAGGGATTTTTGGTACTTACCGTAAAATCTCTTTCTTGGAGCCTTCATTGGGGGACACAGGACAACCATGGGTGTATGCTGCTGCTGCTGCTAGGAGGCTGACACTATGCAAAAAAGGAAAAAGGTGTAGCTCCTCCCCGGCAGTATACACCCACCGACAGGCACCAAGCACCTCAGTTAGTGCAAAAAGCAGTAGGAGAAGCGACAGAACTCATAACAGTAAAAGTACCAACTCAACTAGGGTCTCCAGGCCCCAAACACGGTACCAGAACAAACCAGTAGGGAGGGTGCTGTGTCCCCCAATGAAGGCTCCAAGAAAGATTTTACGGTAAGTACCAAAAATCCCTCTTTTATCGCTTCATTGGGGGACACAGGACAACCATGGGACGTTGAAAAGCAGTCCCGGAAAAGGGTGGGTAGAAAGGAAAAGAGAAAAGGTCTCAGGTCGGCCGGTGTGTGACCGCCGCCTGCAGTACCTTCCTACCAAGACCTGCATCGGACGAGGCTTGGGTATGAACCCGATAGAACCTCGTAAACGTGTGCAAAGACGACCAGGTTGCGGCCTTGCAAACTTGTAAGGCAGAGGCCTGGTGGCGAACAGCCCAAGAAGCTCCGACAGCTCTGGTGGAGTGAGCTCGCACCCCCGGGGGATGACGTGCCTCATGAACACGGTACGATTCTGAAAATCGTAGTTACTTACCGATAACGGTATTTCTCTGATCCCATGATGGCACCACGGAGAGAGAGGGGTCCGCCCCCAGGGACAGGAAACCTACAGGTGAAAAAGGGCGTACCTCTCTCCCACATCAGTTGGTTAACAGAGCCTTATACAGAACTTCAGCTGCAACTTAATGTTTACACAAATTAAATTTAACAATTTTTACTTAACAGAGGCACCGTGACTAAGGTTAACTAACTATACATTATAATGTGCACACCTGTGTGTGAAGAGGGAGGGAATATACGGGTGCCATCATGGGATCAGAGAAATACCGTTATCGGTAAGTAACTACGATTTTCTCTATCCCCATGATGGCACCACGGAGAGATTTGCATAGATTGTAACTCTTAGGGAGGGACCACTGCCTCTAGAACCCTTCGACCAAAGGTGAGATCAGAGGAGGTCAAGTCTAAGCGGTAGTGTTTGAAAAATGTAGACTGGGAAGACCAAGTGGCCGCTCTACATATCTGTTGTATTGAAGCGCCCGCTCTTTCCGCCCAGGATGATGCCACTGCTCTGGTCGAGTGCGCTTTTATATTCTCCGGGATGGCCGCCCCGCTGGAAGAGTAGGATAGGGCGATGGCATCTCTTATCCACCTCGCTAGCGTAGCTTTTGACGCTTTCTGTCCCTTCCGCGGACCCTGGAAGCAGACAAACAGAGCCCTATCCTTCCTGCACTCCCTAGTGGCTGACAAGTATTGGAGTAGGCACCTCCTAACATCAAGGGTATGTAGTGTTTTTTCTCCCTCATTCTTGGGGTTGGGACAGAATGAGGGCAGGGAGACCTCTTGTGTCCTGTGAAATTGAGACGCGACTTTTGGGAGGTAAGCCGGGTCTGTTTTTAGAATGACTCTGTCCTCGAGAATTTGAGTGAAGGGAGGGCCCGCGGACAATGCTTGTATGTCACTAACGCGACGGGCTGAGGTTAGGGCCACTAAGAGTGTTGTTTTTAAAGATAGAATCTTTAGGGGTGCGTCTGCCAAGGGCTCAAAAGGAGATTTGGTTAGTGCATTTAGAACAAGGTTTAAATCCCATGGAGGGGCATTATGCAAAGGAACCGGTCTTGATCTACCCGAGGCTTTGATGAATCTCACGATCCATCGGTTTCTGGCTAGATCATAATTATACAGCGCTCCCAAGGCTGCTACCTGAACTTTTAGAGTACTTGTAGCTAGCCCTTTTTCCAAACCCTTTTGCAGGAATTCGAGAATTTTATCTATTGGGATTTCCCCCCCTGGGTCAGCCCCTGATACAGACATGAATTTTTTCCACACTTTGCCATATATTTTGGTGGTTACGGGTTTCCTACTCTGTAGTAATGTGGACACCAGATTGGATGAAAACCCTTTGTTACTTAACAGCTTCCTTTCAAAAGCCAGGCTGCCATATGTAGGCTTTTTACATTGGGGTGACACACTGGGCCCTGGGATAATAGATTTTGCGTGTCTGGTAGAACCCACGGGCTGTCTAAGGACATCTTCCTCAGCCAGGAAAACCATATTCTGCGAGGCCAGAATGGAGCTATGATTATCACTGTTGCCCCCTCCTCCCGAATTTTCCTCAAGACTAGGGGAATGAGGGATATTGGAGGGAACGCGTAGGAGAGGCGATAGTTCCAGGGGACTGTGAGAGCGTCCAGTGCTACTGGCCCTCCCCGGGGGTCGATTGAGCAGAACTTCCTCACTTTCCGGTTCTGATAGTCCGCGAATAGGTCTATTTCTGGTTCTCCCCAACGCTTCACTATTTGGTTGAATACCGACTGTTTCAGCTCCCACTCCCCCTGTTTCAAGCGTGTTCTGCTGAGGAAGTCTGCGGTCTGGTTTTCTGAACCCTTTATGTAAAGGGCCGTCAGGGACTTCAGATTGTGTTCTGCAATGTAGAAGATGGATCGGGTTTCTTCCATCAGTGTTTGTGACCTGGTGCCCCCTTGGTGGTTTAGGTATGCTACCACTACCTGATTGTCCGAGAAGACTTTTACGTGGTGGGAGCGGATGATTTTTAGGAAGTGCATTAAGGCGAGTTTTACCGCTAGCAGTTCTTTCATATTTGACGAGGTCAGCTGTTGATTTTTGTCCCAGTTCCCTTGTGTCACCTGACCGTCTATATGAGCACCCCACCCCCAGGGGCTTGCATCCGTCGTTAGGATTTTTCCTGTTGGTAGTGACCAGGGGACCCCCTTGGTAAGATTTATCGGGTCCGCCCACCACTGTAGGGAGTGTATCGTAGTTGGAGATATCCTTAACTGCCCGTCTAAATTTCCTCCCAGACACAGGCTTGAACTTAAAGTCTCCCATTGTAAGTCCCGGGAATGGCACTGTGCCCACTGCACTGCCGGGATACAGGATGTCATGGAGCCCAGCAGGGACATGGCTTTCCTGAGTGTGGTGACCGGGGATGTTGACAGCTGTACCGCTGCCTGTGTCATTTTCTGAATCTTCCCCTGAGGAAGATAACACGTTTGTGTGGTTGAGTCGAGGACTATCCCCAAGTACTCCTGTACCTGTGATGGGACTACTTTGGATTTGGTAAGGTTCAATAGCCAACCCAGGCTTGACAGAGAAGTCATAACCAAATCCAACTGCTGTTTGCAGTGATGGAATGATGTCCCTGCTACAAGGAGGTCGTCCAGGTAGGGGACTATCAGGATATTCTGTTCTCGTATATGCGCCATCACTTCCGACATTAGTTTCGTGAAAACCCGGGGTGCGATAGCTAACCCAAAAGGGAGGGCCCGAAACTGATAATGTTTCACCTCCCCCTGGATATTCACTGCTAGCCGGAGGTACTTTTGATGATCCTTGTGGATCGGTACATGATAGTATGCATCCCGTAGGTCTAGAACAGTCATGAAACATCTGGGAAAGGGTATTTTTACGCAAGATTTTATTGTTTCCATTTTGAAGTGTGGGATCTCGAGAAAACTGTTTAACTTTTTGAGATTTATTATTGTCCTGTATGACCCATCTGGCTTCTTTCGGAGGAAGAGGGGAGAATAGAAGCCCATGCCTCTTTCCTGGTGAGGGACTTCCTGTAGGACCTCCTTCTGGACTAGGCCTAGAATCTCTTCCTGAAGAGCCGACTGTTCTTGAGACTGTCTCTGTGGTGTCACCATGAAGAGTTTTTTGGGGGGAATGCGGAACTTTAGCTTGAGTCCTTCTCGTTCTATGCCTAGTATCCAGGGACTGTTTGAAATTTTTTCCCAGGCTGGGAGAAACTTTGTCAGTCTCCCGCCAACCTGGGGGACACCTTCATTGAGTTTTTTTGTTGTCGGGAGTGGGTTTGTTGAATAGGAACCCTCTGGTTTTATTTCTTTTTTCCTCCCATGTTTCTTTGTTCCCTTTCGGAGGTTTTCTCCGCATAAATTTTTTATTCCGAAAGGAACGTCTGTATGATTGGTTGGGGAAACCAGGGAAAGACTTTTTCTTGTCCTCGGCTTTCTCGAGGATGTCATCTAGCGTTGCGCCGAACAAGAATTCACCCTCACAGGGTATTGAGCAGAGTTTTGTCTTTGTCTGAAGGTCCCCTGGCCAACATTTTAGCCACAGGGCACGTCTTGCGGCGTTTGAGAAGGCGGCAGCCCTGGCTGCTAGTCTGGCCGAGTCTACCGATGCATCCGCCAAAAAGGCTGCTGCACCTTTCATTATAGACACTGATTTTTGAATTGTGTCTCTTGAGACTCTTCCCTTTAATTGGGAATCCAAGTGCTCAAGCCACACCATTAGCGCGCGAGCTGTGCAGGTGGCCGCGACAGCTGGTTTAAGTCCGCCTCCTGCCGCTTCCCAAGAGTTTTTTAGGAAAACCTCGGCTTTTTTGTCCATCGGATCTTTTAAGGTACCCATGTCCTCAAAAGGTAGGGCAAACTTTTTTGAGGCCTTTGCTATGGCCACGTCTAATTTTGGTGCTTTACTCCAGGACGAGCATGCTGGGTCATCAAATGGGTATTTTCTTTTGGGGGTGAGGAGAGCTTTTTTGTCTGGCTTTTTCCACTCTCTTTTAATTAGAGAGTGAATTTTCTCATTTACTGGGAATGCTCTTTTCCTTTTTTGTTCCAGACCGCTGAACATTATGTCCTGCGCTGTTCTTTTAGGTCTCTCCTCCACTATCCCCATTGTTGCTCTGACTGCTTTCACTAAAGCGTCTGTTTCCTCGATAGGGAAGCAACTGCGCCCCCCCTCAGAGGATACTGAAGAAGTGTCAGAGGCTGACGAATTATTTGAGTCAGATAATTCACTCTCTGACTCGTCCGCACTAGATACGGGGGACTCGGGTGTTTTCTTATGTTTTTTCTTTGTGGCTTTAATGCCTTTAATGGCACTTTCCACCTGGATTTTTATTAACGACTTTAATTCGGATGCAAATGATGGAGTTTCCTCCTGAATCGTCTTTTTTATACAGACGCTGCATAGTCTCTTTTCCCAGGAGGAAGGCAGCTCGTCTGAACATATGGCACATTCTTTGTGCTTAGTTTTGGCTGTACTTTTTCTCCCCTAGAACAAAAAAGAGCCCTATATTAAACTCAGCACTTTCACGTAGATCACTCACCCCCTGTGGATCAGAGATACCGTCTCGGGCCTGGGGACTGTATCCGCTGGAATCGTCGCCGGCCGTGTGGTTTTTGCAGACCCCCGACTGCGTTGAGACTCTGATCGTCCGCTGCTGCTGCGCTGTACAGAGGACGAGTTTCCTTTGCGCTGCTGCTGTGGGTGCAGACGCCGCTGCACTTGTGCCTGCTCAGGAGATCGCTGGACAGCTTCCTGCATAACCTGCTGCTCGCTTTCGCTCATGGTGGCCTCCGCACTGTCTGGTGCACTTTGGAGTTTGAATTTGCCACCCTTTTCCCTATGCTGGCGTTCTTTTATGCATTTGCCGGCGAAACCGGAAGTGACGGTTTGCGCATGCGCCCGCACAACTTCCGGTCTCTGTCAGCTTCACATGAGGGAATGAATGTGGTGGGACGCCGGCGCGCGCGCACTAGCGCTGCGTTTTTGCGGTGATGGCGCCGGTGAGCGCACTAGCGCTCCATTACCGACGCCCACCCAATTTACCGGTAATGACGCCGGTCCGGCCCATTTTTACTTGGGCTTTTATGGTAGGATAGCCGCCGCTACCCCCATATTACCATCCAGAGTCCTCCGGTGACCGCCGTCACCCGCTCCTTATCCCCCTCTTTTTTTTTTTTTTTTTTTCTGTGGAAGGCAGACTGGATCCTTTCACTGCCTTCCTCCACTCACCCATGAGGCCCGCCGACCCCTGTGGTGGTGCTTCAGGAAAAGGGAGAAAAAAGAGGGAAAAAACCGCTTGATCCAGCCGTAACAGGGCGCCCCCTGTTAGAAAAATCGACTGCATCAGCCCCTGGAACTCCACGAAGAATCCTTCAGGTACGTGCTGTAGGTTCCCCGTCAGGGACAGGAAACCAACTGATGTGGGAGAGAGGTACGCCCTTTTTCACCTGTAGGTTTCCTGTCCCTGGGGGCGGACCCCTCTCTCTCCGTGGTGCCATCATGGGGATAGAGAAATTGCCGAGCGAATCCAGCGCAAAATGGTGGATTTAGACGCTTGAAAGCCCTTCCGACGACCTTCAGAAACGACAAGGAGAGAATCGGATTGACGGAAGGGAGCGGTTCTATAAAGATAGACCCGAATGGCCCTGACCACGTCAAGCTTGTGAAGAGACTTCTCCAAAGGATGAGCTGGAGAAGGGCAAAATGATGGAAGGACAATGTCTTCGTTGATGTGGAAAGCTGAGACCACCTTGGGAAGGAATTCAGGAACCGGTCGAAGAACGACCTTATCCTGATGAAGAATAAGGAAAGGGGAACGACATGACAGGGCTGCCAACTCGGAGATGGATGTACTCCTCCTGATGGATGTAATGGCAATGAGGAAGGAGACCTTCCAAGAGAGAAGGGAAAAGGGCACGTCATGAAGAGGCTCAAAGGGAGCAGCCTGAAGAGCGCCAAGGACCAGGTTAAGGTCCCAAGGTTCCAAGGGAGGA
The DNA here is from genome assembly GCF_051348905.1 of Ranitomeya variabilis. Classification (NCBI taxonomy): domain Eukaryota; kingdom Metazoa; phylum Chordata; class Amphibia; order Anura; family Dendrobatidae; genus Ranitomeya; species Ranitomeya variabilis. Next base: position 765,962,375 of record NC_135235.1, on the reverse strand, counting down.
CGGAAAGGAGAGGCGATATGCACAACTCCCTGTAGAAAAGTCCGAACCTGGTGAATGGAGGAAAGGTCACTCTGGAAGAGAATCGACAGAGCGGCCACTTGTCCCTTGAGTGTGCTGAGGGATATGCCCGAATCGAGACCAGACTGGAGGAAACCGAGAAGATCCGGAAGAAAAAAGGACATTGGAAAAACTTCATTGGTTTCGCACCAGCGAAAGAACGCTTTCCAGTACCTATGGTAGATACGGGAAGAAGCTGGTTTTCTGGCTCTGATCATGGTCTGTATGACCTGGGAAGAGAGACCAGAGTTTTTCAAGACTGCGGCCTCAACGGCCATGCCATTAAACTCAGCGACTGAGAACTCTGGTAGTAGAGAGGTCCCTGCGAGAGGAGATCTGGCCGATCTGGGAGTCTCCAAGGAGTGTCCGCGAGCATGTTTACGAGCTCGGCGTGCCAAGGCCGCCTTGGCCAGTCTGGCACTATCATTATGACTGGAATCCCTTCCAACTTGATCTTCTTTACCACCCTTGGAATCAAGGGGAGGGGTGGGAACAGGTAGGGAAACTGAAACTGGGACCATGGAATTACCAGGGCGTCGTGGCCGACGGCAAAAGGATCCCGGGACCTGGCGACAAACTGTGGGACCTTGTGGTTCATCCGGGACGCCATAAGATCGACGTCTGGAGTACCCCAGCGGAGGCAAATTTGATTGAAGACTGCGGGGTGGAGAGACCACTCGCCCGCTGCTAGGCCCTGGCGACTGAAAAAGTCGGCTGCCCAGTTTTCGACCCCGGGGATATGAACGGCAGATATGGCCGGAACGTGGCGTTCCACCCACCGAAGAATCTTTGCCACTTCTGCCATTACTTGGCCGCTGCGAGTCCCGCCCTGGTGGTTTAAGTACGCCACGGCCGTGGCGTTGTCCGACTGGATGCGGACGGGAAGATTCGACAGAAGAGACTTCCAGCGGATTAGCGCAAGGAAGATTGCCCTGATCTCCAGAAGGTTGATGGGAAGGAGAGCTTCCTGGGTGGTCCAACGGCCCTGAGCCGTGTGTTGTCGGATGACTGCTCCCCACCCGAGAAGGCTGGCATCGGTGGTGATGACCTGCCACTGAAGGGGAAGAAATGATCTTCCTCTCAGGAGAGAGGAGGACAGCGTCCACCAGGTTAGGGACTGATGACGGACCTGGAGAGGAAGGTGGACGGGACGGTCCAGGGAGTCCAAGGACCTGTTCCAGGTGGATAAGAGGAATAGGTGGAGGGGGCGGGTGTGGAACTGGGCGAAAGGAACAGCCTCTATGGAGGCCACCATCTTTCCCAGGACTCCCATGCAGAAACGAAGTGACTGAGGGGCTGGGCGTTTGAGAAGGCGGACCGCCTTGAGGAGTACTGAGAACTTGTCCTCTGGGAGAAAGACCCGAGCTAATTTCGTGTCGAACACCATGCCCAGGAAGGACAGTCGTTGGGATGGAATCAGAGAGGACTTGGTCCGGTTGATAATCCAGCCGACACGGGTCAGGGTGTCCAGGGAGACCTGGAGACTGTGGGCACAGTCTAGACGAGAGGACCCCTTGATCAACAGATCGTCCAAGTAGGGGATAATGAGGATCCCCCTGGAACGAAGGAAGGCCATGACCGCCACCATGATTTTGGTGAAGACCCTGGGGGCAGACGGTAAACCGAAGGGGAGAGCCGTGAACTGGTAGTGATTGTCCCCGACAGCAAACCGAAGGGATCTTTGATGCCGTACGCAGATGGGGACATGAAGGTACGCATCTTGGATGTCGACCGAGCAGAGGAACACCCCGGGTTCATTGGCGGCGATCACTGACCGCAGGGATTCCATTCTGAAGTGGCGAGGTCGGACGTGGCGGTTCAGAAGCTTCAAATCCAGGATAGGGCGAAGAGACCCGTCCTTCTTTGGGACTACAAAAAGGTTTGAGTAGAACCCGCAAAAACGGTCTTCGGAAGGAACGGGAATTTCGACTCCGGCGGCGACCAGAGACGTTACGGCTTGAAGCAAGCCGGGTAAATGGGACGGATGCTTTGGGGGGCGAGAGAGAAAGAAACGATTTTCCGGGAGGTTAGAAAATTCAATCTTGTACCCGGAGGTGATAATCTCTCTGACCCAGGCGTCGCTGATCACTGACAGCCAGGTGTCTTTGAAGAGAAGAAGCCTGCCTCCCACCCTGGAAAGACTCCCAGGTGGGGGCGACCCATCACTTGGAACGGTATCTGTTGGAACGAGGTCCGGAGGACCTGGGAGGCGGAGCCCTGGATCTTCACATGGGAGTTGGCTTGTAAGAGGGTTTTCTACGTTCACCAGTGATAGCGGTTCGCTCTTGTTGCGAAGAGGAATCTGAGGCTGCAAACGGATGAAAGGGGCAAAATGTTCGAGGAGCCTTTGGGTTAAAGAAGCGTTTTGGCTTGGACTGGGGGAGAGAGGTACTCTTGCCCCCAGTCGCGTCTGAGATAATTTGATCCAGACGAGCGCCAAAAAGCCTGGAACCTTGAAACGCCAAGTTGGTGAGAGACTTTTTGGAAGTAGCATCCGCATTCCATGCTTTGAGCAAAAGAATGCAGCGCATAGCGACAATGTTGCTGCTTGCCCTGGCTGAACAGGCTGCTGCATCTAAGGAGGCAGTGAGAACGTATTTCCCTGCGTGGTTAATCTGGTCGGCGAGGTCAGCCAGCTCGGTAGGGGAGGCCAAAGCCAAAATGCCTCGGTGGAGAATCTTGGCCCAGGCAGATATGGCCTTAGTCACCCATGTGGAAGCAAAGCTGGGGCAGAGGGAAGCACCAGTTGCCTCAAAAGCTGATTTGGCCAGCGCCTCAATTTGTCTGTCCGATGCGTCCTTAAGCGTGCGCCGTCCGGTAAGGAGAGAACAGTCTTGGAGGAAAGACGGGAGATCGGTGGATCGACCTTGGGAGATTCAGCCCACTTGGAGAGAAGATCGGCGCTAAAGGGATAGAGCACGTCCAGATGTTTTCTACCCGAAAAACGTTTCTCAGGATGTTCCCAGTGTTTAGACAGGGTAGACTCAAACTCCTCATGAGTAGGAAAGGAGCGAGAGGGACGCTTCACCCGCTTAAGGGAGACAGAGGAATCCTGGGGGGAAACCTCATCTTGTTTTAGTTTGAGGGTTAGCGATATAGCCGAAATAAGACTATCTACGACAGCCTGCATGCCAGAAGCCTGGTCTGAATCGGAGTCAGAAACGGACTGGGAATCCACATCAGACCCAATGTCCTCCTCCAAAGAGGGGAATTGGGAGGAGGAGAGCAGCTTGAGCGCTGCGGAGGGACCTGGAGAACCAGACGAAGAGCCAGACAGAGTCCTCTTTCTAGAGCGGCTGGCTGATTTGTCTCCCTGTGGTTCAGGGTCAGGTGCGGCCGACTCGCCATGGAAGACGGTCAGAGCGCTGGTGGCTGAAGGAGGCTGTGGAAGACGTTCAAGCGCCTGGACCAGGGACTGAGATACCTTAGTCAATTCAGAGACCGACTGCGAGATAGCAACGGCCCACTCAGGGGGAGGGGGAGCGCCCCCATCCCGAGAGTCAGAAGCTTCCTGCGGGGCAGACATGGCAGGAGGACTGCAGGACTGGCAGAGAGGCGACGATTGGTCTACAGACCACTTTATCTTACAACGAGCACAGGCGTAGTGAGTTATGGTAGGTTTGGTAAGGCAGGCTCCAGAAGAGTTGGACATAAGGATATTCTGCAGCACTATACTACAGAAAAGACTAAAGGGCCTGCAGTGGTATGGATAATACAAAGGGAGGGGCCAATATAGCGTCGCAATCCTACCGCACCGCAGAGCAGAGTTGTCCGTGTCCCCCAACACACGATGTCTCCTGTGCACGGAGCTGCTGAAGCAGGAAGTGCCAGCTGAGAAGAAGGGGCGGTGCTGTACTGAGAGGAATAAGCCCAGGCTCCTGATAGGGCCGCACCGAAAGGGAAGGGTGTGCCCGGGATGTAAAAACCCCTCTGAGTGGAGGAGGAAAAGAGCGCAGAAAAAGGAGGGGGCGTGGCCTATCGGAGGGGGCGTGGCCGGCCACAGCGGTGAAAGTGAAAACGGCCGTGACTGTGTGAAAGCACTGTACATTTAGACAGGGAAATACTGCTGCAGGGAAACGGCTACTGAAGCGCTGGTACCTGCATGTCCAGTTCCACAGGTAGAGGGAGAGAGGATCGACCAGGGGCCCGATGAGAGAGGGGTCGCTGGAAACAGAATCCTTCGTCCAGAAGACGGCCTCGACCCCAAAGACAAGGTGACCACCGTCTTCCTCTCAGCCCTCTCCGAGGAGAGGGGTGAGGGGGACTGTTTGGCAAAGACCGCCACCATAAAGACCCTGGAGCACCTGGGAGGGTGACAAGGGATAATGTCCTGCCGGCGGTCTGAGAGCTGAAATGCGGACGACACCACACTGCTCGCTCAGCCGCCCTCCTGGGGAGGCAGGGTGGGAGATTGCACCCTGAATCCCTGAATGCTGTATCTGAAAAAGAAAAGTCAAAACGTTAATAAAAACAACAAAACCTGTAAAGGAATCAAGATTAGCAGCGGATCAGAAGATCCAGGTCCGCCTCCTACAGACACTAAGCACAAACTGAGGTACTTGGTGCCTGTCGGTGGGTGTATACTGCCGGGGAGGAGCTACGCCTTTTTCCTTTTTTGCATAGTGTCAGCCACCTAGCAGCAGCAGCATACACCCATGGTTGTCCTGTGTCCCCCAATGAAGCGATAAAGAAAATTTAAAGTTTGAAAATTGCTAAATTTTAATTTTTTTTTGCCATATTTCCATTTTTTTCATAAATAATCGCAAGTAATATCGAAGAAATGTTACCACTAACATGAAGTGCAATATGTCATGAGAAAACGTTCTCAGAATCAGCGGGATCCGTTAAAGCGTTCCAGAGTTATAACCTCATAAAGTGACAGTGGTCAGAATTGTAAAAATTGGCTCGGTCATCAAGTACCAAATTGCCTCTGTCACTAAGCGGTTAAAGAGAACTGTGTATATTAGTGCAGAGCGGAGATGTCTTAAAGGGAACCTGTCAGCAGGATTGTGCTCAGTGACTACAGACACTGTCAGGTCGGTGCCGTTATACTGATTACACCGTTACCTGGTGATGAAATCCATCTTATGGTTGTTGTTTAATCTGTATTTGTAGTTTTTAGTTGATGAGATTCTCGTGCTCTGGGGCGGGGCTGTGGGCGGGGCTTTATGTGGTGCTCTGATTATATATGCATCTGTATTGGCTTATGACAGGTGGCTGATCCCTCACTACAGGGGCTGACAGCCCCTCTGACTTTGAATCGGAGACCCCGTGGCATGATGCTGGTTCCGATCGCTGCCATGGAGACCCGATATCGTCACGACGACATCAGGGTCTCCAGACCTGAGAGGCTTCCTGTCATGCGCAGTGATGATCAGGAAGTCTTTTAGATCAGTGTATAGAAGGAGAATGTTGTGGTCTAGAGGCAAAATGGTGATCATGGTAATACGGCCGGACTACACCACCGATAAAGCAGCGACAGCCGGTGACTGAGAAGAATCTGTGACTTCTCTGCATTTAGTGGTTACTACTCACCTGGGTAGCCATATGTGGGAATCTCCTCTTTACACCACTCATCCCCCCTCACATATGTCTCTGTAGTATTAATATGGGTCAGATCTTCACCCTGAAACAAATATTGTAAAAGTCACCGACAGATGGAGAAGTCCCATCTATGATCAGCTCTAATCCTGCCATCTCCACCGTTCTCATTACACAAGTATAAAACATATAATACTGGTGGATAAAACAAGACTGAGCACAAGACCTTCACCGGCGTCTACACATCATAGGGGAGATCTCCTGACACCTTCTCTCCATCTACCTGATGGTCCTGAGGAGCATTGGGATCTTCTTGGTTACAGTCCTGTGGAAGAAGAGGACGGGGACATCTTTCTGGTGTTGTCCTCTTACTGGATAGATCTGGAGGAAACACATACAGGGAGTGAATTCATTCTTTACATACAGATAATTATAGGCCGTGTGTATTTAGTCCTGTCTATTACCTGGAGATGTGAGGGGCTGGGGAACCTCCATTATGACGTTCTTGTACAGATCTCTGTGTCCTTCTAAATACTCCCACTCCTCCATGGAGAAATAGACAGCGACATCCTGACACCTTATAGGAACCTGACACATACAATGATACCGTCATCCCCCCGATCCCTTCATAGTGTTACTGTATAATGTCCCAGCATTCCCAGCAGTGTCACCTCTCCAGTCAGCAGCTCAATCATCTTGTAGATGAGTTCTAGGATCTTCTGGTCATTGATGTCCTCATGGATCAGGGGGTGAGGTGGAGGCCCCGGGATTGGGCTCAGGGGTCTTCCACATCCCTCAGACACAGGGTCCTGACAGCGATCACTAGAGGTCTTCTTCACCACTGTGTAATCCTGGTAATGGAGAGACACATTAATAAATCTCACTACAGACATTTCCAGAGTCCTCACCTCTCCAGTTCTGTCCATCTGTTATTCCCATAGATAAGAATGATGTAATGTGACGTCATCAGAATCTCTCACCTCTCCAGTAAGCCGGAAGAGGATCTCTAGGGTGAGGTGTAATATCCTCTCCGCCATCTTGTCTCTGTCCATATCCATCTTTGATGGGTAAATCAGGAAAATTTTCTTTTGTAGAAGATCTTCACTGAGAGGATCCGATACTGTAGAGACCTGAATGAAAAGATGAGCCGATGTAACATCATAAGAATCCTGTGTAATAATACAGTTACTGGAGATAATAAGGGAAACATATGAGGAGATTTATTATTTTACAGTATTTAGTTTCCTTCTTTACATCTACTAATAAATCCTATATATTTAGGCCACAGACAACAAGCAGTTTCTTCCTCGGAGTCGGCAGCTGAATACGTTCCTCATAGACTCATCTTCCATAACGCTAATTCTCGTCTCATTTACCGACCCTGGAATCGGCATTAGCAATACTGCAGGAGATATTCATTACACGCGACATGAGAAACAACTACTTCATGGTGAGGACGACATCTTCATCTTCTACTACAGCTCTTGACCACGTATGCCGAGTACGGTTTTTCCTTCGGGTGTAATCCTAAATACCGCCAAACCCTGACCTACTGTCCCAACCCATTCCTTAAATAAAAACACAACCATTTATATTTTTTTGGATATTTTGGCCACAGCGGCCAACTTTTATTAACAAAAATAACATAAACAGTAATACAATCAGTATATATATAAATTCGAGGGGAGGGTTCTTGGAGCTAAAAGATCTGTCAAAACCCCAAAAAGAAGATTGACCACCATATTACCCTCAGCCGTACATCACCAGCTCGCGGGCACCGTACATCCCATTCCGGGAAGAGAAAAACCCACCAACAGCTCCCAGGGTAAAAACTCCGTCCAGAGCCCATACCAAAATGCCAGATCAAACCCCATACCATTTTAAATTGCCTGTAATTATGTTCCAATTCCTCCCCCCTACCAATCAGCGTCAACTCCAAGAACCCCCACCCCCCACCACACACGAACAGCCCTGACCATCTCAGGCTCGTGAGTGCCCCAACGCCACCAATGTACTTTCCACCCCTTCTTGTAATGCCAAAGTCCACAAATCAATTCCAATCGCATTTAAGTGAACTCCGTCCTCCAACCAGTAATTACCAACCCCCGATTCCAATTCAAAATGCCTGACGCTAATACCCCCATTTCTGGAAACGAAACCTGATACTGCCCTGTTTAACTTTACCCTAGCTCTGTTAATACCCTTCAAAGATCTAGCTACCCTCCACCGCTTCCTAGGCACAATATCCGACCACACGATCAACACACCCAGAAACGATACCCGCAACCTCAAAAAAATCGAACCGTATGTCTCTGATTAATTCTCTGACCGGCCGTACCCCCAAATCATTCCCCCCAAATGCACAATCAAAATGTCAGGCTGTCTATCCAAACGAACAGCGCTGGAAAATTCAGAAATGGCCCTACTCCAAACCATCCCCCTAAATCCCAACCAACGAATGACCACTTGCCGCCTACTAAAACCCAGTTGCCTACCGTCCGGCCTGACATCGGCACGCAGCACCCCCCAATGCATGAACGAATGTCCGAAGATCCAGGCTAAATAGGGGAAACACCCTGCAACAAGATACATAAAGAAACACTAAAATTCTCATACAATATCATAACATGCCACCTAAAAATTAATGACGAACGTAACTTAAATAGCGATCTGAAGTCCACCTGCTAATTCTCCGTATGTCCTCCGCGCCCAAACCCAAACTATCAGCCTCCGATGCAGCCCCGATCCTAAAGGAATGCAACCCGAACAAATCCGGGGAAAGGCCCAACTCCTGCAAACCCCTTTTCAATACTGCAATAAACTGAAAACGAGACAGAAATGACCCCTCCGCGTTACACAACAAAGGGCCTGCTCTGCCTGACCACAATCGCCAATATGCTTCCAGACATCCTCTAGGGCACATCAATGACCCGTTAACCCTCCCCAACACCACGCGTTGTCCTCTCCTAAACTGGTCAGTCTTCGAACGCCGAATCCAAAAAAACGATACCCCGTCCAAAAATCCACATCCTCTGCCAAAAAACCCCCTGCCTTGTCCCTGGAGCTTGACACAAGCTCACCAACACGCATTGCCCCAAAAAATGCTAAAGAAAAAGCAAGTCGAAACAACGCTGACTCAAAATTAGAACAACAAATAGTCTCCAAAAATCCGCCCAACCGTTCCAAAAGGCTGAAAGAAATGCGACGGCGCCGATCAAGCGTCTGATTACCTCTCCTAAAACCCCTTAGTGCCTGTCTAACCAAAAAATGTTTTGTAGAGTCCGCCAACCCCTGCACCTTAAAAGCAAAAACCAGTCAAGCAACGAAATTATTCACTTTAGAAATCGACCAACCTACCTCGGCCGCATTGCCAATTAAAAATAAAACCGCCAACATCGTATCTTCTTCGGACACCAAATTGCCCCAACAAGACACCCAACTTTGCCATACCCGCCACGAGGCTTCGTATGATGACCAGGTTTGGCTTGCAACAGACTCTTGAATCAACAGTCCCGCTCGTCCATAATCACGTTCCATAGATGCAAAGGGCATTCCTCTCCCGAAATCTCCACGTCCGGCGCCAATTCCCAAAAACGCTGCCACTGAAAACGAGATAACGCAACCACAATTGAATTTTGGACACCTGGCACATGAACCACCGAAATACAAGCATTCAGCTCCAAGCACCTGAAAACCGGCTCCCTCACCAACTTAATCACAGGGGGGGACGAGGCCGATAAACTGTTAATCACCGGCAAGACGCTCATATTGTCGCAATGAAAACGAACCCTCCTGTTAGCGAACATTCCCCCCCCAAATGGAAACCGCCACGACAATAGGAAACAATTCTAGCAAAGCCAGGTTTCTCGTAAGGCCCAACTCCCTCCAATGGTCCGGCCAACGTCCCGCACACCACCGTCCCTTGCAATAGGCCCTGAAACCAGCCGCACCAGCTGCTTCTCGCAGTCAAAATTGGTTAAAACCTCCTGTTGAATCAATGACCGCCCATTGTAATTGTTCAAAAAATGCTGCCACACTAGCAAATCATCCCTGTGCTCCTTGTTCAAAGAATAAAATGGTGAGGCGCCTTCCCCCCGCCGTCGCGACAAAATATCCTACCCATGGGTATGATTCTGCACGCGAAATTCAACCTACCCAACAAAGACTGCAACTCTTTCAAAGTCAGCTTCCGCATCCTCCTAGCTCTATCCACCTCTTGTTGCAGGAGGGCCAGCTTGTCTTCTGGCAACAGACACTCCATTCTCTCGGAATCAATTAGAATGCCCAGAAAACTCAAAACGGTACTGGGACCTTCCGTCTTTTCCGCCGCTAACGGAACCCCAAAACGCTCAGCAACCCAAAACATAGCCGTTAACGCATACCGGCACACTGCTGAATCAGGCGGACCAATAAACAAAAAATCATCCAAATAATGAATAACTTACTGAACTCCAGCAACTTCCCTAACCACCCACTCCAAGAAAGTACTGAACGTCTCGAACAAGGAACAAGAAATTGCGCAACCCACTGGCAAACATCTATCCAAATAGTAACCACCATTCCAAAAACAACCTAACAACGGAACACTGTCCGGGTGCACCGGAAGCAAACGGAAGGCGGATTCAATATCCGTCTTTGCCAACAAAGCCCCGGGGCCGTGTCTCCTTACCCACTGTACCGCCGCATCAAACAATGTATATTCAATAGAGCACAACTCTTGGGCGATGCCATCGTTCACCGACCGGCCTTTTGGATATGACAAATGCTGAATCAACCGAAATTTATTCTGCTCTATTTTAGGCACTACCCCCAAAGGGGAAACAACCATCCCTTCCGTCGGCGGATGCAAAAACGGACCCGCCATCCTACCCAGCTCCACTTCTTTTTTGAGCTTAACATCAACCACCTCGGCATGCAACATTGCCGACCGCAAATTCTTAATCGAGAAAGGGACCTCGAGACCCGGGGGGGAATCCTAAAACCATCCACAAAACCATGAAAAATAATACCGGCCTTCACTTGATCAGGCTACCTATTTAGAAAGGGGGCCATCTCTTGAAGTCTCACTGGGCTCTCCCCCTTGACCGGCACCCAATGCTGGCTTTCCTTTCCCTTTCTTGAAACATTTCGCAGCCCCATGGGAGCTTCCATTACAATGGGAACACACGTTTAAACTTACAGGTATTCCCGTATTTACACTGGCCATCATTAAACTGCCAGCAGGTTCCGGATTTCTCCTTTGATCCCTGTGCTCCCTGACTACCGCTTCCGTGTCCCGCCTGCTGGTTGCCACCACCTCCACCCCCGTGAAAGGACTGCCCATGCCTAGCTGGGGCCATAACCTTCAACCAAAGGCCTATATCCTTCTGGTCCCACCTAATTTCCGGCCTCACCGCCTTTCTCTGCCTAAACTGCTCATCATACCGCAGCCACGTCTGACCGCTATATGTACGATGCGCTTCCCCAATCGAGTCTAAATAACAAAACAATCCAGAGCAATTCTCAGGCGACTTCTCCCCCACTACACTCGCCAATATTGCAAATGCCTGCAACCAATTCACAAATATCTCCGGAATTAATCTCCACCTCCGCTTTTCTTCCTCCTCCTTTTTGCGATCGTCTTTTTTTCCTTTATCTAAGTTAAACTTTTCCAAAGTAAGCAGGGAAAAATTTCCACGTACTCATCCCGCCAAATTTTCTCTTTGACCTCCTTCTTCAAATGAGCTCCCAAAGGCCCTTCAAAGCACACATAAACTTCCCCTTTTGTTCTGTCATCTAATTTAACCGTATCGCCTTTCTCCTTCTCTGTCTGAACCGAAACCGATACACCTGACGATGCTACCTCCAAACGATGCTACCTCCAACACCCAACCAGGACTCAACAATACACTCCCCGACTGGGGCTCCACCCCCTGCCCTGAAATCCACGCCCCAACTGGCGACATGGCGACCCCAGTTGCATCCCCGCCATCTAATCTCCGCAAAATTTGCGACATACCTTGCAATAAATCCTGCAGGCCTGGCACCTCAGCCACAATCGGCCCACCCCTCTGCCGCTCCTCACTCCCTACCACCCGGCCCCCCCTAGCCTCCTGCAACCCGGCCCCTGTGGGCAACAAACAAGACATGGAATCTGTTATGACCTGGTGGTTAAGGAGCAACATGGGACGTGCTCTGGAGGAGGTGGTACCTGTACTGACCGCAGTTCCTGAGCTTAACACAACACTAGAAGTAGCCGTGGGATGTTCCTGTCACTCCCTAGACACCTCGTCACAGCCGGAGGACTAACTTCCCCTAAAGATAGAAACAGGAAAGCTATCTTGCCTCAGAGAAAATCCCCAAAGGATAGGACAGCCCCCCACAAATATTGACTGTGAGTGGAGAGGGAAATGACATACATAGAATGAAACCAGGATGTAGCAAAGGAGGCCAGTCTAGCTAGATGGATAGAACAGGACAGAATACTGTGCGGTCAGTATTAAAAACTAGAAAAATCCACCACAGAGTTTACAAAAATCGCCACACCTGACTAAAGGTGTGGAGGGTAAATCTGCTTCCCAGAGCTTCCAGCTTAACTGAATAAATCCATACTGACAAGCTGGACTAGAAAAAACATAGAAAGTGCAGAAAGATAAAGTCCACAACAAGTGGACTGCAAAAGAACAAAGCAAGGACTTATCTTTGCTGAACTAGTCAGAATATCAGGGAAATCCAAGCAGAGATGTTAGTCCAACCAGGAACCATTGACAACTGGCACAGGCTGAAGGAAGGAACCAAGCTAAATAGCCGAGCCAGAAAAACAATCAGTAGAAGCAGCTGCTGACTACTAAATCCAAGGAGCAGCAGTACCACTTAAAACCACCGGAGGGAGCCCAAGAGCAGAACTCACAAAAGTGCCACTTACAACCACCGGAGGGAGCCCAAGAGCGGAATTCACAACAGTAACCCCCCCTTGAGGAGGGGTCACCGAACCCTCACCAGAGCCCCCAGGCCGATCAGGACGAGCCAAGTGAAAAGCACAAACCAAATCGGTGGCATGGACATCGGAGGCAACAACCCAAGAATTATCCTCCTGGCCATAACCCTTCCACTTGACAAGATACTGAAGCCTCCGCCTCGAAAAACGAGAATCCAAAATTTTCTCCACCACATATTTCAACTCCCCATCAACCAACACCGGGGCAGGAGGATCAACAGAGGGAACAACGGGCACCACATATCTCCGCAACAAAGATCTATGGAAAACATTATGGATGGCAAAAGAGGCTGGAAGGGCCAAACGAAAAGATACCGGATTGATAATCTCAGAAAGGACCAATAAACCGAGGCTTGAACTTAGGGGAAGAAACCTTCATAGGAACATGACGAGAAGATAACCAGACTAAATTCCCCACCCGAAGCCTGGGACCAACACACCGACGGCGGTTAGCAAAACGCTGAGCCTTTTCCTGAGACAACGTCAAATTGTCTACCACATGAGTCCAAATCTGCTGTAACCTGTCCATTACAGAATCCACACCAGGACAATCAGAAGGCTCAACCTGCCCCGAAGAAAAACGAGGATGAAAACCAAAATTACAAAAGAAAGGCGAAACCAAAGTAGCCGAACTAGCCCGATTATTAAGGGCAAACTCGGCCAACGGCAAGAAAGCCACCCAATCATCCTGGTCAGCAGACACAAAGCATCTCAAATAGGTTTCCAAGGTCTGATTAGTTCGCTCAGTTTGGCCATTTGTCTGAGGATGAAACGCCGAAGAAAAAGACAAATCAATGCCCATCCTAGCACAAAAGGCCAGCCAAAACCTAGAAACAAACTGGGAACCTCTGTCAGACACAATATTCTCCGGAATGCCATGCAAACGAACCACATGCTGAAAAAACAATGGAACCAAATCAGAGGAGGAAGGCAATTTAGGCAAAGGTACCAAATGGACCATTTTAGAGAACCGGTCACAAACCACCCAGATAACAGACATCTTCTGGGAAACAGGAAGATCCGAAATAAAATCCATGGAAATATGCGTCCAGGGCCTCTCAGGGACCGGCAAAGGCAAAAGCAACCCACTTGCGCGGGAACAGCAAGGCTTGGCCCGGGCACAAGTCCCACAGGACTGCACAAAAGAACGCACATCCCGTGACAAGGAAGGCCACCAAAAGGACCTAGCAACCAAATCTCTGGTACCAAAAATCCCAGGATGACCAGCCAACACCGAACAATGAACCTCAGAAATTACCTTACTTGTCCATCTATCAGGAACAAACAGCTTCCCCACAGGACAGCGGTCAGGTTTATCAGACTGAAATTCCTGAAGCACCCGCCGTAAATCAGGGGATATGGCAGAAAGAATCACCCCTTCCTTAAGAATGCCAACCGGCTCAAGGACTCCAGGAGAATCAGGCAAAAAACTCCTAGAGAGGGCATCAGCCTTAACATTCTTAGATCCCGGAAGATACGAGACCACAAAATCAAAACGGGAGAAAAACAGGGACCATCGAGCCTGTCTAGGGTTCAGCCGCTTGGCCGACTCAAGGTAAATCAGATTCTTATGATCGGTTAAAACCACAAAGCGGTGCTTGGCTCCCTCAAGCCAATGTCGCCACTCCTCAAATGCCCACTTCATAGCCAACAACTCCCGATTGCCGACATCATAATTGCGCTCAGCAGGCGAAAACTTTCTGGAAAAAAAGGCACACGGTTTCATCAAAGAACCATCAGAATTCCTCTGAGACAAAACGGCCCCTGCCCCAATCTCAGAGGCGTCAACCTCAACCTGAAAAGGAAGAGAAACATCCGGCTGACGCAACACAGGGGCAGAAGTAAATCGGCGTTTAAGCTCCTGAAAGGCCTCAACAGCTGCAGAGGACCAATTCGTCACATCAGCGCCTTTCTTCATCAAATCAGTCAGGGGCTTAACCACACTGGAAAAGTTGGCAATGAAACGGCGATAAAAATTAGCAAAGCCCAAAAATTTCTGTAGGCTCTTCACAGATGTGGGTTGAATCCAGTCATGAATGGCCTGGACCTTAACAGGATCCATTTCTATAGACGAGGGAGAAAAAATAAAACCCAAAAAAGAGACCTTCTGAACTCCAAATAGGCACTTAGACCCCTTCACAAATAAAGCATTATCACAAAGGATCTGGAATACCATCCTGACCTGCTTCACATGAGACTCCCAATCATCGGAAAAAAACAAAATATCATCCAAATACACAATCATGAATTTATCAAGATAATTGCGGAAAATATCATGCATGAAGGACTGAAATACAGAAGGAGCATTAGAGAGCCCGAAAGGCATCACAAGGTATTCAAAATGGCCTTCGGGCGTATTAAATGCAGTTTTCCATTCGTCACCCTGTTTAATACGAACAAGATTATATGCCCCTCGAAGGTCAATCTTAGTAAACCAACTAGCCCCCTTAATCCGAGCAAACAAATCAGAAAGCAAAGGTAAAGGGTATTGGAATTTGACCGTGATCTTATTAAGAAGGCGATAATCAATACAGGGTCTCAAGGAGCCATCCTTCTTGGCAACAAAAAAGAATCCCGCTCCCAATGGTGACGAAGACGGCCGAATATGCCCCTTCTTCAAAGACTCCTTAACGTAACTCCGCATGGCGGCATGTTCTGGCACAGACAGATTGAAAAGTCGGCCCTTAGGGAACTTACAGCCAGGAATCAAGTTAATAGCACAATCACAGTCCCTATATGGAGGAAGGGAACTGGACTTGGGCTCATCAAATACATCCTGGAAATCCGACAAAAACTCAGGAACTTCAGAAGAGGGGGAAGAGGAAATTGACATCAAAGGAACGTCACTATGTACCCCTTGACAACCCCAACTAGTCACAGACATAGATCTCCAATCCAGCACCGGATTATGTCCCTGTAACCATGGAAAACCCAGCACAACAACATCATGCAAATTATGCAACACCAAAAAACGGCAATCTTCCTGAGGTGCTGGAGCCATGCACATGGTCAGCTGAGTCCAATACTGAGGTTTATCCTTGGCCAACGGTGTAGCATCAATGCCCCTCAAAGGAATAGGGCTCTGCAAAGGCTGCAAGGAAAAACCACAGCGCCTGGCGAATTCCAAGTCCATCAAGTTCAGGGCAGCGCCTGAATCCACAAATGCCATGACAGAAAAGGACGACAGTGAGCAAATCAAGGTCACAGATAAGAGAAACTTAAGGCCCCGTCACACTTAGCGAGATCGCTAGCGAGATCGCTGCTGAGTCACAAGTTTTGTGACGCAACAGCGACCTCAGTAGCGATCTCGCTATGTTTGACACATAGCAGCGACCAGGCCCCTGCTGTGAGATCGCTGGTCGTGTCGGAATGGCCTGGACCTTTTTTTGATCGTTGAGGTCACGCTGACATCGCTGAATCGGTGTGTGTGACACGGATTCAGCGATGTCTTCACTGGTAACCAAAGTAAACATCAGGTTACTAAGCGCAGGGCCGCGCTTAGTAACCCGGTGTTTACCCTGGTTACCATCGTAAATGTAAAAAAAAACACCAAACACTACATACTCACATTCCGGTGTCCGTCAGGTCCCTTGCCGTCTGCTTCCCACACTGACTGACTGCCGGCCAGAAAGTGAAAGTACAGCACAGCGGTGACGTCACCGCTCTGCTGTTAGGGCCGGCGCTCAGTCAGTGCAGGAAGCGGACGCCGGGGGACGCGAAGGTGAGTATGTACTGTTTGTTATTTTACATTTTACACTGGTAACCAGGGTAAACATCGGGTTACTAAGCGCGGCCCTGCGCTTAGCAACCCGATGTTTACCCTGGTTACCCGGGGACCTCGGCATCGTTGGTCGCTGGAGAGCGGTCTGTGTGACAGCTCCCCAGCGACCACACAGCGACTAAACAGCGATGCTGCAGCGATCGGCATCGTTGTCTGTATCGCTGCAGCGTCGCTAAGTGTGACGGGGCCTTTAGGCTGTACAGTACTGATGGTAACAGACCTAGCGACCCTCTTAGTACGCTTAGGGCAATCAGAAATAACATGAGCAGAATCACCACAGTAAAAACACAGCCTATTCTGGCGTCTGAATCCCTGCCGCTCTGCTCTAGTCAAAATCCTATCACATTGCATAGGCTCAGGACTCTGCTCAGAGGATACTGCCATATGGTGCACAACTTTGCGCTCGCGCAGGCGCCGATCAATCTGAATGGCTAGAGACATAGATTCGCTCAAACCAGCAGGCGTGTGGAACCCCACCATAACATCTTTAAGGGCTTCAGAAAGACCCTTTCTGAAAATTGCTGCCAGAGCCTCCTCATTCCATTTAGTAAGCACAGACCATTTTCTAAATTTCTGGCAGTATACTTCTGCCGCTTCCTGACCCTGACATAGGGCCAACAAGGTATTTTCTGCATGATCCACAGAATTAGGTTCGTCATACAATAATCCGAGCGCTTGAAAAAATGCGTCTACATTAAGCAATGCTGGATCCCCTGATTCAAGGGAGAATGCCCAGTCCTGAGGGTCACCACGCAGCAGAGAGATGACAATTTTAACCTGCTGAATGGAATCACCAGAGGAACGGGGTTTCAAGGCAAAAAACAATTTGCAGTTATTTTTAAAGTTCAAAAACTTGGATCTGTCCCCAAAAAACAAATCAGGGGTTGGAATTCTACGCTCTAAAGCCAGAGTCTGGACAACATAATCTTGGATACTCTGTACCCTTGCAGCAAGTTGATCCACACGAGAAAACAAACCCTGAACATCCATGCCAGCGCCAAAATCCTGAACCACCCAGAGATTAAGAGGAAAAAAAAGACAAATCAGACTGCAGAAAAAAAAATGGCTCAGAACTTTTTTTTCCTTCCTTGGAGTTGCATTTAACTCATTGTTGGCCAGTTGTACTGTTATGACCTGATGGTTAAGGAGCAACACGACGTGCTCTGGAGGAGGTGGTACCTGTACTGACCGCAGTTCCTGAGCTTAACACAACACTAGAAGTAGCCCGTGGGATGTTCCTGTCACTCCCTAGACACCTCGTCACAGCCGGAGGACTAACTTCCCCTAAAGATAGAAACAGGAAAGCTATCTTGCCTCAGAGAAAATCCCCAAAGGATAGGACAGCCCCCCACAAATATTGACTGTGAGTGGAGAGGGAAATGACATACGTAGAATGAAACCAGGATGTAGCAAAGGAGGCCAGTCTAGCTAGATAGATAGAACAGGACAGAATACTGTGCGGTCAGTATTAAAAACTAGAAAAATCCACCACAGAGTTTACAAAAATCGCCACACCTGACTAAAGGTGTGGAGGGTAAATCTGCTTCCCAGAGCTTCCAGCTTAACTGAATAAATCCATACTGACAAGCTGGACTAGAAAAAACATAGAAAGTGCAGAAAGATAAAGTCCACAAGTGGACTGCAAAAGAACAAAGCAAGGACTTATCTTTGCTGAACTGGTCAGAATATCAGGGAAATCCAAGCAGAGATGTTAATCCAACCAGGAACCATTGACAACTGGCACAGGCTGAAGGAAGGAACCAGGCTAAATAGCCGAGCCAGAAAACAATAAGTGGAAGCAGCTGCTGACTACTAAATCCAAGGAGCAGCAGTACCACTTAAAACCACCGGAGGGAGCCCAAGAGCAGAACTCACAAAAGTGCCACTTACAACCACCGGAGGGAGCCCAAGAGCGGAATTCACAACAGGAATCATACTCACACCGCTGCGCGGGTGCTGTGTCCCCGCCAGCCGAACCTCCGGATCCCTGTTGCTCCGTCCCTCCGTGACGATCGCTGCCGGATGCCGACACCTCCTCATTACGTTGCTGCCCCAGGCCCGCGCCCCTGGCCTCCTCGTCACTAGGGGGGACCCGAGCGTGTTGGGACCGTTGCACTGCTAGCCCTCTCTGCCCCAGGCCCGCGCCCCTGGCCTCCTCATCACCAGGGGGGACCGGAGCATGCTGAAGCTGCTGGACCGACCCACTACTCCGTCCACGGCCAGTACCCCCGGCCACATCATCGCCCGATGGGTTCCGGGTACGTGCAGTTCATCGCGCTGGAGACCTCACAGGTGACCTTGACCGATTCTGATGCGCAGACCCGGATGGGCCAGCTCGGTCGTATCCCCTTCCTCGCTGACCGGCAGGCAGCTCGACACTGCTGCCCGCCTCTCTCTCCTCACATCGCTGCACCCTGGATGCAGGCAGCAGGGGGCTCCCAGCTGCTGCCTGCCTGTGCCTGGTGGTGGGCCCAGCAGACACCCTGGAAGAAGCTGCGCTGGGGGTGCCTGCCGCAGGTGGAGGATCCGTACTCCTCACTGCCGCCGCTGCCAGTCCCTGCTGCGTTCCTCTTCGTGCCGTTGCTGACCGCCCCCTGAGCGCCGGGGACCGGGTGGAATCCAGGGAGGCGCTGGCTGCGCTCTGCCTGGCTTGTACTGGCCGCACTTCCGGTCCGGCGCTCACAGCAGCAGCAGCAGCGGTGTCCTGTGCTTGGCGCCGGGCGCATGCAGGCCGGGTGAGTGGATTCCTGCCGGAGCGTGAGCGGCTGAAGGGGGCAGCGCCGCTGGACTCACCGCCCACAGGGTCCCTGGAGGGGCTCCAGAGCCTGCTCCTGCCACACGCCGCAACTTCGGGGGAAAGTATTTCTGGGGGCCTGGTCCTCCTGCCCCTTGTGCTCACTCCGGATCGCTCTACATCTCCTAGGATCGAGGACAGCTGGGCTTCAAGCCAACCTCCCCTCCTGGACCGAGCCACCTCCTGCAGCCGAGACATCAGTGATTCTGCTGACTCCATCAGGTACGTCTGCTTCACTCTGGAATATGGGATGAAATGGTGGTTTTCCCGCACTTTTCCTCCCAAATCCCTCCTCATAGCTCCTCCCCCGCTGCAATCCTCCTATCACAACCCCATGGCATTATTTAAAAACCTCAAGGCCAAATGCAGTCATGGGGGACCCCCGTCTAGCTGCGCCCTACTCCTGCCCCCATCTAGAAACATATGTGGCCAGAGTCGGTCACTGACTCCATCCCCACCGGCCGTCTATATGAAGGTTTCCCGTCTTCCCCGCACTGTAATCTTCTATCACGTTAGATCTCAGCTCTGATTCACACACAGAAGTTTGTTTATAGCCTAGGAAAGGGGGTAATACACATGGAGCTTCCCTGGCTAGTAATATCAGCTCACAACTGTATACTTAGCCTTTAGAGGCTATTAAAATGGGGGACTCTTCTAAAAAAGTGACGTAGTTTGCCCTTATATTTAGTAACCAGCAAAGGCTATGCGACAGTTGCGGGTTGATATTAATAGCCTAGGAAGGGGCCATGGATACTGTGCCCCAGGCTAAAAATATCAGCTCTCAGCTGCCTGGAAAAGGCACATCTCTAAGATGCACCAATTCTGGCACTTAACCTCTCTCGCTTCCTACTTGCCCTTTAGCTGAAATTGTGATGATGGGAAGGAGAGGGTGACAATACCACACCCCACCAAGCTCTGTCAATGCATAGGCATCATAGCAACCGAGTGGGCTATCGTTTTGGATGATACACTCCTGCCTATCCAACTATCGTATGGTAAATATCTCATAGATCCTGGGTTCATTAGTATTTGCACCAAGAATGAGGCTAAGTGAGTATTTATTAATTAACTGTCGGTGGTCGGAGGTAGTCAGTGAGGTGGATGGTACCATATTGTGCATGTAGGGGGCAGTACTGTGGGAACATTAGAAAGTGGGGTATGGCGGTACTATGAGATTATACTGTGTGTGGGGGTATGGCGGTACTATGAGAACATTATACTGTGTGTGGGGGTATGGCGGTACTATGAGAACATTATACTGTGTGTGGGGGTATGGCGGTACTATGAGAACATTATACTGTGTGTGGGGGTATGGCGGTACTATGAGAACATTATACTGTGTGTGGGGGAATGGCGGTACTATGAGAACATTATACTGTGTGTGGGGGTATGGCAGTACTATGAGAACATTATACTGTGTGTGGGGGTATGGTGGTACTGTAGGAACATTATACTGTGTGTGGGGGTATGGCGGTACTATGAGAAGATTATACTGTGCGTGGGGGGTATGGCGGTACTATGAGAACATTATACTGTGTGGGGCCAAGAAAGGGGCCCTGTACTAGGAGAACACTCCGCTCCTCACTTCCTGTCCTCCATAGTTGGCTCGTATGTATCTATTACAGGAAACAGAACAACAACGTTATGGTTCTTATAAAGAGTCTCCTCCGTGCAGAAGGGGTTAATGTCCCCGGCTGCGCTCAGTACTGGGGAATCTCCACATACCTCCACCTGCAGAGCCGCACTCCACAGATATGGCTGCTCTGTGCGCACAGGACCTGTGATGAGGTCATGCCCATGTGACCGGAGGGGGCGGCGCCTCTTCCTCCATAGAGCAGACAGGAGGGGGCTGTGGCTATCAGGGCGGAGTCCGAGGATATTGTGCAGGATTTGGGGTCATTCTCCATAGTCACAGATCAGGTAGGTGGGAGACTGCCTGGGGAGAAGGGATGATTCTTGCATGGGGCTGCATGTGCATGCTGGAGGGGGGTCTGCCTGGGGAAGGGTGACTGCATGCTGGGGGTCTACCTGCAGAATGGGATGATGTTCCTCGCATGGGTCTGTGTGGTGTGGGGGGCTGATGTCACGTGCTGTGCAGGTCAGTGTGTGTGATGTCACTTGCGGTGGGGGGTGCAGGGCAGTATAGTGCTACGTGTGGGGGCGAACAGGGGAGGGGATGGATGATGATGGAGATCTGAGGGACTGATATTACTTAGCATGAGAATCTCTGCTTGATGGTGAGGGGTCGGTCCTGTTTTGTTTTTTTTTTTTACATAATACGTTTTCTCATTAATATTATTGTGGACACCTGCTGTCAGGTTGATGACTGACCTATGACCTCTGGGAGCGAAACAGCTTTACACCAATGTCTCCAGATCCCGGGCTTTATCCTCCCCTCGCACTCTGTGCTGCTCAGTATTAGCCCGGTGGCCACTGGTGTCAGCCACTACTTGTATCCAGTTTTCTGCATGATTTTTTTTTTTCTGTTTTATTCTAGGTATTGTGACTTTTCCCCATCCTGTGCCCCCCAGAGCAGTGACCTCCCTGCAGATGTCATCTCATCACTGGACTTCTTTTCACTAAGTGGAATGGCGGTGCCCCCACAATCCATGTGAGGACCCAAAGGGCTGACACTGCGGGCGTCTGATAATGTCAGATAGAGGAGTATAATTACTAAAAAAAAAAACCCTTTTTCTCGATTTGCTCTCCCTCTGTCGTCTCCCCCGCTCTCCCTCTGTCGTCTCCCCCGCTCTCCCTCTGTCGTCTCCCCCGCTCTCCCTCTGTCGTCTCCCCCGCTCTCCCTCTGTCGCCTCCCCCGCTCTCCCTCTGTCGTCTCCCCCGCTCTCCCTCTGTCGTCTCCCCCGCTCTCCCTCTGTCGTCTCCCCCGCTCTCCCTCTGTCGTCTCCCCCGCTCTCCCTCTGTCGTCTCCCCCGCTCTCCCTCTGTCGTCTCCCCCGCTCTCCCTCTGTCGTCTCCCCCGCTCTCCCTCTGTCTCCCCCAAAATCAATGGTGAGCTAAGCACACCAGCGTCAGGGGCTTATCTCCAGCATTCTGTATTGCATTCTGTAATGCTGTAGTTAAGCCTCCAATGTATCCTAAAAGATGTGAAAGAGGTTATATTATACTCACGCGGGCGGTCCGATCCAAGTCGCGGTCCGGTCCTGGGCCTCCCATCTTGATAGGATGACTTCCTCTTCTTGTCTTCACACTGCGGTGCGCAGGCGCCGGGAAAGGCCAGAGAGGCCTGGGGCCTGCACACTGCAGTACTTTGTGCTGGAGCCGCAGCGTGAAGATACGAAGAGGACTTCATCTGATGAAGATAGGAGGCGCCGGACCGCGATGCCCATCGGACAGGACTGGGACTGTCCCTGGGTGAGTATAATATAACCTCTTTTTCTCATTTTTTAGGATACATCGGGGGCTTATCTATAGTATTACAGAATGCATTACAGAATGCTGTAGATAAGCCCCTGATGCTGGTGGGCTTAGCTCGCCCTCAATTTTTGGGGGTGACAGGTTGCCTTTAAGCACCACAATACAATTTTTTCAGCTAAAGCACAGGGGACTTTGGTACAAAATGTGTTTTTCTTTTTTGTCATTAATCTGTCTTTAATGTTTAATTCATTGTTTTGATTTCTAAAACTCTTTATTATTGATTTGTATGTATGCATACTTATATATTTCTCTTTTTATCGGTCGTCCATGACAGCACTACGGAGAGAGGGGATCCGCCCTTCAGGAACAGGAAACCTACAGATACATAAGGGCGGCACTTCTCCCACGCATCAGTTGGTTTCCTGTTCCTGGAGGACAGGATTCCCTGCAGATACGACTTCGTTTCTCCTATCAATACCCAGGCCGGCTGTCCGACCCAGGTAGCGAGGGGGTCTCCTACCTCGGGCAGTGCGGGTCCCTGGAAGCGCCACGGTGGGTCCGGGTAGGGCTCCACGACAGTGAGCGGTGCAGTGTGGAGCGACGTCCGGAGGAGGTCCATCCTCAGTGGTCAGCGAGGTGAGTATGCCCCCCCGGGGTCCGCTCACCCTCCTTGACCTCGGTCTTCCCCGCCTCTAGTCCCCGTCGGTGCGGTGCGATGTGGGGCGGCGCCCTGTGCGCTCCTTTTTGGTCGGCAGGCCGGGGGTCGGGCGCTGGCTTCTGCCGCTTTCGCCGCTGTGCTGTGGCCATGGGCGGCGGTGGTGTAGCGGCGGGCGGCTGGGGGGTCCGGCGACGCCGTCCCTGGCTTCCGGGTGCGTTCCTGAGCCCTCAGGCCGATACCGGAAGTGACGCGCAGGGGGCGCAAAAAACACCGCTATCCTGCGTGCGGTGGGGGGGGGGGGGGGGGGAAGCGGTTGGAGGCGGGGGGGGGGGGGGGGGCACGGATTTGCAGGTGGAGGAAAAGATTCTGGCCACACACCTGCACATGTTCCGGATTCGGGGGTGGGCTATATATAGCCGAGCATAACGCTGCAGGGCTGCTTGTGAGCCCATCTGCAGCTATGGATGAGCCGGAAGCTGCCGTCGGTCTGCTGGAGCAGGACCAGGACAGATCCTCGGAGAAGTCCCATGCGAACCCCCAGCCGAAAGCCCGCGGACACAGTAACCAGCCCGGTCGCAGATATAAACAGAAGGATCTGGACCAACCCCCAAGTAATCCGGTACCTACCGCTACTGCCTGGGTAAGAGATCTTCGTGAATGTACCCTGATGCAGTCTTTTCCTATGTTTATTTCCGTAGGGGAAAAAAAGCTCTGGTAAAACAAAAAACAAGGAGTATGCACTTGCCCTTTGCCAGACGCCTACCCTAAGAGACTTTGTCAGTCGTGTGTACGGCTGACGGTAGGAAATAAATTGATGGGAACTCTGATAGCGGTAGCGCCAGATAAATTACATAGCCTTTTTTCTCCGCTCCCATAGGTGGCGGAAGAATCTCCTGATTTCACATCAAACCTTAGGGAGATTATCAGGAAGGAGGTGAAAGATTCCCTGAAATCCCTGTCCCGGGAGCCTTCCAAAAGAAGAAGGGAACCTAGCGCCTCAGAGTCGGATTCGTCCGCTGGCCCTAGTAGGGAGAATGAGTCAGATGCCTCTGTCTCCTCAGCGTCCTCTTCGGAAGAGGAGTCTAACCGGTTCTGTTTCCCATTGGACCAAATGGACAAACTAATTAAATCAGTTAGATCCACCATGGGGGTGGCTGATGAAAGGCCAGAACTCTCAGCACAGGACCTAATGTTTGGCGGTCTAGACCCTAAAAAGCGTAGGTCTTTTCCGCTCAATGACAAGGTCCAGAACCTCATCAAAAGGGAATGGAAAAAAATAGAGAAGAAAGGCTCTTTTCCACCTGCCTTTAAACGCAGATATCCCTTTGAAGACCCCATGGTGAACACATGGGATAAAGCGCCGAAATTGGACGCAGCGGTGTCTAAGGCGTCTAAAAAATCATCTATCCCCTTCGACGACATAGCTTCCCTAAAGGATCCTCTCGATAAGAAGGCTGACTCATTCCTTAAAGGGACATGGGAGATGTCGGCGGGTGCCCTTAGACCTGCTGTAGCTGCAACATGTGCAGCCAGATCGATGATGGTCTGGCTGGATCAGCTAGGGTCTAAGTTGAAAGGGGGTGTTTCCAGAGATTCTATGTTGAAATTCCTGCCAACAATTCAGAATGCCGCTGCCTTTCTCGCGGATGCATCTGCAGATTCGGCAAGAATGGCGGCTAGGGCGGCCGGACTATCAAACGCAGCACGCAGGGCCCTATGGCTGAAATGTTGGCCGGGTGACCTTCAATCCAGATCCCGTCTGTGCTCTATCCCATGCGAAGGGGAATACCTGTTTGGTCCAGTCCTAGACTGTTGGAGAAAGCTGGAAACGAGAAGAAGAAGTTTCCCAATCTTCCAACTACCTCTTACAGGCGTCCCTTCGTAGGGAAGAAATTCTTTCGAAGGAGACCAGCCAGAGACCAGAGCAGATGGGATGAGAAAAAGAAGAAAGGTACTGGATTTATGTTTGGAGGTGGAGGACGTCAGGAGCCATCCCGTGAGGTCAAAAAACCACCCCAATGACTAGTCGCCCCGGTGGGAAGTAGACTATCTGCCTTCTACCCGGCCTGGTCCAAAATCTCCAGTAGTGATTGGATTTTGGGGTTAATAGCTACGGGTCTGCTGCTAGAGTTCTCTTCCATCCCTCAGAACTTCTTCAGAGTTACCCCACTCAGGTCCTCTCCAGCAGAACAGGCGGCCCTGGAAGCAGAAGTTCACGACCTGCTCAATAAGAATGTCCTGTCAGAGGTTCCGGAAGGAGACCAGGGTAGAGGATTCTACTCTCCTCTATTCCTAATAAGTAAACCTGACGGCTCCTTCAGAACAATTATTAACCTTAGGGCTCTTAATAATTTCCTGACCGTCCAATCATTTAAGATGGAAACTATTAACACCGCAATAAAGCTGCTGTTTAAAAACTGCTTTATGGTAGTATTGGATTTGAAGGACGCCTATTACCATATCCCTATTTATGCAGGTCACCAACGATACCTGAGGGTGGCGGTAAGGTTGGATGGGGTAATCAGACACTTCCAGTATAGGGCCCTCCCCTTTGGTATATCGGTCGCCCCTCGAGTGTTTACCAAAGTTGGCGGAAGTTATGGCACACCTGCATGAGTCCAACATTCTAATAATCCCCTACCTGGACGATCTCCTTGTCGTAGGTAAAACGGTGGATCACTGTCTGGAACAGTTGCATAAAGTGATGTCTGCTCTGGAGCGTCTGGGGTGGATGCTAAATGTTAAAAAATCACGCTTACAGCCCATGACGGTGCAGCGATTTTTAGGCCTGACCCTGGATTCCCAGGTTCAGGAATGTCGTTTGCCTCAAGAGAAAATTGATCGCTTGCACCTTCAGGTGCTGAATGCCTCTAAAAACCCCACCATGTCCCTTAGAAGAGCCATGTCTCTGTTGGGCTCTCTCTTGTCCTGCATTCCAGCGGTCCGATGGGCCCAGTATCATACGAGGATACTTCAGGGCGAGGTGCTGTTACAACAAAAAAGGTTGGGGGGATGTCTGGAGAGCCTGATGACCCTATCCCAAGACACTATTATGTCCCTCGGATGGTGGCTAGACCAAGAGAACCTGTCCACAGGGGTCCCCTGGGAATATAATGTAACTCGTATAGTCACCTCGGATGCTAGCCCTTCTGGGTGGGGGGCTCACATGGGGGATACGTTGGTCCAGGGGCTTTGGGATCGGGATCAGATAGAAATGTCTTCCAACCTAAAGGAGTTAATGGCTGTGGAACAGGCAGTTAAATCACTCCTGGTCTATCTACAGGGCCACCACGTGCGGGTATTCTCGGACAATCGGGTCGCCGTGGCATACATAAATCACCAAGGCGGGACTCGTTCCAAATCCCTAATGTGCGTAGCAGATCGTCTATTCCATCTAGCAGAGCAACATCTTCTCTCATTGACGGCTCTTCACATAAGAGGGGCAGAAAACACTACAGCGGATTTCTTAAGCCGCAACACATTGAGGCAGGGGGAGTGGTCCCTGAACGACTCCATCTTCAACCTCATCGTGGAAAGATGGGGTCAACCAGAGGTAGACCTGTTTGCCACAAAAGAAAACAGGAAAGTGGCACAATTCTGCTCTCTCAACCCCAGAGAAAATCCTCTGTCAGTAGACGCCCTCCTCATAGACTGGAACTTCAGGCTAGCCTACGCCTTTCCTCCCCTGTCTCTACTTCCTCTGGTGGTGAGGAAAATCAGGAAGGACAAAGCCACAGTGATAATAATTGCCCCCTTCTGGCCGAGAAGAACGTGGTTTCCATGCCTGAGGGCTATGTCGATATCCGACCCATGGGTCTTGCCAGACATCCTGGATCTCCTATCCCAGAGCCCAGTCTACCATCCTCGGGCGGTTGGCCTTCATCTGACGGCGTGGATTTTGAGCGGGCGCTGTTAAAGGATAGGGGGTTCTCTCCGGGCCTCATTAACACTCTGCTGAAGAGCAGAAAAATAATCACCACAAAGATTTATGTTAGGATCTGGAAGAGGTTCCTTCAAAACTCGGGGGTAATAGCTGGTCAGTCAATACCAATAGACCAGATTTTAGAATTCTTACAGAAGGGGTTAGATATGGGGTTATCCCCAAATACACTTAAAGTGCAGGTATCAGCCTTCTCTTTGAGTATCTTTGGTATATTTGGTATCAGGCCCTCTTTGGCTGCAACATTGCTGAGAATCACTGGGTCAGCAGATTCATCAGAGCGACAAAACGGTCTAGGCCAATGGTGAAGAATAGGGTCATGCCATGGGACCTGAACCTAGTCCTCTCAGCCATGACAGAGGCCCCATTTGAGCCAATTGCATCAGCCTCTATTAAAAATGTATCCCTTAAAGTAGCCTTCCTGGTGGCCCTAACATCGGCGCGTAGGATAGGCGACATCCAGGTGCTATCCAGGGTTCCCCCTCACATGCAACTTATGGATGATAGAGTGATACTGTCCCCTGATCCAGCATATCTTCCTAAAGTAGTGTCCAGATTCCACAGAACACAGGAAATAGTTCTTCCATCTTTCCTCCCCAATCCTACTAACGATAAGGAAAGGAAGCTACACACTTTAGATATAAAAAGATGTATCCTGGAATATCTGGCAGTAACTGATCCCTGGAAGATAGATAACGCCCTATTCGTGTCCTATCAGGGTAGTAGGAAGGGTCATAGGGCATCAAAATCTACTTTAGCTAGATGGATCAGGGAGGCTATCTCGCTGGCATACATCTCAAAGGGCAAGCCGGCGCCTGAAGGTCTGAAAGCGCATTCCACTAGAGCTATGGCGGCTTCGTGGGCGGAAAGATTGGAGGTGTCGATCGACCAAATTTGTAAGGCTGCTACTTGGTCTTCCCCAAACACATTCTATAACCATTATAGATTGAACTTGGGTGCCTCTTCTGACCTTTCCTTTGGTGTAAGGGTGCTGCAAGCTGTAGTCCCTCCCTAGTTAGTTACTCTCTGTAATTCTCTCCGTAGAGCTGTCATGGACTCCGAAAAACACCGTTAACCGGTGAGTAACTAAGACTTTTATTTCTAACTATTTGACTTGTAATAAACTTGTTTGACAGCTATGAGTTGAAATTTCATTTCCTTGCGGATTTACATTCTATGGGATAGTGGGGAAGAGACAAAAGGTCGGGCGTGCAGCAGCTCTGGTGGTGGTGAGGCGGCAGAATGGTTATTGTAGGCTTTCCTGAATAGGTTTCAGGTTCCATCTGAAGGATCCAAGGGTGGTGGATAATCGGACGTGTTGAGGCGTGGAATTCGCGAGGATGGGGGATATTGGGGAGAAATCTTGGAGGCGGTTGTGTGAGGAATGAATAAGTGTGGAGGAGAGTAGGAGGTCTTGGGAGGATCAGAGATTACGTGAGGGAAGATATTGGGAGATTAGTTCAGAGATATAGGAAGGGGACAGGTTGTGGATGGCTTTGTAGATCAGTGTTAGTAGTTTGAACTGGATTCGTTGGGGAATTGGGAGCCAGTGGAGGGATTTGCCGAGGGGAGGAGAGAGGTGGATTAGCCGGGCAGCAGAGTTGAGGACAGACTGGAGTGGTGCAAGAGCGTTAGCGGGGAGGCCACAGAGGAGGATGTTGCAGTAGTCGAGGCGAGAGATGATGAGGGCATGCACAAGCGCTTTAGTAGATTGAGGGCAGAGGAAGCGACGGATTCTGGCAATATGTTTGAGTTGGAGGTGGCAAGAGTTTGGACGTGCGGTTTGATGGACCGGGCAGAGTCGAGAGTTACCGTGAGGCAGCGGATTTCAGGTGTGGGAGAGAGCGTGACGCCGCTTACCATAATAGATAGATCGGGTAGGGGGGATACGCGAGATGGAGGAAAGATGATGAGTTCGGTATTGTCTACATTGAGTTTTAGGAAGCGAGAGGTGAAGGAGGATATGGCTGATAGACACTTCGGGATTCTGGACAACAGAGAGGTGACATCTGGGCAAGAGAGGTAGATCTGAGGGACATCAGCATACAGGTGATACTGGAAGCCATGGGACTTTATGAGTTGTCCTAGGCCAAGGGTATAGATGGAAAAAAGTAGGGGCCCGAGGACAGAGCCTTGAGGGACTCCAACAAAGTGAGGGCGGGATGAGCCAATGAGCCTTTACAGTCTGCTGTGCCTGCGCAACGACTGCAGAGTTGCCCAGATCATACCCCTACTGATTACTGGGTGGCCACCCTGCTGGATCCCTGCTGCAAAGACAAAGTACCATTATTACTTCAGTCACTGGAGTGGGATGGCAAAATGTGTGAACACAAGCACATGCTGGTAGGGGCACTACTGACGGCATTCCCACCTGACAGAAGAAACACAAGGCAGAGGAGGAGGAAGTCGCCAACGCAGCTGGGGCACCACCTCGGAAGGGAGGGTTAGCATGGCTAAAATGTGAAAACAAATTCATCAGCATGCCACATCATCCTGCACCACCATCTGATATGGTCTATACAACCAGGTGCCAGCGTTATAACAACATGGTGGGAGAGTACATGTCCATGCCACACGTCTGCATGTACAAAGTGATGGGTCTGCCCATTTAACTTTTTGGCTTCCAAACTGGACACATGGCCTAGGCTTGTACTTTTTGACTTGGAAGTGCTGGCATGCCCCGTGGCAAGTGTAATGTTGGAACGTGTGTTTATCACCGCAGGGGATATAATCACACATGGGCGCATCCACCTGTCCAAAGCCAACGTGGGCACTCTCGCATTCATTAAAAGAAACTAGGAGAGGAGTCCACAGGACTTGTCTGTACCTTTTGGCTGCCCAGACAAATGTACCATCTGCACCCAGACATTGTTAGATTTTGTTTGCCATTTGTTTTATTTTGGGGCCTTACCAAAAAGGAAGAGAAATAAAATCCACAAAAATAATGTTGGATACCATCAGACCTGCCTCTTCCACCCACACTGCAATGTCCACCTCCTGCTAGTCCACCTACACCACCTCCTCCTCCACTAGGACATCCGACTACTGTATCTACATTGTTCATTTTTATTTTATACTATGTTCTTTTAAATGCTGTCCCCAAAAAAAAAAATTAATAAGAAACCCCCCCAAAAAACTGTTGGATACCTCATCCCCTGCCTCTTCGGCTGGAGTCACACTCAGCGTAAGACAATACGGTCCGTTTTTTACGGCCGTAATACGGCCATAATACGGAGAAATGTTCCCAAAATAGTGATCCGTAGTCAGGGTGTGTCAGCGTATTTTGCGCATGGCATCCTCCGTATGTAATCCGTATGGCATCCGTACTGCGATATTTTCTCGCAGGCTTGCAAAACCGACATCCAATGGATTTATGTGCTCAAATGTTCGGGAAAACATATATACAGTGTAATATATATATATATATATATATATATATATATATATATATATATATATATATATATATATATATATATATATATATATATATATATATATATATATATTCTCAGCGCGATATCTGTGAACAGCCGGTAATTCAATTGCCGGCTTCTCATTTCTCCTTCACAAACCCGACAGGATATGAGACATGGTTTACATACAGTAAACCATCTCGTATCCCCTTTTTTTTTTGCATATTCCACACTACTAATGTTAGTAGTGTGTATGTGCAACATTTGGGCGCTGTAGCTGCTAAAATAAAGGGTTAAATGGCGGAAAAAATTGGCGTGGGCTCCCGCGCAATTTTCTCCGCCAAAGTGGTTAAGCCAGTGACTGAGGGCAGATATTAATAGCCAGGAGAGGGTCCATGGTTATTGGCCCCCCCTGGCTACAAACATCTGCCCCCAGCCACCCCAGAAAAGGCACATCTGGAAGATGCGCCTATTCTGGCACTTGGCCACTCTCTTCCCACTCCCGTGTAGTGGTGGGATATGGGGTAATGAAGGGTTAATGCCACCTTGCTATTGTAAGGTGACATTAAGCCAGATTAATAATGGAGAGGCGTCAATTATGTCATCTATCCATTATTAATCCAATTGTATGAAAGGGTTAAACACACACACATTATTAAAAAGTATTTTAATGAAATAAACACACAGGTTGTTTTAGTATTTTATTGATCTCTCAATCCACCTGAAGACCCTCGCTTGGCAAAATAATAAACCCACAAAATATACATACCCTCTGATGACGTGTCACGTCCCACGAAGTAAATCCATCTTAAGGGGTTAAATTATTTTACAGGCAGGAGCTGCGCTAAAGCACTCGCTCGTGTCTGTAATCCCCGGGTAATGAAAGGAAAGCTGAGTGATCTGTACTTACGGTACATTGAGTCGAGGTGAGGCGCCCTCTGGTGGATGAACTCATATGAACTCGAGCGTGGGAACTTTTCCAAGGCTCCAGTTCATGAGAACATCCACCAGAGGGCGCCTCACCGCAACTCAATGTAAGTACAGATCACCCAGCTTTCCTTTCATCACCCTGGGGATTACAGACACGAGGGAGTGCATTAGCGCAGCTCCTGCCTGTAAAATGATTTAACCCCTTAAGATGGATTTACTTCGTGGGACGTGACAGGTCATCAGAAGGTATGTATATTGTGGGTTTATTTTGCCAAGCGAGGGTCTTCAGGTGGATTGAGAGATCAATAAAATACTAAAACAACCGGTGTGTTTATTTCATTAAAATAATTTTTAATAGTGTGTGTGTGTGTGTGTTTTTAACCCTTTCAGACAATTGGATTAATAATGGATAGGTGTCAGAATTGACGCCTCTCCATTATTAATCTGGCTTAATGTCACCTTACAATAGCAAGGTGGCATTAACCCTTCATTACCCCATATCCCACCGCTACACGGGAGTGGGAAGAGAGTGGCCAAGTGCCAGAACAGGAGCATCTTCCAGATGTGCCTTTTCTGGGGTGGCTGGGGGCAGATGTTTGTAGCCAGGGGGGGGGCCAATAACCATGGACCCTCTCCTGGCTATTAATATCTGCCCTCAGTCACTGGCTTTACCACTCTGGCGGAGAAAATTGCGCGGGAGCCCACGCCAATTTTTTCTGCCATTTAACCCTTTATTTTAGCAGCTACAGCGCCCAAATTTTGCACATACACACTACTAACAGTAGTGTGGAATATGCCAAAAAAAAGGGGATAGGAGATGGTTTACTGTATGTAAACCATGTCTCATATCCTGTCGGGTTTGTGAAGGAGAAATGAAAAGCCGGCAATTGAATTACCGGCTTTTCACTAACACCGCTGCGTATTTCTCACAAGTCACACTGCTGGTCTGTGTGGAATCCGTATTTTTCTCACTCCCATAGACTTTCATTGGCGTTTTTTGCGCAATACGCTGACAAACGCAGCATGCGGCGATTTTGTACGGCCGTAGAAAGCCGTATAATACTGAACCGTAATATACGGCTGATAGGACCAGACCCATTGAGAATAATTGTGCCGTTTGTTTGTCGAGTTTTACGAACGTATTTTCTGCGCTCTTACGTCCGTAAAACTCCGCTAGTGTGACGCCGGCCTTCCACCTTCATCGCCACATTCGCCTCAACCTCATCCACCTACTACACCTCCTCCTACATTTGGACCTATGCCTCTTTTTTCAAGATTATTATTATTACTTTTTATTCTCTGTTATTTTAAGTGATCTTACTATCCACATTTGTTTTCAGGGCTATTGTCCTGCTTATCCCCTTTTTGTTCTATTTTTCATCTTTACCGCTTACTACCCCCATTTTACCGCGCGAAAGTTCGAGACCACATTGGCTGTGAGCTGGTCTCATTATGCTGGGAAGGGCCCAATAAAGATTTACCTTTCCAGCCTATTAATCAGTGAACAGCTGTCTGCTTTTTCTTTGCTGGTTATTAAAAAATGGGTGGACTCACCCAAAAAATTAATTGGGGGCCCCCTCCATTTTTAATAACCAGCTACGGCAAAACAGACAGCAAAGGGCTGATATTAAAAAGCTGTGAAGGTCCATGGATATTGGCCCCTACCAACACTAATAAGACTAGTCCTCAGCCGCACGAGAAATGGAGCATCTATTAGAAGCGCTAATTCTTGAGCATCGACTCCGCTCTTCCTGATTGCATGTGTGCAGTGGCAATTGGGGAAATATATACAGCTCTGGCCAAAATTAAGAAACCACCACATCAAAACCCTGCCATGGGCAGCCCATTCTACAGACCTCAACCCCATTGGAAACCTCTGGAATGTAATCGAGAGGATGATGCATATTCACAAGCCATCAAAGAAGAACTGCTTACATTTTTGCGCCAGAAGCAATGTGAAACACTGCTGGAAAGCATGCCAAGGCGCATGAAAGCTGTGATTAAAAATTATGGTTATTACACAAAATATTAATTTCTGAATAGTGATGGGCGAGCACTAAAATGCTCGGGTGCTCGTTGCTCGGGTCGAGCAAATTGGAATACTCGGGTACTCGGCCAGAACAGCGAACCCAATATAAGTCTATGGGAGATTTGAGTATTTTTACCGCGATCCCCCCGGGGGTCCTTTTAAGGTCTAAAAACATCTGAAAATGAAGGAAACACTGCTCAAATGACACAGGAACATCATGGGGATCGCCCCTGGAAGAATTCCTGACTCCTAGTTCACAGCTTTAATCATTTTTTTCCAAGATTCATGCCATTGTTCCCGGTGTCACAAAAAACACATTAAAACGAAACCAAAATGGGTTTTGCTGGGAAATATGTCAAGGTACATCCTTTGTAGGTTAATCACTTGTCTTTAAGGCCAAATATTTAACCCCAGACCAAAAATTTCCTCTCCCTCTTAGGCTTATTTCAGACGCAGCGTTTTTGTAGCGTTTTTCAACTTTAACATTGCTTTCAACCACTACAAATGAGTTCACTGGGAAAGGTCATTGTAACATTTAACACCCCTAGCTGGCCATGTGGTGTGTGACACATACGCAGACCCATCTTGTTTCATTTACAAAGGAGGGACTCAAAGTCACAGAGCCTATTTTTACTGGTGCATCAGGTGGCATTAATCTTCTTAAAGGGTCATTATTAAACAGTGGGTCTCCTAAGCTGTTGTAGCCTATGCTGTGAGTGGATGGGCTGCCAAGAATTACGACACACCACAGTACACCCCTGTCATAAGATGTCCAGGGGGGACTCCTGAAAAAGTGTTGCATTGAATTCAAGGCCTGCCCTGCTACCAATTCATATGCACCCCAATAAGCCTTTGAACCCACATAGTGGATGGGCCCATGAAAATCCACATCACAATATGCATTTTGTGCTCCGTACTCCTTTGTTTTATACATTGGCAGGAAGGCCAGCCCTGCTGCATAGTCATATGCACCCCATTAGGCCTTGGAACCCACATACTGGATGTGCCCATGAAAATCCACTCGTATTTTTTATGGTATGATGGTTCCCTCTTTGCAAAATTATTTACAGGAGAATTTGGCAATTGTGTTTGCCATGTTTTTAACACTAAGGTTCAGATACGGCTTTAAAAAAGTCTAATCCTTGCAATACAAAGAAATTTCATTGCAAACTACAAAATTCAAGGAATATTAAGATTGAATAGTGTGAGTGCGTACAATTTTGTATATGTTACCAATAACATACAAAAGTTAATGATTACATATAAGGATTACATAAATATACTGATTACGTGTATATGAAGATTAACTTCATACAGTCTACTTAGATCATCACCAAGAGGCTTTTAAATATCATCAGTCTGGAATATCCGAGAAGCAAGGCCAAGACAGAGAACCCCTGGGAGATTATCTACACTGCATGGGCGTCCCCAATTATGCAGGTATCAGCACACTGTACATGTACAGGTACCCCAGTTTTGGCATCTGTCTTAGTCATGTTTCTCTGGTGTTATATAATGATTTACACTATGTAGTAACTCTAGTTTCACCCAGACCTTCAAGTGGCCAGCTTTCAAGGTTGTATTAAACTGCGATATCATGGAGGCATCAGACGAGTGGCCATAAACCACTAGAAAATAAAAGCCACAAGGATTTAGATCAAACCACCACAGGCAGAGTTTCAGTAAACCTTAATGTTTTACAATGACAAACAGCAAACAGAGGCTTCGAACTGTTTCTGAAGTGAGAAAACAAACATTTATCAAGATTGTGTCACTATAAGCATTGTCTGTCACATCTGTAAATGTTTTACAAGACATGCGGCTATGTGATTGTCTGAATGCATTCGGTGTACAGTATTTCAATCTTGTTTACAAATCGCCATTTGTATATTCGCCATTTGTACATTTGAGGCAGCCAAAGATATGGCTCTCAAGGAGAGAAACTAATATAGTGGACAAAGAAATATTTGTAATAAACTACTGAGCCAAACTAACATCATTGCATTATCAAATTTATATGAAGTGTATTGTGTCCAATTTGCGCAACCAGGCAACACAAAAAGGAGCTTTTCCAGTGAGCTCTTTAAGGTACACAAATGTGAAGTGTTTGCCATCAAGGATGTGGTTTCACCAATGGGGGTACCTTTTTTAAAATATACTATTGCCATCACAGCCACCCTTGCCCAAACTTTACGGGCCTATAACAATACAAATCATGTTCACCCGGGTCATGTCGTCGGAGATAAGGAAGAGACATTGCAGGAGACAGAGTTAAGAATTAGGGCCAATGTAGTGGTGTGGGTCTCTGAGACTTGTAATGCAGTGCATGATCTGCCAAACAATTCCCCAATGGGGGTACATTTTTTAAAAGTACACTAGTGCCATCGCATGCCCCTAGCCCAAATATCAACGGCCTATAACAGTACTGAGCATGTTTACCCAGGTGATCTAGTGGCAGGAACATTTTAGATTGCAGGAGACCGAGTTAAGAAGTCGGCCCAATGTAATGTCATGCCCAATTCCCCAATGTGGGATCCTTTTAAAAAAAAAATAAGAGTGCCATCACAGCCCCCTTGGCCAAAATGCACCGTACAGAGCACGTTCACCCTGGTGATATATTGGTTCTGGATGAGGAGGAGGATAAGAACAAACAGACCAAATCTGTAAGCGTATACCCACGTGGGGTTGTGAAGAGGTGCATGAGAATACGCCTCCCCAAAAGAGAGAATGTATTTGAGGTTATGTTTCGCTGTTTTCACTTGGTGGTGTACAGAAGTCTTTCCCAATCCAGGCCTTGTTCATTTTTATAAGAGTCAGCCTGTCAGCATTTTCAGTTGACAGGCGGATGCGCTTTTCTGTTATAATTCCACCAGTGGCACTAAAAACCCTCTGACAGAACGCTAGCAGCAGGGCAGGCCAGGACCTCTAAGGCGTAGAGAGCCAGTTCATGCCACGTGTCCAGCTTGGATACCCAATAATTCAAAGGCACATAGGAATCACGGAGGATGTTTGTACGATCTGCAAGGTACTCCCTCACCATCTTCCCAAACATTACACTTCTTGTGACAGCACCCCTTGCCTCTGTGCCGCCACAATGGGAGTGTCTGAGAAAACTGTCCCAGAACTTGGCCATTGTTCCCCTGCCTGAGCTGGATTGTACTTCTGTCTCTGACGTCTGCTGCCAGCGTTCTCATATGGCAATTTTCTAAGTAATTCCGCTACAAGGGCCCTGTGGTACTGCGAAATTTTAGTACACCTCTCTGCCTCAGGCAGAAAAGATTGAAAGTTCTCCTTGTAGCGTGGGTCTAGAAGTGTCACCAACCAGTAATGAGTGTCACCCAAAATTTTGATAATCCGAGGGTCACGTGAAATGCAGCACAACATAAAGTCAGCCATGCGTGCCAGACTGCTAACAGGCAAGACTTCCGTGTCCTCATCAACAGGACGACTGACGATGCTGTCCTCCTCCTCCCTGTCCTCAGGTCATCCCCACTGAACAGAAGCTAATACAGATGTGTTTGTAGTACTGTCTATAGCACATGAAAGTAGCTCCTGTTCTTCCTCCTCCTCCTCATTGCCTACCAATCCACGTTGAGAAGACATGAGGCTGGGCTGAGTGTAATCCCCCTGTATGTTTCCTTGCTCCATGTCCTCGTGCTCTGCCTGCAATGCATCCTCTGATTGTGAGCAGAGAGTTTTTCAGAATGCTGAGAAGTGGGATAGTGATGCTAATTACACCATCTTAGTGCAGTCCTCAAAGTTTTGGAGGATGTTACATATGTCTGACATCCATGTCCACTCCTGAGGTCTTATGTGTGGAGTCTTAGGGTATGTTTCCACGTTCAGGAAACGCTGCTTGTTTGACGCTGCGCAGCGCTGCAGCGTCAAACAAGCAGCGTCCAGATGTTCCTGCATAGTGGAGGGGATTTGATGAAATCCTGTCTCCACTATGCGTGGAAACCCGCACGCGGCGGCCCTGCGACTACGGACATGCTGCGCGTCTTTTCAGATCGCAGCATGCCCGTTCACCTTGCGGGGACGCAGCGTCCCCGCAAGGCATATCACAGGGCCCTATGGGAGAGAGCAATCATCCCGGATGTGAAGAGTTAACACATCCGGCATGATCGCGTCCTATTAAGGGGGCGGGGCTTAGCGCCGAGCGGCTTCGCCGCTGCGGCGATACCGCCACCCATCCGTACCGTGGAGACATACCCTTACATAGCAAATAGATAATGGCTGCACTCAAGTTTATTGTGCTAAAGCAAGGAAATGTGCAATACATGAAATGTGAACAGCATAATGGCTTGTGAGATTTTTAGCACAAGATTTGGCCAAAAGTTGTGAGCCCATTCACCAAACGTCAAAGTAATCTCAGATCGAATGGGTAACTAACCTGTCTGCCTAGTGTGATCACTTACCTATGGCTAATAACATGGTAAAGCCTGCATTTATAGAGGAGGTTAGAACCAACTGTGGATGTAATTAAAATCACAGCATGGTGAAGGGCAGGGCGTTCAAGTCAGAGAAAGCAATACATAGTAAATATAGAAAAACTGACTGAACAGCCATCTAGTCTGAACTGGTGCATAACCAAAAAGTCTTACATGGCAAGACTTGCTTGTTATGCACCAGTTCAGACTAGATGGCTGTTCAGTCAGTTTTTCTATATTTACTATATATTGCTTTCTCTGACTTGAATGCCCCGCCCTTCACCATGCTGTGATTTTAATTACATCCAAACACAGTTGGTTCTAACCTCCTCTATAAATGCAGGCTTTACCATGTTATTAGCCATAGGTAAGTGTTCACACTAGGCAGACAGGTTAGTTACCCATTCGATCTGAGATTACCTTGACGTTTAGTGAATGGGCTCACAACTTTTGGCCAAATCTTGTGCTAAAAATCTTGTGTTTTTTCATAAATTTCACAAGCCATTATGCTGTTCACATTTCATGTATTGCACATTTCCTTGCTTTAGCACAATAAACTAGAGTGCAGCCATTATCTATTTGCTATGTAAGACTTTTTGGTTATGCACCAGTTCAGACTAGATGGCTGTTCAGTCAGTTTTTCTATATTTATTATGTGTGGAGTCTGACCTGAAATTCGACGGCCTTGTTGATGTTGGTAGTCAACAACGGCCCTCTTCTGCTCACAAATCCTTTCCAACATATGCAGCGTAGAGTTCCAGTGCATGGGGATGGGGACATCACACAATAGGTGGTGAGCTGGAATCTGAAAACGCTGCTGAAGCACGGCAAGGGCGGCTGAAGCTGTAGCTGACTTTCTAAAATGGTCAGACAGATGGCGTACTTTGACTAGCAGATCCGGCAGCTCCGGGTAGCTTTTCAGAAAATGTTGAACCAAGAGGTCAAGCACATGGGCCAAGCAAGGTACGTGTGTGAGCTCACCTTGCCTCAGAGCCGCCACCGGGTTGCGGCCATTGTTACACACGACCATGCCTGGCTGTAGGTTCAGCGGTGTCATCCAAACATCTGACTGCTCTTTCAGCGCTGTCCACAACTCTTCTGAATTGTGCGGTTTGTCACCTATGCAGATTAGCTTCAGCACAGCCTGTTGCCGCTTGGCTGAGGCAGTGCTGCAGTGCTTCCAGCTTCTGACTGATGTGTTGATTTCAGAGTTGGAGGATGAAGAGGAGGAGGAGGTGCAGGAGCTGTAGACTGTGGGGGCAACCCTGATTGACATAGGGCCAGCAATCCTCAGCGTGGGGAGGATGTGTTCCATCCCAAGGTCCAACTGGGTCCCGGCTTCCACTATGTTAACCCAGTGTGCCGTCATTGAGATGTACCGTCCCTGCCCACAAGCACTTGTCCACGTGTCCGTGGTTAGGTGGACTTTCCCGGTAACAGCATTGTTGAGGGCACGGGTAATGTTGTGGGCCACATGCTGGTGTAATGCCGGTACGGCACACAGGGAGAAATAGTGGCGACTGGGGACCGAGTACCTTGGGATGACCGCCCCCATCAGGTTGCGGAATGCTTCCGTCTCAACAAGCCTAAAAGGCAGCATTTCTAGCACAAGCAGAAGAGAAATATTAGAATTGAGGACTGTGGCCTGTGGGGCGTTGGCTGGGTATTTCTCCTTGCGTTCCAAAGACTGGGTTATAGACAACTGAACGCTGTGCTGGATCAAGGACGTGGACGGGCTTGCTGATGGTGCTGCTTGACTGTGGGCCACAACAGGTGCAGGGCTAGAGGCATCTTCACATGCACGGTGTCCTGGGGATTGGCTTCTATGCAAAACAGTGGAAGAAGCAGTGGGGTGACCAGCAGGCAGTGGTCCTCGAGCCTGGGGTTCGGCCCACAAAGTCAGGTGCTTTGCTTGCATGGGCCTGGTCAGGCTGGTTGTTTTGCTACCCCTGCTGAAGCAGGCATGGCAGGTGCTGCAAATGGCCTGTTTAGGGTTATCGGCAGAGTCTTTAAAAAATAGCCAGACTCGGGAAGATCTCACAGGTGGAATGGCAACTTCACTCATGTTGGTGTTACAGGGAACGGATGCATGCCTTCTGTCTGTGGCCACCACACTGCTTCTTCCTGCCTGTTCGGGGATATGCCTCCTTCCCCATTTGTGCTGCTGTCCTCGCTACGCATGTCCAACTGCCAGCTTGGGTCAGTTACTGTGTCATCCACCACCTCGTCTTCCACATCTGCACCCTGCTCCTCCTCCTGACTTTCTAGAAATTGTGTCTCATCATGGTCCACCTCTTGTGACACTTTCCCACCATTGCCTTCCTGTGACTGGGGCTGGTCAAAGCTTTGGGCAGCTCTACATGCGATCTCATCTTTCCCCACTTCAAGTTGACTGGGAGAGATTTCTGAATCTTGAAATGGAAAACTGAACAGCTCTTCAGAGTGTCCAAGTGTGGGATCAGTTGTCTCAGGGCACTCGGCATGGTGGGAGGAAGGAGGATCAGGGGGAGGAATATCCTGGCCTCACTCACGGCTACTCAGACTTGACCGTGTGGAAGACAAGGTGGTGGTGGTGGTGGCTAAGTGACTGGAAGCATTATCCGCTATCCAACCAACAACCGTTACACACTGCTCTGGTTTCAATAGTTGTGTGCTGCGGTCCCCTAGAAACTGGGACAAGAATGTCGAGTGAGAAGATGTGGGTCTTTGTTGTTGCCCTCTTTCACCTTGCCCACGGCCTCATCCTCTGGATGCACCATCACATCCACTTCCCCGTCCCTTGCCTTAACCATTTTAAATGGACTACTGCACTATTTCAAATGCTCAACACAAATGTCTTTATTAGTAGCGAAATAATATGTGATCAGTATGCCTGCAAATCTACGATTTTTCCAAACCCAAACACCAGGCAGGCCTCAGCCTGACCTTACAGTCTGTATTCAATTTTTTTTTTTTTTTTAAAGTTAATTTATGCAAAATAGTGCTGTATAGAATTTGAGTATCACACAGCCAAAAAATAAGTACACCGGCCTCCAATGCCCAAACTTGGAGCACAGAGATATATGACGGCTGTAACGGAAACACCACACTGGCAAATCTGTGGCCTTTGAATTTTTTTGATACAAAATAGTGCTGTATAGAATTTGACTATCAGGCTGGAGTCACACATGGCGTAAGACAATACGCCACGTATTATACGTCCGTACTACGGCCGTAATACGGAGAAATGTTTAGGCAGGGTGTGTCAGCGTATTTTGCGCATGGCATCCTCCGTATGTAATCCGTACTGCGAGATTTTCGCGCAGGCTTGCAAAACCGACATCTAATGGATTTATGTGCTCAAATGTTCGGGAAAACATATACAGTGTATGTATATATATATATATATATATATATATATATATATATATATATATATATATATATATGTCATTGAGACACATATATAGTCTGTATTTAGATTTCATTCAGCGCGATATCTGAACAGCCGGTAATTCAATTGCCGGCTTTTCATTTCTCCTGCACAAACCCGACAGGATATGAGACATGGTTTACATACAGTAAAACATCTCATATCCCCTTTTTTTTTGCATATTCCACACTACTAATGTTAGTAGTGTGTATGTGCAAAATTTCGGTGCTGTAGCTGCTAAAATAAAGGGTTAAATGGCGGAAAAAATTGGCGTGGGCTCCCGCGCAATTTTCTCCGCCAGAATGGTAAAGCCAGTGACTGAGGGCAGATATTAATAGCCAGGAGAGGGTCCATGGTTATTGGCCCCCCCTGGCTACAAACATCTGCCCCCAGCCACCCCAGAAAAGGCACATCTGGAAGATGCGCCTATTCTGGCACTTGGCCACTCTCTTCCCACTCCCTGTAGCGGTGGGATATGGGGTAATGAAGGGTTAATGCCACCTTGCTATTGGAAGGTGACTGTTATGGTTTCCAATGGCAAGGAAACATCAGAAGCATAGAGTAAACGGACAAGCTCTCGGGTGATGGAAA
Source organism: Ranitomeya variabilis (assembly GCF_051348905.1). Classification (NCBI taxonomy): domain Eukaryota; kingdom Metazoa; phylum Chordata; class Amphibia; order Anura; family Dendrobatidae; genus Ranitomeya; species Ranitomeya variabilis. The sequence continues at coordinate 765,920,446 of NC_135235.1, read as the reverse complement.
CTAGAGCTGACCGCGATGCTAAACCTACACACCACACTAGAAGTAGCCAGGGGGCATTCCTGCGTTGTCTCTAGATGCCGCGCGCCAGCCGGAGAACTAACTACCCCTGGTAGAAGAAAACACAGTCCTGGCTTGCCTCCAGCCTTTTTTTTATGCCTCCAGAGAATGTCCCCACAGGAGATAGCAGCCCCCCACATATAATAACGGTGAGAGCAGATGAAAAGACACACGTAGTATGAAAGCAGATTTAGCACAGAGAGGCCCGCTAACTAAATAGCAGAAAGATACAACAGAGGACTTCGCGGTCAGCTGCAAAACCCTTCAAAACACCATCCTGAAATTACCTTAACTCATGTGACAACTCATGCCACTGGAGTGGTAATTTCAGCCCAACAAGAGCTTCCAGCTGCAGAGATTCACATAAGTGCAAACTGGACAAAACATACAAAAATAGACTTAAGGACTAAAGTGTCCAACTTAGCTGAGCAGAAAACTGGGAGCAGGAACATGCAACAGAATCACTCTGGATACATTGATGGCCAGCATTAGAATGACTGAGGAGCAAGGTTAAATAGGATACTCCCACATCCTGATAGGAACAGGTGAACTGAGAAGGCAAAGCTTGCAGGACACCAGTACCACAAGAGACCACCGGGGGAGCCCACGAACCGAATCACAACAGGTGACATTAAGCCAGATTAATAATGGAGAGGCGTCAATGATGACACCTATCCATTATTAATCCAATTGTTGGAAAGGGTTAAAACACACACACACACACACATGATTTAAAAGTAGTTTAATGAAATAAACACAGCGGTTGTTGTAATAATTTATTGTTACTCAGCCCTCAGTTTATTGCCCTCAGTCACTGGCTTTACCACTCTGGCGTAGAAAATTGCGCGGGAGCCCACGCCAATTTTTTCCGCCATTTAATCCTTTATTTTAGCAGCTACAGCGCTGAAATTTTGCACATACACACTACTAACATTAGTAGTGTGGAATATGCAAAAAAAAAGGGGATATGAGATGGTTTACTGTATGTAATCATGTCTCATATCATGTCGGGTTTGGGAAGGAGAAATAAAAAGCCGGCAATTGAATTACTGACTTTTCACTAACACCGCTGCGTATTTCTCGCAAGTCACACTGCAGGTCCGTGTGGAATCCGTATTTTTCTCGCCACCATAGACTTTCATTGGCGTATTATTTGCGCAATACGCTGACAAACGCAGCATGCTGCGATTTTGTACGGCCGTAGAAAGCCGTATAATACTGAACCGTAATATACGGCTAATAGGAGCAGCCCCATTGAGAAGCATTGTGCCGTATGTAATGCGAGTTTTACGGACGTAGTTTTTGCGCTCTTACGTACGTAAAACACGCATGTGTGACCCTGGTTTCACACAGTCAAAAAATAAGTACACCGGCCTCCAATGACCAAACATGGAGCACGCAGATACATGAGGCCTTTTTCAGTGAATTTAAAACACCAAAAAAAAGGGGCACAAGGGTCGCACACACAACTATGCTACGTATGCCTGACAAACTATAACTTTTCAACAGGCCTCAGTCTGACAGAACAGACTGTATTTTTTTTTGGGGGGGGGAATTTTTGAAAATAAAAGGAAAAATAGGTATATAGACAGTAAATAAGCTGCAGCAGCAGCAGGCAGTTATGGAGCTTTGGGAGGGATGCAGTGGGAGCAATGGACGCACATACAGTGCCTGCAGGCCTTGCACTGATGTGGATATGCTGTGCCCTGCCTGCCTAGCGCTGCAATACCGGGACCAACGAATTAGCCCTAAAAAGGACTTTTGGTTTCTGAGGAGTTGTGGATGTAAGAGTTGCAGACCTACACTACCTCTAAAACCACGATTCTGACCCTATCTCGGCAGCAGCTCTCCCTATTCTCACTGAAACAGGAACAGAATGCGGCGAGCAGGGCGGCGCCGGGTCTCTTATACTCGGGATGATGCTGTACGGCCCAGCCAATCACTGCACGACACAACAAAGATGGCTGCGGCATTTCATGGGCTGGCAGACAATCTCTGCACCGTGATTGGGTCTCTTAAGTCCGCCAAAACTGCTGGGTGGAGACTGCAGTTACCGCCGAATAATCCCAGAAATGCTCGCTGCTCGCCGAGTACCCCGATACTCGGGCGAGTAACGAGTAGTGGCGAGCACGTTCACTCATCACTATTTCTGAACTCTTCCTGAGATAAAACATTAGTATTGTTGTTTCTAAATGATTATGAACTTGTTTTCTTTGCATTATTTGAGGTCTGAAAGCACTGGGGGTTTTTTATTTTCACCATTTTTCTTTGTTAGAAAAAAATACTAAATTTATTGCTTGAAAATTCTGAGACATGTCAGACGTTTATAGAATAAAAGAACAATTTACATTTTACTCAAAAATATATCTATAGAGAAAAATCAGACAAACTGGACATTTTGCAGTGGTCTCTTCATTTTTGCCAGGGCTGTAAGTATAATTACAACTGTGATTTGTCAAAAATCACAGCTGACATCAAGCCCAGGGTTAGTAATAGAGAGGTGTCTATGAAACACCCCGATTACTAACACTGTAAGTAAAAATAAAGAAACACATTAAAAACATGTAATTAAAATATAAAAACAGACACCCTCTATCACCCATTTACCAAAAAAAAACCACCTGCAGGTTCAATGAGATCCACAAGGTCCAGCGTAATCCACATCAAGGTCCCAAGACGATCCCCTGCTCCAATACATACAGAAGCCACAGTGGCATCATAAAACGTGACCCCTCCCGGTGTCCGCCGTACACACTAAGGGCGGCATGGAAGCCGCCACCTGCGAGGTCACCGGAGATTACAGTCTGCGGTTATCACAGACCCTCTGAGCTGTCAACTGTCACTGGAGGTGAACTCAAGGAGCACAGTGACCGGCAATACGCATAACCTGGCGGAAACATTGTAGTAGGTTGGATTGCCGGACTGCCCCCTGCGTGACACAGGGGCACTACAGTACGGAAGTCCGACAGTGAACCAGTGGGATCATTACAGTGCATCAGATTGGGGAATCACTGGTGGACTGCGCTGCCCACTAGACTTTGTTATATACAGCAAGCTAAAGCTAAGTGGGCAGAAGGACCTGGTGTTTTAGTTTACTAAAAACCAAAAAGACTAACAGAGACCTAAAAGAATAAATTTTAATGTAATAATTAAAACAAAAATAGACCAAATCGTATGAAAACCAATAGTAGAGAGCCTGTAGGGTCTCTTGGTACCGGATGTATAATCCCAATATATGTATAAGGAATGACTAGGGAAGATAGAAGTGCCTTTCCCTACATAAATTCCCTTCCTGGCAGCGGAGGTTGGCACCCTGGGATACGATATGGCGCCCCCGCTCAACGTAGACTGACCCTGAAGACCCTAACAGGTCTCCCTACCAAAAGCCACCACCAAAACACCACAAAACAAAAAGAAAAACAGTGTGATCATATACACTAACCAGTGCTGCTAATGCTGACTGTTGGTGCACAACAATAGCACGAATAGGCTTGTATTAACTAGGCTCTGGCGTATAGTGTGAGCTAGAGATGATATTTAATAGAGAGATTGAGTAACAATAATATGTTCAGGTGTTACACATAACTGATCTAATACTTGCTCAGGAAAAAAGCACCAGTACGCTTGTATTTTTACTTAGTTAAGGCGTATAGTGTGAGCTAAAGATGGTTGGTGCTAGAAAGATGAAATAACCACAATAACATGTTCAGATGTTGCACATAACTGGTCTCTTATATTAAGTGTCAACAATACACACAAAAGGCAAATTGATCAGTTATAAGGTGTCAGAGGTATCCCAAATGAATTTACTCAAGTAGTAAGGAACACAGATCCCTCTAAAAAAACTTTGTTGCACACCATAGTGTCCTCTATAGAGGGGCACCCTCGCCAGAGGAAGTATGTGAGATGCTTGGTGGCATCAACACCAGAAACAAGAGAGCCCAACTAGTAGCGTATTTGCCAGGCAAAATGTTTCTAGCACCTAGGGGCATGAACGTCAGAGCTCTAATTCATCAATACAGATAGCATCTCTGCTAAAACAAAATTGTGCTCTGCATACTAGTATACATATAGCCGAGCAGTATTTAAGTGAGACTTGGTAGCCAACATAATATCAAAAAATGGCGTAACAACAAGCCGCCAGCATAGCAGCACGCGTGTATGGTTAGGATATACCGGATTACTCACCGGTAATGCTCTTTTATAGAGCCCACGACAGCACCCACTGAGAGAGGGGATCCGCCCCTAGGAACAGGAAACCTACAGAGAGATAAAAGGGGCGGCCCCCCCTCGCTCCTCAGTTGTTTTACAGAGAAAAGGAGGAACCGCCGCCAGGTTTTTTAGTTAACAGGTTCAGGCATATATACATGTTTACAACTTCATATCATATTACTCTATTATATACATCTCCCTACTAAGACACCACGTGCAACTAAATAAAGAAAAGGGAGGGATATGAATGGGTGCTGTCGTGGGCTCTATAAAAGAGCATTACCGGTGAGTAATCCGGTATTTTCTATTCGCCACGACAGCACCCACTGAGAGATTTACAGAGACTATAGATTGGGTGGGTTAACTGAGTCAAGAACCGAAACCCCAAAGGTTAGATCAGAAGCAGCAGATAGGTCTAATCTATAGTGTCTATAGAAGGTATTTGGTGAAGACCAAGTTGCAGCCTTACATATAAGGTCTATCGGGACATTCGCCCTTTCTGCCCAGGAGGTCGATACGGCTCTTGTGGAGTGTGCTCCCACATGCATTGGAGGTTCTCTTCCTCCAGCTTTATACGCCAGGACTATGGCATCTCTTATCCAGCATGATAGCGTGTTCTTTGTGACTCTGGAACCCTTGGTTTTACCCTGGAAAGACACAGAGAGCCCTACTCTTCCTCCAGTCCCTAGTCCTCTCTAAATAGGCTAGAACAGTTCTCTTAACATCTAGGGTGTGAAGTCTAGCTTCTTCTGGAGTCGAGTGGTCTTCATAGAAGGTAGGTAACAAGATCTCCTGGGATCTATGAAAACTAGTGGCTACCTTAGGGAGATAACAAGGGTCAGTTTTCAAAATTATTCTATCGGATGTTACGGATAGAAAAGGAGGGTCAATTGACAAGGCATGGAGATCACTCACTCTTCTAGCGGATACTAACGCTACCAACAATATTGTTTTTAACGAGAGGTTTTTTAAAGAGGCTGCATGCAGAGGCTCAAACGGGCTCTGTGTTAAGGCATCTAGGACCAGAGTTAGATCCCACTGAGGCACCTGTGGTATATGAATAGGTTTTGACCGCTCACATGCTGCTATAAAACGAGAAATCCATTTATCTCCCGCCACATCATAACTAAAGAGGGCTCCCAGAGCTGAGACCTGGACTCTTAGAGTATTTACAGAAAGCCCCAATTCAAGTCCTTTTTGCAGGAACTCCAATATTGAAAATATAGGTACTTTAGCAGAAAGTTGTGTTGTATGAAATTGAAGGAATTTTCTCCAAATTCTGACATAGATTTGGGTAGTGGAAGGCTTTCTACTCTTCATAAGAGTATCTATAAGCCCACTGGAAAAACCCCTTAGAGTTAGTAAGTGCCTCTCAAATTCCATACCGTCAGATTCATGCCTTTTACCCGAGGATGGAGAAACGGTCCCTGAGACCACAGGTCCTTGGTCTGAGGCAGAATCCAAGGGTCTGTAGTTGACATCGCCCTGAGCCAGGAGAACCATGGTCTTTTGGGCCAGAATGGGGCTACCAACAGAACTCTTGCCCCCTCCTCCCTTATTTTTCTTATTACTATAGGTAATAGATTCCATGGAGGGAATGCATAGGCCAGGTCGAATGTCCATGGTACCTGAAGGGCATCGAATATGTCGGGGTTGTCCAGTCTGCAAAGGGAAGCAAATGTTTCGACCTGACGGTTGGACCTTGTTGCGAATAGGTCTATTTGAGGCATGCCCCATCGGTCTGTTATCAATCTGAAAATCTTTCTGCTGAGCATCCACTCCCCCTGATGAAGGGTACGGCGACTGAGGAAATCGGCACGAACGTTGTCTATGCCCCTGATGTGCACCGCTGATAAGGACAACAGATGACTTTCGGCTAACGTCATGATGTCTGATGAAATTTCCATAAGATTTTCTGACCGTGTACCTCCTTGATGATTCAAATAGGCTACTGCCGAGGTGTTGTCTGAGAGGACCCTTGTGTGAGAGCCTCATAGCTGGGGAAGAAAGTGGAGCAGGGAATAATATATGGCTTTTAATTCTTTTACATTAGAGGAATTAGCCAATTCTGATCTGGACCAAAGGCCCTGAACCACCTGATCCCCAAAATGTGCCCCCCAACCTTCCGGACTAGCATCCGTGGTTACTATGGTAGAAGGGGTGATGACCCACGGTACCCCTTGTGATAGATTTTCCCAATCTAACCACCATGTAAGGGAGTGTACTACCTCTGATGTTAGAAAAACTGTTCGATCTAAATGTCCCCTATTTTTAATGTCCTCCTGTAATATGAATTTCTGGAGCTGCCTGGTATGGAACTGTGCCCATTTAACCGCAGGGATACATGATGACAGTGAACCTAATAATGACATGGCATTTCTCAGTGACATACTACGTTTTTTGATTGCTAAGCCCACTTTGCCAATAATGGAAAACTTCTTATCATCAGGCAACCAACATTTTTGGTCTACTGAATCCAGAAGGAGTCCTAAGAACCTTTGACAAGTGACGGGTTGGAGCCTGGATTTTTCCCAGTTAACAATCCATCCAAGCGTTTGTAAAGAGAACGCCACCTCCTCTAACCTTTGCTCACACTGTAAGGAATTTTTTCCCACAATTAGTAGGTCATCAAGATACGGGATGACCAGTGTGTCCTTTAATCGTAGAAAGGACATTACTTCCAAAAGTAACTTAGTAAAGACCCTAGGAGCCATAGATAGACCAAAGGACATTGCCCTATATTGTAGATGACGAACTTGACCATCTATAAAAACTGCTACCCGAAGAAACTGCTGGTGTGACTGGTGTATAGGAAGATGGTAATAAGCATCCTTAAGATCCAGTACTACCATGTAACAGTTAGGGAATAAATTTTTAATGGCTAATCGAATGGATTCCATTTTAAATGTTGTGGGTCTTATGAACGTGTTTAGTTTTTTCAAATTAAATATAGTTCTAAAGGAACCGTCTGGTTTAGTGATCAGAAACAAGGGGGAGTAGAACCCCTTCCCTGTTTGAGATGACGGAACCTCCATTAAGACTCGTTTGGCCAAAAGGGACTTAACTTCTACTTCCAGTGCTTCTTATTGTAGTCTGGATTTTAGGGAGGTGAGCAGGAAGGAATCCGGAGGTTTTCGGATGAAGTCTAGGGTGAGGCCTGAGGATATTAACCCCTTCACCCCCAAGGGTGGTTTGCACGTTAATGACCGGGCCAATTTTTACAATTCTGACCACTGTCCCTTTATGAGGTTATAACTCTGGAACGCTTCTACGGATCTTGGCGATTCTGACATTGTTTTCTCGTGACATATTGTACTTCATGATAGTGGTAAAATTTCTTCGATATAACTTGCGTTTATTTGTGAAAAAAATGAATATTTGGCGAAAATTTTGAAAATTTCGCAATTTTCCAACTTTGAATTTTTATGCCCTTAAATCACAGACATATGTCACGCAAAATACTTAATAAGTAACATTTCCCACATGTCTACTTTACATCAGCACAATTTTGGAACAAAATTTTTTTTTGTGACGGAGTTATAAGGGTTAAAAGTTGACCAGCAATTTCTCATTTTTACAACACCATTTTTTTTTAGGGACCACATCTCATTTGAAGTCATTTTGAGGGGTCTATATGATAGAAAATACCCAAGTGTGACACCATTCTAAAAACTGCACCCCTCAAGGTACTCAAAACCACTTTCAAGAAGTTTATTAACCCTTCAGGTGTTTCACAGGAATTTTTGGAATGTTTAAATAAAAATGAACATTTAACTTTTTTTCACACAAAATTTATTTCAGCTCCAATTTGTTTTATTTTACCAAGGGTAACAGGAGAAAATAGACCCCAAAATTTGTTGTACAATTTGTCCTGAGTACGCTGATACCCCATATGTGGGGGTAAACCACTGTTTGGGCGCATGGCAGAGCTCGGAAGGAAAGGAGCGCCATTTGACTTTTCAATGCAAAATTGACTGGAATTGAGATGGGACGCCATGTTGCATTTGGAGAGCCCCTGATGTGCCTAAACATTGAAACCCCCCACAAGTGACACCATTTTGGAAAGTAGACCCCTTAAGGAACTTATCTAGATGTGTGTTGAGCACTTTGACCCAACAAGTGCTTCACAGAAGTTTATAATGCAGAGCCGTAAAAATAAAAAATTTTTTTTTAGCCCCCAGTTTTGTATTTTCACAAGGGTATCAGGATAAATTGGACCCCAAAAGATGATGTCCAATTAGTCCTGAGTACGCTGATACCCCATATGTGGGGGGGAACCACTGTTTGGGCGCATGACAGAGCTCGGAAGGGAAGGAGCGCCATTTGGAATGCAGACTTAAATGGATTGGTCTGCAGGCGTCACGTTGCATTTGCAGAGCCCCTGATGTACCCAAACAGTACAAACCCCCCACAAGTGACCCCATATTGGAAACTAGACCCCCAAGGAACTTATCTAGATGTGCTGTGAGTACTTTGAACCTCCAAGTGTTTCACTACAGTTTACAACACAGAGCCGTGAAACTAAAAAATCTTTTTTTCCCCACAAAACTTATTTTTTGGCCCCCAGTTTTGTATTTTCCCAAGGGTAGCAGGACAAATTGGACATCAACTTTTGGGGTCCAATTTCTCCTGAGTACGCTGATACCCCATATGTTGGGGTAAACCCCTGTTTGGGCACACGGGAGAGCTCTGAAGGGAAGGAGCACTGTTTTCCTTTTTCAACGCAGAATTGGCTGGAATTGAGATCGGATGCCATGTCCCGTTTGGAGAGCCCCTGATGTGCCTAAACAGTGGAAACCCCCCAATTATAACTGAAACCCTAATCCAAACACACCCCTTACCCTAATCCCAACAGTAACCCTAACCACTCCTCTAACCCAGACACACCCAACCCTATTCCCAACCGTAAATGTAATCCAAACCCTAACCCTATCTTTAGCCCCAACCCTAACTGTAGCCCCAACCCTAGCCCCAACCCTAGCAATAACCCTAGCCCTAACCCTAGCCCTAACCCTAGCAATAACCCTAGCCCTAACACTAGCCGTAACACTAGCCCCAACCCTAGCCCCAACCCTAGCCCCAACCCTAGCCCTAACCCTAGCCCTAACCCTAGCCCCAACCCTAGCCCCAACCCTAGCCCTAACCCTAGCCCTAACCCTAGCCCCAACCCTAACCCTAGTCCTAACTCTAGCCCTAATGGGAAAATGGAAATAAATAAATTTTTTATTTTTTTTTATTTTTCCCTAACTAAGGGGGTGATGAAGGGGGGTTTGATTTACTTTTATAGCGGGTTTTTTAGCGGATTTTTATGATTGGCAGCCGTCACACACTGAAAGACGCTTTTCATTGCAAAAAATATTTTTTGCATTACCACATTTTGAGAGCTATAATTTTTCCATATTTGAGTCCACAGAGTCATGTGAGATCTTGTTTTTTGTGGGACGAGTTGACGTTTTTATTGGTAACATTTTCGGACACGTGACATTTTTTGATCGCTTTTTATTCCGATTTTTGTGAGGCAGAGTGATCAAAAACCAGCTATTCATGAATTTCTTTTGGGGGAGGCGTTTATACCGTTCCGCGTTTGGTAAAATTGATAGAGCAGTTTTATTCGTCGGGTCAGTACGATTACAGCGATATCTCATTTATATCTTTTTTTTATGTTTTGGCGCTTTTATACGATAAAAACTATTTTATAGAAAAAATAATTATTTTGGTATCGCTTTATTCTCAGGACTATAACTTTTTTATTTTTTTGCTGATGATGCTGTATGGCAGCTCGTTTTTTGCGGGACAAGATGACGTTTTCAGCGGTACCATGGTTATTTATATCCGTCTTTGTGATCGCGTGTTATTCCACTTTTTGTTTGGCGGTATGATAATAAAGCGTTGTTTTTTGCCTCGTTTTTTTTTTTTTTTCTTACGGTGTTTACTGAAGGGGTTAACTAGTGGAGCAGTTTTATAGGTTGGGTCGTTACGGACGCGGCGATACTAAATATGTGTACTTTTATTGTTTTGTTTTTTTTATTTAGCTAAAGAAATGTATTTATGGGAATAATAAATATTTTTTTTTATTTATTTAGGATTTTTTTTTTTTTTTTTTTTTTTACACACGTGGAGAATTTTTTTTAAACTTTTTTACTTTGTCCCAGGGGGGGACATCACAGATCGTTGATCTGACAGTGTGCACAGCACTCTGTCAGATCTGCGATCTGCTGTGCAGGGCTGCAGGCTTACCAGCGCCTGCTCTGAGCAGGCACTCGGTAAGCCACCTCCTTCCCTGCAGGACCCGGATGCCGCGGCCATCTTGGATCCGGGACCTGCGGCGAGGAGGGAGGTAGGAGACCCTCGGAGCAACGCGATCACATCGCGTTGCTCCGGGGGTCTCAGGGAAGCCCGCAGGGAGCCCCCTCCCTGCGCGATGCTTCCCTATACCGCCGGTACACCGCGATCATGTTTGATCGCGGTGTGCCGGGGGTTAATGTGCCGGGGGCGGTCCGTGACCGCTCCTGGCACATAGTGCCGGATGTCAGCTGCGATATGCAGCTGACACCCGGCCGCGATCGGCCGCGCTCCCCCCGTGAGCGCGGCCGATCGCGTATGACGTACTATCCCGTCGGTGGTCATACGGGCCCACCCCACCTCGACGGGATAGTACGTCAGATGTCAGAAAGGGGTTAATTTTATGGCCCATGGGTTGACAGTTATTTCTCTCCACTGATTGATAAATCCCAGTAGTCTACCGCCCACTGGTGGAATAGGGTTCCCGGAATTTTTCGGCTGGCCTGAAGGGACGTTTGTTAAACAAATTGCCTTTCTGCCTGAAGTCTTTGTTCCTCCATTGGTCTTTAAAGCCTCCCTTTCTGCCAAATGTTGGCTTCCTGAATGCCCTTCTGTAAGCAGGAACAAAGGGATTAGGAAAACCCTTCTTACGTTCACCCGCCTTAGTGAGTATTTCATCCAAAATAGTTCCAAAGAGGTACTCACCCTGACAGGGCATGGCACATAATTTGGATCTGGACTGGGCATCTCCCTTCCAGTTTTTTAACCATAAAGCTCGGCGAGCAGTATTGGAGAGGCTGGCTGTCCTGGCCGCCAGGCGGAGAGAATCCACGGAGGCATCGGATATAAATGCCGCAGCACCCTTAATCAAGGGGATGGATGCACGCAATTTCTCCCTAGATACACCACTTTTGATATTCTGGTCCAGCTGGTCTAACCAAACCAGCATAGATCTACTGGTACATGTGGCTGAGATTGCCGGCCTGAATGCAGTGACACAGGCTTCCCACGATTTTTTTAAAAGTGCGTCCGATTTTCTATCCATGGGATCGGATAAGGAGCCTGCATCTTCCACCGGTAGAGAAGTACGGCGAGAAGTGGATGCGACGGCCGCATCAACCTTCGGTATTTTAGCCCAGGCATTTAAATCCTCGTCATCAAAGGGGTAACGTCTCTTACAGGATACTGGTGTAAATCCCTTCTGCCCTTTGCTCCACTCTTTCTTAACGAGGTCCTTTATAGCCTGGTTCACTGGAAATACGTGGCCCTTTCGCTGAGAAAGACCCGCGAACATGACCTCCTGGGCCGTTTGGGGTTCTTTTACCTCAGACACCCCCATCGTATTCCTTACTGATTTAACTAGATTATTTACTCCATCAGTTGGGAAACAGACATGGTCCTCCTCATCTGAGGAACCAGATAAGTGAGAGACGTCTGAATCAACCTCTCCACTTTCCGCCGATGTGTCAGCATTTGCTCTCCGTAAACGGAATTTATAGTGCAGGCTATCAATTACCCAGCCCCCGCAGCTGCAACCGCTTTTTTTTTTTTTTTTTTACCTTATTACTGCCTCAGGAAGCCTGTGAAAACCGCCAGGAGGAATCCAATATGGCGGTTCCCCCGGAAATACAATGCCGACCTCCGGGGTTCGGCCATACTACATCCGGATCCCGGACGCACTGCGCATGCGCCGGCGTCTGCCGCAGATTTTCCGGCACTGCAACCCCGCACATCATACCTGAAGGACTGGGGAGAGCCATCGCTGTTTCAGCGCCACACCACTCCAGACCGGGACCGACCAGGTATTTCCACACCGCCGTGGTCGTCCTCTAACAACGATGTCCCAGCAGGGAGACCGTTGATCTCCTCAGGCCCCACTGTTCGGCCGCCGCAGATGAGGAGGGAGCCATCAGGAACCCCCGACTCTGCTTTTACTCGCTCTGGAGCCCGTGCCGCTCAGCAGAGACGTACAGGCGGCATCCAGGCGAGTTTTTCCTCTTCTTAGACAACTACAGAGATCTTCTCTGTGGGTTTCCTTCTAGGAACAGGAAACCATCTGAGGAGCGAGGGGGGACCGCCCCTTTTATCTCTCTGTAGGTTTCCTGTTCCTAGGGGCGGATCCCCTCTCTCAGTGGGTGCTGTCGTGGCGAATAGAAAACACTTATCTCAAAGAGACATCTGTCTATCCTAACCATACACGCGTGCTGCTATGCTGGTGCAGCGCCCCAGAGTCCTGGTCGTTGCAGTACTGTGGCTCTGCCACTAAGGGGAGCCATGGTGCGTTCGATGGCACTGAAGGAGTTCCTCTGAACAGGTATCACAGACACCAATATGTTTCACAGCAGGGCCTCCGGGGGGAGCTAAGGGTGCTATTCATTAGGCCACTCCCCACCATAGTGGGTAAACTGGGGGTCAGGCAGGAAGTTAGACAGAACGCTGACTGGATTGAACGAAGCAACACCTAGTGAGAGAGGGTGTTGTGGAGGAAGAGACAGTAGGGTCTCTGCCAGGGGTGGGATCCTGGCAGAGGCTTGGCATTGGAAAGAACGTAACGGGACCGTGCCTGCTCAGCATAGCGGCGGTGCCCAAGAAAGGACTAGAAGCGAGATAGATTGTGCTGAGTGAGAAACGAGATCAAGCAGAAGAATACCAGCAGGGGTTTTGTTGAAAGAGGCAGCACCTTGCTGAGGCGCATTACCGGTGGCCGGAACGCCGAGGGAGTGGAATAAGATACAGCTTTAAGCCATACTCCAAACAGCGGCAGGACAGTCAGTCTCAGGCGGGCTGTCTACCACATATCACCTATGAAGTCTTGGGGGGCAATTGCGGGAGAGGGGCGTCTCTAGGGTCCCGGAAGAACTCCAGGCCTACCTGACAAACGGGTGCCGTTCTTACTGTAACATCAGGAAGGGACGGAAGATTAGCAGAAGACCAGTTAATCGAGTTGTGAGGGAACTTAAGAAACAGACAACAGTTGTGGGGTACTTTCCGTAAGCACAGCAGGGGAGGACTACAACACAAAGCGCTAAGAAGGAAGGCACTGATTTCCACCTGTGAAGAGAACTCTGGAGGTGCCATTGGACCGGCCGGACTTGCGCAGCCTGGTGAACCGTATTCTGGACTGAGGACTCAGAGATCTCCAGTAAAGAGGTAAAGAGACTGCAACCTGGTGTCCTCGTTATTTACCGCGACCTGCACCCCACAACTCCACCGCTATAACATCACTTATTTGCACCGGACGTCCCCCACTGACAGACAGGGCCACGGACCGGGTCTAGCCACCGTGACAACCCAAGGACTGAGATCCCAGAGGCCCGGCTCCGGGTACCCCTCGGCCCTGCGGCGGTGTGGGGGCGCTCCACTGGCGGCTTGTTACGCCATTTTTTGATATTATGTTGGCTACCAAGTCTAACTTAAATACTGCTCGGCTATATGTATACTAGTATGCGGAGCACAATTTTGTTTTAGCAGAGATGCTATCTGTATTGATGAATTAGAGCTCTGACGTTCATGCCCCTAGGTGCTAGAAACATTTTGCCTGGCAAATACGCTACTAGTTGGGCTCTCTTGTTTCTGGTGTTGATGCCACCAAGCATCTCAGATACTTCCTCTGGCGAGGGTGCCCCTCTATAGAGGACACTATGGTGTGCAACGAAGTTTTTTTAGAGGGATCTGTGTTCCTTACTACTTGAGTAAATTCATTTGGGATACCGCTGACACCTTATAACTGATCAATTTGCCTTTTCTGTGTATTGTTGACACTTAATATAAGAGACCAGTTATGTGCGACATCTGAACATATTATTGTGGTTATTTCATCTTTCTAGCACCAACCATCTTTAGCTCACACTATACGCCTTAGCTAAGTAAAAATACAAGCGTACTGGTGCTTTTTTCCTGAGCAAGTATTAGATCAGTTATGTGTAACACCTGAACATATTATTGTTACTCAATCTCTCCATTAAATATCATCTCTAGCTCACACTATACGCTAGAGCCTAGTTAATACAAGCCTATTCGTGCTATTGTTGTGCACCAACAGTCAGCATTAGCAGCACTGGTTAGTGTATATGATCACACTGTTTTTCTTTTTGTTTTGTGGTGTTTTGGTGGTGGCTTTTGGTAGGGAGACCTGTTAGGGTCTTCAGGGTCAGTCTACGTTGAGCGGGGGCGCCATATCGTATCCCAGGGTGCCAACCTCCGCTGCCAGGAAGGGAATTTATGTAGGGAAAGGCACCTCTATCTTCCCTAGTCATTCCTTATACATATATTGGGCTTATACATCCGGTACCAAGAGACCCTACAGGCTCTCTACTATTGGTTTTCATACGATTTGGTCTATTTTTGTTTTAATTATTACATTAAAATTTATTCTTTTAGGTCTCTGTTAGTCTTTTTGGTTTTTTGCGAAATACTAGACTTTAGTTATCGTTTTTTGGTTGTTTTAGTTTACTAAGTCTGGTATTAAACCCCTCCAAGGGACCTGGTCCTGTATCCCACGGGGATGTAGCTTTCTCACAGAGAGCAGGCTAAATCCAAGTCGGCAGAAGGACCTGGTCCATTTGGCCAATAATTATAGTATTAACCCCTTCACAACGCATGATGCAGTTACGTCATATATCATAGAAATAAAAGAAAAAAATATTGCTTTTGCTCAATTAAAAAAAATACACAAATTTGGAATTGACGTGTTCAGAAAGGTCTGACCAATCAAAATGTAAAATAATCTGATCAGTAAACGGCATAACGAGAAAAAACTAGAAACGCCATAATGACTTTTTTTGGTCGCCGCAACATTGCAATAAAATGAAATAAGAGGTGATGAAAACATGGTATCCGCGCCAAAATGGTATCAATAAGAACGTCCCGCCAAAATAACAAAAAAATCCCAACATCGATGTGGATGGAAAAATAAGTTATGGGAAGGAAAAAAAAAAAAGGAAAATCGCCCGAGGGTTAAACACTCCTAGGTGCATGCATGGAAAAAATCTGTGGTTGTGTGATCTACAAAAATGATCACCAGTAAATAAAACGGGACGAGGATGAGATTGGCGCAGAATATTGTACACACTGGGATTACGGGGAAAATTCATGTGTATAATTGTCACATATAAATAAATGTGTAATCAGATGTCAGATCTAGTCTGCGGCTCAATATTACTGCAAAAAATCACATGACAGGATTCATATCTATCAATATACAATAAGGGTCCTTCTATCTGCTGGGATTTAGCATTCTTATATAGAGCAGGCGAAATCCAAGTCACTAAAGGACCTGGTCCCTCTGCAACCAGGAAATAGCCGACTGTGCATGAGAAAGCGGAATCCCAGTGCACAGAAGGACCTGGGCCTACAGCCAGTGGCGTAGGAAGGGGGCGGCACAATGCCGGGGTCGGCTCCGACCCAGAGAGGAGGAGGAGGAAGAAAAAAAAAAAAAAAGAGAGACGCGGGCCCTTTAAATCTTCAGGCGGCTGCAGCGTCTTCGGCGCCCTTTGACTCTGCGACGTCTCAGGGCAGAGGGTGCGATGACGTCATCACTGCCTCTCTGTCCTGAGCGTTGCAAAGCCGGAGTGACGCTGAGTGCACGGGTCCTGTGCTGGGAACGGGAGAGGTGAGGATTTTACTTTTTTTTTCTTTAAGTCTGACTCAGACAGACTGGGGGCAATATGCTGGAGACAGACTGGGGGCAATATGCTGGAGACACACTGGGGGCAATATGCTGGAGACACACTGGGGGCAATATGCTGGAGACACACTGGGGGCAGATTGCTGGAGACACACTGGGGGCAGATTGCTGGAGACACACTGGGGGCAGATTGCTGGAGACACACTGGGGGCAGATTGCTGGAGACACACTGGGGGCAGATTGCTGGAGACACACTGGGGGCAGATTGCTGGACACTGCGCCTGTGCGGCCGCCCTGCTTGTGAATCCCAGCCCCGCACTCTGCATAATGCATAACACACTGCGGGGCTGGGATTACCAAGGTGGGTGGCCGCACAGGCGCAGTCTGCAAGCCTGGCTGTGACGTCAGACGGCCAGAGGTCTCTGCGCCTGCACCAAACAGCGATACACAGCGCAGGCACCGGATTTCATAGGTAAACAGTGCTGAGGGGGCGGTGCGTGACGGCAATGGGGGGGGGGGGCGCCAAACTCGGAAACAGCCCCGGGCGGCAAAAGCTCTAGCTACACCAGTGCCTACAGCAGACTGGGATTTAGCCACAACCGATCTCATTCCCTGAGGCCCCTGATCACGTGAGCCCTGACTCCTCCCCCTGTGACCTCATCACAGGTCCTGTGCGCACAGAGCAGCCATATCTGTGGAGTGCGGCTCTGCAGGTGGAGGTATGTGGAGATTCCCCAGTACTGAGCGCAGCCGGGGACATTAACCCCTTCTGCACGGAGGAGACTCTTTATAAGAACCATAACGTTGTTGTTCTGTTTCCTGTAATAGATACATACGAGCCAACTATGGAGGACAGGAAGTGAGGAGCGGAGTGTTCTCCTAGTACAGGGCCCCTTTCTTGGCCCCACACAGTGTAATGCCCCCATTATGCCCTGTAAGCAGGTTCTGCCCCACACCCAGCTGCCTCGGGCACTTTACCAGGAGCTGGTACCTCAGATTCTTCCCCGCACCCCTTTCCTTTGTTGGCGCCAAATCTGTTCTGCCTTTGGGGCTCCGGCCTTTATAATATCAGTAACTGCGCCATCAAGGTCTCCTGACCAGGTGCACCCTCTAGACTCTTCCCTCCGGAAACCCTCCCTCTTCCCATTGGTGTCACATGGTCCCGTCTGGGCGGCAGATAGCAGTCTGTACAAATGCAGCACAGCCCTGAGGAGGCTTTTTTATGACTCTCCTTTTTACACCCCTTATGTAATATATATGATGGCGCTCACACAGTATAATGTTCCCACAGTACTGGCATCTCTCGTAAAAAAGGGATTTTCACACTACCGCCATACCCCCACACACAGTATAATGTTCCTACAGTACCGCCATACCCCCACACACAGTATAATGTTCTCATAGTACCGCCATACCCCCACACACAGTAAAATGTTCCTACAGTACCGCCATACCCCCACACACAGTATAATGTTCTCATAGTACCGCCATACCCCCACACAGTATAATGTTCTCATAGTACCGCCATACCCCCACACACAGTATAATGTTCTCATAGTACCGCCATACCACCACACACAGTATAATGTTCCTACAGTACCGCCATACCCCCACATACAGTATAATGTTCTCATAGTACCGCCATACCCCCACATACAGTATAATGTTCTCATAGTACCGCCATACCCCCACACAGTATAATGTTCTCACAGTACCGCCATACCCCCACACACAGTATAATGTTCTCATAGTACCGCCATACCCCCACACAGTATAATCTCATAGTACCACCATACCCCCACACACAGTATAATGTTCTCATAGTACCTCCATACCCCCACACAGTATAATGTTCTCATAGTACCGCCATACCCCCACACACAGTATAATGTTCTCATAGTACCGCCATACCCCCACACACAGTATAATGTTCTCACAGTACCGCCATACCCCCACATACAGTATAATGTTCTCATAGTACCGCCATACCACCACACACAGTATAATGTTCCTACAGTACCGCCATACCCCCACATACAGTATAATGTTCTCATAGTACCGCCATACCCCCACATACAGTATAATGTTCTCATAGTACCGCCATACCCCCACACAGTATAATGTTCTCACAGTACCGCCATACCCCCACACACAGTATAATGTTCTCATAGTACCGCCATACCCCCACACAGTATAATCTCATAGTACCACCATACCCCCACACACAGTATAATGTTCTCATAGTACCTCCATACCCCCACACAGTATAATGTTCTCATAGTACCGCCATACCCCCACACACAGTATAATGTTCTCATAGTACCGCCATACCCCCACACACAGTATAATGTTCTCACAGTACCGCCATACCCCCACACACAGTATAATCAGTATAAACATTCGGTAAAATACATAATAGAAGCCGGCAATACATAAGCATACAAGCTCCGGTAGTGGTGAGGAGGCAGCGGGATCAGTGCAGGCTGTAGGCTTTCCTGAAGAGGTAGATTTTCAGGTTCCGTCTGAAGGATCCGAATGTGGTTGATGGTCGAAGGGAAGATGTCGGGAAATTACAAGAAATGTTGGAGCTAATTTTCTTTAGAAACATTTCAATATCTGTTTTTTTCTGCTGTTTTTTCCTGTAATATAGGAAAGTCTAAGGCCAGAAATAAACCCCATAAATCACTGTACATGGAGACTTTGGGATCAGATCATTTCTGTCTGCGTTGATTGTGGAAACAAAAAATCTTTTCTAAAAGCCTCAAACTTCTGTGTGTGAATCAGAGCTGAGATCTAACGTGATAGAAGATTCCAGTGCGGGGAAGACGGGAAACCTTCATATAGACGGCCGGTGGTGATGGAGTCAGTGACCGACTCTGGCCACATATGTCTCTAGAGCCGTGGTAGAAGATGAAGATGTCGTCCTCACCATGAAGTAGTTATTTCTCATGTCGCGTGTAATGAATATCTCCTGCAGTATTGCTAATGCCGATTCCAGGGTCGGTAAATGAGACGAGAATTAGCGTTATGGAAGATGAGTCTATGAGGAACGTATTCAGCTGCCGACTCCGAGGGAGAAACTGCTTGTTGTCTGTGGCCTAAATATATAGGATTTATTAGTAGATGTAAAGAAGGAAACTAAATACTGTAAAATAATAAATCTCCTCATATGTTTCCCTTATTATCTCCAGTAATTGTATTATTACACAGGATTCCTCTGATGTTACATCGGCTCATCTTCTCATTCAGGTCTCTACAATATCGGATCCTCTCAGTGAAGATCTTCTACAAAAGAACATTTCCTGATTTACCCATCACAGATGGATATGGACAGAGACAAGATGGCGGAGAGGATATTACACCTCACCCTAGAGATCCTTTTCCGGCTTACTGGAGAGGTGAGAGATTCTGATGACGTCACATTACATCATTCTTATCTATGGCAATAACAGATGGACAGAACTGGAGAGGTGAGGACTCTGGAAATGTCTGTAGTGAGATTTATTAATGTGTCTCTCCATTACCAGGATTACACAGTGGTGAAGAAGACCTCTAGTGATCGCTGTCAGGACCCTGTGTCTGAGGGATGGAGAACACCCCTGAGCCCAATCATGGGGCCTCCACCTCACCCCCTGATCCATGAGGACATCAGTGACCAGAAGATCCTAGAACTCACCTACAAGATGATTGAGCTGCTGACTGGAGAGGTGACACTGCTGGGAATGCTGGGACATTATACAGTAACACTATGAAGGGATCGGGGGGATGACGGTATCATTGTATGTGTCAGGTTCCTATAAGGTGTCAGGATGTCGCTGTCTATTTCTCCATGGAGGAGTGGGAGTATTTAGAAGGACACAGAGATCTGTACAAGAACGTCATAATGGAGGTTCCCCAGCCCCTCACATCTCCAGGTAATAGACGGGACTAAATACACACGGCCTATAATTATCTGTATGTAATGAATGAATTCAGTCCCTGTATGTGTTTCCTCCAGATCTATCCAGTAAGAGGACAACACCAGAGAGATGTCCCCGTCCTCTTCTTCCACAGGACTGTAACCAAGAAGTTCCCAGTGCTCCTCAGGATCATCAGGTAGATGGAGAGAAGGTGTCAGGAGATCTCCCCTATGATGTGTAGACGCCGGTGAAGGTCTTGTGCTCAGTCTTGTTTTATCCACCAGTATTATACGTTTTATACTTGTGTAATGAGAACGGTGGAGATGGCAGGATTAGAGCTGATCATAGATGGGACTTCTCCATCTGTCGGTGACTTTTACAATATTTGTTTCAGGGTGAAGATCTGACCCATATTAATACTACAGAGACATATGTGAGGGGGGATGAGCGGTGTAAAGAGGAGATTCCTACATATGACTACCCAGGTGAGTAGTGACCACTAAATGCAGAGAAGTCACAGATTCTTCTCATCACCGGCTGTGGCTGCTTTATCGGTGGTGTAGTCCGGCCGTATTACCATGATCACCGTCTAGACCACAATATTTTCCTCTACTCAAAACTGTTGACTTTAGTCATTGAAAGCCTTTTCTATAGAACTTACAACCTGGAGGATCCACCTACCCCCTGAGTTTAGGAGACGCTGTTACCTGCCCAGATCTGTGAACTATAAAGCCAAATGACAGCGTACGTAGAATGTGCTGACAAGATAGAAAATCACTTGGAAGAAAAATATTATGATGGGCCTGTAAGAGAAAGCGGAGGGTAGTGATGCTGTTGGCTTCCTAGGACCCTGAGATCTTATCGGAGGAATCTCCCTTCTCTCCCTTCTGTGCTGCTGAATGTGATCATATGGTCCCTACAAGACCAGGTCCAGTCTTTCTGGCCAAACTTCACTTTTATGATCGACAACATTAAATGTGCAGTGAGGCCAAGTGTGAATTTCTGGACAATAACAGAGTTTCCCTTTATCCTGACTTTTCAATTTGTATTAAAACCGACTAACTTCCAGGAGGATTGTGATAATCTACATAAACCCATCACACCGGTGCCATGATATATCTCTGAGCTGTGCGTGGCTGATGGCTGTAATATACATTTATTCCCGCCTGCAGGAGATGTGTTGGCTCCAGCCCTGGTTTCATGGATTCACTCCACCTCATAAATTACATTGATTTTGATCATGAGAAATTAAGATTACTGCACAATCTCTCCTGAAATGGGGAGCAATATTATTTTCTCTAATCTTCTGGTCAGGATTCATAGTAGCTCCCATGGTCCACCATAAATGAATGCAACTCTGGTTTACTGTAGTTTAATCTGTATTTGTAGTTTTCAGTTAATGAGATTCTTGTGCTCTGGGGCGGGGCTTTATGTGGTGCTCTGGGGCGGGGTTGTGGGTGGGGCTTTATGTGGTGCTCTGGGGCGGGGCTGTGGGTGGGGCTTTATGTGGTGCTCTGATTACATATTCATCTGCATTGGCCTATGACCGGTTGCTGATCCCTCACTGACCTGCCACCCAATTTTACATAATACATATAATAGTGTTGATATTATTGTTGACCATTTTCACTACATGGATGATTTCCAGAAACACGTAGTGGAAGTTTTAGAACAAAAATTGTCATTGTAGTGCCCAATATATTGTGCCCAGCTTGTGTCTCTGGAGACATACCCCCGCCCACCCCCGGAAATTGTTAGGTCAGCTCTACTCAGATGTGTCTGTCACTAAATAAACCAAATGCTTGACTGTCAAAACAGTCTAAAAACGTGGTTCTGTGTGGAAGATTATAAATCAGTCATGGAGGCATAAGGCCGGCAGTGATGGGCATTGTGGGCAATAATAGCGGGTATCATGCCTCATTCCTCTCTTGGAACATACACGACATCTTCTCTGGAGGTTCTTTCTTGTTTCAGTTGCTTGAATGAGTGCAATAAAATGTCGCTCAGTGAGTCTTCTGACATCTTCAGATTCTAAAGGATTGGTGGGGACAACATTTTCAAAAACAAGATTTTCAATGACCTTTTCCTGATAATCAAGGAAAGTATCTGCATTTCCGGCTTTTTTCTGTAACACAAAAGAATTATATGTGGCCACCTGAAACAAATGACAAACTTTTTATACCAGATATATGATTTTCTAGATACCCGGTATGGCTGTAGAACCTGGTCTGCGAGGTCCATACCCCTCATGTATTTGTTGTAGTCAATGACAGACACAGGTTTTGGAGTAGTGGATCCCTGTTGTCTGCAGTGGCCCTTGTGGCATCTGTGTGGATCGAGCTCCGGATAAAAATATCTTTGTTATCCTTATACTTAAGGGCAAGAAGCTCTCCATTGCGTAGAGCTCCTGACTGCCCCTTTCGGAACTTTTCATTGACCAATGATTGTGGAAACCCCTGATGGTTTTTGAGAATGGTCCCATAAGCCCCATGTTATGTTCAACCAGACTTTTAAATAGGGGTATGCTGGTGTAGTACTTGTCAACATACAGATTGTAGCCTTTTTGTAAAAATGGAGTTATCCGCTTCCAAATGATTTTTTCAGATGTCCCCAGATAAGTAGGGCATCCTGGTGGGTTTAGTTGGCTATCTTTCCCATCATAAATGCGAAAAGCTGATGTGTATCCGGTTGAACTCTCGCACATTTTATAGAGCTTTAGTCCAAACCTTGCCCTCTTAGAAGGAATAAATTGCTTGAGGTGCACTCTTCCTTTGAATTTTACAAGGGACTCCTCAATGGAAATGTTTTCTATTGGGGTGTAAAGCTTTAAGAACTTTTCTGTCATAGCCAAACCAGAATCCCAATTTGCAGACACTGCGAACTGCCCCTCGTACTGCCCCTCGTGAGTGCAAAGCGGAGATCTGGTTTGGCTGTGCGAGAGGCGTCAGACCGTTATCCAAGAAGTGTTGTTTCTCCTTGCAGAGATCGACATGCTAAATATGCCGAGATGAGGAGAATTAAAGCCGCAATGCTCTGACGCCTCTCGCACAGCCAAACCAGATCTCTGCTTTGCACTGATGAGGGGCAGTACCCCGAAACAGTGTCTACAAATTGAGATTCTGGTTTGGCTATTATCCTAAGTCACGTGACAAGGTGTTAGGTGTCGAGTTCCCGCCTGTGCACATGGGGAATCTCGAACCACCTCCGCTGCGGTGTCCCATTCTTCTCCAGCCGCAGTGGAGCCTGCTCAGCAGAGACGTCCGTCCCAGGGTCTGGCTCAAGCTGATACTGTGCGGCTGGTCACAGCTGCTGCCCCAGGTTCAGCCTTTGTAACCAACATTGATCAGCGACGAGCAGACGTTCCAGGTACTAAGTCCTGCTTTTCATCTACTGAGCATGCCCATGGGACGATCTCTCATTGGAGTTCGGAGATCACATGCTCAGGTCCTGTAGCGGCTCCGATTGGACTACTAGGAAGGTTCTGGAAGGCTACATCTATAAAAGGCTCGCAGGGCAGCTCGGCCATGCGCTAGTATAAATCAGTACTTGTGTGTGTGTGTGTGTGTGTGTGTGTGTGTGTGTGCGTGTGTGTGTGTGTGTGTGTGTGTGTGTGTGTGTGTGTGTGTGGATGTATGCCTGTTCTGGTGAAAGCTCCAAATCATTCCCATCCCTAGAGTTAATGAATGTTCGCGAATGTTGGACCTGTCTAGCGCCAGATAGTGCCATCCAGCACCAGGCACAATCTATACTGCGTCTAATCAGCAGTGCAGAGCTGTACGCATTCTGTGCGGCTATCTCCTGTTGCTCCTAACAAACCGTCAGTGTAGGGTGGGAACTCCTGCTTGGTCCCAGCAGCGTCCTCAGGCGCAGGCTCAAAAGCCACCGAAGGTCAGAGCGGGATCAACCAGCAGCATAGTGGGGGTGAATTGCAGGGATCCCACTAGTATCCATTTGCTGCACCCTGTGTCTGCTAACAGGGCACAGCGCTCCCTTTTTTCTCGGCGACTCTGAAGTAACAGAGTTTGCTCCTATACAGACCGGGTGACGGAACCTGTGTCTATTCTGGCATAGTACCGCCATATAGTACCGCCATATAGTGCCGCCATTTACTACTAGCAGGTCCCACTCCTGCACGGTGGACCCCGGGCTGCGAACGCACCTTTACTATCATTATATTTACTCGGTGCATTCCGCCAGCCCTAACAGTATACTAGCGCCAGGGTCTGGCTAGTAATGGCGGACGAACAGCGACTGCAGTGGTAAATCCAGCAGCTGGAGGGCAGGTTGGCGGCTCTCGAGTGCACAACCTGATCTGTGGATGTTACCGCAGTTACTGTTCAGGCTGCTAGCTTGGCTGCAGCTAGTTTGTCCACTGCCACCCCTGCTCCGATATTATCCCGTCTCCCGTTGCCAGACAAGTTTGCTGGTGACAGTAAGCTGTGTCAGGGATTCGTGAGCCAGTGTGCAATACATCTTGAGTTCCTGGCTGCACGTTTTTCCACGGAGCGGTCTAAGGTGGGATTTATTATATCCCTCCTGTCTGACAGGGCTTTGGAGTGGGCTACGCCGCTGTGGGATCGCGACGATCATGTTGTGCAGAGTGCTCCGCGGTTCTTGATCACTCTGAAACAGGTCTTTTTGGGACGTCGTGTCACCCATGATACGGCGCTCCAACTGCTGGCATTGACTCAGGGTTCGTCCATGGTCAGCTATTTTGCTGTCCACTTCCGGACTTTGGCATCTGAGCAGGATTGGCCAGATAAAGTCCTCATCCCTGTATTCTGGAGGGGACTAGCTGACCATGTGAAGTACACCTTGGCCAGTAGGGAGATTCCTGCCACACTGGAGGAGCTAATAGCAATATCTACCCGCATCGACCTCCGTTTTAACGAGCGAAGGTTGGAGCGAGCCCAGTGTAGGCAGAGGTTTCGGCTGGCTCCCACCTTCACCAAACCTCTGGAATCCCCAGTCCAGGCGTCTGAGCCACATAAGACCATGGAGGTGACACGAGCAAGGTCTAAGTCCCGGACCGCTCGTGCACTCAAGGTCTGTCCTGTCTGCCAGCAGTCAGGACATTATGCCAAAAAATGACCCCAGTGGTTGGGAGAACGTCAGCGTCTAGTGGTTGTAGGAGGAGGTACACTAGACACAACGACGTTTTCCTCCAAATTGTCCTTTAAGGGGACAATTACCATAGGCCCATCCACTCACACGGTAGAGCTTTGCGTGTATTCTGGGGCTGAGGGCAACTTCATGTCTTCTGCCTTCGCCCAACGGCACGCAATACCCCTGGTGATGCTCGCCAAACCAGTGACCATACGAGTGGTGAATGGGTCGACACTGCCCTCACAGATAACACACCAGACCATCCTGTTTACTCTTTCTATGTTGCCATCCCATCAGGAGATTATCTCTTTACTTGTCATTCCCAAGGGAATTGATGAGGTCCTGTTAGGGATACCTTGGCTACGATTCCACTCCCCTCATATTGAGTGGTCCACCGGGAGAATTTTGGGATGGAGTGAGTCTTGTGAGGGTAGATGTCAGAGGGAGAGCGTTCAGGTTGCTACTACTGAGGTACCCGCAGATCTTTCCTCTCTCCCCAAGTACTATTGGCCCTATGCGGACGTGTTCTCCAAGAGGGCTGCGGAGACCCTTCCACCTCACCGCCCCTATGACTGTCCTATTGACCTCTTGCCTGGTGCTGAGTTTCCCCGGGGTTGAGTCTACCCGTTGTCTCTCCCGGAGATGGAGGCAATGTCTCAGTACATCCAGGAGAATCTGGCAAGAGGATTCATTAGGAAGTCAGTGTCACCCACAGGGGCTTGGTTCTTCTTCGTGCAGAAGAAGAACGGAGAATTACGTCCCTGCATAGACTACAGGGGTCTTAACGCCATAACCGTTAAGAATAAGTTTTCTCTGCCACTTATATCTGAGCTCTTCGATAGGTTGCGGGGGGCAAGGGTATTTACTAAGCTTGATCTGCGGGATGCTTACAACCTGATTTGCATGGACGAATGGAAGACGGCATTTAACACCAGGGACTGGCACTATGAATTCCTGGTGATGCCCTTCGGGCTCTGTAATGCTCCTGCCGTTTTCCAAAACTTTGTGAACGATATCTTCCGGGATATACTCACCACCTCGGTCATAGTCTATCTGGATGATATTCTCATCTGCTCTCCAGATATAGACTCCCACCGGAGAGATGTTTGCAAAGTCTTTGACCTCTTACAGGCAAACTCCCTCTATGCCAAATTGGAGAAGTGTGTGTTTGAGCAGGAGTCCTTGCCTTTCCTGGGCTATATCATCTCCGCCCGGGGGTTGGCCATGGATCCTGCCAAGCTACAGGCTGTGATGGACTGGCAGGAACCCCATTCTCTCAAAGCGGTGCAGTGCTTTATGGGGTTCATCAACTATTATCGCCAGTTCATTCCCCACTTCTCAACCTTGGTAGCTCCCCTGGTTGCCCTCACCAAGAAGGGAGCTAATCCCAAATTGTGGTCAGAGGAGGTCTCCAAGGCCTTCCTCTCTATGAAGTCACACTTCGCTAGCACTCCCATTTTACATCGCCCCGATGTCGATAAACCATTTATCATGGAGGTGGATGCCTCTTCTGTCGGTGCTGGAGCAGTCCTCTTCCAGAAGGATGCTCAAGGTTGGAAGCATCCTTGCTTCTTCTTCTCCAAGACCTTCTCACCGGCGGAGAGGAATTATTGCATCGGGGACAGGGAGTTGCTAGCCATGAAGTTGGCCTTTTCGGAGTGGAGACACCTCCTGGAGGGGGCTCGCTATCCCTTCCAAGTATTCACCGACCACAAAAATTTGGTATATTTACAAACCACCCAGCGGCTAAACTCTCGCCACGCCAGATGGTCCCTGTTCTTCTACCGGTTCCACTTCACCCTCCATTTTCTCTCCGGGGAGAAGAACACTCGTGCCGACGCTCTCTCCCGCTCCTTATTGTCATCAGAGGAGGAGGAGCCTCGGCTTATTGTCCCTTCAGAGAGCCTGAGAACTGTGGCCCCGGTTTCGCTAGAGTCTGTGCCTCCAGGCAAGACTTTTGTTCCACCTAATTTGTGACCGGAGGTTCTCTCTTGGGCCCACTCCTCCAGGGTGGGTGGACATTTTGGGACCAAGAGGACATCTGAGCTCCTGGCGGGGACGTACTGGTGGCCGCATTTGGCCCGTGACGTCAGAGACTATATTCGGGCGTGTGTCTCCTGCTCCAAGAATCGGTCTCCTCGGCAATGGCCTGCTGGGCTACTTTACCCCCTGCCGGTGGCAGACAGGCCCTGGGAAATGGTCGGGATGGACTTTGTGGTGGGCTTACCCAAGTCTCGTAGCTGCACCATTATCTGGGTAGTCACCGATCATTTTTCCAAAATGATGCACTTGGTGCCTCTTCCTCAGCTACCTTCTGCACAGGCCTTGGCAGTGTTGTTTATTAAGCATGTTTTCTGCCTACATGGTATGCCAGACAAAATTGTCAGTGACTGTGGTCCCCAGTTTACGTCTACTCAGCATTGAGCTGAATCTCTCTTCAGCATATCATCCCGAGATGAATGGGTTGGTAGAGAGGGCCAACCAGACTCTGGTCACATACCTGCGACATTTTGTTTCGGCCAGGCAGGATAACTAGGCATCCTTGCTACCATGGGTGGAGTTTGCTCTGAACAATGCTGTAGCCGACTCCAATGGTCAGACTCCATTCCTCCTTAACTACGGCCAGCATCTGCGTGTCCCTATGCCCATGCCCATGTCATCCACCGATTCTAGGGTGGCAGACTGGGTGGTGGAGGCACGTGACATTTGGTACCGCACACAGGATGCCATCTGGGCCTCCAAGGAGAGAATGAGGGTCTCCGCCGATGCACATCAGCGCCCCGCTCCGACCTTTGCTCCTGGCGACTTAGTGTGGCTCTCCGCCCGTAACATCAGGCTGCGAGTTGAGTCCACTAAGTTTGCGCCTCGCTACATTGGTCCCTTCAAGGTCCTGGAACAAGTCAACCCTGTGGTCTATCGGTTGGCCCTTCCTCCACGCCTAGGTATCACCGACACCTTTCATGTGTCCCTCCTAAAATCCGTTCACATGTCCCGGTTTTCTGAGTCATCTGTCGGGACATCGAGCTCGTCCACGGACAAGTACGAGGTGAATGCTATTGTTGGGTGTAAGGTGGTA
Organism: Ranitomeya variabilis; assembly: GCF_051348905.1. Lineage (NCBI taxonomy): Eukaryota > Metazoa > Chordata > Amphibia > Anura > Dendrobatidae > Ranitomeya > Ranitomeya variabilis. The sequence goes on along the minus strand of NC_135235.1, from coordinate 765,892,188 downwards.
TGTGGCAAAATAATTCTATTTGGTGGATTGGAAGGGTTATGGCCCAAAGGAAAGGTCCTGGGAGCCTGCTGAGCACATTCGGGCTCCGCAGCTCATTGCTGCCTTCGAGCGTAGCGAGGTCCAAGGAGGGGGGCCCTAGGAGGAGGGTAATGTTAGTTGTCGAGTTTCCGCCTCTGCACAGGGGGAAGCTTGAACCACCTCCGCTGCGGTCTCCCATTCTTCTCCAGCCGCAGTGGAGCCTGCTCAGCAGAGACGTCGGTCCCAGCATCTGGCTGAAGCTGATACTGTGCAGCTGTACTGTACTGTACTGTACTGTGCCCCAGGTTCAGCCTTTGTAACCAGTATTGATCAGCGGTGAGCAGACGTTCCAGGGACTAAGTCCTGCTTTTCATCTACTGAGCATGCCCATGGGACGATCCCTCATTGGAGTTCGGAGGTCACATGCTCAGGTCCTGTAGCGGCTCCGATTGGACCACTAGCATGGTCCTGGAAGGCTACATCTATAAAAGGCTCGCATGGCCGCTCGGCCATGCACTGGTATAAATCAGTAATTGTGTGTGTGTGTGTGTGTGTGTGTGTATGTATGCCTGTAATAGTGAAAGCTCCGAATCATTCCCATCCCTAGAGTTGATGAATGTTCGCGAATGTTGGAGCTGTCTAGCGCCAGATAGTGCCATCCAGCACCAGGCACAATCTATACTGCGTCTAACCAGCAGTGTCCGCCAGTGCTGTGCTGTACGCACTCTGTGCGGCTATCTCCTGTTGCTCCTGAAAAACTGTCAGTGTAGGGTGGGAATTCCCGCTTGGTCCCAGCATCTGACTCTGGGCGTCCTCAGGCGCAGGCTCAAAAGCCACCGAGGGTCCCAGCGGGATCAACCAGCAGCATAGTGGGGGTGAATTGCAGGGATCCCACTAGTATCCATTTGCTGCACCCTGTGTCTGCTCACAGGGCACAGCGCTACCTTTATTCCCGGCGACTCTTTGAAGTAACAGAGTTCGCTCCTATACAGACCGGGTGACAGAACCCGTGTCTATTCTGGCGTAGTACCGCCATATAGTGCCGCCATTTACTCACAGCAGGTCCCCCTCCTGCACTGTGGACCCTGGGCTGCGAACGCACCTTTACTATCATTATATTTACTCGGTGCGTTCCGCCAGCCCTAACACAAGGCTTGTTAAAGGGTCAATGTTGACTTGTAGGATTGCTACCTTCCAATAGGTGGCACTAGAGTTCTAGAGCTCTACCTCTCTGAAGAGACAATTTGCATAATTAGCATATTACCCAGAGGAGCATTGCAGCTTTAAGTCTCCTCATCTCGGCATGCTTAGCATGTCTATCTCTGCAAGGAGAAGCGATATTTCTTTTCTAGGACATTAGTTGGTGTCCATAAATTTGACCTAACATAATATGATCGTGGATTCTAGCTGATGAATTGGGACATATATAAACTTGTTTGTAGGACAATTTGCTCTAGCAAGCTATCTGTCAAAAATCAAATTAAAAAAATTAGCTGGTCCAAAATTTTCCACCTCCACATTTATACCAGGAATGGCATCAAAATTAAGGATGAATGGAGCAGCCGAATCTGAAGCCTCCTATCTAAGATATGCTACATCAAGAGGCAAAACCCCTTGGACATTGGTGTGCGCCAAATCACGAGCACTAAGGACAGCGCTAGTACTGGGCATTGTTCCCTGAGTTGGAGACATTTCTCCAGAAGCGCTATTTGTCCTTCTTGTTGTACTGGTCCTTGTGTGCGAAGATGGAGCAGAATCACTGCTCATTTCTGAGCTATCACTGTTGCTGCTACTAAAACCTTCGAAATCCACATCGCCATCTGGCACTGCACTTTCTTCGCTGTCAGAAAAAAAAAGTGCATAAGCCTCCTCTGCACTATAATACTGACAGGCCATTTTATTTGTTTTTTATTTATTTATTTTTTACTGGAAATAGAAAACTCTGACGTGACAAAATTATTGGGGAGACAATTGAGAAAAGCCTAGTTCTTTAGCCTAACCCTAACTTTAGCCTAACTGCAACGCTGACTTTAGCCTAACGGCAACGCTGACTTTAGCCCAACGGCAACGCTGACTTTAGCCCAACGGCAACGCTGACTTTAGCCCAACGGCAACGCTGACTTTAGCCTAACGGCAACGCTAACTTTAGCCTAACGGCAACGCTGACTTTAGCCCAACGGCAACGCTGACTTTAGCCCAACGGCAACGCTGACTTTAGCCCAACGGCAACGCTGACTTTAGCCTAACGGCAACGCTGACTTTAGCCTAACAGTTTTTTGTTTAAGGTTCAAGGAATTGTGATGAATAAATAAATGCTCACACGAAAATTGAATAAACAAAATGAATTTACTTAATAAATAATAAGAAAATACAGTCACTAAAAACAGTAAAATAACATTATTCATACATTACATTATGGTACAGGTCATCAGGCTGTCTCTCTCACCTCTCTTCCATGTGAGTGTTCCCTATATCTCCTCTCTTGCATGTCTGTCTTTTATATCTTATACTGTCCAATGTATTTCAGTGAAAAACTTTGGTCATTGGAATGCCAGGAAGAAACCTCCTTAACCCCTTCATGACCCAGCCTATTTTGACCTTAATGACCTGGCCATTTTTTGCAATTCTGACCAGTGTCCCTTTATTAGGTAATAACTCAGGAACGCTTCAATGTATTCTAGCGATTCTGAGATTGTTTTTTCGTGACATACTGGGCTTCATGTTAGTTGTAAATTTAGGTCGATAATTTTTGTGTTTATTTGTGAAAAAAATGGAAATTTGGGGAAAATTTAGCAAATTTTGAATTTTTATTCTGTTAAACCAGAGAGTTATGTGACACAAAACAGTTAATAAATAACATTTCCCACATGTCTACTTTACATCAGCACAATTTTGGAAACAACATTTTTTTTTGCTAGGAAGTTATAAGGGTTAAAATTTGACCAGCGATTTCTCATTTTTACAGCAAAATTTACAAAACCATTTTTTTAGGGACAACCTCACATTTGAAGTCAGTTTAAGGGGGTCTATATGGCTGAAAATACCCAAAAGTGACACCATTCTAAAAACTGCACCCCTCAAGGTGCTCAAAACCACATTCAAGAAGTTCATTAATCCTTAAGGTGTTTCACAGCAGCAGAAGCAACATGGAAGGAAAAAATAAACATTTAACTTTTTAAGTCACAAAAATGATCTTTTAGCAACAATTTTTTTATTTTCCCAAGGGTAAAAGGAGAGACTGGACCACGATAGTTGTTGTTCAATTTGTCCCGAGTACGCCGACACCCCATGTGGGGGGGAACCACTGTTTGGGCGCACGACAGGGCTCGGAAGGGAAGGAGCGCCATTTGACTTTGTGAATGAAAAATTGTCTCCAATCATTAGCGGACACCATGTCGCGTTTGGAGAGCCCCTGTGTGCCTAAACATTGGAGCTGCCCCACAAGTGACCCCATTTTGGAAACTAGACCCCCCAAGGAATTTATCTAGATGCATAGTGAGCACTTTAAATCCTCAGGTGCTTCACAAATTGATCCGTAAAAATGAAAAAGTACTTTTTTTTTCACAAAAATTTTCTTTTAGCCTGTTTTTTCATTTACACATGGGCAACAGGATAAAATGGATCCTAAAATTTGTTGGGCAATTTCTCCTGAGTACACCGATACCTCACATGTGGGGGTAAACCACTGTTTGGGTGCATGACAGGGCTCAGAAGGGAAGGAGCGCCATTTGACTTTTTGAATGGAAAATTAGCTTCAATCGTTCGCGGACATCATGTCTTGTTTGGAGAGCCCCTGTGTGCCTAAACATTGGAGCTCCCCCACAATGGACCCTATTTTGGAAACTAGACCTCCCAAGGAACTTATCTAGATGTGTGATGACCACTTTAAACCCCCAAGTGCTTCACAGAAGTTTATAACGCAGAGCCGTGAAAATAAAAAATAATTTTTCTTTCCTCAAAAATGATTTTTTAAGCCCACAATTTTTTATTTTCACAAGAGTAACAGGAGAAATTGGACCCCAAACGTTGTTGTCCAGTTTGTCCTGAGTACGCTGATACCCCATATGTGGGGGTAAACCGCTGTTTGGGCACACGTCGGGGCTCGGAAGGGAAGTAGTGACGTTTTGAAATGCAGTCTTTGATGGAATGGTCTGCGGGCGTCACGTTGCGTTTGCAGAGCCCCTGATGTGCCTAAACAGTAGAAGCCCCCCACAAGTGACCCCATTTTGGAAACTAGACCCCCAAACGAACTTATCTAGATGTGTGGTGAGCACTTTGAACGGGAATAGCTATGGAGGATATTCCATGAATTAAAACATAACTTTTAATATATATATATATATATATATATATATATATATATATATATATATATATATATATATATATATATATATATATAAAATGCTTGGACCCTAACAAAAAAACACATATATAGACAGTGTAACAAGGTGCTAAAGTGAACCAGTGCAAACAAAAGGTTTAAAAAATTGGAACAGTCTTACCAATTCTGACGGACACTGGAGAAGGTCTCACCAGTTCTGTGGGGTGGGTGGCTCCAAGATGTATACACAATGCCAGGGAAAAATGGCCAAGGGTAGGGATATATAATGTAACCACTGTCTTCCCTGTAAACCCTTAAAGAGCTCCTGTCCTCACAAGGACAGGCCCCAAGTAAGCCCTGCTATGGCCTCCCACCAACCACAGTGTACCCTAAATATCTCTTATCTCCCTACGCGTTTCAACTCCGATAGCGGAGAATCCTCAGGGGAGTTATATGAAAAAAATGCCAGTGGATCTCCTAGAGATTCAGAACAACCAGTCCATCAAAGTCCATACCCAGGGGGGTTAAATGGAAAAAATGCCGATGGGTCTTAAGTGATTCAAAAAAAGACAGTCCATCAGAGTCCCTACTGGTCCAAATATATCCCCAAATAGGACGGATCTCGCAGTGGCTGAGATTTCGCCATGCATCAGCAAAAACCACGGATGTGTCCGCCGTTTGTAATCCTCACATACTGACCAAAATCCCTCCCTTATAAAACATCTCCGTTTAACAGATGTGAGAGTTAATATCCCAATTAGAGAAAGGCGGGCGCAGCGTTACATATACAATGTGACATACCCAATCCTGCGTCCATTACTTCTCCGCTTAGTGAAGCATTTCCGGTAGTTGGTACACGCATATCGGAAGGGACAGCATGTTACAAGAGGCAACTTCCGCCCACCATCTTTGTGGAGCCTGCGCTGATCAAAGGAGACGGCAACAAACCACTGTACGGTACATAATAGCACCCATACAGATACAGCGCTAGTACTCTAGCCCCACAGAAACACCAAGGGCACGCCTCTCAAATGCACCAATCCCATTCCCAACCAGCCCAATGCGAGGCTGAACCCCTCATACGCGCCATATTCAATTTATCAATTCAAGTAAAGTTCCATACTAAATGCACACAAATGACGCAATAGCGCCATCTTATTTGCGTAATAGCAATCCGCATGCTGCGGTGTAACCGTAAGGAAAGTATCCAATACAATGGGCTCATTGTTGCCAAAACTCAGTACCCTAAAAGGGAATAATGTGTGTGTTTTCTCATTACCGTAAAATAAACCGGAGTCTGCACAATATCGTGCATGGATCCGCAGCATAGTCTGAACATGTTTCTAATTATTATTGCATATACTGAAATGAGGTGGTAATATAGATAAATTCACACCATATTCTGTGCCAGCAAAGTATAGTTCAGACAAAGTCCACATTATATCTAGATGCATTCATAGTATCCAATTATCCAACCGGAATATATATCCTTACATATACTGGGGTTGATACCTGATGTGTGGGAAAAGGGATAAAAAATACCCTCAACTAACAGAGGGGGATATATGTTGAGCATAGATCAATATCACATAGTCAATGCTAATGGTGGCGCCGATCTCCCTATTCAAATTATGCATGTGGAACCTTATTGAAGTTAAACAATTATAACGGAGGAGGCCAGATATGGAGAATGCTGTAAGAAACATAAATATTAGGTCCCAAGAAAGAAAATAGTGGTTGCTTCTCGAGGTTTCGAATGGATATAATGTCCAAAGTATGACCTCCATGAAATGGTACCAATGAGGGCAACTGTAAATAAGGGCAGTAGCTCCAATATTACATGATGTCATTACATATGACTTATTTTGTTTTCTTTGACTGTTTCCTTAGCACAGACTCACAGTGCCACACAGTTAATCACACAGGATGTGAACAAATCACTACCATTTCACAGACCCACAGTTTCAGTTATAGTGGTAAGATGTAGTGGAAGGAGAGGGGAATATGCGGGAGAGGGGACGGGGGTCAGGGGGATTGTTTCATAGAAAGCATGCATAATTGATTTGATCGTTCAGGCCTAGAGGATGGCAGGTATCCAGCCTAAATATCCAACTGGCCTCTCTCTGAAGTAATAATCTATCAAGATCACCACCTCTGGCTGGCATATCAATTTTGTCAATCCCCATAAATCGTATTGCTCTCACATCTCCCCCGTGCATGCCATTTACGTGTTTGGCGATTGGGGTGTCCCTCTTGTTACGTATATCACCCAGATGTTCGCCCACCCTTCTCCTCAGTTCCCTAATTGTCTTCCCGACATAGGTGATACCACACTGGCAGATGGCTCTATATATGACGCCCATGCTTTTACAATTAATGAATTTATTCAGTTTAAAAACTTGCTGTGTGTTTTCATTAAAAAATTCCTTTCCGGTGCACATAGAGTCGCACATCACACATCCACCACACCGAAAGAAACCCACCGGTCTTTGTGGGAGCCAGGTCGTCTCTCTAGGTGTGCTGAAATGGCTGTGTACAAGACGGTCACCCAGTGTCTTTGCTCTGCGGTATGTGATAACTGGATTGTTTCCCAGGGTATCTTTTAGATCCCCATCCATCTTTAGGATGCCCCAGTGTTTCTGTATGATCTTTTTGACAGATGATGCTCCGTTGTCATAGGTGCAGATAAGCCTCGTCGTTTTAGCAGGTTCAGTTTCCTCTCTATGAGGTGTTAGTAACGTCTCCCTATCCTGTTGGTTAGCATACCGGAAGGCCTCCCGCAGGATCCGGTCCGGGTAACCTCTAGCCAAAAACCTCTGCCTAAGGTCATCGGCCATGATTTTGAAATCTCTTTGGTTAGAACAATTACGCCGCAATCTCAGATACTGGCCTTTAGGAATGCCCTTCTTGAGAGAATAAGGATGGTTACTCTCCCATCTAAGGAGAGAATTCGTTGCAGTGGGTTTCCTATATATAGTGCTCTCCAGATGATCTCCATCCTCTGATTTGAAAATCAACACATCTAGGAAAGGTAATTGTGCGTCCTGTATGTCGAATGTGAATTTAAGCCCCACATCATTCTCATTGAGGGACCCCACGAAATCACTGAACTCCTCTCTTGTCCCTTTCCATAGAACAAAAATATCATCGATATACCTGACCCATAGATCAATATGGGCCAGGTAATCGCTGTGCAGCTCAGAAAAGGCAGTAGAATCCTCCCACCAGCCCAGGAACAAGTTAGCATAGGTAGGTGCACAGGGATTCCCCATAGCCGTGCCCCTGAGCTGGTGGAAGGTCCTGCCATCAAAGGAAAAGTAATTGTTGGTAAGTACAAACTCAAGAAGGGTCAAAATAAATTCATTATGGGCATTGAAGTGACAGCCCTTAGTACTGAGAAAGCGACACACCCCCTCGATCCCGCAATCATGCGGGATCGAGGAGTACAGGGCCTCCACATCAATACTGGCAAGCAATGTGCCTGGTTCCAAAGAGATGCCCTCTAATTTCCGGAGTAGGTCCATCGTGTCCCTGATGTATGACGGGAGGGACAGTACAAATGGTCTCAGGACATCATCCAAATAAATTCCGATATTTTGTCCAATACTCCCTATACCAGACACGATGGGCCTACCCTTCAGAGGGTCCAGGCCCTTGTGGACCTTAGGCAGGGCATAAAAAGTGGCCATAACAGGATGGCGTGGCAGAAGAAATGAAAATTCATCCTCACTGATAAGTCTATCAGCCTTTGCTTTTGTAAGAATTGTCCCCAAGGTTTTTACACAGTCACTGATAGGATTTGAGATCATTCGTGTATATGTTATACGGTCATTTAGGAGTGATAGACACATCTTTTTATATGTGTCAACGTCCATCACGACCACATTTCCTCCTTTATCAGAAGGTTTTAAAACACGAGATGTGTCCATTTCAAGATTACGAAGTGCCGTCATTTGCTCCCTGGTCAAATTATGCCTTGATTGATTGATTGCATATTTTTTAATGTCAGCCATACTAAGATTAAGAAACACATCTATGGCCGATAGATCTCCCCCTATTGGTGCCATTTTATTACATGGATTTTTCAATTCAGTAAACGGGCCGTACCCATTATAGTTATCAGGCATAGCATCCAGGCCCGCCAATAGGCGTACATCAGATAGCATATCTTGTGGAATGTTTAGATCACCACATATCTTTTTATCCCTTAGTTTGAAAAATTTATGCCATCTGAGTTTTCTGACAAAAAGATTGAGATCCTTAATCATTTGCTGATGCATGGCGAAATCTCAGCCACTGCGAGATCCGTCCTATTTGGGGATATATTTGGACCAGTAGGGACTCTGATGGACTGTCTTTTTTTGAATCACTTAAGACCCATCGGCATTTTTTCCATTTAACCCCCCTGGGTATGGACTTTGATGGACTGGTTGTTCTGAATCTCTAGGAGATCCACTGGCATTTTTTTCATATAACTCCCCTGAGGATTCTCCGCTATCGGAGTTGAAACGCGTAGGGAGATAAGAGATATTTAGGGTACACTGTGGTTGGTGGGAGGCCATAGCAGGGCTTACTTGGGGCCTGTCCTTGTGAGGACAGGAGCTCTTTAAGGGTTTACAGGGAAGACAGTGGTTACATTATATATCCCTACCCTTGGCCATTTTTCCCTGGCATTGTGTATACATCTTGGAGCCACCCACCCCACAGAACTGGTGAGACCTTCTCCAGTGTCCGTCTGAATTGGTAAGACTGTTCCAATTTTTTAAACCTTTTGTTTGCACTGGTTCACTTTAGCACCTTGTTACACTGTCTATATATGTGTTTTTTTGTTAGGGTCCAAGCATTTTATATATATATATATATATATATATATATATATATTAAAAGTTATGTTTTAATTCATGGAATATCCTCCATAGCTATTCCCATACTTTATCTGAGGATTTGGACACGGCAGGTTATACTACAAGCCTTAGCTACTTTCTGAGCACTTTGAACCCCCAAGTGCTTCACATAAGTTTATAACACAGAGCCGCGAAAATAAAAAATAATTTTTCTTTCCTCAAAAATTATTTTTTTAGCCCACAATTTTTTATTTTCACAAGGGTAACAGGAGAAATTTGTCCCCAAAAGTTGTTGTCCAGTTTGTCCTGAGTACGCTGATACCCCATATGTGGGGGTAAACCACTGTTTGGGCACACGTTGTGGAAGGGAGGGAGCACCATTTGACTTTTTGAATGCAAGATTGGCTGGAATCAATGGTGGTGCCTTCAATTCTAACTCCAACACTAACCCCAACACACCCCTAACCCTAATCCCAACTCTAACCATGATCCTAATCACAACCCTAACCCCAACACACCCCTAACCCTAATCCCAACCCTAACCCCAACACACCCCTAAACCTAATCCCAACCATAACCCTAACCACAAGCCTAACCCTAACCCCAACACACCCCTAACCCTAATCTTAACCCTAATTCCAACCCTAACCATAATTCCAACCCTAACTCTAATTCCAACCCTAAGGCTATGTGCCCACGTTGCGGATTTTTCCGCACCGTTTTTGAAAGTGTTTTTTGTGCGGATTTCATCTGCGGATTCCTATACAGGAACAGGTGTAAAACACACAAAGAATTGACATGCTGCGGAAATTACCAAGCGGTATTTTCCTCACCATGGGCACAGCGGATTTGGTTTTCCATAGGTTTACATGGACCTGTAAATGTGATGGAAAAGTGCTACGAATCCGCAGCGGCCAATCCGCTGCAGATCCGCAGCCAATTCCGCACAGTGTGCACATAGCCTAATTCTAACCCTAATTCTAACCCTAATGCTAATTGCAACCCTAACCCTGATTGCAACCCTAACCCTAATTGCAAACCTAACCTTAATTGCAACCCTAACCCTAGTTCTAACCCTAATTGCAACCCTAACCCTATCCCTAATTGCAACCCTAACCCTAGTTGCAACCCTAACCCTAATTGCAAGCCTAATGCTAATTGCAACCCTAAGCCTAACCCTAGTGGAAAAATAAAAATAAATATTTTCTTTATTTTATGTTCCCTACCTATGGGGGTGATAAAGTGTGGGGGGGTTATATACTATTTTTTTAAATTTTGATCACGGTGATAGGTTATTATCACCGTGATCAAAATGTACTTGGAATGAATCTGCCGGCCGGCCGATTCGGCGGGTGCACTGCGCATGTGTCCGCCATTTTGGAAGATGGCGGCGCTCATGGAGAAGACGGACAGACACCGGGAGGGACACCGAAACTCGGTAAGTATGTGGGGGTGGGATCGGACAGCGGGGGGTGACATCAGACTGCAGGGGACAGCAGGGGGTGACATCAGACTGCGGGAGGAGCGGATTGGAGGACGTAGGGGAGCAGAGGACAGGACAGAGGACGGAGGGGAGGAGAGCGGTGGCGGGGGCAGATCGTGGTCTCCAGCCATGGCCGATGATATTGCATCATCGGCCATGGCTGGATTGTAATATTTCACCAATTTTCATTGGTGAAATATTACAGATTGCTCTGATTGGCTGTTTCACTTTCAACAGCCAATCAGAGGGATCGTAGCCACGGGGGTGGCATAGGAGCAGGGGGGGAGCGGACAGGAGGACGGGGGAGCAGAGCACAGGACGGAGGGGAGCGGACCACAGATCGGTGGCTTGGGGGGGCGATCGGTGGGGTGGGGGCACATTAGTGTTTCCAGCCATGGCCGATGGTATTGCAGCATCGGCCATGGCTGGATTGTAATATTTCACCAGTTTTTTAGGTGAAATATTACAAATCGCTCTGATTGGCAGTTTCACTTTCAACAGCCAATCAGAGCGATCGTAGCCACGGGGGGGTGAAGCCACCCCCCCCTGGGCTGAAGTACCACTCCCCCTGTCCCTGCTGGTTGGGTGAAATTACAGTTAACCCTTTCACCCGATCTGCAGGGACACGATCATTCTGTGACGCAGCATATGCGTCACAGGTCGGATTGGCACCCACTTTCATGACGCATACGCTGTGTCACAGGTTGGGAAGGGGTTAAACTAGTCAGTTACTGACAACAAGTAGCTGGTCAGTTACTAACAACAATACATTCACTAATAACAACTAACTGGTCAGTTACTAAATAACATATGACCTTCTGCTAGATGGGTCATCTGGTTGGACATTTAAACTTCAATGACCTTATGCAAACTCCATACAGTAAGGATATACTGAATATTAGAACTGATTGAAACCATATCAAGATATCAATAATTAGTATTAATTAACTGGAGTGTTTGAAACCATTAAAGATAACTTACTACACAAACAGCAAAGCTAACTTTAGCTTTACAGCAACGCTAGCTTTAGCCCCAACACTAACCCTAACTATAGCACTAACCCTAACCTGTTTTGTTTTTTTTAACTTTATAACAAGATCGCTGACTGACACAGCTGTTGCCAGCAGCACTTGTAACACTGTTTCTCCACTAATCTCTCACAGGAGATTTGAGGAGAAACAGCGTTTTTATGAGGCACATTGCCCGGGAAAGTTTGTTGCTATAACAAAGTTTCCTAGTGATGTCTCATTGGCTTCTGTGATGCTGACATCATCAGGACCTGAACCAATCAGGTTTCGATGAAGTCGGAGGAAGCGTTATAAGGTACGTGGGGGTCCTGATGAGCACAAAACCACCATCCGTAGAGAAACGTCGGTGCTGCACAAAGCCCTGCTAGCGCCGACATTCATCTACCGTTGGCGATCAAGAAGCGGTTAAGTTAAGGGTCCCATTTCCTATTTCATGAGTTTTTTAAAAAATTCTGTGGAAGCATGGTTGAAAAGCAATGTCTGACTTTCATTTTCATACATTTTGATTTATTATTACTTCAGTAAGATTCAAGTTATTTCTGTGACCATTGTGGGTTTTTTTGTCATTAAACGATGGGTACCAACAATTTTAACCACGTATGTAGGTGGAATGAATATTTTGACTCCACAGCCACTTTCTGGAAATTAACACAAAGTGGATGTTGGAGAGTGAAAATTACATATTTTCCATTTTATTACCCAGCACATAGTGCCCAGATTGTGCTTTGGGAGACACACACCGCAAATTAAGTGGATTCTTCTCATTATAATATTGCTAAATACAGGGATCTTAATGGTATGTGCACATGTTGTGGATTTCCTGCAGATCCGCAGCATTTTTTTCCGTGCAGAAACGCTGCAGATCCACAAGTGATTTACAGTACAATGTAAATCAATGGAAAAAAAAACTGTGCTAATGGGGTGGAAAAATCCACACAGAAAACACAGCAGATTCAAAAAAGGACCATGTCAATTCTTTTTGCGGATCTGCAGCGTTTCTGCACCCATTCCATAACAGAAATCTGCAGGGGTAAAAAACGCCTGAAATCCGCAGCAAATCCGCAAAAAAAAAGGTGAAAAAATGTGCAGATTCTGACCTGTGTTTTCTGCCAAAAAATGCAGAATCTGCACAGAAAATTCCACAGCCAAATCCACAACTTGTGGATATAGCCTAAATGTTGTTGGAGCACACTGCAAGACTCAGAAGTGAGAGCGGATTTTGCTGGATTGGTTTAAAGAAACTCTGTTGCTTTTCAACAGCCTTTGAGCCACTAATAGTGTGGGAACCTCTGTTTTTCCATTGACAGATGATGGACCTGAGTGGGAACTTGTATTTTGTGAGATGAGAATTGGTATTATTTTCACCTAAAAAAGTCACAGAGAAAAAAGCAGAGATGATTACCTGCTGAAGCCTCCAAACAAATGCACTGGCAGGGTGCAGCGGACCCGATTAATGAAGGCAAAAACACAGGTGCAAAAAATACCGATGAAACAACCACTTTCAATCCAGTGTTGGTTGTTTGGTATTAGTGCACAAAAGATAAGAAATAATAGTCTGTATGTGGTATTGTTCACACAGGCAATGCAGAGTATCTGGTTTACAGCCTATTACTAATGTACATACAGGCGGGCCACCCAGTGCTACAAAATGCATGCTGTGCGAATAGAGGCCTACAGTTTACAGAGCTATCTTGGTCCGACTGCACCCTGCAAGATAAAGTGCAAAAAAAAATAATGTATGCAAGGTATTAGTTAACCCCTTCCCGACCCATGACGCCACGTAGGCGTCATGAAAGTCGGTGCCAATCCGACCCATGACGCCTATGTGGCGTCATGGAAAGATCGCGTTCCTGCAGATCGGGTGAAAGGGTTAACTCCAATTTCACCCGATCTGCAGGGACAGGGGGAGTGGTACTTCAGCCCAGGGGGGGTGGCTTCACCCCCCCGTGGCTACGATCGCTCTGATTGGCTGTTGAAAGTGAAACTGCCAATCAGAGCGATTTGTAATATTTCACCTAAAAAACTGGTGAAATATTACAATCCAGCCATGGCCGATGCTGCAATATCATCGGCCATGGCTGGAAACACTAATGTGCCCCCACCCCACCGATCGCCCCCCCAAGCCACCGATCTGTGGTCCGCTCCCCTCCGTCCTGTGCTCTGCTCCCCCGTCCTCCTGTCCGCTCCCCCCCTGCTCCTATGCCACCCCCGTGCCCCGATCTCCCCCCCCCCCCCCTTATACTTACCGAGGCTCCCGGATTCGTTCCATGTACATTTTGATCACTGTGATAAAACCTATCACAGTGATCAAAAAAAAAAAAAAATAAATAAATGAACCCCCCCCTTTATCACCCCCATAGTTAGGAACAATAATAAAATAAAGAAATTTTTTTTTTCCACTACAGTTAAAACTAGGGTTAGGGTTAGGGTTAGGGTTGGGAATGTGCACACGTATTCTGGTCCTCTGCGGATTTTTCCGCAGCGATTTTTATAAATCCGCAGTGCAAAACCGCTGCGGAATTACCGCGGTTTTTCTGCGGATTTCACTGCGGTTTTCTATTGGAGCAGTCGTAAAACCGCTGCGGAATCCGCAGAAAGAAGTGAAATGTGCGGAATGTAAACCGCTGCGTTTCCGCGCAGTTTTTTCCGCAGCATGTGCGCAGTGTTTTTTGTAAACTCATGGGAAACTGCTGCGGACCCGCAGCGGCGGAAACGCTGTGGATCCCCAGTGTTTTCCGCATCGTGTGCACATACCCTTAGAATTAGGCTATGTGCACATGGTGCGGATTTGGCTGCGGATCCGCAGCGGATTGGCCGCTGCGGATTCGTAGCAGTTTTCCATCAGCTTTACAGTTCCATGTAAACCTATAGAAAACCAAATCCGCTGTGCCCATGGTGCGGAAAATACCACGCGGGAACGCTGTGGATCCGCAGTATTTTCCGCATCGTGTGCACATACCCTTAGAATTAGGCTATGTGCACACGGTGCGGATTTGGCTGCGGATCCGCAGCGGATTTGCCTGCAGATTCGCAGCAATTTTCCATCACGTTTACGGTATCATGTAAACCTATGGAAAACCAAATCCGCTGTGCCCATGGTGCGGAAAATACCGCGCGGGAACGCTGTGTTGTATTTTCCGCAGCATTTCAATTCTTTGTGCGGTTTCCGCAGCGTTTTACACCTGTTCCTCAATAGGAATCCGCAGGTGAAATCCACACAAAAAACACTGGAAATCCGCGGTAAATCCGCAGGTAAAACGCAGTGCATTTTACCTGCGGATTTTTAAAAAATGGTGCGGAAAAATCTCACAAGAATCCGCAACATGGGCACATAGCCTTAGGGTTAGGGTTGGAATTAGAGTTAGGGTTGGAATTAGGGCTAGGGTTGGAAACGGGGTTAAGATTAGGCTTATGGTTAGGGTTATGGTTAGGGGTGTGTTGGGGTTAGGGTTGTGGTTAGGGTTGTGTTGGGGTTAGGGCTTGGATTAGGGTTAGGATTATGGTTAGGGTTGGGATTAGGGGTGTGTTGGCGTTAGGGCTGTGGTTAGGGGTGTGTTGGGGTTAGGGTTGTGATTAGGGTTAGGGGTCTGTTAGTGTTGGAGTTAGAATTGAGGGGTTTCCACTGTTTAGGCACATCAGGGGTCTCCAAACGCAACATGGCACCACCATTGATTCCAGCCAATCTTGCGTTCAAAAAGTCAAATGGTGCTCCCTCCCTTCCGAGCCTCGATGTGCGCCAAAACAGAGGTTTACCCCCACATATGGGGTACCAGCATACTCGGAACAAACTGGGCAACAACTATTGGGGTCCAATTTCTCCTGTTACCCTTGTGAAAATAAAAAACTGCTTGCTAAAACATAATTTTTGAGGAAAGAAAAATTATTTTTTTATTTTCACGGCTCTGCGTTGTAAACTTCTGTGAAGCACTTGGGGGTTCAAAGTGCTCACCACATATCTAGATAAGTTCCTTGGGGGGTCTAGTTTCCAAAATGGGGTCACTTGTGGGGGGTTTCTACTGTTTAGGCACATCAGGGGCTCTGCAAATGCAACATGACGCCCACAGACCATTCCATCAAAGTCTGCATTTCAAAGCGTCATTACTTCCCTTCCGAGCCCCGACGTGTGCCCAAACAGTGGTTTACCCCCACATAAGGGGTACCAGCACACTCAGTGCAAACTAGGCAACAACTATTGGGGTCCAATTTCTCCTGTTACCCTTGTGAAAATAAAAAATTGCTTGCTAAAATATCATTTTGAGGAAAGAAAATCTTTTTTTTTATTTACACGGCTCTGCGTTGTAAACTTCTGTGAAGCACTTGGGGGTTCAAAGTGCTCACCACATATCTAGATAAGTTCCTTGGGGGGTCTAGTTTCCAAAATGGGGTCACTTGTGGGGGGTTTCTACTGTTTAGGCACATCAGGGGCTCTGCAAATGCAACATGACGCCCGCAGACCATTCCATCAAAGTCTGCATTTCAAAGCGTCACTACTTCCCTTCCGAGCCCCGACGTGTGCCCAAACAGTGGTTCCCCCCCACATATGGGGTATCAGCGTACACAGGAAAAACTGGACAACTTTTGGGGTCCAATTTCTGCTGTTACTGTTGTGAAAATAAAAAATTGCGGGCTAAAAAATCATTATTGAGGAAAGAAAAATGATTTTTTATTTTCATGGCTCTGCGTTATAAACTTCTGTGAAGCACTTTGGGGTTTAAAGTGGTCACCGCACATCTAGGTTAGTTCCATGGGAGGTCTAGTTTCCAAAATGGGGTCACATGTGGGGGAGCTCCAATGTTTAGGCACACAGGGGCTCTCCAAACGCGACATGGTGTCCGTTAACGATTGGAGCTAATTTTTCATTCAAAAGGTCAAATGGCGCTCCTTCCCTTCCAAGCCCGGCTGTGTGCCCAAACAGTGGTTTACCCCCACATGTGAGGTATCCGTGTACTCAGGAGAAATTGCCCAATAAATTGTAGGATCCATTTTATCCTGTTGCCCATGTGGAAATGAACAAATTGAGGCCAAAATAAATTGTTTGTGAAAAAAAAAGTACTTTTTCATTGTTATGGATCAATTTGTGAAGCAACTGGGGGTTAAATGTGCTCACTATGCATCTAGAAAAGTTCCTTGGGGGGTCTAGTTTCCAAAATGGGGTCTCTTGTGGGGGAGCTCCAATGTTTAGGCACACAGGGGCTCTCCAAACGCGACATGGTGTCCGCTAAAGATTGGAGCCAATTTTTCATTTAAAAAGTCAAATGGTGCTCCTTCCCTTCCGAGCCCTGTCGTGCGCCCAAACAGTAGTTCCCCCCCACATATGGGGTATCGGCGTACTCAGGACAAATTGTACAATAACTTTTGGGGTCCAGTTTATCTTTTTACCCTTGGGAAAATAAAAAAATTGGTGCTAAAAGATCATTTTTGTGACTAAAAAGTTAAATGTTCATTTTTTCCTTCCATGTTGCTTCTGCTGCTGTAAAGCACCTGAAGGGTTAATAAACTTCTTGAATGTGGTTTTGAGCACCTTGAGGGGTGCAGTTTTTAGAATGGTGTCACTATTGGGTATTTTCAGCCATATAGACCCCTCAAACTGACTTCAAATGTGAGGTGGTCCCTAAAAAAAAAGGTTTTGTAAATTTTGCTGAAAAAATGAGAAATCGCTGGTCAACTATTAACCCTTATAACTTCCTAGCAAAAAAAAATTTTGTTTCCAAAATTGTGCTGGTGTAAGGTACACATGTGGGTAATGTTATTTATTAACTATTTTGTGTCACATAACTCTCTCGTTTAACAGAATAAAAATTCAAAATTTGAAAATTGCGAAATTTTCAAAAATTTAGCCAAATTTCCATTTTTTTTCACAAATAAAAACAAAAATTATCGGCCTAAATTTATCACTAACATGAAGCCCAATATGTCACGAAAAAACAATCTCAGAATCGCTAGGATTCGTTGAAGCATTACTGAGTTATTACCCCATAAAGGGACACTGGTCAGAAATGCAAAAAACGGCCAGGTCATTAAAAGTCAAAATAGGCTGGGTCATGAAGGGGTTAATATTGGGGCCTCAATATGTAAGCTGGCAACCCGCGTCAAGGGTCCTTACATTTTGCCAGTCCTAACGCTAAACATAGAGTAAAAGCTCACAGACACAAAAAGAGGACTGAAAAATCCTCCAAAAAATTGAAAAAAGTCACTGAGAAAAAAGCAGAGATGATTACCTGCTGAAACCTCCAAACAAATGCACTGGCAGGGTGCAGCGGACCCGATTAATGATGGCAAAAACACAGGTGCAAAAAATACCGATGAAACAACCACTTTCAATCCAGTGTTGGCTGTTTGGTATTAGTGCACAAAAAGATAAGAGATAATAGTCTGTATGTGGCATTGTTCACACAGGCAATGCAGAGCATCTGGTTTACAGCCTATCACTAATGCACATACAGGCGGGCCGCCCAGTGCTATTATTTTCACCTACATAGCATTGATTGGTTTCTTTTTCTTCTATATTTGGGAGGCAGAATGAACAAACAGTTGAACACCACGCACTACTGGCTCATCCAACACTGTGTTCTATTAGACTGTGAACTGTCATTGTCTTGGTAAATAATTAAAGTTTTTTTACATAGCTTGCCATTTTTATGGACAGTTTAAGTAGAAATGTTCAAAAATATAAAACTCAAGGATATTTTATTAAAAAAAAATTGTTTTTTATCTTAGCAGATGACTGTACCAGGAGATCAGAGGGACAGCTGACATCTTCAATTTTTAAATCTGATGATCTTGAGATCCTACAAGATACAACTGAAGTGATTGCTGTTACTCCAGATATATCCTCATCCATTAACAGCAAAGATCTGTCATCTGATCCTACGAAACAGGTCCCATCTTCTGATTCATTACTGACTACTAAGGAAAATCAAAGTCACAAAAGAGGCATTAAAAAACAAACTGCTCCTAAAGCAAAGAAGTCATTTTCATGTTCAGAATGTGGGAAAAGTTTTAACCAGAAATCAGATTTGGTTTATCACCATAGAACTCACACAGGGGAGAAGCCTTTTTCCTGTTCAGAATGTGGAAAATGTTTTAAGCATAAAGGGAGTCTTGTTACACACCAGAGAACCCACACAGGGGAGAAGCCTTTTTCATGTTTAGAATGTGGGAAATGTTATAGCCAGAAAGGGAATCTTAATGAACACCAAAGAACTCACACAGGAGAGAAGCCTTTTTCATGTTCAGAATGTGGGAAATGTTTTACCTGCAAAAAGAATTTTGTTAAGCACCAGAGAACCCACACAGGGGAGAAGCCTTTTTTCTGTTCAGAATGTGGGAAATGTTTTAACCGGAAAGGGAATCTTGTTAGTCACCAGAGAACTCACACAGGGGAGAAGCCTTTTTCCTGTTCAGAATGTGGGAAATGTTTTAACCAGAAATCATATTTGGTTACTCACCAGAGAGCTCACATAGGAGAGCTTTTTTCGTGTTCAGAATGTGGGAAATGTTTTAACCAGAAATCATGTTTGGTTACCCACCAGAGAGCTCATTCAGGAGAGAAGCCTTTTTACTGTTCAGAATGTGGGAAATGTTTTAACAAGAAATCATGTTTGGTTATCCACCAGAGAGTTCACTCAGGAGAGAAGCCTTTTTCCTGTTCAGAATGTGGGAAAGGTTTTAACCAGAAATGGCATCTTGTTAGTCACCAGAGAACTCACACAGGGGAGAAGCCTTTTTCCTGTTCAGAATGTGGGAAATGTTTTAACAGGAAAGTGCTTCTTGTTAGACATCAGAGCAGTCACACAGGGGAGAAGTCCTTTTCCTGTTCAGAATGTGGGAAATGTTTTAATCAGAAATCATGTTTGGTTACCCACCAGAGAGCTCACTCAGTAGAGAAGCCTTTTTCCTGTTCAGAATGTGGGAAAGGTTTTAACCAGAAATTGCATCTTGTTAGTCACCAGAGAACTCACACAGGGGAGAAGCCGTTTTCCTGTTCAGAATGTGGGAAACGTTTTACCTACAAAGGGAATCTTGTTAGTCACCAAAGAACTCACACAGGAGAGAAGCCTTTTTTCTGTTCAGAATGTGGAAAATGTTTTACCTACAAAGGGAATCTTGTTATTCACCAAAGAACTCACACAGGAGAGAAGCCTTTTTCCTGTTCAGAATGTGGGAAATATTTTAACAGGAAAGCGCTTCTTGTTAGACATCAGAGCAGTCACTCAGGGGAGAAGCCTTTTTCATTTTCTTAATGTGGGAAATATTTTACTTGGAAATCAACTGTTAATAAACATCAGAGATGTCAGTCACATAGGGGAGAAGCCTTTTTATGTTCATAATGTTGGAATAGTTTTAACCACAATTGAATCTTCCTAAATGGGTTGTCTCTTGTCGTTCTTCATGTTTACTGACAAAAGGATAAAACTAAACTTTATTAATTCCAAATGTAAAACTATATCCTTAATTCACCCCCGAAGGTTAGTTTTGACTAATAGAAAAAACGTGTACCCCACAGTACAGTATATAGGGTGAGGTGACGTATACACACTCACTCTCCAAGCCTCTCATTTCTACAGGTTTCATCGTCCTCACCAAAGGCGACTCATCAGGACACTATTTAATATTGACCTATATTCAAGCGAGAATAGACAAAAAAAACCTAATATGTATCATGTTATCGGAAACAGTCAGAAAACCAGCCACATATTGCAAATTCCAGACCTCAAACTATATACTTTGTAAGTTTATAAGCTACTCCAGTGTCAGGAATAGATAGTATGTGAAAATACAGTATAATTCTTGTGTTTTTCCTCCTATAGGGACTGACCTAGTTTGGTATTGTAACAGCTGTTAATTAGTAGTGCAGACAACTTGTGCTAGACTAAACTCCGTTTTCAGAGGGCCCAATATGTGCCACTCAGGGAAAACTTACCTGCTCCAAAGATCAATAGCAGCTTCTAACTAATGGCCATGCTGCGGTCTGTCAAGGAATGAGTGCAATATCGTTATAAAGGCTAGGGATGTGTGCAACCATAATGTCTGGAAGATCGGTGCCATTATTTAGTATGAATATGGAGATTATCTCTGAAAGTTAAGTGTTCCCTGAGCGGTATATACTGTATTTTCACATACTATCTATTCCTGACACTGGAGTGGCTTATAAACTTACAAAGTATATAGTGTGAGGTCTGGGATCTGCCAATATGTGACTAGTTTTCTGACTGTTTTGGATAACATGATACATGATTTTAGGGTTTTCTTCGTCTAGTTCCGCTTGAATATAGTTCAATATTAAATAGTCTCCTGATGAATGAATCCAATGAATATTCATTTCTCTTACGTAGCGGCACACGTGACCGCCGGCAGCAGCAGGAAGCCAGTGGCTGACACTGCACTACTGAAGAGCAATGAATACTCACCACTCTCTGTGCACAGTCCCGGCGAGTACTCCGGCAGCTATGCTCTGCTTGTGACGTCCCTGCAATTTGCTGCTTACAAGCATAAAGCAGCTGCTGGCATCGGAGCAGGACGCTGCGAGGGAGCGACGGATAGGTAAGTGTAATGCTTTGGGTTTTTTTTTATATTTTCTGATGGGGCCATGCAGACCAGGATGGGTGTGGGGGGAGTTATAAGGATTGGGCCATGCATACCAGAATTGGGATGGGGTCCTGCATACCAGGATAGGGATGAGGGCCATGCATACCAGGATAGGGATGGGGCCATGCATACCAGGATAAAGCTGAGGGCGATCATTCCTGCCAGGATAGTGATGAGGGCCATGCATACCAGGATAGGGATGAGGGCGATCATTCCTGCCAGGATAGGGATGAGGAGACATGCATACCAGGCTAGGGATGAGGGGCCATGTGTATCAGGATAGGGGATATTAACCCCTTCCCGACCTGTGACGCCACGTAGGCATCATGAAAGTCAGTGCGAATCCGACCTGTGACGCTTATGCGACATCATGGTGGGATCGCGTTCCTGCAGGTCGGGTGAAAGGGTTAACTCAAATGTCACCCGACCTGCAGGTACAGGAGGAGTTATACTTGAGCCCAGGGGGGGGGGGATTTGCCCCCCCCCACCCCGTGGCTACGATCGCTCTAATTGGCTGTTTCACTTTCAACAGCCAATCAGAGCAATTGTAATATTTCAGCAATGAAACTTGGTGAAATATTACATTTCAGCCATGGCCGATGCTGCAATATCATGCTGGAGACCCTAATCTGCCCCCCCGCCACCGACTGACGGCAGCGATCTGCCGCCGCCGTCAGTCTTTCCTCCCCTCCATCTTGTCCTCCACTGCCCTCCTCCCCCCTGACCTGTCCTCCGCTCCCCCACGGTCCGATCCCACACTCCCGTACCTCCCGAGTCCCGGTGTCCGTCCATCTTCCCTCATGGGCGCCGCCATCTTCCAAAATGGCGGCAGATTCATTCATTCATTCCAGGTACATTTTGATCACTGTGATAGATCTTATCACAGTGATCAAAATATAAAAAATAGTAAATTCCCCCCTTCCTTTATAACCCCCATAGGTAGGTAAAATAATGAAATAAAGAAAATATATTTATTTTTATTTTTCCACTAGGGTTAGGGTTAGAATTAGGGATAGGGTTAGAATTAGGGTTGGAATTAGGGTTATGTTGGAATTAGGGTTAGGGGTGTGTTGGGGTTAGGGTTGGGATTATGGTTGGGGTTAGGGGTGTGTTGGTGTTAGGGTTGTGGTTAGGGGTGTGTTGGGGTTAAGGGCTATGGTTAGGGTTGAGATTAGGGTTAGTGGGGAGTTAGAATTAAGGGGTTTCCACTGTTTAGGTGCATCAGGGGCTCTCAAAAACGCGACATGGCGCCACCATTGATTCTAGCCAATCTTGCGTTCAAAAAGTAAAATTGTGCTCCCTCCCTTCTGAGCCCGGACGTGCGCCCAAACAGTGGTTTACCCAAACATATGGGGCATCAGCGTACTCAGGAAAAATTGCACAACAACTTTGGGGGTCTAATTTCACCCGTTACCCTTGTGAAAATAAAAAATTGTGGGCTAAAAAAAAATCATTTTTGAGGAAAAAAAATGATTTTTTATTTCCACGGCTCTGCGTTATAAACTTCTGTGAAGCACTTGGGGGTTCAAAGTACTCACCACACATCTAGATAAGTTCCCTTGGGGGTCTAGTTTCCAAAATGGGGTCACTTGTTGGGGAGCTCCAATGTTTAGGCACACAGGGGCTCTCCATACGCTACATGGTGTCCGCTAATGAAAACACAAAAAAAGCACAGTAAAACCAAAACCACTCTGTTGCAAAAAAAATCACAGTGGACAGCAAGTGCTAGTAAAAAGATGGAAAAAACAGGGTATTTGGTTGATACGTTTTTTGCAAAAAATGTATATTAAGCCGCTGTACCAATCGCCAAGGTATACCCATATCACAGCAGTCCTAACTAATGAATGTAATCCCTATCTGATGTATTTAAAACCTGGTCATATGTACAATACCTGTATGAGCAGGATTCAGAAAAGGAATGTCCATGTGGACACGTTGGACAGAACGGCTCCTGTGCGCACAGCTCAAAAAAAGAGGGGTGGAGGCCTCCCCAGTCTTGTATAAACAAGAAAACAATTGTGTAGAACCAGAACACATGAGCTGCGCGCACAGTGAACAAGCCAGTAAGGACATGTTCACACCACCAAGAGACTTGAAAACACAAAAAAAAAAAAAAAAAGCACAGTAAAACCAAAACCACTCTGTTGCAAAAAAATCACAGTGGACAGCAAGTGCTAGTAAAAAGATGGAAAAAACAGGGTATTTGGTTGATACGTTTTTTGCAAAAAATGTATATTAAGCCGCTGTACCAATCGCCAAGGTATACCCATATCACAGCAGTCCTAACTAATGAATGTAATCCCTATCTGATGTATTTAAAACCTGGTCATATGTACAATACCTGTATGAGCAGGATTCAGAAAAGGAATGTCCATGTGGACACGTTGGACAGAACGGCTCCTGTGCGCACAGCTCAAAAAAAAAAAAAAAAAAATGGTTAGGGTTGAGATTAGGGTTAGTGGGGAGTTAGAATTAAGGGGTTTCCACTGTTTAGGTGCATCAGGGGCTCTCAAAAACGCGACATGGCGCCACCATTGATTCTAGCCAATCTTGCGTTCAAAAAGTAAAATTGTGCTCCCTCCCTTCCGAGCCCGGACGTGCGCCCAAACAGTGGTTTACCCAAACATATGGGGCATCAGCGTACTCAGGAAAAATTGCACAACAACTTTGGGGGTCTAATTTCACCCGTTACCCTTGTGAAAATAAAAAATTGTGGGCTAAAAAAAAATCATTTTTGAGGAAAAAAAATGATTTTTTATTTCCACGGCTCTGCGTTATAAACTTCTGTGAAGCACTTGGGGGTTCAAAGTACTCACCACACATCTAGATAAGTTCCCTTGGGGGTCTAGTTTCCAAAATGGGGTCACTTGTTGGGGAGCTCCAATGTTTAGGCACACAGGGGCTCTCCATACGCTACATGGTGTCCGCTAATGGTTAGAGCTAATTTTCCATTCAAAAAGTCAAATGGCGCTCCTTCCCTTCCGAGCCCTGCCATGCGCGCAATCAGTGGTTTATGACCACATATGAGGTATCGGTGTACTCAGGAGAAATTGACCAACAAATTTTATGATCAATTTTATCCTGTTGCCCATGTGAAAATGAAAAAATTGAGGCTAAAAGAAATTTTTTGTGAAAAAAAAAAAGTACTGTTTCATTTCTATGGATCAATTTGTGAAGCACCTGCGGGTTCAAAGTGCTCACTATGCATCTAGACAAGTTCCCTGGGGGTCTAGTTTCCAAAATGTGGTCACTTGTTGGGGAGCTCCATTGTTTAGGCACACAGGGGCTCTCCAAACACGATATGGTATCCGCTAAAGATTGGAGCTGATTTTCCATTCAAAAAGTCACTCCTTCCCTTCCGAGCCCTGCCGTGCGCCCAAACAGTGGTTTACCCCCACATGTAAGGTATCAGTGTACTCAGGACAAATTGGACAACAATTTTGGGGTCCACTTTCTCCTTTTACCCTTATGAAAATAAAGAAATTGTTGCTAAAATAACTTTTTTCTGACTAAAAAGTTAAATGTTCATTTTTTGCTTCCATGTTGCTTCTGCTGCTGTAAAACAGCGGAAGGGTTAATAAACTTCTTGAATGTGGTTTTGATCATCTTGAGTGGTGCAGTTTTTAGAATGGTGTCACTTTTGGGTATTTTCTGTCCTATTGACCCCCCAAAGTCACTTTAAATGTGATGTGGTCCCTAAAAAAAATGGTTTTGTAAATTTTGTTGTAAAAATGAGAAATCGCTGGTCAACTTTTAACCTTTACTGTATAACTTCCTAACAAAATTTTTTATTTTTTTCCAAAATTGTGCTGTTGTAAAGTAGACATGTGAGAAATGTTATTTATTAACTATTTTGTCACATAACTCTCTGGTTTAACAGAATAAAAATTCAAAATTTGAAAATTGTGAAATTTGGAAAATTTTCGCCAGTTTTTCAATTTTTTCACAAATAAACGCAAAAATTATCGATCTAAATTTACCACTAACATGAAACCCAATATGTCACGAAAAAACGTTCTCAGAATCGCTAGGATCCATTGAAGCGTTCCTGAGTTAGTACCTCATAAAGGGACACTGGTCAGAATTGCAAAAAATGGCCAGGTCATTAAGGTCAAAATAGGCTGGGTCATGAAGGGGTTAAGTACAGAATTGACCACATTCTTTGCTTCTTTTTTTCCTAATTTCCTCCTCTAAAACCTAGGTGCATCTTATAGTCCAAAAAATACAGTATATATAATTTTTTTTTTTTTCTTTTTTTCTCAGTGAACTCTTTCCTCATGTTTGGCCTCATTAAAATAAAAACACTCATACTCTGCTGGCGGCCGGCTCCACTTCAGCGGTGTCGAGACTCACTGTCCCGGGGCTTATGTGAGGTGGTTACATCACACGAGCCCTGCACCCGATCAGCGGCAGCTTCACTGTTCCTTCCTTCGGACGTATTGAACATGAACAGGAAGCCAGGGCCGCGGCTGCTCTCTGCCTCATGATGCTTGATTTGTCCGAAGGCAGGGTGGATAAAAATCAATGTTTTTTTAAAAAAATCAAAAAAATCGGATTTTTTTGATTTAAATCGGATTTTTTTCAATAAACTGCTTTTTGAGGAAAATATTTTACCATCCAAAGGTTCTTCCATCATGAGATAAAGCTGAGTTGTTTAACTCAGTAGAATAAAGGCTGTATATGTGTAGCATTCACAATGCCATGCTCTTCCAGAGGTTTCTGTAGGATGCTGACTATCCAACAAGTTTGGGCATGTCAACTGAATGGAAAAAGAAACTAAACCAAAAGTGAAACCAAGCTAGAAGTGTGGAATTAAAGGGGCAGTATGAACAAAATGTGGAGGCTATTAATAGTTTATACAATTAAGACATGCTGCTTTTAAACACCTACCTATTGCCATATAGTAAAACAAAAAAGATTTTTACTTACTTTGGGGTCCCCCCCTCACCCTGGCGTTAGATCGTTGCCCCTAGTTTCGTCCGTGTAACTATGGGCGCACATGCGCACTGCTCTCACTTCTCATTTTAATCGTGATTTATATTAAAAAAAACCTTTTGATTTAAATCAGTGATTTAAATCATGATTAAAATCATGATTTAAATCGATCCGATTTAAATAGAAAAAAATCTTTTGATTTAAATCGTGATTTAAATCATGATTTAAATCGGCGTGATTTAAATCAATCCACCCTGTCCGAAGGTGGGGACAGTGATGTCAGCGCTGATTGGGCACAGGGCTCACATGACGTAAAAACCTCAAAAGAGCCCCAAGAACACAATCGCCAACACCAGTGAAACGGCGCCACCAGGGGAGGTTTGTATGAGGATTTTTATTTTAACAGGACCAAACATGAGGAATGAGAAGGGCTTGTCCAAGTAGTTGTCAACCTTTATAAACAGCAAAAATCCCACACAGGGAAAAGCCATTATTATACCTAGAGGATGAGAAATGAATTACAGGAAAATCGTACTTTGTTGACCTTCAAAAATAACTCAGACGGGGAGAACCTATATATATTATTGACAAATTGTACAAAAACATGATGCGTGCAGCGTGCGTTCAAGGATGGAATATTATATGGGAGTTTTATAGGATAAACCTAATACCAACAGAAAATAAACGACCCAAAACAAACATTTATCAGGAAAAATAACTCCTCTTTATTAGATAAAGTATAAGAGAATTGCACCATTTTCCGATACCCGTGGCATCTCCATTTTTCATGATCTCGGGTTGGTTGAGGGCTTATTTTTTGCGTGCGAGCTGACGTTTTTAATTATACTATTTTGGTGCAGATATGATCTTTTGTTTGATTGCCCGTTATTGCATTTTACTGCAATGTTGCGGTGACCAAAAAAATGTAATTGTGGAGTTTTGACTTTTTTTTTCTCGCTACGCGAATGGTTTAATTCTTTTTTTATACTGATAGATCAAGCAATTCTGAATGCGGCGATATCAAATATGTGTATGTTTGATTTTTTTATTTTATTTTGAATGGAGCGAAAAGGGGGTGATTTGAACTTTTATATTTTTTTATGTTTTAAATTTTTTTTTAAAACGTTTTTTGTTTACTTTTGGCATTGTGAAGACATACAGCATTGTATCTTAATTAACCAGATGACTATTTTTACAAACGAAGAATAACAGACTGTTATCTGTATGCTGGCTTTCAAATTAAAGGGAACTTGTCACCCCCCCCCCCCCCTGCCTATGCAGCATCAATAGTAAAAAGATATAATGTTAAAAATAATAACAAAAATAAAAAATCGTGCTATTCTCACCTTCCGGTGGCCCCCACAGCCTTCCCCATCCTCGCGATGCTCCCATTCCCAGTGATGCCTTGCAAAATAACTCCAGATGACGTAGGATCACGCGAGACTGCTACGTTATCACAGGTCATTACCGCAAAGCATCACTGGGAACAGGAGCTGGCGGGAGCATCATGGCTCCATTACGAGGGACACGGATCTATCATTCTATAGGAAACAACCTAGGGGTTTTCAGCCTCGGTTGGAAGAATACAGATCTGCTCCATTGACCATCGCTGAACCATGGATACGTTTGGAG
Organism: Ranitomeya variabilis; assembly: GCF_051348905.1. NCBI lineage: Eukaryota > Metazoa > Chordata > Amphibia > Anura > Dendrobatidae > Ranitomeya > Ranitomeya variabilis. Next base: position 765,864,336 of record NC_135235.1, on the reverse strand, counting down.
AAGCCAGGATGTGATCCTCAGATCAACTGGCCTTGTACCTTGTATGGACTCAATAGACTGTCATCTTCCTACACTTGTCATTGCCTCCTCTGTGTGTGTGCCACAGGTGAGGTGGCGACCCTGGAAGATCTGTAGTCACAGCTGCTATTATCCCGGCGAGTCAGTGGAAGGGTGAGACTCTGTAATGTGCCCCATCTTGCGTACTGAGCCGGGACTGTTCTATGTGTTATCTGCCTGTTTTGTGGTACAATAAAGCTTTGCCACACTTTTACCCTCACCCTGTGTTGCCTGAGTAGCGTTTTGCCCATGTTAAAAGGAGAGCGGGAGTTCGGCAGGACAATCCCTGGTCCCTGCGTTTTCGGCTGGTGGGCGGTGCTCATAGCAATCCAGCAGTGACAACCATAAACTTCTTCTGGAGACCTCTGGTTGTCATGCCAACACATCGGTGACCCGCGATCATGTGACTGAGTCACTGATGGGCCGGATTTCTGTTGCGCTTGCTGACATGTGCCAGAAAAGATGTGGCTCAGCGCTGGAGCCCACATCAAAGGAAAGGAGTCCGACATCGGCGTACATTTACACCTGATGTTGGAAAGGGGTTAAAGGGGATAGTTTTTACAGAGACAGAAGTGGTAATCAATCATGTATACATACATATGTGTGTGTGTGTGTGTATGTATGAAGCCACGCTCACTCCACAAGCAAAGCCCCGTATAATAAATATTTATATATACTGCTCAATAAAAAAGGGAACACTAAAATAGCACATCCTAGATATCACTGAATGAAATATTCCAATTTTAAATCTGTATTCATTACATATTGGAATGCGCAGAGAACAGTAAAACCTAACAATGATCAATGTAAATCACAACTAATATCCCACAGAGGTCTGGAGTTGGAATTATGGCTCAAAATCAAAGTGGAAAATCAAATTGCAGGCTGATCCAACTTCAGTAGAAATACCTCAAGACAAGGAAATGATGCTCAGTAGTGTGTGTGGCCTCCACGTGCCTGTATGACCTCCCTACAATGCCTGGGCATGCTCCTGATGAGGCGGCGGATGGTGTACTGAGGGCTCTCCTCCCAGACCTGGACTAAGGGTATGTGCACACGTTGTAGATTTGCCTGTGGAATTTTCTGTGCAGATTCTTCCCTCTCTTGCCAGAAAACGCAGGTGCGGATTTGCTGTGTTTTTGATGTGTTTTTTCATGCTGATTTGTATGCGTTTTTGAAAGCTAAATAAAGATCTATTATTGAAAAAAAAAAGATTTGTGATGTCATTTTTTGCCCAACCTCTTTTACATTTGTCCAACCCACACTCCATTATACACAGACAGATAGATAGATAGAAGGAATGAGAGATAGATAGATCTATTCATATATCTATCTCATTCCTTCTATGTATCTATAGATCTATCTATCTATAGATATATCTATGGATAGATATATGGATAGATTTATCTAAGTATAGATATATCTGTCCATCTATAAATATATCTATAGATAGATCGATAGATAGATATATCCATATCTATCTCTATAGATATATCCATAGATATGTAATAGCAAGACCGATGTTTATTAATAAACAATGTTTTATTTTTGGAAAAAAAAAATGTGGGCTCCCGCGCAATTTTCTGCACCAGAGGGGGAAAGCCAACTGCCGGGGGCATTATATTTCTAGCCTGGGAATGGGGTAATACCCATGGCCCCTTCCCAGGCTATGATGTCAGCCCGCAGCTGTCTGCATAGCCTTTTCTGGCTATTAAAATAGGGGGACTCCCCCAAAATGACGTGGGTTCCCCCTATATTTTATAGCTAGAAAGGCTACGCAGACAGCTGTGGGCTGATATTCAAAGCTTAGAGAGGGGCCATGGTTTGCCACCCCCGGCTACAAATACCAGCTCCCAGCCGCCCCAAAAATGGCGCATCTCTAAGATGCACCAATTCTGGCACTTAGCCTCTCTCTTCCCACTCCCAAGTAGCAGTGGGATATGGGGTAATAAGGGGTTAATGTCACCTTTGTATTGTAAGGTGACATTAAGCCCGGTTAATAATGGAGAGGCGTCAATAAGGCGCCTATCCATTATTAATCCTGTAGTAGTGAAAGTAAAAAAAGACACAGCCAGAATTTTTTTTTTAATATTCTTAATTTCACCATACTTACTACTCGATCGCCTGCAAGAAAAGTAAAAATAATAAACCAACCGTATACTTCCTGTCCGACGCAGTCCAATTAATAACGAGTGTCCCACAACGATCTACCCTATAGATCAGTGACATCGGGAGATGTCACCGCTCTATAGGGCCTCCAGTGACGTACTGCAGGAGCCATTGTCTCCTGTCAGTGTATCACTGAAGAGGTTACTGTAGTTCAGGCTCTCACTTTATGGCAAAGCTGCATGGGAATTTTCCCACACAGCAGTGTCGCAAGTGAGAGTAGGAGCTATTTCTCACAGCCGCAGAGGGATACAGTGCGGAAGGATACCTTCCGTCATTGTATCGTCGGAGCCCCTGGAGAGCGGTCGCATCAGCTGATGTGACAGCTCTCCACGGGAGATCGTCGTGAGACACTCATAGTAATTGGATATCTGCGGATCAGGGAGTATATTGTTTATTATTTTAATATTTTTTACAGGTGCGCAATGGCTTCGGGGATCAAGGTGATGGTGAATATGTACTGTTGTGAATTCCGTTCTTGGGCTCCCTCCGGTGGCTGTAAACGGTATTTTTGTGAATTCGGTCCTTGGGCTCCTGTTGTGGATTCTGTTTTTGGGCTCCCTCTGGTGGTTACGGCTGGTACTGGGTGACTTTGGTGGGTTGCGGTCTCTGGTTTCCACCTGTCCATCAGAGGCTGGGTGTTTCCTATTTAACCTGGCTTTCCTGTCTTTCCCTTGCCGGCTATCAATGTACTCAGATGTGCTCAGTTTGGTTCCTGACTACCTGCTCCCAGATTTCTCAGGATAAGCTAAGTTCTGTTTTTCAGTTGTTTGGTTTTTTGTCCAGCTTGCTAATTATGACTCTATGCTAGCTGGTAGCTCTAGTGGGCTGAGGTTCTCCCCATGTGCCATGAGTTGGCACATGGGTTCTTGTAATCTCAGGATGGTTTTTGATTAGGGTTTTTTGCTGACCGCTCAGACCCCTTTTGTATCATTCTGCTTTCTAGTTATAGCGGGCCTCATTTTGCTAAATCTATTTTCATCTCTATGTGCGTGTCTTCCTCTCATTTCACCGTCAATACATGTGGGGGGCAACTATACCTTTTGGGGTTAATTCCTCTGGAGGCAAGCTAGGTCTTTATTTCCTCTGCAGTGCTAGTTAGCTCTTAGGCTGGCGCGTGGCGTCTAGAATCAACGTAGGCACGCTCCCTGGCTATTTCTAGTTGTGTTTGTCAGGAGTAGGGCAGCGGTCAGCCCAGGTTCCATCACCCTAGAGCTCGTCCGTTATTTATGTTATTTTGCTTGTCCAGTGCGATCCCCAGCCATTGGGATCCATGACAGTATAGCCGGCCCACAAAGTGTTAATTGTTTGGGCTGAAGCAGGAGAAAAAGAAGTGTTTAAGGGAAATTTTTTTTTTTTTTTTTTCCCCTCAGAGTTTTGCTGCCTAGCCCTTAATTGCTGTCTAGCTGCTTCTTACCTCCTCTTAACCCTTGAATGGCTCTGACCTTAGCTGTTTAACATGGATGTTCAGAGTTTGGCTTCCAGCCTGAGTAATCTTGCGGCAAAAGTTCAAAACATACAGGATTTTGTTGTTCACACTCCCATGTCTGAACCTAGAATTCCTATTCCAGAGTTTTTTTCTGGAGATAGATCTACCTTCCTGAATTTCAGGAACAATTGCAAATTGTTTCTTTCTTTGAAATCTCGCTCCTCTGGAGACCCTGCTCAGCAGGTTAAGATTGTAATATATTTCCTGCGGGGCGACCCTCAGAATTGGGCATTTGCATTGGCACCAGGGGATCCTGCATTGCTCAGTGTGGATGCGTTTTTTCTGGCACTGGGATTGCTCTATGAGGAACCTAACCTGGAGATTCAGGCTGAAAAGGCTTTATTAGCCCTCTCTCAGGGGCATGATGAAGCGGAAGTATATTGTCAAAAATTTCGGAAATGGTCGGTGCTTACTCAGTGGAATGAGTGCGCCCTGGCTGCAAACTTCAGAGATGGTCTTTCTGAGGCCATTAAGGATATTATGGTGGGGTTCCCTGCGCCTACAGGTCTGAATGAGTCTATGGCTATGGCCATTCAGATTGATCGGCGTTTACGGGAGCGCAAACCTGTGCACCAGTTGGCGGTGTCTTCTGAACAGGCACCTGAGACTATGCAATGTGATAGAATTCAGTCCAGAAGTGAACGGCAAAATTATAGGCGGAAAAATGGATTGTGTTTTTATTGTGGTGATTCAGCTCATGTTATATCAGCATGCTCTAAACGCACAAAAAAGGTTGATAAATCTTTTGCCATTAGTACTCTGCAGTCTAAGTTCATTTTGTCTGTAACTCTGATTTGTTCACTTTCATCCATTTCCGTCGATGCCTATGTGGATTCGGGCGCTGCCCTGAGTCTTATGGATTGGTCATTTGCCAAACGCTGCGGTTTTAGTCTGGAGCCTCTGGAAGTTCCTATTCCTTTGAAGGGAATTGACTCTACACCATTGGCTATGAATAAACCGCAGTACTGGACACAAGTGACCATGCGCATGACTCCCGTTCATCAGGAGGTGATTCGCTTCCTTGTACTGTATAATTTACATGATGTACTAGTGCTTGGTCTGCCATGGTTACAAACTCATAATCCAGTCCTGGATTGGAAAACAATGTCTGTGTTAAGCTGGGGATGTCAGGGGGTTCATGATGATGCACCTCTGATTTCAATCGCTTCATCTACTCCGTCTGAGGTCCCTGCGTTTTTGTCTGACTATCGGGATGTTTTTGAGGAGCCTAAGCTCAATTCGCTCCCTCCTCATAGGGATTGTGACTGTGCTATAGAATTAATTCCTGGCAGTAAGTTCCCTAAGGGTCGTTTATTTAATCTGTCAGTGCCAGAGCATACTGCTATGCGGAATTATATTAAGGAGTCCTTGGAAAAGGGACATATTCGTCCATCTTCGTCCCCTCTGGGAGCAGGTTTTTTTTTCGTGGCAAAAAAAGATGGTTCCCTGAGGCCTTGTATAGATTATCGCCTTCTGAATAAGATTACAGTCAAATATCAGTATCCATTGCCATTATTGACTGATTTGTTTGCTCGCATTAAGGGGGCTAGGTGGTTCACTAAGATAGATCTTCGCGGTGCGTATAATCTTGTGCGGATAAAACAGGGTGATGACTGGGAGTCTCATGTTCTACAGGTCAGGAAGGTGTTTCAAGTCCTGCGGGCCAATTCTCTGTGAAGGGCTCAAAATGTCTCTTCGGAGTCCAGAAAATTTCTTTTTTGGGGTACATTTTTTCTCCTTCTACTATTGAGATGGATCCCGTCAAGGTTCAGGCGATTTGTGACTGGACACAACCTACATCTGTTAAGAGCCTTCAGAAGTTCTTGGGTTTTGCTAATTTTTATCGTCGGTTCATTACTAATTTTTCCAGTGTTGTTAAACCTTTGACTGATTTGACTAAAAAGGGTGCTGATGTTGCTAATTGGTCTCCTACGGCTGTGGAGGCCTTTCAGGAACTTAAGCGCCGGTTTTCTTCTGCTCCTGTGTTATGTCAACCAGATGTTTCACTTCCTTTTCAGGTTGAGGTTGATGCTTCCGAGATTGGAGCGGGGGCGGTTTTGTCACAGAGAAGTTCCAATGGCTCGGTGATGAAGCCATGTGCGTTCTTTTCTAGAAAATTCTCGCCCGCCGAGCGCAATTATGATGTGGGTAATCGGGAGCTTTTGGCCATGAAGTGGGCATTTGAGGGTGCTAGACATCGTGTGGTGGTCTTGACTGATCACAAAAATCTGTTTTACCTTGAGTCTGCCAGGCGTCTGAATCCTAGACAGGCTCGTTGGTCGTTGTTTTTTTCTCGTTTCAATTTTGTGGTTTCATACCTGCCAGGTTCAAAGAATGTGAAGGCAGATGCTCTTTCCAGGAGTTTTGTGCCTGACTCTCCTGGAGACTCTGGGCCTACTGGTATCCTTAGGGATGGGGTAATATTGTCCGCCGTCTCCCCAGACTTGCGACGTGCATTGCAGGAGTTTCAGGCGGATAAACCTGATCGTTGTCCACCAGAAAGACTGTTTGTTCCGGATGATTGGACCAGTAGAGTCATCTCCGAGGTCCATTCTTCTGTGTTGGCTGGTCATCCTGGAATATTTGGTACTAGAAACTTGGTGGCCAGGTCTTTTTGGTGGCCTTCCTTGTCAAGGGATGTGCGCACCTTTGTGCAGTCTTGTGAAGTGTGTGCTCGGGCTAAGCCTTGCTGTTCTCGGGCCAGTGGGTTGTTGTTATCCTTGCCTATCCCGAAGAGGCCTTGGACGCACATTTCCATGGATTTTATTTCAGATCTCCCTGTCTCACAGAAAATGTCCGTTATCTGGGTTGTGTGTGACCGCTTTTCTAAGATGGTTCATTTGGTACCCTTGCCTAAGTTGCCTTCCTCCTCTGAGTTGGTCCCTTTATTTTTTCAGAACGTGGTTCGTTTGCATGGGATTCCGGAGAATATAGTTTCTGACAGGGGATCCCAGTTTGTGTCTAGATTTTGGCGGACGTTTTGTGCTAAGATGGGCATTGATTTGTCTTTCTCGTCTGCATTCCATCCTCAGACGAATGGCCAGACGGAGCGAACTAATCAGACCTTGGAAACTTATTTAAGGTGTTTTGTTTCTGCTGATCAAGATGACTGGGTTGCCTTTTTGCCACTGGCCGAATTTGCCCTTAATAATCGGGCTAGTTCTGCTACTTTGGTCTCTCCTTTCTTTTGTAATTCGGGGTTTCATCCTCGTTTTTCCTCTGGTCAGGTGGAGCCTTCGGATTGTCCTGGAGTGGACGTGGTGGTGGACAGGCTACATCAGATTTGGAATCAGGTGGTGGACAATTTGAAGTTGTCTCAGGAGAAGACTCAGCAGTTTGCTAATCGCCGTCGCCGCGTGGGTCCCCAACTTCTTGTTGGGGACTTGGTGTGGTTGTCTTCTCGTTTTGTCCCTATGAAGGTCTCTTCTCCTAAGTTCAAGCCTCGGTTCATCGGTCCTTATAAGATCATGGAGACTCTTAACCCTGTGTCTTTTCGTTTGGATCTCCCAGCATCGTTTGCTATTCATAATGTGTTCCATCGGTTGTTATTGCGGAGGTATGAGGTGCCCGTTGTTCCTTCGGTTGAGCCTCCTGCTCCGGTGCTGGTGGAGGGAGAATTGGAGTATGTTGTTGAGAAGATCTTGGATTCTCGTGTTTCCAGACGTAAACTCCAGTATTTGGCTAAGTGGAAGGGTTATGGTCAGGAGGATAATTCCTGGGTGGTCGCCTCTGATGTTCATGCGACTGATTTGGTCCGCGCCTTCCATAGAGCTCATCCTGATCGCCCTGGGGGTTCTCGTGAGGGTTCGGTGACCCCTCCTCAAGGGGGGGGTACTGTTGTGGATTCTGTTTTTGGGCTCCCTCTGGTGGTTACGGCTGGTACTGGGTGACTTTGGTGGGTTGCGGTCTCTGGTTTCCACCTGTCCATCAGAGGCTGGGTGTTTCCTATTTAACCTGGCTTTCCTGTCTTTCCCTTGCCGGTTATCAATGTACTCAGATGTGCTCAGTTTGGTTCCTGACTACCTGCTCCCAGATTTCTCAGGATAAGCTAAGTTCTGTTTTTCAGTTGTTTGGTTTTTTGTCCAGCTTGCTAATTATGACTCTATGCTAGCTGGTAGCTCTAGTGGGCTGAGGTTCTCCCCATGTGCCATGAGTTGGCACATGGGTTCTTGTAATCTCAGGATGGTTTTTGATTAGGGCTTTTTGCTGACCGCTCAGACCCCTTTTGTATCATTCTGCTTTCTAGTTATAGCGGGCCTCATTTTGCTAAATCTATTTTCATCTCTATGTGCGTGTCTTCCTCTCATTTCACCGTCAATACATGTGGGGGGCAACTATACCTTTTGGGGTTCATTCCTCTGGAGGCAAGCTAGGTCTTTATTTCCTCTGCAGTGCTAGTTAGCTCTTAGGCTGGCGCGTGGCGTCTAGAATCAACGTAGGCACGCTCCCTGGCTATTTCTAGTTGTGTTTGTCAGGAGTAGGGCAGCGGTCAGCCCAGGTTCCATCACCCTAGAGCTCGTCCGTTATTTGTGTTATTTTGCTTGTCCAGTGCGATCCCCAGCCATTGGGATCCATGACAGGCTCCCTCCTGTGGTCTTAAGTGGAACTGCTGCTCTTTGGACTTAGCATTGCAGCTGTATCCACTGATCGCTTCTCCTGGAGTTGTATTTAGTCTGGCTCTGGTCTTTAATCCGTGCCAGCTGTCAATGTTATTTGGTTGGAGTCAGATCTCTCCTTGGATTTCTCTGATAGTCTGCCCATTTCTGCAAAGCTAAGTCCATGTTTGTTCTTGTTGTCCACTGGTTGTGGACATTATCTTTCAGTTCATTTTGTGCTTGTTTTTGTCCAGCTTCAGTATGATTTATTCAGTTTAGCTGGAAGCTCTGGGGAAGCAAATTTGCCCTCCACACCGTTAGTCCGGTGTGGAGTTTTTGCAATCTCTGCGTGGCTTTTTAGCTTTTAATACTGACCGCACAGTATCCTATTCTGTTCTGTCTATTTAGTTAGTCGTGGCCTCCTTTGCTTAATTCTGATTTCATTTCTATGTATGTCATTTCCCTCTCCACTCACAGTCATTATTTGTGGGGGGCTGTCTATCCTTTGGGGAAATTCTCTGAGGCAAGTTAGCTTTCCTTTTCTACCTTTAGGGGTAGTTAGATCTCCGGCTGTGACGAGGTGTCTAGGGAGTGACAGGAACATCACACGGCTACTGCTAGTGTTAGGATCAGGGATTGCGGTCTGTATAGTTCCCACCTCCCCAGAGCTTGTCTCATTTGGTTTCTTAACTACCAGGTCACAACTCATGTGGTTCCTTAACCACCAGGTCATAACAATGTACTCTGTTGTATGTACTGTATGTCTATGTATGTTCTGTATGTTGTATGTACTGTTAGATGTACTGTATGTTGTATGTTCTGTATGTGTGTTGTATGTACTGTATGTTGTATGTTCTCTATGTTGTATGTTATTATTATTATTTGTTATAGCGCCATTTATTCCATGGCGCTTTAATAGTGAGGAGGGGTATACATAATAAAAACAAGTACAATAATCTTAAACAATACAAGTCATAACTGGTACAGGAGGAGAGAGGCCCCTGAGAATACAGTAGGTGAGGATAGAGCTGATCGTGCAGCGGTTGGTTGATCGGTGGTTACTGCAGGTTGTAGGCTTGTCTGAAGAGGTGGGTCTTCAGATTCTTTTTGAAGATTTTGATGGTAGGCGAGAGTCTGATGTGTTGTGGTAGAGGGTTCCAGAGTAGGGGTGATACGCGAGAGAAATCTTGTATACGATTGTGGGAAGAGGAGATAAGAGGGGAGTAGAGAAGGAGATCTTGTGAGGATCGGAGGTTGCGTGTAGGTAAGTACCGGGAGACGAGGTCACAGATGTATGGAGGAGACAGGTTGTGGATGGCTTTGTATGTCATGGTTAGGGTTTTGTACTGGAGTCTCTGGGCAATGGGGAGCCAGTGAAGGGATTGACAGAGGGGAGAGGCCGGGGAATAGCGGGGGGACAGGTGGATTAGTCGGGCAGCAGAGTTTAGAATAGATTGGAGGGGTGCGAGAGTGTTCGAGGGGAGGCCACAGAGCAGGAGGTTGCAGTAGTCAAGGCGAGAGATGATGAGGGCATGGACTAGGGTTTTTGCAGATTCTTGGTTGAGGAATGAACGGATTCGTGAAATATTTTTGAGTTGAAGTCGGCAGGGCTTGGAAAGGGCTTGGATATGTGGTTTGAAGGAGAGATCAGCGTCAAGGATTACCCCGAGGCAGCGAGCTTGTGGGACTGGGGAGAGTGGGCAGCCATTTACTGTAATGGATAGGTTCGTTGGGGTGGTCGCGTGAGATGGGGGAAAGATAATGAATTCTGTTTTGTCCATGTTAAGTTTGAGAAATCTAGAGGAGAAGAAGGATGAAATAGTGGACAGACATTGAGGGATTCTGGTTAGTAGGGAGGTGATATCTGGTCCAGAGATGTAGATCTGCGTGTCATCAGCATAGAGGTGATACTGAAAGCCATGAGATTCTATGAGCTGTCCCAGGCCAAAGGTGTAAATGGAGAAGAGCAGGGGCCCAAGGACTGAACCTTGTGGGACTCCGACAGATAGGGGGCGAGGTGAGGAGGTGGTGTGTGAGTGGGAGACGCTGAATGTCCGGTCTGTTAGGTATGAGGAGATCCAGGATAGGACCAAGTCTGTGATGCCAAGGGATGAGAGGGTCTGTAATAATAGGGAATGGTCCACTGTGTCAAAGGCAGCTGACAGGTCGAGGAGGAGGAGAACAGAGTAGTGTCGCTTGCTCTTGGCGGTTAAGAGGTCATTGGTGACCTTAGTTAGGGCAGTTTCAGTGGAATGGTGTGACCGGAAGCCAGATTGTAAGCGGTCAAAGAGGGAGCAAGAAGAGAGATGGGAGGACAGTTCAAGATAGACGTGTTGTTCCAGTAGTTTTGAGGCATAAGGGAGAAGTGATATAGGGCGATAGCTAGATACAGAGGATGGGTCAAGAGAGGGCTTTTTGAGGATAGGTGTGATGGAGGCATGTTTAAAGCTTGAGGGGAAAACACCAGTTGTTAGTGATAGGTTGAAGAGATGGGTTAGGGTTGGGATGAAGATTGTGGTGAGGTTTGGGATGAGGTGGGATGGGAGCGGGTCAAGTGCACAGGTGGTGAGATGCGATCTTGAGAGTAGAGTGGGGAGTTGATCTTCTGTAATGGTGGAGAAGTTGGTTTTGGAGGTGGAGGGTTGGGAGGAAGGGCTCTGGGGCTTGTTGACCAAAACTGTCTCTGATGTTATCAATCTTCTGCTTGAAGAATGAGGCAAAGTCTTCAGCAGAGATAAGTGGGGAGGGAGGAGGTGCTGGGGGACGGAGGAGAGAATTGAAGGTGTTGAATAACTGTTTAGGGTTGTGAGACAGGGAGGATATGAGAGATGAGAAGTAGGTTTGTTTAGTTGTGGCGAGTGTGGTCTTGAAAGTAGTGAGGGACTGTTTGAATGCGATGAAGTGGTCGTTGGAGTGGGATCTTTTCCATCTGCGCTCAGCAGCCCTGGAAGCTCGCCTCACTTCTTTGGTCAGGCTGGTGTGCCAGGGCTGTCTGTTGATTTTGCGAGCTTTGGTATGTGTAAGTGGGGCAGCAGATTCCAAAGCTACAGCTATTGTGGTGTTATATAGAGCGGCAGCGTCATCCGCATTGTGTATGGAACTTATGTCTGTGAGAGGGAGGAGGGATTCAGAGAATGAATGTAGGTCAAGATGTTTAAGATTTCTGCGAGGGTGTGAAAGTTTGTGGGGTGGGGATTGTAGACATGGAGTGGAGAGAGGTGAGAATGTGAGAAGGTTGTGGTCAGAGAGAGGAAGAGGTGAGTTAGAGAGATTAGATAGGGAGCAGAGGCGGGTGAAGATGAGGTCCAGTGTGTGACCATCTTTGTGAGTGGCTGCAGAAGACCATTGAGTGAGGCCGAAGGAGGAAGTGAGAGATAGAAGTTTAGTGGCAGCTGAGAGGGAAGTGTCAATGGGGATGTTGAAATCGCCCATGATGATAGTGGGGATGTCTGCAGAAAGGAAATGAAGTAGCCAGGTGGTGAAGTGGTCAAAGAAGATGGTGGCTGGCCCTGGGGGGCGGTAAATGACAGCCAGTTAGAGGTTGGAGGGGGAGTAGATGCGCACAGAGTGCACCTCAAAGGAAGGGAGGGTAACAGAGGGTGGCAGTGGGATTGAGGTGAAGGAGCAGTTATCTGACAGGAGAAAACCAACTCCTCCGCCATGCTTGCTGCTGGGGCGGGGTGTGTGAGAAAGGTGGAAGCCACCGTAAGAGAGTGCAGCAGGGGAGGCTGTGTCAGAAGGGGTGAGCCAAGTTTTGAACCAGTTACAGAAGAAGAAGTAAGCAGGCTCCTTGCATCTTCTCGCCCGACCACTTGCACCAGCGACCCCATTCCGTCGCATCTCCTCCAGTCCCTTTCCCCGGCTGTCACCTCTCACCTAACAAAAATATTCAACCTTTCCCTCACTTCCGGTATTTTTCCCTCCTCATTTAAGCATGCCATCATACATCCACTACTTAAAAAGCCCTCCCTCGATCAAAATTGTGCCGCTAATTATAGACCTGTCTCTAATCTTCCCTTCATCTCTAAACTCCTGGAACGCCTGGTCCACTCCCGTCTTACCTGCTATCTCTCAGATAATTCTCTTCTCGACCCTCTTCAATCTGGTTTCCGCTCTTTACACTCTACTGAAACTGCCCTCACTAAAGTCTCTAATGACCTACTAACAGCTAAATCTAATGGTCACTATTCCATGCTCATTCTCTTGGATCTCTCCGCAGCATTCGACACTGTGGATCATCAGCTCCTTCTCACTATGCTCCGCTCCATCGGCCTCAAGGACACCGTTCTCTCTTGGTTCTCCTCCTATCTCTCTGGCCGATCCTTCACTGTTTGTTTTGCTGGTTCCTCCTCCTCTCACCTTCCCCTTACTGTTGGGGTTCCTCAAGGATCAGTCCTAGGCCCCCTCCTCTTCTCTTTGTATACTGCCCCTATTGGACAAACAATCAGTAGATTTGGTTTCCAGTACCATCTCTATGCTGACGACACCCAATTATATACCTCTTCTCCTGTTATCACGCCGACCTTTTTAGAAAACACCAGTGATTGTCTTACCACTGTCTCTAACATCATGTCCTCCCTCTATCTGAAACTGAACCTGTCAAAAACTGAACTCCTCGTGTTCTCTCCCTCTACAAACCTACCTTTGCCCGACATTGCCATCTCTGTGTGCGGTTCCACCATTACTCCAAAGCAACATGCCCGCTGCCTTGGAGTCATCCTTGATTCCGAGCTTTCATTCACCCCCCACATCCGATCACTGGCTCGCTCTTCTTATCTGCATCTCAAAAACATTTCCAGAATTCGCCCTTTTCTTACTTTCGACTCTGCAAAAACTCTTACTGTCTCACTTATTCATTCTCGTCTGGACTATTGTAACTCTCTACTAATTGGCCTACCTTTTACCAGACTCTCCCCGCTCCAATCTGTCCTGAATGCTGCTGCCAGGATCATATTCCTCGCCAACCGTTACACCGATGCCTCTACCTTGTGCCAGTCATTACACTGGCTACCCATCCAATCCAGAATCCAGTACAAAACTACTACCCTCATCCACAAAGCACTCCATGGCTCAGCACCACCCTACATCTCCTCTCTGGTCTCAGTCTACCAACCTACCCGTGCCCTCCGCTCTGCTAATGACCTCAGGTTAGCATCCTCAATAATCAGAACCTCCCACTCCCGTCTCCAAGACTTTACACGTGCGGCGCCGATTCTTTGGAATGCACTACCTAGGTTAATACAATTAATCCCCAATCCCCACAGTTTTAAGCGTGCCCTAAAAACTCATTTGTTCAGATTGGCCTACCGCCTCAACGCATTAACCTAATTATCCCTGTGTGGCCTATTAATAAAAAAACAACAACATAATCACGTTCCTCCATCATGTTCTCATACACTTTATGCAGTTAATAGCCTCTGTGTCTGTACTGTTACATACTTAGGTAGTTAACTGGTTCATGCAGCTTTACATGAACACCCGAGCCTTACACTATGGCTGGTCCAAATAACTAAAGCAATTGTTACCATCCACCTCTCGTGTCTCCCCTTTTCCTCATAGATTGTAAGCTTGCGAGCAGGGCCCTCATTCCTACTGGTATCTGTTTTGAACTGTGATTTCTGTTATGCTGTAATGTCTATTGTCTGTATAAGTCCCCTCTATAAGTTGTAAAGCGCTGCGGAATATGTTGGCGCTATATAAATAAAATTATTATTATTATTATTATTATAGGTTTCGGTGATGGCGCGGAAGGAAAGTTTGGTAGTAACAAAAAGATCATGGATGTAGGGAAGCTTGTTACAGACAGAGCGAGCATTCCACAGAGCTCGTTAGTGGGACTGGGGAAGCGGGGGCTGGGTGAATGGGCATATGTTGTATGTTCTCTATGTTGTATGTTCTCTATGTTGTATGTTCTCTATGTTGTATGTTCTCTATGTTGTATGTTCTCTATGTTGTATGTTCTCTATGTTGTATGTTCTCTATGTTGTATGTTCTCTATGTTGTATGTTCTCTATGTTGTATGTTCTCTATGTTGTATGTACTCTGTAAACCGTTTTCCTTGTAGACAGTTGTGGCAACTGAGGCCTATTATTGTTCTCATTTCTATGGTGTTATCGTCCTTCTGTGAAGCTGGAAATAACACAATTTATTTGTGCCGACACAGACCACCTCTGCCACAGACTGCAGGGGGCCCGGAATCAGGAACTTCTCTTTGTCTGGCATGAAGCATCTCATTAACTTCAAACACAGATTAAAGAAAGAAACACAAGATGGATTTCTCCAATCCAGGAACCATTTTACTCGGTGTAACAGCTCCACCTTGATAATGCCGGGTTCACTGTACACCTATTTACACTGTGTTCCAAATTATTATGCAAATTGGATTTAAGTGTCATAAAGATTTAATTGTTTTGTTTTTCAAATAAACTCGTGGATGGTATTGTCTCTCAGGGCTCAATGGATCACTGAAATCAATCTTAAACACATGTGATAATTGGTTTTCCAGGTGATTCTAATTAAAGGAAAACTACTTAAAAATGATGTTCCACATTATTAAGCAGGTCACAGTTTTCAAGTAACATGGAAAAGAAAAAGGATCTCTCTGCTGCTGAAAAGCATCAAATAGTGCAATGCCTTAGTGAAGGGATGAAAACATTAGAAATTTCCCGAAAACTTAAGCGTGATCATCGTACTGTTAAGAGATTTGTGGCGGTATCTGAGCACAGATGTGTTTGTGCTGATAAAGGCATAATGAGGAAGATTTCTGCCAGGCAAGTTCATTGGATTAAGAGAGCAGCTGCTAAAAAGCAATTACAAAGCAGCAAACCGATATATGAAGCTGCTGGTGCCTCTGGAGTCCTTGGAACCTCAAGGTGTAGGCTCCTTCAAAGGCTTGCTGTGGTGCATAAACCTACTATTCGGCCACCCCTAAACAGTGTTCACAAGCAGAAATGGTTGTATTGGGCCCACACATACATGAAGACTAATTTCCAAACAGTCTTGTTTACTGATAAGTGTTGAGCAACCCTGGATGGTCCAGATGGATGGAGTAGTGGATGGTTGGTGGATGGCCACCATGTCCCAACAAGGCTGCAACGTCAGCAAGGAGGTGGAGGAGTTATGTTTTGGGCCGGAATCATGGAGAAACAGCTGGTAGGGCCCTTTAAGGTTCCTGAAGGTGTGAAAATGTCCTCTGCAAAGTATATAGAGTTTCTGACTGACAACTTTCCTCCATGGTATAAAGAGCAGAAATGTGCCTTCAGGAGCAAAATCATCTTCATGCTGACAATGCACCATCTCATGCTGCAAAGAATCCCTCTGAGTCATTGGCTGCTATGGGCATAAAAGGAGATAAACTCATGGTGTGGCCACCATCTTCCCATGACCTCAACCCTATAGAGAACCTTTGGAGTATCATCAAGCAAAAGATCTATGAGGGTGGGAGGCAGTTCACATCAAAACAGCAGCTCTGGGAGGCTATTCTGACTTCATGCAAAAACATACAAGCAGAAACTCTACAAAAACTCACAAGTTCAATGGATGCAAGAACTGTGAAGGTGATATCAAAGAAGGACTCCTATGTTAACATGTAACTTGGCCTGTTAGGAGGTTTTGGCGTTAAATAGCTTTTTTGTTCAGTGAATGTGACCTCCTAATGCTGCAAATTCCACAAATGAGCATTTTCAGTTCTTTAAAACATATCAAATGTTTAGAAATTCTACTGTGCTTAATAATTTGGAACAGTGCATTGTGAGTTTTTATTCATTTTGGAGATTATACTGTTATCATTGGGAGGTTTCTTCAATAAAATTCGATGTATACGCTAATGGGTGATGACTTTTATTAGACTGACTGTCATTTGCACCGACCATTTAGGAACACCCGAGAAAAATGTAATTTGGAACATAGTGTATACAGCTACAACTAATGCCGCTCTACATAACTCCTTCTATACAATGTCTAACTAATGGGATTACTGAAATGCTCTGTGCTGCGGGGACACTGTGTACAGATGGGAGGAACCTGGAGACTACACAGGTATATACTATATACAGGGAAGAGGACACACAGGTATTTACTATATACAGGGGAGATGACATACAGATATATACTATATACAGGAGAGATGACACAGGTATATACTATATACAGGGGAGATGAGACACAGATATATACTATATACAGGGGAGATGACATACAGATATATACTATATACAGGGGAGATGACACACAGGTATATACTATATACAGCGGAGAGGACACACAGGTATATACTATATGCAGGGGAAAGGACACAGGTATATACTATATACAGGGGAGAGGACACACAGGTATATACTATATACAGGGGAGAGGACACACAGGTATATACTATATACAGGGGAGAGGACACACAGGTATATACTATATACAGGGGAGAGGACACACAGATATATACTATATACAGGGGAGATGACACACAGGTATATACTATATGCAGGGGAAAGGATACACAGGTATATACTATATACAGGGGAGAGGACACACAGGTATATACTGTATACAGGAGAGATGACACAGGTATATACTATATACAGGGGAGATGACACATGTATATACTATATACAGGAGGAGATGACACACAGGTATATACTATATACAGGGAAGATGACACACAGGTACATACTATATACAGGGGAGTGGACACAGGTATATACTATATATAGGGGAGAGGACACACAGGTATATACTATATACAGGGGAGATGACACAGGTATATACCGTATACAGGAGGAGATGACACTGGTATATACTATATACAGGAGGAGATGACATACAGGTATATACTATATATACAGGGGAGACGACACACAGGTATATACTATATACAGGGGAGAGGACACACAAGTATATGCTATATACAGGGGACATGACATACAGATATATACTATCTACAGGGGGAGATGACACAGGTATATACTATATACAGGGGAGAGGACACACAGGTATATACTATATACAGGGGAGAGGACACAGGTATATACTATATACAGGGGAGATGACACAGGTATATACTATATACAGGGGAGATGACACAGGTATATGCTATATACAGGGGAGATGACACACAAGTAAATACGGTATACAGTGGAGAGGACATACACAGGTCTATACTGTATGCAGTGGAGAGGACATACACAGGTATATACTACACTGTGCAGAATTATTCGGCAAGTTGTATTTTGATCACATGATACCTTTTAATAATAATAATAATAATCTTTATTTTATATAGCGCTAACATATTCTGCAGCGCTTTACAGTTTTGCACACATTATCATTTTATACATGTTGTCCTACTCCAAGCTGTTCAGGCTTGAGATCCAACTACCAATTAAGTAAATCAGGTGATGTGCATCTCTGTAATGAGGAGGGGTGTTGTCTAATGACATCAGAACCCTATATAAGATGTGCTTAATTATTAGGCAACTTCCTTTCCTTTGGCAAAATGGGTTAGAAGAGAGATTTGACGGGCTCTGAAAAGTCTAAAATTGTGAGATGTCTTGTAGAGGGATGCAGCAGTCTTGAAATTGCCAAACTTTTGAAGCGTGATCACAGAACAATGAAGTGTTTCATGGCAAATAGCCAACAGGGTCGCAAGAAGCGTGTTGGGCAAAAAAGGCGCAAAATAACTGCCCATGAATTGAGGAAAATCAAGCGTGAAGCTGCCAAGTTGCCATTAGCCACCAGTTTTGCCATATTTCAGAGCTGCAACGTTACTGGAGTAACAAAAAGCACAAGGTGTGCGATACTCGGGGACGTGGCCAAGGTAAGGAACCCTGAAAAACGACCACCTTTGAACAAGAAACATAAGATAAAACGTCAAGACTGGGCCAAGAAATAAAGACTTTTCAAAGGTTTTATGGACTGATGAAATGAGAGTGACTCTTGATGGGCCAGAGGCTGGATCAGTAAAGGGCAGAGAGCTCCACTCTGACTCAGACGCCAGCAAGGCTCAGACGCCAGCAAGGTGGAGGTGGGGTACTGGTATGGGCTGGTATTATCAAAGATGAACTTGTGGGACCTTTTTGGGTTGAGGATGGAGTGAAGCTCAACTCCCAGACCTCCTGCCAGTTTCTGGAAGACAACTTCTTCAAGCAGTGGTACAGGAAGAAATTGGTATCGTTCAAGAAAAACATGATTTTCATGCAGGACAATGCTCCATCACATGCCTCCAACTACTCCACAGCGTGGCTGGCCAGTAAAGGTCTCAAAGAAGAATAAATAATGACATATCCCCCTTGTTCACCTGTTCTGGACTTCATAGAGAACCTGTGGTCCCTCATAAAATGTGAGATCTACAGGGAGGGAAAACAGTGCACCTCTCGGAACAATGTCTGGGAGGCTGTGATGGCTGCTGCACGCAATGCTGATCGTAAACAGATCAAGCAACTGACAGAATCTATGGATGGAAGGCTGCTGAGTGTCATCAGAAAGAAAGGTGGCTATATTGGTCTCTAATTTTGTGGGTTTTGTTTTTGCATGTCAGACATGTTTATTTCTAAATTTTGTACAGTTATATTGGTTTACCTGGTGAAGATAAACAAGTGAGATGGGAATATATTTGGTTTTTATTAAGTTGCCTAATAATTCTGCACAGTAATAGTTACCTGCACAAACAGATATCCTCCTAAGATAGCCAAATCTAAAAAAACCCACTCCAACTTCCAAAAATATTAAGCTTTGATATTTATGAGTCTTTTGGGTTGATTGAGAACATAGTTGTTGATCAATAATAAAAATAATCCTCTAAAATACAACTTGCCTAATAATGAGATAGATCTATCTATACATAGATCTATCTATTGATATTGGCCACTTTCCAGGCTACGAATATCAGCCTGCAGCTGTCTGCGTAGCTTTTCTGGCTATTAAAATAGGGGAACCCCCCCAAAAAAAAGACGTGGGATCCCACTATATTTTATAGCCAGAAAGGCTATGCAGACAGCTGCAGGCTGATATTCATAGCCTAGAGAGGGGCCAAGGTTATTGGGCCCCCGGCTACAAATACCAGCACCCAGCTGTCCCAGAAATGGCGCATCTGTAAGATGTGCCAATTCTGGCACTTAGCCTCTCTCTTTCCACTTCCTTGTAGCGGTGGGATATGGGGTAATAAGGTGTTAATGTCATCTTTGTATTGTAAGGTGACATTAAGCCAGGTTAATAATGGAGAGGCGTCAATAACACGCCTATCCATTACTAATCCTATAATAGTGAAAGAGTTAAAAAAAAAAAAAGACACAGCCAGAAAAAAGTATTTTAATATTCTTAATTTCACCATACTTACCATACTCGATCGCCTGCAAAAAAATAAAAATAAGCCAACCGTATGCTCCCTGTCTGACGCAGTCCAATTAATAACAAGTGTCCCACAACGATCTCCCCTATAGAACAGTGACATCGGGTGATGTCACCGCTCTATAGGGCCTCCAGTGACACACTGACAGGAGACAATGGCTCTTGCAGTGCATCACTGAAGAGGTTACTGTAGTTCAGGCTCTCACTTTATGGCAAAGCTCCGTGGGAATTTTCCCACACAGCAGTGCCACAAGTGAGAGTAGGAACTATTTCTCACAGTGGCGGAGAGATACAGTGTGGAAGGATACCTTCAGTCATTGTATCATCGGAGCCCCAGGAGAGCGGTCGCATCAGCTGATGTGGAAGCTCTCCAAGGGAGATCGTCGTGGGACACTCGTATTAATTGGATTTCTGCGGATCAGGGAGTATATTGTTTGTTTATTATTTTAATATATTTTACAGGTGAGCAATAGCTTTGGGGATCAAGGTGATGGTGAGTATGAACTCTGTTGTATGTACGGTATGTATGTACTGTATGTCTATATGTATGTTGGATGTTCTGTATGTTGTATGTTCTGTTGTATGTACTATATGTTGTATGTACTGTATGTATGTACTGTATGTTGTATGCTCTGTATTTTGTATGTTCTGTATGTTGTATGTACTGTATGTATGTACTGTATGTTGGATGTTCTGTATGTTGCATGTACTGTATGTTGTATGTTCTTTATGTTGTATGTTCTGTATGTACTGTTTGTTGTATGTTTTATGTATGTACTGTATGTTGTATGTACTGTATGTTGTATGCACACACATACAGCCACACACACAGCCTCGCACATACCCACGAACAGACACACAGCCCCGCAGACGACCGCACAGCCCCGTGATCCCCACACAGCCCAGTGATCCCCACACAGCCCTGCGATCCAGACACAGCCCCGTGATCCCCACACAGCCCAGCGATACCCATACAGTCCCGCGATCCCCTCAGAGCCCCGCGATCCCCGCACAGCCCCGCGATCCCTGCAGACTCCCGCACACAGACAAACACAGCCCCGCAGACACACTCAAACACCCGCACACAGACACGCAAATCTTCACCACAGGCACAGTCTCCGCCCACACTCCATTCCTCCTCCCACTCTGCAGCGTTTCTCGCACCCAACTCCGCAGCAAAACCGCAGATCTTTTTTAAACCTGCGGTTTTGCTGCAGATTGGCCTGACACAATGGAAGTCAATGGGTGCAGAAACGCTGCAGATCCGCAGAAAAGAAGTAACATGCTGCAAAAAATAAAACACTGCATTTTTGTGCATATTTTTCCGTAGCATGTGCACATCAAGTGTGCAGTTCCCATAGACTTACATTGGTTGCGCACTACATTGCGGATTTGATGCAATTTCACGCCAAAAAAAAACGTTGCGGATCCGCAATAAAATCCGCAACGTGTTCACACAGCCTTACTGTTCATCCGTACCTTCTTCGTTCTCTACCTATGGACTTTATTTGAAATCTCCTGCTTTGATTCATGGTTTTTGTAACGCTATATTTGGCTTTCCCACCATGCTCTGCTCTGTATTGACACAAAATCTTCATGTCTTTATAATATTATTATTATTATTTATTATTATAGGGCCATTTTTTTCCATGGCGCTTTACATGTAAGGAGGGGTGTACATAATAAAAACAAGTACAATAATCTTGAACAATACAAGTCACAACTGGAACAGGAGGAGAGAGGCCCCTGCCTGTGAGGGCTCACAATCTACAAGGGATGGTTGAGAATACAGTAGGCGAGGATAGAGCTGGTCGTGCAGTGGTTTGGTCGATCGGAGGTTACTGCAGGTTGTAGGCTTGTCGGAAGAGGTGGGTCTTCAGGTTCATTTTGAAGGTTTCGATGGTAGGCGAGAGCCTGATATGTTGTGGTAGAGAGTTCCAGAGTAGGGGGGATGCACGAGAGAAATCTTGTATGCGATTGTGTGAAGAGGAGATAAGAGGGGAGTAGAGAAGGAGATCTTGTGAGGATCGGAGGTTGCGTGTAGGTAAGTACCGGGAGACGAGGTCACAGATGTATGGAGGAGACAGGTTGTGGATGGCTTTGTATGTCATGGTTAGGCTTTTGTAATGGAGTCTCTGGGTAATGGGGAGCCAGTGAAGGGATTGACAGAGGGGAGAGGCCGGGAAATAGCAGGGGGACAGGTGGATTAGTCGGGCAGCAGAGTTTAGAATAGATTGGAGGGGTGCGAGAGTGTTAGAGGGGAGGCCACAGAGCAGGAGGTTACAGTAGTCGAGGCGGGAGATGATGAGGGCATGGACTAGGGTTTTTGCAGATTCTTGGTCTAGGAATGTACGGATTTGTGAAATATTTTTGAGTTGGAGGCGGCAGGAAGTGGAAAGGGTTTGGATATGTGGTTTGAAGGAGAGATCAGTGTCAAGGATTACCCCAAGACAGCGGGCTTGTGGGACTGGGGAGAGTGGGCAGCCGTTTACTGTAATGGATAGGTTCGTTGGGGAGGTTGTGCGAGATGGGGGAAAGACGATGAATTCTGTTTTGTCCATGTTAAGTTTTAGAAATCTAGCGGAGAAGAAGGATGAAATGGCGGATAGACATTGAGGGATTCTGGTTAGAAGGGTGGTGATATCTGGTCCAGAGATGTAGATCTGTGTGTCATCAGCATAGAGATGATACTGAAAGCCATGAGATTCTATGATCTGTCCCAGGCCAAAGGTGTAAATGGAGAAGAGCAGGGGCCCTAGAACTGAACCTTGCGGGACTCCGACAGATAGGGGGCGAGGTGAGGAGGTGGTGTGTGAGTGGGAGACGCTGAATGTCCGGTCAGTTAGGTATGACGAGATCCAGGATAGGGCCAAGTCTGTGATGCCAAGGGATGAGAGGGTCTGCAGCAACAGGGAATGGTCCACTGTGTCAAAGGCAGAGGACAGGTCCAGGAGGAGGAGGAAAGAATAGTGCCGCTTGCTCTTGGCGGTTAATAGGTCATTGGTGACCTTAGTTAGGGCAGTTTCAGTGGAGTGGTGTGACCGGAAGCCAGATTGAAAGCGGTCGAAGAGGGAGCAGGAAGATAGGTGGAAGGACAGTTCAAGATGGACGTGTTGTTCCAGTAGCTTGGAGGCATAGGGGAGAAGTGATATAGGGCGATAGCTAGATACAGAGGATGGGTCCAGAGTAGTGTTGAGCATTCCGATACCGCAAGTATCGGGTATCTGCCAATATTCGCGGTATCGGAATTCCGATACCGAGTTCCGATACTTTCAGTGTATCGGAAACCGGAATCGGAAATTCCCATCATGCAAACTCCCGTTTTTTTATAAATAAGCCAATGAGGAATGATTTGAAGTGTGGGCACATCCTGTTCTGCATGGTGGGCACGTAACTACTGGCATGGCGGTGATTGGCTGCTGAAATGATGTCACGCCGCCCTTTAAAAGTCGCCGCCGCCATTTTGTGCTCACTCTGCTGTGAATTCAGTCAGGGACAGGACGCTGTGTTCTGACTGAGGGCCAGTTTAGAGATTGCGATTTGCTTCATTGTGCTTAATCCAGGCTAAATCAGCAACCGCTGTGTGTTCACCTTGCTTTTGCCTTGCAGCGCTGTTCACAGCTGTCTGCAAGGTCTGTGTGTGAGTGCAGCTCACTCTGCTGTCTGTCCATAGCCACAGCCGGTTTTGGTCAGCTCAGGGTGCTTCACTGCCTCATACTGCTAAATCCTTTTTTTTTTTTTTTTTTTGGAATTAGTGCAGCCCGCTGCACATTTTTTCAAATATATCCTATATTAGTGGCTTTCCATCTGTATCCTGCTAGATTGTGGAAAATCACTATATAGGATTAGATAGAGGAGCTTTGTTTGGCCTTGCAGCGCCGTTCGCGGCTGTCTGCACGGTCTGTGTGAGTGCAGCTCACTCTGCAGTCTGTCCGCAGCCACAGCCGGTTGTGTTCAGCTTAGAGTGCGTCACTGCCTCATACTGCTAAATCCTTTTTTTTTTTGCAATTAGTGCAGCCAGCTACACCTTTTTTCAATAATATCCTATTAGTGTCTTTCCATACGTATCCCGCTAGATTGTGGAAAAACACTATATAGGATTAGATAGAGGAGCTTTTCTTGGCCTTGCAGCGCCATTCACGGCTGTCTGCACGGTCTGTGTGTGAGCACTGCACTGCACTCACTTTGTAGTGTCTGTTCTGCGAAACAAACCCAAAGTTCACCAAACACTCCACTTTACTGTTGTGTAGGCCACATAAGCTCATAATAAAGTCTAGTCCACACTCCATAAAATAAGTGTTTCTTATTCCTGTTAGCAGCTGTTCAGGAATAAGCACACTAAGCCGTTAGTACTTTTCTGCCTATCTTTATCGCTGTCTATCACGATGAAGAAGGCAGGGAGTAAGGCACGTGGGCGTGGAGCAGGGAGAGGACGTGGGGATTCTGCGCCAGCTGCGGGCACCGGTGACTCATCATCCCCCAGTTTCAGCAGGGAGCAGACCTTCATGCGCAGCTTTGTCGGAGCTCGCCGTACCCCGCTGCTGCGGGACGAACAAATTGAAGCCGTTGTCGGATGGATGGCAGCTAACGCATCGACTTCAATTAGTGCTACATCCTCTCAGGCACAGAGCACTGAAGAGCAACCATCTGTCTCTTCACCACCTGCCAAATTGCCCAGGCAGTCAGAGAGCCCAGGACAGGAGCCATCTCTACTTCTCTTCTCTGAATCTCTTGGCTTGGAAACAGGGGGCCAGCCAAGCAGCATTAGAGAATCAGAAGAAGAGGCTGTATGCAGTGATGCCCAACAGCTTTGTCTCTCTGAATCAGAAGAGGTGGGTGGGACAGTGCCTCCGGTTACAACTTCTCAGTACGCATCAGATGATGAGACTCAGGTGCCAGTTTCTGGTGCGTACTGTGCTGCTGAGACTACCCAGGAGAAGCAGTTGGTGGCAGAGGGTAGCGTAGATGATGAGGTCCTCGACCCATCATGGCGTGAGGAACAGGAAGGTGGTGGGAGCAGCTCTGAGGAAGAGATTCCCCGAACGGCTGGGAGATGGAGCCTCCACTTCGGCACCCATTAGGAGCATGCCTCTTCCAAAAGCCAAAGCGGGTGCTCCCAAGAGTTGCAGTGCCTGGTCCTTTTTTGACACAGTTGCAGATGACATTTGCTTTGTCAAATGCAAGCTATGTAGTCAGAAAATCAAACGAGGTAGAAATGTCAGCAACCTCAATACCTCAAACATGTGGAAACATGTGCAGACCAAGCACGCGGTGGAGTTACAAAAACACACTGAAGACCTAGGCCAACCTACAGCGGCACCTACCACCTCTTCAGCTCGTGTTGTTGCCACTTCCTCCAGCTCACACACTGCTGGTTCGGCTTCCTCAAAGGATTGCCATGGAAGAACCTCTGGCACTGTTGTCCAGATACCCAGTGTAATTCCACCCACAGCACCACGTTCCCAGCCATCAGTAGCACAGGTAAGGGAGAAAAGGCGGGCATTCTCGGCAAACAACCCACGAGCACAGGCTCTGAATGCAGGCATTGCCAAACTTCTGTCACTGGAAATGCTCTCATTCATGCTGGTGGAGACTGACAGCTTCCGTAACTTGATGGCATTGGCAGTCCCACAATACAATGTGCCCAGCCGCTTTTATTTCAGCAGGCAAGCCATCCCTGCCCTGCAAAAGCATGTGGAGGCAAACATCAAACATGCGCTACTAAACGCTGTTAGTAGCAAGGTCCACCTCACCACCGATGCGTGGACCAGTCACCATGGACAGGGACGATACCTTTCCCTCACTGCCCATTGGGTCAATGTTGTGGAGCCGGGTACAGACATGGCGAGTGGCGCTGTACGTGTACTGCCAACGCCAAGGATTGCAGGAATCCAGTCTGTGCACACTGACTCCGCCTCATACTCCAGTTCCTCAGAATCATCGCTGCAGGAGCCGTCACGGTCTACCTCCACCTTGACCCGTGAACGCTTACCTGTTACAACCGATATGAGCACAGCTGTGGCAAAACGTCAACAGGCCGTACTTAAATTAATTTCTTTGGGGAATCGAAGCCACACAGCGCAGGAGCTCTGGAATGCCATCAATTCTGAGAGCGACAAGTGGTTTGCGCCAGCGAATCTCCAGACAGGCATGGTAGTGTGTGACAATGGCCGAAATCTGGTGGCAGCTCTGTCCCTTGGCACCCTCACTCACATCCCATGTCTGGCACATGTGCTCAATTTGGTTGTGCAGAGTTTTCTGAGGGACTATCCGGATCTTGATGCACTGCTGCACAAGGTCTGCCTTGAGTTTGCTCACTTGCGTCGTTCCAGCATGGCCAGATCGCGCATTGCAAGTCTGCAGCGCCGATTCCGTCTTCCGGAACATCGCATCATATGTGACCTACCCACCAGGTGGATTTCAACGTTACATATGTTGGAGCGGTTGTGTGAGCAGCAGCAAGCAGTAATGGAGTATCAGCTGCATCAGGCGCAAAAAAGTCGCAGTGCGCGCCGTTCAGACTTCACAACCACTGAGTGGGCCACTATGAAGGACATCTGCCAGGTTTTACGGGCCTTTGATGAATCCACGCGGATGGCGAGTGCAGATGATGCACTAGTCAGCATGACTGTCCCCCTTATCTGCCTGCTTGAAAGAACCCTGCAAGCGCTAAGGGATGAGGTGGTGGAAGAGGTTGAGGATGAGGAGTCAGAAATGCCATCGGCTTCTGGACAGTCTGCGCGACGTGGTTCCTCACAAAGGAATAGGCAGGGGACCTTTTGTGAGGAGGATGAGGAGGAGTCAATGGAGGAGGAAGACATCTTTCCAGAGGAGAAAATCTCCAGTAGTCAGTATGTAAAGCGAGGGTGGGGTGATGCAGAGCAGGCAGACATCACGCCTCAAGCAGGGGGCAGCGTTTCTTGGCCAGTTGGCAGTCTGCAGCACATGGTTGAGTTCATGCTGCAGTGCCTGAGAAATGACCGCCGCATCGCCCACATTCTTACCACGGGTGATTATTGGGTGTACACCCTCCTCGACCCGTGCTACAGGGACAATTTGCAAACCCTCATACCACCGTTGCAGCGGGAGCGTAAAATGCGGCTGTACCAAGACACACTGGTGCAGTCCATCATCTTCTCCAGTCCAATCGAGAGAAGTGCTGCGCCTGCTAATGCTAGTGCTTTACAAAGCAGCTCTGTGCGTAGAGGCAGTGGAGGAATCTCTGCACAAAGAGGTAGCAGAAGCAGTGGCCCAGCACAAGCCAAGACCAGTCTGATCCAACAGTGGCAAAGTTTTGTGTGCCCGCCAAAAATGTCTACACCATCACTGATGGTGACGGATCCAGTCAGCAGGAGGCCGCGTTTCCGTCAGATGGTGACAGACTACATGTCTTGCACTCTCAGCGTACTCCCAGACGGCTCTTCCCCCTTCAAGTTTTGGGGCTCTAAGCTGGATACATGGCCAGAGCTTAGCCAGTATGCATTGGAGGTGCTGGCTTGCCCTGCTGCCAGTGTGTTATCGGAACGCGTCTTTAGTGCTGCAGGTGGTGTACTAACAGACCGTCGCATGCGACTATCATCCGATAACGTGGACCGGCTTACTTTTTTGAAAATGAACAAGGCCTGGATCTCACAGGAATTTGCCATTCCTCTTACCGATTAAATAATTGGTTGCCAACAGTATCCAGGTCTCCAGCTGTGTACATGTTTCTACCACCTGAACTTTATTCCCTGGGCTCCAACACCGCCAGTTGCTGCCCAGAAGTGCCGGCTGCACAGACAACACATGACCCAGTGTTATTGGGTTTCAGTAACGTCCGCTGATCCCCTGCTGTGTATCCGGCAACTTGTCCAGCGACCGCCACGCTGGTACTACAACAGCAATTAAAGGGAACCTGTCCCCCCCCCCCAGGCGTCTGTAACTGAAAGAGCCACCTTGTGTAGCACAAATGCTGCACAAGAAACAGGTGGCTCCTTTAGTTCTGCTTCTTGCACACGCTGCACTAAACACTTATAAAATATGTGTCCCCTCATACCGTGAAACCGTCCCGTAGGTGGGACTTTCCTTTGCTATGAGACGTAGCACAGCCGGCATTCATACCCCCACGGTGCCGAGCGCCGCCTCCTCAGCGTTGTTTGCATCTGTCCCGGAGCCTGCGCTGTTATGTTTAACCTTGGGCATGCACAGTTAGCGCAGCCCATCTTCTGACATCATTTGATGTCATGCTGACTGTGCCTGTGCAGGCGCGCTGTCAGAGGTCACACCCCACAGTGTCTTCTGATTTTGTCACACTGTGGGGCTGGGATTCCTGGGCATGCACAGTGCATATCTTCGCCTCCCCTCTTCTCCTTCCGCCTTCTACAGACAGTGTGGCGTCAGTTGATCCCAATTCACATGCCATGACGCCGCACACTCTGAAGAAGGTGGATGGAGAGTAGTGAGAGGCGAAGATATGCACTGCGCATGCCCAGGAATCCCAGCCCTGCAGTGGGACTAAAACCACTGCGGAATCCGCAGAAAGAAGTGACATGCTGCGGAATGTAAACCGCTGCGTTTCCGCGCAGTTTTTTCAGCAGCATGTGCACAGCGTTTTTTGTTTCCCATAGGTTTACATTGAACTATAAACTCAAGGGAAACTGCTGCGGACCCGCAGCTGCAGATACGCTGCGAATCCGCAGCGTTTTCCGCAGCGAATCCGCAGCGTGTGCACATAGCCTTAGAATTAGGCTATGTGCACACGGTGCGGATTTGGCTGCGGAGCCGCAGCGGATTGGCTGCTGCGGGTTCGTAGCAGTTTTCCAACAGGTTTACAGTTCCATGTAAACCTATGGAAAACCAAATCCGCTGTGCCCATGGTGCGGAAAATACCGCGCGGAAACGCTGCGTTGTATTTTCCGCGGCATGTCAATTCTTTGTGCTGATTCCGCAGCGTTTTACACCTGTTCCTCAATAGGAATCCGCACGTGAAATCCGCACAAAAAACACTGGAAATCCGTGGTAAATCCGCAGGTAAAACGCAATGCCTTTTACCTGCGGATTTTCCAAAAATGGTGCGGAAAAATCTCACACGAATCCGCAACGTGGGCACATAGCCTTAGGGTTAGGGTTGGAATTAGGGCTAGGGTTGGAAACCGGGTTAAGATTAGGCTTGTGGTTAGGGTTATGGTTATGGGTGTGTTGGGGTTAGGGTTGTGGTTAGGGTTGGGATTAGGGTTAGGATTAGGGGTGTGTTGGGGTTAGGGTTGTGGTTAGGGTTGGGATTAGGGTTAGGGGTGTGTTGGGGTTAGTGTTGGAGTTAGAATTGAGAGGTTTCCACTGTTTAGGCACATCAGGGGTCTCCAAACGCAACATGGCGCCACCATTGATTCCAGCCAATCTTGCGTTCAAAAAGTCAAATGGTGCTCCCTCCCTTCCGAGCCCCAACGTGCGCCCAAACAGTGGTTTACCCCCACATATGGAGTACCAGCATACTCGGGATAAACTGGGCAACAACTATTGGGTTCCAATTTCATCTGTTACCCTTGTGAAAATAAAAAAATTGCTTGCTAAAACATCATTTTTGAGGAAATAAAAATGATTTTTTATTTTCATGGCTCTGCGTTGTAAACTTCTGTGAAGCACTTGGGGGTTCAAAGTGCTCACCACATATCTAGATAAGTTCCTTTCGGGGTCTAGTTTCCAAAATAGGGTCACTTGAGAGGGGATTCTACTGTTTAGGCACATCAGGGGCTCTGCAAATGCAACGTGATGCCCGCAGACCATTCCATCAAAGTCTGCATTTCAAAATGTCACTACTTCACTTCCGAGCCCCGGCATGTGCACAAACAGTGGTTTACCCCCACATATGGGGTATCAGCATACTTAGGTGATACTGGACAACAACTTTTGGGGTCAAATTTCTCCTGTTACCCTTGGGAAAATAAAAAATTCTGGGCTAAATATTTTTGAGGAAAGAAAACGTATTTATTATTTTCACTGCTCTGCGTTACAAACTTCTGTGAAGCACTTGGGGGTTCAAAGTGCTCACCACACATCTAGATAAGTTTCTTCGGGGGTCTAGTTTCTAATATGGGGTTACTTGTGGGGAGTTTCTACTGTTTAGGCACATCAGGGGCTCTGCAAACGCAACGTGACGCCCGCACAGCATTCCATCAAAGTCTGCATTTCAAAACGTCACTACTTCCATTCCGAACCCCGACGTGTGCCCAAACAGTGGTTTACCCCCACATATGGGGTATCAGCGTACTAAGGAGAAACTGGACAATAACTTTTGGGGTCAAATTTCTCCAGTTACCCTTGGGAAAATAAAAAACTCCGGGCTAAAAAATCATTTTTGAGAAAAGAAAAATTATTTTTTATTTTCATGGCTCTGCGTTATAAACTTCTGTGAAGCACTTTGGGGTTCAAAGTGCTCACCACACATCTAGATTAGTTCCTTGGGAGGTCTAGTTTCCAAAATGGGGTCACTTGTGGGGGAGCTCCAATGTTTAGGCACACAAGGGCTCTCCAAACGCGACATGGTGTCCACTAATGATTGGAGCTAATTTTTCATTCAAAAAGCCAAATGGCGTGAATGCCTTCCCTTCCGAGCCCTGCCGTGTGCCCAAACAGTGGTTTACCCCCACATATGGGGTATCAGCGTACTCAGAACAAACTGGACAATAACTTTTGGGGTCAAATTTCTCCTGTTACCCTTGGGAAAATTAAAAATTCCAGGCTAAAATATCATTTTTGAGGAAAGAAAATTTTTTTTTTTTTCACGGCTCTGCGTTACAAACTTCTGTGAAGCACCTGCGGGTTTAAAGTGCTCACTATGCATCTAGATAAGTTCCTTGGGGGGGGGGGGTCTAGTTTCCAAAATGGGGTCACTTGTGGGGGAGCTCCAATGTTTAGGCACACGGGATCTCTCCAAACGCGACATGGTGTCCGCTAATGATTGGAGCTAATTTTCCATTCAAAAAGTCAAATGGCGCGCCTTTCCTTCCGAGCCTTGCCGCGCGCCCAAACAGTGGTTTACCCCCACACATGAGGTATCGGTGTACTCAGGAGAAATTGCACAACAAATTTTAGGATCCATTTTATCCTGTTGCCCATGTGAAAATGAAAATATTGAGGCTAAAAGAAATTTGTGAAAAAAAGCACTTTTTCATTTTTACGGATCAATTTCTGAAGCACCTGAGGGTTTAAAGTGCTCACTATGCATCTAGATAAGTTCCTTGGGGGGTCTAGTTTCCAAAATGGGGTCATTTGTGGGGGAGCTCCAATGTTTAGGCGCACAGGGGCTCTCCAAACGCATCATGGTGTCCGCTAACGATGGAGATCATTTTTCATTCAAAAAGTCAAATGGCGCTCCTTCCCTTCCGAGCCTTACCATGTGCCCAAACAGTGGTTTACCCCCACATGTGAGGTATCAGTGTACTCAGGAGAAATTGCCCAACAAATTTTAGGATCAATTTTATCCTGTTGCCCATGTGAAAATGAAGAAATTGAGGCTAAAAAATTTTTTGGGTGAAAAAAAAAAAAGTACGTTTTCATTTTTACGGATCAATTTGTGAAGCATCTGGGGGTTTAAAGTGCTCACTATGCATCTAGATAAGTTCCTTGGGGAGTCTAGTTTCCAAAATGTGGTCACTTGTGGGAGAGCTCCAATGTTTAGGCACACAGGGGCTCTCCAAACGTGACATGGTGTCCGCTAAAGATTGGAGCCAATTTTTCATTGAAAAAGTCAAATGGCGCTCCTTCCCTTCCGAGCCCTGCCGTGCGCCCAAACAGTGGTTTACCCCCACATATGAGGTACCAGCGTACTCAGGACAAATTGTACAACAACTTTCGTGGTCCAGTTTTTCCTTTTACCCTTGGGAAAATAAAAACATTGTTGCTAAAAGATCATTTTTGTGACTAAAAAGTTAAATGTTAATTTTTTCCTTCCATGTTGCTTCTACTGCTGTGAAACACCTGAAGGGTTAACAAACTTCTTAAAGGTGGTTTTGAGCACCTTGAGGGGTGTAGTTTTTAGAATGGTGTCACTTTTGGGTATTTTCAGCCATATAGAACCCTCAAACTGACTTCAAATGTGAGGTGGTCCCTAAAAAAAATGGTTTTGTAAATTTTGTTGTGAAAATGAGAAATCACTCGTCAAATTTTAACCCTTATAACTTCCTAGCAAAAAAAAATTTTGTATCCAAAATTGTGCTGATGTAAAGTAGACATGTGGGAAATGTTATTTATTAACTATTTTGTGTCACATAACTCTCTGATTTAACAGAATAAAAATTCAAAATGTGAAAATTGCGAAATTTTGGCCGAATTTCCGTTTTTTTTCACAAATAAACGCAGAAATTATCGACCTAAATTTACCACTAACATGAAGCCCAATATGTCACGAAAAAACAATCTCTGAATCGCTAGGATCCGTTGAAGCGTTCCTGAGTTATTACCTCATAAAGGGACACTGGTCAGAATTGCAAAAAATGGCCAGGTCATTAAGGTCAAAATAGGCTGGGTCATGAAGGGGTTAACTATTTTGTATGATATGGCTCTCTAATTTAAGGGCATAAAAACTAAAAGTTTAAAAATTGCAAAATTTTCAAATTTTTTGCCAAATTTCCATTTGTTTCACAAATAAAGTCAAATCGAAGACATTTTATCACTATCATAAAGTACAATATGTTGCGAGAAAACAATCTCAGAATCACCAGGATCCGTTGAAGCGTTACAGAATTATGACCTCATAAAGTGACAGTGGTTGAAAAAAATGGCTTGGTCAGGAAGTTGAAAACAGACTTCGGGGTGAAGGGGTTAAAGTTGTCGCTCATAAAAGTGAAGTTTGGCCAGAAAGACTGGACCTGGTCTTGTAGGGACCATATGATCAAATTCAGCAGCACAGAAGGGAGAGAAGGGAGATTCATCCGATAAGATCTCAGGGTTCTAGGAAGCCAACAGCATCATTACCCTCCGCTTTCTCTTACAGGCCCATCATAATATTTTTCTCCAAGTGATTTTCTACCTTGTCAGCACATTCTACGTACGCTGTCATTTGGCTTTATAGTTCACAGATCTGGGCAGGTAACTGCATCTCCTAAACCCAGGAGGTAGGTGGATCTACCAGGTTGTAAGATCTATAGAAAAGGGCTTTCAATTACCAAAGTCATTAGAACAGTTTTGGGTGGAGGAGAATGTTGTGGTCTAAAGGCAAAATGGTGATCATGGTAATACGGCCGGACTACACCACCGATAAAGCAGCCACAGCCGGTGATGAGAAGAATCTGTGACTTCTCTGCATTTAGTGGTCACTACTCACCTGGGTAGTCATATGTGGGAATCTCCTCTTTACACCGCTCATCCCCCTTCACATATGTCTCTGTAGTATTAATATGGGTCAGATCTTCACCCTGAAACAAATATTATAAAAGTCACCGACAGATGGAGAAGTCCCATCTATGATCAGCTCTAATCCTGCCATCTCCACCGCTCTCATTACACAAGTATAAAACATATAATACTAGTGGATAAAACAAGACTGAGCACAAGACCTTTACCGGCATCTACACATCATAGGGGAGATCTCCTGACACCTTCTCTCCATCTACCTGATGGTCCTGAGGAGCATTGGGATCTTCTTGGTTACAGTCCTGTGGAAGAAGAGGACGGGGACATCTCTCTGGTGTTGTCCTCTTACTGGATAGATCTGGAGGAAACACATACAGGGAGTGAATTCATTCTTTACATACAGATAATTATAGGCCGTGTGTATTTAGTCCTGTCTATTACCTGGAGATGTGAGGGGCTGGGGAACCTCCATTATGACGTTCTTGTACAGATCTCTGTGTCCTTCTAAATACTCCCACTCCTCCATGGAGAAATAGACAGCGACATCCTGACACCTTATAGGAACCTGACACATACAATGATACCGTCATCCCCCGATCCCTTCATAGTGTTACTGTATAATGTCCCAGCATTCCCAGCAGTGTCACCTCTCCAGTCAGCAGCTCAATCATCTTGTAGATGAGTTCTAGGATCTTCTGGTCATTGATGTCCTCATGGATCAGGGGGTGAGGTGGAGGCCCCGTGATTGGGCTCAGGGGTCTTCCCCATCCCTCAGACACAGGGTCCTGACAGCGATCACTAGAGGTCTTCTTCACCACTGTGTAATCCTGGTAATGGAGAGACACATTAATAAATCTCACTACAGACATTTCCAGAGTCCTCACCTCTCCAGTTCTGTCCATCTGTTATTCCCATAGATAAGAATGATGTAATGTGACGTCATCAGAATCTCTCACCTCTCCAGTAAGCCGGAAGAGGATCTCTAGGGTGAGGTGTAATATCCTCTCCGCCATCTTGTCTCTGTCCATATCCATCTGTGATGGGTAAATCAGGACAATTCTCTTTTGTAGAAGATCTTCACTGAGAGGATCGGATATTGTAGAGACCTGAATGAGAAGATGAGCCGATGTAACATCATAAGAATCCTGTGTAATAATACAATTACTGGAGATAATAAGGGAAACATATGAGGAGATTTATTATTTTACAGTATTTAGTTTCCTTCTTTACATCTACTAATGAAACCTATATATTTAGGCCACAGACTACAAGCAGTTTCCTCCTCGGAGTCGGCAGCTGAATACGTTTCTCATAGACTCCTCTATCTATATAATTGTCTAAGGGGCACTTCCGTCTGTCTGTCGCGGATATTCATTGGTTGCGGCCAGCCAGTGGGCGGAGACAAAAGGGCAGGGGAGGCCAGGAAGTATGCAAAGCGAGTCCCCGCCCACTCCGTACAGGCCTGGCCAGAAGCGCTGCAAAGGGGGCGGAGTCGCCGTGAGGAAGTCGGAGCCGGCCGGGACCATGGGCGCTGTTGGGCCTAACGCCGCCAAAAGCCGGGGACTAAATTTGCGGCCGCGGTGAGTGATGATGGCCGCGGTCAGTGATGACGGCTGCGACAGCAGGAAACATTGCATCACATGCGGCGGTGACAGCTGCGGTCGGAAGGTGAGTATATACTCCGTGGCCTGTGCTATATACTCCGTGGGCTGGGCAATATACTACGTCGCTGTGCAATATACTACGTGGCTGTGCAATATACTACGTGGCTGTGCTATATACTACGTGGCCTGTGCTATATACTACGTGGCCTGTGCTATATACTACGTGGCCTGTGCTATATACTACGTGGCCGGGGAATATACTACAAGGACATGCATATTCTAGAATACCCAATACGTTAGAATCGGGCCACCATCTAGTCTTCCATAACGCTAATTCTCGTCTCATTTACCGACCCTGGAATCGGCATTAGCAATACTGCAGGAGATATTCATTACACGCGACATGAGAAATAACTACTTCATGATGAGGACGACATCTTCATCTTCTACTACAGCTCTAGAGACATATGTGGCCAGAGTCGGTCACTGACTCCATCACCACCGGCCGTCTATATGAAGGTTTCCCGTCTTCCCCGCACTGTAATCTTCTATCACGTTAGATCTCAGCTCTGATTCACACACAGAAGTTTGAGAGTCCCAACAGCTCTTCTCTTAATATGATGCCCCCACAATTCCTGATATTTGAAAAAAAAACACACACTACTCAGCCAACCCGGTTCCTGAGGAGCGCTGCTCTGGTCTGTGCGGTGTGAGTACTGAGGCTCCGTACTACAGGTGTGATGTAGTGACGTCATTGTGTCTGCAGTGCACGGAGTCTCAGACTCAGAAGTGAAGGCTGAATGGTGGATCAGGAGCTTTCGACTCCCTGATTCACTAATCTATTCAGCGGTATCACCGTCATGGGAATGTGGATATCACTGAAATTGTGATGATGGGAAGGAGAGGGTGACCAATACCACACCCCACCGACTCCTGTCAATTTATAGGTATCATAGCAACCGAGTGGGCTACCTTTATGGATGATACACTCCTGCCTATCCAACTATCGTATGGTAAATATCTCATACATCCTGGGTTCATTAGTATCTGCACCA
The DNA here is from genome assembly GCF_051348905.1 of Ranitomeya variabilis. Taxonomy (NCBI): domain Eukaryota; kingdom Metazoa; phylum Chordata; class Amphibia; order Anura; family Dendrobatidae; genus Ranitomeya; species Ranitomeya variabilis. Next base: position 765,828,704 of record NC_135235.1, on the reverse strand, counting down.
AGAATGAGGCTAAGTGAGTATTTATTAATTGTCGGTGGTCGGAGGTAGTCAGTGAGGTGGATGGTACCATATTGTGCATGTAGGGGGCAGTACTGTGGGAACATTAGAAAGTGGGGGGATGCCAGTCCTGTGGAAACATTCTGTGTCTGTGGGAAGTGTTATGAACTGGTGGTTTAGGAGCGACATGCGACTAGCTCTGAGCAGGTGGTAACTATACTGACCGCAGTTCCTGAGCTTAACACAACACTAGAAATAGCCGTGGAATGTTCCTGTCACTCCCTAGACACCTCGTCACAGCCGGAGAACTAACTACCCCTAAAGGTAGAAACAGGAAAGCTATCTTGCCTCAAAGAAAATCCCCAAAGGATAGGCAGCCCCCCACAAATATTGACTGTGAGTGGAGAGGGAAATGACATACGTAGAATGAAACAAGATGTAGCAAAGGAGGCCACTTCTAGCTAGATAGATAGTACAGGACAGAATACTGTGCGGTCAGTAATAAAAACTAGAAAAAGTCCACCGCAGAGAATGCAAAAATCTCCACACCTGACTAAAGGTGTGGAGGGCAAATCTGCTGCCAAGAGCTTCCAGCTTAGCTGAATAGATCCATACTGATAAGCTGGACTAGAAAGAAAAACATAGAATGTGCTGAACAATTAAGTCCACAACAAGTGGACAGCAAAAGAACAAAGCAAGGACTTATCTTTGCTGAACTGGTCAGAATATCAGGGAAATCCAAAAGAGATGTGACTCCAAGCAGGAACCATTGACAACTGGCACTGACTGAGGGATAAGGCCAGACTAAAATAGCCGAGCCAGAAAGACAATCAGTGGAAGCAGCTGCAGATTCTAAATCCAAGGAGCATCCATTCCACTTAAAACCACCGGAGGGAGCCCAAGAGCGGAATTCACAACAGGGAAGCCACTATTGTGGGAACAAAATACTGTGTGTGGTGGGATGATGGTACTGTGAGAACATTATACGGAGGGTGGGGGTATGGCGGTGCTATGAGAACATTATACTGTGTGTGGTGGGATGGAGGTACTGTAGGAACATTACATTGCATGCAGAATTCTTAGGCAAGTTGTATTTTGATCACATGATACTTTTTATACATGTCGTCCTACCCCAAGCTGTTCAGGCTGAGAGCCAACTACCAATTAAGTAAATCAGGTGATGTGCATCTCTGTAATGAGGAGGGGTGTTGTCTAATGACACCAAAATCCTATATAAGGTGTGCTTAATTATTAGGCAACTTCCTTTCCTTTGGCAAAATGAGTGAGAAGAGGATTTGACGGGCTCTGAAAAGTCCAAAATTGTGAGATGTCTTGCTGAGGGATGCGGCAGTCTTGAAATCGCCAAACTTTTGAAGCTTGATCACCGAACAATCAAGCGTTTCATGGCAAATGGCCAACAGGGTCACAAGAAGCGTGTTGGGCAAAAAAGGCGCAAAAAATATAGTTCTTACCGATAACGGTATTTCTCTGAGCCCATGACGGCACCACGGAGAGAGGGGATCCGCCCACCAAGGACAGGAAACCTACGGATAAAAAGGCGGTACCACTCTCCTGCATCAGTTGTTTTACATAGAGAATGATGGGAGACTACTAAAACATTTGTTAGCTTTAACTGTTTAGCATAACGAGATACCGCGTGACTTTAAAAACTATGAATAAACTATGGCACTATTTAATGTGAGCATCCACAAGTGAAGGGAGGGAATGTACGGGTGCCGTCATGGGCTCAGAGAAATACCTTTATCGGTAAGAACTATATTTTTCTCTGATCGCCCATGACGGCACCACGGAGAGAGTTGCATAGATAGTACATTCAGGGAGGGACCACCGCTTCCAGAACCCTTTTACCGAAGGTAAGGTCCGAAGAGGAGATTAGGTCCAATCTATAGTGCCTATAGAATGTAGATGGTGAGGACCAGGTAGCAGCTCTACATATCTGGTCTATGGGAACTCCGGCCTTCTCCGCCCAGGAAGATGCCACTGCCCTTGTCGAGTGAGCCTTAACCTCCCCGGGAACGGACATCCCACTTGCCGAGTATGAAAGACTGATGGCATCCGTAATCCATCTTGCTATGGTGGCTTTCGATGCTTTTTTCCCCTTCCGGGGACCCTGGAAACACACAGAGAGGCATCCTCCCTACTCTCTTTAGTGAGTTCTAGGTAGCGTAAGAGACATCTTCTTACATCTAGTGTATGTAATGTTTGTTCCTTCTTGTTTACAGGGTTAGGACAGAAGGAGGGGAGAGAAATCTCTTGAGACCTGTGAAACTTTGAAGCCACTTTCGGGAGATATGCTGGGTCTGTTTTTAAAATGACCCTATCCTCTAGAAATTGTGTGTAAGGAGGGTTAGCCGAAAGAGCCTGTAAGTCGCTGACCCTACGGGCAGAAGTGAGGGTGACTAACAGAGCGGTTTTGAGAGATAGGTTTTTTATTGAAGCTTCGTGTAATGGTTCGAATGGTGGGCTAGTCAAGGCTTTAAGGACCAAGTTTAAGTCCCATTGAGGAACAACTTTTACCGGAAGAGGCCTTGATCTTCCTGCTGCTCTGATGAATCTAGCGACCCACCTATTTGAAGCTAAATCAAAATTGAATAGGGCTCCCAATGCTGCCACGTGAACTTTCAGGGTACTAGTGGCCAGCCCCATCTCCAACCCATTTTGTAGGAACTCTAAAATGGAATTAAGGGGAATTTCTTTCCCTATTTTTGCACCTGATGAAGACAGAAACTTTTTCCATATCTTGCCATATTGTTTCGTTGTAACTGGCTTCCTACTTTGTAACAAGGTTGAGATTAACCCTGGGGAGAACCCCCTGTCTTCTAGCAGCTTCCTTTCAAGAGCCAAGCTGTCAAGTGCAAGTTCTTGACCTGCGGATGACAGACTGGGCCCTGTGACAATAGATCCTGAAGGTCTGGTAATACCCAGGGGTCGGATATTGACATCTTCCTCATCCATGAGAACCAAGGTCTCTTCGGCCAGAACGGGGCAATTAAGATGACCAGCGCCCCGTCCTCCCGAATCTTCCTCAGCACTGCTGGAATCAGAATGAGAGGAGGAAAGGCATAGACCAGATGATGACCCCAAGACATCAGGAAAGCGTCCACAACTACTGGGTTCCCCAGAGGTGATAGGGAGCAAAAGGAGGCTACTTTTTTGTTTAGATGGCTCGCAAAGAGATCTATTTTGGGAACCCCCCATTTTTCTGTGATCTGGGTAAATATTGCCTGATTCAGTTCCCATTCTCCCTGTTTTAGGCTGGACCGACTGAGGAAGTCCGCTTTGTAATTGTCTACCCCTTTTATGTGTAGGCTTGTTAGGGATAGGAGGTTGCTCTCGGCTATTTGTAGGATTGAGTTGGTCACTTCCATTAGATTTTTGGAACGGGTGCCCCCCTGGTGATTTAGGTAAGATACTACCACCCGGTTGTCCGACATCACTCTTACGTGATGAGAGTGAAGGACTTCCAAGAATTCCTGAAGGGCAAATTTGACCGTAAGAAGTTCCTTCATGTTGGAGGATTTGTCTGCTAGGGACGGAGACCAGGTGCCCTGGGCTACCAGATCGCCCAGATGAGCCCCCCACCCTGAGGGGCTTGCGTCCGTAGTTAGGACTTTTGAGATCTGAATTACCCACGGGACTCCCTGGGAAAGATTTTCCTGCGACTTCCACCATGTCAGAGAGTGACTGGTACGAGGAGATAGTTAACCGCCCGTCTAAATGCCCTCCTAGATGGGTTTGTTCTGACAATATCTGCCATTGGAGGTCTCTCGAATGTAATTGGGCCCACTGGACTGCGGGGATGCAAGAGGTCATGGAGCCTAGGAGGGACATACCCTGACGGAGTGTTATGGAGGGGAGAGATTGAACCCTTGATACCAAACTTTTTAGTTTCTGTATTTTGTTCTCCGGGAGCCGACATTCCATTTTTATGGAGTCTAGAGTGAGATCTAGGTACTCCTGAACCTGAGAAGGCATTAGTCTGGATTTTTCTATGTTTATTAGCCAGCCCAGTTCTTTTAGGGAATGAATCACTATTGCCAGTTGATTCTCGCAATGCTGCGGGGAGGAGCCTATTACCAAGAAATCGTCCAGATATGGTACAATCAAGGTATTTTCTTCCCTGAGGTGAGCCACTACCTCCGCGATCAGTTTTGTGAAAATCCTCGGGGCTATGGCTAGACCAAACGGCAGAGCTGCGAACTGGAAGTGACTTAGGACTCCTCTGATGTGAACCGCCATCCTGAGGAATCTTTGGTGATCTTTGTGTATTGGGACGTGATAATATGCGTCCTTTAGGTCTAGGACCACCATGAAGCATTGAGGAAACAGCATTTTGATAGACGACTTTATCGTTTCCATTTTGAATGCCTGAACCTCTAGGTAATTGTTTAGGTTTTTCAGATTTATAATGGTTCTGAAAGAACCGTCTGGTTTTCTTCTCAGAAATAGAGGGGAATAGTATCCTTGTCCTCTTTCTTGAGGGGGAACCTCCAGGAGTACTCTCTTTTCTACTAACCCGATGACCTCTCTTTCTAGTGCCAGCTGCTCTTCTGCCGAAGATCTTATAGATGTCATCGTAAAAGAGGGACGAGGGTATCTTTTGAATGTTAACCTCAGTCCTGATTCTATGATGTTCAGTATCCATTGACTGGAGGTAATCCTTTCCCAGGCTGGGAGAAAGAGAGATAGTCTCCCTCCCACCTGGGGCGAACCTTCATTGTGGAGGTTTCTTGCTATCATTGGGGTTTTTATTAAAGATAAACCCCTTGTTTTTGTTCCTCTTATCCTCCCATCTCCCTTGGCCTCTCCCCGGGTTTTTGCGGAAAAACCTCTTGTTCCGAAAGGGCTTCCGGTAAGAGGGGAGGCCCAGAGGAGGAAAGGACTTTTTCTTGTCCCCAGCTTTTTCTAAAATGTCATCTAAAGTGGAACCAAACAAGAATTCTCCTTCACAGGGGATGGTACACAGTTTTGTTTTCGTTTGGAGGTCGCCTGGCCAATTTTTAAGCCAGAGGGCGCGCCTGGCCGCGTTAGCAAGTGCTGCTGACCTAGCGGCTAATCTGATTGAGTCGGCCGAGGCATCAGCCAGGAAAGCCGCAGCTCCCCTCATTACTGGTAAGGTATTCAGTATCGAGTCTCGGGAAGTCTTCCCTTTTAATTGACCCTCTAGCTGATTTAGCCAAATCATTAGGGAGCGAGATGTACATGCCGCTGCTACTGCAGGTTTTAGGCCCCCTCCTGCTGCCTCCCAAGAGCCTTTGAGGAAGGCGTCCGCCTTCTTGTCCATAGGGTCTTTTAGTACCCCCATGTCTTCAAACGGGAGTGCGAATTTTTTTGATGCTTTAGCTATTGCTACATCTAATTTGGGGGCTTTCTCCCAAAAGGAGCAGGATTCATCCTCGAAAGGGTATTTCCTTTTAGGAGTTAAAAGAGACTTTTTCATGGGCTTTTTCCATTCTTTTTTAATTAAAGCTGCAATTGCATCATTAAGTGGAAAAGCTCTCCTCTTTTTTTGTTCTAGGCCCCCCGAACATGATGTCTTGTACCGATTTTTTGGGGTGGGAGTCTACTAACCCCATAGTACTTCTCACCGCCTTTATGAGGCCATCGGTGTCCTCTAGTGGGAAACAGTTGTGCCCCCCCGAGGAAGAAGTGGATGATGCAGATGAGGAGGAGGAGGAGTCGGAGGATACTGAACTCGCACTGTCGCTGTCAGATTTTGAGACCGGAGACGGAGACCTATCCCTGGTCTTTCTCCGTTTTTTCCCCCTTTTTAGGGATCTAAGGGTGTCTTCCACTTGCTCCTTAATCAGGTTTTTTAGGTCGGTTGCAAACCCCGGCAGACTTTCAGATACTGTCTGCTGTATGCAAGTGTTACATAGCGTCTTCTCCCAGGCAGGTGGAAGATCCTCTCTACAGATGGCACAAATTTTATGCTTTGTTTTGCCTACGCTCTTCCTCCCCTAAAAGAGACAAATAATAACCTTACTGTCTCTGACTTTCACGAAGATCAACTTACCACCTCCAGGACCCATAAATACCGGTTGGGGATTCTCCGCCTCTGGCTTTTTCCCCGACGCCGTACTGGACCCCTTACTGTGTTGGGACCTTTGGCGTTCTTTGCTGGTGTCCTGGCGTTCTTTCTGCTGTCGCCTTTTTTGCTGCTGCTGCTGCTGTGGCGATGCTATAGGTGGAGGTGATTCTGGCAAGGGAGATGCCGGGTCGCTCATACTGCTGCTGGTCTGCGGTCACTGCTTTGATAGCACTCTGGTGCAGTCGCAAGTAGCTTTTGAGGCGCCTGCCGATATATTGCAGAGCCGCTGGGAGGAAGTAACTTTCCCCATTTAAAGCCTTCGCGCCGCTTTGCTGCGCTTTTTTTTTTTTTTTTCTTCGCGCCTGCGCAGTAGCGCCCAGCCAATGGCGAGGAGCGCCGAACGCCGGCGCCTGTGCAGTCGAGCTTCAGCGGCGCCTGCGCAGAAGCGTGTATGCGCACGAGCGACACCCCGCCGGCGCCTCGCGAGACCAGCTCAATCCCGGGCATGCGCCGAACTTGCAAGATGGCGCCGGGAGTGCAGATATAGCGCTGCTGACCGGCGCCCCCGGTCCTATGCAGTCCCTACCGCGCGGCTCTGCACGCCCGATGGCGGTGCAGTGTGCAGACTGACGCTTGTTTTGGGGAGGGCCGCGCCGCACCTCCCGCAACCACAGAGGGACCCCCCTGGATGTTGCCTGCTGCATCTTACCTGGGGAGGTGACCACGAACTCCTTGTCACCTCCCCCGCACACGCTAGAGGCCCACTAGCCCCCCGCGGTGGCGCTTCGGGTCACCACCTCAGCCGAGGCAGAGGGACCCCAGCTGCCTGAACCGGACTGGATGGCCCCGGAATTCCCACGTCGATCTGGTAAGTCCGTAGGTCTCCCATCAAGGACAGGAAACCAACTGATGCAGGAGAGTGGTACCGCCTTTTTATCCGTAGGTTTCCTGTCCTTGGTGGGCGGATCCCCTCTCTCCGTGGTGCCGTCATGGGCGATCAGAGAAATAACTGCCCATGAATTGAGGAAAATCAAGCGTCAAGATGCCATTTGCCACGAGTTTTGCCATATTTCAGAGCTGCAACATTACTGGAGTAACAAAAAGCACAAGGTGTGCGCCACTCAGGGACATGGCCAAGGTAAGGAAGGCTGAAAAACGACCACCTTTGTACAAGAAACGTAAGATAAAACGTCAAGACTGGGCCAAGAAATATCTAAAGACTGACTTTTCAAAGGTTTTATGGACTGATGAAATGAGAGTGACTCTTGATGGGCCAGATGGACGGGCCAGAGGCTGGATCAGTAAAGGGCAGAGAGCTCCACTCCGACTCAGACACCAGCAAGGTGGAGGTAGGGTACTGGTATGGGCTGGGATCATCAAAGATGAACTTGTGGGACCTTTTCGAGTTGAGGATGGAGTGAAGCTCAACTCCCAGACCTACTGCCAGTTTCTGGAAGACAACTTCTTCAACCAGTGGTACAGGAAGAAGTCGGTATCGTTCAAGAGAAATATGATTTTCATGCAGGACAATGCTCCATCACATGCCTCCAACTACTCCACAGAGTGGCTGGCCAGTAAAGGTCTCAAAGAAGAAAAAATAATGACATGGCCCCCTTGTTCACCTGATCTGAACCCCATAGAGATCCTGTGGTCCCTCATAAAATGTGAGATCTACAGGGAGGAAAACAGTCCACCTCTCGGAACAGTGTCTGGAGGCTGTGGTGGCTGCTGCTCGCAATGTTGGTCGTAAACAGATCAAGCAACTGACAGAATCTATGGATGGAGGCTGCTGAGTGTCATCATAAAGAAAGGGGCTATATTGGGCGCTCATTTTTTTGGGATTTTGTTTTTGCATGTCAGAAATGTTTATTTCTAAATTTTGTGCAGTTATATTGGTTTACCTGGTGAAAATAAACAAGTGAGATGGGAATATATTTGGTTTTTATTAAGTTGCGTAATAATTCTGCACGGTAATAGTTACCTGCACAAACAGATATCCTCCTAAGATAGCCAAATCTAAAAAACCCCACTCCAACTTCCAAAAATATTAAGCTTTGATATTTATGAGTCTTTTGGGTTGATTGAGAACATAGTTGTTGATCAATAATAAAAATAATCCTCTAAAATACAAATTGCCTAATAATTCTGCACACAGTGAATACTGTGTGTGGGGGTATGGCGGTACTATGAGAAGATTATACTGTGTGTGGTGGGATGGAGGTACTGTGAGAACATTATACTGTACTGTGTGTGGGGGGATGGCGGTACTGTAGGAACATTATACAGTCTGTGGTGGTATGGCGGTACTATGAGAACATTATACTGTGTGTGGGGGTATGGCGGTACTATGAGAACATTATCCTGGATTGCCTCATACCTATCCAACCGCACATTTAGCGTTTCCCACTCCCACACTACCTCCTCATCCCGCCCTCTCTCTGTTGGAGTCCCTCAAGGCTCTGTCCTAGGACCCCTACTTTTTTCCATCTATACCCTTGGCCTAGGACAAATCATAAAGTCCCATGGCTTCCTGTACCACCTGTATGCGGACGACACTCAGATCTACCTCTCTGGCCCAGATATCACCTCCCTGCTGTCCAGAATCCCGGAGTGTCTGTCAGCCATATCCTCCTTTTTCACCTCTCGCTTCCTAAAACTCAATGTAGACAAAACCGAATTCATCATCTTTCCCCCACCTCACGTATCCCCCCTACCCAATCTATCTATTATGGTAAGCGGCATCACGCTCTCTCCCGCTCCTGAAATCCGCTGCCTCGGGGTAATTCTTGATTCTGCCCTGTCCTTCAAACCTCACGTCCAAGCTCTTGCCACCTCCAACTCAAAAATATTGCCAGAATCCGTCCCTTCCTCTGCCCTCAATCTACCAAAACTATTGTGCATGCTCTCATCATCTCCCGCCTTGATTACTGCAACACCCTCTTCTGTGGCCTCCCCGCTAACTCTCTTGCACCACTCCAGTCTGTCCTCAGCTCTGCTGCCCGGCTAATCCACCTCTCTCCTCGCTACTCCCCCACTTCTCCCCTCTGCAAATCCCTCCACTGGCTCCCAATTCCCCAACGAATCCAGTTCAAACTAACACTGATCTACAAAGCCATCCACAACCTGTCCCCTCCCTATATCTCTGAACTAATCTCCCACTATCTTCCCTCACGTAATCTCTGGAACTCCCAAGACCTCCTACTCTACACCACACTTATTCGTTCGTCACACAATCGCCTCCAAGATTTGTCCCGAATATCCCCCATTCTCTGGAATTCCACGCCTCAACACGTCCGACTATCCACCACCCTCGGATCCTTCAGACGGAACCTGAAAACCCATCTCTTCAGGAAAGCCTACAGCCTGCAATAACCATTCTGCCGCCTCACCACCGCCAGAGCTGCTGCACCTCCGACCTTCTGTCTCTTCCCCACAATCCCATAGAATGTAAGTCCGCAAGGACACGGTCCTCTCCCCTCTGTACCAGTCTGTCACTGTAAACCTGTTTACTGTAAATGATATCTATAACCCTGTATGTAACCCCTTTCTCATGTACAGCACCATGGGATTAATGGTGCTATAGAAATACATAATAATAATAATGTGGGGGGGTATGGCGGTACTATGAGAAGATTATACTGTGTGTGGTGGGATGGAGGTACTGTGACAACATTATACTGTGTGTGGGGGTATGGCGGTACTATGAGAACATTATACTGTGTGGGGGTATGGCGGCACTATGAGAACATTATACTGTGTGGGGGTATGGCGGCACTATGAGAACATTATACTGTGTGGGGGTATGGCGGTACTATGAGAACATTATACTGTGTGTGGGGGTATGGCGGTACTGTAGGAACATTATACTGTGTGTGGGGGTATGGCAGTACTATGAGAACATTATACTGTGTGGGGGTATGGCGGTACTATGAGATCATTATACTGTGTGTGGGGGTATGGCGGTACTATGAGAACATTATACTGTATGGGGGTATGGCGGTACTATGAGATCATTATACTGTGTGTGGGGGTATGGCGGTACTATGAGAACATTATACTGTGTGTGGGGGTATGGCGGTACTATGAGAACATTGTACTGTGTGTGGGGGTATGGCGGTACTGTAGAACAGTATACTGTGTGTGGGGGTATGGCGGTACTGTGAGAACATTATACTGTGTGTGGGGGTATGGCGGTACTATGAGAACATTATACTGTGTGTGGGGGTATGGCGGTACTATGAGAACATTATACTGTGTGTGGGGGTATGGCGGTACTATGAGAACATTATACTGTGTGTGGGGGTATGGCGGTACTATGAGAACATTATACTGTGTGTGGGGGTATGGCGGTACTATGAGAACATTATACTGTGTGTGGGGGTATGGCGGTACTATGAGAACATTATACTGTGTGTGGGGGTATGGCGGTACTATGAGAACATTATACTGTGTGGGGGGTATGACGGTACTATGAGAACATTATACTGTGTGGGGGTATGGCGGTACTATGAGAACATTATACTGTGTGGGGGTATGGCGGTAGTGTGAAAATACCTTTTTACGAGAGATGCCAGTACAGTGGAAACATTACACTGTGTGGGGCCAAGAAAGGGGCCCTGTACTAGGAGAACACTCCGCTCCCTCACTTCCTGTCCTCCATAGTTGGCTCGTATGTATCTATTACAGGAAACAGAACAACAACGTTATGGTTCTTATAAAGAGTCTCCTCCGTGCAGAAGGGGTTAATGTCCCCGGCTGCGCTCAGTACTGGGGAATCTCCACATACCTCCACCTGCAGAGCCGCACTCCACAGATATGGCTGCTCTCACCTGTAGCGTCTTCACTGCGGATCACGTGACCCCTGACTCCTCCCCTGTGACCTCATCACAGGTCCTGTGCGCACAGAGCAGCCATATCTGTGGAGTGCGGCTCTGCAGGTGGAGGTATGTGGAGATTCCCCAGTACTGAGCGCAGCCGGGGACATTAACCCCTTCTGCACGGAGGAGACTCTTTTGGGGGTGTTGTGGCCACTCTCCTGAGCTTACAGTGCAGGCTCCGGGGACGTTGATGAAGATAATGGAGGCGGCGCACAGAGGCCCTGAGTGACGGCTGGGGGTGTTTGTGTCCCCCTGACAAATACACGTATGAGGGGCACATTAGAAGAGATTATTTCAGCGTTTGCAGGGCCCCGGACTATAAGAGCCCCCCTGACAGAATGCAGCATTAGTGCAGCACAAGGCGGCTCTTTTAGATAAAACCCCTGGGGGGTGACAGGTTCCCTTTAAGGGGAACTGTGAGTAAAGTCTATTGTTCGTGGCGCCACCTGTGGTGTTCGGACAGTGGGGACCGACGCCGCTTTAAGGGGTCCCCTGGGGTGATGAGATGGCGGCTAGTCGGTAACGCCTCCCACAGGTGAAGCGGGGTCCCCAGGGCTCCCAAGGTGTATGGCAGAGGTGGTAGATTGCCGGTAAATAATTGGAAGACACAGTGTTGTAGTGTTGATGGTACTAGTGCATTTCAGTCCAGAGTACCAGGTACAGGTGTCCTGCGGTTCGGCCGGCTCGGAGGCAATGGAAGATTCCCTTTCACAGTTGAGGTCCGTGAGCCTTTCCTCCTTGCGCTGTTGTATGAGGTCCCTGCTGCCTGAAGCTTACAGGCAAAGTCCTCTTTTTTTCCCCTGTCCTGGAACAGGTACTTGCATGGCGGGCAGTTTTACAGGGTCTCAATCATGACCCAGGCTCTTCAGGTGCTTCTGCATGTCAGGCGTGGTGTGGGCCGACCACTTAAATTTCTTAACCCTCCGGTTCTGTCGTGCGTCCTGGAGAACGACACAACCTCGGGCTCCCGGTACCAGGTTGCTGCACTCTGGTTCTGAGGGTGCCCGGCCGCAGTTCCCCTCTGAGCCCTTTATCTCTCCTCTGCTCTTTTCCTCTGTAGCTCCACCACATTCAACCCCTCGGGTTCTCTGTCTTCCCTGTAGCTGCAGCACTTCTCTGGCTGCACGGCTCCGTTGTCTGCACTCAGTTCCAGACTTCCTTCTCCTATCTCTCCCTCCTGGAGATTAACTAGCTCCTCCTCCAGACCAGGATGCCTATAGCTAAGGGGAGCTCCCCTGAATCTGGGTCCTGAGCTTCCCCTTCTGGCCTGGATTTGGAATGTGTTGTGTGTGGGTGCCTTACCTGGTAAAAAGAATTCCCCTTGCCTCCAAGCATAATATCGCCCTCCCCGAAGAGAAGGCAACATCACTGTAACAACTGGTTACCTAGGGTGTTACACTCCCCCCCGTTAACTCCAGCACTCCCGGACTGGGAAAGGAAAACAAGCATGCAGGTTAAAGACAATTTTTGAGACATGCATATCAACAGGTTAACTGGTGGAAAGCTAAGCATCCCTTTATGGGAGGTACGGTTCTTGAACGTTGCATAACAAAACTTTACATAAGCATTTATTCTATTTATTATAAGTGCACTCAGGTAAAGTGCAAACATTTGGATAGCAAGGTGCATTGGCAGTCCTGGTCTCTGCTACGCCATGCAGTTCTGCTCCAGGTTTGAAAAGCAATACAGGTATACTTACAGTCCTGCTCACGCTACCAGCGCATGGCAATATCAATAAGGGGCACCTGAACAGGTACCAAACTATTTATAATACTGTCCTCAAGTAGCACTGTCCATTTAAACTGTAAAGAAAAACATTATAACATATTCACACAATTACGTTTACGCAGGTGAATGTCTCTTTATAGTTTCCTCCCGGGCAGGTCCTGGTGTGCACCGCTTCCTGACTGGGGAAGTCTTTTGGTGCAGATGACGCCATAGAAAACTGTTCTGCTTCCAAAGTCTGTGTAGCCCGGGTCTGCATCCCACTATCAGTGGCTACACGGGTACGAATCTGCTGTGTTGGGCACCGTTTAACGTGTAGAGCATAGTATCCCCTTTCTCCATGGTGCTGAGTATAGGTCACTTTGTCATGGGGTACAGATCACGGTCAGGGTGTCCCCTTAAGAGGTGTGACTCCACGTCTCTGCGGTTGATAAATAGTTCCATATGTCCTCCTTGTTCTCTAATAAACCCCCATCCTTTGTGCAGGTTGGAAGAAACAGTTCCTGTTCTGATAGGTCCACTATTGATAGATCTAGCTGTACGAGACGGAGCTTTAGCTAGCAGGTTCCTTTCCTCCATAGCTTCCCATCTAGCTCTACGATGTTTTTCCTCTGTGGCCAGTTTTAAGATCTGCCGTCTGCAGTAATTTTCTGTTTCAGTGATTTTAACATTATTAGCTGCTGATAGGGCCTCTATTAGGAATCCCATCCACGCCATCAATACATATGCCCTGACAGTTATCAGATACCCTCCTGGCAGGGGCGTAACAACACTGTCCGCAGGGGTCGCAGCTGCGACCGGGCCCGGAGTGCTTAGGGGCCCGCCCAGTGGCGTATCCAGGGGTTTTCAGGGCCCGGGAGCGGGGGCTGTCTAATTATACTCACCTACTCCTGGCGCGGTCCCTGCAGGTCCCTGGCTGCCCGGCGCCCCAGCTTCTTCCTGTACTGAGCGGTCACATGGTACCGCTCATTACAGTAATGAATATGTGGCTCCACCTCCCATAGGGGTGGAGCTGCATATTCATTACTGTAATGAGCAGTAACGGTGACAGCTCAGTACAGGAAGCAGCAGCGCCGGGAAACCAGGGACTGCACCGCGCCAGGAGCAGGTGAGTATAATGGGGAGGGGGAGCGCCTCGCGATATTCACCTCTCCTCGTTCCAGCCGCCGCTCTGTCTTCTGCAGTGACGCTGAGGTCAGAGGACGCGGTGACGTAGTTAGTGCACGCCTCTGCCTGAGCTTCAGTGCGGAGGAGGCAGAAGATGGAGCGGCGGCTGGAGCGAGGAGCAGGTGAATATTGAAAGTGTCGGGGGCCTGAGCGACGGAGACGTGAGTATGTGTTTTTTTTTTGTTTGTTTTTTTATCGCATCAACAGCAAATGGGGCAAGTGTCTGTGTGGAGCATCTTATGGGGCCATAATGTTTGTGCAGCATTATATGGGGCAAGTGTCTGTATGGAGCATCTATGGGGCCATAACATCTGTGCAGCATTATATGGGGCAAGTGTCTGTATGGGGCCATAACGTTTCTGCAGCACTATATGGGGCAAATGTGTCTACGGAGCATCTTATGGGTCCATTATTAACATTTATGCAGGATTATATGGGGCTCCTGATTCAATATGGATATTCAAAAACACTTAACCTACTGATGTCTCAATTAATTGTATGCAGGACTCTGCTGTGCTGGTTGCCATGGTGCTGAATGAGGGGAGGTTTGTGTGGGGTCGGGAGGGGTTTATAGTGTGGATGTAGCAGAGCCGGAGGTGTACAGAGCGGAGCCGTGTATGTGTGTAGTGGAGCAATGTGTACGAGGTGTAGGGAGCGGAGTCAGGTGTGTACGAGGTGTACAAAGCTGAGCCGAGTGTGCAAGAGGTGAGCGGAGTCGTGTATGTATGGGGTGTATGGAGTGGTGCTGCGTGTTTACGAGGTGCATGGAGCGGAGCCGCTTGTGTACGAGGTGTGCGGAGCCGCATGTGGATGGAGCGGAGCCGTGTGTGTATGGAGTGTACGGAGCGGAGCTGTGTGTATGGGCTGTATGGAGCGGAGCTGTGTGTGTGAGGTGTACGGAGTGGATCCGCGGGTGTAAGGAGCGGAGCCGCGTGTGTACAAGGTGTACAGAGCCGAGCCGTGTGTGTACGGGGTTCACTGAGGGAAGCCACGTGTGTACGTGCTGTAAATGTCCGAGTCGGGAAGAATGGTACACGGCTGTGGGGGAGTATTGGGTGTACTCGCCAGCGTCAGAATGTGCAGTGCGTATGCTCCGGAGCCGACCAGTGCACCCAATACACCCCCACACTGCACAGGTCCGGAAATGACGCAGTGTCATACCAGGAAGAAACAGCGCACAGATTTCATACACCGGGAGTGCGCTTGGAATTAGAGCGAGGGAGGACATGAACGCCCAGAGCCTGCACTTCCGAAGACATCGCCATAATTAGTACAGGGACTTGTTAGTTATAAAATCATTTTTCTCAGCGATTACAGGGCAGTATTAGGTCAGACTGTACAACAAAGCAACAAAACTATAGTGTGTGAAATGAATAGGGAAATTGTGAATTTCGGTGGGAAATATTTTGGGGGCGGGGGGCACTTGAAAGTTCGCATCGGGGCCCCTCACTTTGTAGTTACGCCACTGCCTGCTGGCTTAGTGTGCTGGTCAAAAGAAGAGATGGAAGCTGCAGATGTGAAGACACAAAAGCTCCTCACAATGCATGGAGGTCTCCACCCTAAGGCCAGGTTCACACTGCGTTCAGTGTCTCCGTTAAACTACGGCATAATACGGCATAGCGGCATAACGCGGTGTAACGTTGTCCGTTAACGCCGCCATTGAATGCAATGTCAGATGCATCGCTAGCACATGCCCACAATGGGCGTGCGCTAGCAATGTGCTGTCATTGAGTGACGGACCCGAGACGCAGGCTGCAGTGTTTCCAGGTCCGTCACTGCTAGCGCAGTGGGAAAACTGTTGCTCATAGCAACCAATAACAGCTCAGCTTCTTTTACACTGCTCTGGTGAAATGAAAGATGATTAGTTGGTATGTGGAATGGGCGTGACTTGACACTCACACACATACATACACACACACTCAGCTATATGTATATATATATTTTTTCTTTCCGTTGGAGGGCCCAATTCCAGCTGTTGCTGTCGGACCTGTGATTTCTGTCTCCTCCACTGTGTACAGGATAATAGAGTATAATAAAGTAGTTATGGACGAGACTTAACTAACATTGTGCAGTGACTCTGCTTTCCATATAGTGATGGATATTTCTTGTTGGTGAAACTATGATGTTTTTCACTTTAACCCTTTGTTAAACCCCTCTGATCAGTGCGATCACACAACATACAAGCCTCTGATGGCTCCGGTGATGCCCTGTACTACTGTAGTGCCGTGTATCATCACTGCTGTCAGTGTAATACTAACGGCCCCATACACATGAGATAAGAGTTGGCTGAACGGTCATTTGGCAGACGGCCATCTCTCCCGACTCCCCCATACACACAAATATTCCACCTTTCCTGGGGTCTGTATGAGAGAGTCGCCTCCAGACTCCTCTAGCGGAGGATTATCTACAGGAAGAACAAACGGATTATCCTCTGAAATTCAGGATGTCAGATCCTTCTCTGCCCTGACATCATCTGTCGGGAGGCCCCCAAATACATTATATAGTCGCCCAAACCCCCGAAATCAGTGATTTCATGGAACTTTAGTCTAATGTGTATGGGGGCGGTAAAAGGTAACTTATTGGACGCTGCCTCTGGCCTAATAGACCTTCATACATTGCAGCCCAGACCCCATTATTAGGCATGTAAGTATCGTAATAACTAGGCCGCCCCATACTATCGAGTACTTGGGGGCGGGGGGCATTCAGCCAAACTCTGTCACCTTCTTAGATGTCATGTTTGCTTTTCACAGCAGCAAGTGGTTAAACTGCCAGGGTTTTTGTTGAAGCCTCATCTGTGCCGTCCCTGCGGTGCACATCTATGTTCTGGGGCACAAAAAGTTTAATTTATCCTACTACATAATTGTCTAAGGGTCACTTCCGTCTGTCTGTCTGTCCCGGATATTCATTGGTCGCGGCCTCTGTCTGTCATGGAATCCAAGTCGCTGATTGGTCTCGCCAGCTGCCTGTCATGGCTGCCGCGACCAATCAGCGACGGCCACAGTCCGATTAGTCCCTCCCTACTCCCCTGCAGTCAGTGCCCGCTCCATACTCCCCGCAGTCACCGCTCACACAGGGTTAATGCCAGAGGTAACGGACCGCGTTATGCCGTGGGTAACTCACTCCGTTACCGCCGCTATTAAACCTGTGTGACCAAGTTTTTACTATTGATGCAGCCTATGCAGCGTCAATAGTAAAAACATCTAATGTTAAAAATAATTTAAAAAATAAAAAATCATTATATACTCACCTTCTGCCGCCTTTCCCGCTCCTCGCAACGCTTCGGTGACCGATCCATGCAAGCGGCAGGTTCCGGTGGCAAGGATGGTATGCGAGAAGGACCTGCCATGACGTCACAGTCACGTGACCGGACCGCGACGTCATCACAGGTCTTGCGCTCATACCAACCCTGGGACCGGAAGCTGGACTACAAGGGGCCCTCGGAAGGTGAGTATATGTTTATTTTTTATTTTTAAACCTGTGACATACGTGGTTGGGCAATATACTACGTGGTTGGGCAATATACTACGTGGTTGGGCAATATACCACGTGGGCTGTGCAATATACTACGTGGACATACATATTCTAGAATACCCGATGCGTTAGAATCGGGCCACCACCATCTAGCTTTTAATAAATGTTTAACATGATAAAAATTATAAAATATGTCTTCTGCTTTTTCCATGTTTTTTCTTTTTACAAGAATTGTTGGAGCCAATTTTCGTTAGAAACATTTCAATATCTGTTTTTTTCTGGTGTTTTTCCTGTAATATAGGAAAGCCTAAGGCCAGAAATAAACCCCATAAATCACTGTACATGGAGACTTTGGGGTCAGATCATTTCTGTCCACGTTGATTGTGGAAACAAAAAAGCTTTTATTAAAGCCTCAAACTTGTGCGTGTGAATCAGAGCTGAGATCTAACGTGATAGAAGATTACAGTGCGGAGAAGACGGGACACCTTCATATAGACGGCCGGTGGTGATGGAGTCAGTGACCGACTCTGGCCACATATGTCTCTAGAGCTGTAGTAGAAGATGAAGATGTCGTCCTCATCATGAAGTAGTTATTTCTCATGTCGCGTGTAATGAATATCTCCTGCAGTATTGCTAATGCCGATTCCAGGGTCGGTAAATGAGACGAGAATTAGCGTTATGGAAGATGAGTCTATGAGGAACGTATTCAGCTGCCGACTCCGAGGAAGAAACTGCTTGTTGTCTGTGGCCTAAATATATAGGATTTATTAGTAGATGTAAAGAAGGAAACTAAATCCTGTAAAATAATAAATCTCCTCATATGTTTCCCTTATTATCTCCAGTAATTGTATTATTACAGGATTCTTATGATGTTACATCGGCTCATCTTCTCATTCAGGTCTCTACAATATCGGATCCTCTCAGTGAAGATCTTCTACAAAAGAGAATTTTCCTGATTTACCCATCACAGATGGATATGGACAGAGACAAGATGGCGGAGAGGATATTACACCTCACCCTAGAGATCCTCTTCCGGCTTACTGGAGAGGTGAGAGATTCTGATGACGTCACATTACATCATTCTTATCTATGGGAATAACAGATGGACAGAACTGGAGAGGTGAGGACTCTGGAAATGTCTGTAGTGAGATTTATTAATGTGTCTCTCCATTACCAGGATTACACAGTGGTGAAGAAGACCTCTAGTGATCGCTGTCAGGACCCTGTGTCTGAGGGATGGGGAAGACCCCTGAGCCCAATCACGGGGCCTCCACCTCACCCCCTGATCCATGAGGACATCAATGACCAGAAGATCCTAGAACTCACCTACAAGATGATTGAGCTGCTGACTGGAGAGGTGACACTGCTGGGAATGCTGGGACATTATACAGTAACACTATGAAGGGATCGGGGGATGACGGTATCATTGTATGTGTCAGGTTCCTATAAGGTGTCAGGATGTCGCTGTCTATTTCTCCATGGAGGAGTGGGAGTATTTAGAAGGACACAGAGATCTGTACAAGAACGTCATAATGGAGGTTCCCCAGCCCCTCACATCTCCAGGTAATAGACAGGACTAAATACACACGGCCTATAATTATCTGTATGTAAAGAATGAATTCACTCCCTGTATGTGTTTCCTCCAGATCTATCCAGTAAGAGGACAACACCAGAGAGATGTCCCCGTCCTCTTCTTCCACAGGACTGTAACCAAGAAGATCCCAATGCTCCTCAGGATCATCAGGTAGATGGAGAGAAGGTGTCAGGAGATCTCCCCTATGATGTGTAGACGCCGGTGAAGGTCTTGTGCTCAGTCTTGTTTTATCCACCAGTATTATATGTTTTATACTTGTGTAATGAGAACGGTGGAGATGGCAGGATTAGAGCTGATCATAGATGTGACTTCTCCATCTGTCGGTGACTTTTATAATATTTGTTTCAGGGTGAAGATCTGACCCATATTAATACTACAGAGACATATGTGAGAGATGATGAGTGGTGTAAAGAGGAGATTCCTACATATGGCTACCCAGGTGAGTAGTGACCACTAAATGCAGAGAGGTCACAGATTCTTCTCATCACCGGCTGTGGCTGCTTTATCGGTGGTGTAGTCCGGCCGTATTACCATGATCACCATTTTACCTCTAGACCACAACATTCTCCTCCACCCAAAACTGTTCAAATGACTTTGGGCATTGAAAACCCTTTTCTATAGAACTTACAACCTGGTAGATCCACCTACCCCCTGGGTTTAGGAGACGCTGTTACCTGCCCAGATCTGTGAACTACAAAGCCAAATGACAGCGTACGTAGAATGTGCTGACAAGATAGAAAATCACTTGAAGAAAAATCTTCTGATGGGCCTGTAAGAGAAAGCGGAGGGTAATGATGCTGTTGGCTTCCTAGATCCCTGAGATCTTATCGGATGAATCTCCCTTCTCTCCCTTCTGTGCTGCTGAATGTGATCATATGGTCCCTACAAGACCAGGTCCAGTCTTTCTGGCCAAACTTCACTTTTATGATCGACAACAGTAAATGTGCAGTGAGGCCAAGTGTGAATTTCTGGACAATAACAGAGTTTCCCTTTATCCTGACTTTTCAATTTGTATTAAAACCGACTAACTTCCAGGAGGATTGTGATAATCTACATAAACCCATCACACCGGTGCCATGATATATCTCTGAGCTGTGCGCGGCTGATGGCTGTAATATACATTTATTCCCGCCTGCAGGAGATGTGTTGGCTCCAGCCCTGGTTTCATTGATTCACTCCACCTCATATATTACATTGTTTTTGATCCTAAGAAATTCAGATTACTGCACAATCTCTCCTGAAATGGGGAGCGATATTATTTTCTCTAATCTTCTGGTCAGGATTCATAGTAGCTCCAATGGTCCAACATAAATGAATGCAACTCTGGTTTACTGTTGTGTAATCTGTATTTGTAGTTTTCAGTTAACGAGATTCTCCTGCTCTGGGGCAGGACTGTGGGTGGGGCTTTATGTGGTGCTCTGAGGGCGGGGCTGTGCGTGTTATGTGGGTGGGGCTACATGTGGTGCTCTGGGGTGGGACTGTGGGCGGGGCGGTGCGTGGGATGGGCTTTATGTGGTGGTCTGGGGTGGGGCTGTGGGCGGAGCTTTATGTGGTGCTCTGGGGTGGGGCTGTGGTCGGGGCTTTATGTGGTGCTCTGATTACATATTCATCTGTATTGGCTTATGACAGGTTGCTGATCCCTCACTGACCTGCCCCCATTTTTACATAATGCATATAATAGTGTTGATATTATTGTTGATAAAACCTATAATATTGTGGCTATTGTGAGGCTTATGAAAAATTTTACATCCTGCAAAATGACACCAGCGGCTCCCGTCCAATAGCATCTCTTACTTATAGATTCTACTGCGCAGGTGCCGCCATAAACCGTTTGACCTGTCATAAGCCAATAAAGATGCATATGTAATCAGAGCACCACATGAAGCCCCGCCCACAGGATGCCCACAGTTCCGCCCAGAGCACCACATAAAGCTCCGCCCCAGAGCACGAGAATCTCATTAACTGAAAACTACAAATACTTAATTAAACAACAACCACAAGACGGATTTCATCACCAGGTATCGGTGTAATCAGTATAACGGCACCGACCGGACAGTGTCTGTAGTCACTGAGCACAATCCTGCTGACAGGTTCCCTATAAGACATCTCCTCTCCGCCCTATTATACACAGTTCTCTATAAATGTGTAATATTTCTTCTTGAAACTCATCTGACAGAAAATATTGGAGCTTCCGATAGTTTAGATTGTGAAGTCACTGAGCCCCGTGCTCTAATTACCCCAGAGAGGTTTCACCACCAGCTCCTCATTTATTACTGATGGAGACTGTTCAGTTTATAATCTATACATATGTGGTCAAAATGTTTGGTACCCCTCGTTTAATGACAGAAAAACCCACAATGGTCACAGAAATAACTTGAATCTGACAAAAGTAATAAGAAATAAAAGATCTATGAAAATGAAGAAGTGAAAGTCAGACATTGCTTTTCAACCATGCTTCCACAGAGTATAAAAAAGTAAAACTCATGAAATAGGCCTGGACAGAAATGATGTTACCCCTGAAAATAATGTGACAAAAGGGACATGTTAAGGCCTCTTTCACACTAGCGTCGTGCACTGCACGTCGCTATGCGACGTTGCGGCGCACCGACGCAAACTGAAAGCGCCGCACAATGGTGGCAGCGGATGCAGTTTTACAACACATCCGCTGCTCCATTGTGATGTGCGGGGAGGCGGGGGCGGAGTTCCAGCCGCGCATGCGCGGTCGGAAAAGACGGTCATGACGCACAAAAAAACATTACATGTAACTTTTTTTGTGCCGACGGTCCGACGCAACACGATGCAACCGTCGCACGACGGTTGCGACGTGTGGCAATGCGTCGCTAATGCAAGTCTATGGAGAAAAAACGCATCCTGCAAGCAATTTTGCAAGATGCATTTTTTCTACAAAACGACGCATTGCGACGTGCAGTGCACGACGCTAGTGTGAAAGAGGCCTAAATCGCGGTGTGTCCACTAAGTAGCATCACAGAGGTCTACAGTCTTAGAATTAGTGAGTGGCCTGTATATAGGGCTACAGATACTGTGCTGTGTGGTTCGATATTACTTGCGTTTATTTGTTAAAAAAAATGGAAATTTGGCAAAAATTGTGAAAAATTCGCTGTAGCATAGCGCCTACTACGTGTCTTGGGGAACACTCGCTTGGCAGCAGAATCAAAGCACTCGGGCACGGTTTTCTATCAAAAACACAGTCTTTCGGTTTATTTCACATAATGTAAACCACATCCACAGGAACTTGGTAACAGTTTGAACACAGTCTGCATATATTCATCTTTACCACAGTTCGTCTCTGACCCCGATCAGCATTATACACGGTTTTCAGACCATTACCCGTTGGCAACCTTTACGGTTCCTGGACACCTCTTGGCCTCCGAGGTGCCCATACACAATGTCTCTCACTCTGACCCCGGTCAGTGTCACACAGTTCCTTCCCGTTACCTGTTGGTGCCGCACAGGTTTCCCGGATCCCTCTTCTCCACAGAGGTATCCATCAGACGTTTCTCACTCACACTGACTTCAGGTCAGTCCCAGGTCCTCAACAAAAACCTCCCAGGTCTACGGTCTCCAGGTGCTTCCAGGATGACTCCACTCGCCGGAGCCTCCAACACCAACCGTCCGTGCTATGTCCAGCACGCAGGCTCTCCAGCCTGGAATGGTCACTGTGTGCTTCCAGGACGTCTGTCCCCACCTGGAACCGTCCAGCACACAGGCCACTCTGCAGTGTCCTGTCAGGACACACGGGAGTGTGTCCACCCTAACGGACACTTACCCACTAACACTCACACTCCCCCATGTGCTCCACACATCTCCTTTCCATAGGTGTAACCACACCCTGGTACTTGTCACATGGCTAGTCAGGTGAGCGTGACATCACCACAGGTCCTTGCACACCATATACATGCCTCAATGCATATCTCAAGGAGCACACACAGCGCCCCCTACCTGCCTCAGGGGTCGCTATACCACAGTGCTCTTAAATCAGAGAGATATGTCACACAAAACAGTTAATAAATAACATTACCCCCATGGAATGGAAATTATAGGCCAGTAAGTCTAACCTCTACTGTTGGTAAAATATTTGAAGGGTTTCTGAAGGATGTTATTCTGAATTATCTCAATGAGAATAACTGTTTAACTCCATATCAGCATGGGTTTATGAGAAATCGCTCCTGTCAAACCAATCTAATCAGTTTTTATGAAGAGGTAAGCTATAGGCTGGACCACGGTGAGTCATTGGACGTGGTATATCTCGATTTTTCCAAAGCGTTTGATACCGTACCGCACAAGAGGTTGGTACACAAAATGAGAATGCTTGGTCTGGGGGAAAATGTGTGTAAATGGGTTAGTAACTGGCTTAGTGATAGAAAGCAGAGGGTGGTTATAAATGGTATAGTCTCTAACTGGGTCGCTGTGACCAGTGGGGTACCACAGGGGTCGGTATTGGGACCTGTTCTCTTCAACATATTCATTAATGATCTGGTAGAAGGTTTACACAGTAAAATATTGATATTTGCAGATGATACAAAACTATGTAAAGCAGTTAATACAAGAGAAGATAGTATTCTGCTACAGATGGATCTGGATAAGTTGGAAACTTGGGCTGAAAGGTGGCAGATGAGGTTTAACAATGATAAATGTAAGGTTATACACATGGGAAGAAGGAATCAATATCACCATTACACACTGAACGGGAAACCACTGGGTAAATCTGACAGGGAGAAGGACTTGGGGATCCTAGTTAATGATAAACTTACCTGGAGCAGCCAGTGCCAGGCAGCAGCTGCCAAGGCAAACAGGATCATGGGGTGCATTAAAAGAGGTCTGGATACACATGATGAGAGCATTATACTGCCTCTGTACAAATCCCTAGTTAGACCGCACATGGAGTACTGTGTCCAGTTTTGGGCACCGGTGCTCAGGAAGGATATAATGGAACTAGAGAGAGTACAAAGGAGGGCAACAAAATTAATAAAGGGGATGGGAGAACTACAATACCCAGATAGATTAGCGAAATTAGGATTATTTAGTCTAGAAAAAAGACGACTGAGGGGCGATCTAATAACCATGTATAAGTATATAAGGGGACAATACAAATATCTCGCTGAGGATCTGTTTATACCAAGGAAGGTGACGGGCACAAGGGGGCATTCTTTGGGTCTGGAGGAGAGAAGGTTTTTCCACCAACATAGAAGAGGATTCTTTACTGTTAGGGCAGTGAGAATCTGGAATTGCTTGCCTGAGGAGGTGGTGATGGCGAACTCAGTCGAGGGGTTCAAGAGAGGCCTGGATGTCTTCCTGGAGCAGAACAATATTGTATCATACAATTATTAGGTTCTGTAGAAGGACGTAGATCTGGGGATTTATTATGATGGAATATAGGCTGAACTGGATGGACAAATGTCTTTTTTCGGCCTTACTAACTATGTTACTATGTTACTATGTCTACTTTACATCAGTACAATTTTGGAAACAATTTTTTTTTAATTGGGAAGTTGTAAGGGTTAAAAGTTGACCAGCGATTTCTCATTTTTACAACAAAATTTACAAAACCATTTTTTTAGGGACCACCTCACATTTGAGTTTGGGGGGGTCAATATTACAAAAAATACCCAAAAGTGACACCATTCTAAAACACCATTCTAAAAACTGCACTCCTCAAGGTACTCAAAACCACATTCAAGAAGTTTATTAATAGTGATGATTGAGTGTACTCGTTGCTCGGGTTTTTCCGAGCACGCTCGGGTGACCTCCGAGTATTTGTTATTGCTCGGAGATATGGTTTTCATCGCCTCAGTTGCATGATTTACGGCTGCCAGATCAGGCAGCGGTGGATGCCGCGTCCGCATAGCACCGCACCGGCGCCAAGTGTAGCCTGCTATCTATAGCTGTACCAGCCACAAGCAGAGCGATTAATCTCCTATTAGAACGTCAATCTGTGAAATACTCTGAGGTACATTGATGAAGGTCTAACCTGAGACCAAAACGTCAATATTGTATGTACTCTCTTTCAATTAAATCTCACTTTCATTTGACCACGTGTGTGCCAAGTTTATCCACAACATACTTCTTTAGCCTAACCCTAACTTTAGAATAAACCCTAACTTTAGCCCCAACACTAACCCTAACTATAGCACTAACCCTAACCTGCCTTCTCTGTTTTTTTACTTTATAACAAGATCACTGACTGACACAGCTGTTGCCAGCAGCACTTCTAACACTGTTTCTCCTCTAATCTCTCACTGACAGGAGATCTGAGGAGAAACAGCGTTTTTCTCAGGCAGATCGCCCGGGAAAGTTGGTTGCTACAACAAACTTTCCTAGTGATTTGTCTCATTGGCTGGTGTGACGCTGACGTCATCAGGACGTGAACCAATCAGGTCTCGATGAGGTCGGGGGTCACAGGAACTGTTGTGCACTGGAATCCCCTCATTATAAGGCACATGGGGGTCCCGATGAGCACAAAACTGCCGACCGTAGACAAACGGTAGCTAAATGCCAACGCTAGCAGGGCTTTGTGCAGCGCCACCGTTTATCTACGGCTGGTGGTCACAAAGCGGTTAAGTTAAGGGTACCATAATTTCTGTCCAGGCCTATTTCATGAGTTTTATTTTTTAAAAAAAATCTGTGGAAGCATGGTTGAAAAGCAATGTCTGACTTTAATTTGTTCATTTTCATAGATCTCTTATTTATTACTTTTGTCAGATTCAAGTTATTTCTGTGACCATTGTGGGTTTTTCATTCATTAAATGAGGGGTACCAACAATTTTGACCAGATTGTGCTCCAGGAGACACACACCGCAAATTAAGTGGATTCTTCTCACTATATAATACTGCTAAATACAGGGATTCTAAATGTTGTTTGAGCACACTGTAAAGTACCGTCACATTAAACGACGCTGCAGCGATATCGACAACGATGCCGATCGCTGCAGCGTCGCTGGAGAGCTGTCACACAGACAGCTCTCCAGCGACCAACGATGCCCGAAGTCCCCTGGTAACCAGGGTAAACATCGGGTTACTAAGCGCAGGGCCGCGCTTAGTAACCCGATGTTTACCCTGATTACCAGTGTAAATGTAAAAAAAAACAAACACTACATACTTACATTCCGGTGCCTGTCGCGTCCGCTTCCCTGCACTGTGTGAGCGCCGGCCCTAAAGCAGAGCGGTGACATCACCGCTGTGCTTTGCCTTAAAGCCGGCACTGACACATTCAGTGCAGGAAGCTCTGAGCAGCAGCGCGGACGCCGGGGGACGTGACAGACATCAGAGGGTGAGTATGTACTGTTTTTTTTTTACTTTTACAATGGTAACCAGGGTAAATATCGGGTTACTAAGCACGGCCCTGCGCTTAGTAACCTGATATTTACCCTGGTTACCATTGTAAAACATTGCTGGCATCGTTGCTTTTGCTGTCAAACACAACGATACACGCCGATCTGACGACCAAATAAAGTTCTGGACTTTCAGCAACGACCAGCGATATCACAGCAGGAATCCAGATCACTGCTGCATGTCAAACACAACGATATCGCTATCCAGGACGCTGCAACGTCACGGATCGTTGTCGTTCTCGTTGTAAAGTCGCTCAGTGTGACGGTACCTTAAGACTCAAAAGTGAGAGTGGATTTTGCTGGATTGATATATAGAAACTCTGTTGCTTTTCAATAGCCTTTGAGCCACTAATAGTGTGGAAACCTCTGTTTTTCCATTGACAGATGATGGACCTGAGTGGGGACTTGTTTTTTGTGAGATGAGAATTGGTATTATTTTTGCCTACATAACATTGATTGGTTTCTTTTTATTCGATATATGGAAGGCAGAATGAACAAACAGTTGAATACCACACACTACTGGTTCATCCAACAAGGTTTTCTATTAGACTGTGAACAAGCATTGTCTTAGTAAATAAAGTTGTTGTACATAGCTTGCCATTTGTATGGACAGTTTAAGCAGAAATGTTCAATAATATAAAACTCAAGGACATTGTGTTAAAAAAAATTGTTTATCTTAGCAGATGACTGTACCAGGAGATCAGAGGGACAGATGACATCTTCAATGTTTAAATCTGATGATCTTGAGATCCTACAAGATACAACTGAAGTGATTGCTGTTTCTCCAGATGTATCATCATCAATTCACACCAAAGATCTGTCATCTGATCCTATGAAACAGGTCCCATCTTCTGATTCATTACTGACTGCTAAGGAAAATCAAAGTCACAAAAGAGGCATTAAAAAGCAAACTGCTCCTAAAGAAAAGAAGTCATTTTCATGTTCAGAATGTGGGAAATGTTTTAACCAGAAAGGGTATCTTGTTAGTCACCAGAGAACCCACACGGGGGAGAAGCCTTTTTCCTGTTCAGAATGTGGGAAAAGTTTTAATCAGAAAGGGAATCTTGTTAGTCACCAGAGAACCCACACAGGGGATAAGCCTTTTTCCTGTTCAGAATGTGGGAAATGTTTTACACATAAATTGCATCTTGTTAGTCACCAGAGAACCCACACGGAGGAGAAGCCTTTTTCTTGTTCAGAATGTGGGAAATGTTTTAACCAAAAAAGAATCTTGTTAGTCACCAGAGAACTCACACAGGGAAGAAGCCTTTTTCGTGTTCAGAATGTGGGAAATGTTTTAACCGGAAAAGGAATCTTGTTAGTCACCAGAGGACCCACACAGGGGAGAAGCCTTTTTCCTGTTCAGAATGTGGGAAAAGTTTTAACCAGAAAGGCAATCTTGTTAGTCACCAGAGAACCCACACAGGGGTGAAGCCTTTTTCTTGTTCAGAATGTGGAAAAAGCTTTAACCAGAAAGCAGATTTGGTTACTCACCAGAGAACCCACACAGGGGAGAAGCCTTTTACCTGTTCAGAATGTGGAAAATGTTTTATCCAAAAATCAGGTTTGGTTATTCACCATAGAACTCACACAGGGGAGAAGCCTTTTTCCTGTTCAGATTGTGGGAAATGTTTTAAATGGAAAGTGCTTCTTGTTAGACATCAGAGCAGTCACACAGAGGAGAAACCGTTTTCATTTTCTTAATGTGGGAAATATTTTAATTGAAAATCAACTGTTAATAAACATCAGAGACGTCACATAGGGGAGAAGCCTTTTTTATATTCATAATGTTGGAATAGTTTTAACCAAAATTGAATCTTCTTAAATGGGTTATCTCTTGTCATTCCTCGTGTTTGCTGACAAAAGTGTAAAACTAAACTTTATTAATTCCAAATGTAAAACTATACCGATAATTTACCCCCTGAAGGTTATTCAGTAGGTGACTAATAGAAAAAACATGTACCTCACAGTTCAGTATATAGGGTGAGGTGACGTATACACACTCACTCTCCAAGCCTCTCATTTCTACGTTTCATCATCCTCACCAAAGGCGACTCAAAAGGAGACTATTTAATATTGACCTATATTCAAGCGAGTCAAGAAAAAAAACTAGTCATGTATCATGTTATCCGAAACAGTCAGAAAACTAGCCACATATTGGCAGATCCCAGACCTCAAGCTATATACTTCTTAAGTTTATAAGCCACTGCAGTGTCCGGAATAGATAGTATGTGAAAATACAGTACAGTATAGTTCTTGTGTTTTTTCTCCTATAGGTACTGCCCTAGTTTGGTATTGTAACAGCTGTTAATTAGTGGTGCAGACACATTTGTCCTGGACTAAACTCAGTTTTTAGACGACCCAATATGTAGCACTCAGGGAAAACTTACCTGCTCCAAATATCAATAGCAGCTTCTAACTAATGGCCATGCTGCGGTCTGTCAAGGAATGCAATATTGTTATAAATAGGGTTGAGCGACCTTTACTTTTATAGGATCGGGTCGGGTTTCACGAAACCCGACTTTTTCAAAAGTCGGGTCGAGTGAAATCGGCCGATCCTATAAAAAAGTCGGGGTCGGCCGAAACTCGAAACCCAATGCAGTGCAATGGGTTTCCAATGGTTCCCAGGGTCTGAAGGAGCGGAAACTCTCCTTCAGGCCCTGGGATCCATATTTAAGTGTAAAATAAAGAATTAAAATAAAAAATATCGCTATACTTTCCCTCTGACGGGCCCTGGTACTAACCGGGAACCTTCCTACCTTAGAATCAGCCTTCCAGGACCTTGCGGTGACGTCGCGGCTTGTGATTGGTCGCGCGGCCGCCCATGTGACCGCTCGCGCGACCAATCACAAGCCGCGACGTCACCGTGACGTCACCGAAGGTCCTGGAAGGGCTGATTCTTATGAAGGAAGGCTGCCGGAAAGAAGCAGGGCGTGTCCGAGGGTGAGTATATACCTAATAGGAATATACTCACCCTCGGCTTCATTCCGGCAGCCTTCCTTCCTAAGAATAAGCCCTTCCAGGACCTTCGGTGACGTCACGGTGACGTTGCGGCTTGTGATTGGTCGCGCGAGCGGTCACATGGGCGGCCGCGCGACCAATCACAAGCCGCGACGTCACCGCAAGGTCCTGGAAGGCTGATTCTAAGGAAGGAAGGTTCCCGGTTAGTACCAGGGCCCGTCAGAGAGTAAGTATAGCGATATTTTTTATTTTAATTCTTTATTTTACACTTAAATCTGAATTCCGATACCAATTCCCGATATCTTAAACATATCGGGAATCGGTATCGGAATTCCGATTCCAGATTCAGAAGATCGCCGACTTCATGGCCGACCCCACACAGGGGTCGGGTTTCATGAAACCCGACTTTGCCAAAAGTCGGCGACTTCTGAAAATTGCCGACCCGTTTCGCTCAACCCTAGGTATAAAGGCTAGGGATGTGTCCAATCATAAGACATGAGGAGGACAGGACGGCAGCCATTTTACATCATGGCTCCATTACGAGGGACACGGATCTATCATTCCATATAAAAACAACCTAGGGGTTTTCAGCCTCGGTTGCAAGAATACAGATCTGCTCCATTGACCATCATTGAACCATGGATACGTTTGGAAAAACCAGGTTGTGATCCTCAGATCAACTGGCCTTGTACCTTGTATGGACTCAATGGACTGTCATCTTCCTACGCTTGTCGTTACGTCTTGTCTGTGTGCGTGCCACAGGTGGAGTAACCAACCCCTGGAATATGAAGCTAAGTTGTGATCCTCGTATCAACTGGCCTTGTATGGACTGGCATCTTCCTACCCTTGTCGTTACCTCCTCTGTGTGCGTACCACAGGTGAGGTAGTAACCCTGGAAGATCTAGTCACAGCTGCTATTTTCCCGGTGAGCCAGCGGAAGGGCGAGACTCTGTAATGTTCACCATCTTGGGTACTGTGCTGGGACTGTTCTGTGTTATCTGCCTATTTTGTGGTACAATAAAGCATTGCCACACTGTTTCACTCTCACCCTGTGTTGCCTGAGTAGCGTTTTGCCCATGTTTAAAGGAGAGCAGGAGTTTGGCAAGATGATCGCTGGGTTCATGCCTTTTTGGCTAGCGAGCGGCGCTCAAAGCAATCCAACAGTGACAACCATAGACTTCTGCTGGAGACCTCTGGTTGTCATGCCAACCCATCGGTAACCTGCGATCATGTGACGGGGTCACTGATGAGCAGGATTTCCGGTGCACTTGCTGATGTGCCAGAAAAGATGTGATTCAGAGCTGGAGCCAACATCAAAGGGGAGGGAGTCATACATCTGCGTACATTAACGCCTGATGTCGGAAAGGGGTTAAAAGGGATTGATTTAGGCTAGTTTCACACTAGCGTTTGGCAGGGCTGCAAATGAAAGCCTTCTAACTCTGAAGCCCCGCCCACTGCCGCTCCTCTTCCTTCAGCTTCGCCAACGTCTGCATGCGTCGTACATACCCTATCTTTAACATTTGGTACGCAGGCCATGTGGATGTATGTGGATGCTTCTGCATGTGTCGTATTGAAGCTGCGCCGACCGCAACATGTTGAGTTTGACGCAGGTCAGCACAGCATCCGCATAGATCTGCTTGGCCTGCGTGTCCAATGTTAAAATTAGAGTATGTAGGATGCATGCAGATGTAGGCGGTGTCATGAATCCCGCCGTGCTGCCACCATTGTCTTGAATCCCACCGGGTATGTCAGGGATCCCACCACTCTGTCATGGTTTACGGGGAAGATACCTTTATCATCACCACCACTCACACCATTTTGTCATGAACCGGGGTTGTTTGGTTGCCCCTCGTTCCTTCTGAATTTGTCTATATCCCACTTCCCAGTTCTGCTTTGAAACTTGCAGCTCTCTTGGCACCCCCCTTAACCTCAGGTCAGTCAAGGTCCCGCATCTAGTGTAATTAGTTGCCAGAAGGGCTGCCTGCTATGTATTGGCTATTGGGCACGCTGCAGCGAGGGCAATATAACTACTCCCACACAGGCGGGAACAATAATTATCAACAATATGCCCTCGTTGTGACATCACTGAGTGGGCTGAGTTATGACATGCACTCTTCTTTCCACTCTTTACATTTTGGGTTCACCAAACAAAGACATTCCTAGGGGAAGGGAGGGTAGAATGAGTGGCTTGAATTCTAATGTGCTGCCAGCAAAGAAGGGGGGTCGAACATGCAGCGGCTCTGTTCTTGGATGTGGAAGAGCTCAGTTCGCGATAATAGACAATCCACTACCTCATGTTCCTGACACCTCCCCTTTTGGACTGCGCTAAGGAGGCAGGACCTCGGTACATCTCCATGCGCACCTCGGCAGGTTCTCACAAGCGGGACAACCCATCTGCATTGCTATGCTCCCTGCCCATTTTGTGTGTGACTGTAAAGTCGTACTGCTGGAGGGCAAGGCTCCAGCGTAGCAACCTTCTGTTGGTTCCACACATGGCTTGTAGCCAGCGCAGAGGGTGGTGGTCCTTCATCACAGTGAAGGTGTGCCCGTTCAGGTAGGGTTGTAAACGTTGTAGGGTCCAGACTATGGCCAGGCACTCCTTCTCGATGGTGAAATAGGCCACTTCCCTCAGCAGAAGCTTCCGGCTCAGGTACAAGATGGGGTGGTCATGGTTCCCCGAGTTGACCTGACTGAGCACAGCACCGAGAGTAAACTCGCTGGCATCAGTCTGCACCAAGAACGGTCGACTGCTGTCCTGGTGGGCCAGGAAGCGATCGCGTCCACTTTCCTGTGCTCTGGCTTTATGGACTTCTCACCTACCCAGTGGACCAATGGACCTCACTCATGCCATCTGGCACTTTCCCGGCTTGATGGTCAGACCGGCTCAGTGAATTTGCCTGAGCACCTCCTGAAGATGCTTCAGGTGTTCATCCTAGGGGGAACTGAAGATGTTATTCAGGTACACCACCACATACTTCTCCAGTCCCTGAAGCAGGTGGTTGACCATCCGCTGGAAAGTGGCAGGGGAATTCTTCTTGCCGAAGGGCATGACCGTGGACTCGTACAATCCGAAGGGGGTGACTTCACCTGTGCCTCGGGGCTCAGGGGAATCTGCCAGTATCCTCGACTCAGATCCATTATGGTCAGATATTTTGCGCCAGCTGACAGCTCAAGTAGTTCCTCGATGTGCCGCATTGGGTGCGCGTCAAAGGCTGTGATGGCGTTGAGCCCCCTGTAGTCCATTCAGAACCGAGTGGTTCGATCCTTCTTTGGCACGAGAACTACAGGTGAGGCCCACGTGCTCTTTGACAGTTGAATCACCCCCAGCTGTAACATCTCACACACTATTGTCTCAGGACTAGTAAACACTGAGCTTGTTCTCCAAAACTTATTTTTGCAGATTCCTCTCCAGAACTGTGCAAGTAGCGTAATTCACTTCAGAGGATGCGACTGTTCATTTAGAGCATGGAGAGACAACCTAGTAATTTTATATTTGACTCCAAATAAAAAGGTAGGCAGTGTTTACAAAGTATAAAAAGATATAAGAAAGACAAATCATATGTTCAATGCAATTACAAATAAAAAAGGATTAAAGTTGAAAAAGAACAGTTAAAATTCTCTCATATCACTTCAGATCATGGCAAACCATGTGCTATGGAGGATACACACATATAGATGCATAAGGGCAGCTGGCAGAGCTGCTGTTAGCTCGCTTCCTGGGCCAAGACTCACAACCCAGCAGAGGTAAGATACGCCCTCCCGTCGTGACATCACTGAGTGGGCTGAGTTATGACGTGTACTCCCTTTTACTCTTTACGTTTTGGCTTCACCAAAGACAAGGGGGAACGGGTGGCATGAATTCCAATGTGCTGACAGCAGAGAAGAGAAGGGGGGTCAAACATGCAGCGGGTGTCTGTTCTCTGAGCTCTGCTACATCCAAGTGCGCAATAATAGACAATCTACTACCTCATGTTCCTGACAGATGGAGCTGAAAGAAGAGGTGAGTCAGTAGGCAGGGTGTTGTGAATTCTGTTTGTGGGCTCCCCCGGTGGTGTTTTATGGTAGTGCCACTTATTTGCCTTCTTCTATCCTTGATCACCTGTTGCCACCCATTAGGGGAGTTTCCTATTTAAGGCTGCTTGGCTGCTGGTCCTATGCCGGCCAACAATGTATCAGTAGCATTCTGTTGCATTCTCCTGCCTCAAGCTCCTGTTCAGCTAAGTTGAATTTTGTTTCTAGTTTATGCTATTTTTTGTCCAGCTATCTGCAATGTGACTCTCTGTAGCTGGAAGCTCTCGTGGACTGAAATTGCCACTCCAGTGGCATGAGTTGTCACTGGAGTTTTAAAGTAATTTCAGGATGGTGTTTTTGAGTAGTGTTTTGAAGTTGACCGTGAAGTAACTCTTTCCTGTACTTCTGCTATCTAGAAAGCGGACCTCACTGTGCTAAATCTGCTGTTCATCCTACGTATGTCTTTTCCTCTTGACTCACCGTCAATATTTGTGGGGGGCTGCTATCTCCTTTTGGGGTTCATCTCTGGAGGTAAGGCAGGCCTGTATATTCCTCTGATAGGGGTAGTTAGATCTCCGGCTGGCGCGTGGTGTCTAGGGCATCGTAGGAAACACTCCCCGGCTACTTCCAGTGTTGTGTCAGGTTCAGGTCACGGTCACTTTAGTTCCCATCACCCGAGAGCTAGTCCGTTCGTTATTTTGATTTCCCTGCCATTGGGGAAATCATGACAGTTTGGCCGGCCATATGTGTTAAAACTATGCACTAAAGCAGGAAAGGATGTGAAAAGGTTTTTTTTTTCCTTCTGTGTTTGGAATGTGCTCATTTGTACTTCTTGCTTAAACTGCAGTCTTCAGCCTTTTTTTTTTTCCTCTCCTCTTAATCTCTGAATGGCTTTGGTTACACCTGTTTGAATCATGGATCCACAGAGTTTGGTTGCAGATCTGAATAACCTGGCTACAAAGGTCCAGAACTTACAAGATTTTGTTATACGTGCTCCAATGTCTGAACCTAAGATCCCTATGCCTGAATTTTTTACCGGAGACAGATCCCGTTTTTTGAATTTCAGAGAGAATTGTAAATTGTTTTTGTCTCTGAGATCTCACTCTGCTGGTGATCCTGCACAACAGGTTAAAATTGTTATTTCTCTATTACGGGGTGACCCACAAAGTTGGGCATTTGCATTGTCGCCAGGGGATCCTGCATTATTAAATGTAGATGCGTTTTTTCTGGCTCTGGGGTTGCTTTATGAAGAACCTAATTTAGAGATTTTGGCTGAGAAAGCCTTGATAGCTCTTTCCCAAGGGCAAGATGAAGCTGAGATATACTGCCAAAAATTTCGTAAATGGTCGGTGCTTACTAAATGGAATGAGTGCGCACTAGCAGCTAATTTCAGAGAAGGTCTCTCTGATGCTGTGAAGGATGTCATGGTGGGGTTCCCTGTGCCTACAGGTCTGAATGATGCCATGAAATTGGCTATCCAGATTGATCGGCGTTTACGGGAGCGCAAAGCTGTGCACCATATGGCGGTATCTTCTGAGCAAAAATCTGTGCACCATATGGCGGTATCTTTTGAGCAAAAACCTGTGCACCATATGGCGGTATCTTCTGAGCAAAAACCTGTGCACCATTTGGCGGTGACCTCTGAAAAGGCACCAGAGCATATGCAATGCGATAGTGTTTTGTCTAGAGGCGAACGACAGAATTACAGGCGCAAAAATGGGTTGTGCTTCTATTGTGGAGATCCAGCTCATGTTATATCAGCATGCTCTAAACGCATAAAGAAGGTTGATAAAAAGGTTGATAAATCTTTTTCTATGGGTACCTTGCAGTCTAAATTTCTTTTGTCCGTGACATTGATTTGTACTTTATCATCTGTTACTGTGGATGCTTATGTGGATTCTGGCGCCGCTCTGAGTCTCATGGATTGGTCCTTTGCCAAGCGTTGTGGGTTTGATTTAGAGCCTCTGGAGGTTTCTATTCCCTTAAAGGGTATTGATTCTACACCTTTGGCTAGCAATAAACCACAATATTGGACACAAGTGACTATGCATCTTACCCCAGACCATCAGGAGATTATTTGTTTCCTTGTGTTATATAATCTACATGACGTGTTAGTACTTGGATTACCATGGTTACAAATTCATAATCCAGTCTTGGACTGGAGATCAATGTCTGTGCTGAGCTGGGGATGTCGGGGGATTCATGGGGATGCACCTTTGGTTCCCATTTCTTCATCTACTCCCTCTGAGATCCCAGCATTTCTGTCAGATTTTTATGATGTCTTTCAGGAGCCTAAAATTGATTCTCTCCCTCCTCACAGAGAGTGTGACTGCGCTATTGAGTTGATTCCCGGTAGTAAATTTCCTAAGGGTCGCTTGTTTAATTTGTCTGTACCTGAACATACTGCTATGCGGGAGTATATCAGAGAATCTTTGGAAAAGGGTCATATTCGCCCCTCTTTGTCTCCACTGGGGGCAGGGTTTTTCTTTGTGGGCAAAAAGGATGGTTCATTGAGACCTTGTATCGACTATCGACTTCTGAATAAGATTACAGTTAAATACCAGTACCCGTTACCTTTACTGACTGATCTGTTTGCTCGCATAAAGGGGGCGAAGTGGTTCACTAAGATCGATCTACGTGGTGCGTATAATTTGGTGCGGATTAAGCAGGGGGATGAGTGGAAGACCGCATTTAATACGCCTGAAGGCCATTTTGAGTATTTGGTAATGCCTTTCGGTCTCGCGAATGCCCCTTCCGTTTTTCAGTCCTTTATGCACAATATTTTCCGTGAATATCTGGATAAATTTATGATTGTGTATTTGGACGATATTTTGATTTTTTCGGAGGACTGGGAATCTCATGTTCAACAGGTCAGGAGAGTTTTTCAGGTTTTACGAGCTAATTCTCTTTTTGTGAAGGGCTCAAAGTGTATTTTTGGGGTTCAGAGAATTTCCTTTTTGGGATATATTTTTTCCCCTTCATCTATGGAGATGGACCCTGTTAAGGTTCAGGCTATTTGTGATTGGATACAACCTACTTCTCTAAAGAGTCTTCAGAAATTCTTGGGATTTGCTAATTTCTATCGCCGATTCATAGCGGGTTTTTCTGCCATTGCTAAACCTTTGACTGATTTGACCAAAAAGGGTGCTGATGTTGCTAATTGGTCCTCTGCGGCTGTGGAGGCCTTTCGGGAGCTTAAGCGCCGCTTTTCTTCTGCTCCTGTGTTGCGCCAGCCTGATGTGTCGCTCCCGTTCCAGGTTGAAGTAGATGCTTCCGAGATCGGAGCAGGTGCAGTTTTGTCGCAGAAAGGTCCTGACTGCTCAGTGATGAGACCATGTGCGTTTTTCTCTCGAAAGTTTTCGCCCGCTGAGCGAAATTATGATGTTGGAAATCGGGAGCTCTTGGCCATGAAGTGGGCATTTGAGGAGTGGCGTCATTGGCTTGAGGGTGCTAGACACCAGGTGGTGGTCTTGACTGACCACAAGAATCTAATTTATCTTGAGTCAGCCAGGCGTCTGAGTCCTAGACAGGCGCGCTGGTCGTTGTTTTTCTCTCGATTTAACTTTGTGGTTTCATATCTGCCTGGGTCTAAGAATGTGAGGGCGGATGCCCTCTCTAGGAGTTTTGAGCCTGACTCGCCTGGTGATTCCGAACCTACTGGCATCCTGAAGGATGGGGTGATATTGTCAGCTGTCTCCCCAGACCTGCGGCGCTCTTTGCAGGAGTTTCAGGTGGATAGGCCTGATCGCTGTCCGCCTGGTAGACTGTTTGTCCCTGATGACTGGACCAGTAGAGTTATTTCGGAGGTTCACTCTTCCGCGTTGGCAGGTCATCCTGGAATTTTTGGCACCAGGGATCTGGTGTCTAGGTCCTTCTGGTGGCCTTCCTTGTCTCGAGATGTGCGTATTTTTGTGCAGTCTTGTGATGTTTGTGCTCGGGCTAAGCCCTGCTGTTCCCGGGCCAGCGGGTTGTTGTTGCCCTTGCCTATTCCTAAGAGGCCTTGGACGCACATCTCTATGGACTTTATTTCTGACCTCCCTGTTTCTCGTAGGATGTCTGTCATCTGGGTGGTGTGTGACCGTTTTTCCAAGATGGTTCACTTGGTACCTTTGCCCAAATTGCCCTCCTCCTCTGAGCTGGTCCCTCTATTTTTTCAGAATGTGGTGCGTTTGCATGGTATTCCTGAGAATATAGTGTCTGACAGGGGCACTCAGTTTGTGTCTAGATTTTGGCGGGCATTCTGTGCCAGGATGGGCATCGACTTGTCTTTTTCGTCTGCATTCCATCCTCAGACTAATGGCCAGACTGAGCGTACTAATCAGACCTTGGAGACTTACTTGAGGTGTTGTGTCCGCTGATCAGAACGATTGGCTTGATTTTTTGCCATTGGCAGAGTTTGCCCTTAACAATCGGGCTAGTTCTGCCACTTTGGTTTCTCCATTTTTTTGTAATTCAGGGTTTCACCCTCGCTTTTCGTCCGGTCAATTGGAGTCTTCGGATTGTCCTGGAGTAGATGCTGTGGTTGATAGAATACATCAGATTTGGGGACAGGTTGTGGACAATCTGAAGTTGTCCCAGGAGAAGACTCAACAGTTCACTAATCGTCATCGGCGTGTCGGTCCTCGTCTTTGTGTTGGGGACCTGGTTTGGTTGTCTTCTCGATTTGTTCCTATGAAGGTCTCGTCTCCTAAGTTTAAACCTCGGTTTATCGGCCCTTATAGGATTCTGGAGGTTCTCAATCCTGTGTCCTTTCGATTGGACCTCCCGGCATCTTTTGCTATTCATAATGTTTTTCATCGGTCATTGTTGCGGAGGTATGAGGTGCCGGTTGTTCCTTCTGCTGATCCTCCTGCTCCTGTGCTGGTTGAGGGTGAATTGGAGTATGTGGTGGAAAAGATCTTGGACTCCCGTGTTTCCAGACGGAGACTTCAGTATCTGGTTAAGTGGAAGGGCTATGGTCAGGAGGATAATTCTTGGGTGACAGCATCTGATGTTCATGCTCCTGATTTGGTTCGTGCATTTCATAGTGCTCATCCAGATCGCCCTGGTGGTTCTGGTGAGGGTTCGGTGCCCCCTCCTTAAGGGGGGGGTACTGTTGTGAATTCTGTTTGTGGGCTCCCCCGGTGGTGTTTTATGGTAGTGCCACTTATTTGCCTTCTTCTATCCTTGATCACCTGTTGCCACCCATTAGGGGAGTTTCCTATTTAAGGCTGCTTGGCTGCTGGTCCTATGCCGGCCAACAATGTATCAGTAGCATTCTGTTGCATTCTCCTGCCTCAAGCTCCTGTTCAGCTAAGTTGAATTTTGTTTCTAGTTTATGCTATTTTTTGTCCAGCTATCTGCAATGTGACTCTCTGTAGCTGGAAGCTGAAATTGAATGAAGACTGAAATTGCCACTCCAGTGGCATGAGTTGTCACTGGAGTTTTAAAGTAATTTCAGGATGGTGTTTTTGAGTAGTGTTTTGAAGTTGACCGTGAAGTAACTCTTTCCTGTACTTCTGCTATCTAGAAAGCGGACCTCACTGTGCTAAATCTGCTGTTCATCCTACGTATGTCTTTTCCACTTGACTCACCGTCAATATTTGTGGGGGGCTGCTATCTCCTTTTGGGGTTCATCTCTGGAGGTAAGGCAGGCCTGTATATTCCTCTGATAGGGGTAGTTAGATCTCCGGCTGGCGCGTGGTGTCTAGGGCATCGTAGGAAACACTCCCCGGCTACTTCCAGTGTTGTGTCAGGTTCAGGTCACGGTCACTTTAGTTCCCATCACCCGAGAGCTAGTCCGTTCGTTATTTTGATTTCCCTGCCATTGGGGAAATCATGACAGCAGGGCTTCACGGAGGAAGAGGGCTTTCATCCGCAGTCTGAGACCAGCCTTACAGAGACAGAAGTGGTAATCATGTATACATACATATACGTGTGTGTAGCCCCTCCCACTCCACATGCAAAGCCCCGTGTAATAAACATCTAATCTATATTGTGAACTTTGAATGTGTGTGTGTGTGTGTATATGTATATATATATATATATATATATATATATATATATATATATATATATATATATATATATATATATATATATATATATATATAGTGTGTGTGTGTGGCGAAATATGTACTGGTCTATATGTGTGACCAGCATTAGCTTGGCAATAGTTTAAAATCTGTCCTGAGAATGCAGGTCTCACAAAGGTCACAACATGTGTGTCTGAGAAAGCAGTCTACTGTCTCCAATAGGGTTGTGCGACTTTTACTTTTTTGGGGTCGAGTCGGGTTTTGCGAAACCTGACTTTGTCAAGTCGAGTCGAGTGAAATCGGCCGATTATCGCGAAAAGTCGGGGATCGACCGAAACATGAAACCCAATGCAAGTCAATGGGGAAGCATAGTCGGCAGTGACTGGAGGCCAGGAAAACACCTACAGTGCCCATTTTAATGGCAAAAACATCCATTTTTGTTACTGAAGCTTGTCAATATTAATTTACTTTATAATAATAGTTAGGCATTGGAAATTGGGGGTTATTTGGCTAAAGTTGTGGTGGGTAGGGCTGGTTCAAGTTTTTAGTGGGCCCAGAAAACGTGGACTACGTCACGGCGGTGGAGCAGGGAGAGGTAAGTATTTCAACGTTGCAAGTGCTGTGATCCTGGGGGCCCACTCGTTCGCATTGGCATTGACACAGGGCCCCTCACAGTACGGGTGTTTGCACGGTGGGGGCGCCTCCCACCGGCAGCGACACTTTTGCGTACTATGAGGGGCCCTGTGCCAGTGACGTCGCCAACGAGTATGCCCCCACACCTGATGAAGGAACCTGCACTTTCACCTGCACCTTCCTCTTTGTCCCTGTGTAAGGTGGTATAGTATGCGGGAAGAGGAACCTGACTTTCAGCAGGGTCAGATTCTGGCTGTGTAGAGTGCAAGGGGAATGTAGTGGTCTGGATCAATGTACCAGCGGACTCATCTAGCAGTGCCTGGGCAATGGGCAGGATGAGGAGGAAACACAGATCTAGGCCCAAATAATAAAGTGGTCTAAATGCAGTTCAAAATTGGTAACAGGACTAACCAGGCGGAATTGCTTTGTTCAGTGGAGGACAACTGTAATGAGAGGCTGACACAGTGAGTAGGCCCAAATAAGTAACTAGGCTAAATGCAGTTCTAAATTGGTAACTGTAGGAAACAGGCGGCACTGCTTTGTTCAGTGGAGGAGAACACCAACCAGCGGCAGACACCGTTA
The DNA here is from genome assembly GCF_051348905.1 of Ranitomeya variabilis. Lineage (NCBI taxonomy): Eukaryota > Metazoa > Chordata > Amphibia > Anura > Dendrobatidae > Ranitomeya > Ranitomeya variabilis. The sequence goes on along the minus strand of NC_135235.1, from coordinate 765,788,271 downwards.
CTAGGCCCCAACCAAACTAGTAGGCCAACTGCAGTGTTACATTAACAACTACCTAATGAGAGCCTGAAGGTTGAAGCTCAAGAAAACCAAACAGGAGGAAACCCAGGAGCGGCAGACACCGTTAGAAGGCCCCAACCAAACTAGTAGGCCTAATGCAGTGTTATCTAAACAACTACTTAATGAGAGCCAGAAGGTTGAAGCTCAGACAAGGAAACCTGGAGGAGAACACCAAGGAGCGGCAGACACCTTTACTAGGCCCCAACCAAAGTAGTAGGGCAACTGCAGTGTTACATTAAAAACTACTTAATGAGAGCCTGAAGGTTGAAGCTCAGACAAGGAAACCTGGAGGAGAACACCAAGGAGGAGGAGAACACCAAGGAGCGGCAGACACCGTTACTAGGCCCCAACCAAAGTAGTAGGGCAACTGCTGTCTTATATAAACAACTATTTAATGAGCCTGAAGGTTGAAGCTCAGACAAGGAAACCTGGAGGAGAACACCAAGGAGGAGGAGAACACCAAGGAGCGGCAGACACCGTTACTAGGCCCCAACCAAAGTAGTAGGACAACTGCTGTCTTATATAAACAACTATTTAATGAGAGCCTGAAGGTTGAAGCTCAGACAAGGAAACCTGGAGGAGAACACCAAGGAGGAGGAGAACACCAAGGAGCGGCAGACACCGTTACTAGGCCCCAACCAAAGTAGTAGGGCAACTGCAGTGTTACATTAAAAACTACTTAATGAGAGCCTGAAGGTTGAAGCTCAGACAAGGAAACCTGGAGGAGAACACCAAGGAGGAGAACACCAAGGAGCGGCAGACACTGTTACTAGGCCCCAACCAAAGTAGTAGGGCAACTGCTGTCTTATATTAAAAACTACTTAATGAGAGCCTGAAAGTTGAAGCTCAGACAAGGAAACCTGGAGGAGAACACCAAGGAGGAGGAGAACACCAAGGAGCGGCAGACACTGTTACTAGGCCCCAACCAAACTAGTAGGGCAACTGCTGTCTTATATTAAAAGCTACTTAATGAGAGCCTGAAGGTTGAAGCTCAGACAAGGAAACCTGGAGGAGAACACCAAGGAGGAGGAGAACACCAAGGAGCGGCAGACACCGTTACTACGCCCCAACCAAAGTAGTAGGGCAACTGCTGTCTTATATTAAAAACTACTTAATGAGAGCCTGAAGGTTGAAGCTCAGACAAGGAAACCTGGAGAACACCAAGGAGGAGGAGAACACCAAGGAGCGGCAGACACTGTTACTAGGCCCCAACCAAACTAGTAGGGCAACTGCTGTCTTATATTAAAAACTACTTAATGAGAGCCTGAAGGTTGAAGCTCAGACAAGGAAACCTGGAGGAGAACACCAAGGGGTAGGAGAACACCAAGGAGCGGCAGACACCGTTACTAGGCCCCAACCAAAGTAGTAGGGCAACTGCAGTGTTACATTAAAAACTACTTAATGAGAGCCTACTGCAGTGTTACATTAAAAACTACTTAATGAGAGCCTGAAGGTTGAAGCTCAGCTTTTTCAGTGGAGGACAGCGTGATTGAGTGGCGCAGACAGACAAAGGTAGTATGTGTTAACTAAAAAAGTTGGCTCTATGCAGTTTTAAATTGGTTACAGGGGTACACAGGCAACATTGGTGTGGTCAGCGGAGGACAATTGGAAGGAGGGACCGCAGACAGATTTCCTAGGCCTAAAATAATAAAATAGGCTCTATGCAGCTTAAATTTGGCTACAGGGGTACACAGGCAGCATTGGTGTGGTCAGCGGAGGACAATTGGAAGGAGGGACCGCAGACAGACTTCCTAGGCCTAAAATAATAAAATAGGCTCTATGCAGCTTCCATTATGTGGCAGGGATACACAGGCAACATTGGTGTGGTCAGTGGAGGACAATTGGAAGGAGGGACCGCAGACAGACTTCCTAGGCCTAAAATAATAAAATAGGCTCTATGCAGCTTCCATTATGTGGCAAGGGTACACAGGCAGCATTGGTGTGGTCAGCGGAGGACAATTGGAAGGAGGGACTGCAGACAGATTTCCTAGGCCTAAAATAATAAAATAGGCTCTATGCAGCTTCCATTATGTGGCAGGGGTACACAGGCAGCATTAATGTGGTCAGCGGTGGACAATTGGAAGGAGTGTCTGACACAGTAAGTACTTCAAAAAACTAAATAGATGTTAATGTCTCCCCCAAAAAAACAAAACAAAAAAAGGTGGCATAGTTAGGTACAGGAGGTAATTTGGCGCAAAGTATTTACTGGTGTAAATGTACGACAGGGCCCCTGACTATTTTAACTAGCATCATACATGTCAACAAATTGGTATTGTCTGTGCCAGCCATTGAAGGATTTCAGCGCATAGACTAAACAGTGGTGGAGCAGCGAGAGATAATTTTGCAAGTGGTAGAGCACTGTTTGACCTAGGGGGGGGGGGAAACTCTCTCCTGGCCGGTGGTACAAGCCCAGGGCCCCTCATGTTACAACGGTGTGTCTGACGGGTGCGCGCCACCACCGCCAGAGATAGTTCATTGTACTATGAGGGACCCAGTGCCAGTGCCGTCGACCAAAAGTGGGCACACCCACCTCTTCAGACAAACGGCACTCTGACGGGTGCTTGCGCCAAGTGGCAAGACCACGGCCCCGTGGGGGGAGTTAGGCCATTTAGGGAGGTGTAAACATGTCGTATGCTGGACAAACAGCAGCTGCAAAGTCAGAGATTGGAACAGTCAGTAACACCAGTCCCAAAGCAAGACCTTTTTACAGGAAAGCTAGGTGTCAGCCGGGAAAGGTGGGGCAAAATAATTTGAAATCCATGAGTGGTTCATTTTAATGAAGGTGAGATCATCAACATTTTGGGTAGCCAGACGAGTCCTTTTTTCGGTCAGTATTGAACCAGCAGCACTGAATACTCTTTCTGATAGCACACTAGCTGCTGGGCAAGCAAGCTCCTGCAATGCATATTCGGCCAATTCAGGCCAGGTGTCTATTTTGGATGCCCAGTAATCAGGGGAATTACGGTTGAGGGAGAACATCGGTAATGGAGGAAAAATAGTTAGTAACCATACTGGACAAATGTTGTCTCCTGTCACTTTGAATTGATGCTGCAGTACCTGTCGTGTCTTCGGTCATTGCGAAATCACTCCACAACCTGGTCAGAAAACCCCTCTGTCCTACGCCACTTCTGATTTGTGCACCTCTAACACCTCTGCCCTGTTGCCCCCTGCATCTCGTGTGAGAACCATCACCGGCGCTGTGTGCTGGGAATGCCTGAATCAAACGGTCTACAAGAGTAGCTTGTTTGGTTGCCAATATTTATTCCAGGTTCTCATGTGGCATGATATTTTGCAATTTGCCTTTATAGCGAGGATCAAGGAGGCAGGCCAACCAGTAATCATCATCGCTCATCATTTTTATAATGCGTGGGTCCCTTTTGAGGATACGCAAGGCATAATCCGCCATGTGGGCCAATGTTCCAGTTGTCAAGTCAGTGCATATGCTGGGTTGAGGAGCACTTTCTGGCAAATCAACGTCACTTGTCTCCCTCAAAAACCCTGAACCCGGCCTTGCACCGCCAGCACTTTCTATTGCCCCCAGAGAAGCTTCCTCATCCAACAAATACTCATCCCCATCATCCTCCTCTTCGCCCGCCACCTCGTCCTGTAGACATCCCTGAGCAGACAATGGCTGACTGTCATCAAGGCTTCCCTCGTCCACGGCTGCAGACGCCTGCTCCTTTATGTGCGTCAAACTTTGCATCAGCAGACGCATTAGGGGGATGCTCATGCTTATTACGGCGTTGTCTGCACTAACCAGCCGTGTGCATTCCTCAAAACACTGAAGGACTTGACACAGGTCTTGGAGCTTCGACCACTGCACAGCTGACAACTCCATGTCTGCCATCCAACTGCCTGCCCGTGTATGTGTATCCTCCCACAAATACATAACAGCACGCCTCTTCGCACAGTCTATGAAGCATGTGGAGTTCCACCTTGTTGCAACGTCGATGATTAGGCGTTGCTGGGGAAGGTTCAAAGACCACTGATGGTTCTGCATACGGCTGGAGTGTACGGGCGGATGTGAGAGCAAAGTCTGCGCACTTTCAGCAGCAGGTCAGGTAACCCCGGATAACTTTTCAGGAAGCACTGCACCACCAGGTTTAAGGTGTGAGCCAGGCAAGGAATGTGTTTCAGTTGTGAAAGGGCTATGGCAGCCATAAAATTCCTTCCGTTATCACTCACTACCTTGCCTGCCTCAAGATGTACAGTGCCCAGCCATGACTGAGTTTCTTGCTGCAAGAACTCGGACAGAACTTCCGCGGTGTGTCTGTTGTCGCCCAAACACTTCATTGCCAATACAGCCTGCTGACGCTTGCCACTAGCTGTTCCATAATTAGACATCTCGTGTGCAACAGTGGCAACTGCGGATGGAGTGGTCGTGCGACTGCGGTCTGTGGATGAGCTCTCGCTTCTGCTGGAGGAGGAGGAGGGGGAACGAACGCCTACAGCCAACTTTCCTAGACCGTGGGCTAGGCAGAACTGTCCCAATATTACTGTCCCCTGTGGACCCTGCATCCACCACATTAACCCAGTTTGCCGTGATGGAGACGTAATGCCCCTGGCCATGCCTACTGGTCCATGCATCTGTTGTCAGGTGCACCTTTCTACTCACAGACTGCCTGAGCGCATGGACAATGCGGTCTTTTACATGCTGGTGGAGGGCTGGGATGGCTTTTTTCGAAAAGAAGTTTCGACTGGGTAGCTCGTAGCGTGGTACAGCGTAGTCCATCAGGGCTTTGAAAGCTTTGCTTTCAACTAACCGGTAGGGCATCATCTCCAACGAGATTAGTCTAGCAATGTGGGCGTTCAAACCCTGTGTATGCGGATGCGAGGATGAGTACTTGCTTTTCCTAACGAGAGTCTCATGTAGGGTGAGCTGGACTGGAGAGCTGCATACGGTGGAACTAGTGGGGGTGCCGGTGGACATGGGTGACTGAGAGAGGGTTGGTGATGGTATTCTTGCTGTTGCCCTACATACATTTTTTCCTACCACGAACCTGGTGATTCCCTGACTGCTTTGGCCTTGCGACGAAACCACCACATTACCTGCAGGTGGTGTGGTAAATGGTGGGCTTACAGTGAGGGAAGGGATGTCGCGTTGCTGACTAGCTTCATTGTGAGAGGGTGCTACAACGTTAAGGGACGTTTGGTAGTTTGTCCAGGCTTGCAAGTGCATGGTGGTTAAATGTCTACGCATGCAACTTGTATTTAGATTTTTAACATTCTGACTAGTGTTGAGCATTCCGATACCGCAAGTATCGGCCGATATTTGCGGTATCGGAATTCCGATACCGAGATCCGATACTTGCCGCATATCGGATACCGGAATCGGAAGTTCCCAGGATTCAAACTGCACGAATTCAGCCAATGAGGACTGATTACAAGTGTGGGCACATCCTGTTCAGCATGGTGGGAATGAAACTACTGGCAAGGCTGTGATTGGCTGCTGAAATGATGTCATGCTGCAGTTTAAAAGTCGCTGGCGCCATTTTGGGCTCACTCTGCTGTGAATTCAGTTAGTGACAGGATGCTGTGTACTGACTGTGGGCCAGTTGAGATAGCAATTTGCTTCTTTGTGCTTTTCCCAGGCTAATTTAGCAACCGCTGTGTGTTCACCTTGCTTTTGCCTTGCAGCGCTGTTTTCACAGCGATCTGCAAGGTCTGTGTGTGTGTGTGAGTGCAGCCCACTCTGTAGTCTGTGTGCAGCCATAGCTGGTTTTATTCAGGTCAGGGTGGTTCACTGCTTCATACTGTTCTATCCATTCCATTGTCCTTTTTTGCAAGTAGTGCAGGCTGCTGCACATTTTTTTCAAATAATTCCTATTAGTGACTTTCCACCTGTATCCAGCTAAATTGTGGAAAAACACTACATAGGATAACGTAGAGGAGGTTTTTGGGGCCTTGCAGCGCCGTTTACGGCTGTCTGCACGGTCTCCGTGTGAGTGCAGCTCGCCCTGTAGTCTGTGTGCAGCCACAGCCGGTTGTATCCAGCTCAGGGTGGTTCACTGACTCATACAGTTCTATCCATTCCATTGTCCTTTTTTGCAAGTAGTGCAGGCTGCTGCACATTTTTTTCAAATAATTCCTATTAGTGACTTTCCACCCGTATCCAGCTAAATTGTGGAAAAACACTACATAGGATAATGTAGAGGAGGTTTTTGGGGCCTTGCAGCGCCGTTTACGGCTGTCTGCACGGTCTCCGTGTGAGTGCAGCTCGCCCTGTTGTCAGTTCATCCCCCAAAAAATAAATAAAGAATAAAGTTCACCAAACACACCACTTTACAGTTGTGTAGGCCTCCTTAGCTCATATTAAAGTCTAGTCCACACTTTAGAAAATTAGTGTTTCTTATACCTGTTAGGAGCTGTTCAGGAATAAGCACACTAAGCCGTTAGTACTTTTCTGCTTATCTTTATCAGTCAACCAAGATGAAGAAGGCAGGGAGTAAGGCACGTGGGCGCGAAGCAGGGAGGACGTGGGGATTCTGTGCCTGCTGCGGGCACCGGTGACTCATCATCACCCAGTTTCAGCAGGGAACAGTCCTTCATGTGCAGCTTTGTCAGAGAGTGCTGTACACCGCTGCTGCGTGAAGACCAAATTGAAGCCGTTATCGGATGGATGGCAGCTAACGCATCGACTTCAATTAGTGCCACATCCTCTCAGACACAGAGCACTGGAGAGCACCCATATGTCTCTTCGCCACTTGCCAAATTGCCCAGGCAGACAGAGAGCCCAGGACAGGAGCCGTCTCTACTTCTGTTCTCTGAATCTCTTGGCTTGGAAACAGGGGGCCAGCCAAGCAGCATTGGAGAAATGGAAGAAGAGGCAGTGTGCAGTGATGCCCAACAGCTTTTTCTCTCTGAGTCTGAAGAGGCGGGTGGGCCAGTGCCTCCGGTCACCACACCGCAGAACGCATCCGCTGATGACACTCAGGTGCCACTTTCTGGTGCGTGCTCTGCTGCTGAAACTACCCAGGAGGAGCAGTTGGTGGCAGAGGGTAGTGTAGATGATGAGGTCCTTGACCCATCGTGGCGTGAGGGACAGGAAGGTGGTGGGAGCAGCTCTGAGGAAGAGATTCCCCGAATGGGCCAAAGAGGGAGAGGGAGGGGGAAGACTGCGGATCCTGTAGCCTCCACTTTGGCACCCGTTAGGAGCGTGTCTCTTCCAAAAGCCAAAAAGGGTGCTCCCAAGACTTGTAGTGCCTGGTCCTTTTTTGACACAGTTGCAGATGACATTTGCTATGTCAAATGCAAGGTGTGTCATCACAAAGTCAAAAGAGGGAGAAATGTCAGCAACCTCAATATCTCCAACATGTGGAAACATGTGCGGACCAGGCAAGCGGCGGAGTTACAGAAACACACTGAAGAGCTAGGCCAACCAACAGCGGCAGCTACCACCTCTTCAGTTCGTGTTGCCTCTTCCTCCAGCTCACAGCTGGTTCGGCTTCCTCCCAGGATCGCCATGGAAGAACCTCTGGCACTGTTGTCCAGAGACCCACTGTAATTCCACCTGCAGCACCACGTTCCCAGTCATCCTCACACTCCCAGGCCAGTCTACAGCCATCGGTAGTACAGGCATGGGAGAAAAGGCGGCCTTTCTCGGCAAACCACCCACGAGCATAGGCTCTGACTGCAGGCACTGCCAAACTTCTGTCACTGGAAATGCTGTCATTCAGGCTGGTGGAGACTGACAGCTTCTGTGACTTGATGTCATTGGCAGTCTCACAGTACAATGTGCCCAGCCGCTTTTATTAAAGTAGGCAAGCCGTCCCTGCCCTGCACAAGCATGTGGAGGGACACATAAAACACGTGCTACTGAACGCCGTCCGTAGCAAGATCCACCTCACCACCGATGCGTGGACCAGTCAACATGGACAGGGGCAATACCTTTCCCTCACTGCCCATTGGGTTAATGTTGTTGAGACGGGTACAGATCGTGCGAGTGGCGCAGGACGTGTCCTGCCCACTCCAAGGATTGCAGGAATCCAGTCTGTATGAATTGACTCCTCCTCTTACACAAGTTCCTCAGAATCGTCGCTGCAGGAGCCGTCACAGTCCACCTCCACATGGACCCGTGAACGTTTACCTGTTACGACCGACATGAGCACAGCCATGGCCAAACGTCAACAGGCCGTCTTGAAATTAATTTCTTTGGGGAATCGAAGCCACGCAGCGCAGGAGCTCTGGAATGCCATCAAGCAGGAGAGCTATGTGTGGTTTGTGCCAGCGAATCTCCAGCCAGGCATGGTAGTGTGTGATAATGGCCGAAATCTGGTGGCAGCTCTGGGCCTCGGCAACCTCACTCACATCCCATGTCTGGCACATGTGCTCAACTTGGTCGTGCAGAGTTTTTTGAGGGACTATCCGGATCTTGATGCACTGCTGCACAAGGTCCGCCTAGAGTGTGCTCACTTGCGGCGTTCCAACACAGCAAAATCGCGCATTGCGGCTCTGCAGCGCCGATTCCGCCTTCCGGAACATCGCATCATATGTGACCTACCTACCAGGTGGAATTCCACGTTACATATGTTGGAGCGGTTGTGTGAGCAGCAGCAAGCAGTAATGGAGTACCAGCTGCATCAGGCGCAAAGAAGTCGCACTCCGCGCCGTTCAGACTTCACAACCACAGAGTGGGCCACTATGAAGGACGTCTGCCAGGTTTTGCCTCCCTTCGATTATTCCACGCGGATGGCGAGTGCAGATGATGCACTAGTCAGCATGACTGTCCCCCTTATCTGCCTGCTTGAAAAATCACTGCAAGCGCTAAGGGATGATGTTGTGGAAGAGGTGGAGGATGAGGATTCACCATTTCCATCATCTTCTGGACAGTCAGCGCCACATGGTTCCTCACAAACGCGTAGGCAGGGGACACTTTGTGAGGAGGATGAAGAGGAGTCAAGGGAGGAGGAAGACATCCGTCCAGAGGAGGGAGTTACACAATTGTCCAGTAGTCAGTGTGTACATCGAGGGTGGGGTGATGACGAGTGGGCAGAGATCACGCCTCAAGCAGGGGACAGCGTTTCTTGGCCAGTTGGCAGTCTGCAGCACATGGTTGATTACATGCTGCAGTGCCTGAGAAACGACCGCCGCATCGCCCACATTCTCAACATGTCTGATTATTGGGTGTTCACCCTCCTCGATCCTCGCTACCGGGACAACGTAGAAAGCCTCATCACACCGTTGAACCGGGAGTGTAAAATGCGGGAGTACCAAGACACACTGGTGAATTCCATCATCTTCTCCAGTCCAACTGAGAGAAGTGCTGCTAGTGCTTTACAAAGCAGCTCAGTGCGTCCAGGCAGTGGAGGAGGCTCTGCACAAAGAGGGAGCAGAAGCAGTGCCTCTGCCCAAGGCAAGACCAGTATGGCCCAACTGTGGCACAGTTTTCTGTGCCCCCCACAAAAGTCTACACCATCACAGACGGCTCCAGTCAGCAGGAGGCAACGGTTCCGTCAGATGGTGACAGACTACATGTCTTGCCCTCTTGCTGTACTCCCAGACGGCTCTTCCCCTTTCAAGTTTTGGGTCTCTAAGCTGGATACATGGCCAGAGCTAAGCCAGTATGCATTGGAGGTGCTGGCTTGCCCTGCGGCTAGTGTATTATCGGAACGCGTCTTTAGTGCTGCAGGTGGTGTACTGTTGTGAATTTGGTTTCTGGGCTCCCCCGGTGGTCACTGGTGGTACTGAACTTGTGTGCTTCATCTCCTCTGTTCACCTGTTTCCATCAGGATGTGGGAGTTTCTATTTAGCCTTGCTCCTCAGTCATTTCTATGCCGGCCAACAATGTTACCAGAAGCATTTCTGTTGCATGTTCCTGCTCCTAGACTACTTTCAGCTAAGTTGGATTTTTGTCCTAAGTTTGTTTGCATTTTTGTTCCAGTTCTCTGTGTTTGAATATTTCTGAGACTGGAAGCTCTTGTGAACTGAAATTGCCACTCTGGTGTCATGAGTTGATATTAGAGTTTTAAAGTAATTTCAGGATGGAATTTTGAAAGGGTTTTCAGCTGGCCGTGAAGTTCCCTTTTCTGTCTTTCTTCTATCTAGTAAGCGGACCTCAATTTTGCTAAACCTATCTTCATACTTCGTATGTCAATTTCCTCTGAAATCACCGACAATATTTGTGGGGGCTACTGTCTGCCTTTTGGGGAAAATTTCTCTAGAGGTGAGCCAGGTCTGTATTTTCCTCTGCTAGGGTCAGTCAGTTCTCCGGCTGGCGCTGGGCGTCTAGGGATAAAACGTAGGCATGCTACCCGGCCACTTTTAGTTGTTGTGATAGGTTTAGCTCACGGTCAGCTCGAGTTCCCATCTTCCAAGAGCTAGTCCTTTTGTATGCTCTACTATGTTCTCTGTGTTTTGAGAATCATGACAGTTTGGCCGGCCAGGGGTTAAAATAATTGGCTGAAGAAAGGAGAGAAAAAGAAGTCTGCAGAGAATTTTTTTTTTTTTCCTGAGTTTGCTTCTCTGCTTATACTGCAGCCTTCGTCTCTCTCTCCTTCTAATCCTTGAATGGCTCTGATCTCACCTGATTAAAATGGATCCTCAGAGTTTAGCCACTGGTTTGAGTAATCTCGCTAGTAAGGTTCAAAGTTTACAGGATTTTGTTATTCATGCTCCAATATCTGAACCTAGAATTCCTTTACCTGAATTTTTCTCCGGGGATAGATCTCGCTTTCAGAATTTTAGACATAATTGTAAATTGTTTTTGTCTCTGAGATCTCGCTCCGCTGGAGATCCTGCACAGCAGGTCAGGATTGTAATTTCCTTACTCCGGGGCGACCCTCAGGATTGGGCATTTGCTTTGGCACCAGGGGATCCTGCGTTGCTCAATGTGGATGCGTTTTTTCTGGCTTTGGGGTTGCTTTATGAGGAACCTCATTTAGAGATTCAGGCTGAAAAAAGCCTTGATGGCCCTGTCCCAGGGTCCAGATGAGGCGGAAATATACTGCCAAAAATTTCGTAAGTGGTCTGTGCTTACTCAGTGGAATGAGTGCGCCCTGGCGGCGATTTTCAGAGAGGGTCTCTCTGATGCCATTAAAGATGTTATGGTGGGGTTCCCTGTGCCTGCAGGTCTGAATGAGTCCATGACAATGGCTATTCAGATTGATCGGCGTTTGCGGGAGCGCAAACCTGTGCACCATTTGGCGGTGTCTACTGAGAAGGCGCCAGAGAATATGCAATGTGATAGAATTCTGTCTAGAAGCGAACGGCAGAACTTTAGGCGAAAAAATGGGTTGTGCTTCTATTGTGGTGATGCAACTCATGTTATATCAGCATGCTCTAAACGTACAAAGAAGGTTGATAAGTCTGTTTCAATCAGCACTTTTCAGTCTAAGTTTATTCTATCTGTGACCCTGATTTGCTCTTTATCGTCAATTACCGCGGACGCTTATGTCGACTCTGGCGCCGCTTTGAGTCTTATGGATTGGTCCTTTGCCAAACGCTGTGGTTATGATTTAGAGCCTTTGGAAGTTCATATACCTCTGAAGGGTATTGACTCCACGCCATTGGCTAGTAATAAACCACAATACTGGACACAAGTGACTATGCGTATTAATCCGGATCACCAGGAGATTATTCGCTTTCTTGTATTGTATAATTTACATGATGTGTTGGTACTTGGATTGCCATGGCTGCAATCTCATAACCCAGTCCTCGACTGGAAAGCAATGTCTGTGTTAAGCTGGGGATGTCAGGGGACTCATGGGAACGTACCTTTTGGTTTCCATTTCGTCATCTGTTCCCTCTGAGATTCCGGAATTCTTATCTGATTATCGTGACGTTTTTGAGGAACCTAAACTTGGTTCACTGCCTCCGCACAGAGATTGCGACTGTACCATAGATCTGATTCCGGGCAGTAAGTTTCCAAAAGGTCGTTTATTTAATCTATCTGTGCCTGAACATGCTGCTATGCGTGAATATATTAAGGAGTCCTTGGAAAAGGGACATATTCGTCCTTCGTCATCTCCTTTAGGAGCCGGCTTTTTCTTTGTATCTAAAAAAGATGGCTCTTTGAGGCCGTGTATTGATTATCGGCTTTTGAATAAAATCACGATTAAATATCAGTATCCTTTGCCATTGCTTACTGATTTGTTTGCTCGTATAAAGGGGGCCAAGTGGTTCTCTAAGATTGATCTTCGTGGGGCGTATAATTTAGTGCGAATTAAGCAGGGGGATGAGTGGAAAACCGCATTTAATACGCCTGAGGGTCATTTTGAGTATTTAGTAATGCCTTTTGGTCTTTCAAATGCCCCTTCAGTCTTTCAGTCCTTTATGCATGACATTTTCCGTGAATATTTGGATAAATTTATGATTGTGTATTTGGATGATATTTTGATTTTTTCGGATGACTGGGACTCTCATGTCCAGCAGGTCAGGAGGGTTTTTCAGGTTTTGCGCTCTAATTCCTTGTGTGTAAAGGGTTCTAAGTGCATTTTTGGGGTTCAAAAGATTTCTTTTTTGGGGTATATTTTTTCCCCCTCTTCCATTGAGATGGATCCTGTCAAGGTTCAGGCTATTTGTGATTGGACGCAACCCTCTTCTCTTAAGAGCCTTCAGAAATTCTTGGGCTTTGCTAATTTCTATCGTCGATTTATAACTGGTTTTTCTGATGTTGCTAAACCACTGACTGATTTGACTAAGAAGGGTGCTGATGTTGCTGATTGGTCCCCTGCTGCTGTGGAGGCCTTTCGGGAGCTTAAGCGCCGCTTTTCTTCCGCCCCTGTATTGCGTCAGCCTGATGTTACTCTTCCTTTTCAGTTTGAGGTTGACGCTTCAGAAATTGGAGCTGGGGCGGTTTTGTCGCAGAAAAGTTCCGACTGCTCCGTGATGAGACCTTGCGCGTTCTTTTCTCGTAAATTTTCGCCCGCGGAGCGAAATTATGATATTGGTAATCGTGAACTCTTGGCTATGAAGTGGGCTTTTGAGGAATGGCGTCATTGGCTTGAGGGGGCTAGACATCAGGTGGTGGTATTGACCGACCACAAGAATCTGATTTATCTTGAGTCTGCCAAGCGCCTGAATCCTAGACAGGCGCGCTGGTCGTTATTTTTCTCTCGGTTTAATTTTGTGGTTTCATACCTACCAGGTTCTAAAAATGTGAAGGCGGATGCCCTTTCTAGGAGTTTTGAGCCTGACTCCCCTGGTAATTCTGAACCTACAGGCATCCTTAAGGATGGAGTGATTTTGTCTGCTGTTTCCCCAGACCTGCGACGGGCCTTGCAGGAGTTTCAGGCGGATAGACCTGATCGTTGCCCGCCTGGTAGAATGTTTGTTCCTGATGATTGGACCAGTAGAGTCATCTCGGAGGTCCATTCTTCTGCGTTGGCAGGGCATCCTGGAATCTTTGGTACCAGGGAGTTGGTGGCTAGGTCCTTCTGGTGGCCTTCCCTGTCACGAGATGTGCGAGGTTTTGTGCAGTCTTGTGATGTTTGTGCTCGGGCCAAGCCTTGTTGTTCTCGGGCTAGTGGATTGTTGTTATCCTTGCCTATTCCGAAGAGGCCTTGGACTCACATCTCGATGGATTTTATTTCTGATCTCCCTGTTTCTCAGAAGATGTCTGTCATCTGGGTGGTGTGTGACCGTTTCTCTAAGATGGTCCATTTGGTTCCCTTGCCTAAGTTGCCTTCCTCATCCGAGTTGGTTCCTCTGTTTTTTCAAAATGTGGTTCGCTTGCATGGTATTCCGGAGAATATCGTTTCTGACAGGGGGACCCAATTCGTGTCTAGATTTTGGCGAGCGTTCTGCGCTAGGATGGGCATTGATTTGTCTTTTTCGTCTGCTTTCCATCCTCAGACTAATGGCCAGACCGAGCGAACTAATCAGACCTTGGAGACTTATTTGAGGTGTTTTGTCTCTGCGGATCAGGATGATTGGGTTGCCTTCTTGCCCTTGGCGGAGTTTGCCCTCAATAATCGGGCTAGTTCTGCCACTTTGGTTTCTCCTTTCTTCTGTAATTCGGGGTTTCATCCTCGTTTCTCTTCCGGTCAGGTGGAGCCTTCGGATTGTCCTGGAGTGGATGCTGTGGTGGAGAGGTTGCATCGGATTTGGGGGCATGTGGTGGACAATTTGAAGTTGTCCCAGGAGAAGACTCAGCATTTTGCCAACCGCCGTCGTCGTGTTGGTCCTCGTCTTTGTGTGGGGGATTTGGTGTGGTTATCTTCTCGGTTTGTCCCTATGAAGGTTTCTTCTCCTAAGTTTAAGCCTCGGTTCATCGGCCCGTACAAGATATTGGAGATTCTTAACCCTGTGTCCTTTCGTTTGGACCTCCCTGCATCTTTTTCTATTCATAATGTCTTCCATCGGTCATTGTTGCGCAGGTATGAGGTACCAGTTGTGCCTTCTGTTGAGCCTCCTGCTCCGGTGTTGGTTGAGGGTGAGTTGGAGTACGTTGTGGAGAAGATCTTGGACTCCCGTGTTTCCAGACGGAGACTTCAGTATTTGGTCAAGTGGAAGGGCTACGGTCAGGAGGATAATTCTTGGGTGACTGCCTCCGATGTTCATGCCTCCGATTTGGTCCGTGCCTTTCATAGGGCTCATCCTGATCGCCCTGGTGGTTCTGGTGAGGGTTCGGTGCCCCCTCCTTGAGGGGGGGGGGGGTACTGTTGTGAATTTGGTTTCTGGGCTCCCCCGGTGGTCACTGGTGGTACTGAACTTGTGTGCTTCATCTCCTCTGTTCACCTGTTTCCATCAGGATGTGGGAGTTTCTATTTAGCCTTGCTCCTCAGTCATTTCTATGCCGGCCAACAATGTTACCAGAAGCATTTCTGTTGCATGTTCCTGCTCCTAGACTACTTTCAGCTAAGTTGGATTTTTGTCCTAAGTTTGTTTGCATTTTTGTTCCAGTTCTCTGTGTTTGAATATTTCTGAGACTGGAAGCTCTTGTGAACTGAAATTGCCACTCTGGTGTCATGAGTTGATATTAGAGTTTTAAAGTAATTTCAGGATGGAATTTTGAAAGGGTTTTCAGCTGGCCGTGAAGTTCCCTTTTCTGTCTTTCTTCTATCTAGTAAGCGGACCTCAATTTTGCTAAACCTATCTTCATACTTCGTATGTCAATTTCCTCTGAAATCACCGACAATATTTGTGGGGGCTACTGTCTGCCTTTTGGGGAAAATTTCTCTAGAGGTGAGCCAGGTCTGTATTTTCCTCTGCTAGGGTCAGTCAGTTCTCCGGCTGGCGCTGGGCGTCTAGGGATAAAACGTAGGCACGCTACCCGGCCACTTTTAGTTGTTGTGATAGGTTTAGCTCACGGTCAGCTCGAGTTCCCATCTTCCAAGAGCTAGTCCTTTTGTATGCTCTACTATGTTCTCTGTGTTTTGAGAATCATGACAGTGTACTAACTGACCGTCGCATGCGACTATCCTCCGATAACGTTGACCGGCTTACTTTCCTGAAAATGAATCAGGCCTGGATCTCGCAGGAATTTGCCACTCCTGTTCCTGATTAAATAATTGGGTGACTGTCTACAGTATCCAGGTCTCCTGTTGTGTTCATCTTTCTACCACCTGAACTGTAATTCCTGGGCTCCAACACCGCCAGTTGAGGCTCAGAAGTGCCGTCTGCACAGTCAAAACATACGACCCAGTGTTATTGGGTGTCCGTAACGTCAGCTGATCCCCAGCTGTGTAGCCGGCAATGTGTCCTGCGACCACCACGCTGACACCACAACTGAAATGTAAGGGAACCTGTCCCCCCCCAGGCGTTTGTTACTGAAATAGCCACCTTGTGCAGCAGTTATGCTGCACAAGGAAAAGGTAACTATTTTTGTTTAGCTCCTTGCACACGCAGAACTTAACACCTTTAAAGTGTGTCCACTGATACCGTAAAACCATCCCAGAGGTGGGACTTTCCTTTGTAATGTGACGCAGCACACCCGTCATTCCTACCCCCTTGGCGCCGTGCGCCGCCTCCTCCGCGTTGTTTAATTCTGTCCCGGAGCCAGCGCTGTTATGTTATCCCTTGGCTAGGCACACTTTGCGGTGCCCGTCTTCTGACATCATTTGGTGTCAGGCTGGCTGCGCCTGTGCAGCCGCGCCGGACGAGTTCCCGCCTTGCAGTGTCTTCTAATTTAATCACACTGCGGGCCTGGGATCCATGGGCATGCACAGTGCATATCTTCACCTCCGCCTCTCACTCATCTCCCTCCACCTTCTTCAGACTGTGCGCCATCAGCTGATCCCTAATAGCATGCCACGGCCGTGACACCGCACAGTCTGAAGAAGCCGGGGGGAGGGGAGTGAGAGGCGAGGATATGCACTGCGCATGGCCACGGATCCCAGGCCCACGGTGGGATTACATTAGACGACACTGCGAGGTGGGATCTCGGCCAGCGCGGCCGCACAGGCGCAGCCAGCCTGACACAAAATGATGTCAGAAGACGGGCACCGCAAAGTGCGCCTGGCCAAGGGATAACAGAACAGCACAGGCTCCGGGACGGAATCAAGCAACGCTGAGGAGGCGGCGCATGGCACCAAGGGGGTAGGAATGACGGCTGGGCTGTGTCACATTACAAAGGAAAGTCCCACCTCCGGGATGGTTTTACAGTATCAGTGGACACACTTTAAGTGTTTAGTTCTGTGTTTGCAAGGAGCATAATGAAAAGAGCCACCTTTTCCTTTGGCATCCTTTGTGATGCAAAAGCTGGCTCTTTCAGCTACAAAAGCCTTTTGGGGTGGGGGTTAAAGGTTACCTTTTGACTTGCTCCAATCAGGCTTCGGCCTAAACGGTGTTCCTCTGCACCTCCTGCTGTCCCTGGGCTCCAACACCGCTAGTTGGTGCCTGGAAGTGCTGTCCGCACAGTCAACAGTCGCTCCTCTGTTATTGGGGTTCAGTAACGTCAGCTGCTCCCCTGCTGTGTGTGCTGCAATACCTCCTATCTGCTCCTCCTGCTGTCCCTGGGATCCAACACCGCTAGTTGGTGCCTGGAAGTGCTGTCCGCACAGTCAACAGTCGCTCCTCTGTTATTGGGGTTCAGTAACGTCAGCTGCTCCCCTGCTGTGTGTGCTGCAATACCTCCTATCTGCTCCTCCTGCTGTCCCTGGGCTCCAACACCGCTAGTTGGTGCCTGGAAGTGCTGTCAGCACAGTCAACAGTCGCTCCTCTGTTATTGGGGTTCAGTAACGTCAGCTGCTCCCCTGCTGTGTGTGCTGCAATACCTCCTATCTGCTCCTCCTGCTGTCCCTGGGCTCCAACACCGCTAGTTGGTGCCTGGAAGTGCTGTCCGCACAGTCAACAGATGCTCCTCTGTTATTGGGGTTCAGTAACGTCAGCTGCACCCCCGCTGTGTGTGCTGCAATACCTCCTATCTGCTCCTCCTGCTGTCCCTGGGCTCCAACACCGCTAGTTGGTGCCTGGAAGTGCTGTCCACACAGTCAACAGTCGCTCCTCTGTTATTGGGGTTCAGTAACGTCAGCTGCTCCCCTGCTGTGTATCCGGCAACGTGTCATGCGACCGCCACGCTGGCACAACTAACAGACATTTACATGCCTCCAGTGCAGGCTTCGGCCTACACTCTGCTCCTCTGGCTGTCCCTGGGCTCCAACACTGCTGGTTGCTGCCCGGAAGTGCTGTTTGCACAGAGCCAAACACCACGCCAATGTGTTAGTGGGGTTCAGTAACGTCAGCTGCTCCCCTGCTGTGTATCCGGTAATGTGTCATGCGACCGCCACGCTGGCACAACTCCAATTTAAGGGAACCTGTCCACCCCCACCCCCCAGGCTTTTGTTACTGAAAGAGCCACCTTGTGCAGCAGTAATGCTGCAGAAGGAAAAGGTGGCTCTTTTAATTATGCTCCTTTCAAAGGCTGAATTACACACTTATGAAATGTGTCTCCTCACACCATTTAACCAACCCGGAGGTGGGACTTTCCTTTGTAATGTGACGCAGCCCAGCCGTCATTCCTACCCCCTTGGCGCCGTGCGCCGCCTCCTCAGCGTTGTTTGATTCTGTCCCTGAGCCTGCGCTGTTATGTTATCCCTTGGCCAGGCACACTTAGCGCTGCCCGTCTTCTGACATCATTTGGTGTCAGGCTGGCTGCGCCTGTGCAGCCGCGCCGGACGACATCGCGCCTCGGAGTGTCTTCTGATTTAATCACACTGTGGGCCTGGGACCAATGGGCATGCGCAGTGCATATCTTCACCTCCGCCTCTCACTCATCTCCCTCCACCTTCTTCAGACTGTGCGCTGTTGTGATTCGGTTATTTGGCTCCCCCAGTGGTTGCTTGTGGTACTGGTGTCTTGTGAACTTTTCACCTGTTTCTATCAGGATGTGGGAGATTCCTATTTAGCCTTGTTCCTCAGTCATTCCAATGCCGGCCATCAATGTAACCAGAGTCTTTCTGTTGCATGTACCTGCTCCCAGTCTGTTGACCAGCTAAGTTGGACATTTCTGTCCTTAGTCTATTTTTGTATGTTTTGTCCAGTTTGCAGTTATGTGATTCTCTGCAGCTGGAAGCTCTTGTGGGCTGAAATTGCCACTCCGGTGCCATGAGTTGGCACATGAGTTTAAGGTAATTTCAGGATGGTTTTTGATAGGGTTTTGTAGCTGACTGCGAAGTCCACTATTGTATCCTTCTGCTATCTAGTTAGTGGGCCTCGCTGTGCTAAATCTGTTTTCATACTACGTTTGTCTTTTCACCTTAACTCACCGTTATTATATGTGGGGGGCTACTATCTCCTGTGGGGAATTTTCCTCTGGAGGCAAGCCAGGACTGTGTTTCATCTATTAGGGGTAGTTAGTCCTCCGGCTGGTGCGAGACGTCTAGCTAAAACGTAGGCACGTTCCCTGGCTACTATTAGTTGTGTGTATAGGTTTAGCATCGCGGTCAGCTCTAGTTTCCATCACCCGAGAGCTTGTCCGTTTTTCTATGTTTCTGATGTTCCCCTGCCATTGGGAACCATAACAGTATGGCCAGCCTACATGTTTAATCTATGGGCTGAAGCAGGAGAGAAAAAGGAACTGTGTGGAATTTTTTTTTTTTTTTCTCTGAAGTTGCACTCCAGCTCTAATTGCAGTCTCCTGCTTTCCTCTCCTCTTAACCCCTGAATGGCTCAGATTTTATCTGTTGAAATATGGATCTCCAGAGTCTGGCTACAAATTTGAATAATCTTGCTGCTAAAGTTCTGAATATACAAGATTTTGTTATACATGCTCCTCGGTCTGAACCTAAAATTCCTTTACCAGAGTTTTTCTCCGGAGATCGATCTTGTTTTCTGAATTTTAAATACAATTGTAAATTGTTTCTTTCTCTGAGATCTCACTCTGCTGGAGATCCTGCACAGCAGGTTAAAATAGTGATTTCATTATTGCGGGGTGACCCTCAAAATTGGGCATTTTCATTGGCGCCAGGGGATCCTGCGTTGCTCAATGTGGATGCGTTTTTTCTGGCCTTAGGGTTGCTTTATGAGGAACCTAATTTAGAGATACAGGCTGAAAAGGCCTTGATAGCCCTCTCTCAGGGGCAAGATGAAGCCGAAATATATTGCCAAAAATTTCGAAAATGGTCTGTGCTTACTCAGTGGAATGAGTGCGCTCTGGCGGCAAATTTCAGAGAAGGTCTCTGAGATGCCGTAAAAGACGTCATGGTGGGGTTTCCTACGCCTACGGGTCTGAATGAGTCCATGACAATGGCTATTCAGATTGATCGGCGTTTACGGGAACGCAAACCTGTGCACCATTTGGCGGTGTCTTCTGAGAGGGTACCAGAGAGTATGCAATGTGATAGTTTTCTGTCCAGAAGCGAACGACAGAATTATAGGCGCAAAAATAAGTTGTGCTTCTATTGTGGGAATTCAACTCATGTTATATCAGCATGCTCAAAACGAACAAACAAAGTTGCTAAATCCTCTGCTATTGGCACTTTGCAGTCCAAGTTTATTTTGTCTGTGACTTTAATTTGTTCGTTATCTTCTATTGTCGTGGATGCTTATGTGGATTCTGGTGCCGCTTTGAGTCTTATGGATTGGTCCTTTGCCAGGCGCTGTGGGTTTGATCTAGAGCCTCTGGAAGTCCCTATACCTTAAAAGGGTATTGATTCTACACCATTGGCTAGTAATAAACCACAATACTGGACACAAGTGACTATGCGTATGACTCCAGACCATCAGGAGGTGATTCACTTCCTTGTGTTGTTTAATCTACATGATGTATTAGTGCTGGGATTGCCATGGTTGCAAACCCATAACCCAGTCCTTGACTGGAAAACAATGTCTGTACTAAGCTGGGGATGTCAGGGAAATCATGGGGGCGCACCTTTGGTTTCCATTGCTTCATCTATTCCCTCTGAGATCCCGGCTTTTTTGTCTGATTATTGTGATGTTTTTGAGGAGTCTACTCTTAATTCTCTTCCCCCTCACAGAGATTGTGATTGCGCCATAGATTTGATTCCTGGCAGTAAATTTCCTAAGGGTCGTTTATTCAATCTGTCTGTACCTGAACATGCTGCTATGCGAGAGTATATTAGGGAGTCCTTGGAAAAAGGACATATTCGTCCTTCTTCGTCTCCTTTAGGAGCAGGGTTCTTTTTTGTAGCCAAAAGAGATGGTTCTTTGAGACCTTGTATTGATTATAGACTCTTGAATAAGATCACAGTCAAATATCAGTATCCTTTGCCATTGCTGACAGATTTATTTGCTCGCATTAAGGGAGCTAAGTGGTTCTCTAAGATTGATCTTCGCTGTGCGTATAATTTGGTGCGAATTAAGCAGGGGGATGAGTGGAAAACCGC
Source organism: Ranitomeya variabilis (assembly GCF_051348905.1). Taxonomy (NCBI): domain Eukaryota; kingdom Metazoa; phylum Chordata; class Amphibia; order Anura; family Dendrobatidae; genus Ranitomeya; species Ranitomeya variabilis. The sequence continues at coordinate 765,767,491 of NC_135235.1, read as the reverse complement.
ATTTAATACGCCCGAGGGCCATTTTGAGTATTTGGTAATGCCTTTTGGTTTGTCAAATGCCCCTTCGGTCTTTCAGTCTTTTATGCACAATATTTTCCGTGAATATCTGGATAAATTCATGGTTGTGTATCTGGATGATGTTTTGATTTTTTCGGATGACTGGGAGTCTCATGTTCAACAGGTTAGGAAGGTTTTTCAGGTTTTGCGGACCAATTCTCTGTTTGTAAAGGGTGCAAAGTGTGTTTTTGGGGTTCAGAAGATTTCTTTTCTGGGGTACATTTTTTCCCCTTCTTCTATTGAGATGGATCCTGTTAAGGTTCGGGCAATTTGTGACTGGACGCAGCCGACTTCTCTTAAGAGCCTTCAGAAATTTTTGGGCTTTGCTAATTTTTATCGTCGATTCATAACTGGTTTTTCTAGCGTGGTCAAGCCTTTGACTGATTTGACTAAAATAGGTGCTGATGTTGCCTATTGGTCTCCTGCTGCTCTGGAGGCCTTTCGAGAGCTTAAGCGCCGCTTTTCTTCTGCCCCTGTGTTGCGCCAGCCTGATGTTTCACTTCCTTTTCAGGTGGAAGTTGATGCTTCCGAGATTGGAGCGGGGGCGGTTTTGTCACAGACAAGTTCAGATGGTTCAGTGATGAGACCTTGTGCGTTCTTTTCTCGAAAATTTTCGCCCGCCGAGCGAAACTATGATGTTGGTAATCGGGAGCTTTTGGCGATGAAGTGGGCATTCGAGGAGTGGCGTCATTGGCTTGAGGGTGCTAGACATCAGGTGGTGGTCTTGACTGATCACAAGAATTTGATTTATCTTGAGTCGGCCAGACGTCTGAATCCTAGACAGGCACGCTGGTCGTTGTTTTTCTCTCGGTTTAATTTTGTGGTCTCGTATCTGCCAGGTTCTAAAAATGTGAAGGCTGATGCCCTTTCTAGGAGTTTTGAACCTGATTTCCCTGGTGATTCCAAACCTACGGGTATCCTTAAGGATGGGGTGATATTGTCTGCTGTCTCCCCTGACCTGCGACGTGCTTTACAAGAGTTTCAGGCGGATCGGCCTGATCGTTGTCCGCCTGGTAGATTGTTTGTGCCGGATGAGTGGACCAGTAGAGTCATCTCGGAGGTTCATTCTTCTGCGTTGGCAGGTCATCCGGGAATTTTTGGTACCAGGGATTTGGTGGCTAGGTCCTTCTGGTGGCCTTCCCTGTCTCGGGACGTGCGTACTTTTGTGCAGTCTTGTGATGTTTGTGCTCGGGCCAAGCCTTGTTGTTCTCGGGCTAGTGGATTGTTGTTGTCCTTGCCTATTCCTAAGAGGCCTTGGACACACATCTCTATGGATTTTATTTCTGATCTCCCTGTTTCTCAGAAAATGTCTGTCATCTGGGTGGTGTGTGACCGTTTTTCTAAGATGGTTCATTTGGTACCTTTGCCCAAGTTGCCTTCCTCATCTGAGTTGGTGCCTCTGTTTTTTCAGAATGTGGTTCGGTTGCATGGTATCCCGGAGAATATAGTTTCTGACAGGGGATCTCAGTTTGTGTCCAGATTTTGGCGGGCGTTTTGTGCCAGGATGGGCATTGATTTGTCTTTTTCGTCTGCATTTCATCCTCAGACGAATGGCCAGACGGAGCGTACTAATCAGACCTTGGAGACTTATTTGAGGTGTTTTGTGTCTGCTGATCAGGGTGACTGGGTCACCTTTTTGCCGTTGGCAGAGTTTGCCCTTAATAATCGGGCCAGTTCTGCCACTTTGGTTTCCCCTTTCTTTTGCAATTCGGGGTTCCATCCTCGTTTTTCATCTGGTCAGGTGGAATCTTCGGATTGTCCTGGAGTGGATACTATGGTGGACAGGTTGCATCGTATTTGGGGTCAGGTGGTGGACAATTTAAAGTTGTCCCAGGAGAGGACTCAGCATTTTGCTAATCGCCATCGTCGTGTTGGTCCTCGTCTTCGTGTTGGGGACTTGGTGTGGTTGTCTTCCCGTTTTGTCCCTATGAGGGTCTCTTCTCCTAAGTTTAAGCCTCGGTTCATCGGTCCTTATAGGATTTTGGAAATTCTTAACCCTGTGTCTTTTCGTTTGGACCTCCCAGCATCCTCTGCTATCCATAATGTTTTCCATCGGTCATTATTGCGGAGGTATGAGGTGCCAGTTGTGCCTTCTGTTGAGCCTCCTGCTCCTGTGCTGGTTGAGGGTGAATTGGAGTACGTGGTGGAGAAAATCTTGGACTCCTGTGTTTCCAGACGGAGACTTCAATATCTGGTTAAGTGGAAGGGCTACGGTCAGGAGGATAATTCTTGGGTTTCAGCTTCAGATGTTCATGCCTCTGATTTGGTCCGTGCCTTTCATAGGGCTCATCCAGATCGCCCTGGTGGTTCTTGTGAGGGTTCGGTGCCCCCTCCTTAAGGGGGGGGTACTGTTGTGATTCGGTTATTTGGCTCCCCCAGTGGTCGCTTGTGGTACTGGTGTCTTGTGAGCTTTTCACCTGTTTCTATCAGGATGTGGGAGTTTCCTATTTAGCCTTGTTCCTCAGTCATTCCAATGCCGTCCATCAATGTAACCAGAGTCTTTCTGTTGCATGTACCTGCTCCCAGTCTGCTGACCAGCTAAGTTGGACATTTCTGTCCTTAGTCTATTTTTGTATGTTTTGTCCAGTTTGCAGTTATGTGATTCTCTGCAGCTGGAAGCTCTTGTGGGCTGAAATTGCCACTCCGGTGCCATGAGTTGGCACATGAGTTTGAGGTAATTTCAGGATGGTTTTTGATAGGGTTTTGTAGCTGACTGCGAAGTCCACTATTGTATCCTTCTGCTATCTAGTTAGTGGGCCTCGCTGTGCTAAATCTGTTTTCATACTACGTTTGTCTTTTCACCTTAACTCACCGTTATTATATGTGGGGGGCTACTATCTCCTGTGGGGAATTTTCCTCTGGAGGCAAGCCAGGACTGTGTTTCATCTATTAGGGGTAGTTAGTCCTCCGGCTGGTGCGAGACGTCTAGCGAAAACGTAGGCACGTTCCCTGGCTACTAGTTGTGTGTATAGGTTTAGCATCGCGGTCAGCTCTAGTTTCCATCACCCGAGAGCTTGTCCGTTTTTCTATGTTTCTGATGTTCCCCTGCCATTGGGAACCATAACAGTGCGCCGTCAGCTGATCCCTAATAGCATGCCACGTGTTGTGAATTAGACTTTTTTGGCTCCCTCTTGTGGTCACTAGTGGTATGACTCTGGGATTTTCTTTCCCCAGTTTGGCACCCACCTGGGTCGTTAGTCCAGGGGTGTTGCTATATAGACTTCCTGAATTCTCAGTCTGGTGCCTGGCATCGTTGTAATCAGTTCCTTTCTGTTTGCTCCTGTCTGCTGGTCCTGGTTCTTGCAAAATTAAGCTAAGTCCTGCTTCCTTGTTTTTTGGTTATTTGCATTGCTCTTATTTTCTGTCCAGCTTGTACTAAATGTGATTCCTGATTTTGCTGGAAGCTCTAGGGGGCTGGTATACTCCCCCCGGGCCGTTAGACGGTTCGGGGGTTCTTGTATATCCAGCGTGGAAATTTTGATAGGGTTTTTGCTGACCGTATAAGTCATCTTACTATATTCTGCTATTAGTCAGTGGGCCTCTCTTTGCTAAATATCTAGTTCATTCTTACGTTTGTCTTTTCTTCTTACCTCACCGTTATTATTTGTTGGGGGCTTGTATCCAACTTTTGGGGTCTTTTCTCTGGAGGCAAGAAAGGTCTATCTTTTCCCTTCTAGGGTTAGTTAGTTCTCCGGCTGGCGCGAGACGTCTAGAACCAACGTAGGCACGTTCCCCGGCTGCTGCTATTTGTGTTGCTAGGATTAGATATACGGTCAGCCCAGTTACCACTGCCCTATGAGCTGGTTTTTTTGTGTTTGCAGACTTGGTATTTATTTCTGAGACCCTCTGCCATTGGGGTCATAACAGCCACGGCCGTGACACCGCACAGTCTGAAGAAGCCAGAGGGAGGGGAGTGAGAGGCAAGGATATGCACTGCGCATGGCCACAGATCCCAGGCCCGAGGTGGGATTACATTTAACGACACTGCGAGGCAGGATCTCGGCCAGCGCGGCCGCACAGGCGCAGCCAGCCTGACGCAAATTGATGTCAGAAGATGGGCAGCGCTAAGTGTGCCTGGCCAAGGGATAACATAACAACGCAGGCTCAGGGACAGAATCAAACAACGCTGAGGCGGCGCACGGCGCCAAGGGGGTAGGAATGACGGCTGGGCTGCGTCACATTACAAAGGAAAGTCCCACCTCCGGGACGGTTTAACGGTGTGAGGGGACACATTTCATAAGTGTGTAGTTCAGCCTTTGAAAGGAGCATAATTAAAAGAGCCACCTTTTCCTTTTGCATTACATTAGTGCTGTACAAGATGGCTCTTTCAGCAACAAACGCCTGGGGTGGGGGTTAAAGGTTCCCTTTCAACTTGCTCCAGTGCAGGCTTCGGCCTACACTCTGCTCCTCCTGCTGACCCTGGGCTCTAACACTGCCAGTTGGTGCCTGGAAGTGCTAGCTGCACAGAGAAAAACACCAGCCAATGTGTCAGTGGGGTTCAGCACCGCCAGCTGTTCCCCTGCTGTGTAGCCGGCATCGTGTCCTGCAAACGCCATGCAGACACAAGAACTGAAATTGAAGGGAACCTGTCCCCCCCCCCCCAGGCGTTGGCATGTATAACAGCCACCTTGTACAGCAGTAATGCTGCATTTGTACAAGGTGGCTCATAAACTTGTTCTCCTTGCACACGTGGAACTGAACACGTCTAAAATGTGTCCCCTGAGACCATTAAAACGTCCCTTGGGTGTGACTTTCCTTTGTAATGACACGCAGCAAGCCCGTTGGTAGCGCTGCCCGTCTTCTCACATGATTGTTTGGCTGGCTGCGCCTCTGCGGCAGCCCTGCCCGACACAACGCCTCTCGTGTGTCTAATTTCTTTAGACTGCGAGGGTGTGATTGATGGGCATGACCAGTACCTATCTTCGCCTGGCACTTATCTCCTTCCGCCTTCTTCACACTGTGCGTCCTCATGGCCGTGGCATGCCATAAGGGATCAGCTGGCGCCGCACAGTCTGAAGCAGGTGTAAGGACCCGAGTGAGAGGCGAACATATGTACTGCGCAAGGCCATGAATCCCAGTCCCGCAGTGTGAAACTGACACTGCTGGGCTGGGATTCATGGGCATCACGAACCGCACCAGCCGACATCAAATGATGTCAGACGACGGACAGCGCATGGCCAAGGGATAACGCAACAGCGCAGACTCCTGTACAGCAAAATGCGATGCTCAGGATGCCGCGCCAAGCACCAAGGTGGTATTTTTGCCAGCTGTGCTGCGTCTCATTAAGAAGGGAACTCCCTCCTCCAAGACAGTTTTGACTGTATAAGGGCCTAAATGTGGTACGTGTTTCATTCAGCGTGTGCAAGGAACAAAATTAAAAGAGCAACCTTTCACTTGTGCAGCATTACAGCTGCACAAGGTGTGGCTCTTCCAGTTTGTAACACCTGAGGGGGGGTTAAAGGTTACCTTTAAAATTGGTTCAATTAGGCTTCGGCCTACACTCTGCTCCCTCTCCTCCTGCTGTACCTGGGCTCTAACACTGCCAGTTGGTGCCCGGAAGTGCTAGCTTCACAGAGAAAAACACCAGCCAATGTGTCAGTGGGGTTCAGCACCGCCAGCTGTTCCCCTGCTGTGTAGCCGGCATCGTGTCCTGCAAACGCCATGCAGACACAAGAACTGAAATTGAAGGGAACCTGTCCCCCCCCCCAGGCGTGCGCATGTATAACAGCCACCTTGTACAGCAGTAATGCTGCATTTGTACAAGGTGGCCAATGTGTCAGTGGGGTTCAGCACCGCCAGCTGTTCCCCTGCTGTGTAGCTGGCAACGTGTCCTGCAAAAGCCACGCGGACACAAAGCTGCCGCCAGTGCAGGCTTTGGCCTACCCTGAGACCATTAAACCGTCCCTGAGGTGTGACTTTCCTTTGTAATGACACGTTGCACCCCCCTTGGTAGCGCTGCCCGTCTTCTGACATCATTGTTTGGCTGGCTGCGCCTCTGCGGCCGCCCTGCCCGACATAACGCCCCTCGGTGTCTTATTTATTTTGACTGCGAGGGTGTGATTGACGGGCATGAGCAGTGCATATCTTCGCCTGTCACTCATCTCCTTTCGCCTTCTTCAGACTGTACGGCTTCATGGCCGTGGCATGCAATAAGGGATCAGCTGACGCCGCACAGTCTGTAGCAGGTGTAAGGACACGAGTGAGAGGCTAACATATTGACTGCGCAAGGCCATGAATCCCAGCCCCGAAGTGTGAATTACTGAAGACACTGCGGGGCTGGGATTCATGGGCATCGCGAACCGCACCGGCTGACATTAAATGAAGTCAGAAGACGGGCAGCGGTAACAGCGCAAGGCCAAGGGATAACACGACAGCGCAGACTCCTGTACAGCAAATAACAACGCTCAGGAGGCCGCGCCCAGCACCAAGGTGGGATTCTTGACAGCTGTGCTGCGTCTCATTAAGAAGGAAACTCACGCCTACAAGACAGTTTTGACTGTATAAGGGGCTAAATGTTAAACCTGTTTCATCCAGCGTGTGTAAGATTCAAAACTTAAAGAGCAACCTTTCACTTGTGCAGCATTACAGCTGCACAAGGTGTGGCTCTTCCAGTTTGTAACACCTGAGGGGGGGTTAAAGGTTACCTTTAAAATTGGTTCAATTAGGCTTCGGCCTACACTCTGCTCCCTCTCCTCCTGCTGTCCCTGGGCTCTAGCACTGCCAGATGCCACATTTCCAAGTTCAAGACCCTAAAGATGATGACCCGGAAGACCACCCCTAAGATGACAACACCAGAGACGACAACCACTGAGATGACGACGACCCTGGAGACGATGACCCTGAAGACCACCCCGATGACGACGACCCCGGAGACGACGACCCTGGAGACGACGACGACATGGGAGACCGAGAAGCAGAAGAACAAGAGGCTGCAGAACAAAGAGCAGAAGAACATTAAGCATAACACTAAATATCAGAGCAAAAGATATTATCTAAATTATAAGCAGAAGAAGACTAAGCAGTGTATGGGGGTGAGTCCGTTCCTCCTCGTGGTGCCCCTGGATAAAGCTTGACGCTGCAGGCCAAACTGAACGCGGACAAATCTAACTGTTTTGTGACAGGCAGAACGGAAGGTGTAATCTTCAAACTTTTATAGATAACAACTACGGGAATGCCTGTCACAAATAAGAATATGATGAAGAAGTTGAATATGAAGAAGAATAATAGTTAAATAAAAAGAATATGAACAATGTAACAAAAAAAATTATAGGTAGAAGATGAAGAAGAAGATGAATAAGGTGAAGAAGGAGTTGATGTCAAAGATGCTGATGATGATGAAGAAGAAAGTGTGGGAGAAGTAAAAAAGAGGGTGAAGGGCGTAGAAGTAGTGAAACATCAATATCTGACAAAATAAAAAAAATCTTAACATAGTCAATATCGTTGTAACTCCGAACGTCTTAAAATTTTTTTAACATTTCTCCTATTCTATTTGATTGGGCTAAACCTCTATGCCTTTAATGTCTCCGCCACGTCCCCCAATACATCCTACATTATTCTTAGTTGTTTTCCTTCATGTAGAATGAACCTACAAGGAAAGAAAGGGTTTATTTTAATTCCGATATTTTCGTCCCATTGACTTGCATTGGTATCGGGTATTGGTATCGGCGAGATCCGATATTTTGCCGGTATCGGCCGATACTTTCCGATACCGATACTTTCCGATATCGGAAGTTATCGCTCAACACTAATTCTGACCTCTGCTGAAGGTCCTTGAGCATTTCTTACAGATGACTTTGCGCTGATCATTGGGATCTTGGTTAAAAAAATTCCAGACTGCACTCTTCCTACTATCGGATACCTTTTCAGGCATTGCACACTGAGCTACTCTAACCGGATGGCCACGCTGTCCTACAACTGGTTTTGGTTTTGCCACACGTTTGTGGCCAGATACGGGCCTGCCAGATGGAACTTGTTGCGATGTTGATGCCTGCTGCGTCTCCTCCTCCTCCGCTTCAGAGTTACTGCCGCCTGCACCCTGTTCCCCCAATGGCTGCCAATTGGGGTCAACAACTGGGTCATTTATGACCTCCTCTTCTATGTTCTGTGCACCTTCCTCTAGGTCACCGTGTAAGCCGGTGCTATAGCGTTCGTGACGGGGCTCCATAGTCTCATCGGGGTCAGATTCTGGATCAGTACACTGCGAGGGAAATGTTCTGATCTGAGTCAAAGGAACAGCATAATAATCTGGCTGTGGCTGTGTATCTGTGCACTCCATGTCCGATTCATCTTGTAATGGGCATGGCCTGTTAACAATTTCCCTTTCTAACCCAGGCACGGTATGTGTAAAGAGCTCCATGGAGTAACCAGTTGTGTCACCTGACGCATCCTTCACTGTTGTTCTGAGTGAAGGACACAAGGAAGCGAGTTGTTCCTGACCGGGAGCATCCACTGACGACGCACTGCTCTGACATTTGGCACTTTCCGAGGAGGAGGCAAAAGAGCTAGAGGCAGAGTCAGCAATGAAAGCCAATACTTGTTCCTGCTGCTCCGGCTTCAAAAGCGGTTTTCCTACTCCCAGAAAAGGGAGCCTTCGAGGCCTTGTGTAGCCAGATGATGACGCTGGCTGAACAACTCGAGACTTAGGGGCTATATTGGTTTTCCCATGACCACCTGATGCTCCACGACCACCACCACTACCATCATTACCAGCTGACAATGACCGCCCACGGCCATGACCTCTTCCACCAGACTTCCTCACTTCCTCAATTTAAATCTCCCTTTTTTATGTGTGGGAGAATGCAGGGAAAAATCAGGCCCACTGTATTACACTACACTGTTTGATTGGCAGACAAAGGCTGGCAGATATGACACTAACATGACGGACGCAGATGCACACACGCGCAGTAGAAATGTCCCTCTTTACATGTGGGAGAATGCAGGGAAAAATCAGGCCCACTGTATTACACTTCACTGTTTGATTGGCAGACAGAGGCTGGCAGATATGACACTAACAGGACGGACGCAGATGCACACACTGGCAGTAGAAATGTCCCTCTTTATGTGTGGGAGAATGCAGGGAAAAATCAGGCCCACTGTATTACACTACACTGTTTGATTGGCAGAAAGAGGCTGGCAGATATGACACTAACAGGACTAACGCAGATGCACACACTGGCAGTAGAAATGTCCCTCTTTATGTGTGGGAGAATGCAGGGAAAAATCAGGCCCACTGTATTACACTACACTGATTGGCAGACAGAGGCTGGCAGATATTACACTAACAGGACTGACACAGATGCACTCACTTGCAGTAGAAATGTCCCTCTTTACGTGTGGGAGAATGCAGGGAAAAATCAGGCCCAATGTATTACACTACACTGTTTGATTGGCAGAAAGAGGCTGGCAGATATGGCACCAACAGGACGGACACAAATGCACACACTGGCAGTAGAAATGTCCCTCTTTATGTGTGGGAGAATGCAGGGAAAAATCAGGCCCAATGTATTACACTACACTGTTTTATTGGCAGACAGAGGCTGGCAGATATGACACTAACAGGACTGACGCAGATGCACACACTGGCAATAGAAATGTCCCTCTTTTTTTTTATATGGGAGACAAGGGATTTAATCAGGCCCACTATATCACAGTATAGTTCCTGTGGCACAAAATGACTGACAGATACCACAGACAGCACTTGCACAGATGCACAGGCTTGGCAAGATTATTCTCCCTTTATTTTATTTTATTTTTTGGGATATGGGAGACAAGTGATTTAATCAGGCCCACTGTTATACAGTAGGTTTTCTGTGGCAGAAAAACAAAGACAGATGCCACACACAGGACGGGCACTGATGCAGATTTGCCAATCTTAATCTCCCACTTTTTTTTTTTTTCTGGGAGAATTATGAAGAAATCAGGCACACTGTTACACAGTAGGTTTTCTGTGGCAGAAAAACAAAGACAGATGCCACACACAGGACTGGCACTGATTCAGATTTGCCAATCTTAATCTCCCACTTGTTTTATTTTTTCTGGGAGAATTGAGAAGAAATCAGGCCCACTTGTTGTGAATTCTGCTCTTGGGCTCCCTCCGGTGGTTATAAGTGGTAGCGCTGCGGTCTTTGGATCGCTGCATTCATCAGGTGTGTCCACTTATGGCAATTCTGACTGGGCTATTTAGTCTTGCTTGACCCTTTAGTCAGTGCCAGTTGTCCATTGTTCCTGGAGGATTCACATCCCTGCCTGGTCTCTCCTGCTTTGCTGTTCATTTCATCAAAGATAAGTTCTGGCTTTGATTTTTGCAGTCCACATGCTGTGGGCCTTATTGTTCAGTTCTTTTCCATGTTTTGTCTTGTCCAGCTTGGTCTGTATAAGGATTTGTTTAGCCAAGCTGGTATCTCTGGAGATGCAGATATACCCTCCATATCTTTAGTTAGATGTGGAGATTTTGTATTTTCTGTGGTGGATATTTTCTAGTGTTTTAATACTGACCGCATAGTACTCTGTCCTATCCTTTCTATTTAGCTAGAGTGGCCTCCTTTGCTAAATCCTGATTTCAGTCTGCGTATGTTATTTCCCTCTCCTCTCACAGTCAATATTTGTGGGGGGCAGTCTATCCTTTGGGGATTTTCTCTGAGGCAAGATAGTTTTCCCTTTTCTATCTCTAGGGGTATTTAGTCCTCCAGCTGTGTCGAGATGTCTAGGGAGTGTTAGGTACATTCCACGGCTACTTCTAGTTGCGGTGTTAAGTTCAGGGTCTGCGGTCAGTACAGGTACCACCTTCTCCAGAGTACGTCTCATGCTGCTCCTAGACCACCAGATCATAACAGTAAAACTGGCTGACAATGAGTTAACCGCATCTCAGAAGAAAGGAAGGAAAGTGCTGAGCCATTTTTTTTTTCTGTAGTCTGTTGTGTCTTTTCTTCCCTCTTTACCTCTGGGTGGCTCAGGAGTTTGGCGCTGGCATGGATGTTCAGGGATTGGCTTCTCGTGTGGATCAACTTGCTGCTAGAGTACAGGGTATTTCCGATTATATCGTTCAGACTCCGGTTTTAGAGCCTAGAATTCCAACTCCTGATTTGTTTTTTGGGGACAGGTCCAAATTTTTGAGCTTTAAAAATAACTGTAAACTGTTTTTTGCTCTGAAACCCCATTCCTCTTGTGATCCCATCCAGCAGGTTAAAATAGTCATCTCTCTGCTGCGTGGTGATCCTCAGGATTGGGCATTTTCCCTGGAATCTGGGAAACCGGCTTTGCTTAATGTAGACACCTTTTTCCAGGCTCTAGGGTTATTGTATAATGAACCTAATTCAGTGGATCATGCTGAGAAGACTTAGTTGGCCCTGTGTCAGGGTCAAGAAGCGGCAGAATCGTATTGCCAGAAATTTAGAAAATGGTCTGTGCTGACTAAATGGAATGAGGATGCTTTGGCGGCAATTTTCAGAAAGGGTCTTTCTGAATCCGTTAAAGATGTTATGGTGGGGTTCCCCACGCCTGCTGGTCTGAGTGATTCTATGTCTCTGGCCATTCAGATTGATCGGCACTTGAGCGAGAGGAGAGTTGTGCACACTATGGCTTTGTCTTCCGAGCGGAGTCCTGAGCCTATGCAGTGTGATAGGATTGTGTCTAGAGCTGAACGACAAGGATTCAGACGTCAGAATAGGTTGTGTTTTTACTGCGGCGATTCTGCTCATGTTATTTCTGATTGCCCTAAGCATACCAAGAGAATTGCTAGTTCCGTTACCATCAGTACTGTACAACCTAAATTTCTGTTATCTGTGACCCTGATCTGCTCATTATCGTCATTTTCTGTCATGGCATTTGTGGATTCAGGCGCCGCTTTAAACTTAATGGACTTAGAATTTGCCAGACGTTGTGGTTTCCCCTTGCAGCCTTTGCAGAGTGCTATTCCTTTGAGGGGCATTAATGCTACACCATTGGCTAAAAATAAACCTCAGTTTTGGACACAGCTGACCATGTGCATGGCGCCAGCCCATCAGGAAGATTGTCGTTTTCTGGTGTTGCATAATTTGCATGATGCTACTGTGCTGGGTTTCCCATGGTTACAGGTGCATAATCCGGTATTAGATTGGAAATCTATGTCTGTGATTAGTTGGGGTTGTCAGGGGGTTCATGGTGACATTCCTTTGATGTCAATTGCCTCCTCCCCCTCTTTTGAAATTCCTGAGTTTTTGTCAGATTTCCAGGATGTATTCGATAAGCCCAAGTCCAGTTCCCTTCCACCGCATAGGGACTGTGATTGTGCTATTGACTTGATTCCAGGCTGTAAGTTCCCTAAGGGCCGACTTTTCAACCTGTCTGTGCCAGAACATGCCGCCATGCGGAGCTATGTTAAGGAGTCTTTGGAGAAGGGGCATATTCGGCCATCTTCTTCACCATTGGGAGCAGGTTTTTTTTTGTAGCCAAGAAGGATGGCTCCTTGAGACCCTGAATTGATTATCGCCTCTTGAATAAGATCACGGTCAAATTCCAATACCCTTTGCCTTTGCTTTCTGATTTGTTTGCTAGGATTAAGGGGGCTAGTTGGTTTACTAAGATTGACCTTCGAGGGGCATATAATCTTGTTCGTATTAAGCAGGGTGACGAATGGAAAACTGCGTTTAATACGCCCGAAGGCCATTTTGAATATCTTGTGATGCCATTCGGACTCTCTAATGCTCCATCTGTGTTTCAGTCCTTCATGCATGATATATTTCAGAATTATCTTGATAAATTCATGATTGTATATTTGGATGATATTTTGATTTTTTCAGATGATTGGGAGTCTCATGTGAAACAAGTCAGGATGGTGTTTCAGATCCTTCGTGATAATGCTTTGTTTGTGAAGGGGTCTAAGTGCCTCTTTGGAGTACAGAAGATTTCTTTTTTGGGCTTCATTTTTTCTCCCTCATCTATAGAAATGGATCCGGTTAAGGTTCAGGCCATACATGATTGGATCCAGCCCACATCCGTGAAGAGCCTTCAGAAATTTTTGGGCTTTGCTAATTTTTATCGCCGTTTCATTGCCAACTTCTCCAGTGTGGTTAAACCCCTGACCGATATGACGATGACGAATTGGTCCTCTGCGGCTGTTTCTGCCTTTCAGGAGCTTAAACGTCGATTTACTTCTGCCCCTGTGTTGCGTCAGCCGGATGTTTCTCTTCCATTTCAGGTTGAGGTTGACGCTTCTGAGATTGGGGCAGGGGCCGTTTTGTCTCAGAGGAATTCTGATGGTTCCTTGATGAAACCGTGTGCCTTCTTTTCTCGAAAGTTTTCGCCTGCGGAACGCAATTATGATGTCGGCAATCGTGAGTTGTTGGCTATGAAGTGGGCATTTGAGGAGTGGTGACATTGGCTTGAGGGGGCCAAGCACCGTATTGTGGTCTTGACCGATCATAAGAATCTGATTTACCTCGAGTCTGCCAAACGGTTGAATCCTAGACAGGCCCGATGGTCCCTGTTTTTCTCCCGTTTTGATTTTGTGGTCTCGTATCTTCCGGGTTCTAAGAATGTTAAGGCTGATGCCCTCTCTAGGAGCTTTTTGCCTGATTCTCCTTGGGTCCTTGAGCCGGTCGGCATTCTGAAGGAAGGGGTGATTCTTTCTGCCATCTCCCCTGATTTATGACAGGTTCTTCAGGAATTTCAGGCTGATAAACCTGACCGCTGTCCAGTGGGGAAACTGTTTGTTCCTGACAGATGGACTAGTAAAGTGATTTCTGAGGTTCATTGTTCTGTGTTGGCTGGCCATCCTGGTATTTTTGGTACCAGAGATTTGGTTGGTAGGTCCTTTTGGTGGCCTTCTTTGTCACGGGATGTGCGTTCTTTTGTGCAGTCCTGTGGGACTTGTGCACGGGCCAAGCCTTGCTGTTCCCGCGCTAGTGGGTTGCTTTTGCCTTTGCCGGTCCCTGAGAGGCCTTGGACGCATATTTCTATGGATTTTATTTCAGATCTTCCAGTATCCCAGAGGATGTCGGTTATCTGGGTGGTTTGTGACCGGTTTTCTAAGATGGTTCATTTGGTACCTTTGCCTAAATTGCCTTCCTCTTCTGATTTGGTTCCGTTGTTTTTTCAGCATCTGGTTCGTTTGCATGGCATTCCGGAGAATATTGTGTCCGAATAGAGGTTCCCAGTTTGTTTCTAGGTTTTGGCGGGCCTTTTGTGCTAGGCTGGGCATTGATTTGTCTTTTTCTTCCGCATTTCATCCTCAGACAAATGGCAGAACCAAGCGAACTATTCAGACTTTGGAAACTTATTTGAGATGCTTTGTGTCTGCTGATCAAGATGATTGGGTGGCTTTCTTGCCATTGGCCGAGTTTGCCCTTAATAATCGAGCTAGTTCTGCTACCTTGGTTTCACCCTTCTTTTGTAATTCTGGTTTTCATCCTCGTTTTTCTTCAGGGCAGGTTGAGCCTTCTGATTGTCCTGGGGTGGACTCTGTGGTTGACAGGTTGCAGCAAATTTGGGCTTATGTTGTGGACAATTTGGTGTTGTCTCAGGAGGAGGCTCAGCGTTTTGCTTCGTCGGTGTGTTGGTTCCCGGCTTCGGGTTGGGGATTTGGTCTGGTTGTATTCCCGTCATGTTCCTATGAAGGTTTCTTCCCCTAAGTTCAAGCCTCGGTTTATTGGTCCTTATAGGATTTCTGAGATTATCAATCCAGTGTCTTTTCGTTTGGCCCTTCCAGCCTCTTTTTCCATCCATAATGTTTTTCATAGATCTTTGTTGCGGAAATATGTGGTGCCCGTTGTTCCCTCTGTTGATCCTTCTGCCCCGGTGTTGATTGATGGGGAGTTGGAGTATGTGGTTGAGAAGATTTTGGATTCTCGTTTTTCGAGGCGGAAGCTTCAGTATCTTGTCAAATGGAAGGGTTATGGCCACGAGGATAATTCTTGGGTTGTTGCCTCCGATGTTCATGCTGACGTTTTGGTTCGTGCCTTTCATTTGGCTCGTCCGGATCAGCCTGGGGGCTCTGGTGAGGGTTCGGTGACCCATCCTCAAGGGGGGGGTACTGTTGTGAATTCTGCTCTTGGGCTCCCTCCGGTGGTTATAAGTGGTAGCGCTGCGGTCTTTGGATCGCTGCATTCATCAGGTGTGTCCACTTATGGCAAATCTGACTGGGCTATTTAGTCTTGCTTGACCCTTTAGTCAGTGCCAGTTGTCCATTGTTCCTGGAGGATTCACATCCCTGCCTGGTCTCTCCTGCTTTGCTGTTCATTTCAACAAAGATAAGATCTGGCTTTGATTTTTGCAG
This sequence comes from Ranitomeya variabilis, assembly GCF_051348905.1. NCBI lineage: Eukaryota > Metazoa > Chordata > Amphibia > Anura > Dendrobatidae > Ranitomeya > Ranitomeya variabilis. The sequence continues at coordinate 765,752,184 of NC_135235.1, read as the reverse complement.
TCCACATGCTGTGGGCCTTATTGTTCAGTTCTTTTCCATGTTTTGTCTTGTCCAGCTTGGTCTGCATAAGGATTTGTTTAGCCAAGCTGGTATCTCTGGAGATGCAGATATGCCCTCCATATCTTTAGTTAGATGTGGAGATTTTGTATTTTCTGTGGTGGATATTTTCTAGTGTTTTAATACTGACCGCATAGTACTCTGTCCTATCCTTTCTATTTAGCTAGAGTGGCCTCCTTTGCTAAATCCTGATTTCAGTCTGCGTATGTTATTTCCCTCTCCTCTCACAGTCAATATTTGTGGGGGGCTGTCTGTCCTTTGGGGATTTTCTCTGAGGCAAGATAGTTTTCCCTTTTCTATCTATAGGGGTATTTAGTCCTCCGGCTCTGTCGAGATGTCTAGGGAGTGTTAGGTACATTCCACGGCTACTTCTAGTTGCGGTCTTAAGTTCAGGGTCTGCAGTCAGTACAGGTACCACCTTCTCCAGAGTACGTCTCATGCTGCTCCTAGACCACCAGATCATAACACCCACTGTTACACAGTAGGTTTCTTTGGCAGAAAAACAAAGACAGATGCCACACACAGGACTGGCACTGATGCAGATTTGCCAATCTTAATCTCCCACTTGTTTTATTTATTCTGGGAGAATTGTGAAGAATTCAGGCCCACTGTTACACAGTAGGTTTTCTGTGGCAGAAAAACAAAGACAGATGCCACACACAGGACTGGCACTGATGCAGATTTGCCAATCTTAATCTCCCACTTGTTTTATTTTTTCTGGGAGAATTGTGAAGAAATCAGGCCCACTGTTACACAGTAGGTTTTCTGTGGCAGAAAAACAAAGACAGATGCCACACACAGGACTGGCACTGATGCAGATTTGCCAATCTTAATCTCCCACTTGTTTTATTTTTTTCTGGGAGAATTGTGAAGAAATCAGGCCCACTGTTATACAGTAGGTTTTCTGTGGCAGAAAATGAAAGACAGATGCCACACACAAAACTGGCACTGATGCAGATTTGCCAATTTTAATCTGCCCCTTTTTTTTTTCAGGGAGACTAGTGAATAAATCTGGGCCACTGTATTAGAGTATATTTTCTGTGGCAGAAAGTGGCTTGAAGAGATATAACAAAAAAAAAAAAGGGACTGTACTACAATTACTATCTCCCTACAGTAATCTCAGAAAAGTATGGCAGGCAGCAATAAAAAGTGCTGCACACAAAAGTCAAAAGTTTGGACAAACAAACAAGATAGCTGTGCAGAAAGGAAGGAGCAACAGGATTTGTGCTTTGAAAAAAGCAGTTGGTTTGCACAGCGGCGTACACACAGCAACGCAGCGATCAGGGAGCCTTATAAGCTACAGAGCTGTTGCACATAAATCTAACCTCCACTGTCCCTGCAAAGAAAAGGTGGTGTTGGACAGTGAAAATCGCTACAGCATAAGCGGTTTTGGGGTTAATTTACCCTGCCTAACGCTATCCCTGCTTCTGACGAAGCGGCAGCATCCTCTCCCTATGCTCAGATCAGCAGCAGTAAGATGGCGGTCGGCGGGAATGCCCCTTTATAGCCCCTGTGATGCCGCAGAAAGCAAGCCAATCACTGCCTTGCCCTTCTCTAAGATGGTGGGGACCAGGACCTATGTCATCACGCTGCCCACACTCTGCGTGCACCTTCATTGGCTGAGAAATGGCGCTTTAAGCGTCATATGAAACGCGACTTTGGCGTGAAGATCGTGTACCGCATGGCCGATTCCACGCTGGGATCGGGTCGGTTTTCATGAAACCCGACTTTGCCAAAAGTCGGCGACTTATGAAAATGACCGATCCGTTTCGCTCAACCCTAGTCTCCAAATCTCACCAGGTAGTCTGCTGGGAACCAGGAAGAAAGGGAAACGTTTCACACCTCCAAGCTCTTTGAAGAGAGATGTCAATTATAGCCTGACACTATCTGTGAGAACTTTTAGGCAAAGCGTGTTCAAAGGAAAATAATATATTCATTGGGGGAGCGGCCATGGTCCAATCAAAAACAAGCAAGTATAATATTTATCTGAAAGGCTGGTCTAGAAATTTGACTTCCAGAGTAACACTATAAATTAGGCTTGTATGAGTACAAAGTTGTTCACAGACTGAGGTCAGCCCAGCTGATGTGTTCCAGTCCATCCATTCCCCCCTCACGGAGCAGAAAGCAGACTACAAAGTTAGCTATTTTCTGTAAGTTTTCTCCTGTTTATTTTTATAACTGTTTTGCATACTTGTGTCTTATTACCATATTTTTATACTTTTTTCTTTACTGTAACCACTGTACTTTTTGTATAAAAGCATAAAACTTTAACAAGTTGAACCTTGTATGTTCTAAAGAATCCATAGCCTTAAACTATGTGAGCCTTATGATTGGCAGACAATAGTAGTAATATTTCCGGGACTCATTGCCCGTGTGTTCGGTGAGTGGTGGCAGCGTGTATGAGCTGGTGTGTGGCGTGGGTCGGTGTGTGATTTATGCTCCCATTACAGCATAGGACAGAGGCTGAATACTGGACCGAGAGAGGGAAGACAGATTACCCCTTGCAGGCGCAAACACAAGTCACGTGCTGAGAGCGGATACGTGACAAATTGGTGGCAGCACGGAAGGGATATGTGACATATAAATATCTAATAAATATATATATATAACTAGATGGTTGCCCAATTCTAACGCATCGAGTATTCTAGAATATGTATGTCCACCTAGTATATTGCCCAGCCACGTAGTATATTGCCCAGCCACGTAGTATATTGCCCAGTGACGTAGTATACAGCACAGAGCCACATAGTATATTGCCCAGTGACATAGTATATTGCCCAGCCACGTAGTATATTGCCCAGCCACGTAGTGTATTGCCCAGTTACATTGTATATTGCCCATTGACGTAGTATATTGCCCAGTTACATTGTATATTGCCCAGTGATGTAGTATACAGCACAGAGCTACATAGTATATTGCCCAGTGACGTAGTATACAGCACAGAGCCACATAGTATATTGCACAGCTCATGTAGTATATTGCCCAGCTATGTAGTATATTGCCCAGCCACGTATGACACAGGTTAAAAAAATAGAAAATAAACATATACTCACCTTCCGCAGGCGTGTTGTAGCACTGTCGCCTGTGTGGGGTGCAGACGGCAGCTTCCGGTCCCAGGGTGTGATGACGTCGCGGTCACGTGACCGTGTCGCGGTCACATGACCGTGACGTCACGGCAGGTCCTTGTCGTGCAGGACCTGTTTATGACGTCGCGGTCACATGACCGTGTAGCGGTCACATGACCGTGTAGCGGTCACATGACCATGACGTCACGGCAGGTCCTTTCCGCGCAGGCGCGCAGGACGTGTGATGACGTCACGGTCACATGACCGTGACGTCATGGCAGGTCCTTCTGCCAGACCATCCGTGCCACCGGAACGTCCCGCTTGCATTGCGAGGAGCGGGAAAGGCGGCGTAGGTGAGTATATAATCATTTTTTATTTTTTTAATCATTTTTAACATTAGATGTTTTTACTATTGGCGCTGCATAGGCTGCGTCAATAGTAAAATACGTGGTCACACAGGGTTAATAGCAGAGGTAACGGAGTGCGTTACCCACGGCATAACGCGGTCCGTTACCGCCGGCATTAACCCTGTGTGAGCGGTGAGTGGAGGGGGGTATGCGGGCGCCAGGCAGTGAGTGTGGGGAGTAAGGAGCGGGGAGTAAGGAGCGGCCATCTGCTTCCGGACTGTGCGCGTCGCTGATTGGTTGCAGCAGCCATGACAGGCAGCTGGCGAGACCAATCAGCGAACGAATAACAGCGACAGACAGAAGGACAGACGGAAGTGACCCTTAGACAATTATATAGTAGATATCTATTTCATAGGCACATCTTCTTGACCACAACAGCTTACACTGCCTGTGTTGCCCATAGCAACCAATCACTAAGCATCTTTCATTTCACCAGAGCTGTTTGTAAGAAGCTGAGCTGTGATTGGTTGCTATGAGCAACAGTTTTCCTTGTAGACAGTTGTGGTAACTGAGGCCTATTATTATTCTTCTCATTTCTACGGTGTTATCGTCCATCTGTAAAGCTGGAAATAACACAATTTATTACCGTGCCGACACAGACCCCCCTCTGCCACAGACTGCAGGGGGCCCAGAATCAGGAACTTCTCTTTGTCTGGCATGAAGCATCTCATTAACTTCAACCACAGATTAAAGAAAGAAACACAAGATGGATTTCTCCAACCCAGGAACCATTTTACTCGGTGTAACAGCGTCACCCTGACAATGCCGGGTTCACTGTACACCTATTTATACAGCTACAACTAATGCCGCTCTACATAACTCCATCTATACAATGTCTAACTACATGGGATTACTGAAATGCTCTGTGCTGCGGGGACACTGTACAGATGGGAGGGAACCTGGAGACGACACACAGGAATATACTGCATACAGGGGATAGGACACAGCTATATACTATATACAGAGGAGAGGACACACAGGTATATACTATATACAGGAGAGAGGACACACAGGTATATACTATATACAGGGGACAGGACACACAGGTATATACTATATACACGGGAGAGGACACACAGGTATATACTATATACAGGGGAGAGGACACAGGTATATACTATATACAGGGAAGGACACGGATATACTGTATACAGGGGAGATGACACACAGTTATATACTATATACAGGGGAGATGACATACAGGTATATTCTATATACAGGGGTGAGGACATACAGGTATTTACTATATGCAGGGGAGATGACACAGGTATATACTGTATACAGGAGGAGATGACACAGGTACATACTGTATACAGGGGAGATGAGACACAGGTATATACTGTATACAGGAGAAGATGACACACAGGTGTATACTATTTACAGGTGTATACTATATACAGGAGGAGATGACACACACTTATTCTATATACAGGAGGAGATGACATACAGGTATATACTATATACAGGAGGAGATGACGCAAGTGTATACTATATACAGGGGAGAGGACGCACAGGTATATACTATATATAAGGGAGAGGACACACAGGTATATATTATATACGGGGGAGAGGACACACAGGTATATACTATATACAGGGGAAAGGACACACAGGTATATATTATATACAGGGGAGAGGACACAGGTATATACTATATACAGGGGAGAGGACACAGGTATACTATATACAGGGGAGAGGACACAGGTATACTATATACAGGGGAGAGGACACAGGTATATACTATATACAGGGAAGATGATACAGGTATATACTATACACAGGGGAGAGGACACAGGTATATACTATATACAGGGGAGAGGACACACAGGTATATAATATATACTGGAGAGATGACACAGGTACATACTATATACAGGGGAGATGACACAGTTATATACTATGTGCAGGAGATGACACAGGTACATACTATATACAGGGGAGATGACACAGTTATATACTATATACAGGGGAGATGACACAGGTATATACTATATACAGGGGAGAGGACACACAGGTATATACGTATATACTATATACAGGAGTAGATGACATACAGGTATATACTATATACAAGGGAGAGGACACACAGGTAAATACTACATACAGCGGAGACAACACAGGTATATACTATATACAGGGGAGATGACACACAGGTATATACTTTATACAGGGGAGATAATATACATGTACATACTATATACAGGAGGAGATGACACAGGTATATCCTATATACAGGGGAGATGACACAGGTATATACAATATACAGGAGGAGATGACACACAGGTACTGTATACAGGGGAGATGACACACAGGTATATACTGGAGGAGATGACACAGGTATATACTATTTACAGGAGGAGAAGACACACAGGTATATACTATATACAGAGGAAATTACATACAGGTATATACTGGGTACAGGGGAAATGACACAGGTATATACTGTATACAGGAGATGACACACAGGTACATACTATATACAGGGGAGTTGACACAGGTATATACTATATACAAGTTGACTCAACCTCTGTCCTGTGCCCTTGTCTGTACCACATTGAGCACGGAGAAAAGAAAGAAGACCAAAGAACTGTCTGAGGACTTTGAGAAACCAAATTGTGAGGAAGCATGAGCAATCTCAAGGCTACAATTCCATCTCCAAAGACCTGAATGTTCCTGTGTCTACCGTGTGCAATGTCATCAAGAAGTTTAAAGCCCATGGCACTGTGGCTAACCTCCCTAGATGTGGACGGAAAAGAAAAATTGACAAGAGATTTCAACACAAGATTGTGCGGATGTTGGATAAAGAACCTCGACTAACATCCAAACAAGTTCAAGCTGCCCTGCAGTCCGAGGGTACAACAGTGTCAGCCCTTACTATCCGTCGGCATCTGAATGAAAAGGGACTGTATGGTAGGAGACCCAGGAAGACCCCACTTCTTACCCCGAGACATAAAAAAGCCAGGCTGGAGTTTGTCAAAACTTACCTGAAAAAGCCTAAAACATTTTGGAAGAATGTTCTCTGGTCAGATGAGACAAAAGTAGAGCATTTTGGGCAAAGGCATCAACATAGAGTTTACAGGAGAAAAAAAGAGGCATTCAAAGAAAAGAACACGGTCCCTACAGTCAAACATGGCGGAGGTTCCCTGATGTTTTGGGGTTGCTCTGCTGCCTCTGGCTCTGGACTGCTTGACCGTGTACATAGCATTATGAAGTCTGAAGACTACCAACAAATTTTGCAGCATAATGTAGAGCCCAGTGTGAGAAAGCTGGGTCTCCCTCAGAGGTCATGGGTCTTCCAGCAGGACAATGACCCAAAACACACTTCAAAAAGCACTAGAAAATGGTTTGAGAGAAAGCACTGGAGACTTCTAAGGTGGCCAGCAATGAGTCCAGACCTGAATCCCATAGAACACCTGTGGAGAGATCTAAAAATGGCAGTTTGGAGAAGGCTCCCTTCAAATATCAGGGACCTGGAGCAGTTTGCCAAAGAAGAATGGTCTAAAATTAAAGCAGAGCATTGTAAGAAACTCATTGATGGTTACCGGAAGCGGTTGGTCGCAGTTATTTTGGCTAAAGGTTGTGCAACCAAGTATTAGGCTGAGTGTGCCAATACTGTTGTCTGGCCCATTTTTGAAGTTTTGTGTGAAATGATCAAAATTTTGCTCTTTGTTTCATTCTCTTTTGTGTTTTTTCATTTAAGACAAATTAAATGAAGATAATAATACCAAAGAATTTGTGATTGCAATCATTTTCAGGAAGAAACTGAGTATTATCTGGCAGAATTGCAGGGGTGTCAATACTTTTGGCCACAACTGTACATCTCGCTGACGGCACACTGGGTTAGCGTAGAGGAAGCCATGATCCAGTCGGACATTGGGAGACCATGTTGCAGATGTATGGAGACAGGTTGTGGAAGGCTTTGTCTGTCATAGTTAGCGTTTTGAACTGTAGCCTCTGGGCAATTGGAAGGCACTGAAGGGCCTGGCAGAGTGGAGAGGCTGGGGAATAACAGGGACAGTTGGTTTACTCGGGCATCAGACTTTAGGATAGATTGGAGTGGTGCAAGAGTGGTAGAGGGGAGGCCAGAGAGTAGAAGATTGCAATAGTGTAGGCGGGAGATCATGAGGGCTTGCGCAAACATTTTTGCAGTTTCTTGGAATGTACAGATCCTGGAAATGTTTTTGACTTGTAGTGGCCAAGGGCTTGGATATGTATCTTGAAAGAGAGGGTCACCCCGAGGCCCCGAACATGCGGCCTATTTGTACCGGTGTGCCGTCCCGGCATTACACAGGCACGTGTCCCACAACATTACCCATGCCCTCCACAATGCTGTTATTGGGAAAGTGCACCTAACCACAGACACGTGGACAAGTGTTTGTGGTCAGGGATGGTACATCTCACTAATGGCACACTGGGTTAACATAGTGGAAGCCAGGACCCAGTCCGACCTTGGGATCGTGCACATCCTCCCAACCCCGAGGATTGCGGGCCCTACGTCAATCTGGGATGCCACCACAGTCTACAGCTCCTGCACCTCCTCCTCATACTCTTCAGCCTCCATCTCCGAAAGTAGCACATCAGTCTGTAATGTGAATATAAAAATGGCTATTTTGAGTCCATATTGAAATATACTAAATGCATACAGACAATTACAGAGCAGCATTTCTTGTCATACATTTACAGACAGACAATGCTCATTGTGACACAATCTTTAGAGATGTTTATTTATTGTCTGTAGCCCTTGCACCTCACAAACAGTTCTACTTTTCTGTTTGTTATTGTAAAACATTAGGGTTTATTTAACCTCTGTCTGCGGTGGTTTTATCTATAGGCCCCGTCTCACATAGCGAGATCGCTAGCGAGATCGCTGCTGAGTCACAAGTTTTGTGACGCAACAGCGACCTCAGTAGCGATCTCGCTATGTGTGACACGTACCAGCGATCAGGCCCCTGCTGCGAGATCGCTGGTCGTGTCAGAATGGCCTGGACCTTTTTTTGGTCGTTGAGGTCCCGCTGACATCGCTGAATCGGTGTGTGTGACACCGATCCAGCGATGTCTTCACTGGTAACCAGGGTAAACATCGGGTTACTAAGCGCAGGGCCGCGCTTAGTAACCCGATGTTTACCCTGGTTACCAGCGTAAATGTAAAAAAAAACAAACAGTACATACTCACCATCTGTTGCCCGTCAGGTCCCTTGGCGTCTGCTTCCTGCTCTGACTGAGCCGCCGTAAAGTGAGAGCACAGCAGTGACGTCACCGCTGCGCTCTGCTCTCACTGTACGGCGGCTTAGTCAGAGCAGGAAGCAGACGGCAAGGGACCTGACGGGCATCAGATAATGAGTATGTAGTGTTTGGTTTTTTTTACATTTACGCTGGTAACCAGGGTAAACATCGGGTTACTAAGCGCGGCCCTGCGCTTAGTAACCCGATGTTTACCCTGGTTACCCGGGTGCTGCAGGGGGACTTCGGCATCGTTGAAAACAGTTTCAACAATGCCGAAGTTGTTCCCCTGATCGTTGGTCGCTGGAGAGAGCTGTCTGTGTGACAGCTCTCCAGCGACCACACAGCGACGCTGCAGCAATTAGCATCGTTGTCTGTATCGCTGCAGCGTCGCTGTGTGAGACGGGGCCTTAACCCTTGTGGGCTTTTATGTATCTATGGGTTTATGGCCCATTGTATGATGTATGACTGATATCTTGGTCTCATCTTATCTTGAAAGCTGGCCACTTGAAGGGCAGGGTGAAACCAAAGTTAAACATAGTGCAAATCACTATATAAGACCAGAAAAACATGACTAAGACAGAAGCATAAGCTGGTGTACCTGTTCTTACATGTGTACAGTGTTGTGATACCTGGATAAGTGGGGTCGCCCGTGCAGTGTAGTGAATTTCCCAGGGTTTCTCTGTCTTGGTGTTGCTTCTCTGATTTTCCAGACGGATGATGTTTAAAAGCCCCTTGGTGATGGATGATGTGAGTATATGTACTTAATAATTTATATGAATTTAACCCCTTCATGACCCAGCCTATTTTGACCTTAATGACCTGACCGTTTTTTGCACTTCTGACCAGTGTCCCTTTATGAGGTAATAACTCAGGAACGCTTCAACGGATCCTAGCGGTTCTGAGACTGTTTTTTCCTGACATATTGGGCTTCACATTAGTTGTAAATTTAGGTCGATAATTTTTGCGTTTATTTGTGAAAAAAATGGAAATTTGGCAAAAATTTAGAAAATTTCGCAATTTTCAAATTTTGAATTTTTATTCTGTTAAACGAGAGAGTTATGTGACACAAAATAGTTAATAAATAACATTACCCACATGTCTACTTTACATCAGCACAATTTTGGAAACAAAATTTTTTTTTTGCTAGGAAGTTATAAAGATTAAAATTTGACCAGCGATTTCTCATTTTTACAAAGAAATTTACAAAACCATTTTTTTAGGGACCACCTCACATTTGAAGTCAGTTTGAGGGTCAATATGACTGAAAATACCCAAAAGTGACACCTTTCCAAAAACTGCACCCTTCAAGGTGCTCAAAATCACATTCAAAAAGTTTATTAACCCTTCAGGTGCTTCACAGCAGCAGAAGCAACATGGAAGGAAAAAATGAACATTTAACTTTTTAGTCACAAAAATGATCTTTTAGCAACAATTTTTTTATTTTCCCAAGGGTAAAAAGAGAAACTGGTCCCCAAAAGTTATTGAACAATTTGTCCTGAGTACGCCGATACCCCATATGTGGGGGGGAACCACTGTTTGGGCGCATGACAGGGCTCAGAAGGGAAGGAGCGCCATTTGACTTTTTCAATGAAAAATTGGCTCCAATCTTTAGCGGACACCATGTCGCGTTTGGAGCTCCCCCACAAGTGACCACATTTTGAAAACTAGACCCCCAAGGAACTTATCTAGATGCATAGTGAGCACTTTGAACCCCCAGGTGCTTCACAAATTGATCCGTAAAAATGAAAAAGTACTTTATTTTCACAAAAAAAATTTTTTGCCTCAATTTGTTCATTTCCACAGGGGCAACAGGATAAAAAGGATCCTAAAATGTGTTGGGCAATTTCTCCTGAGTACACCGATACCTCACATGTGGGGGTAAACCACTGTTTGTGCACACGGCAGGGCTTGGAAGGGAAGGAGCGCCATTTGACTTTTGAATGAAAAATTAGCTCCAATCGTTAGCGGACACCATATCGCGTTTGGAGAGCCCCTGTGTGCCTAAACATTGGAGCTCCCCCACATGTGACCCCATTTTGGAGACTAGACCCCCCCAATGAGCTTATCTAGATGCATAGTGAGCACTTTGAACCCCCAGGTGCATCACAAATCGATCCGTAAAAATGAAAAAGTACTTTTTTTTCACAAAAAAATTATTTTAGGCTCAATTTGTTCATTTCCACATGAGCAACAGTATAAAATGGATCCTAAAATTTATTGTGCAATTTCTCCTGAGTACACTGATACCTCACATGTGGGGGTAAACCACTGTTTGGGCACACGGCAGGGCTCAGAATGGAAGGAGCGCCATTTGACTTTTTGAATGAAAAATTAGCTCCAATCGTTAGCGGACACCATGTCGCGTTTGGAGATCCCCTGTGTGCCTAAACATTGCAGCTCCCCCACATGTGACCCCATTTTGGAAACTAGACCCCCCCAAGGAACTTATCTGCATATGTGGTGAGCACTTTGAACCCCCAAGTGCTTCACAGAAGTTTACAACGCAGAGCCGTGAAAATAAAAAATCATTTTTCTTTCCTCAAAAATGATGTTTTAGCAAGCAATTTTTTATTTTCACAAGGGTAACAGGAGAAATTGGACCCCAATAGTTGTTGCTCAGTTTGTCCTGAGTATGCTGGTACCCCATATGTGGGGGGGAACCACTGTTTGGGCACACGTCGGGGCTCAGAAGGGAGGGAGCACCATTTGACTTTTTGAACGCAAGATTGGCTGGAATCAATGGTGGCGCCATGTTGCGTTTGGAGACCCCTAATGTGCCTAAACAGTGGTAACCTCTCAATTCTAACTCCAACACTAACCCCAACACACCTTTAACCCTAATCCCAACTCTAGCCATAACCCTAATCACAACCCTAACCCCAACACACCCCTAACCCCAACACACCCCTAACCCTAATCACAACCCTAACCACAACCCTGACCCCCACACACCCCTAACCACAACCCTAACCCCAGCATACCCCTAACCCTACCCACAAGCCTAATCTTAACCCTATTTCCAACCCTATCCCTAATTCCAACCCTAAATCTAATTACAACCCTAACCCTAAGGCTATGTACCCACGTTGCGTATTCGTGTGAGATTTTTCCTCAGCACTTTTGAAAAATCCGCAGGCAAAAGGCACTGCGTTTTACTTGCAGATTTACCGTGGATTTCCAGTGTTTTTTGTGCGGATTTCACCTGCGGATTCCTATTGAGGAACAGGTGTAAAACGCTGCGGAATCCGCACAAAGAATTGACATGCTGCGGAAAATATAACACAGCGTTTCCGTGCAGTATTTTCTGCACCATGGGCACAGCGCCTTTGTTTTTCCATAGGTTTACATGGTACTGTAAACCTGATGGAAAACTGCTACGAATCCGCAGCGGCCAATCCGCTGCGGATCCGCAGCCAAATCCGCACCGTGTGCACATAGCCTAATTCTAAGGGTATGTGCACATGCTGCGGAAAACGCTGCAGATCCGCAGCATTTCTGCAGCTGCGGGTCCGCAGCAGTTTCCCATGAGTTTACAGTTCAATGTAAACCTATGGGAAACAAAAAACGCTGTGCACATGCTGCGGAAAAAACTGCGCGGAAACGCAGCGGTTTACATTCCACAGCATGTCACTTATTTCTGCGGATTCCGCAGCGGTTTTACAGCTGCTCCTATAGAAAACCGCAGTCGTAAAAACGCAGTAAAAAACGCAGAAAATCCGCCATAAATCAGCAGCGGTTTTGCACTGCGGATTTATCAAATCCGCAGAGGACCAGAATTCATGTGCACATAGCCTTACTCTAACCAAAATTCTAACCCTAGCCCTAACCCTAGCCCTAACCCTAAACCTATTTCTAACCCTAACCCTAGTGGAAAAATAAAAGTAAATATATTTTCTTCATTTTATTATTGTCCCTACCTATAGGGGTGATAAAGGGAGGATTCATTTACTAATTTTTTTATTTTGATCACTGTGATAAACCCTATCACAGTGATCAACATGTACATGGAACGAATCTGCCGGCCGGCAGATTCGGCGGGTGCACTGCGCATGCGCCCGCCATTTGGGAAGATGGCGGCGCCCATGGAATAGGCGGACGGACACCAGGTGGCTCGGTAAGTATGAGGGGGGGAATTGGAGCACAGGGGGGATCGGAGCACGGGGGGTGGTGGGATTGGAGCACGGGGGGAGTGGACAAGAGGCCGGGGGAGCGGACAGGCGGACGGAGGGGAGCGGAGCACAGGACGGAGGACTGGGGAAGAGATCGGTGGCGGTGGGGGGGGGGGGGAGATCAGGGTTTCCAGCCATGGCCGATGATATTGCAGCATCGGCCATGGCTGGATTGTAATATTTCACCACTTGTCATAAGTGAAATATTACAAATTGCTCTGATTGGCTGTTGCCATTTCAACAGCCAATCAGAGCGACCGTAGCCACGTGGGGGCAAAGCCACCCCCCCTGGGGTAAAGTACCACTCCCCCTGTCCCTGCAGATCGGGTGAAATTGGAGTTAACCCTTTCACCCGATCTGCAGGGACGCGATCCCTCCATGACGCCATATAGGCGTCACAGGTCGGACTGGCACCGACTTTCATGACGCCTACGTGGCATCACAGGTCGGGAAGGGGTTAATCCTTATATGTACTTTGTATCTTAAAATATACAAATGTGTACGCAACCATACTATTCAATCATATTATTCCTTTAATTTTGTATTTTGAAATAAAATTGCGTTATATCGCAAGTAGTAGCCTTATTTAAAGCCGTATCCGAATCTTAGTGTTAAAAACTTGGCAATACATAATTGGCATAGTCGGCAGGATACGCAGAAGGCTCAGAAGTTTATAATTTTAACACTACTCTGTGGGATAGTGTGATATTGTGTAAAACATGCCTCTCTTTCAAGATAAAGGTGGCTGTGACTGAGTCTATTGAGATTCCAGGTTGGGAACAGGCTCCCTATCATATTTTGACAACCAAGTGGTCGCACAGTGCTGGTTTGGGTGAAGCATGGGACAAATGTTTGAAGGATGCTGAACCTGCTGATGTTGTTGCATGCTTACAGAAAGTGAAAGTGGAGAAAGGTAAAGAGTTGGGTGCTGTTGCTAGGAACGGATGGATATTGTTGTCTCCATATAGAAAACAGCATGAGGAAACAAAAGTACAAAAATTGGAAAAATAGTGTGTGAGGCCCAGAATGCATTGGTTAGAGCACAATGTCAGAATAAGTTATTAATGGACAGATGTGATGGATATCAAAATGTTGCAGAAAAGGCTGCTGTACGTGTAGCAGAGTATAAATACAGAAAGAGGCGAGGGAAGGTGAATAAAAACAAAGTAGCTTTGGCCATAGCCAAAGCAGGGATAGAGTGGAACCCTGATCAGTGGGATGGTGATATTTGGAATTCATCTGACTCCGAAAACATCACCGATCCCGAGTCTGAGGATGAACATTTCTATGGGAAGAGGGAAATTGAGCCTCCTCTTAACTCAGTGAGAGCTCATCCTATATATCGGAGACGGATTGTAGAGACAGCAACAGGCAGACGGAATGAGAATGCAGTAGAGGATTACAGTCAGCAGGAGCTTAATGACCTTCATGATCGCTTTTCTCAAAAGTCAAATGAATCCCTGGTAGCTTGGGCAGTCAGATTATGGGAGATGGGGGTTCATGGAGTACAGGTGGACACTGTGGATGGCCCCAAATTTGTCTACCTCAGGCATGAGCCTGTAGTGAAGGAGGCACCTTGATAATCCATCAACCACATGTGGTGTGTAGTATGCTTGATGTTGTGGCTATGGTATTGCAGCATAAATACCCATCTGAGGCGGACTGGCCGCCCACTGAAAAACCATGGTTTACATTGAAAGATTGTGCTCAGAAGCTGAAGGAGGAGGTAATGAAAAATGGTATTTCAGCAAACACCTATGATGATTATATGCAAGTTGTTGTAAGTGTATCTGTTAGAAATCGTATAATTAGAAATGCCCCTCCAGCTTATAAACATGTCATGATGACGCTAATGGTAAATCAGACTGGGAAAAGAATCACCAGTACATTGGAGGCAGTTCGACAGTTAAGGGATCTGGGAGATTGGGGTCCCAAACAAAAGGGTAATATTCCTGCTGAAGAGCAGCATGATGATGTAAAAAGTAATTACAATCCTAGGACCCGTATTACACAGAAATATATGTTTAGGGCCATAAGAAAGGATGGCGTCCACAGGGATAAAATAGACGGGATTGGTACTGACGAGATGTGAAAATTGTATCAAAAGAGAGGAATTAATAAAAAGTCAGGTGTTTCACATAATAAAAAGGTTACAGTAAAAGATTCTGTATCTCCACAGCAGGGGCCAGACAGGACACGGGGAGAGAGAGAGCCCGCTCCCTTTTCATCTCTGTCAAAGCCCACAGCACCGGGGATTGAGGATATTTACAATGATATTACTGAGGTTTGTCAAAAGTTGTGGAGGCCTGAAGACAAGGAGGAGGAGAGCATGGTGAGTTGTCCTCTTGGTGAGGACACGGAAGTATCGACTGCAGTCTTGCACGCATGGCTGAGTTTATGTTCCACTGCCTTTCCCGTCACCCTCACGTTCTCAAAATTTTGGGTGACAGGAATACTGATTGGTGACACTTCTAGACCCAAGCTACAAGAACTTTATTTCTCCTATTCCAGAGGCAGACAGGTGTACTACAATGTTGGAGGACCATAGGGCCCTTCTTGCTGAATTATTTAAAAAAATTCCCATCTGAAAACGCTTGCAGAAGAGGTCACAGTTCGTTGGCCAAGCAAGGAGTACAGGTGAGAGAGACAACTCCAATCCAGCAGAGGCAGAGGAACACTGACAAAGTTCGGGGAGAGTTTTCTCAGACCCTCCTATCGCCCAGGTCCTGAGGTGTGGGGGACTCTCACAAGGAGTGCTTTGTTTGGGAAAAAGCTGAGGGAGTACCTTGCTGACCGTACCAATGTCCTCTAGCAGATGAACAGCGCTCCACTCGGGTGTAGTAATATCAAAGAGTTTTTTTTATTCAGTCATAGTGAAGCAATGTTTCGACCATAAACTGGTCTTTTTCAAGCTTGAAAAAGCCCAGTTTATGGTCGAAACGTTGCTTCACTATGGCTGAATAAAAAAAAACTCTTTGATATTACTACACCCGAGTGGAGCGCTGTTCATCTGCTACTGGACTATTTGGATTATCCAGGAAGATTCCCTAGACATGAAACGGGCGCCCCAATAAGTGAGTGCTGTCAGCTCCCCCCTTTTCTATGTGTCGTACCAACGTCCTCTGTCATTCCTCTGTGCCCTTTAATTATTGTTTTGTAAAGCTGAACACGGAGCATGAACTGTCTCTCTATTGCGAACATGCGCTGTACTCACGGTCATGGAGTGCATGGTGCCTCGTTCTCTGGCAGTCACTGTGAACATGGCAGTAACGCTTTTATAGGCGGGACCACACGCCTTTGTAATACAGAGACAGAATACAACACCGCCCAAGCGTTCACACTCTGCTCCTCAGACTTTCTATGTGCACAGTGACTGCCTCTAGGCAGAAGATGATGATGGTGGTAGTAGTAGTTGGAGCATTTATAGACAAATGAAAAGAAGAAAAAAGAGACAAGACCAACTGGGGACCACCCAAGATAACCATATCAAAGATCATAGAATAATAATTTGTTTATTTATTAGAGTCCAAACACACAAAAACATACAATAAAACCATTAAAAATAATAAAGAAAAAAAAACCATACAGAGGTAGACCCCCCCCCCCCCCGGACCCAAATTTATAATGCCAATGCTTTTACAACATCAAGCATATATAAATAACAAAGGCAGTAAATATTGGAGAACAGGCCTAATATCATGTGCAAATACAAGACATATAATATATTAACGCCAGTCACTGGTAGTCTGAACAAAAAGGAAAATATCCCTATATCATGCCAAGAGAGGCTGTGTATAAACCAATACCGGGTCCCCTGATAGTACAGAAGACACAAAAAAATGGCAATTATGCATAAATGCATAAGTATTATAAGAAATAGACCAAACCTAGTGCAATACTGGACCAAGGGAAAACCAGCCGGATTCCCCTACCTACAGTTACCATGCAGCTGCATGCACCAAAAAAAGAGTGTCTGACATGCAGAGAAATCACATACACATGGAGAGAAAAATGACCATGATTAAAGAGATGGTGAATGAGGCCTGCCTGAAAGTAATATGAGTGGGACCAGAGAGGTCTGACATTCATGTCCACTCCTAAGAACTTATGTGTGAAGTCAGAACTGAATAGCAACGGCCTTATTGATGCTGGTAGTCAACAACTGCCCTCTTCTGCTCACAAATCCTTTCCAAAATATGCAGCGTAGAGTTCCAATGCATGGGGAGGACATCACACACCAGTCGGTGAGCCAGAAGCTGCAAGCGCTGCAGAATCACGGCAAGAGCGGATGAAGCTCTAGCTGACTTTCTAAAATGGGTGTGCAGAGTCTCGTACTGTTCCTAGCAGATCTGGCACCTCTGAGTCGCTTTTCAGAAAATGTTGAACAATGAGGTTAAGCACATGGGCCAGGCATGGCACATGTGTGAGCTCGCCTTGACACAGAGCAGCCACCAGGTTCCAGCCATAGTCACATACGACCATGCCTGGCTGTAGGTTCACTGGCGTCAGAGCTGTCCACAACTCTTCATCATTGTGCGGTTTGTCACCTAAGCATATTAGCTTCAGCACAGCCTGTTGCTGCTTGGCTGAGGCAGTGCTGCAGTCCTTCCAGCTTGTGACTGTGTATTCCCAAGTTTTTAACACTAAGGTTCGGATACGGCTTTAAAGAAGGCTACTACTTGCGATATAATGCAATTTTATTTCAAAGTACAACATTTAAGGAATAGTATGATTGAATAGTATGATTGCGTACACTTTTGTATATTTTAAGATACAAAGGTTAAGTACATATAAGGATTAAATACATATAATGATTAAGTACATATACTTACATCATCTGTCACCAAGGAGCTTTTAAACATCATCCGTCTGGAAAATCAGAGAAGCAACATCAAGACAGAGAAACCCCTGGAAAATTCACAACACTGCATGGGCATCCCCACTTATGCAGGTATCACAACACTGTATACATGTAAGTACAGGTACACCAGTTTATGCTTCTGTCTTAGTCATGTTTTTCTGGTCTTACATAGTGATTTGCACTATGTGTAACTCACCCTGCCCTTCAAGTGGCCAGCTTTCAAGATAGGATGAGATCAAGATATCAGTCATACATCAGACAATGGGTCATAAACCCATAGATACATAAAAAGCCCACAACGGTTAGATAAAACCACCACAGACAGAGGTTAAATAAACCTTAATGTTTTACAATAACAAACAGAAACGTAGAACTGTTTGTGAGGTGCAAGGGCTTCAGACAATAAATAAACAGCTCTCAAGATTGTGTCACAATGAGCATTGTCTGTCTGTAAATGTATGACAAGAAATGCTGCTCTGTAATGGTCTGTATGCCTTCAGTATATTTCAATATGGACTCAGAATAGCCATTTTTATCTTCACATTACAATCCACCCTTGGCTATTTTGAGCCAAACATTGAGGTTAAGCACATGGGCCAGGCATGGCACGTGTGTGAGCTCGCCTTGACACAGAGCAGCCACCAGGTCCCAGCCATTGTCACACATGACCATGCCTGCCTGTAGGTTCAGTGGCGTCAGCCACAGATCTGCCTGCTCTTTCAGAGCTGTCCACAACCCTTCATCATTGTGCAGTTTGTGACCTAAGCATATTAGCTTCAGCACAGCCTGTTGCTGCTTGGCTGAGGCAGTGCTGCAGTGCTTCTAGCTTGTGACTGTATTGCCAAGTTTTTAACACTAAGGTTCGGAAAAGGCTTTAAGGAAGGCTACAACTTGCGATATAACGCAATTTTATTTCAAAGTACAATATTAAAGGAATAGTATGATTGAATAGTATGATTGCGTACACTTTTGTATATTTTAAGATACAAAGGTTAAGTACTGTAATAATTATAGGGGATAACTCAGGAGACTCTTTGCGTGGAACAAGACAACTACAGGACACAGTTTTATAAGTGGTAAAGTCTATATTATCACACGGTGATTCAAACAGGTGCAGAGAGAAACTCACGTCCACAACACTTGGAGTAAATATTAAACACAGCTTAATAGTCTATAGGAAACTTCAGAGGAAAATGCAATCACGCAGACAGTCTATGAAGCACAATTATTCTTGAGGATACTTGACACTAATAAATCCTTGTTTTAGCCCAAACATAGATACATATGCTTATAAGCCAGTTCAAGCAATGTCTTATCTCAACCAGGAAGGCCTGGGTGATAATCTCAGGTTTAAGCAGAGCAGCAACAGCTTACATGTCCAGCAAATGCAGATGGGAGTAAACATGAGCAGCAGATGAAGGAGGATTACTGGAAACTGGTGTATGCAGCAGGAACTCAGAGCAGAATAGCAGGATAACCACTGTTATGATCCTTAGTGGTTGAGGATCACAAATTACTCCAGCTAAGTAACAAACCTAGGACAAGCTCTAGGGAGGTGGCAAACTGGACTGACCGCAAATCTGAACCTATCCAAACACACTAGAAGTAGCTGGTGAACGTGCCTAAAAATCCTAGACGTCTCGAGCCAGCCTGAGGAACTAACTACCCCTAGAGAGAAAGAAAGACCTCTCTTGCCTCCAGAGAAATAATCCCCAAAGATATAGAAGCCCCCAACAGATAATAACGGTGAGGTAAGAGGAAGGCACATACACAGGGGTGAAAGCAGATTCAGCAAATGAGGCCCACTAATACTAGATAGCAGAAAATAGAAAAGAGAATCTATGCGGTCAGTAAAAAACCCTTACAAAATATCCACTCTGAGATTTCAAGAACCCCCACACCAACTAACGGTGTGGGGGGAGAAACTCAGTCCCCTAGAGCAACCAGCAAGCGAGGAAATCACATTTTAGCGAGCTGTACAAAAAAACATAATGAACACTGATAATCAAAAAATGATCAAACAAAAACTTAGCTTGTCTTGGAGAGACTGGGATCAAGGTAGACACAAGGAGTCTGAAGAGCACTGATTGATAGCAGGCAAGGAACTGAGTCTCCAGGTGAGCTAAATAGGAAACCAACCAAGGATAACGAACCAGCTGATGCAGCCAACCTGCAGAAAGACAACACTACACAGTACCGCTTGTGACCACTAGAGGGAGCCCAAAGATAGAATTCACAACAGTACCCCCCCCTTGAGGAGGGGTCACCGAACCCTCATCAAGACCCCCAGGGCGATCAGGATGAGCCGCGTGGAAGGCACGAACCAAATCGGCCACATGAACATCAGAGGCGACAACCCAGGAATTATCCTCCTGACCATAGCCCTTCCACTTAACCAAATACTGAAGTCTCCGTCTAGAGATACGAGAATCCAAAATCTTCTCCACCACGTACTCCAATTCGCCCTCGACCAGCACTGGAGCAGGAGGCTCAACAGAAGGAACCACAGGCACCACATACCTCCGCAACAAAGACCTATGGAACACATTATGAATGGCAAACGATGCTGGGAGATCCAAACGAAAAGACACCGGGTTAAGGATTTCCAAGATCTTATAAGGACCAATGAAGCGAGGCTTGAATTTAGGAGAGGAGACCTTCATAGGAACATACCGAGAAGACAGCCACACCAAATCCCCAACACGAAGTCGGGGACCCACACCGCGGCGGCGGTTGGCAAAGCGCTGAACCTTCTCCTGTTACAACCTCAAATTGTCCACCACATGGTTCCAAATCTGCTGCAACCTATCCACCACAGAATCCACCCCAGGACAGTCAGAAAGCTCAACCTGACCCGAGGAAAAACGAGGATGGAAACCAGAATTGCAGAAAAAAGGCGAAACCAAAGTAGCAGAACTAGCCCGATTATTAAAGGCAAACTCGGCCAATGGCAAAAAAGTCACCCAATCATCCTGATCAGCAGAAACAAAACATCTCAAATAAGTTTCCAACGTCTGATTAGTTCGCTCGGTTTGGCCATTAGTCTGAGGATGGAAGGCCGACGAAAAAGACAAATCAATGCCCATCTTAGCACAAAAAGTCCGCCAAAACCTGGACACAAACTGGGATCCTCTATCAGACACAATATTTTCAGGAATGCCGTGCAAGCGAACCACATTCTGAAAAAATAGAGGAACCAAATCGGAGGAAGAAGGCAACTTAGGCAAGGGCACCAAATGGACCATCTTGGAAAAACGATCACACACCACCCAGATGACAGACATTTTCTGAGATACTGGAAGATCCGAAATAAAATCCATGGAAATGTGCGTCCAAGGCCTTTTCGGAACCGGCAAAGGCAAAAGCAAACTGCTGGCACGAGAACAGCAAGGCTTAGCCCGAGCACAAATCCCACAAGACTGCACAAAGGAACGCACATCCCGAGACAAGGATGGCCACCAGAAGGACCTAGCCACCAAATCTCTGGTACCAAAAATCCCAGGATGACCCGCCAACACCGAAGAATGAACCTCGGAAATAACTTTGCTGGTCCATCTATACGGGACAAACAGTCTCTCTGGTGGACAACGGTCAGGTCTATCCGCCTGAAATTTCTGCAGCACTCGTCGCAAATCTGGGGAAATGGCAGACAAAATCACTCCCTCTCTGAGAATACCAGCCGGCTCAGAAACTCCCGGAGAGTCAGGCACAAAACTCCTAGAAAGTGCATCAGCTTTCATTTTCTTCGAACCAGGCAGGTATGAGACCACGAAGTTGAAACGGGAGAAAAACAACGACCAACGAGCCTGTCTAGGATTCAGGCGCTTGGCAGATTCAAGGTAAATCAGATTTTTGTGATCAGTCAAGACCACCACACGATGTTTAGCTCCTTCGAGCCAATGTCGCCACTCCTCAAATGCCCACTTCATAGCCAACAACTCCCGATTACTAACATCATAATTCCGCTCGGCAGGCGAAAACTTTCTTGAAAAGAAAGCACATGGCTTCATCACAGAGCCATCAGAGCTTCTCTGCGACAAAACAGCCCCTGCTCCAATCTCAGAAGCATCAACCTCGACCTGGAAGGGGAGAGAGACATCTGGCTGACATAAGACTGGAGCTGAAGAAAACCGGTGCTTCAGCTCCCGAAAGGCCTCCACGGCCGCAGGAGACCAATTAGTCACATCAGAACCCTTCTTGGTCAAATCCGTCAAAGGTTTAACCACGCTAGAAAAATTAGCGATGAAACGACGGTAAAAATTAGCGAAACCCAAGAACTTCTGAAGACTCTTAACAGACGTGGGCTGAGTCCAGTCATGAATAGCCTGGACCTTGACTGGGTCCATCTCCACAGTAGAAGGAGAAAAAATAAAACCCAAAAAGGAGACCTTCTGTACTCCGAAGAGGCATTTTGAGCCCTTCACAAATAAAGCATTAGCACGCAGGACCTGAAACACCATCCTGACCTGCTTCACATGGGACTCCCAATCATCAGAAAAGACCAAAATGTCATCCAGATAAACAATCATAAATTTATCCAGATATTCTCGGAAGATGTCATGCATGAAGGACTGAAACACAGAAGGAGCATTAGAGAGTCCAAAAGGCATCACCAAGTACTCAAAAGGGCCTTCGGGCATATTAAATGCTGTTTTCCATTCATCTCCCTGCTTAATGCGCACAAGGTTATACGCACCACGGAGATCTATCTTGGTGAACCAACTGGACCCCTTAATCTGAGCAAACAAATCAGACAATAGTGGCAAAGGATACTGAAATTTGACTGTGATTTTATTCAGAAGACGATAATCTATACAAGGTCTCAAAGAACCGTCCTTCTTGGCCACAAAAAAAAATCCTGCACCAAGAGGGGAAGAGGATGGGCGAATATGTCCCTTCTCCAAAGACTCCTTTATATAACTTCGCATCGCGGCATGCTCTGGTATAGACAAATTAAAAAGTCATCCCTTAGGGAATTTACTACCAGGAATTAAATTTATAGCACAGTCACAATCCCTATGAGGAGGCAGGGCACAGGACCTGGGCTCATCAAATACATCCTGGTAGTCAGACAAAAACTCAGGGACCTCAGAAGGAGTGGAAGAAGCAATAGACACCAACGGAGTATCGCCATGAATTCCCTGACAACCCCAACTTGACACAGACATAGCTTTACAATCTAAAACTGGATTATAAGCTTGCAGCCATGGCAGACCCAAAACGACAACATCATGCAAATTATGCAGAACAAGAAAGCGAATCACCTCCTGATGTACGGGAGTCATGCACATGGTCATTTGCTTCCAATACTGAGGCTTATTCTCAGCCAATGGCGTAGCATCAATTCCCCTCAGAGGAATAGGAAATTCCAAAGGCTCCAGGACAAAACCACAGCGCCTGGCAAACGACAAATCCATCAGATTCAGGGCCGCACCCGAATCCACAAAAGCCATAACCGGGTAGGACGACAAAGAACAAATCAAAGTAACAGACAAAATAAATTTAGGCTGTATAGTACCAATGGTGACAGGTTTAGCGATTTTTTTTTAAGCGTTTAGAGCATGCTGAGATCACATGAGTAAAATCACCACAGTAAAAGCACAACCCATTTTGACGTCTATGACTTTGACGCTCAATTCTGGTCAGAGTTCGGTCACATTGCATAGACTCAGGTCTCTGTTCGGAAAATACCGCCAAAGGATGAGAAGATTTGCGCTCCCGCAAACGCCGATCAACCTGAATGGCTAAAGCCATAGAATCACTCAGACTTGCAGGGGTGGGAAACCCCACCATAACATTCTTAACGGCCTCAGAAAGACCTTCTCTGAAATTTGCAGCCAGGGCACACTCATTCCATCGAGTAAGCACCGACTATTTCCGAAATTTTTGACAATACACCTCTGCTTCATCCTGACCCTGAGAGATAGCCAGCAACGCTTTTTCTGCCTGATTCTCAAGATTAGGCTCCTCATAAAGCAGTCCAAGAGCCAGAAAAAATGCATCTACATTAAGCAATGCAGGATCTCCTGGTGCCAGAGAGAAAGCCCAATCTTGCGGGTCGCCACGCAACAAGGAGATAACAATTTTAACTTGCTGAGCGGAATCACCAGAGGAACGAGGTCTCAGAGATAGAAATAACTTACAATTATTCTTAAAATTTAGAAACCTAGATCTATCTCCAGAAAACAACTCAGGAATGGGTATCTTTGGTTCTGACATATGGCTATGAATAACAAAATCCTGAATACTTTGCACCCGTGCAGTAAGATGATCCACACTAGAAGTCAGAGTCTGAACATTCATGTCTGCAGCTGAGCTCAAAACCACCCAGAGTTCAAGGGGATGAAAGAAGCTAAACAGACTGCAGCAAAGGAAAAGCGGGGAAAAAAAAAAATGTACTCAGGTCTTCTTTTTATCCCACTTCTGCGATGAATTAAACACTTTCCGGCCTGCTATACTGTTATGATCCTTAGTGGTTGAGGATCACAAATTACTCCAGCTAAGTAACAAACCTAGGACAAGCTCTAGGGAGGTGGCAAACTGGACTGACCGCAAATCTGAACCTATCCAAACACACTAGAAGTAGCCGGTGAACGTGCCTAAAAATCCTAGACGTCTCGAGCCAGCCTGAGGAACTAACTACCCCTAGAGAGAAAGAAAGACCTCTCTTGCCTTCAGAGAAATAATCCCCAAAGATATAGAAGCCCCCAACAGATAATAACGGTGAGGTAAGAGGAAGGCACATACACAGGGGTGAAAGCAGATTCAGCAAATGAGGCCCACTAATACTAGATAGCAGAAAATAGAAAAGAGAATCTATGCGGTCAGTAAAAAACCCTTACAAATTATCCACTCTGAGATTTCAAGAACCCCCACACCAACTAACGGTGTGGGGGGAGAAACTCAGTCCCCTAGAGCAACCAGCAAGCAAGGAAATCACATTTTAGCAAGCTGGACAAAAAAACATAATGAACACTGATAATCAAAAAATGATCAAACAAAAACTTAGCTTGTTTTGGAGAGACTGGGAGCAAGGTAGACACAAGGAGTCTGAAGAGCACTGAATACATTGATAGCAGGCAAGGAACTGAGTCTCCAGGTGAGCTAAATAGGAAACCAACCAAGGATAACGAACCAGCTGATGCAGCCAACCTGCAGAAAGACAACACTACACAGTACCGCTTGTGACCACTAGAGGGAGCCCAAAAACAGACTTCACAACAAACCACACAGGTTCACAGGAGCAGGTATATAGCCAGGGAGTCATCAGAGTCAGGAGCTGGATGCAAGGCAGAATACTCTAGCACAGACTGAAGGCTGGGGTGGAGTTTTATAGCAGGAAGACACAGTGCACATGAGACCAAAGACATCATCTTGGAAAAGGGCCGTAATACACAAAAGGTAATAAAAATGTTCAGAGTCCTGACATTACTCCCTCCTTAGAAGTGGCCTCAGGACGATCCTTGACCTGGTTTCTCAGGGAATCTCTGATGAAAACGAGAAATCTTCTGTTGGGCATTGATGTTTTCCACAGGTTCCCCAGAGTCTTCCTCAGGGGGATATCCCTGTCATCTTATCAGATATTGGAGTCGATTCCTGCAAATCCTGGAATCAATAATTTCCTCCACCACAAATTGTTCTTGCCCATCAATCACCACAGGCTGCGGAGTTGGCACAACATGTCCCTGGAAGATATTAGGAGATACAGGCTTTAGTAAAGATACATGAAAAACTGGGTGTAACTTCATAGTCCTAGGCAGCTTCAGCCGGCAGGCCACAGAGCTCACAATACCGTTGATCCTGAAAGGGCCAATGAATTTCTGTCCCAAGTTTTTGTGAAGGAACGTTTAACTTCAGATTCTTAGTTACTAACCACACGGAATCTTCTACCTTGAACATGGGTGCAGGTTTATGGAATCTATCAGCCGATCTCTTATAACGTTCTTGAGCTGTGGTCAGGGATTCCTTCAGAACCTCCAGATTTTGTCTCATCGCAGTCAGCCTTTCCTCCACTGCCGGAACCGGAGAATTAATTGGAGTCATAGGTAAAATACACGGATGATAACCCAGATTGGCAAAGAAAGGTGTAAATTTAGGCGAGGCGCTCTGAGAATTGTTATATGAAAATTCGGCTAACGGCAGCAACTCCAACCAATCATCCTGGAGATGGCTGACAAAGCATCTTAGATATTGTTCCAGCGTCGGGTTGGTCCGCTCAGTCTGACCATTTGTCTGGGGATGGTAAGCGGAAGAGAGACAGACATTAATATTGAGTGCAGAGCAAAACCCTTTCCAGAATCATGAAGTGAACTGTACTCCACAGTCAGAGATGATCTCATCCGGGACCCCATGCAACCGAAAGACATTCTGTATAACCAAGTTCACTGTATCTTTAGCTGAAGGGAGGCCGGCGCACGGAACAAAATGAGCAGCTTTAGTCAGGCGATCAACTACCACCATGATTGTATTCATGCCCCCCGATGTAGGCAGCTCCACAATGAAGTCCGTTGATATAGACCCCCAAGGGCAGGACAGAACAGGTAATGGTTGTAGAAGACCCGTAGGTGCCACATGAGGAGTCTTGTAACGAGCACATACCTCACAAGAGAGAACATAGTCCTTGGTATCCTTCAGGCAAGTTGGCCACCAGAAGAATCGGCTCAGGAACTCTTGTGTCTTCTGTACCCCACTGTGACCAGCCAACTTGGAGTCATGTACCAACTTGAGGATCTGCAGACGGACGACCTCAGGACGTAGATACGTCGATCTCTGAACCACATGCCACCCTTAAAGACAAGATTAATATCCACAGGTGGGTTGGCCAGAAATACATCACCGTCATAAGCTTCCCTGCACTCCTTCCACAAGTCCTGATCGTGGATAACTCAGATGAAATTGACATCAGATAGAATGGTCTTGGACATGGGCTCCAGGTGCGGAATCCGCTGCATAGATTTGGGATAAAGCATCAGCCTTCCCATTACGAGAACCTGGACGGTACGAGATAACAAAGTTAAATTGATTTAAAAATAAGTTCCAACGAGCCGGACGAGGAGAAAGACATCTAGCGGATCTAAGGAACTCTAAATTGCGATGGTCAGTTAGCACTATGATCTGTTGTGCAGCTCCTTGCAGATGATGCCTCCATTCTTTGAAAGCCGCAATAATAGCCAGCAATTCCTTGTCTCCCACATCGTAATTCTTCTCTGCTGAAGTTAGTCTATGGGAAAAGGAAGCACAAGGATGTAGCAGACCCTTCTCTCCAGTTCTTTGGGAGAGAATAGCCCCCAAAGCATTATCAGAAGCGTCCACCTCCACAATGAAAGAAAGTATTGGATCTGGGTGTATCAACAGCGGTGACGAGGTGAAACAGATCTTAAGTCGATCAAAAGCTTCTTGAGCCTGTGATGACCACTTAAAGGGCTTTTCCTTCTTTGTCAAGGAACTAATGGGACGGACAATATCAGAAAAATTTCGAATGAAGCGTCTGTAGAAATTTGCAAAACCAATAAAACGTTGGACCTCCTTAACGTTCTTGCATACCGGCCAGTCAAGGATGGCCTGAATCTTACCAGATTCCATGTTCAGCCCCTGGGGAGAGATGATATATCCTAAGAACTGTATCTCAGAATGATGGAACTCGCATTTCTCCGGCTTAATATACAGATGGTTCTCTTTCAGACGTCTTAAAACAGTTTTGACATGTTCTTGATGTTCTTGTAGAGAGTCAGAAAAGATTAGTATATCGTCCAAATAGATCACCACAAACTGGTCCAACAAATCTCTGAAAATGTCATTAGCAAGGTGTTGAAACGTTGCAGGGGCGTTACAAAGCCCGAAGGGCAACTCAAGATATTCAAAGTGTCCATACCGGCATCTGAATGCTGTCTACCACTCATCCCCTGGACGAATACTCACCAAATTATAAGCCCCACAAAGATCCAGTTTAGAGAACACCTTAGCAAGGCGGACTCTTTCTAGTAATTCGGGAATCAGAGACAAAGGGTAACTGTTTCGTATGGTTACCTTATTAAGTTCCCGATAGTCAACACAGGGTCTCAGGGTCCCATCCTTCTTTTTACAAAAAATATAGGTGCCCCTGCTGGTGAGGAAGAAGGACGTATGAAGCCTTTGGCCAGATTTTCATCAATATAGTCCTTTAAGTCTTGAAGCTCGGGTGCTGCCAAAGGGTATACGTTACCAAAAGGAATAGCTGCCCCAGGAAGCAGCTCAATGGGACAATCATAATGCCTGTGTGTAGGAAGCTGATCTGCATTCTTCTTGTCACAGATGTCAGAGAACTCTTTATATGCTGAAGGTAAAGTAAATACCTGTACATGTGGTTCCGTAGCCGTGGACTCAGGGACAGCTTCTGTTAACGCTCAGTTGCTCCTTGTTGGAAAGATAATCTCCTTGGTCTCCCAGTTGATAATTGGGTTCTGAGAACGCAACCAAGGAATGCCTAAAATCACAGGAAAATGAGGAGAAGAAATTAGCAAGAAAGAAAGTTGCTCCTGATGATTAGGCTCCAACAAAATTTCAAGGGGTACGGTCTCCTGATCCACAGGCCCAGAGATTAAAGGTGACCCATCCACTGTTTCCATGGTAATTGGAGAGGCTCTTTGCTGAATTTCAATACCATGTTCCTTGGCAAATGCGATATCCATGAAATTGACACCTGCACCAGAGTCAATCATAGCTGCACTGGAAAATCCACTGTCCTGAACACAGGATCTTAATAGGGAGAGAACAGTGAGCATTCTTCTCCTTCAGCTCCTTGGGGGGTGAAGTCATAGAAAGTGAATGGAATACAGCGTTTAAAGGCAGGCTACATTCAGAGATGTCAGATTCATCATCACAGTTGTCATACTCCCCTATTGCTGCTAGCACCTTGTTAGGCTGTCTAGGACACTTAGGACAATTGATCAAGAAGTGGTCAGACTGGCCACAGTAGAAACATAGACTTTTACGAAGGCGATGCTCCTGGCGCTCATTGATCTCATGCCTCTGAATGGAATCAATTTGCATGGGCTCCTCCTCCACCTCCCGAGAGGTTTTACCTGCAGGCTCTTTGGAAGGAAGGGAAAAGTTAGAAACACAGTTATATGCAGCAAATTTCTCCTGCCTATGCTCAGTAAGGTGAATGTCTATGCGAACACAATGCTGTATAAATGTCTCTAGCTCTTGTGGTGACTCAGAGCGAGCTAGTTCATCTTTTATAATACTAGACAGACCCCTTTTAAAAATAGGCAATTGTGCATAACTGTCCCAATTGGTATTTACTGCTAATCTCCTGAATTCAGTGGCAATAACAGAACGTTTAGCCTGGCGTAAAGACAACAAAGCAGATTCAGCGATTGCACGGCGATTAGGGTCATCAAACATTAATGCCATAGCGGCCAAGAAATCATCCAAGTCATTTAACTGTGGGTCACGAGACTCAATCATCGGATTCGCCTAGGCGAGCGTTCGTGAGGTCAGTAGCATTATTACACACAATACTTTGGATCTATCAGTAGGAAAAGGGTCAGCATGCACATCAAAATATAGCATACATTGATTCACAAAGCCACAAAATTTGTCGTGATCACCATTAAATCTGAATGGGGGCAACTTAGATGGGCTAGCTGGTGGCGGTTGCCCAGAGGGTAAAGTCACTTGTGCAGCTATTTGCGTGCTTATGTCCTGAAAAGCCCGTCCATACTGGGACTCTATGCCAGCAAGTTTGTTTTCCTGGGATGCCATGCGGTTGCTTAGGTCCTGCAAAGTTTGTCCAAACACTTGATTGTGTTCAAAGCTTCCAAACTTCTTTTGCAGACCTTCCACATCTTTCTGCAGTGATCTAATTATGGAAAACACCTGCTGTAATCTGCTTTCTGCAGTCATTGTTCCATCAGTCTCCTTTTTTTATGGCTAGAGTATCCTGTAATAATTATAGGGGATAACTCAGGAGACTCTTTGCGTGGAACAAGACAACTACAGGACACAGTTTTATAAGTGGTAAAGTCTATATTATCACACGGTGATTCAAACAGGTGCAGAGAGAAACTCAAGTCCACAACACTTGGTACAAATAATAAACGCAGCTTAGCAGTCTATAGGAAACTTCAGAGGGAAATGCAATCAAGCAGAAAGTCTATGAAGCACAGTTATTCTTGAGGAAACTTGACACGTATGTGGCATAACGAGGTCCGTTACCTCTGGCATTATCCCTGTGTGAGCGGTAACTGCGGGGAGTATGGAGCGGGCGCCGGGCACTGACTGCAGGGGAGTAGGGAGGGAATAATCGGACTGTGGCCGTCGCTGATTGGTCGCGACAGCCATGACAGGCAGCTGGCGAGACCAATCAGCGACTTGGATTCCATGACAGACAGAGGCCGCAACCAATGAAAATCTGTGACAGACAGAAGGACAGAAAGACGGAAGTGACCCTTAGACAATTTTATAGTATATATATATATATACATACATACAAACACACACACATATATATATATACACATACATACATAGTTCACAAAATATATTAGATGTTTATTATACGGGGCTTTGTGTGTGAAGTGGGAGGGGCTACACACATACATCTGTATGTATACGATTGATTACCAATTCTGTCTCTGTAAGGCTGGTTTCAGACTTGCGTTCGGCAGGGCTGCGGAGGAAAGCCCTCTTCCTCCGTGAAGCCCTGCCTACTGACTCACCTCTTCTTTCAGCTCCGCCTGTCAGGAAAATGAGGTAGTAGATTGTCTATTATCACACACTCTGAGCTCTGCTACATCCAAGAACAGAGAAAAGACACCCACTGCATGTTTAACCCCCCTTCTCTTCTCTGCTGTCAACACATTGGAATTCATGCCACTCGTTCCCCCTTCGTTTCCCCAAGGAATGTCTTTGGTGAAGCCAAAACGTAAAGAGTAGAAAGAGCAGTGCACGTCATAACTCAGCCCACTCAGTGATGTCACGATGAGAGGGCATATCTTACCCCTGCTGGGTTGTGAGTCTTGGCCCAGGAAGCGACAGCAGCTCTGCCAGCTGCCCTTATGCATCTAGATGTGTGTATCCTCCATAGCACATGGTTTGCCATGATCTGAAGTGATAGAGAAATTTAACTGTTCTTTTCCAACTTTAATCCTTTTTTATTTGTAATTGCATTGAACATACGATTTGTCTTTCTTATATCTTTTTATACTTTGTAAACACTGCCTACCTTTTTATTTGGAGTCAAATATAAAATTACTAGCTTGTCTCTCCATGCTCTAAATGAACGGACGCGTCCTCTGAAGTGAATTACGCTACTGATTAATGTTGGATCCGGCCCCGTTAATCTTTGGAAAATAGGAGCTGGTGGCAGCATACCTTGTCCTGTGCAATTCAGCTTATTTTCAGCGACCGGCGGCATTGATAATTATTGTTCCCGCTTGTGTGGGAGTAGTTATATCGCCCTCGTTGCAGAGTGCCCAATAGCCAGTACATAGGAGGCAGCCCTTCTGGTGACTAATTACCCTAGGTGCAGTACCCTGACTGACCTGAGGGTAAGGGGTGCCAGAGAGCTGCAAGTTTCACAGCGGAACTGGGAAGTGGGATATAGATAAATCCCCTACAGAAGGAACCAGGGGCAACTAAACAACCCTGGTTTTTGACAAATTGGTGTGAGTGGTGGGAATGATAAAGGAATCTTCCCTGTGAACCGTGACAGAATGGTGGGATCCCCGACTTATCCGGTGGGATTCGTGACATATTGGTGTCAGTACGGTGGGATTTCTGACATATTGGTGGCAGCAGTGGGATAATAGAGCATTAGTGACTGGGTTTGAGCAATCATTCCTTTCACTAAAAACTTGCACAGTTCTGGAGAGGAATCTGCACAAATAAGTTTTGGACAACAAGCTCAGTGTTTACTAGTCCTGAGACAATAGTGTGTACTTGCGATTACCCCCTACCCTTCTCTTTGTTTTTCTATCCTATCTTTTATTTTGCAATGATGGCTGCAAGAGGAGAAGGCTGGTATAACCAGCATAACAGGACACTAGGGTGCCAAGAAAAAATGAACTTTGCAAATTAATAAGTCTTACCCCTCAAATTTGTTCATTTTGGCATGAGGATTCACCATGTAAAATATGTTGACATTAGATTTAGATTTACCACTTGCTCAAGGCATGTGAATTATTCCATGTTTCTCATTTTCCACAATATTGTACACAATAACCACTCAGTTTGTCATCATATCTTTAACTGTATATACTATTTATTAAAAAAACATAGAATGGCAGTAAGCATTCTATTACAGTAAAATATGCATTACACAATTATGTACATTGTACATGTATC
Source organism: Ranitomeya variabilis (assembly GCF_051348905.1). Lineage (NCBI taxonomy): Eukaryota > Metazoa > Chordata > Amphibia > Anura > Dendrobatidae > Ranitomeya > Ranitomeya variabilis. The sequence continues at coordinate 765,720,074 of NC_135235.1, read as the reverse complement.
AGTACTTAGTAGCAGTGTAGCAGTCAGTTCAGTTTTTCTCGTAAATATAATTAATCTGATAGGTAAACGGCATAACATACCATACATAACGAGGAATATGCATGACGATAAATACTAAACAAACATTTAAAACTGCAATATGATGTGCCATTGAGCAACCAGTAAATGATAACTAATCTTAAAAAAAGAAAATGATAAAATATCCATGACCAAAATGGATCAAAATTAGGAGGTAAGACCTTCAAAAACTTGCTACTTAATTTTTGTGTGCACACATTGCAGATTTTTCGCGGCTTTTTAGCATTTTTTTTGCTATAAAACCGCAAAAAAAAGCATACATTATGCATCCCATCATTTAGAATGAATTCCGCAATTTTTGTGCACATGATGCGTTTTTTTCCGCGAATAGAACGCCTCGCGAAAAAAAACGCAGCATGTTCATTAATTTTGCGGTTTTGCAGACTTCCCACTATATAATACATTGGTAAATGTCCGGAAAAAAACACACCAAAAACGCGCAAAAAAATGCATGCAGATTGCTTACAGAAAATTTCAGATTTTTCTCAGGAAATTTCTGCAAGAAATCCTGAAAGTGTGCACATAGCCTAAAGGACACTCTTATTGCCCTCTGCAGGTTGATGCAGATTGACGCCATGGGCAAAAACAAAAGCCAACTGGTCATGGCTCTGGTGCAACGGGAAATCGCTCAGAGCCCAGCGGATGCAGATGCCGGCCGGAGCGAAAATGGTTCTGCGGCAAAGGTCCAACCACAGAATGCCAGCCCTACCAGCAACCAGGGCGGATTGGACCCCCGCCTGCAGCTGGCTCTGCAACAGTGCTCCGCAGATGACACAGACGTCTGCAGCTGGTCCTGCAATTCCAAGAGGCAGAGAGAGCTGAGCAGGAGGCCCAAGCTTGGAGGGACAATGAACTGCAGATGGCCCAACTTGGGTCAGTACCATCTACCACGTGGAACCGTGAGCCCAACAGCACTCTGATCCCTAAACCCAGGCCAGAGCACTTTCCTGTGATGGAAAAGGACGGGAACTTGGACACTTTTCTGCTTGCCTCGGAGAAAGCCTACAGACAGTACCGGCTGCCAGGGAACCAATGAGCCTGTCCCCATAATGTAAAAATGTCATGTTGTGAGTTTAGTTTCAGAAGGTTACATGGCTTTCCAGACACGCTGTGGGCCATCCCCACCCCACCACTTCTCACTCTGTCAGCTGCTTGTGTGTGTCTGAATCCAAAACCCCTCATTTCACCCCTCCCAAAAGAATTTTTATAGCTCTATGCTGGGCAGACAATTCTCCTTAGACTCCTCATTCCCCCCTCCCATCGAATACTGGCCAAAACTGGTGCTTTCTTTAAGATTCTTTGTTCTATATGTGTGATATATAGTGGCACCAATCCGAGCTAGAAATATAAGAATTAGATATTCCGGATGTCCATCGATAGATCTATCACTCACTGAAAGCGCTAGCAGCTAAATGCAATGAGGGCGAAGTGCGGATTTCTCAGTAAGTGGTTCACATAATTACTCCGTGATTACACTTAAAAGAACGCCCCTGACGTGGGGAACATCATCAGCATGGTGTCATACTTATGCGAGGTTCACACAGCAAGTTATGCATATAAATATTTACCATAGCTCTAAGTAAAGGGGAGGTTTCAGCCCCTAAGTGATGTCACCACAGGCGGAGTGCCTGGGTTTTAGGCTAGGAAACAAGTAGTGAAGCAAGGAGTCTTCTCAAGTTTGGTGTCCAGGGTCTAGTTGCTGTCTAGATGTGTGGTACGCCTCTAGATGTGACCCCCCTCCTTTGCACATTGCCAGTCAAAAGATGAAATGATCTGAACAAAATGTAAGTGTTCTTCTTTCAATTTTAATCCCTGTGTATTTGTAATTGTATTGTACAGATTATTTTGTCTTCTTTATAATATCTTTTTATACCTTGTAAACACTGCCTACCTTTTTATGGAGTAAAATATAAAATTACTAGCTTGTTTTTCATGCTCTAAACGAACTGTCGCATCCTCTGAGGTGAATTGCGCTACAGATTTGGGTTGGCTCTGGACCCGTCAATACTTTGAAAATCGGAGCTGGTGGCAGCATACTTTGTTCTGTGCGTTTGGGAGGCTTTGTAGCGACGGAGGCATTGATAATCATTATTCCCACCTGGGTGGGAATAGTTATATCGCCCTCCCTGCAGCGTGCCCAATAGCCAGTACATAGCAAGCAGCCTTTCTGGCAACTAATTACCCTAGGTGAAGTACCTTGACTGACCTGTGTGTAAGGGGGGGCGCCAGAGAGCTTCAAGTTCCCAACCGGAACTGGGAAGTAGGATATAGATAAATCCCCTTCAGAAGGAACCAGGGGCAACCAACCAACCCCGGTTCGTGACAAATTGGTGTGAATGGTGGGGATGATAAAGGTAACTTCCCCGTAAACCATGACAGATTGGTGGGATCCATGACATATTGGTGGCAGCAAGGTGGGATCCGTGACAGGGCCAGATACCTGACCCCAGGGCTACGAGGCAATGCTCTGGAGGTGATTGCTGCTCTCCCTCAAGAGCAAGATGGTGACTATGAGGCCATCAAGCAGGCCTTGATAACCAAGTACCAGCTAACACCTGAGGTTTACCGTAAAGTTCCGGAACCTCCAACGTGGCCCACATGACAGTTACAGCGATATGGCGCATGGACTTGGGACCCACTTTGACCAGTGGACCTAAGGACTGTCAGTGACCACCTTTGCACAGCTGCGGGACCTGATGATCAAAGACCAGTTCTTACATCTTTGTCCAGCTGAGGTACGACAGTTAGTGATGGACAGAGAGCCCAAAGACGTGACTAAAGCAGCGCAGATTGACGATGCCTATGAGGCCAACCATAAATCGGAAGTCAGTCACTGCCAGCTGGAGAGGGGGTAAGCCTGCAACCAATGCCCCTGCCACAGGGCCGTATTTAGAGTTTCTGCTGCCCTAGGCACTTTTAGCGTTGCCTCCCCTTTGGTGAGTATGACACTATCGGCAGTGACTTTGGCAAGAATCGATGATGTGAAAGTCGCCTTTTGCAGCAGATCCGGCAGTTTTTCTGCATGTGCTGCGTAACGGATCACTTACAGCAACACTGCATTCGGCCTCATTCATTCCCTATGGGATTTGCGGCACTTGCCATGATCTGGCAAATGCGGTACCATTCCTCCCAACTTTTGAAGGGAAGGAGGTACAAAGGTAGCGGCGCACGTAGTGCGCTGCGGCAAATTTTAGGCCACGCCTCTGACCACACCCATTTCACAACTAGTCACACCCATATCCACGTCCCAACCACAGCCATTTAGCACTGCTGATCAGTGTTTTATATACAATAATTATAAACGAAAAAATATGGCCACAGTGCTCCATACTGTATAATGGCCACACATGATGCTCCATACTGTATAACGGCCACACATGATGCTCCATACTGTATAATGGCCACACATGATGCTCCATCCTGTATAACAGCCACACATGATGCTCAATACTGTATAATGGCCACACATGATGCTCCATACTGTATAATGGCCATTGGCCACACATGATGCTCCATACTGTATAACGGCCACACATGATGCTCCATACTGTATAATGGCCACACATGATGCTCCATCCTGTATAATGGCCACACATGATGCTCAATACTGTATAATGGCCACACATGATGCTCCATACTCTATAATGGCCATTGGCCACACATGATGCTCCATACTGTATAACAGCCACACATGATGCTCCATACTGTATAATGGCCACACATGATGCTCCATCCTCTATAACGGCCACACATGATGCTCATTACTGTATTATGGCCACACACAGTTCTCCATACTGTATAATGACCCCCCTCCTGTATGCATAACTCATATTCCCCCCCCCGTATGCATGGCTCATATCCCCCCCGTATGCATGGCTCATATTCCCCCCCGTATGCATGGCTCATATTCCCCCCCCTGTATGCATGGCTCATATTCACCCCCTGTATGCATGGCTCATATTCACCCCCCCGTATGCATGGCTCATATTCACCCCCCCCCGTATGCATGGCTCATATTCACCCCCCCGTATGCATGGCTCATATTCCACCCCCCCTGTATGCATGGCTCATATTCCACCCCCCTGTATGCATGGCTCATATTCCACCCCCCCATCTTGAATGGTGCGGCTTACCGTCCTCCTTCATCCCCCCTCCCCTGTCCCCCCATCCCTCATACTCACCTGTTCCTCACCGCGCGGCCGCGACGTCCCTCTGGCTGTCCCGACTCCCGGCACGCTGCACCTTCTTCCTGCGTGAGCGGTCAGGTGATACCGCTCATTAAGGTCATAAATATGTGCATATTCATGACCTTAATGAGCGGTACCACGTGACCGCTCATTCAGGACGAGCTCCAGATGCCGAGAACAGGCATCGCTGGAGCAGAGTGAGTATCGTCTTCAAAGGAGGGTGGGTGGGAGGCGGGCGGCCAGGGGGGGCGGGGTCGGTCGGGAGGTGACCCAGCTGAAATAAAAAAAAAAACCTTGCTCAGGTGCCGCCCCCTGCATTGTCCCCGCCCTAGGCACGTGCCCTCACGTGCATAGTGGCAAATACGGCCCTGCCCTGCCAGCCAACACACCAGAGACCCTGTCCCCATTGCCAACAGTATCAGACCTACCACATACCCTCAACAGTGTTATTCTACGAGCGGACTGGTCATATCAGCACCCACTGTCCATAGAAGCAGAAGAATCCCCCAGCCAAGGCCCTAATGCAGCAGTTCTTTTGGTGGTGGGGCGGTTGGGTGTGTGTCAACGTGCAGCACATCACCGTGGGGGGGCCATGTCGCTACAGGCCTCAAGGACACCATGGCTGAACGAACCCTTATCCGACCCGAACTGACAGACCCTAAAGAAACCCTTACTGTCACCAGGATTGGGGGCATCCGCTATCCCTTGCCATTGACCCAGGTGTACATAGATTGGGGTGCCGGGAGCGGGGTGAAGGAAGTTGAGCTGTGCAATAACTTGCCCACTGGTGTTTTATAAAGGAATGATTTGGGGAGGATGGTTGCATACTATGTCCCTGACTCCCCTCCCTGATCGAATGTTGAGGATAGCAATGGGAAATTGCATGTGTTACCGGACAATGCTTTACCGATTAATGATGTACCTGACAATCATTTTTCTGAAAATGCTGAGGGTAATATGTTGTGTATCCGCTTTTTGGGCTCCCCTGGTGGTTGCTGGTGGTACTGGTGACTTGTTTGTACTTTGCTGCTTCTGTTCACCTGCTTCCATCAGTGTTTGGGAGTTTCCTATTTAGCCTTGCTCTCCAGTCATTTCCTTGCCGGTCATCATTGTAACCAGAGCCTTCGGTTGCATGTTCCTGCTACTAGTCTGCTGATCAGCTAAGTGGACTTTGTCCTTTTGTTTTGTACCTTTTGTCCAGTTTGCAGTTTTTGTAATTCTCTGTAGCTGGAAGCTCTTGCGGGCTGAAATTGCCACTCCTGTGTCATGAGTTGACACAGGAGTCTTAAAGTAATTTCAGGATGGTTTTTGAAAGGGTTTTCAGTTGACCGTGAAGTCCTCTTTTGTATCCTTCTGCTATCTAGTAAGTGGACCTCTCTTTGCTAAATCTACTTTCATACTGTGTATGTCTTTTCCTCTTAATTCACCGTTATTACATGTGGGGGGCTGCTATCATCTTTTGGGGTATTTCCCTAGAGGTAAGCCAGGTCTGTTTCTTCCTCTACCAGGCGTAGTTAGTCCTCCGGCTGGCGCGTGGCATATAGGAAGCCGTAGGTATGCTCCCTGGCTACTGTTAGTTGTGTGGTAGATTTAGCTCACGGTCAACTCGAGTTTCCATCACCCGAGAGCTCGTTCGTTACTTATATGTTTCTTACGTTCCCTTGCCATTGGGAACCATGACAGTATGACCGGCCTGTGTTAAACTTATTGGCAGAAGAAAGGAGAGAAAAAAGAAGTATGTAAATTTTTTTTTTTTTTCCCCTTTTTCCTCTATGCTTGCTCCATAGTTGGATCAGTTATATTTCAGCTTTAATTACAGCCTTTGCCTTTCTCTCCTTATAATCCTTGAATGGCTCTGAGCTCACCTGTTTAAAGATGGATCCTCAGAGTTTGGCTGCAGGTTTAAATAATCTTGCTACGAAGGTTCAAAATTTACAAGATTTTGTTTTACATGCTCCTATTTCTGAACCTAAAATCCCTACACCAGAGGTGTTTTCCGGAGATAGATCTCGGTTTTTGAATTTCAAATATAATTGTAAATTATTCCTTTCTCTCAGACCTCACTCCTCAGGAGATCCTGTCCAGCAGGTTAAGATTGTAATCTCTTTGCTGCGAGGTGACCCTCAAAATTGGGCATTTTCATTGGCACCAGGGGATCCTGCATTGCTCAATGTGGATGCGTTTTTCCTGGCTTTAGGGTTGCTTTATGAGGAACCTAATTTGGAGATTCAAGCTGAAAAAGCTTTGATAGCCCTATCTCAAGGGCAAGATGAAGCAGAGATATACTGCCAAAAATTTCGTAGGTGGTCTGTGCTTACTCAGTGGAATGAGTGCGCCTTAGCGGCAAATTTCAGAGAGGGCCTTTCTGATGCCGTTAAAGATGTTATGGTCGGGTTCCCTGCGCCTACAGGTCTGAATGAGTCCATGACAATGGCAATTCAGATTGATCGGCGTTTGCGGGAGCGCAAACCCGTGCACCATTTGGCGGTATCTTCTGAAGAGACGCCAGAGAAAATGCAATGTGACAGAGTTATGTCCAGAAGCGAGCGGCAGAATTATAGGCGTAAAAATGGGTTATGCTTCTATTGTGGTGATTCTGCTCATGTTATATCGGCATGCTCTAAGCGTACTAGGAAGGTTGACAAGTCCATTTCAATTGGCACTTTACAGTCCAAATTTATTTTGTCTGTAACCTTGATTTGTTCATTATCAGTTATTACCGTGGATGCCTATGTGGACTCTGGCGCCGCTCTGAGTCTTATGGACTGGTCCTTTGCCAGGCGCTGTGGGTTTGATTTAGAGCCTCTGGAAGTCCCTATACCTCTGAAGGGTATTGATTCTACACCTTTGGCTTGTAATAAACCACAGTTCTGGACGCAAGTGACTATGCGTATGACTCCAGACCATCAGGAGGTGATTCGCTTCCTTGTGTTGTACAATTTACATGATGTTTTGGTGCTTGGATTACCATGGTTACAGTCTCATAACCCAGTCCTTGACTGGAAGGCTATGTCTGTGTTAAGCTGGGGATGTCGGGGGGCTCATGGGGACACTCCTATGGTGTCCATTTCGTCATCTATTCCATCTGAGATTCCGGCATTTTTGTCTGATTATCGTGATATTTTTGAAGAGCCTAAGATTGGTTCACTCCCTCCTCACAGGGATTGTGATTGCGCCATAGATCTGATTCCTGGCAGTAAATTTCCAAAGGGTCGTTTGTTTAACCTATCTGTACCTGAACATGCTGCTATGCGCGAGTATATTAAGGAGTCCCTGGAAAAGGGACATATTCGTCCTTCTTCATCACCTTTAGGAGCCGGTTTTTTCTCTGTCTCTAAAAAGGATGGCTCTCTGAGGCCTTGTATTGATTATCGTCTCCTGAATAAAATTACAGTCAAATATCAGTATCCGTTGCCTTTGCTGACTGATTTGTTTGCTCGCATAAGGGGGGCTAAGTGGTTCTCTAAGATTGATCTTCGTGGGGCGTATAATTTGGTGCGAATTAAGCAGGGGGATGAGTGGAAGACCGCATTTAATACGCCTGAGGGCCATTTTGAGTATTTGGTAATGCCTTTCGGCCTTTCTAATGCACCTTCTGTCTTTCAGTCCTTAATGCATGATATTTTCCGTGAATATTTGGATAAATTTATGATTGTGTACTTGGATGATATTTTGATTTTTTCTGATGACTGGGAGTCTCATGTTCAGCAGGTCAGGAGGGTTTTTCAGGTTTTGCGGGAGAATTCTTTGTGTTTAAAGGGTTCAAAGTGTGTTTTTGGGGTTCAAAAAAATTCATTTTTGGGGTATATTTTTTCCCCTTCTTCTATTGAGATGGACCCTGTCAAGGTTCGGGCTATTTACGACTGGACGCAGCCTACTTCTCTGAAGAGTCTCCAGAAATTCTTGGGCTTTGCTAATTTTTATCGTCGATTTATAGCTGGTTTTTCTGGCGTTGCTAAACCTCTGACGGATTTGACTAAAAAGGGTGCTGATGTTGCCAATTGGTCCCCTGCTGCCGTGGAGGCCTTTCGGGAGCTTAAGCGCCGCTTTTTGTCTGCCCCTGTGTTGCGCCAGCCTGATGTTTCTCTTCCCTTTCAGGTTGAGGTCGATGCTTCCGAGATCGGAGCGGGGGCGGTTTTGTCGCAGAAAAGTTCCGACTGCTCAGTGATGAGACCTTGTGCGTTCTTTTCGCGAAAATTTTCGGCCGCCGAGCGAAACTATGATGTTGGTAATCGGGAGCTTTTGGCCATGAAGTGGGCATTTGAGGAGTGGCGTCATTGGCTTGAGGGTGCCAGACATCAGGTGGTAGTTTTGACTGATCACAAGAATTTAATTTATTTGGAGTCTGCCAGGCGCCTGAATCCTAGACAGGCACGTTGGTCGTTGTTCTTTTCCCGGTTTAATTTTGTGGTCTCGTACTTACCGGGTTCTAGGAATGTGAAAGCAGATGCTCTTTCTAGGAGTTTTGAGCCTGACTCTCCTGGGAATTCTGAACCTGCTGGTGTCCTTAAGGATGGAGTGGTTTTGTCTGCTGTCTCTCCAGATTTGCGACGTGCTTTGCAAGAATTTCAGGCGGATAGACCTGATCGTTGTCCGTCTGGTAGACTGTTTGTTCCTGACGAGTGGACCACTAGAGTCATCTCGGAAGTTCATTCTTCTACTCTGGCAGGTCATCCGGGAATTTTTGGCACCAGAGATTTGGTGGCTAGATCCTTCTGGTGGCCTTCCCTGTCTCGAGATGTGCGTGTTTTTATGCAGTCTTGCGATGTGTGTGCTCGGGCCAAGCCTTGTTGTTCTAGGGCTAGTGGGTTGTTGTTGCCCTTGCCTATTCCGAAGAGGCCTTGGACGCACATCTCTATGGACTTTATCTCGGATCTCCCTGTTTCTCAGAAGATGTCTGTGATCTGGGTGGTGTGTGACCGTTTTTCTAAAATGGTTCATTTGGTGCCATTGCCTAAGTTGCCTTCCTCATCTGAGTTGGTCCCTCTGTTTTTTCAAAATGTGGTTCGCTTGCATGGTATTCCGGAAAACATCGTTTCTGACAGGGGTACCCAGTTCGTGTCTAGATTTTGGCGGGCAGTCTGTGCCAGGTTGGGCATTGATTTGTCCTTTTCGTCTGCATTCCATCCTCAGACCAATGGCCAGATGGAGCGAACTAATCAAACTTTGGAGACTTATTTGAGGTGTTTTGTGTCTGCGGATCAGGATGATTGGGTTGCCTTTCTGCCGTTGGCGGAGTTTGCTCTTAATAATCGGGCTAGTTCTGCCACTTTGGTTTCTCCTTTCTTTTGCAATTCAGGGTTTCATCCGCGTTTTTCATCTGGTCAGGTTGAATCTTCGGATTGTCCTGGAGTGGATGCGGTGGTGGATCGGTTGCATCGGATTTGGGGACAAGTGGTGGATAATTTGGAATTGTCCCAGGAGAGGACTCAGCAGTTTGCTAACCGTCGTCGTCGTGTTGGTCCCCACCTTCGCGTTGGGGACTTGGTGTGGTTGTCTTCCCGTTTTGTCCCTATGAGGGTTTCTTCTCCCAAATTTAAGCCTCGGTTCATCGGTCCTTATAGGATTTTGGAGATTCTTAACCCTGTTTCCTTTCGTTTGGACCTCCCGGCATCTTTCGCTATCCATAATTGTTCCATCGGTCGTTGTTGCGGAGATATGAGGTACCGGTGGTTCCTTCTACTGAACCTCCTGCTCCTGTGCTGGTGGAGGGTGAATTGGAGTACGTCGTAGAGAAGATCTTGGACTCCCGTATTTCCAGATGGAGACTTCAATATCTGGTTAAATGGAAAGGCTATGGTCAGGAAGATAATTCTTGGGTAACTGCCTCTGATGTTCATGCCTCGGATTTGGTTCGTGCCTTTCATAGGGCTCATCCAGATCGCCCTGGCGGTTCTTGTGAGGGTTCGGTGCCCCCTCCTTAAGGGGAGGGTACTGTTGTGTATCCGCTTTTTGGGCTCCCCTGGTGGTTGCTGGTGGTACTGGTGACTTGTTTGTACTTTGCTGCTTCTGTTCACCTGCTTCCATCAGTGTTTGGGAGTTTCCTATTTAGCCTTGCTCTCCAGTCATTTCCTTGCCGGTCATCATTGTAACCAGAGCCTTCGGTTGCATGTTCCTGCTACTAGTCTGCTGATCAGCTAAGTGGACTTTGTCCTTTTGTTTTGTACCTTTTGTCCAGTTTGCAGTTTTTGTAATTCTCTGTAGCTGGAAGCTCTTGCGGGCTGAAATTGCCACTCCTGTGTCATGAGTTGACACAGGAGTCTTAAAGTAATTTCAGGATGGTTTTTGAAAGGGTTTTCAGTTGACCGTGAAGTCCTCTTTTGTATCCTTCTGCTATCTAGTAAGTGGACCTCTCTTTGCTAAATCTACTTTCATACTGTGTATGTCTTTTCCTCTTAATTCACCGTTATTACATGTGGGGGGCTGCTATCATCTTTTGGGGTATTTCCCTAGAGGTAAGCCAGGTCTGTTTCTTCCTCTACCAGGCGTAGTTAGTCCTCCGGCTGGCGCGTGGCATATAGGAAGCCGTAGGTATGCTCCCTGGCTACTGTTAGTTGTGTGGTAGATTTAGCTCACGGTCAACTCAAGTTTCCATCACCCGAGAGCTCGTTCGTTACTTATATGTTTCTTACGTTCCCTTGCCATTGGGAACCATGACAGTAATACCAATAATGCTAATGTTGAAACTGTGCACGTGTTACCTGCTAACCATTTGTGTCCCAAGAATGATGTGTTCACAGGTGCAGGAGTGCTCAGCCTCGTCATTCTGCGGGGTGGGATGGCTGAGGAACCAACAAGCGATGGTGCTATGGGAAATGGGGAGATGCATGGGAACCATGAGAAAGGTGATGCCGTGCAAGTGACCAGTGCCCCAGAGGAAGGTAACTGCTCCATAAGTAGTACTGCTCCTGGGATGTTGGGGTGGATGGGGAGGTAGTACCCATAGCAGCGCCGGCTGATGGGTCTGTGGAGATTCCCGGGGAGACAGCCTACGTAGCTGCTGTCACCCGCAGTCAGAGTGCCCGGAATGCAGATAACGTTCTGCCTTCTGGACCCTTTTCAGTCACAGGTGTGACTGAACCAGAGATGGACCCAGAGGGTTTCCATGGGGAATGGACCCTGATGTCGCTTCTGGCTGCCACTAGCCAGGAGTTCCAGGCCGCTCTGCACTCAGATGCGAGCCTGGAGAAATTGAGACACCTTGCCGAGATGCCCACCTCTGTGACTGATAAGGAGAGGGTGTTCTGGGAACGTGTGAGGTTGTACCGGGAGATAGTACCTGGAAAATTGCAAAAGGAGTGGTTGAGGGAAAGACAGCTGGTCATCCCGCACCAATTCAGGAGTGAGTTGTTGCAGATTGCCCAATTGTTGTCTCAACACTTCTATTGGCCCAAGATGGGGACAGTTGTAACAAACTACTGCCGCTCCTGTATCACCTGCCAAAGAGTGGGGAAGGCGGGGCCTGCTCTTAAGGCTCCCCTAATCCCTTTGCCAGTGAATGAGGAGCTTTTCCAGAGGATCGTGGTGGACATTGTGGGCCCTCTGGCCGTCCCCAGCAGCTCTGGAAAGCATTATGTCCTCACTTTGTTAGGCTACGCTACCCGGTACGCAAAGGCAGTGGCTCTGTCCTCAACTAGGGCAGATAAGGTGGCGGATTCACTGTTGGCTATCTTTTCACGTGTAGGATTTCCCAGGGAGATGCTTTCCAATCAGGGGACCCAATTCATGTCTCGCCTAATGGAGGCTCTCTGTAAGAAAATGCAGGTGAATCGCCTGGTATCGAGTGCGTATCACCCACAGACAAATGGCTTGTGTGAGCGCTTCAATGGTATCCTCAAACAGATGCTACGCAAGCTGGTTGAGACCCAAGGACATGACTGGGAGCAGTACCTTCAACACCTGCTATTCGCTTACCAAGAGGTTCCGAAGGCCTCAATGGTGTTCTCCCCGTTCAAGCTCCTGTACGGCAGGTGACTCTGGGGACCCCTTGGGTTGGTAAGGGAATCCTGGGAAGAGGAGTCAAACCCTTCTGATGTGTCCATAGTGGAGAATGTAATGCGCTTTCGTGACAAAATGCAAACCTTGATGAAGTTGGTTCATGACAACATGACACAGGCTCAGGCTGATCAGAAGCACTGGTATGACCAGAACGCCCTGGGAGCGGACCTACCACATGGTTCTAAAGGTGTGGGTGCTGGTCCCGTACCCAAGGATAAGCTTCAGGCAGCCTGGAAAGGCTCGTACGTCGTCCACCAACAGCTCAACCCAGTCACCTATGTGGTCACGCTCGGGGTAGACGAGAGGCCTTTCATGTCAACATGATGACAGCTCATCACGAATGTGAAGCTTGCGTCCTACCGGTCTGCAGCCTGCCCGAAGACAGGGAGGAAGACCCCCTCCTGGACATGCTGGCCCAAGGCTGGTGGGTCCATTGAGGACGTGGAGGTAAGCACCTTGTTAACCGAACCTCAGCGGTTGCAGTTGCGGACCACGCTGGAATCCTTCCGGGCCGTGTTCTCCAACCAACCTGGAAGGACCATGTTAGCGGTCCACAAGGTGGACACCGGGAATCATGCACCACTCCGGCGAACACCGTATCGGATCTCCGTCTAGGTGCAGCAGGTTATGCGCCAGGAGATCGATGAGATGTTACAGCTGGGGGTGATTCGACGGTCAAAGAGCACGTGGGCCTCACCTGTAGTTCTCATGCCAAAGAAGGATTGAACCACCCGGTTCTGCGTGGACTACAGTGGGGTCAACGCCATCACAGCCTTTGACGCGCACCCAATGCCGCACATCGAGGAACTACTTGAGCTGTCAGCTGGCGCAAAATATCTGACCATAATGGATCTGAGTCGAGGATACTGGCAGGTTCCCCTGAGCCCCGAGGCACAGGAGAAGTCACCTCCTTCGGACTGTACGAATCCTCGGTCATGCCCTTCGGCAAGAAGAATTCCCCTGCCACTTTCCAGCGGATGGTCAACCACCTGCTTTAGGGACTGGAGAAGTACGTGGTGGTGTACCTGAATAACATCTTCAGTTCCTCCTGGGATGAACACCTGCAGCATCTTCAGGAGGTGCTCAGGCAAATTCACTGAGACGGTCTGACTATCAAGCCGGGAAAGTGCCAGATGGGCATGAGAGAGGTCCATTACCTGGGCTCCGGGTAGGTGGGAAGTCCATAAAGCCAGAGCCTGGGAAAGTGGACGCGATCACATCCTGGCCCACCCCAGGACCAAGAAACAGGTGATGTCCTTCCTGGGCACTGCAAGGTACTATAGGTCCTTCGTACCGAACTATAGTAGCCTGGCAAAACCCTTGACAGACCTCACCAGGAAGAAGCTACCCCACATAGTCGACTGGACCAACGGCTGTGAAAGGGTTTTCCAGGCGTTGAAAACTGCCCTGTGTAATGCTCCTGTGTTGAAAGCAGTTGACCGTTCTTGGTGCAGACTGATGCCAGCGAGCTTGCCCTCGGTGCTGGGCTCAGCCAAGTCAACTCGGGCAACCATGACCACCCCATCTTGTACCTGAGCTGGAAGCTTCTGCTGAGGGAAGTGGCCTATTCCACCATCGAGGAGTGCATGGTCATAGTCTGGACCCTACAACGTTTACAGCCCTACCTGTACAGGCGCACCTTCACTGTGATGACGGACCACCACCCTCTGCGCTGGCTACAAGCCATGTGTGGAACCAACGGAAGGTTGCTACGCTGGAGCCTTGCCCTCCAGCAGTACTTTACAGTTAATATATACAAATATCCTCATAATATCATAGAGACCCCTCCATCAATAAATAATGGACATACAAAGAGAAAAATGAAGAGACTGGGTCTAGGGTAAATGTAATAATAAAAACAATATATTTATTAGTATAACAACATGATAAAAACAGCGTAATATAACACCAATAATAACGTGAGAAACAGTCACATGAACGGAGTCGTTTACAGAGCCAGAGACTGGGATACCTTCCCTCTACTACCAGTGTCTACCACTGAAGGCACAGCTAGCCTAACTATATACGTCCACACCGCATACTGTGGGGGAACACCAAAGGTCTGATCTAATAAATAGAAACTTCAAGAAAATAATAAATATAAATGATCACAACCTAACTAGAATGTATGTGCTCCTCCTGCATCAATAACATGTCATTGGGCTAGCATAGGCTACCTATACAAGTAAAAAACCAAAATGATTAAGGTACCTGCAGTCATGTTGTGTAGCTGAAGAGAGAGGGGGATATCTCAGCCCAGAGTGCACCTCGACGCGCGTTTCGCCGGGCAACCGGCTTCGTCAGGAGGTGGAATCTAGGTGCTGTCTCCGTCTTTTTATAGTGGGCCTATTCATCTAAATCCCTGGCATGTGTGGAAACCGTCGCAGCGACGTCATGATGCGCCGCCGCTGATAGAGGTGGCGCTCAATGCGCGCGTCATCCGGTCACATGCCCGGGTCACATGACCCGGCATGTAACCAGGACGACGCGTCGCAGCTGTAGAACGCCCCCCCACAGCGGCGGCACAGCGCATGCGCGTCGTGCGTCCCACACACAAGCCAGCAGGATGTAAGTATCAGCGGCTCTAACCTCTATATAATCATGAATACCACATGCCTATTATTAAACGATATCCCAGTGCGTATAGTATAAAGCCACATCCTAGATATATTACACAACCCACCAAAAGAGACCAAAAAATACAAAAATAAAAACATATAACCATGTGGAGTAGCTAAATACCGGCAACCTCTCATAAGTATAAGTAATTGTATACATATTGCAAGATATTACAGCAACAGAAAGATATATTTTTTGTTTTTTGGAAGAGTCCTGTCCAGTGTTTATACATTAAATGGTTATGAATATATCTTCCTCATTGTTGTACATGTTGGAAACACTCGTCGCCTCCAAAGGAATCCTGTAATTGCTGAGGCAAATGACATCCACCAGAATATGCAAATGATCAATGGTCGCCGTTTAGATACTAAAATATAATACAAATGGAGATTAGCAAGCATTGAACAACCCACATAAATATAATACCACATAATAAAAAAATACCAAAAAGGTAAAACATTAACAAACAAAAATATACAAAAAAGACAGCCTAAAATTCACGCTACCCTAAAAAGGATTTAAAGCTAACATACTCATTAAGACCCTTCGGGGCCACCGTATCCAGGTCTACCATCCATCTGGTTTCTCTTTTTAGAAGCTCCTTTTTGTAGTTGCCACCTCTGATACCCAATTGGACACGATCTATGCCTCTAACTTTGAGCCATTTGGGATTGCTATTGTGGTATAATCTAAAATGTTTCGGTATTGTTTTCAACATATTTATATCCACCACTTGAGCTCCATTTACTATATCTCGTACGTGTTCAAGGACACGCACACGTAGTTCCCGTGTCGTCATTCCAATGTAAATGAGTCCGCATGCACATTTAGCGTAATATATTACATTCTCAGTCCTGCAGTTGATAAAGTGCATAATGGAAAAGGTTTTAGTAGAATCACTATTTTCAAATGAAAAAGTTCTTTCCATGAACTTACATGCTGAACATCCTCCACATTGGAATGACCCACGTTTTGGACTCACTGATGCTGAAAAAATCGGCCTATGAGGAGCCACATAGTGGCTTCTAGTCAGCAGATCTTTAAGATTTTTCGATCTGCGCCAGGTGATTGACGGATAGTGAGAGATGTGTGGTTCAACATCCTCATCTGCTAACAAGACAGGCCAATATTTTTTTAGAATGCCTGATAACTCCTTCCACTCCGAATTGAACGTGGTTATAAATCGCACGGGCTGGTTCGTAGGGTTTTTCCTAGACAGCTTATGTCTGGATTGAACCAGAAGTGTGTCTCTAGCTGTAAATTTAGCCCTCCTATAGCCAGCCCGTATGGTCCTATGATTATAGCCCCTCTGCTGAAGATTACTTTTCAGTATCTCCGCTTGTTGTTCAAAAGTCTCATCATCTGAGCAGATGCGTCTAATACGGAGGAATTGGCTAGTGGGCACAGAGCGAAAAGTTTGCGGATGATGTGCTGATTTGGCATGTAATAATGCATTAGTGGCAGTAGACTTGCGAAAAACGTTGGTAGTGATGAATCCTCTGTCATCTTTTTTAAGAATGACATCCAAAAACTCAACTGTATATTTGTTATATTTCCATGTCAAATTAATATTCAGTTGGTTATTATTAAGCCTATTGAGAAACAAAATGAGGGAGGACTCAGACCCTTGCCATATGAACAGAACATCATCTATATAGCGGGACCATGAGACCACGGCGTCAATACCCTCGGTATTACTAACAATATCCCTTTCCCACAGCCCCAGGAAAAGTACGCGGTATGCGGTGTGGACGTATATAGTTAGGCTAGCTGTGCCTTCAGTGGTAGACACTGGTAGTAGAGGGAAGGTATCCCAGTCTCTGGCTCTGTAAACGACTCCGTTCATGTGACTGTTTCTCACGTTATTATTGGTGTTATATTACGCTGTTTTTATCATGTTGTTATACTAATAAATATATTGTTTTTATTATTACATTTACCCTAGACCCAGTCTCTTCATTTTTCTCTTTGTATGTCCAGTACTTTACAGTTGTTGGCTACCACTAAGGTGGAGATTAAAGCTTTAAGGTACCGTCACACTAAACGATATCGCTAGCGATCCGTGACGTTGCAGCGTCATCGCTAGCGATATCGTTTAGTTTGACACGCAGCAGCGATCAGGATCCTGCTGTGATGTCGCTGGTCGCTGAATAAAGTCCAGAACTTTATTTGGTCGTCCGATCGCCGTGTATCGTTGTGTTTGACACCAAAAGCAACGATACCAGCGATGTTTTACACTGGTAACCAGGGTAAACATCGGGTTACTAAGCGCAGGGCCGCGCTTAGTAACCCGATGTTTACCCTGGTTACCAGAGTAAAAGTAAAAAAAACAAACAGTACATGCTCACCTGCGCGTCTCCCAGCGTCTGCTTCCTGCTCTGACTGAGATCCGGCCCTAAAGTGAAAGTGAAAGCACAGCGGTGATGTCACCGCTGTGCTGTTAGGTCCGGAGCTCAGTCAGTGTCAGGAAGCAGACGCTGGGGGACGCGCAGGTGAGTATGTACTGTTTGTTTTTTTTACTTTTACGCTGGTAACCAGGGTAAACATCGGGTTACTAAGCGCGGCTCTGCGCTTAGCAACCCGATGTGTACCCTGGTTACCCGGGGACCTCGGCATCGTTGGTCGCTGGAGAGCGGTCTGTGTGACAGCTCTCCAGCGATCAAACAGCGACGCTGCAGCGATCGACATCGTTGTCGCTATCGCTGCAGCGTCGCTTAATGTGACGGTACCCTTAGAGGCTAAATTGGCGAATTTCAATGATGTCTCACAGGTACAGCCATTCAGGGTTAGATTAAAGGAGTTACTTGACAAATATGATAAAGAGATTTTGAACAAAAAACGCTCCAAATTTTTGAGGGACAAAACCGACTTTGAAGAGAAGAGGGTCTTCGCCTGGACACATCATGGCAACAGAAGACGGGGTCTGCCCTACAGACACACGCCCTTTACTGGTGGCCAACTGACTAAGTCTACGACAGATTATATGTCGAGTGATTTTTTATCCTCGGCAGAAAGCGAAAACGACCCCGGACCAGGCGAAGACGTAGGAAATGGAGGGGCTTTCGCCCGAGTGACCAGAAACAAAACTTACAGGTTACCACGCCACAACCCACGGAAGAACTTTCGCAGATAATTACATTGAGTCCTCCTGATAACCGTGAGTGTGACCAGGGGAATAACCTTCAGGTTATTAATTTATCTACATATTCGCTTTCAGCATCTGAAATATCTGTCTTAACCAAAGGCCTTACGTTTTCACCAGTTCAGCATATGGACAAATTTACCCTGATTAAAGATCTGTTTCTATTCTGCAGGAAGATCATTTTGCAGGTTCTTCACAACAAGCCTCATGACACATCAACTTTTTTGGACCAGACGGATCAGAGAATTTTTCAGGTTCCTATGGACCTCTTACGAGAAGGAGACATGGAGCAAGGTAGGTCCAGATTCCCACACAGGAATAAGTCCCGGGTTTCGCCACCTTTTTCTATCGTGCCAGCCGTGAGGATTTTTTTCGAGATGGCCAAAAAGGACATTGAGGCACTACCTGATAGAATACCAACTGTGGCCAATTTGACATCCTCAGAACAGCGGGCACTTGCGAAATTAAAAACCAGCAGTGATTTCATCATACGGGAGGCTGACAAAGGCGGCAATATTGTCCTGTGGCCCCATGACCTCTATTTGGAGGAGGCCCACAGGCAATTGGGCAACTCTAAATTTTATCGCAGGCTCCCATCGGATCCCACCGGTGTTTTCTCCACTAAATTGAGGACTCTTATTGACCGTGCATTTGAGTTGGGCATAATTAATGTGGGTGAGCGTGACTTCATCTGGACCGAACACCCCACTGTGTCTACATTCTACATGTTGCCCAAGGTGCACAAAAATATCAGCAAGCCACCTGGGAGGCCGATTGTTTCTAGTATAGGGAGCCTCTGCGAAAAGGCTTGCATTTACATTGATTTTTTTCTGCAACCTTTTGTATTGGAGTTGCCGTCCCATGTCAAGGATTCTTCACACTTCATCACAAGATTGAATAATGTCACCCTGGCTCCAGGAGATTTGATGGTGACCTGTGATGTAGAATCCTTGTATTCAAATATTCAACATGATCAGGGCCTACATGCGGTCCTATCATTTTTGGATCTTCAACAGGGCTCTGATAGGATGCATGACTCCTTCCTTATTGACCTGCTTGATTTTGTCCTAAAGCATAATTTTTTCTTATTTGACAGATCCTTTTTTCTTCAAGTATCTGGTGTGGCAATGGGGGCTCGCTGTGCTCCGGCTCTGGCAAATTTATTTCTAGGGTGGTGGGAGTCTTCCATAGTTTACAACTCCACATGGTACAAGACCAAGGTTCGGCATTGGGTAAGATTCATTGATGACGTCTTCTTTGTTTGGTCAGGACCTCTTGATGAAGTCAGAGAATTTATTGACTCATTGAATAATAATGTCTTCAACATTTTTTTGACTTTCTCATCTTCATCCTCTTCAGTGAGTTTCCTGGACCTCAACGTTGTCAATCATGATGGCCAGTTGTTCACCAGCCTGTATCGCAAGCCTACTGCCACCAATAACACTGGTCAACAGTAGGGTTGAGCGAAACGGATCGGTCATTTTCATAAGTCGCCGACTTTTGGCAAAGTCGGCGTCTCATGAAACCCGACCCGACCCCAGCGTGGGGTCGGCCATGCGGTACGCGATCTTGGCGCCAAAGTCGCGTTTTGAATGACGCCTTCCCCGCCATTTTTTCAGCCAATTAATTGTGGGCAGCGTGATGACATAGGTTCCGGCCCGGTTTCTGCGGCGTCATAGAGCCATATTATCGTTTGGGCTGCAGTGATTTCCGGAGGGGGGGGGGGGAAGAGAGAGAGAGAGAGAGAGAGAGAGAGAGAGAGAGAGAGAGTAAAAAAAATAATTTCATTGACATACATTGGGTTTCGTGTTCCGGGTCCGGAACCCGACTTTACAGTAGAATCGGCCGATTCCATACGATCCGACATCCGAGAAGGTCGGGTTTCACAAAACCCACCTCGATCCTAAAAAAGCTAAGGTCGCTCAACCCTAGTCAACAGCATTTTTGGTGCCAAAGATATTTCATCGAATTTAGGGTATTTTGGGGGTGCTGATTCTGAATATGTCATCAGTTTTGCCAGATTGGCTCAAGTTTTTGAGATTTTTGGTATCTTATTTATAGCACTTGTTGGTAAATGCGACGCATCATCTCATTAATTTCTTTGGATTAGTACTTGAACTGAGCAGTTCTCAATATAGTTTTGTGTTAATTAGTGTTCTAAAAGTTTGTTCATAGCTTGATTTTTGCACTAACTTTATGTTGTTGTCTGTTTTCCAGTGAAAAGCATGAACTCATCAAGAAGAAGTTGTCTTAACGATCCAGACTCATTCTGTTACATTTGTGGTGAATACACCCTGCCAAAACATAGAAGAAACATAACAGACTTCGTAAAAAAAGTGTATTTTGCCTATTTTGGGGTAATGCTTGGGGACCAAGACAAGTTTTGGGCACCACACATAGTGTGCAAAGCATGTATCGAATTATTACGAAAATGGAGCAAAGGACAAAGAAAAAGCTTAAAATTTGGTGTTCCAATGGTGTGGAGAGAGCCAAAAAATCATCATGATGACTGTTATTTATGGTAAACACAGGTACAGGCACATCTTCACAATGAGGGACAGGCCTTCTTGCAGATTCCATGTTACTCCCATTTTCGTTTCTTATGCTTATTGAATCCTTGCACTTGCACTGCACAGAAATAACAGTCATCATGATGATTTTTTGGCTCTCTCCACACCATTGGAACACCAAATTTTAAGCTTTTTCTTTGTCCTTTGCTCCATTTTCGTAATAATTCGATACATGCTTTGCACACTATGTGTGGTGCCCAAAACTTGTCTTGGTCCCCAAGCATAACCCCAAAATAGGCAAAATACACTTTTTTTACGAAGTCTGTTATGTTTCTTCTATGTTTTGGCAGTGTGTATTCACCACAAATGTAACAGAATGAGTCTGGATCGTTAAGACAACTTCTTCTTGATGAGTTCATGCTTTTCACTGGAAAACAGACAACAACATAAAGTTAGTGCAAAAATCAAGCTATGAACAAACTTTTAGAACACTAATTAACACAAAACTATATTGAGAACTGCTCAGTTCAAGTACTAATCCAAAGAAATTAATGAGATGATGCGTCGCATTTACCAACAAGTGCTATAAATAAGATACCAAAAATCTCAAAAACTTGAGCCAATCTGGCAAAACTGATAGCATATTCAGAATCAACACCCCAAATATACCCCAAATTCATTAAAATATTTTGGACACCAGAAAAAAAAATTTTTTTTGTTGACCTGTGTAATTTATTGGAATTTCGCAGTTTTCATCCTTTACACACCAGGACTGGTGTACCTGTGGGTCAGTTCCTTCGGGCCAGGAGGAACTGTACACTTGACGAAGACTTCCGCAGAGAGGCTGGTGATCTCACCTCTAGATTTAAGCAAAGGATGTATCCTCATAAGTACATCTCTAAGGCCTATCAGAGAGCATGTCTTCATTCACAAGGATCGTTATTGGAGCCTAAGGAAAGGGTGCCTGACAATCATGTTCGGTTCGTGACAGGCTATAACACCCACTGGCCCCAGGTGAGACAGATCCTTCAAAAACATTGGGGTGTTCTCACTACTGACCTGCAGACATCTAAAATTGTCAGTGAGTCCCCACTGATTACGGCCAGGAGGGCACCGAATTTGAGGGACATCCTCACTAGGAGCCACTACTCTAGACCCGTTGTTAGGCTTAATCGGGGGGTCTTCTTGAAAGGTTCCTTTCCCTGCGGGGATTGCAATATTTGCCAATATATGCACCCTGTCCGAGACAACTTTTGCAATCCTATGGATACAGTGGTACATAGACTTAAGGCTTACATTAATTGTAAGACGACCATTGTAATTTATGCTATTGTATGTCCATGTCCACTTCTTTATGTAGGCCAAACGTCCCAAGAACTACGTCGCCGTATTCAAAGGCACTTTTCTACGATCAATACTGCTCAGGCGGATTTCCGTAAAGGCAAGACCTTGACCTCGGTGGCATCGCATTATTTGGCCCATCATGGAGGTAGGTGTCTGAACACCATGATTGTGGGTCTTGAACATATCAAAGGCTCAGACAGAGGTGGCCCACTCACTAAAAAACTTTTACAAACTGAAGCATGTTGGATATTTTTGTTACATTCTTCAGCACCGGATGGTCTAAATGAGGATCTCTTAATTACAGGCTTCGTGGGTTAATCTGCCTATTGCATTTTTGCCTTTATTCTTTTTTTATGTCCCCTTTAGACTCGTTACATCGCTTATCTCTCTGGACTTGCTGTCACTCCTGCTGGATGACTGTGGTGTTTGGATACGTGGACATGGCGGCCATTGGCAGTTTCTTTTGGCCCTGATTCAAGAAATATATGTGCCTTGGCCCTCTTTGCATTGAGGCTTGGACTTTTTTTGGGTAGTGGTGCATGGTACCTGTAAGATTTCGGATCTTCATGTTTGGACCACCTGGAGGGATGAACTTCATGGATGGACCATTTGACTGGATGGGCTTTTTTTGATCATTAGCTGACTACCAGGGTGGACCATGTTACTAATGGCTGTGAAGACTCTGGACCTGGAGGAAAGGACTATTTTGACTGTCTGAGCTGTGCAATTGTATACCTCAGCCTCCAGTCCAATTATAACATTGTTACACTTGAATATATGACTTTTGTATTGGATTCCATGTATTTTGTGTGGGGTTAAAGGTTTAATGAGTATAATTATTTAGATGGGGTTTTGATCATGTATTGTCATTGCTTGTTATGTTTTTTATTTATTTATTCATTCATTTTTTTTTTCTATTTTTATTTAATTTTTATTTTTTATTTATTTAAATTTTTTTTTTTTTTGTATTTTTGATTTATTTGTGGATAAATTATCCTCTTTATATATTTAATTGTTGCATGTCTTACTGTGTTTTTTTTGTTTTTTTTCATACCTACATTATTCTATCTATTATAGCGATTTACTTTACTCTGCTTTGATATGCGCATGCGCCCTTTTCATTCATTCATTCTATCAGATGCGCAGCGCTGATTTTTTGGTGCGTGCGCATTTGATCGTATGGGCAGAGACGTCTGCCCTTACTTTGCTCTTCTTACATCATTTCCGGTTCCTTACTGTGTCGGCCATGCCTTTCCGGTCACCTGTGTCGATTGATCTCTGATTGTCCCAAGGTATTTAAACTGTGCGTTTGACATTGCAGTATACACTGCCCCTGATGAAGCCGTCCGTGTAACGGCGACATGCGTTGGGCTCCTTCCCCCCACGCTCCTCCACTTCCCCTTCTTTGGCTCATTTACATGGGAGTTTCCTGCGCTGGCTGTCTGGCACAGATGTGAGCCTTTTTCATGGTGATATATATACATGGTTTTCAGGCAGCTTTTGAGTTTCATCTTTGTGCGTGCTGACTATTTCTGGCTCTGCAGTTTTCATTGTCTTTACATGGCTAGCACATAATTGGCCATGGTATGTGCTTTTTATATTATCAGCACATTGCTGCAGTTTGTGCCTTTGTGTCTCCCGTGTAACTATTGCACACCTGCTTAGTTATTCCCTTTTCCTTCCCCTAATTGGGTTTGGATCTCATCTTCATTATTAGATGGTTGAAGGGTTTGTATGGGGGTAGTTGTGCATTATCACTATTGTTGCCATATGCATTGACCTTGTATTTACGGATTATTTATGCATTAGGCTGTCACATGCATTATGTGCGGGGGGGATGGGTGTGTTCATGTTTTTGCTTTTTAATTGGTTTTATGTTTTGTCAAATAAAGTGTACCTTTTTATATTTAATATCTAGTAGAGGTGTGCATTCTATATGGTGGCGTTCCTTTCTTCTCTTTTGTTCGTACTTTACAGTCACACACAAAATGGGCAGGGAGCATAGCAAAGCAGATGGATTGTCCCGCTTGGGAGAACCTGCCGAGGTGCGCATGGAGATGTACCGAGAGGTCCTGCCTCCATAGCGCAGTCCAAAAAGGGAGGTGTCAGGAACATGAGGTAGTGGATTGTCTATTATCGCACACTGAGCTCTGCCACATCCAGGAACAGAGAACAGACACTCGCTGCATGTTCGACCCCCCCTTCTATTCTGGCAGCACATTGGAATTCAAGCCACTCGTTCCCCCCTCGCTTCCCCCAGGAATGTCTTTGTTTGGTGAAGCCAAAACGTAAAGAGTGGAAAGAGTGCATTTCATAACTCAGCCCACTCAGTGATGTCACGACGAGGGCATATCGTTGATAATTATTGTTCCTGCCTGTGTGGGAGTAGTTATATCGCCCTCGCTGCAGCGTGCCCAATAGCCAATACATAGCAGGCAGCCCTTCTGGCGACTAATTACCCTAGATGCAGTACCCTGACTGACCTGAGGTTAAGAGGGGTGCCAAGAGAGCTGCAAGTTTCAAAGCGGAACTGGGAAGTGGGATATAGATAAATCCCTTTCAAAAGGAATGAGGGGCAACCAAACAACCCCGGTTCATGACAAATTGGTGTGAGTGGTGAGGATGATAAAGGTATCTTCCCCGTAAACCGTGACAGAGTGGTGGGATCCCTGACATATCCGGTGGTATATTGGTGGCAGCACGGTGGGATTCATGACACCGCCTACATCTGCATGCATCCTACATACCCTAAATTTAACATTGGGTATGCAGGCCATGAAGATGTATGCGGATGCTTCCGCATACGTCGTCTTGATGCTGCACTGACCTGCGTCAAACTCAACATGTTGCGGTCGGCGCAGCTTCAAAACGACGCATGCAGAAGCATCCGCATACATCCACATTACCAAATTTTAAAGATAGGGCATGCAGGACGAATGCAGACGTAGGCGAAGGTGAAGGAAGAGGAGCGGCAGTGGGCGGGGCTTCACGGAGTTAGAAGGCTTTCATTCGCAGCCCTGCCGAATGCTAGTGTGAAACTAGCCTAAAACAATCCCTTTTAACCCCTTTCCGACATCAGGCGTAAATGTACGCAGATGTATGACTCCCTCCCTTTGAAGTGGGCTCCAGCGCTGAATCACCTCTTTTCTGGCACATGTCAGCAAGTGCACTGGAAATCCCACTCATCAGTGACCCCGTCACATGATCGCAGTTTACCGATGGGTTGGCATGACAACCAGAGGTCTCCAGCAGAAGTCTATGGTTGTCACTGCTGAATTGCTATGAGCGCCGCCCGCTAGCCGAAAAAGCATGAACCCAGGGATCATCTCGCCAAACTCCTGCTCTCCTTTAAACATGGGCAAAACGCTACTCAGGCAACACAGGGTGAGAGTAAAACAGTGTGGCAATGCTTTATTGTACCACAAAATAGGCAGATAACACAGAACAGTCACAGCACAGTACCCAAGATGGTGAACATTACAGAGTCTCGCCCTTCCGCTGACTCACCGGGAAAATAGCAGCTGTGACTACAGATCTTCCAGGGTCACTACCTCACCTGTGGTATGCACACAGAGGAGGTAACGACAAGCGTAGGAAGATGCCAGTCCATACAAGGCCAGTTGATACGAGGATCACAACTTAGCTTCATATTCCAGGGTTGGTTACTCCACCTGTGGCACGCACACAGACAAGAGGTAACGACAAGCATAGGAAGATGACAGTCCATTGAGTCCATACAAGGTACAAGGCCAGTTGATCTAAGGATCACAACCTGGCTTTTCCAAACATATCCATGGTTTAATGATGGTCAATGGAGCAGATCTGTATTCTAGCAACCGAGGCTGAAAACCCCTAGGTTGTTCTCCTATGGAATGATAGATCCGTGTCCCTCGTAATGGAGCCATGATGTAAAATGGCTGCTGTCCTGTCCTTCTCATGTCTTATGATTGCACACATCCCTAGCCTTTATAACGATATTGCATTCCTTGACAGACCGCAGCATGGCCATTAGTTAGAAGCTGCTATTGATCTTTGGAGCAGGTAAGTTTTCCCTGAGTGGTACATATTGGGTCGTCTGAAAACTGAGTTTAGTCCAGGACAATTTGTCTGCACTACTAATTAACAACTGTTACAATACTAAACTGGGGCAGTCCCTATAGGAGAAAAAACACAAGAATTATACTGTTCTGTATTTTCACATACAATCTATTCCTGACACTGCAGTGGCTTATAAACTTACGAAGTATATAGTTTGAGGTCTGGGATCTGCCAATATGTGGCTAGTTTTCTGACTGTTTCCGATAACATGATACATGACTAGTTTTTTTTGTCTAGTCTTGCTTGAATATAGGTCAATATTAAATAGTCTGTTGAGTTGCATTTGGTGAGGATGATGAAACACGTAGAAATGAGAGGCTGGGAGAGTGAGTGTGTATATATCACCTCACCCTATATAGTGAACTGCAAGGTACATGTTTTTTTCTATTAGTCACCTACTGACTAACCTTCAGGGGGTGAATTATCGGTATAGTTTTACATTTGGAATTAATAAAGTTTAGTTTTACCCTTTTGTCAGCAAAACGAGGAATGACAAGAGATAACCCATTTAAGAAGATTCAATTTTTGTTCAAACTATTCCAACATTATGAACATAAAAAAGGCTTCTCCCCTATGTGAGGTCTCTGATGTTTATTAACAGTTGATTTTCAATTAAAATATTTCCCACATTAAGAAAATGAAAAAGGCTTCTCCTCTGTGTGACTGCTCTGATGTCTAACAAGAAGCACTTTCCATTTAAAACATTTCCCACAATCTGAACAGGAAAAAGGCTTCTCCCCTGTGTGAGTTCTCTGGTGCCTAACCAAATCTGATTTTTGGATAAAACATTTCCCACATTCTAAACAGGTAAAAGGCTTCTCCCCTGTGTGGGTTCTCTGGTGAGTAACCAAATCTGCTTTCTTGGTAAAACATTTCCCACATTCTGAACAGGAAAAAGGCTTCTCCCCTGTGTGGGTTCTCTGGTGACTTACAAGATTCCGTTTCTGGTTAAAACTTTTCCCACATTCTGAACATGAAAAAGGCTTCATCCCTGTGTGGGTTATCTGGTGAGTAACTAAATATGTTTTCTGGTTAAAACATTTCCCACATTCTGAACAGGAAAAAGGATTCTCCCCTGTGTGGGTTCTTTGGTGACTTACAAAACGACATTTCTGGTTAAAACTTCTCCCACATTCTGAACAGGAAAAAGGCTTCTCCCCTGTGTGGGTTCTCTGGTGACTAACAAGACTCCCTTTCTGGTTAAAACGTTTCCCACATTCTGGACATGAAAAAGGCTTCTCCCCTGTGTGAGTTCTATGGTGAGTAACCAAATCTGATTTCTGGTTAAAGTATTTCCCACATTCTGAACATGAAAAAGGCTTCTCCCCCGTGTGGGTTCTCTGGTGACTAACAAGATGCAATTTCTGTGTAAAACATTTCCCACATTCTGAACAGGAAAAAGGCTTCTCCCCTGTGTGGATTCTCTGGTGACTAACAAGATTCCCTTTCTGGTTAAAACATTTTCCACATTCTGAACATGAAAATGACTTATTTGCTTTAGGAGCAGTTTGTTTTTTGTTGCCTCTTTTGTGACTTTGATTTTCCTTAGCTGTCAGTAATGAATCAGAAGATGGGACCTGTTTCATAGGATCAGGTGACAGATCTTTGGTGGGAATTGATGATGATATATCTGGAGAAACAGCAATCACTTCACTTGTATCTTGTAGGATCTCAAGATCATCAGATTTAAACATTGAAGATGTCAACTGTCCCTCTGATCTCCTGGTACAGTCATCTGCTAAGATAAACAATTTTTGTTAACACAATATCCTTGAGTTTTATATTATTGAACATTTCTGCTTAAACTGTCCATACAAATGGCAAGCTATGTACAACTTTATTTACTAAGACAATGACTGTTCACAGTCTAATAGAAAACCTTGTTGGATGAACCAGTAGTGTGTGGTATTCAACTGTTTGTTCATTCTGCCTTCCATATATCGAATAAAAAGAAACCAATCAATGTTATGTAGGCAAAAATAATACAAATTCTCATCTCACAAAAAACAAGTCCCCACTCAGGTCCATCATCTGTCAATGGAAAAGCAGAGGTTTCCACACTATTAGTGGCTCAAAGGCTATTGAAAAGCAACAGAGTTTCTATAAATCAATCCAGCAAAATCCACTCTCACTTCTGAGTCTTGCAGTGTGCTCAAACAACATTTAGAATCCTTGTTTTTAGCAATATTATATAGTGAGAAGAATCCACTTAATTTGCGGTGTATGCCTCCTGGAGCACAATCTGTGCTGGGTAATAAAATGGCAAATGTGTAATTTTCACTCTCCAACATCCACTGAGTTTTAATTTCCGGAAAATGGCTGTGGAGTCAAAATATTCACTCTTCCTACACACTTGGTCAAAATTATTGGTACCCCTCGTTTAATTACTGAAAAACCCACAATGGTCACAGAAATAACTTGAATCTGACAAAAGTAATAAATAAGAGATCTATGAAAATGAACAAATTAAAGTCAGACATTGCTTTTCAACCAGGTTTCCACAGATTTTTTTTAAAAATATAACTCATGAAATAGGCCTGGACAGAAATTATGGTACCCTTAAATTAACCGCTTTGTGACCTCTGTTATGAACTGGTGGTTTAGGAGCAACATGGGACTTGCTCTGGAGGAGGTGGTACCTGTACTGACCGCAGTTCCTGAGCTTAACACAACACTAGAAGTAGCCGTGGGATGTTCCTGTCACTCCCTAGACACCTTGTCACAGCCGGAGGACTAACTACCCCTAGAGATAGAAACAGGAAAGCTATCTTGCCTCAGAGAAAATTCCCAAAGGATAGGCCGCCCCCCATAAATATTGACTGTGAGTGGAGAGGGAAATGACATACGCAGAATGAAACCAGGATGTAGCAAAGGAGGCCAGTCTAGCTAGATAGATAGAACAGGACGGAATACTGTGCGGTCAGTATTAAAAACTAGAAAAATCCACCACAGAGTTTACAAAAATCTCCACACCTGACTAAAGGTGTGGAGGGTAAATCTGCTTCCCAGAGCTTCCAGCTTAACTGAATAAATCCATACTGACAAGCTGGACAAGAAAAAACATAGAAAGTGCAGAACGATTAAGTCCACAACAAGTGAACTGCAAAAGAACAAAGCAAGGACTTTGCTGAACAGGTCAGAATATCAGGGAAATCCAAGCAGAGATGTGAATCCAAGCAGGAACCATTGACAACTGGCACAGGCTGAAGGATAGAACCAGGTTAAATAGCCGAGCCAGAAAGACAATCAGTGGAAGCAGCTGCTGACTGCTAAATCCAAGGAGCAGCAGTACCACTTAAAACCACCGGAGGGAGCCCAAGAGCGGAATTCACAACAGTACCCCCCCCCCCTTGAGGAGGGGACACCGAACCCACACCAGAGCCCCCGGGCCGATCAGGACGAGCCAAGTGAAAAGCACGAACCAAATCAGCGGCATGGACATCGGAGGCAACAACCCAAGAATTATCCTCCTGGCCATAACCCTTCCACTTGACAAGATACTGAAGCCTCCGCCTCGAAAAACGAGAATCCAAAATTTTCTCAACCACATATTCCAACTCCCCCTCAACCAACACCGGAGCAGGAGGATCAACCGAGGGAACAACGGGCACCACATATCTCCGCAACAAAGATCTATGGAAAATATTATGGATGGCAAAAGAGTCTGGGAGGGCTAAACGAAAAGACACCGGATTGATAATCTCAGAAATCTTATAAGGACCAATAAACCGAGGCTTGAACTTAGAGGAGGAAACCTTCATAGGAACATGACGAGAAGATAACCAGACTAAATCCCCCACCCGAAGCCGGGGACAAACACACCGACGGCGGTTAGCAAAACGCTGAGCCTTTTTCTGAGACAACGTCAAATTGTCTACCACATGAGTCCAAATCTGCTGTAACCTGTCCACCACAGAATCCACACCAGGACAATCAGAAGGCTCCACCTGCCCCGAAGAAAAACGAGGATGAAAACCAAAATTACAAAAGAAAGGCGAAACAAAGTAGCCGAACTAGCCCGATTATTAAGGGCAAACTCGGCCAACGGCAAGAAAGACACCCAATCATCCTGATCAGCAGACACAAAGCATCTCAAATAGGTTTCCAAGGTCTGATTAGTTTGCTCAGTTTGGCCATTTGTCTGATGATGAAACGCCGAAGAAAAAGACAAATCAATGCCCATCCTAGCACAAAAGGCCCGCCAAAACCTAGAAACAAACTGGGAACCTCTGTCAGACACAATATTCTCCGGAATGCCATGCAAACGAACCACATGCTGAAAAAACAATGGAACCAAATCAGAGGAGGAAGGCAATTTAGGCAAAGGTACCAAATGGACCATTTTAGAGAACCGGTCACAAACCACCCAGATAACAGACATCTTCTGGGAAACAGGAAGATCCGAAATAAAATCCATGGAAATATGCGTCCAGGGCCTCTCAGGGACCGGCAAAGGCAAAAGCAACCCACTAGCGCGGGAACAGCAAGGCTTGGCCCGGGCACAAGTCCCACAGGACTGCACAAAAGAACGCACATCCCGCGACAAGGAAGGCCACCAAAAGGACCTAGCAACCAAATCTCTGGTACCAAAAATCCCAGGATGACCAGCCAACACTGAACAATGAACCTCAGAAATTACCTTACTAGTCCATCTATCAGGAACAAACAGCTTCCCCACTGGACAGCGGTCAGGTTTATCAGCCTGAAATTCCTGAAGCACCCGCCGTAAATCAGGGGAGATGGCAGAAAGAATCACCCCTTCTTTAAAAATGCCAACCGGCTCAAGGACTCCAGGAGAATCAGGCAAAAAGCTCCTGGAGAGGGCATCAGCCTTAACATTCTTAGATCCCGGAAGATACGAGACCACAAAATCAAAACGGGAGAAAAACAGGGACCATCGAGCCTGTCTAGGGTTCAGCCGCTTGGCCGACTCGAGGAAAATCAGATTCTTATGATCGGTCAAGACCACAACGCGGTGCTTGGCTCCCTCAAGCCAATGTCGCCACTCCTCAAATGCCCGCTTCATAGCCAACAATTCCCGATTGCCAACGTCATAATTGCGCTCCGCAGGCGAAAACTTTCTGGAAAAAAACCACACGGCTTCATCAAAGAACCATCAGAATTCCTCTGAGACAAAACGGCCCCTGCCCCAATCTCAGAAGCGTCAACCTCAACCTGAAAAGGAAGAGAAACATCCGGCTGACGCAACACAGGGGCAGAAGTAAATCCGCTTTTAAGCTCCTGAAAGGCCTCAACAGCCGCAGAGGACCAATTCGTCACATCAGCGCCTTTCTTCGTCAAATCGGTCAGGGGTTTAACCACACTGGAAAAGTTGGCAATGAAACGGCGATAAAAATTAGCAAAGCCCAAAAATTTCTGAAGGCTCTTCACCGATGTGGGTTGAATCCAGTCATGAATGGCTTGGACCTTAACAGGATCCATTTCTATAGACGAGGGAGAAAAAATAAAACCCAAAAAGAGACCTTCTGAACTCCAAATAGGCACTTAGACCCCTTCAGAAATAAAGCATTGTCACGAAGGATCTGGAATACCATCCTGACCTGCTTCACATGAGACTCCCAATCATCGGAAAAAATCAAAATATCATCCAAATACACAATCATGAATTTATCAAGATAATTGAGGAAAATATCATGCATGAAGGACTGAAATACAGAAGGAGCATTAGAAAGCCTGAAAGGCATCACACGGTATTCAAAATGGCCTTCGGGCGTATTAAATGCCGTTTTCCATTCGTCACCCTGTTTAACACGAACAAGATTATATGCCCCTCGAAGGTCAATCTTAGTAAACCAACTGGCCCCCTTAATCCGAGCAAACAAATCAGAAAGCAAAGGTAAAGGGTATTGGAATTTGACCGTGATCTTATTAAGAAGGCGATAATCAATACAGGGTCTCAAGGAGCCATCCTTCTTGGCAACAAAAAAGAATCCCGCTCCCAATGGTGATGAAGACGGCCGAATATGCTCCTTCTCCAAAGACTCCTTAACATAACTCCGCATGGCGGCATGCTCTGGCACAGACAGATTGAAAAGTCGGCCCTTAGGGAACTTACAGCCAGGAATCAAGTTAATAGCACAATCACAGTCCCATGTGGAGGAAGGGAACTGGACTTGGGCTCATCAAATACATCCTGGAAATCTGACAAAAACTCAGGGACTTCAGAAGAGGGGAAAGAGGAAATTGACATCAAACGAACGTCACTATGAACCCCTTGACAACCCCAACTAGTCACAGACATAGATTTCCAATCCAGCACCGGATTATGTTCCTGTAACCATGGAAAACCCAGTACAACAACATCATGCAAGTTATGCAACACCAGAAAACGGCAATCTTCCTGATGTGCTGGAGCCATGCACATGGTCAGCTGAGTCCAATACTGAGGTTTATTCTTGGCCAACGGTGTAGCATCAATGCCCCTCAAAGGAATAGGACTCTGCAAAGGCTGCAAGGAAAAACCACAGCGCCTGGCGAATTCCAAGTCCATTAAGTTCAGGGCAGCGCCTGAATCCACAAATGCAATGACAGAAAAGGACGATAATGAGCAAATCAGGGTCACAGATAAGAGAAATTTAGGCTGTACAGTACTGATGGTAACAGACCTAGCGACCCTCTTAGTATGCTTAGGGCAATCATAAATAACATGAGCAGAATCACCACAGTAAAAACACAGCCTATTCTGACGTCTGAATCCCTGCCGCTCTGCTCTAGTCAAAATCCTATCACATTGCATAGGCTCAGGACTCCGGTCAGAGGACACTGCCATATGGTGCACAACTTTGCGCTCGCGCAGGCGCCGATCGATCTGAATGGCTAGAGACATAGATTCGCTCAAACCAGCAGGCGTGGGGAAGCCCACCATAACATCTTTAAGGGCTTCAGAAAGACCCTTTCTGAAAATTGCTGCCAGAGCATCCTCATTCCATTTAGTGAGCACAGACCATTTTCTAAATTTCTGGCAGTATAATTCTGCCGCTTTCTGACCCTGACATAGGGCCAACAAGGTTTTTTCTGCATGATCCACAGAATTAGGTTCGTCATACAATAATCCGAGCGCTTGAAAAAATGTTTATATATTAAGCAATGCCGGATCCCCTGATTCAAGGGAGAATGCCCAGTCCTGAGGGTCACCACGCAGCAGAGAGATGACAATTTTAACCTGCTGAATGGGATCACCAGAGGAACGGGGTTTCAAAGCAAAAAACAATTTGCAGTTATTTTTAAAGTTCAAAAACTTGGATCTGTCCCCAAAAAACCAATCAGGAGTAGGAATTTTAGGCTCTAAAGCCGGAGTCTGGACAACATAATCTTGGATACTCTGTACCCTTGCAGCAAGTTGATCCACACGAGAAAACAAACCCTGAACATCCATGCAAGTGCCAAAATCCTGAACCACCCAGAGATTAAGAGGAAAAAAAGACAAAACAGACTGCAGAAAAAAAAATGGCTCAGAACTTTTTTTTCCTTCTTTTGAGATGCATTTAATTCATTTTTGGCCAGTTTTACTGTTATGAACTGGTGGTTTAGGAGCAACATGGGACGTGCTCTGGAGGAGGTGGTACCTGTACTGACTGCAGTTCCTGAGCTTAACAGAACACTAGAAGTAGCCGTGGGATGTTCCTGTCACTCCCTAGACACCTCGTCACAGCCGGAGGACTAACTACCCCTAGAGATAGAAACAGGAAAGCTATCTTGCCTCAGAGAAAATTCCCAAAGGATAGGCAGCCCCCCACAAATATTGACAGTGAGTGGAGAGGGAAATGACATACGCAGAATGAAACCAGGATGTAGCAAATGAGGCCAGTCTAGCTAGGTAGATAGAACAGGATGGAATACTGTGCGGTCAGTATTAAAAACTAGAAAAATCTACCACAGAGTTTACAAAAATCTCCACACCTGACTAAAGGAGCAGCAGTACCACTTAAAACCACCGGAGGGAGCCCAAGAGCAGAATTCACAAAAGTGCCACTTACAACCACCGGAGGGAGCCCAAGAGCGGAATTCACAACAGACCTCCAACCGTCAATAAACGTTGGCGCTGCAAAAAGCCCTGCTAGCGCCGGTATTTAGCTACCATTTGTCTACGGTCGGCAGTTTTATGCTCATCAGGACCCCCATATACCTTATAACGAAGGGATTCCGGTGCACAACAGTTCCTGTGACCCCCGACCTCATCGAGACCTGATTGGTTCAGGTCCTGATGATGTCTGCGTCACACCAGCCAATGAGACAAATCACTAGGAAAGTTTGTTGCAGCAACCAAATTTCCCGGGCAATCTGCCTGAGAAAAACGCTGTTTCTCCTCAGATCTCCTGTCAGTGAGAGATTAGAGGAGAAACAGTGTTACAAGTGCTGCTGGCAACAGCTGTGTCAGTCAGCGATCTTGTTATAAAGTAAAAAAACAGAGAAGGCAGGTTAGGGTTAGTGCTATAGTTAGGGTTACTGTTAGGCTAAAGTTAGGGTTTATTCTAAAGTTAGGGTTAGGCTAAAGAAGTAGGCTTTTCTCAATTGTCTCCCCAATAACTTGGTCACTTCAGAGTTTTCTATTAGCTCGCTAGAGCATCTTGTCCTACAAATAAATTTATATGCGTCCCAATTCACCAGCCAGAATCCATGATCCTATTACATTTTTAGGACTTACATTCGCTATGGGGCTTGTTAAAAAAAAAAAAGAGCATTCGGTCCTATTGGTCCAACTGCCCTGTTCAAGCCACCCCAATGTTTTCTGCCATTCTTCCTAGGACCCGTTATGAAATGCTCATGAGATTTTGGCATTTTAACGACAAGAGTCAATGCCTGCTTAGAAATGCTCCAGAACATGACAGACTATTGAAAATCAGACCCATCATAGAAGACTTGACAGAAAAGTTCTTAAAGCTTTACACCACAACAGAAAACATTTCCATTGATGCGTCCCTTGTAAAATTCAAAGGAAGACTGCACCTCAAGCTATAAAATGTGTGACAGTTCAACAGGATACACATCAGCATTTTGCATTTATGAGGGGAAAGATAGCCAACTAAACCCACCAGGATGCCCTACTTATCTGGGGACACCTGGAAAAACCGTATGGGAGCTGACAACTACATTATTACAAAAAGGCTACAATCTGTATGTTGACAAGTACTACACCAGCATACCCCATTTAAAAGTCTGGTTGAACATAACATGGGGGCTTGTGGGACCATTCGCAAAAACGGTCAGGGATTTCCACAAGCATTGGTCAATGAAAAGTTCTGAAAGGGGCAGTCAGGGGCTTTACGCAATGGAGAGATGCTTACCCTTAAGTATAAGGATAAAAAAAAATATATTTTTAACCTGCGCTCGATCCACACAGATGCCACAAGGGCCACTGCAGACCAACAGGGATCCACTACTCCAAACAAATATTTGAGGTGTGTGGACCATTGAAGATCAGGTTCTACAGCCATACCAGGTATCAAGAAAATCATATACCTGGTATAAAAAGTTAGTCATTTATTTGTTTCAGGTGGCCACATATAGTTCTTTTGTGTTATACAAAAAAGCCGGAAATGCAGATACTTTCCTTGATTATCAGGAAAAGGTAATTGAAAATCTTGTTTTTGAAAATGTTGTCCCCGCCAATCCTTTATAATCTGAAGATATCAGAAGAGTCACTGAGGGACATTTTATTGCACTCATTCCAGCAACTGAAACAAGAAAGAACCCCCAGAGAAGATGTCGTGTATGTTCCAAGAGAGGAATGAGACATGATACCCGCTATTATTGCCCACAATGCCCATCATTGCCGGCCTTATGCCTCCATGACTGATTTACAATCTTCCACACAGAACCACGTTTTTAAACTGTTTTGTCATTCAAGCATTTGGTTTATTTAGAGACAGACACATCTGAGTAGAGCTGACTTAACAATTTCCCGGGATAGGTGGGGGGGGATGTCTCCAGAGACACAAGCTGGGCACAATATATTGGGCACTACAATGACAATTTTGCAATTTTTGCTCTAAAACTTCCACTATGTGTTTCTGGAAATCATCCATGTAGAGAAAATTGTCACTATATCCATAGATGAATTCCCAGAGGGGTGTCATTTCCAAAATGGGGTCATTCGGGGGGGGGGGGGGGATTCTGTTGTTCTGTCACTTAGCAGCTCTCCAAAGTGCCATAACAGAAGAATCCCCCCTGAAGTGACCCCATTTTGGAAATGACACCCCACTGCGAATTCATCTATGGGTGTAGTGACCATTTACTTATCTACCTATTTTCCAATGTAAAATCTGGGGTTAAACAACATTTTAGTGGTAAAAATGTTATTAATATTTCTTCACTGCCCAATGGTGTAATTATCTATGGAACAGCTCTGGTGTCAGTATGGTCACTGCACCACTAGAAGAATTCATTCAGGGAAGTATTGTGTAAAATGCAGTCACTTTTGGGGGCTTATGCTGTTCTGGCACCTCAGGGGCTCTGACAATGTGACATGTCACCCACAAACAATTTCAGCAAAATCTGCTCACCAAAATGGCGCTCCTTCCCTTCTGAGCTCTGCCATGCGCCCAATCAGTGGTTTACCCCTACATATGGGATGCTGGCATACTCAGGACAAATTGCACAACAACTTTGGGAGTCCAATTTCTCCTGTTACCTTTTGGAAAAAAATAAGGGCGAAAAGATCATTTTTTGTAGAAAAAAATTGATTTTTTATTTTCACAGCTGCACGTATTGCCCACCACACATCTAAATAAGTTCCTTGGGGGGTCTAGTTTCCAAAATGGGTCACTCGTTAGGGGTTTCCACTGTTTAGACATGTCAGGGGCAGGGGGGACATGTCACCCACAAACAATTCCAGCAAAATCTACTCTCCAATATGGCGCGCCTTCCCTTCCAAGCTCTGCCATGCGCCCAAACAGTAGTATTCCCCCACATATGGGGTATCGGCGTGCTCAGGAGAAATTGCAAAACAAAATATATAGTCCATTTTCTCCTGTTACCCTTGTGAAAGTTTATTTTTTCCTTCCACATTCCATTCATTCCTGTGAAGCACCTGAAGGGTTAATAGTGATGAGCGAGTGTACTCGTTGCACGGGTTTTCCTGAGCACGCTGGGGTGACCTCCGAGTATTTGTTATTGCTCGGAGATATAGTTTTCATCGCCTCAGTTGCATGAATTACGGCTTCCAGATAAGCTGAATTCATGTGGGAATTCCCTAACAAACAGGCATTCCGCACATGTATTCAGTGTATCTGGAAGCCGTAAATCATGCGACTGAGGCGATTTAAACTATATCTACGAGCAATAACAAATACTCGGAGGTCACCCCAGCATGCTCAGGAAAACCGGAGCAACGAGTACACTCCGCTCATCACTATTAAACTTCTTAAATGTGGTTTTGAGCACCTTGAGGGGTGCAGTTTTTAGAATGGTCTCACTTTTGGGTATTTTCTGTAATATTGCCCCCAAACTCACTTCAAATGTGAGGTGGTCCCTAAACAACATGGTTGTGTAAATTTTGTTGTAAAAACAAGAAATCGCTGGTAAAATTTTAACCCTTATAACGTCCTAACAAAAAAAAAATTGTTTCCAAAATTGTGCTGATGTAAAGTAGACATGTGGGAAATGTTATTTATTAACTAATTTGTGTGATATAACTCTGATTTAACAGCATAAAAATAAAAATTTTGAAAATTGCGAAATTTTTGCCAAATTTCCATTTTTTTAACAAATAAACGCAAGTTACATCGGATAAATTTTACCACTATCATAAAGTACAATATGTCAAAAGAAAACAATCTCAGAAACACCAGGATTTGTTGAAGCATTTTAGAGTTATGACCTCAGAAAGTGACATTGGTTAGAATAAAAAAAATTGGCAAAAACAGGCTCTGACGCTGTCACGGATTCACACCGCTGCCACCAATAACCAATATGTCACGGATTCACACCGTGACTGTCAACAGTACGTCACGATCGGGTTGACCTTTGGCTAGCCCATGGCTACCACATGTGCAGGGGGCTTATCTTAGTTATCCCTCCACTGCTACAATGTGATGAAAACACACACCAGGCTATTGACCTCTCAATTTACCACAGGGGCTTATTCTAGTTATCCCTCTGCTCTGCAATATAACACGAACTGCAGGGATTTATGTATGTCCCACTTTACAGTTCCGCTTGAAAACTTGCAGCTCTCTGGCGCCCCCTTACCCTCAGGTCAGATTAGGTACTGCATGGTCAAACCAATGATGTCGCTCAAAAGTACAACTCGTTCCCCAAAAGATAAGCCCTCACATTGCCATATTGACAGAAAAATAAAAAAGTTATGGCTCTGGGAAAGAGGAGAGGGAAAAAACGAAATAAGCTTCAGGGGCTAAGGGGTTAAAAATGGGGCCTGATTAAGAACACAAAACTGGCTGCAGGAAGAGGTTAAATCAGAGGATTCTGGACACTACTGTAATCAGAAACTGACTATAGACAATAACATCTACTGAAATGCTCAAACTGAACAGTCTCCATCAGTAATAAATGAGGAGCTAGTGGTGAAACCTCTCTGGGGTAATTAGAGCACGGGGCTCGGTGACTTCACAATCTAAACTATCGGAAGCTCAAATATTTTCTGTCAGATGAGTTTCAAGAAGAAATATTACACATGTAAAGAGAACAGTGTATAATAGTGCAGAGCGGAGATGTCTTATAGGGAACCTGTCAGCAGGATTGTGCTCAGTGACTACAGACACTGTCAGGTCGGTGCCGTTATACTGATTACACCGATACCTGGTGATGAAATCCGTCTTGTGGTTGTTGTGTAATCTGTATTTGTAGTTTTCAGTTAATGAGATTCTCGTGCTCTGGGGTGGGGCTGTGGGCGGGACTTTATGTGGTGCAGGGCTTTATGTGGTGTTCTGATTACATATGCATCTGTATTGGCTTATGACAGGTCACACGGTTGATGGCGGCGCCTGCGCAGTAGAATCTATCAGTAAGAGATGCTATTAGACAGGAGCCGCTGGTGTCATTTTGCTGGATGTAAAAAAATTTTCTAAGCCTCACAATATTATAGGTTTTATCAACAATAATATCAACAATATTATATGCATTATGTAAAAATGGGGGCAGGTCAGTGAGGGATCAGCGACCTGTCATAAGCCAATACAGATGAATATGTATTCTGCGCTCCATATAAAGCCCCGCCCCAGAACACCACAAAGCCCCGCCCACAGCCCCGCCCCAGAGCACCACATAAAGCCCTGCCCACAGCCCCGCCCCAGAGCACGAGAATCTCATTAACTGAAAACTACAAATACAGATTACACAGCAGTAAACCAGAGTTGCATTCATTTATGGTGGACCATTGGAGCTACTATGAATCCTGACCAGAAGATTAGAGAAAATAATATTTCTCCCCATTTCAGGAGAGATTGTGCAGTAATCTGAATTTCTTAGGATCAAAAACAATGTAATTTATGAGGTGGAGTGAATCCATGAAACCAGGGCTGGAGCCAACACATCTCCTGCAGGCGGGAATAAATGTATATTACAGCCATCAGCCACGCACAGCTCAGAGATAGATCATGGCACCGGTGTGATGGGTTTATGTAGATTATCACAATCCTCCTGGAAGTTAGTCGGTTTTAATACAAATTGAAAAGTCAGGATAAAGGGAAACTCTGTTATTGTCCAGAAATTCACACTTGGCCTCACTGCACATTTAATGTTGTCGATCATAAAAGTGACGTTTGGCCAGAAAGACTGGACCTGGTCTTGTAGGGACCATATGATCACATTCAGCAGCACAGAAGGGAGAGAAGGGAGATTCCTCCGATAAGATCTCAGGGTTCTAGGAAGCCAACAGCATCATTACCCTCCGCTTTCTCTTACAGACCCATCATAATACTTTTCTTCACGTGATTTTCTATCTTGTCAGCACATTCTACGTACGCTGTCATTTGGCTTTATAGTTTACAGATTTGGGCAGGTAACGGTCAGCATCTTCTAATGTGAAGGAGAGAATGGCTAATGAAATCAATTATTAAACCTTATATAACTCAGTTCAGACATGATGTACCAAGATGGCGTCTGTGTCTTCAGACAACACCCTGGAAGGAATCCTTGGAATGCAGAAGCTAAGATACTGGATACCATATATGGAAATGAAGTTGAAATGGACCTATCATAGACACTGGCTACTCAGAAGGTTGTGTGACACCCATTTCCTGTCTCTTTTTCTTGAGAAACTTCAGTTGTGTGCAAGCATTTGCTGAGAATGGAGTATCCATCTAACTCTGTGTTCGGTGTGACTCTTTAAGCGAGCACTCGGCCTATATCGGGTCAGGTACAAGCAATCATATAGATTTTGCTTTAAGGGATCACCCTCACACTAATACCAGGGGGTAGGTGGATCCTCCAGGTTGTAAGTTCTATAGAAAAGGGCTTTCAATGACCAAAGTCATTTGAACAGTTTTGGGTGGAGGAGAATGTTGTGGTCTAGAGGCAGAATGGTGATTATGGTAATACGGCCGGACTACACCACCGATAAAGCAGCCACAGCCGGTGATGAGAAGAATCTGTGACTTCTCTGCATTTAGTGGTCACTACTCACCTGGGTAGTCATATGTGGGAATCTCCTCTTTACACCACTCATCACCCCTCACATATGTCTCTGTAGTATTAATATGGGTCAGATCTTCACCCTGAAACAAATATTGTAAAAGTCATCGACAGATGGAGAAGTCACATCTATGATTAGCTCTAATCCTGCCATCTCCACCGTTCTCATTACACAAGTATAAAACATATAATACTGGTGGATAAAACAAGACTGAGCACAAGACCTTCACCGGCGTCTACACATCATAGGGGAGATCTCCTGACACCTTCTCTCCATCTACCTGATCATCCTGAGGAGCATCGGGATCTTCTTGCTTGCAGTCTTGTTGAAGAAGAGGACGGGGACATCTCTCTGGTGTTGTCATCTTACTGGATAGATCTGGAGGAAACACATACAGGAAGTGAATTCATTCTTTACATACAGATAATTATAGGCCGTGTGTATTTAGTCCTGTCTATTACCTGGAGATGTGAGGGGCTGGGGAACCTCCATTATGACGTTCTTGTAGAGATCTCTGTGTCCTTCTAAATACTCCCACTCCTCCATGGAGAAATAGACAGCGACATCCTGACACCTTATAGGAACCTGACACATACAATGATACCGTCATCCCCCGATCCCTTCATAGTGTTACTGTATAATGTCCCAGCATTCCCAGCAGTGTCACCTCTCCAGTCAGCAGCTCAATCATCTTGTAGGTGAGTTCTAGGATCTTCTGGTCATTGATGTCCTCATGGATCAGGGGGTGAGGTGGAGGCCCCATGATTGGGCTCAGGGGTCTTCCCCATCCCTCAGACACAGGGTCCTGACAGCGATCACTAGAGGTCTTCACCACTATGTAATCCTGGTAATGGAGAGACACATTAATAAATCTCACTACAGACATCTCCAGAGTCCTCACCTCTCCAGCTCTGTCCATCTGTTTTTCCCATAGATAAGAATGATGTAATGTGACGTCATCAGAATCTCTCACCTCTCCAGTAAGCCGGAAGAGGATCTCTAGGGTGAGGTGTAATATCCTCTCCGCCATCTTGTCTCTGTCCATATCCATCTGTGATGGGTAAATCAGGACAATTCTCTTTTGTAGAAGATCTTCACTGAGAGGATCCGATATTGTAGAGACCTGAATGAGAAGATGAGCCGATGTAACATCATAAGAATCCTGTGTAATAATACAATTACTGGAGATAATAAGGGAAACATATGAGGAGATTTATTATTTTACGGTATTTAGTTTCCTTCTTTACATCTACTAATAAAACCTATATATTTAGGCCACAGACAACAAGCAGTTTCCTCCTCGGAGTCGGCAGCTGAATATGTTCCTCATAGACTCATCTTCCATAACGCTAATTCTCGTCTCATTTACCGACCCTGGAATCGGCATTAGCAATACTGCAGGAGATATTCATTACACGCGACATGAGAAATAACTACTTCATGATGAGGACGACATCTTCATCTTCTACTACGGCTCTAGAGACATATGTGGCCAGAGTCGGTCACTGACTCCATCACCACCGGCCGTCTATATGAAGGTTTCCCGTCTTCCCCGCACTGTAATCTTCTATCATGTTAGATCTCAGGTCAGACAGAGTTTGGCTGAATGCCCCCCGCCCCCAAGTACTCGATAGTATGGGGCGGCCTAGTTATTACGGTACTTACATGCCTAATAATGGTGTCTGGGCTGCAATGTATGAAGGTCTATTAGGCCAGAGGCAGCCTCCAATAAGTTACCTTTTACCGCCCCCATACACATTAGACTGAAGTTCCATGAAATCACTGATTTCGGGGGTTTGGGCGACCATATAATGTATTTGGGGCCTCCCGACAGATGATGTCAGGGCAGAGAAGGATCTGACATCCTGAATTTCAGAGGATAATCCGTTTGTTCTTCCTGTAGATAATCCTCCCCTAGAGGAGTCTGGAGGCGACTCTCTCATACAGACCCCAGGAAAGCTGGAATATTTGTGTGTATGGGGGAGTCGGGAGAGATGGCCGTCTGCCAAATGACCGTTCAGCCAACTCTTATCTCATGTGTATGGGGCCGTTAGTATTACACTGACAGCAGTGATGATACACGGCACTACAGTAGTACAGGGCATCACCGGAGCCATCAGAGGCCTGTATGTTGTGTGATCGCACTGATCAGAGGGGTTTAACAAAGGGTTAAAGTGAAAAACATCATAGTTTCACCAACAAGAAATATCCATCACTATATGGAAAGCAGAGTCACTGCACAATGTTAGTTACGTCTCGTCCATAACTACTTTATTATACTCTATTATCCTGTACACAGTGGAGGAGATAGAAACCACAGGTCCGACAGCAACAGCTGGAATTGGGCCCTCCAACGTAAAGAGAAAAAATCTATATATATAAAGCTGAGTGTACTGTATGTATGTATGTATGTATGTATGGATGGATGGATGGATGGATATGTGTGTGTGTCTCACCACGCCCATTCCACATAGCAACCAATCACTAACCATCTATTATTTCACCAGAGCAGTGTAAAAGAAGCTGAGCTGTGATTGGTTGCTATGACCAACAGTTTTCCCGCTCCACAACACCTCAGCAGACACTGACCGGGTGGGAGAAATCTATCATCCCTGGGAACATAAGCTCCAGCCATTGTCTGCCCCCCAGAAAGCAGCAGAGCGCACATGACAGAAATGAATCCCCCTCCTCTATTACTGCCGCGCTCTATTGTTACCGGCGTAGAAAATCGCATCATCAGCGGCCGCACACAGAGCCGCACTGCCAGGTTACATAACAGCACATCTCCAGGAACTCCCTGCTCAGCGCCACCCAGCTCGGGACTATGGGATGGAGGATGTGTGATGGGTATATGGGCACGGGACTATGGGATGGAGGATGTGTGATGGGTATATGGGCACGGGACTATGGGATGGAGGATGTGTGATGGGTATATGGGCACGGGACTATGGGATGGAGGACGTGTCATGGGTATATGGGCACTGGACTATGGGATGGAGGATGTGTGATGGGTATATGGGCACTGGACTATGGGATGGAGGATGTGTGATGGGTATATGGGCACGGGACTATGGGATGGAGGATGTGTGATGGGTATATGGGCAATGGACTATGGGATGGAGGATGTGTGATGGGTATATGGGCACTGGACTATGGGATGGAGCATGTGTGATGGGAATATGGGCACTGGACTATGGGATGGAGGATGTGTGATGGGTATATGGGCACTGGACTATGGAATGAAGGATGTGTCATGGGTATATGGGCACGGGACTATGGGATGGAGGATGTGTGATGGGTATATGGGCACTGGACTATGGGATGGAGGATGTGTGATGGGAATATAGGCACTGGACTATGGGATGGAGGATGTGTGATGGGAATATGGGCACTGGACTATGGGATGGAGGCTGTGTGATGGGTATATGGGCACTGGACTATGGGATGAAGGATGTGTCATGGGTATATGGGCACTGGGCTATGGGATGAAGGATGTGTGATGGGTATATGGGCACTGGGCTATGGGATGGAGAATGTCTATGATGGGTATATGGGTACTGGACTACGGGATGGAGGATGTGTGATGAGTATGTAGGCACTGGGATGGAGGATATGTATGATGGGTATATGGGTACAGGACTATGGGATTCAGGATGTGTGATGATCTCCCGCTTCAACTACTTCAACATCCTTTTCTGTGGCCTCCCTGCTAAAACCCTTGCACCTCTCAAGTCCATCCTTAACTCTGCTGCCCGACTAATTCAGCTCTGTCCTCGCTACTCCTCTGCTTCTCCCCTCTGCAAATCTCTTCACTGGCTCCCATTCCCTCTTGCCTTGTCCATGTATGGTTTGGTCCAGTAGCCCATTTATCATCAGATTGTCCTGGTTCCTCGATATCTGACGCGGACCTTTTTAATCCAGGTGACGTCTGAGGCAGCATGACTCTCTTTGCTCGTGACACTCTCATGTTTATTGAGGTAGGCACCATAGTTTTATGGACCACTACTGGTATACAGGTCCTTCTCAAAAAATTAGCATATAGTGTTAAATTTCATTATTTATCATAATGTAATGATTACAATTAAACTTTCATATATTATAGATTCATTATCCACCAACTGAAATTTGTCAGGTCTTTTATTGTTTTAATACTGATGATTTTGGCATACAACTCCTGATAACCCAAAAAACCTGTCTCAATAAATTAGCATATTTCACCCATCCAATCAAATAAAAGTGTTTTTTAATAACAAACAAAAAAACCATCAAATAATAATGTTCAGTTATGCACTCAATACTTGGTCGGGAATCCTTTGGCAGAAATGACTGCTTCAATGCGGCGTGGCATGGAGGCAATCAGCCTGTGA
This sequence comes from Ranitomeya variabilis, assembly GCF_051348905.1. NCBI lineage: Eukaryota > Metazoa > Chordata > Amphibia > Anura > Dendrobatidae > Ranitomeya > Ranitomeya variabilis. Next base: position 765,675,120 of record NC_135235.1, on the reverse strand, counting down.
CACTGCTGAGATGTTATGGAGGCCCAGGATGCTTCAATAGCGGCCTTAAGCTCATCCAGAGTGTTGGGTCTTGCGTCTCTCAACTTTCTCTTCACAATATCCCACAGATTCTCTATGGGGTTCAGGTCAGGAGAGTTGGCAGGCCAATTGAGCACAGTAATACCATGGTCAGTAAACCATTTACCAGTGGTTTTGGCACTGTGAGCAGGTGCCAGGTCGTGCTGAAAAATGAAATCTTCATCTCCATAAAGCATTGACCCTGCCCTTGATGAAACACAGTGGACCAACACCAGCAGCTGACATGGCACCCCACACCATCACTGACTGTGGGTACTTGACACTGGACTTCAGGCATTTTGGCATTTCCTTCTCCCCAGTCTTCCCCAGACTCTGGCACCTTGATTTCCGAATGACATGCAAAATTTGCTTTCATCAGAAAAAAGTACTTGGGACCACTTAGCAACAGTCCAGTGCTGCTTCTCTGTAGCCCAGGTCAGGCGCTTCTGCCGCTGTTTATGGTTCAAAAGTGGCTTTACCTGGGGAATGCGGCACCTGTAGCCCATTTCCTGCACACGCCTGTGCACGGTGGCTCTGGATGTTTCCACACCAGACTCAGTCCACCGCTTCCTCAGGTTCCCCAAGGTCTGGAATCGGTCCTTCTCCACAATCTTCCTCAGGGTCCGGTCACCTCTTCTCGTTGTACAGCGTTTTCTGCCACATTGTTTCCTTCCAACAGACTTACCATTGAGGTGCCTTGATACAGCACTCTGGGAACAGCCTATTTGTTGAGAAATTTCTTTCTGGGTCTTACCCTCTTGCTTGAGGGTGTCAATGATGGCCTTCTTGACATCTGTCAGGTCGCTAGTCTTACCCATGATGGGGGTTTTGAGTAATGAACCAGGCAGGGAGTTTTTAAAAGCCTCAGGTATCTTTTGCATGTGTTTAGAGTTAATTAGTTGATTCAGAAGATTAGGGTAATAGGTCGTTTAGAGAACCTTTTCTTGATATGCTAATTTATTGAGACAGGTTTTTTGGGTTATCAGGAGTTGTATGCCAAAATCATCAGTATTAAAACAATAAAAGACCTGACAAATTTCAGTTGGTGGATAATGAATCTATAATATATGAAAGTTTAATTGTAATCATTACATTATGGTAAATAATGAAATTTAACACTATATGCTAATTTTTTGAGAAGGACCTGTATTATGTCCAACAGGGCAGAGCCAGGATTTGAACCTCAGTCTCCCACATTGGTGGCTGTGATTTTTCTAAACGCGGCACATGTATTGCCGGCTTCTATTACATCTTTACCGAATGTTACCGACTTTTTCCGATCTTAAGAAAAATGCTCGTGTTACCGATCATGAATCCGAATGTACCATATTCGTGCCGAATTTATGTTAGGCGATCGTTTTATGAACATATTCGCTCATCTCTAATTATGGCCACCACAACCTGCTACACAAAATAAAACCCCACTCAGTATGGAGGCATTTACAGTCCACCACAACCCCAGTATAATGGCCCCTACCAGCCACACATTCAGTATGAGAGTCCCAATAGCCCTTCTCTTAATATGATGCCCCCACAATTCCAGATATTTGAAGAAAAACCACACTATTCAGCCAACCCGGTTCCTGAGGAGCGCTGCTCTGGTCTGTGCGGTGTGAGGACTGAGGCTCCGTACTACAGGTGTGATGTAGTGACGTCATTGTGCCTGCAGTGCACGGAGTCTCAGACTCAGAAGTGAAGGCTGAATGGTGGATCAGGAGCTTTCGACTCCCTGATTCACTGATCTATTCAGCGGTATCACCGTCATGGAAATGTGGATATTGCTGAAATTCTGATGATGGGAAGGAGAGGGTGACCAATACCACACCCCACCGAGCCATGTCAATTCATAGGCATCATAGCAACTGAGTGGGCTACCTTTATGGATGATACACTCCTGCCTATCCAACTATCGTATGGGAAATATCTCATAGATCCTGGGTTCATTAGTATTTGTGCCAAGAATGAGGCTAAGTGAGTATTTATTAATTGTCAGTGGTCGGAGGTAGTCAGTGAGGTGGATGGTACCATATTGTGCATGTATGGGGCAGTACTGTGGGAACATTAGAAAGTGGGGGAATGGCAGTACTGTGGGGACACACTGTGTGTGAGGGGGGTGCCAGTCCTGTGGAAATGCAACACCCCAGGTAACCGATTGTTGCAGTGTTGTTGCCTTCCTTTTGGGGTGGGCGATATCATGCGTAGAGGCAAGGATGATTCTCTTTACCAGGTAAGCACACGCATTCAACACATTCTGAATCCAGGCCAGGAGGGGGAGCTCAGGACCTGGATTCAGGGGGGCTTCCCTCAAATATGGATATGTATCCTGGACGGAAGGAGGAGTTAGGCAGTCTGAGAGAGACACAGAAGGAGAAGAAAGTCTGAGACAGCAGATATTGGAGCTGGCAGCCAGGATTGTGCTGCGGCTCCAGGGAAGAGAGAGAACCTGAAAGGTTGTTGCATGCAGTGGAGCATTGAGGAAAGGAGCGCAGGAGTGGAACTGTGACCGGGTACCCTCAGAGCCAAAGCGCAGAAACGGGGTACTGGGAGCCCAAGGCTTTTGTGGGACTCTAAGACACAAAGCAGAACCGGAGGGCAGTAGACTACACGTTAACTGCCCACACCAAGCATGAAGTACGGCAGTACTCTAAGAGCTTGGGTCGTGGTAGAGACCCTCTAAAATGACTCAAACTGCCTACCGTGCAGGCAACTGTCCCAGGACAGGAGAGCCAGCAAGCTACAAGCAGCAGAGACCTCGCCATCTTAGCGCAAGTAGGAAAGGCTTATGGATCTCACCTGGGAGAGGGATCACCTTTGCCTTCAAGCCAGCCAGACCTCACCACTACTCGTGCCTGGTATCCTGGACTGTGGCCTGCTAATAGCAGTAAACCAGGTAAAGACTTTACAACTTGTGTCCTCCACTTATTTGTTGGCATACACCATCTTTGCCACACACCTTGGGAGCCCTGTGGATCCCGCTTCATTTGTGGGAAGCGCCACCATCATTGCTGCAACAACATCCCCCAGAGGACCCCTTTAAAGCAGCGTCGGTCACCCTGACCGAAAACCACAGGTGGCGTCACGACAGACTTTATCACAATTCCCCTTTAAAACAGGTTCCCCTTTAACAGTGAGTCCCAGGGCAACGGACCGGGTCACAGCCACCGTGACATCCCCTTTAACAGCGACCGGACCCGCTGCTGAGTATCCCGCTGGCCTGGTGGGCATCTCAGAAACATTATCCTGTGTCTGTGGTTAGCCACTATTGTGGGAAGAAAAACCTTTGTGTGGTGGGATGATGGTACTGTGGGAACTTTATACTGTGTGTGGGGGTATGGCGGTACTATGAGAAAATTATACTGTGATTGGTGCGATGGAGGTACTGTAAGAACATTATACTGTGTGTGGGGGTATGGCGGTACTATGAGAAAATTATGCTGTGTGTGGTGCAATGGAGTTACTGTAGGAACATTATACTGTGTGTGGGGGTATAGCGGTACTGTGAGATTATACTGTGTGTGGGGTATGGTGGTACTATGAGAACATTATACTGTGTGGGGGGTATGGCGGTACTGTAGGAACATTATACTGTGTGTGGGGGTATGGCGGTACTATGAGAACATTATACTGTGTGTGAGGGTATGGCGGTACTATGAGAACATTATACTGTGTGCGGTGGGATGGAGGTACTGTAGGAACATTATACTGTGTGTGGGAGTATGGCGGTACTATGAGAACATTATACTGTGTGTGGGGGTATGGCGGTACTATGAGAACATTATACTGTGTTTGGGGGTATGGCGGTACTATGAGATCATTATACTGTGTGGGGGTATGGCGGTACTATGAGAACATTATACTGTGTGGGGGGGTATGGCGGTACTATGAGAACATTATACTGTGTGTGGGGGTATGGCGGTACTATGAGAACATTATACTGTGTGTGGGGGTATGACGGTACTATGAGAACATTATACTGTGTGTGGGGGTATGGCAGTACTATGAGAACATTATACTGTGTGTGGCGGTATGGTGGTACTGTGAGAACATTATACTGTTTGGGGGTATGGCGGTACTATGAGAACATTATACTGTGTGTGGGGGTATGGCGGTAGTGTGAAAATACCTTTTTTACGAGAGCTGCCAGTACTGTGGAAACTTTATACTGTGTGTGGGGGTATAGCGGTATTGTGAGAACATTATGCTGTGTGCGGTGGGATGGAGGTACTGTAGGAACATTATACTGTGTGTGGGGGTATGGCGGTACTATGAGAAGATTATACTGTGTGTGGGGGTATGGCGGTACTGTAGGAACATTATACTGTGTGTGGGGGTATGGCGGTACTATGAGAAGATTATACTGTGTGTGTGGGGGTATGACGGTACTGTAGGAAAATAATACTGTGTGGGGGTATGGCGGTAGTATGAGAACATTATACTGTGTGTGGGGGTATGGTGGTAATATGAGAACATTATACTGTGTGTGGTGGGATGATGGCACTGTGAGAACATTATACTGTGTGTGGGGGTATAGCGGTACTATGAGAACATTATACTGTGTGCGGTGGGATGGAGGTAATGTAGGAACATTATACTGTGTGTGGGGGTATGGCGGTACTATGAGAACATTATACTGTGTGTGGGGGTATGGCGGTACTGTAGGAACATTATACTGTGTGTGGGGGTATGGCGGTACTGTAGGAACATTATACTGTGTGTGGGGGTATGGCGGTACTGTGAGAACATTATACTGTGTGTGGGGGTATGGCGGTACTATGAGATTATACTGTGTGTGGGGGTATAGCGGTGCTATGAGAACATTATACTGTGTGGAGATATGGCGGTACTATGAGAACATTATACTGTGTGTGGGGGTATGACGGTACTATGAGAACATTATACTGTGTGTGGGGGTATGGCGGTACTATGAGAACATTATACTGTGTGTGGGGGTATGTCGGTACTATGAGAACATTATACTGTGTGGGGGTATGGCGGTACTATGAGAACATTATACTGTGTGTGGGGGTATGGCGGTACTATGAGAACATTATACAGTGTGGGGGTATGGCGGTACTATGAGAACATTATACTGTGTGGGGGTATGGCGGTACTATGAGAACATTATACTGTGTGGGGGTATGGCGGTACTATGAGAACATTATACAGTGTGGGGGTATGGCGGTACTATGAGAACATTATACAGTGTGGGGGTATGGCGGTACTATGAGAACATTATACTGTGTGTGGGGGTATGGCGGTACTATGAGAACATTATACTGTGTGGGGGTATGGTGGTACTATGAGAACATTATACAGTGTGGGGGTATGGCGGTACTATGAGAACATTATACTGTGTGGGGGTATGGCGGTACTATGAGAACATTATACTGTGTGGGGGTATGGCGGTACTATGAGAACATTATACAGTGTGGGGGTATGGCGGTACTATGAGAACATTATACAGTGTGGGGGTATGGCGGTACTATGAGAACATTATACTGTGTGGGGGTATGGCGGTACTATGAGAACATTATACAGTGTGGGGGTATGGCGGTACTATGAGAACATTATACTGTGTGGGGGTATGGCGGTACTATGAGAACATTATATTGTGTGGGGGTATGGCGGTACTATGAGAACATTATACAGTGTGGGGGTATGGCGGTACTATGAGAACATTATACAGTGTGGGGGTATGGCGGTACTATGAGAACATTATACTGTGTGTGGGGGTATGGCGGTACTATGAGAACATTATACTGTGTGTGGGGGTATGGCGGTACTATGAGAACATTATACTGTGTGGGGGGTATGGCGGTACTATGAGAACATTATACTGTCTGGGGGTATGGCGGTACTATGAGATCATTATACTGTGTGTGGGGGTATGGCGGTACTATGAGAACATTATACTGTGTGTGGGGGTATGGCGGTACTATGAGAACATTATACTGTGTGTGGGGGTATGGCGGTACTATGAGAACATTATACTGTGTGTGGGGGTATGGCGGTACTATGAGAACATTATACTGTGTGGGGGTATGGCGGTACTATGAGAACATTATACTGTGTGTGGGGGTATGGCGGTACTATGAGAACATTATACTGTGTGGGGGTATGGCGGTAGTGTGAAAATACCTTTTTTACGAGAGATGCCAGTACTGTGGAAACATTATACTGTGTGAGCGGCATCATATATATTACATAAGGGGTGTAATAAGGAGAGTCATAAAAAAGCCTCCTCAGGGCTGTGCTGCATTTGTACAGACTGCTATCTGCCGTCCAGACGGGACCATGTGACACCAATGGGAAGAGGGAGGGTTTCCGGAGGGAAGAGTCTAGAGGGTGCACCTGGTCAGGAGACCTTGATGGCGCAGTTACTGATATTATAAAGGCCGGAGCCCCAAAGGCAGAACAGATTTGGCGCCAACAAAGGAAAGGGGTGCGGGGAAGAATCTGAGGTACCAGCTCCTGGTAAAGTGCCCGAGGCAGCTGGGTGTGGGGCAGAACCTGCTTACAGGGCATAATGGGGGCATTACACTGTGTGGGGCCAAGAAAGGGGCCCTGTACTAGGAGAACACTCCGCTCCTCACTTCCTGTCCTCCATAGTTGGCTCGTATGTATCTATTACAGGAAACAGAACAACAACGTTATGGTTCTTATAAAGAGTCTCCTCCGTGCAGAAGGGGTTAATGTCCCCGGCTGCGCTCAGTACTGGGGAATCTCCACATACCTCCACCTGCAGAGCCGCACTCCACAGATATGGCTGCTCTGTGCGCACAGGACCTGTGATGAGGTCACAGGGGGAGGAGTCAGGGGTCACGTGATCCGCAGTGAAGACGCTACATGGAGACTTCTCCTCAGTCAGTGACATTCCCGCCATTATTCGCCCTCACTACTGGCACAATCACCTCGCGCCGCCTTTTCTACACAATGTTCTGTGTGGAATGTAACGTGTGATTTCTCTGGAGACAAATAGACCCCACACATGAGGGAATTATTATTATTATTATTTATTTATATGGCACCATTGATTCCATGGTGCTGTACATGAGAAGGGGTTACATACAAATTACAGATATCACTTACAGTAAACAAACTAACAATGACAGACTGATACAGAGGGGCGAGGACCCTGCCCTTGCGGGCTTACATTCTACAGGATGGTGGGGAAGGAGACAATAGGTTCAGGGTTTCAGGAGCTCCGGTGTTGGTGAGGCGGTAGCTTCGGTAGTGGTGAGGAGGCAGCGGGGTCAGTGCAGGCTGTAAGCTTTCCTGAAGAGGTGGGTTTTCAGGTTCTTTCTGAAGGATCCGAATGTGGTTGATAGTCGGGTGTGTTTTGGCAAAGAATTCCAGAGGATGGGGGATATTCGGGAGAAGTCTTGGAGGCGATTGGAAGAGGAGCGAATAAGTGTGGAGGAGAGAAGGAGGTCTTGGGAGGACCGGAGATTATATGAGGGAAGATATATGGAGATTAGTTCAGAGATATATGGAGGAGACAGGTTATGGATGACTTTCTAGGTTAGTATTAGTAGTTTGAACTGGATACGCTGAGGGAATCGGAGCTAATGAAGAGATTTGCAGAGTGGGGAAGTGGAGGAGTAGCGAGGAGAGAGAAGAATTAGTCGAGCAGCAGAGTTTAGGATGGACTGGAGAAGCGCAAGGGGGTAAGCAGGGAGGCCACAGTTTAGGATGTTACAGTAGTCAAGGTGGGAGATGATGAGGGCACGCACAAGCATTTTAGTAGATTGACGGTTGAGGAGAGGACGGATTCTGGACATATTTTTGAGCTGGAGGTTACAGGAGGTGGAAAGAGCTTGGATGTGCTATTTGAAGGACAGGGCAGAGTCAAGGGCTACTCCAAGGCAGCGGACTTCCAGTACGGGGGAAAGCGTGATGTAGTTAATTGCGATAGATAGGTCAGGTAAGGAAGATCTATGAGATGGAGGAAAGATGATGAGTTCAGATTTGATCATATTGAGTTTGAGGAAGCGAGAGGAGAAGATGGAGGATATGGCTGATAGACACTCCGGGATTCTGGACAGCAGAGAGGTGATGTCTGGGCCAGAAAGATAGATCTGAGTGTCATCAACATAAAGGTAGTTGTGAATTCTGCTTTTGGGTTCCCTCCGGTGGTTGTAGGTGGTAATGCAGTTGTCCCTGGGTTGCAATCCTGGTCAGGTGTATCTGCTGATTGCAGTTCTGACTGGGGTATTTAGGTGTGCAGGATTCATTAGTCCTTGCCAGTTGTCCATGGTTTTTGGGAGGTTTGGATCTCTGTCTGGTTCCTCCTGCCTTGCTGCCAAATCAGCAAAGATAAGTGTCTGGTTTTTGTTTCTTGGGCACACATGCTGTGTGCTTTACAATTCAGTGCTATTCATTTGTTTTTTCTTGTCCAGCTTAGATTGTGTCAGTATTTTCTCAGTCTAGTTGGATTCTCAGGAGTTGCAGATATACGTTCCATGTCTTTAGTTAGATGGTGGAACTTTTTGTATTATCTGCTGTGGATATTTTTGGAAAGGTTTTAATACTGACCGCTTAGTATTCTGTTGTGAATTCCGCTCTTGGGCTCCCTCCGGTGGTTATAAGTAGCATTTTTGTGAATTCTGCTCTTGGGCTCCCTCCTGTGGTTTTGAGTGGTATGGCTGCTTCTTGGATTTAGCATCAGCAGCTGTTGTCACTGATCGTCTTTCTGGCTCGGCTATATTAGTTTGGCCTTATCCCTAATTCAATGCCAGTTGTCAATTGTTGAGCTTGGAGTCATGGCTCTCTGAGGATTTCCCTGCCACTCTGACCATTTCAGCAAAGCTAAGTCCTTGCTTGTCTTTTTGCAGTTCACTTGTTGTGGACTTTGTTGTTTGGCATTTTCTATGTTTTGCTCATTTGTCCAGCTTATCAGTATGGATCTATTTAGCTAAGCTGGAAGCTCTGGGCAGCAGAGTTTGCCCTCCACACCTTTAGTCAGGTGTGGAGATTTTTGCATTTCTCTGCGGTGGACTTTTTCTAGTTTTTATTACTGACCGCACAGTTTTCTGTCCTGTACTAATTCTGTCTAGCTAGTAGTGGCCTCCTTTGCTAAATCTTGTTTCATACTACGTATGTCATTTCCTTCTCCTCTCACAGTCATTATTTGTGGGGGGCTGTCCTATCCTTTGGGGATTTTCTCTGAGGCAAGATAGCTTTCCTGTTTCTACCTTTAGGGGTAGCTAGATCTCTGGCTGTGACGAGGTGTCTAGGGAGTGACAGGAACATCCCACGGCTACTGCTAGTGTCTGTGTTAAGATTAGGAACTGCGGTCGGTATAGTTACCACCTGCTCAGAGCTAGTCGCATGTCGCTCCTTAATCACCAGACCATAACAGTACAACTGGCCAAAAATGAGCTGAATGCATCTCAAAAGAAGGAAAAGAAAAAGAGTTCTGAGCCATTTTTTTTTTCTTTAGACTGTTTTTTCTTTTTCCTTCCTCTTAATCTCTGGGTGATTCAGGATTTGGATGCTGGCATGGATGTTCAGGGGTTGTTTTCTCATGTGGATCAGCTTGCCGCAAGAGTACAGAGTATTCAAGATTATGTTGTTCAGACTCCAGCCTTAGAGCCTAGAATTCCTACTCCGGATTTGTTTTACGGGGATAGAACTAAGTTTTTGAACTTTAAAAATAACTGCAAATTGTTTTTTGCTCTGAAACCCCGTTCCTCTGGTGACCCCATTCAGCAAGTAAAAATAGTTATTTCTCTGCTGCGTGGTGACCCTCAGGACTGGGCATTCTCCCTTGAGTCAGGGGATCCGGCATTGCTTAATGTAGATGCATTTTTTCAATCGCTCGGATTATTGTATGACAAACCTAACTCTGTAGAGCATGCTGAGAAAACACTGTTGGCCCTGTGTCAGGGTCAGGAAGCGGCAGAATTATACTGCCAGAAATTTAGAAAATGGTCTGTGCTCACTAAATGGAATGAGGACGCTCTGGCAGCAATTTTCAGAAAGGGTCTTTCTGAAGCCCTTAAAGATGTTATGGTGGGGTTCCCCATGCCTGTTGGTTTGAGCGAGTCTATGTCTCTGGCCATTCAGATTGATCGGCGCCTGCTCGAACGCAAAGTGGTGCACCATATGGCAGCGTCCTCGGAGCAGAGTCCTGAGCCCATGTAATGTGATAGGATTTTGACTAGAGCGGAACAGAGGGGATACAGACGTCAGAATGGGCTGTGTTTTTACTGTGGGGAGTCTGCTCATGCTATTTCTGATTGCCCTAAGCGTATTAAGAGGGTCGCTAGATCTGTTACCATTAGTACTGTGCAGCCTAAGTTTCTCCTGTCTGTGACCCTGATTTGCTCATTGTCATCTTTTTCTGTCATGGCATTTGTGGATTCGGGCGTTGCTCTGAACTTAATGGACTTAGAATTCGCTAGGCGCTGTGGTTTTTCTTTGCAGCCTTAGCAGAGTCCCATACCCTTGAGGGGTATTGATGCTACACCGTTGGCCAAGAATAAACCTCAGTATTGGACTCAGCTGACTATGTGCATGGCTCCAGCACATCAGGAAGATTGTCGTTTTCTGGTCTTGCATAATTTACATGATGTTGTTGTACTGGGTTTTCCATGGTTACAAGTACACAATCCAGTGCTGGATTGGAAATCAATGTCTGTGACTAGTTGGGGTTGTCAAGGGGTACATAGTGACGTTCCTTTAATGTCAATTTCCTCTTCCCCCTCTTCTGATGTTCCTGAATTTTTGTCAGATTTCCAGGATGTATTTGATGAGCCCAAGTCCAGCTCCCTTCCTCCACATAGGGACTGTGATTGTGCTATTGACTTGATTCCTGGCTGTAAGTTCCCTAAGGGCCGACTTTTCAATCTGTCTGTGCCAGAGCATGCTGCCATGCGGAGCTATGTTAAAGAGTCTTTAGAGAAGGGGCATATTCGGCCGTCTTCATCACCATTGGGAGTGGGATTCTTTTTTGTTGCCAAGAAGGATGGCTCCTTGAGACCCTGTATTGATTATCGCCTTCTTAATAAGATCACGGTTAAATTCCAATACCCTTTACCTTTGCTCTCTGATTTGTTTGCTCGGATTAAGGGGGCTAGTTGGTTTACCAAGATTGACCTTCGAGGGGCATATAATCTTGTTCGTATTAAACAGGGTGACGAATGGAAAACTGCATTTAATACGCCCGAAGGCCATTTTGAATACCTGGTGATGCCTTTCGGGCTTTCTAATGCTCCTTCTGTATTTCAGTCCTTTATGCATGATATTTTCCGCAATTATCTTGACAAATTCTTGATTGTGTATTTGGGTGATATTTTGATTTTTTCCAATGATTGGGAGTCTCATATGAAGCAGGTCAGGATGGTATTCCAGATCCTTCGTGATAATGCTCTATTTGTGAAGGGGTCTAAGTGCCTATTTGGAGTTCAGAAGGTCTCTTTTTTGTGGTTTATTTTTTCTCCTTCGTCTATAGAAATGGAGCCTGTTAAGGTCCAAGCCACTGGATTCAACCCACATCTGTGAAGAGCCTTCAGAAATTTTTGGGCTTTGCTAATTTTTATCGCCGTTTCATTGCCAACTTCTCTAGTGTGGTTAAACCCCTGACCGATTTGACGAAGAAAGGCGTTGATGTGACTAATTGGTCCTCTGAGGCTGTTGAGGCCTTTCAGGAGCTTAAACGCCGATTTACTTCTGCCCCTGTCTTGCGTCAGCCGTATGTTTCTCTTCCTTTTCAGGTTGAGGTTGACGCTTCTGAGATTGGGGCAGGGGCCGTTTTGTCACAGAGGAATTCTGATGGTTCCTTGATGAAGCCATGTGCCTTCTTTTCCCGAAAGATTTCGCCTGCGGAACGCAATTATGATGTCGGACAAGCGGCTGAACCCTAGACAGGCTCGGTGGTCCCTGTTTTTCTCCCGTTTTGATTTTGTGGTCTCATATCTTCCAGGATCTAAGAATGTTAAGGCGGATGCCCTCTCTAGGAGTTTTTTTGCCTGATTCTCCTGGAGTCCTTGAGCCGGTTGGCATTCTTAGGGAAGGGGTGATTCTGTCTGCCATCTCCCCTGATTTGCGGCGGGCTCTTCAGGAATTTCAGGCTGATAAACCTGACCGCTGTCCTGTGGGGAAGCTGTTTGTTCCTGATAGATGGACAAGTAAGGTAATTTCTGAGGTCCATTGTTCTGTGTTGGCTGGTCATCCTGGGATTTTTGGTACCAGAGATTTGGTTGCTAGGTCCTTTTGGTGGCTTCCTTTTCGCGGGATGTGCGTTCTTTTGTGCAGTCCTGTGGGACTTGTGCCCGGGCTAAGCCTTGCTGTTCCCACGCTAGTGGGTTGCTTTTGCCTTTGCCTGTCCCGGAGAGGCCTTGGACGCATATTTCCATGGATTTTATTTCGGATCTTCCTGTGTCCCAGAGGATGTCTGTTATCTGGGTGGTTTGTGACCGGTTCTCTAAAATGGTCCATTTGGTACCTTTGCCTAAATTGCCTTCCTCCTCTGATTTGGTTCCATTATTTTTTCAGCATGTGGTTCGTTTGCATGGCATTCCAGAGAATATTGTGTCTGACAGAGGTTCCCAGTTTGTTTCCAGGTTTTGGCGGGCCTTTTGTGCTAAGATGGGCATTAATTTGTCTTTTTCTTCGGCGTTCCATCCTCAGACAAATGGCCAAACTGAGCGAACTAATCAAACCTTGGAAACCTATTTGAGATGCTTTGTGTCTGCTGATCAGGATGATTGGGTGGCTTTCTTGCCGTTGGCCGAGTTTGCCCTTAATAATCGGGCCAGTTCGGCTACTTTGGTTTCGCCTTTCTTTTGTAATTTTGGTTTCCATCCTCGTTTTTCTTCAGGGCAGGTTGAGCCTTCTGATTGTCCTGGTGTGGATTCTGTGATGGACAGGTTGCAGCAGATTTGGACTCATGTGGTAGACAATTTGACATTGTCCCAGGAAAAGGCTCAGCGTTTTGCTAACCGCCGTCGGTGTGTTGGTCCTCGGCTTCGTGTGGGGGATTTGGTCTGGTTATCCTCTCGTCATGTTCCTATGAAGGTTTCTTCCCCTAAGGTTAAGCCTCGTTTTATTGGTCCTTATAAGATTTCTGAGATTATCAATCCAGTGTCTTTTCGTTTGGCCCTTCCAGCCTCTTTTGCCATCCACAATGTTTTCCATAGATCTTTGTTGCGGAGATATGTGGTACCCGTTGTTCCATCTGTTGATCCTCCTGCCCTGGTGTTGGTTGAGGGGGAGTTGGAATATGTGGTTGAGAAAATTTTGGATTCTCGTTTTTCGAGGCGGAGGCTTCAGTATCTTGTCAAGTGGAAGGGTTATGGCCAGGAGGATAATTCTTGGGTGGTTGCCTCCGGTGTCCATGCCGCCCATTTGGTTCGTGCTTTCCATTTGGCTCGTCCTGATCGGCCTGGGGGCTCTGGTGAGGGTTCGGTGACCCCTCCTCAAGGGGGGGGTACTGTTGTGAATTCCGCTCTTGGGCTCCCTCCAGTGGTTATAAGTAGCATTTTTGTGAATTCTGCCTCCTGTGGTTTTGAGTGGTATGGCTGCTTCTTGGATTTAGCATCAGCAGCTGTTCTCACTGATCGTCTTTCTGGCTCGGCTATATTAGTCTGGCCTTATCCCTAATTCAATGCCAGTTGTCAATTGTTGAGCTTGGAGTCATGGCTCTCTGAGGATTTCCCTGCCACTCTGACCATTTCAGCAAAGCTAAGTCCTTGCTTGTCTTTTTGCAGTTCACTTGTTGTGGACTTTGTTGTTTGGCATTTTCTATGTTTTGCTCAATTGTCCAGCTTATCAGTATGGATCTATTTAGCTAAGCTGGAAGCTCTGGGCAGCAGAGTTTGCCCTCCACACCTTTAGTCAGGTGTGGAGATTTTTGCATTTCTCTGCTGTGGACTTTTTCTAGTTTTTATTACTGACCGCACAGTTTTCTGTCCTGTACTAATTCTGTCTAGCTAGTAGTGGCCTCCTTTGCTAAATCTTGTTTCATACTACGTATGTCATTTCCTTCTCCTCTCACAGTCATTATTTGTGGGGGGCTGTCCTATCCTTTGGGGATTTTCTCTGAGGCAAGATAGCTTTCCTGTTTCTACCTTTAGGGGTAGCTAGATCTCCGGCTGTGACGAGGTGTCTAGGGAGTGACAGGAACATCCCACGGCTACTGCTAGTGTCTGTGTTAAGATTAGGAACTGCGGTCGGTATAGTTACCACCTGCTCAGAGCTAGTCGCATGTCGCTCCTTAATCACCAGACCATAACAGTATTCTGTCCTATCCTTTCCTATTTAGCTAGAGTGGCCTCTTTTACTAAATCCTGTTTTCTGGCTGCGTGTGTCTTTCCTCTACTACTCACAGTCAATATTCGTGGGGGGCTGCCTATCCTTTGGGGTTCTGCTCTGAGGTAAGATAGTATTCCTATTTCTATCTATAGGGGTATTTAGTCCTCCGGCTGTGTCGAGGTGTCTAGGATTTGTTAGGCACACCCCACGGCTACTTCTAGTTGCGGTGTTAGTTTAGGATTTGCGGTCAGTATAGTTTCCACCTACTCCAGAGAAAGTTTCATGCGGCTCCAAGGTCACCGGATCATAACAGGTGGTACTGGAATCCATGAGACTTTATGAGTTGTCCAGGCCAAGTGTATAGATTGAGAAGAGTAGGGGTTCTAGAACAGAGCCTTGGGGGACTCCAAAAGAGAAAGGGTGGGATGAGGAGGTAGTGTGGGAGTGGGAGATACTGAATGTGTGGTTGGAAAGGTATGAGGAGATCCAGGATAGGGTGAGGTCTGATGACAAAGGAGGACAGGATCTGTAGTAGGAGGCAGTGGTCAACTGTGTCAAAAGCAGAGGACAAGTCTAGAAGGAGGAGTACAGAGTATTGTCCATTAGCTTTGGCTGTAAGTAGGTCGTTAGTGATTTTGGTCAGGGCTGTCTCTGTTGAGTGATGGGGGCGGAAACCAGATTGTAGATTGTTAAAGAGCAAGTTAGATGAGACGTGGGAGGAAAGTTCAGTGTGGACATGCTGCTCCAGGAGTTTGGAAGCTAATGGGAGCAGCAATATTGGGTGAAAGCTAGACATAGCTGATGGATCGAGGGTTTGCTTTTCAAGGATAGGCGTGATTGTGGCATGTTTGAAAGCAGAAGGGAAGGTGCCATAAGTTAGTGATCGGTTGAAGAGGTGGGTTAGGGATGGGATAAGAGTGGTGGTGAGGTTGGGGAGGTGGTGGGAATGAATGGGGTCGAGTGCATCGGTGGTGAGGTGCGATTTGGAGAGGAGACAATTAAGCCCCCTTCAGTGATGTTGGATACGGAGGTTATGGGGTTTGGGCATTGGTCTGGTATACACGGCGGTTGTGGTGGTTCAACAATGAAGATTTGCCTTGTTTGGTCAATTTTATTTTTAAAGCGTGTGGCAAAGTCCTCAGCAGAGATGAGGGAGGTTGGAGGAGGCAGTGACGGGCGGAGGAGGGAGATAAAGGTTTTGAATAACTGTTTGGGGTTGTAGGGTAGGGAAGATATGAGGGCTGTGAAGTAAGCCTGTTTAGCAGAGGTGAGAACAGATTTAAAAGCGATTGTTGCCTGTTTGAATGCAGTGAAGTCGTCTTGCGAATGTGTTTTCTTCCAATGCCGCTCTACAACCCTGGACACTTGTCGGTTACCAGTGTCCAGGGTTGTACCAGTATTACCAGTTACCGGATGTCTAGTATATGGTGGCATATGATTGTGCTATCGACTCCATACCAGTAGCTAAAATGCTGAAATCTCGTTTATTTACTCCCTTTCAGTGTCCGGCTAAGGCCTGGGTCACACTTGTGAGTAACTCGCACTAGTCTCGCACCTCAATACCCGGCACTCGGACAGCAGCATTCAGCTACATAGAAATACATGCAGCCACATACACCGGTCCCGAGTGCCGGCTGCTGTGCTGGGTATTGAGGTGCGAGACTTCTGTGAGTTTCTCGCAAGTGTGACCGCAGCCTAAGGGACATATACGGCCATACACCTCTCCAGTCGCCGTGGGTCTTTTTTGTTAAATGAATGGAGGGCTGCGTCCATGCTTGGACTTCAGAGAGATTATTAAAATCACAGCTCACCTTCCCTATCCTTTACCCCTTATATCTGACCTTTTTAGTCAATTATCTGGAGAAAAATAATTTTACAAACTTAACATGAGAGGGGCATATAACCTTATACGTATACGCCATGTTGACGAATGGAAGACCGCATTCAATACACCTGAGGGGCAGATTGAAAATTTGTTGCTGCCATTTGGATTAGGCAATGCTTCGGCAGTCTTTGAAAATTTAATTAATTATATTTTTTCTCACTGATTGGTAGATTTGCGGTAGTTTACCTGGATGATATATTGAGTTACTCACATACTCTGGAGGAGAATTATGAGCATGTCAGACAGTTGGAGTAGGGAAAACATTACCTAGCAATCCATTTTTGGCATTTCGAATAGAGCTCCATCATTAAAAAATGTCCTAGCACTAAGAAAGATAAAAAAGAAGATGGAAGATTCACTAAAATTGGCGTGTTTTCCTAATAAAGTCATTAAATGTAATCTGAAAAATTGTCTATGTTGTCATGTGATTGTGGCAGCTGAGGAGTTCGGGTACCACAGTGGTGTTGCCTTCCTCTTGGGGAGGGTAATGCCATGCCTGTAGACAGGAGGGATCTCTTTGGCAGGTAATCTTACATGCAACATATTCTGACTCCATGCCAGAAGGGGGAGCTCAAATCCTGGTTTTAGGGGAGCTTCCATCAATAGACATCCTGGTCTGGAGGAAGAGTTAGACAGTTTGGTTGAGACAAGAGACAGGGAAGGAGCAGAGAGGAACTGAGGAGCTTGAGGAGGCTACAATTGGGCCCCTAAAGGCTGAGCGCAGTAACCGGGCACCGGGAGCCCGAGGCTGTGCGGAACTGCAAGTCCCACAGCAGAATCAGAGGGCAGAGAGCTGAAAGTAACCTGCCCACACAAAACCTGAGGTTCAGCAGCATTCCAGAGCCCGGAGTCACCGTATAAAGAGACCCCAGAGAAACAGCTCAAGTTGTCTACAGTGCAGGTACTGTCCCAGGACAGGAGAGAACGAGGACCTTCCCAGGACACTACAGGCAGCAAGGGACTAACAGTCAGCGCAAAGTGAAACGCTCCCAACCTGACCTGCCAAGGGGGTCTCCACCTGTCTACTGGCTGCCTGGACTCTATCTACACCTGTTGCCTTTACCCTGGACTGAGGCTGACTACAACAACAGTAAACCAGGTAAAGACAGGCAGCATGGTGGTGCAGTGGTTAGCACTGCAGCCTTGCAGCGCTGGGGTCCTGGGTTCACATCCCACCAAGGACACTATCTGCAAAGAGTTTGTATGTTCTCTCCGTGTTTGCGTGGGTTTCCTCCGGGCACTCTGGTTTCCTCCTGGCACTCCGGTTTCCTCCCACATTCCAAAGACATACTGATAGGAAATTTAGATTGTGAGCCCCAACGGGGACAGCGATGATA
This sequence comes from Ranitomeya variabilis, assembly GCF_051348905.1. Taxonomy (NCBI): domain Eukaryota; kingdom Metazoa; phylum Chordata; class Amphibia; order Anura; family Dendrobatidae; genus Ranitomeya; species Ranitomeya variabilis. The sequence continues at coordinate 765,657,585 of NC_135235.1, read as the reverse complement.
TGTGCAACCTGTAAAGTGCTGCGGAATATGTTAGCGCTATATCCACCATCCTTGCTCACTACAGTGGGGACCCCGCTTCACCTGTGAGAAGTGTCACCATCTAAGCTGCAGTAACATCACCCCAGAGGACCCCTTTTAGCAGCATCGGTCCCCGCTGACTGAGAACCACAGGTGGTGTCACAAATACAAACTTTATTAAATCCCTTAAAAGACCTTTCCCCCTTTTAATTAGGCGCCCAGAGCCACGGACCGGGTCGCAGCCTCTGTGACATCCCCGTATGACTGATAGCCTGAGGCTTTTTACAGGGACTCTAGCACGCCCCAGCCCCCACAAGTTGCCACCATGCCTCCTGGGTATAGGTCGGGCAGATAATATGGAATTAGCTGCCCTGCCGATCTCTAGAGCAAGGCTTGGAAACAATTACTTCCTCGGTGTTCTGGCTACCGGATTTCTGCGCCTCAGAAGGAAGCAGCCTGCTCCTGGCTGGTCTCCCTCTGATATTCCTCTCCTGTGCTCTGCTTTCCTTCACACTCTCTGCAGTATGTTGGCTTTAGTGTCTTCTTCCAGAAGCTGCAGCACTTCAGGCTCCAGGACTCCACTCCTTCCTCTCCCTCTGTCTTCCTGACAGGAACTGAACTCTGAACCCCCTTTCCCCTCCAGATCAGGATGTTTTATAGGGGAGTTCACCTTAACACAGGCTTAGAGCTCCCCCTTCTGGTCTGGAGTGTGAACATGTTGCATGCATTGTGTTACCTGACAAAGAGATCTCCTTTATTGCCTTCAGATGTAACATCACTCCCCTTGGTGGAAGAACGACATTACTGCAACAACCAGGACCCTGGGGCACTGCATTTTTCTTCTGCTTCAATGGATTCTTTTCCAATAATCCTATTTTTTTAGTCCAATACTGATCCATCAAGTTCACTAGTGGTGCACAGCTTTACACCACTATACCTGTGACTTCAGAACTTCCAGAACACCAGGTCACATCTCATATAGGAAACTACTGACACAACTCAATAACACCATTTATAAATGATTTATTTACTGGCAAGAACTTTCTCATTCACATCACATACAGGTTTATTCATTCTTTTTAATATAATTAATGTATGTAAACATTTTTTGTTTTTTATCATAAACCATAATTTATCTTTGTTTGACGGACTTTCTCATGAACTTTGACATATCGTGCTTTGTTTGCCATTTTTTTTTCAAAAAGACTGCATATAAAACGTTCCAAGCTTGACATGTTCATCCGCTATCAGGTTTTGTCCTGAGGAAGAGGTCCTGCGTGACTCTGAAACGCGTTGACTTTGAAAACCTATGTGAATAAACGTTTTTAAGGAAATCTCCATATCTGATAGTCTTCATCAGCAGTACAGGTACAGACACATTATACCCAGATCAGCTGTTCTGCTCGGTCTTTGGCCCCGTGTCCTGCAGCAGCTGATTTATGCATTGAACATGTTGCTGAGGTGCCGCTCTATCAGGTGAGTGTAATACTCCTCTATTCTCATTACATCTTGTTATCAGATAAGACCCTATTTTTCGCTTGTTTGTTCCTCAGTATCTCGACTACAAGAAATCTCTGTAACGCTTTCAGGTTACTTGGTTAGAAGCAATGAAGGACTGCTTGGACCTTAACGGGGTCCATCTGAAACCCCAATGCAGAAGCCAAATGTCCTGAGAAATGGACCTGCTGTACCACAAATTGCCATTTCTCCAGGTTAGCAAATAAATAGTTGTCACGTAGAACCTGGAGAACCTGTCTGACATGCTCACCATGCTCCTCCAGAGTACATGAGGAACTCAATGTGTCATCCAGGAAAATTACCACAAATCCACCAATCAGTGAGAAAATATATAATTAATGACATTTTCAAAGACTGCCGAAGCATTGGTTACCCCGAATGGCAGCATCAAATGTTCAATCTGCCCCTCAGGTGTATTGAATTCGTCACCATGGCGAATACGTATAAGGTTATATGCCCCTCTCATGGTAAGGCCGGTTTCACACGTCAGTGGCTCCGGTACGTGTGGTGACAGTTTCCTCATGTACCGGAGACACTGACACACATAGACAAATTAAAATGAATGTGTCTCTGCAGATATCAGCGTGTTTTCACGGACCGTGTGTCCGTGTGCAAAACACGGAGACATGTCAGTGTTCGTGGAAGCGCACAGATCTCACGGACCCATTTTAAAGTCAATGGGTGTGTGTAAACACGTACCGCACACAGATGCCGTCTGTGTGCCATCTGTGTGCTGTGCGCGTGCTTTTTTAAAATTAGAGGGTTAACATTCGAAGCAATTGTATCAATACCAGACAGGTGTCTAGACATTGCTTGGCAAAAAGTATCACATAAGTCTAGACATCATTTTAGGCTCTGAGGTGACATTGGCAAGCTATCAGAGTGCGGGCATCTTTATACTCTGGTGACTGGATAATATTATGGCCCCCCGTGTGGACACAGAGCGGCTAATAAGTTTGGTGGAGTAACATCCTGAACTATGGGACACACGATCTGAAGGATACCATGACAGGCTGGCGATTGAACGTGGTTGGTTTGCTGTAGCTGAGCAGCTGTACCCCAGACGTGGTTGGTCCACATATTCACCAGCAAAGTAGGCAAAGTTTGGTAAGTTTCCCCATAGATGTTCCTTGTTTAATTTAACATGAAATTCATAGAAACATATTAAACTACTTCATATTGTGCTTTATATATGTTATGGCCCATGTCTTATCATCCTAAGCATTCGGCTTATGTGTTATTAAGCTTTGTATTTACATGGACCTTATCATATACACTTATATATATATATATATATATATATATATATATATATATATATGCTTAGTACTTTACAGTATGTTCCCTGTGTTTAATATCATAATTACTCATGAACCATGCTTGTTAGAAATGCAAAAAAATGCAGTGTGTGTCTGTGGCAGCATTTTAGTTCTGGTGTGTATCTTTATTTTTGAAAAAGTGTTGTTTTAATTTTTTAAAACAATAATTAATACCTAGGTAACTCAAGGCCTAGTTGTCTGGCATTTTGTGTTGTTGTTTAATGAATATGTTGTTATTTGCGGGAATGTGACTTGTTGTGTTTCATCTTTTCCAACAGTTGATTTGGTTAAATGGTGATGGCGGTCAGCGAGGGACCAGTTTAGGCGGGAATTTAATCCCCTCCCCTCCACGTCAGGTGCTTCAAAAAAGTGGCAATATGTGTTCTACAGAAACGTAGCCTTTCTTCGCCCAATCCTTGATGCTAAATCCGTAAGTGTCACTGTATATGATTGTACCAACATATTAAACTAACTACGCTGTATTTTAACAGATTTACGAATATTCAACATTTAAAAACATTCATGCAAATCTGTGATCACTAGTTATCTTTCATAAGTACATTTGTGCTTTAAATAATACTCATGTTTATATGTTCAATTAACAAAAACCAACATGTTCAAAATCTAACTTCATTTATTATAAAAATAAATTGTTTTGAAATGTTATTTAGGATTAGGATTGTGACATAACCTGTTAATGTTATTTTATCCTAGGACTGATGAGAACCTTGAGGACTCTGATGAATCGCAAACAACAGCAAGATCAGTGCCATGTACCTCGGCATGGGAGACCGAAGCCCCAGCAGAACCCACTCCAACAACACAGCCTGATGAGCAGGTGTCTGATGCTGCTGAAACCTCCACTGATGCTGGTCCTGGAAGCACACAAACAACAGCCCTAACAACATCACAAACATCAGCCCCAGCACCACAGGCAGCATCAGCATCCAATCTACCTCAGTATCTATCACACACTCTCCGAGATAGGCGAACCAGGCGACATGAACAGCCACGCATGCTGCCCGAGCTCATTGATGCTCGAGTTTTATTCATACTAAATTCCAAGGAGAGCAGGAACCAAACCAGGTGCTAGGGCCCATTGAACAATGGCGAGCTGCCCAACATCAAATACAGATGCCATCTGCTACCAACATACCACATGCACAAAATGTAGGTACACAACAATCACAGCAAATGCCTGCACCCTCATCCATGCTTCCACCTCCTGCCTTCAGACATCGCTATCCACAAATGTCTGCTCCTGTTTGGTTTCCTCCTGCCCGTTGCTACACCCATGATTATGGTCAAATGTCTGATCCAGACTCAATGCCTCATGCCCATGCCAGTACTCAGCAATATTGGCAAAGGTCTGATCCAAGCACCACCTACAGCCGACATTCTGAAACAATGTCCTCCAGCATGTCTGGGGGTGATAGTAGTGGTGCTCATTTTGCTATGCCACAGCCATACAATCTGCCATCAAGGCACCAGACACCTATGGTCACCCAATTTGGTCCGCCCAACCGTATGCCAAGAGGTGCTACCTATAGTAGTTCCCAATCATATCCGAGCCAGATTGTTGATTCACAACCTACTTTACCTCAGCCACAAAGTGTTTCTCAAAGATTTTTGGATGTGTCTTACAATACACAACCTTATCCCCCATCTACATCTGTACCAGCATCAGTTTTGCACAATGAACCTCCTCCAACAACCACACGCCAGACCACAATGCCTACAGGACAAATGCTCCAGCCCCGAACGTGTAAGCGCAGAAAATACCACGGATGAATCATTCTCCAGTCATGGTGACTTTGTTGATTTATGAGTAACCTTGACTAAGCATGTTACCTTCATTTGGTTATTTCAAACTTTTCTTTATTTTGGCTACACACTCGGATGAATACATGTGTTGTAAGAAAAATAAAACACATTGTTAAAGTGTTAATGGAGCGCCCCCACACCACCGCAGGGCCGAGGGGTACCCGGAGCCGGGCCTCTAGTTCTCAGTCTCGGGGTTGTCACGGTGGCTAGACCCGGTCCGTGGCCCTGTCCGTCAGTGGGGGACGTCCGGTGTAATAGGTGGTAGTAATGGTAGCGATGTAGCGGTGCAGTTGTGGGGTGTAAGTCGCGGTAAATAACGAGGACACCAGGTTGCAGTCTCTTTACCTCTTTACTGGAGATCTCTGAGTCCTCAGTCCAGAATACGGTTCACCAGGCTGCGCAAGTCCGGCCGGTCCAATGGCACCTCCAGAGTTCTCCTCTCAGGTGGAAATCTGTGCCTTCCTTCTAGCGCTATGTGTTGTAGTCCTTCCCTGCTGTGCTCACGGAAAGTAACCCCACAACGGTTGTGTCTGTTTCTTAAGTTCCCTCACAACTCGATTTGATGTTCCTCTGTAATCCACCCCTCCCTGTATTCAGGTTGGAATGGCACCCGTTTGTCAGGTAGGCCTGGAGTTCTTCCGGGACCCTAGAGTCGCCCCTCTCCCGCAATTGCCCCCCAAGACTTCATAGGTGATATGTGGTAGACAGCCCGCCTGAGACCGACTGTCCTGCCGCTGTTTGGAGTATGGCTTGAAGCTGTATTCTAATCCACTCCCTCGGCGTTCCGGCCACCGGTAATGCGCCTCAGCAAGGTGCTGCCTCTTTCAACAAAACCCCTGCTGGTATTCTCCTTCTGCTTGATCTCGTTTCTCACTCAGCACAATCTGTCTCGCTTCTAGTCCTTTCTTGGGCACCGCCGCTATGCTGAGCAGGCACGGTCCCGTTACGTTCTTTCAATGCCAAGCCTCTGCCAGGATCCCACCCCTGGCAGAGACCCTACAGTCTCTCCCTTCACAACACCCCCTGCCACAGGGTGTTGCTCCGTTCAATCCCGTCAGCGTTCTCTCTCTAACTTCCTGCCTGACCCCCAGTTTACCCACTATGGTGGGGAGTGGCCTAATGAATAGCACCCTTAGCTCCCCCCGGAGGCCCTGCTGTGAAACATATTGGTGTCTGTGATACCTGATTGGAGGAACTCCTTCGGTGCCATCGAACGTACCATGGCTCCCCTTAGTGGCGGAGCCACAGTACTGCAACGACCAGGACTCTGGGGCGCTGCACTCCCCCCTGGTTAAACACAGTACTCCGGGACTGGGAAGAAAAACAACAATACAGATTAGTAAACAGACATACAATTTTGTTGAGTGCAAAACAATAAGTATACTTGAACAGGCTTCCCTTTATGGGAGGTGAGGACACTTTTAACGTTACAAACATAGTCAACATTATAAATTACAGGCTATACATAACTCCTGCTACCCAACCGGGTATTCTACTTAGTGCAAATTCTGGAACAATAATTAACATTGCCTTTAAGAAACATACACTCTTAGTTTACCAAAGGCCTTCCTATAATCACATTACAGGGTAAGGTAACTTCACATTCTCCTACTTTGAACCTGCAGGACCGCCTGTCCCTATAGCACCAGACCTACTGCCTCTCCTTTCTTTTACAGGACCGCCCCGTTCAGCCAGGGCCTACTGCCTTTCGCTACTATACATGGTATAGACATAACATTCCTTTCGTTTAAAGAACTCTGAGCCCGCTCTACTCGGCTCCTTTAAGGACTCACTCTCTAACCCCTACGGGTTCACTTTCTGTCCTTAGTAACAAAGTAACTTTCTATGGGGACGCAGGGTTTACCTTCTATCCTCACTTTCATTATTACTTTCTTATTTCTAATCATGCAGGACTCTAAGTCTAGCTCAACAGGCCTTCTGCATCTTTCTTCTTAAAGAACATTATCTATACTTCACATTTTAAACAGGTTAAACACATTTAACTTTTCATGTAGAACAGTTACATTTCTTTTCAAAGCATCATTATCACAGTACTGTTTTACAACAGTATCATTTTCAAGTTCAATTCTTCACATCCCCTTTAAGAGGGGACCAAGTCCTACTGAGGTAGCTCGTCCTCTCAGCCTACCAGTCCATGCAAAGGTTCCAGCATTGATATCTTCGCAAAGTGTCTCTAACTAAGACCAGTAGGAAAGGTATCTTCGCAAAGTGTCTTTGGCTAAAACCAGTAGGGAGCACCTTTAAGAAGGTGCAAACTATTTACAAAGAAAGTTCGAATCATGCACAGTCCATGATTACTGCAGTTTTTTAAACTTGGTGCAACTTCAGGGGAAATAGGAACAAACAACAGGGATCCCGGTGTAACAGGCCAGATTATACCCCCAGGCCAGACTATACCCGGGGTTAAAGTGGCCTAGGCTAGATTATACCCCGGGTATACTTTGGCCTAGGCCAAACTATACCCCGGGGTATAAAATAGCCTAGGCCAAAGTATACCCCTCCAGGCCAGATTATACCCCCCAGGGTAAGCTGAGGGAAAGCTGCTCATTCTTCTAGGTCACAGCTCCCCCTCCCATCGGGCACTGCTCCTTTTCAAGCTCCTCCACCTCTGGTGACGCCAGGGATCTCCCTTTCTAAGCCCCACCCCCTCCCTATAGTCACATGTGACATGAAATCTTCAGCCCTGCTCGTGCCAGCTCGTTGTCTTGGCGCCTTGGATATGCTTGGAAAAGGGCTTTGTATACCTAGGGGGCACTGACGAGCACTGAGGGGTGGGTGGGGAACCCCTTTACTGGTTGCTATGGGATATAGCATGATCACTCTATCCTAGCAACACCTTGGATACGCTTGGAAAAGGGGTTTATCTATCTTGGGGGCACCATTGCAGCACTGCGGGTGGGTGGGGAAACCTTTTACTGGTTGCTATGGGATTTTACATGATCACTCTATCCTAGCAACGCCTTGAATACGCTTGAAAAAGGGGTTTATCTACCTTGGGGGCACTCTCGCAGCACTTAAGGATAGGTGGTTAACCCCTTAGGTGGTTGCTATGGGATTTTACATGACCACTTTATCCTAGCAACGGCTTGTATACGCTTGGAAAAGGGGTTTATCTACCTTGGGGGCACCCTTGCAGCACTGTGGGGAAGCCGGGGAACCCTTTTACTGGTTGCTATGGGATTTTACATGACCAATTTATCCTAGCAACGCCTTGTATACGCTTGGAAAAGGGGTTAATCTACCTTGGGGGCACCCTCACAGCACTGCGGGGTGGGTGGGGAACCCTTTTACTGGTTGCTATGGGATTTTACATGGCCATTCTATCCTAGCAACGCCTTGGATACGCTTAAAAAATGGGTTTATCTACCATGGGGGCACCCTCGCAGCACTGCGGGGAAGCCGGGGAACCCTTTTACTGAGGAAGGAAACAGCACAAAAATTCAAAAGCTGACTTAGGCCATAGTATACCCCCGGGGGATAAACTTTATACCAGGGGGTATAAAATAGTTTTTATAGTATTTCTCTAGGCCATAATGTTATCACTTCACTGTTTTTCTCACCCTATTGCTTATTTGTTGAAAAGTGTGCAGATCTGAACTGACAGTAGATGGCGCTGTCCTGTCAGTGCATAGTTAATGATAACTTGTTTTGTATGTTCTCTATGACACCTCTCTGCTCTCTATGACACCAAATCTTTTCCAATTTTGACAACCATGGAAGATCAATTGTATGACCAGCTTTTGAGATTCTACACTGCAACAGAACAAAGGTACCCTCAGTATACCTACGATCTACCTCCTGAGAAACGTGCAAATGCCAAGTCCCAGTTTAGACAAACAGCAAAGCCATATCGAGCCCAAGGAGGAATTGTTTATCATAGGGAAAAGGAGGTTCTTACTAAAAGTCGACTGCCAAATATCCTGAAGGCCTGTCATGACAACCCAATATCTGGGGGCCATTTTGGCAGAGATAAAACTTTAGCCAAAATCTCTGACCGGTTTTACTGGAAGGGAATGAAAAATGACGTTCACCAGTATGTGAAAGCCTGTCAAAAATGTTTTGTTATAAATCCCAAAATCACAAAGGAAGCTCCACCACTCAACAGTATATCAGTGCCTGGAAAAGTATGGAGCTTAGTTGGGATTGATATGATTGGCCCTCTTCAGGAAACATCAAATGGCAACAAATATATAGTTGCTGCCACTGATCATTTCTCCAAATGGACTGAAGCAACAGCTGTCCCAGATAAGAGTGCCAAGTCAGTGGCAAATTTTTTGTACTCCGTTATCTGTCGCCTTGGCTGTATGGAGACTCTGATTAGCGACCAGGGACGAGAGTTTGTAAACTCGATCATTGACAACCTGATGGAACATTTTCAAACAGATCACCGTATTTCATCTGCATACCACCCACAAACAAATGGCCAGCGGGAACGTGATAATCGGACACTTAAAGAAGCTCTTAGTAAGCTTGTCAATGACCAAGGAAACAACTGGGATCAATTCATCCCTGGTGTTCTGTTTGCCTATCACACATCTGTGCATGCTTCAACCAAGGTTACTCCATTTGAGGTCATGTATGGACGGAAGGCCAAGCTTCCCATGGACCTTAATCCCTCAAAAGATGATACGGTGGATCCCATGCCCATTTCAGATCATGCCACCCCTGATGTGCTAAATACACTGTCAAGCATTCTTAAAAAGCTGCACTCAGACGTCAGTACCAACATCCACTCTGCTCAAGAACACCAGAAGTGTGCCTTTGATCGCCGACACAAAAGCAACAAAGAAATCACTGCTGGTACCATAGTTTATATCAAGAATCAGCGCCGTATTCAACGCATAGGTTCAAAGATGGAACCACGCTGGATTGGACCTTATTTAGTTGTGGAATCCTTGACCAAGGGACGAGTAAAACTTAAGAACAACAAAACTGGCAAGATATTAAGCAACACATACCACACCAGCAACCTAAAGATTTACCAGGATAAAGAGGCTTCTCCACCATCCGATGATGATTATTCCAGTGACTCTGCCACACAGAAAAATAAGCAAACTAAGGCTTTCAACCTACTACCAAGTTCAAGAAGGAAGTATCTTAGCACCACTCTTGGCCTTACGTTTAGTAAGGTTGTATACTGTGGATGCAGACGAGACCTTGAACAACCACGGCGTACATATAAAACCAAAGGTGATGGAAACTGCTTCTTCCGGGCCATCAGCTACATCTTGACAGGAACAGAGGACAACCATTCCCTTCTCAGAGATAAAGTCATCCACCATATGAAAACTGACTTGACAAAAAAACTACAGGACTACTTGAACCAAAATGTGAATGAATATGTGAACATCTCTGGAATCTCTCGTGATGGAGTCTGGGCAACTGATGCAGAGATCATGACCACGGCGAATCTGTTGAGTTGCGACATAATAATCTACACAAACGTCGGTGACTCCATGGATTGGTTGACATATCCTGCAAGCTTCAATCTGCAGTCAACAACTGAACATGCACTGTATCTTGAAAATAAGCACGATCATTTCAATGTTGTTATCAGTGTTTAGCTTTAAACGTTAATTTGGTAGCAAGGACATGCTAGACTAAATGTCATAATACACAGAATGACTGTTGGGCGATTTGTTGCCCCAGATAATTGCATTGCATGATAAGTGACTTATAGCTAATGAGAAATTATTGCCCCCCCTCCCACCGCTAGGTGGTGCTGGCTCTGCTTCTACAAGCTCCAACGGCACTAGCCAGGTGCCGCTCTCCTCTATGGCGCCTGGCTGTGACGTCGGCGCATGGAGAGGCAGCGCCACCTAGCGGCAGGAGGGGGACCCCGTCTACCAGGAGACGGGCAGCGGCGGTTAGCGAGGGGGGGTAATCGGGCAGCCCCCCTAAGGTAACTATAAAATGGGGGGGTATTTGTAATGCATATGCATTACAAATACCCCCCTTTACAACTACTTTTGCCATGGGCAAAAGTTTTGTATAGTGGGAGGTACTCTTTAAGAATTGTCAGTTTGGTTTCTCAATAAAATGTTGAAGCATTAAGTAATTCTTGTGTATATCACTCAATGCAAATGATTTCATTGGGGTATAATATGAGCTGAGAGGTATAAATTGGGCTAGGCAACTTTAACCCCAGATTAGTTACATAATCTGGCCTGGAGGGGTATAGTTTGGCCTAGGCTATTTTACACCCCGGGGTATAGTTTGGCCTAGGCCAGTTTATGCCCGGGTATACTCTGGCATAGACCAAATTATACCCGGGGTTAATCTGGGACAGGGTTACTTTGGCCTGTTACACCGAGGAACCCTTTTACTGGTTGCTATGGGATTTTACATGACCACTTTATCCTAGCAATGCCTTGTATATGCTTGGAAAAGGGGTTTATCTACCTTGGGGGCACCCTGCTTGCTATAGGGTTTTACATGGTGTAAGTACCTTAGATTGATCATTTGAAATCGCTTAGCAACCAGGAAAAGAGTTCCCCAGCCTCCATGCAATGCTGCGACAGTGCCCCCAAGGTAGATAAGCCCCTTTTCCAAGCGTATCCAAGGCGTTGCTAGGATAAAGTGGCCATGTAAAATCCCATAGCAACCAGTAAAAGGGTTCCCCGGCTTCCCCGCAGTGCTGTGAGGGTGCCCCCAAGGTAGATAAACCCCTTTTCCAACCGTATCCAGGGCGTTGCTAGGATAAAGTGGCCATGTAAAATCCCATAGCAACCAGTAAAAGGGATCCCCACCCACCCCGCAGTGCTGTGAGGGTGTCCTCCAAGGTAGATTAACCCCTTTTCCAAGCGTATACAAGGCGTTGCTAGGATAAATTGGTCATGTAAAATCCCATAGCAACCAGTAAAAGGGTTCCCCGGCTTCCCCGCAGTGCTGTGAGGGTGCCCCCAAGGTAGATAAACCCCTTTTCCAACCGTATCCAGGGCGTTGCTAGGATAAAGTGGCCATGTAAAATCCCATAGCAACCAGTAAAAGGGATCCCCACCCACCCCGCAGTGCTGTGAGGGTGTCCTCCAAGGTAGATTAACCCCTTTTCCAAGCGTATACAAGGCGTTGCTAGGATAAATTGGTCATGTAAAATCCCATAGCAACCAGTAAAAGGGTTCCCCGGCTTCCCCGCAGTGCTGTGAGGGTGCCCCCAAGGTAGATAAACCCCTTTTCCAACCGTATCCAGGGCGTTGCTAGGATAAAGTGGCCATGTAAAATCCCATAGCAACCAGTAAAAGGGATCCCCACCCACCCCGCAGTGCTGTGAGGGTGTCCTCCAAGGTAGATTAACCCCTTTTCCAAGCGTATACAAGGCGTTGCTAGGATAAATTGGTCATGTAAAATCCCATAGCAACCAGTAAAAGGGTTCCCCGGCTTCCCCGCAGTGCTGTGAGGGTGCCCCCCAAGGTAGATAAACCCCTTTTCCAACCGTATCCAGGGCGTTGCTAGGATAAAGTGGCCATGTAAAATCCCATAGCAACCAGTAAAAGGCTATAGTCTGGCCTGAGGGTATAGTGTGGCCTGTTATAGTTTGGCCTAGGCTGTTTTACATCCTTAGGTATAGTTTGGCCTAGGCCAAAATATACCCAGGGTTAAATGTAGCCTAGGCCACTTTAACCCTGGGGGGTATAATGTGGCCTGGAGGGGTATAGTTTGGCCTAGGCTATTTTACACCCCGGGGTATAGTTTGGCCTAGGCCATTTTATGCCTGGGTATAGTTTGGCCTAGGCCAGTTTATACCCCGGGGTATACTCTGGCCTAGGCCAAATTATACCCGGGGTTAATCTGGGACGGGGTTACTTTGGCCTGTTACACCGGGTCAACAAAGGGATCCATTAACCCTGGACGGGTTCTAGCAGCAAACAGGAACAGTTAAAGGAAAACTATTTACATTTTTCATTCAGCAATAGTACTTTTTCAAAACTCCTCACGAGGCGCCACCTGGCGGTTGAACCCCCGCAGTTCGGGTTCCAGGTTCACTCCTGCAGCCAGGTACACCCCATGAGTACAGGTCTGTTGCACAACCAAATCATGGGCGGTGATGAGAGTCTGCGTTCCCATTTCTCTCCGTTCTGGTACATCAGGGACACCAGTCACTCGAAGGGGCACCTCCTTAGCCACTACGATGGTTGTGGCGATCGGGCGGCAGACCGCAAGTTCTGTGGCCTGGCAGGTGGGGGCGACCAGGGTGGTTACAGGTGGGTCACACGGTGGCACCTTGGCTACAGGGGCTGGTTTCTCCCTCTTGTAGACGTTCAGAGCAAACCACCCCTTTTCCCCAAAATGCCGAGTGTAAGTAACACTGTCCCCTGGATAGAGGTCTCGATCGGGGTGACCCTCTCTAAGGTGCGACTCAACATCCCGTCGGTTGACAAAGACCTCCGCGTATAGCCCCGGTTCTTTAATGAAACCCCAACCTCCTTGGAGTTTAAAGGTGGTGACGATGCCCTGCCTGCGCGGGGCCTGGTGGGTGGTGGGGTCCTTACGGGCCCGGTCCTTGACCGCCAAATCTTTCTGATGGTAGGCCTCCCGTTTAGCCTTATGTATTTCCTCCTCCTCTTGCCACCGTTGCTCTAGCTGGATTTGGTATTCTTCCCAGCTTAGGGCCTGTACCATTTCTCCCTTCTGGGTCTCCACCCCGGGGAACCCCATAAGATTGGATCCAGGGTTCACCCAGCGGCATACCGTGCGCTCTGCGCTGACCTCACACGGCAAGGGAGTAGGGGTGATTGGGGCCCGCATGCGGTGTTCCATACCCGTGGCCTCTTCCCATGGTAGCAGGCGCTGGAGTCTACGGGCTCCCGGGAGAGGTGGTGCCGCTACGGGACCCACCAACACACCCTCGGCTGGTGGGGCAGGATCGGCGGACTCACCCACGGGTACGGATCTGCTTTCCGCGACAGGTCCCTCTGGTTCTTCCGGTGAGAACTCCGATGTCCGGGAATCCCCTGCCGACACCACCTGGTGCGGGGTCTGGACCCTCACATTCAGTTGGAGGAGCTGCTTATATAAGTCCTCCATCTCGGCTCTCAGGAATCTGGTATTGTCCACGGAGGACAGGCTGCGGGGCTCATCCGGGTAGTCAGGGAAGACTTCCACTTCAACCCCGCTGTCGGGTTCGGAGCTGCTGGCCATAGCGTCCTCCGCGTGGGTCGCTTCCTGGTCCTTTTCCCGCTCTCTCCTTCGTGAGCAGTTTCGTTTTCTCTGCCTCCGCCCCCCATTAAGGATTAGGAGGCGGATCTCTGCTGCTGACGGACACGTCCTCACCGTGCAGAAATATTTAGACTGGGCGGCCATTACTGTTCGCGCTCTCCAGCTTGTCTACGCCCACTCCACGCCCCTCTTCTCTTCCTGCGCTCTCCTCAGCGCTGCAATGGCGGCGGATTTTGGCGGCAACTGGCACAGCACACAGTCTTGCAATAAAGTACAGTCCAAGCACAATAAATCACAGTTCCAAGGCACACATGACCCGATTCTTCAGGCTTAAGTAGATCCTGTTCGTGACGCCAAGTTTGGAGCGCCCCCACACCACCGCAGGGCCGAGGGGTACCCGGAGCCGGGCCTCTAGTTCTCAGTCTCGGGGTTGTCACGGTGGCTAGACCCGGTCCGTGGCCCTGTCCGTCAGTGGGGGACGTCCGGTGTAATAGGTGGTAGTAATGGTAGCGATGTAGCGGTGCAGTTGTGGGGTGTAAGTCGCGGTAAATAACGAGGACACCAGGTTGCAGTCTCTTTACCTCTTTACTGGAGATCTCTGAGTCCTCAGTCCAGAATACGGTTCACCAGGCTGCGCAAGTCCGGCCGGTCCAATGGCACCTCCAGAGTTCTCCTCTCAGGTGGAAATCTGTGCCTTCCTTCTAGCGCTATGTGTTGTAGTCCTTCCCTGCTGTGCTCACGGAAAGTAACCCCACAACGGTTGTGTCTGTTTCTTAAGTTCCCTCACAACTCGATTTGATGTTCCTCTGTAATCCACCCCTCCCTGTATTCAGGTTGGAATGGCACCCGTTTGTCAGGTAGGCCTGGAGTTCTTCCGGGACCCTAGAGTCGCCCCTCTCCCGCAATTGCCCCCCAAGACTTCATAGGTGATATGTGGTAGACAGCCCGCCTGAGACCGACTGTCCTGCCGCTGTTTGGAGTATGGCTTGAAGCTGTATTCTAATCCACTCCCTCGGCGTTCCGGCCACCGGTAATGCGCCTCAGCAAGGTGCTGCCTCTTTCAACAAAACCCCTGCTGGTATTCTCCTTCTGCTTGATCTCGTTTCTCACTCAGCACAATCTGTCTCGCTTCTAGTCCTTTCTTGGGCACCGCCGCTATGCTGAGCAGGCACGGTCCCGTTACGTTCTTTCAATGCCAAGCCTCTGCCAGGATCCCACCCCTGGCAGAGACCCTACAGTCTCTCCCTTCACAACACCCCCTGCCACAGGGTGTTGCTCCGTTCAATCCCGTCAGCGTTCTCTCTCTAACTTCCTGCCTGACCCCCAGTTTACCCACTATGGTGGGGAGTGGCCTAATGAATAGCACCCTTAGCTCCCCCCCGGAGGCCCTGCTGTGAAACATATTGGTGTTTGTGATACCTGATTGGAGGAACTCCTTCGGTGCCATCGAACGTACCATGGCTCCCCTTAGTGGCGGAGCCACAGTACTGCAACGACCAGGACTCTGGGGCGCTGCATTAATATGTCTTGTTTATTTGTCAATGCATTTGTAATTTTAACAATAATTAATTGATATGAGCGTAATTATGATTCTCAAAAAAAAAAAAAAATCCTTTCCACCGTTGTCACACTAAGTCAGCCATATCTTGCCCATTCACAAATTCCAAACAGGATGGTGGTAATATTAATCCGATTGCAAATAATGGTAAATGAGGAGATGGTGGTGGTGCACGCAGCTTCATAGACTATCAGTGAGGTCACTGAAGCTGCGCCTTCTCACAGCCTCAACTGCGTTGAGCTATTGACCATGGCCAAATGGCAGTGAAATTATACTCTTCAAGTTCAGTATGTCTGAACAACATGATCACAAGGTGACCCACTCCCCTTACGGAACACAGTCAATCAGTGAGGGTCTTAGGTATTTGTTGTTAGACCACAATTACTGTATCTGACCAAATACATAATTTAATACATGGCATATTTAGGACACCCACAGTAAACACATTATAATGAGGTATTAGTTATTTGTTAGGGGTAGCAATGAGGCTTTGAGATGGCCATGTATCAGTTACCCACAATAAATGTAAGCTCGCAACCCACGTCAAGGGTCCTCATTGCCTTGCGAGTCCCTAACCAATTTAAAATTAAAGGAACCTTAAAATTTTACAAATAAAAAAGACACTCTTGGACAGAATACATATTTAAGTGTAGCATTAGTTGTGCTCCTCCATTTGCCATTGCACACTACCCTC
The DNA here is from genome assembly GCF_051348905.1 of Ranitomeya variabilis. Classification (NCBI taxonomy): domain Eukaryota; kingdom Metazoa; phylum Chordata; class Amphibia; order Anura; family Dendrobatidae; genus Ranitomeya; species Ranitomeya variabilis. The sequence goes on along the minus strand of NC_135235.1, from coordinate 765,641,477 downwards.
AGGTGTTAGAAAAAAATCAGCAAAATATTCCTCACTATAAGGGCAGAGTAAGCTACTCGGGGAGCATGCTCTCTATCCTCTGGTAATGCCACATTAACCACTCTCCCATCATCAACATCATCCAAGGATGGTTCTTGTTATCGGCAGAAATTATGCAAAAGAACGGTTATCCTTTATGACTGCCTGGACATTTTAGGGATGCATTTGGATTTGTGTTTCAAAAGTATGCCATCTTGAAGTAAAGATTCCAAAAGCACACTCAACCAATCGACGGGCTTTCATCAGTCGAGTGTTAAAAATTCTTCTCCGGTTGTCCAAACCTCGATGTGAAAATGGTCTCAGAACATGCCTTGAGAGCGCAAAACCCTCATCAGCAACCATGATAAATGGTGCAGGTGGGCCTGACGCACCAGGAAGCACACATGGTTGTGGCAGATTTAAATTAGTGTCAGCAAGTCGCCGAGCTAATCTGGAAGGTCTAAAGATGCGAGCATTAAAGGCACTCCCATATGCCCCAATGTCAGCAACAACAAAACAGTAGTTGCTGTCAGCTACAGCCAGGAGCACAACGGAAAAATATTTTTTATAATTAAAATAACGAGAACCCGAGTTTGGCGGCTTTTTGACACGAATGTGTTTACCATCCAGGGCACCAATGCAGTTTGGGAACTCAGTGGCTTCCATGAAACCCTGGGAAATCCGCAGCCAGTCTTGTGTGTTTGGCTGAGACATGAGGCGGCTCTTTAGCTTGTCCCAATTCACATCACAGGTTGAGTGCACAATATGGTTGACGTGCCAAGGAGGAACTCAAAATGAAGTGAAGAATATGAGTGGCCAGTAGCCAGGAATCTGTTAAAAAAACCATAGTTTGGATGTCAAACAATCGCCATCAATTGTTGATTATGCTGCTAAATAAAAAAAGGTTAACATAGTGAAGGTAATACAGCAGAGATAAACATAAAATATGTTTGCTCAAATATAACCCACACCCATTAATGCACCACACAGGAGTCACTTAGAATGAACATTTCACAAAGTGTCCATGTTATGATTTTGGTTGTGGGCCCTACTATTTGTTTGCTAGTAAGAATACATATCCAAACTGTCTGTTAGGCCTGATTTCTATGTCAATGGTTAACCAAGACAGGTTTTTCAGTTACGATTATGGTCATTGTATAACCTAGTGAACTGGAGGATTACTCACTAGAGGTTGAAACACTTAACCCACTACGATGGTTTGCACGTTATTGGTCACAATATCATGTTTGGGCAAAAAATCTTACCTCAAGGTTACGAGCAAACGCTCCTCCGGAGAAACGCTGAGTCGCATGCAGGTGTCTTGTCTGAAAAGGTAAGGCCGCAAAACATGAACTAGGTTGTCAAAGCCAGGAATGGAAAGATGACAAAAAGCAACAAACTTCACCGGGTATCTGCGAAGTTCATTATACAATTTTGAAAAACCCATATGCCCCACGAAGCAACAGTAGAGGGTGAACCCATAGCCTCTTTTGCAGCTGTGGTTCCTCATTAAGCATATGGTGGCGAACCCCAAAGCGACGTGATACAAGCCATGCCAACCACAACAACGCCTCATTGTCTGTAGACATATTTGTGACACCTAAGGAGTCCTAACACACACCCCTAAGATGATATGTCATTGTCCAAAACTTTTTAGGAACTGTTTTAAAATATCATCACTAATGGATCACACCTTTGCAACTTCCAAGCCTTTAATTAATGCCTTAACCCCTCATATGGACCTCTAAACCTTTGTATGTGATACATATGCACACGGATAGCACACGGATGATAAACACGAACACATGGACAGCACACGGATGACACACGGATGATAAACACGAACACACGGACAGCACACGGATGACACACGGATGGCATACGTGCGCACACGGACAACTCCAGTATCGTTTTCTCCGGTAGCGAAATTATCTGGACTTGTGAGACTGACCTAAGTCAGTAAAACCATTTATCTCCAAGTAATTGGCTAAACAGGTCAGGTGTAAGAGGTAAAGGATAGGGAAGGTGAGCTGTGATTTTATTACTCTCTCTGAAGTCCGAGCATGGACGCCGCCCTCCATCCTATTACCAAACCCCACAGCGACTGGAGAGGGGTATGGCCATATATGACCCTTAGCCGGACACTGGAAGGGGTAAATAAGCGAGATTTCGGCATTTTAGCTCCTGTGTGGAGGCGATAGCACAATCATATGCCGCCATATACTAGACGTCCGGTAACCGGTGATAATCCCCTCATGTGTGGGGTCTATTTGTCTCCAGAGAAATCACACGTTACATTCCACACAGAACATTGTGTAGAAAAGGCGGCGCGAGGTGATTGTGCCAGTAGTGAGGGCGAATAATGGCGGGAATGTCACTGACTGAGGAGAAGTCTCCATGTAGCGTCTTCACTGCGGATCACGTGATCCTTGACTCCTCCCCCTGTGACCTCATCACAGGTCCTGTGCGCACAGAGCAGCCATATCTGTGGAGTGCGGCTCTGCAGGTGGAGGTATGTGGAGATTCCCCAGTACTGAGCGCAGCCGGGGACATTAACCCCTTCTGCACGGAGGAGACTCTTTATAAGAACCATAACGTTGTTGTTCTGTTTCCTGTAATAGATACATACGAGCCAACTATGGAGGACAGGAAGTGAGGAGCGGAGTGTTCTCCTAGTACAGGGCCCCTTTCTTGGCCCCACACAGTGTAATGCCCCCATTATGCCCTGTAAGCAGGGTTCTGCCCCACAACCAGCTGCCTCGGGCACTTTACCATGAGCTGGTACCTCAGATTCTTCCCCGCACCCCTTTCCTTTGCTTGGCGCCAAATCTGTTCTGCCTTTGGGGCTCCGGCCTTTATAATATCAGTAACTGCGCCATCAAGGTCTCCTGACCAGGTGCACCCTCTAGACTCTTCCCTCCGGAAACCCTCCCTCTTCCCATTGGTGTCACATGGTCCCGTCTGGACGGCAGATAGCAGTCTGTACAAATGCAGCACAGCCCTGAGGAGTCTTTTTTATGACTCTCCTTTTTACACCCCTTATGTAATATACAGGTCCTTCTCAAAAAATTAGCATATAGTGTTAAATTTCATTATTTACCATAATGTAATGATTACAATTAAACTTTCATATACTATAGATTCATTATCCACCAACTGAAATTTGTCAGGTCTTTTATTGTTTTAATACTGATGATTTTGGCATACAACTCCTGATAACCCAAAAAACCTGTCTCAATAAATTAGCATATTTTACCCGACCAATCAAATAAAAGTGTTTTTTAATACCAAACAAAAAAACCATCAAATAATAATGTTCAGTTATGCACTCAATACTTAGTCGGGAATCCTTTGGCAGAAATGACTGCTTCAATGCGGCGTGGCATGGAGGCAATCAGCCTGTGACACTGCTGAGATGTTATGGAGGCCCAGGATGCTTCAATAACGGCCTTAAGCTCATCCAGAGTGTTGGGTCTTGCGTCTCTCAACTTTCTCTTCACAATATCCCACAGATTCTCTATGGGGTTCAGGTCAGGAGAGTTGGCAGGCCAATTGAGCACAGTAATACCATGGTCAGTAAACCATTTACCAGTGGTTTTGGCACTGTGAGCAGGTGCCAGGTCGTGCTGAAAAATGAAATCTTCATCTCCATAAAGCATTTCAGCCGATGGAAGCATGAAGTGCTCCAAAATCTCCTGATAGCTAGCTGCATTGACCCTGCCCTTGATGAAACACAGTGGACCAACACCAGCAGCTGACATGGCACCCCACACCATCACTGACTGTGGGTACTTGACACTGGACTTCAGGCATTTTGGCATTTCCTTCTCCCCAGTCTTCCTCCAGACTCTGGCACCTTGATTTCCGAATGACATGCAAAATTTGCTTTCATCAGAAAAAAGTACTTGGGACCACTTAGCAACAGTCCAGTGCTGCTTCTCTGTAGCCCAGGTCAGGCGCTTCTGCCGCTGTTTACCTGGGGAATGCGGCACCTGTAGCCCATTTCCTGCACACGTCTGTGCACGGTGGCTCTGGATGTTTCCACACCAGACTCAGTCCACTGCTTCCTCAGGTTCCGGTCACCTCTTCTCGTTGTACAGCGTTTTCTGCCACATTATTTCCTTCCAACAGACTTACCATTGAGGTGCCTTGATACAGCACTCTGGGAACAGCCTATTTGTTGAGAAATTTCTTTCTGGGTCTTACCCTCTTGCTTGAGGGTGTCAATGATGGCCTTCTTGACATCTGTCAGGTCGCTAGTCTTACCCATGATGGGGGTTTTGAGTAATGAACCAGGCAGGGAGTTTTTAAAAGCCTCAGGTATCTTTTGCATGTGTTTAGAGTTAATTAGTTGATTCAGAAGATTAGGGTAATAGGTCATTTAGAGAACCTTTTCTTGATATGCTAATTTATTGAGACAGGTTTTTCGGGTTATCAGGAGTTGTATGCCAAAATCATCAGTATTAAAACAATAAAAGACCTGACAAATTTCAGTTGGTGGATAATGAATCTATAATATATGAAAGTTTAATTGTAATCATTACATTATGGTAAATAATGAAATTTAACACTATATGCTAATTTTTTGAGAAGGACCTGTATATGATGCCGCTCACAGTATAATGTTTCCACAGTACTGGCATCTCTCGTAAAAAAAGGTATTTTCACACGACCGCCATACCCCCCACACACAGTATAATGTTCTCATAGTACCGCCATACACCCACACACAGTATAATGTTCCTACAGTACCTCCATCCCACCACACACAGTATAATCTCGTACCTTTTAATGTTCCCACAGTACTGCCCAATACATGCACAATATAGTACCGTCCACCTCACTGACTACCTCCCACCAACGACAGTTAATTAATAAATACTCACTTAGCCTCATTCTTGGTGCAGATACTAATGAACCCAGGATCTATGAGATATTTACCATACGATAGTTGGATAGGCAGGAGTGTATCATCCATAAAGGTAGCCCACTTGGTTGCTATGATGCCTATGAATTGACAGGGCTCGGTGGAGTGTGGTTTTGGTCACCCTCTCCTTCCCATCATCACAATTTCAGCGATATCCACACTCCCATGACGATAATACCACTGAATAGATTAGTGAATCAGGGAGTGGAAAGCTCCTGATCCACCATTCAGCCTTCACTTCCGAGTCTGAGACTCCGTACACTGCAGGCACAATGACGTCACTACATCACACCTGTAGTACGGAGCCTCAGTACTCACACCGCACAGACCAGAGCAGCGCTCCTCAGGGACCGGGTTGGCTGAGTAGTGTGTGTGTTTTGTTTTTTTTTTCAAATATCAGGAATTGTGGGGGATTCATATTTACGGAAGAGCTGTTGGGACTTTCATGCTGAATACTGTATGTGGCTGGTAGGGGCCATTACACTGGGGTTGTGGTGGACTGTAAATGCCTCCGTATTGAGTGGTTTTTTTTATTTTGTGTAGCAGGTTGTGGTGGCCATAATTAGAGATGAGCGAATATGTTCTGAAAACGATCACCAAACATAAATTCGGCACGAATATGGTACATTCGGATTCATGATCGGTAACACGAGCATTTTTCTTAGCATCGGAAAAAGTCAGTAATATTTGGTAAAAGATATAATAGAAGCCGACAATACATGTGCCGTGTTTAGTAAAATCACAGCCACCAATGTGGGAGACTGAGGTTCAAATCCTGGCTCTGTGCTGTTGGACATCATGTATCAGTAGTGGTCCATAACACTATGGTTCCTACCACAATAAACATGAGAGTGTCACGAGCAAAGAGAGTCATGCCGGCTTGGACATCACCTGGATTAACAAGGTCCACGTCAGATGTCGAGGAACCAGGACAGTCTGAGCATAAATGGGCTACTGGACCAAACCATACAACAGCAAACCAAATGGGAGAGGATATATGAGGCGTATGAGGAAGCTCTGGATGGATACAAGACCTGCATGTCCACTAACTGAGAAACAACTATTCACCCAACTTTTCAATATCATAAAGAGAAAGCTATTATCACAACTTGAGATGGATCAACTGCACTGCAGATCCAGCCCACATAAACACCTGGAAGAACAACATGTGCAACCCCCTGAAGATCTTGATCCAACCCTGCAACTAGAGAGCACTGCAGCTGGTCTGAAACAGAAGATCTCAGATAAACTAAATACCATCAATACCAGAGATCTAATGCCAAGGCTCAGCAAAGAAACACCACCAGACAGTATGCTAGAGGATGCCAATAGATCAGCTCTTGCATCAATACCTACCACCATCAAAACTCAAACTAATAACGTGATCTATGCTATTGCCTCAGCAATCATGGAAATGCTTGGTTATATAACCAGCAAGAACAACAGAAGTGCGTGCTTACCTTGGAAAAGAAGACTGTAGACAAAGATCAAGGTGCCACGAAGGGAATCAGCCAACTATCAGAAATACAGAAGTGTGTAAAGATCAAGAATAAGACCAAGCTGGACAAGTACAAAGGCCTGACCTCAACTGAAGAGACTGCTAAACAAAGGCTCACAGCACACAGCAAAACTAGGGAGAGATACATTAGAGAAGCTGAGGCCAAGAAGATAAATGTTTGGAAAACTGTGATCACCAATCAAATCATATTGTACAAAAAGCAGGGTGTGATTAATTAATTAAACATTAACTTTTAATATCTTCATTTAAAATAGTATACCATAGAATAGTATTAATAAAAAAATACGTATAGGACTCACAATATATCACATTCAAAACGTAATGCCAATTAGACCACAATACCACAAACCTCAAACTGTTGAGGATCTTATGACAAAACAAAAAAAAATTCCCTTGATAATTGAAGAGAACTATATGGTTTCACATCAAATATCTTTCAGCCAACCACAAAACAAATCATATACATTCTCCATATAAGATGCTGAGTAGAATGCCATAATACCTTTCAAATGGTCTCTGAATGGTGTGAAATAAGAGGGACAGTCTCACCCTATTCTTTTCAAAGGTAAGACAATGGCCGTTTTATATCTGGTGCTATGTCAGGGGAGATAGCACATTCTCTTCCATACAAATACCCCATCGTTATATGTCACCGGTTCCCATAGAAACCCCAAATAAATAATATATGTTTCCCTACGCGTTTCGTTTTCTCATAGTCATCAGGGGAAGGTTCCTATATCCCTCCATTCATGTGGGAGATTTGTCCAAACACGGGGTGCTGCTGTGACGGTCTTACACATCTCTTACCGGCTGCTGTTAAATAGCTTGCCCGCTCATTTCTGTGTCTCATACTTAGGCGTCATTTCCTGTGCGTCCGCTGTGAGACGCACGGCTGAGCCGCACGCGTCATCTCCGGTGACACGTGCCTGATGTTTCCATGACAGCACATAAATAGCCATAAATATCATTCATGGCCGAAGCATCTCTGTCAGTTCTGTGACTACCGTAGTCCTGCTAATAGAAGTGCAGTACTAGACCATGAATTCTCGTATCCCAGGGCTACACTATAAACTGAAAATGTATTAACCCCTTCTAGTCATAGCATCGCTAGCTTGAGCATGCCCAACTCTTCTATTGCTGGGGAACATTTTATATATATAAATGAGATTCTACCTAAACCTCCTTATAGGAAGGAGAATGTTTCGTCTCGGGCATGTGCTTGGTCCATCCAAAAGGAGAGAAAAAATACGTTATATATTATTCATCTATTGATCTTAACTTTTCTATAATGGACCACCAATAGACTTCCCTTTTTGGAAGGTGATTCTCGGGAAATCGCCCACCATCTCTCCAATGTCCTCATCCATATGTAGTATAGGCCAATGTTTTTGTAAAATTGACCGAATTTTTTGTGCCCCATTATTGTATGTAGTGACATATCTACAAACAGATCTCTCTTCGTCTTTTGGAGTTGGTACCAACAAGTTGTTTCTATCCATCCTAGCGACCTCATTATACGCCTTTCTCAGAATGCCGTCAGGATATCCTCTGGCCTGGAATCACTTACGTAAGTCATCTGCTTGTATTTTATATTCCTCAATAGAGAAGCAGTTCCGTCTGACTCTCAAATATTGGCCTTTTGGAATGCCCTTCTTCAGGGATACCGGATGATGGCTGTCCCACCTGAGAAGGGCATTCGTAGAAGTCAGTTTTCTATATGTCTTCGTGCACAGATGTCCATCCGACCTTTTTTGTAGATGTAAATCTAAAAAGGGGAGTTCCTCCTTATGATGTTCAAAGGTAAAGAACAATCCCAATGGATTCTCATTTAGTTTAGACACAAAGGTGGTTAAACTTGCCACATCCCCATTCCATATCAGTAGCACGTCGTCGATATAACGTGACCAAAAAGATATCTTGGACTGTTCTTCCACATATGAATCCCCAAAGATTATAGTCTCCTCCCACCAGCCCAGGAGCAAATTTGCATAAGCTGGCATACTACATATGGATGAGGACATTGGAGAGATGGTGGGTGATTTCCAGAGAATCACCTTCCAAAAAGGGAAGTCTATTGGTGACAGGCTCACACATAGTCAATACTCTCCACCTGTAAAGGAAACATGGCTCCCTAACAGACCAAAAGGATGCCATAAATGTAGTGGTTGTGTGGCATGCCCGGTGATCTCAGTAGGATCAAAATTTACAAGTGAAATCACAGAAAAAGAGTACCAGATACACCATTTTATAAATTGTAAATCAAAGGGAGTAATCTATAGGGTGGTATGCCCTTGTTGCCTTGAATACATAGGTAAAACGATACGTGAGTTTAGGAGAAGAGTGGGGGAACATTTGAGGGACATTGCCCTCAAAAGAGATACACCGCTGGCCAGACATGTTAATAAGGAACACAATGGAGAAAATCGTAACCTAAAATTCATGGGGATTGATAAAGTCAATGCACCTAGGAGAGGGGGAAATTGGGATCAACTAATACTACAATGTGAGACTAAGTGGATCTACCGCCTCAAGACGCAGACACCAAGAGGCTTGAACAAGATCTTGACATATAGTTGTTTCCTATAGGGACCCCCTGGCTAGCCATATGCTAGGATGCATAGAAAGAACTTATGGACTCGATTACTACGGGCACTAACTCTATACTTCCTTCTCACTGCTTTTGTACATTAGGGATATTCAGGGCCAACAATAGGGATAGCCACCGAGGAATGGGGGCGCCTTCTCTTTCGTACTTTCTATCCTAACGTGCCAACCTCCATTGTTAGGTAGGTCATCAGAATTAGGAGATGGATAGAGGAAGGCGTGGGCCCGTACATTTTACTATCACTCAACTGTTTTTTCTGGGCACTTACTAAGGGTATATTTAGGGAAATCGATTTTCACCTTCCTAACATCTCTCCTGTGTCCTCAAAAATATATATATTTTTTAGTATTTTTAAAAAAATGTTGTAACATTTTTTCTGTACATTTGTTCCAGGATTGCGAGTCCGCCATTATAGAAAAGTTAAGATCAATAGATGAATAATATATAACGTATTTTTTCTCTCCTTTTGGATGGACCAAGCACATGCCCGAGACGAAACATTCTCCTTCCTATAAGGAGGTTTAGGTAGAATCTCATTTATATATATAAAATGTTCCCCAGCAATAGAAGAGTTGTGCACGCTCAAGCTAGCGATGCTATGACTAGAAGGGGTTAATACATTTTCAGTTTATAGTGTAGCCCTGGGATACGAGAATTCATGGTCTAGTACTGCACTTCTATTAGCAGGACTACGGTAGTCACAGAACTGACAGAGATGCTTTGGCCATGAATGATATTTACGGCTCATTTATGTGCTGTCATGGAAACATCAGGCACGCGTCACCAGAGATGACGCGTGCGGCTCAGCCGTGCGTCTCACAGCGGACGCACAGGAAATGACGCCTAAGTATGAGACACAAAAATGAGCGTGCAGGCTATTTAACAGCAGCCGGTAAGAGACGTGTAAGACCGTCACAGCAGCACCCCGTGTTTGGACAAATCTCCCACATGAATGGAGGGATATAGGAACCTTCCCCTGATGACTATGAGAAAACGAAACGCGTAGGGAAGCATATATTATTTATTTGGGGTTTCTATGGGAACCGGTGACATATAACGATGGGGTATTTGTATGGATGAGAATGTGCCATCTCCCCAGACATAGCACCAGATATAAAACGGCCATTGTCTTACCTTTGAAAAGAATAGGGTGAGACTGTCCCTCTTTTTTTCACACTATTCAGAGACCATTTGAAAGGTATTATTGCATTCTACTCAGCATCTTATATGGAGAATGTATATGATTTGTTTTGTGGTTTGCTGAAAGATTTTTGATGTGAAATCATATAGTTCTCTTCAATTATCAAGGGAATTTTTTTTTGTTTAGTCATAAGATCCTCAACAGTTTGAGGTTTGTGGTATTGTGGTCTAATTGGCATTCCGTTTTGAATGTGATATATTGTGAGTCCTATATGTATTTTTTTATTAATACCATTCTATGGTATACTATTTTAAACGAATATATTAAACGTTAATTTTTAATTAATTAATCACACCCTGCTTTTTGTACAAGAAGATAAATGCCCTGTCCTCCAAAGAACGTTCCAGAGTGTAAAAAACCCCAACACCAGTGAAATATGGCTGCAATATCGGAGAATGAAACACAGCAACCACTTAGACCAAGAACCTGTCACCATTACAGAAGCAGACATCCAAGAGTGGGTCAAGAACATGAAGAGCTGGACAGCACATGGCCCAGACATGATCCTTACCTACTGGCTATAGAAATTCACAGCGGTACATGAACGCATGGTAAAGCAGATGAACCAAATGCTAGAAGCAGGCCACCACCCGTCTTGGCTAATACAAGGAAGAAAAGTGCTGATCATGAAGGATCCTCACAAATGAACAGTTCCATCCAAATACCGCCCATTAACCTGCCTTACAAAAACATGGAAACTTCTGTCTGGCATCATAGCCACCAAGCTACAGAACCATATGAACCAGTACATGAATCTAGCTCAGAAAGGCATTGGGACTGACCCCAGAGGCTCTAAGCACCAGCTCCTAGTAGATAGAGTAGTCGCTCAAGACCCAAGATCCAGACAGACCAATCTCAGCACAGCCTGGATTGACTACAAGAAAGCCTATGACTCAATGCCACACACATGGATCTGTGAATGCTTGGTTCTGTACAATGTCAACAGGAAACTAAGAACCTTCCTTAGAAAATCACTGGGGCTATGGAGAACAGCATTGGAAGTCAACTCAAGACAATTAGCACAAGTGACCACCAAATGCGGCATATAACAAGGTGGTGCACTGTCCCCATTGCTGTTCTGCATAGGCTTGTGCAGCGCCCCAGAGTCCTGGTCGTTGCAGTACTGTGGTTCCGCCACTATGGGGAGCTATAGTACGTCTGATGGCACTGAAGGAGTTCATCTGGACAGGTATCACAGACACCAATACATTTCACAGCCGGGCCACCAGGGGGAGCTAAGGGTTCTATTCACTAGGCCACTCCCCACCATTGTGGGTAAACTGGGGGTCAGGCAGGAAGTTAGATCAGAAAGCTGACTGGGTTGGAACCAGGCAACACCTTGTGGCAGAGGGTGTTGTGGGAGAAGATTCGGTAGGGTCCCTGTCAGGGGTGGGATCCTGACAGAGGCTTGGCAACTTGAGCGAACGTAACGGGTCCATGCCTGCTCAGTATAGCGGCGGTACCCAAGGAGGGATTGGAAGCGAGATAGATTGTGCTGAGTGAGAAACGAGATCAAAGCAACAAGGAGAATACCAGTAGGGGTCGTGCTGTAAGACTGAGGCAACATCCTACTGAGGCGCACAACCGGCGGCCGGAACGCCGAGGGAGTATTACAATATTCAGCTTCAAGCAATACTCTAAACCAACGGCAGGACAGTCAGTCTAAGGCGGGCTGTCTCACCTAAATCACCTATGCAGTCTTGGGGGGCAACCTGTGGAGAGGGGCGACTCTAGGGTCCCGGAAGAGCTCCGAGCCTACCCGTCATACGGGTGCCGTCCTAACCGTAACATCAGGGAGGGACGGAGGATTAGCAGAACATCATCTAATCGAGTTGTGAGGGAACTTAAGAAACGGACACAACAGTTGTGGGGACTTTCCGTAAGCACAGCAGGGAAGGACCACAACACATAGCGCTAGCAGGATGCGCAGATTTCCACCTGTTAAGAGAACTCTGGAGGTGCCATTGGACCGGCCGGACTTGCGCAGCCTGGTTATCCGGATTTTGGACTGAGGACCCAGAGATCTTCAGTAAAGAGGTAAAGAGACTGCAACCTGGTGTCCTCGTTATTTACTGCACCGCACCACTACGGCATCACCACCACCATCACCTATCCACATCTATTATTGTACGCCCCTCAGCAGGGTCACGGACCGGGTCTAGCCACCGTGACAACCCCAGAGCAGAGACTCAGAGGCCCGGTACCGGGTAGCCCTCGGCCCTGCGGCAGTGGGGGCGCTACAACTTGGCGTCACGAACAGGATCTACTTAAGCCTGAAGAATCAGGTCATGTGTGCCTTGGAACTGTGATTAATTGTGCTTGGACTGTGCTTTATTGAGAGGATTGTGTATTGCCATTTGCCGCCAGAAGTTCCCGCCAAAAACCGCCGCCATTGCTACACCAAAGGAGAAGGAGGGTGTGCCATGGGAGGAGACTACCAAAGTGGCGCCAGAAGCGGCGACCGCCCCCTGCGCCTCTTGCTGCAAAGCGAAGACCTGCCTCCAAGCAGGGGACCACCCCTTGATTTGCAACGGCGGGAAGCGGGTGACGGAGAAGCTCGACCCCAGAGAAATGGCGGAGCCAGGTGCATGCATTGCCACCGACTATCAGACAGCGATGATGAACAGCAAGTGCCTGAAAGAGGAAGGAGCAATCCCGACTTACCCTCAACCACCGCAGCAGGAGAATCTGAACTCCTCGGAGCCGGCGACAGGGGAGCTGAACCCACCTATCCCGACATCGGAGCCAGCCGAGGAGGAGCCATGGGGAGCGGAGTCGCATCCGGAGGCCGCAGAGGAAGAGCCGCGGTCCGGGCTGCAGCCGATTCCAGTGTCCTCGTCAACGGACCGGATCGACATCGGTGGAATCACATCGGGTGCAGGTATGGAAGACGCCCCTGCTCCCCCGCTCGATCCCGCTCCCGCGACCGGCCCTCACCCCAGTAAAAGCCGTCTCCTCTCAGCAGAGCTAGTGGTGTTACCCCCCGACGCAATGGGGAAGCTGGTACCACCGCTGCCAACCAGGATGGGAGAACCCATAGACGTGGGCCCAGAAGGGGTGATTCTCCAGTGGGACACCCCCCGGATTGGGCCAGATGGAGCTCGGGAGGAAGGGTTCACCCTTGCTGTGCTTACCTGGGAACAATACAAACAGTGCTTGATCCTACATTGGAAAAGGCAAAAAGAGGCAGAGCTGACTGACCCACCGAGAGTACAACAATCACCTCGTGCATGTGGTAATAAGGACGTGGTAAAGCGGGGAACTGTATTGGCCTTCCACCCGAAGAGGGGATGGGGCTCCATACAGGAACCGGGGCTACCAACTGACGTCTTCGTTACTAGTTGCAATGTGAAGACTCCCTGCTGCAGCCGAGATGGTGATCCATTGCAAAAGGGGGATCAGGTGACTTACACCTGTCATCGGAATGCATACGGGTGGTATGCCCGGAACGTTCGCCGCTGTGAACTTGGGAGAGTGTCATCTGTTACTTCAACCATGATGGAACCAGACGTGACAGATCTTACCAATATTGCCACCGTACGTCTCATTGCAGCGACTGAGCTGGCGGCTAGAGTCCGCCTTCAGGTTCAGGCATCAGGTGGTCTGACTGCACCCGGGAAATTCACCAGCAACACTGGTGTGGCATCAGCCGTTGATCCAGGATTGAAGCCTGCACAGTCGGAAGGTGTTCACTTCCGACTGATGTCTTGTGATTTACTAGGAGAATAAACCTCGATACCATGAGAATGTAAATAGTTACTGTTCTACTGTTTTTGCTGCCAGACCCGTCAAGGGTTAACTCTTAAGGGGATCCCTCTGTTGACCCGGGATCCCTATTGTTTTGTTTGCTTTTTCCAAGTTTTGCACAAGTTTTCAGAACTGCCGCAATCATGAACAGTGCATGATACAAACTTTTTGTAAATAGTTTGCACCTTCTTAAAGGTGCTCCCTACTGGTTTTACTTAAGGAAGGACTCTTTGTGAAGTTACCGCACCGGAGTCTTTGCTGAGTACGGACTGGTAGCTTGAGAAGATATGCTACCTCATGGAGACTTGGTCACCTTTTAAAGAGGACGTTCACCTGTTGCACTTAAAGGGTGATATTGCTTTAAGACAGAAAGTAATAATGTCTTGACAAAAGAAAATGATGAAGATGCTTATATGAAGAAGTTATGTGTATTTAACAAGTTAATTGTGAGAAATGTTTAATAATGATGATAGAAACATGGGGACAGGCAGTGAACCCGTACGGGGTTAGTTAGTGAGTCCTCTTAGGAGCCGTATAGAGATGGCTCATTGATCCAAAACTGAAAGGAATGTTATGTTCTATACTGTGTATAGTAGTTGAAAAGGCAGTAGGCCCGGGCTGAACGGGGCGGTCCTGTAACAGAAAGGAGAGGCAGAAGGTCTGGTGCCGTTAGGACAGGCGGTCCTGCAGATTTAAAGTAGGAGAATGAAAAAGTTAAATTGCCTTATAATGTGATTATAAGAAGGTCTTTAGTGGATTCAGAGTGTACGTCCTTAAAGGCAAAGTTAAACTATTGTTTGAACCTTTGTACTAAGTAGAATACCCGGTTGGGTAAGAAAAGTTACTTATAGCATGTTGCTATGATATTTAACCATGTTTGTAACGTTCAAGTGTCCTCACCTCCCATAAAGGGAAGCTCTGTTCAAGTATACTTATTGTTATTGCACAAAATTGTATGTCTTTTTGCTAACCTGTATTGTTGTTTTCTTCCCAGTCCCGGAGTACTGGATTTAACCGGGGGGAGTGCAGCGCCCCAGAGTCCTGGTCGTTGCAGTACTGTGGTTCCGCCACTATGGGGAGCTATAGTACGTCTGATGGCACTGAAGGAGTTCATCTGGACAGGTATCACAGACACCAATACATTTCACAGCCGGGCCACCAGGGGGAGCTAAGGGTTCTATTCACTAGGCCACTCCCCACCATTGTGGGTAAACTGGGGGTCAGGCAGGAAGTTAGATCAGAAAGCTGACTGGGTTGGAACCAGGCAACACCTTGTGGCAGAGGGTGTTGTGGGAGAAGATTCGGTAGGGTCCCTGTCAGGGGTGGGATCCTGACAGAGGCTTGGCAACTTGAGCGAACGTAACGGGTCCGTGCCTGCTCAGTATAGCGGCGGTACCCAAGGAGGGATTGGAAGCGAGATAGATTGTGCTGAGTGAGAAACGAGATCAAAGCAACAAGGAGAATACCAGTAGGAGTCGTGCTGTAAGACCGAGGCAACATCCTACTGAGGCGCACAACCGGCGGCCGGAACGCCGAGGGAGTATTACAATATTCAGCTTCAAGCAATACTCTAAACCAACGGCAGGACAGTCAGTCTAAGGCGGGCTGTCTCACCTAAATCACCTATGCAGTCTTGGGGGGCAACCTGTGGAGAGGGGCGACTCTAGGGTCCCGGAAGAGCTCCGAGCCTACCCGTCATACGGGTGCCGTCCTAACCGTAACATCAGGGAGGGACGGAGGATTAGCAGAACATCATCTAATCGAGTTGTGAGGGAACTTAAGAAACGGACACAACAGTTGTGGGGACTTTCCGTAAGCACAGCAGGGAAGGACCACAACACATAGCGCTAGCAGGAAGGCGCAGATTTCCACCTGTTAAGAGAACTCTGGAGGTGCCATTGGACCGGCCGGACTTGCGCAGCCTGGTTATCCGGATTTCGGACTGAGGACCCAGAGATCTTCAGTAAAGAGGTAAAGAGACTGCAACCTGGTGTCCTCGTTATTTACTGCACCGCACCACTACGGCATCACCACCACCATCACCTATCCACATCTATTATTGTACGCCCCTCAGCAGGGTCACGGACCGGGTCTAGCCACCGTGACAACCCCAGAGCAGAGACTCAGAGGCCCGGTACCGGGTAGCCCTCGGCCCTGCGGCAGTGGGGGCGCTACACTTGAACCCCCTCAGTCAGATAATTAAAGAGTCTGGCTATGGATACAAGCTCAAGAGTGGAAGCACCATCAGCCACCTCCTCTACATGGATGACATTAAGCTTTATGCGAAAAATGAACGAGACATCAATTCACTGATCCACCTGACAAGGATCTACAGTGAAGACATCGGGCTGTGATTCGGACCGGAGAAGTGTGGCCGGTTTGTAATAAAGAGAGGCAAGGTAGTCAAGACTGATGGAGTTGAATTACCAGCATTGCGCATAGCAGATGTACAGACATACTACAAGTACATCATCATCCCACAAGGATACGGTAACCATGATGAGGAGGCAAGGAAAGCAGCAACATCCAAATACCATCAAAGGGTAAGACAGATCCTGAAGAGCCAGCTCAATGGGAAGAATAAAATCGGTGCCATAAATACGTATGCCCTGCCAGTTATCAGATACTCTGCTGGCATAATATGCTGGCCAAAAGAAGAGATGAAAGCTGCAGATGTGAAAACACGAAAGCTCCTCACATTGCATGGTGGTCTCCACCCAAAGTCTAACACACAAAGATTGTATACCAACAGAAAGGAGGGTGGTCGAGGCTTCATAAGCATCCAATCCACCATCACGGATGAAACAAGGAGTATCCAGGAGTACATCAGAAAAATGGCACCAAAAGATGAGATGCTGAGAGAAAGCCTAAGGCAGCAACAACAACAGATCTGGAAGGAAGAACAGGAACAGGAACTGCCATGGCAAGACAAGCTGTTGCATGGCATGTAGCATCGACAGATAATGGAGGTGGCTAACATGGAGAAATCCTAGCAATGGCTGGAGAAAACTGGACTCTGAGACAGCACAGAGGTACTAATCATAGCGGCACAAGAGCAAGCACTAAGTACCAGATCCATAGAAGCAGGAATCTACCACACAAGACAAGACCGAAGATGCAGACTATGCTAAGAAACCTTAGAAACTATCCAACACATAGTGGCAGGATCCAAAATGCAAGCAGGAACAGCATATACTGAACGCCACAACCAAGTAGCGGGATTTGTATACAGGAACATCTGCACAGCATATGGGCTAATTCCTCCTAAGTTCAGGTGGGAGACCCCAGAAAAAGTGGTGGAGAAGGAAAGAGCTAAAATCCTGTGGGACTTCAAGATCCAGATGGATAAGCAGGTGTTGGCTAACCAACCAGACATTGTGATAGTAGATAAGGATCACAAGACAGCAATGATAATAGATGTGGCAGTGCCAAGTGACAGCAACATCAAAAAGAAGGAATATGAGAAGCTGGAGAAATACCAGGGCCTCAAAGGAGAACAGGAGAAGATGTGGAAGGTGAAGGCAACAGTGATTCAATTCCAGTGGTGATAGGAGCACTTGGAGCAGTGACCCTTAGTGGGAAGAATGTCTATAACAGATCCCATGAGCAACATCTGAGCTCTCTGTCCAGAAAAGCGCAATGCTGGGAACAACTGAGAACCTATGCAAAACCCTCAAGCTCCCAGGTCTCTGGTAGAGGACCCGAGAATGAGAAAGGACAACAAATACCACTAAAGGCTAAGTATACAGTTGTGAGCTGATATTAATAGCCTGGGAAGGTTCATGGGTATTACCCCCTTCCCAGGCTATAAACATCGGCCCCCAGCCATTGGCTTCCCTCTTCTAGTTACGAAAATTATACAGGAGCCCACACCATTTTTTTCAGAAAAATAATCTTTTATTAATTAAATTCATGTACAGTAAGCTGCACACACTGTACTAATTGTATATGCCACAGACATCTTTATATCTACCTATTCTATTTGTATTTACTGTATGTAATCCATGTCTTCTCCCCTGTCGGCTCCTGCGGTGATTTTACACTACCACTCCTGGTGAATTCCTGGCTTTTCTTCTATCTGTCTATCTATGTAATATACATAGTAAATATAGAAAAACTGACTGAACAGCCATCTAGTCTGAACTGGTGCATAACCAAAAAGTCTTACATAGCAAATAGATAATGGCTGCACTCAAGTTTATTGTGCTAAAGCAAGGAAATGTGCAATACATGAAATGTGAACAGCATAATGGCTTGTGAAATTTATGAAAAAACACATGAGATTTTTAGCACAAAATTTGGCCAAATGTTGTGAGCCCATTCACCAAACGTCAAGGTAATCTCAGATCGAATGGGTAACTAACCTGTCTGCCTAGTGTGAACACTTACCTATGGCTAATAAAATGGTAAAGCCTGTATTTATAGAGGAGGTTAGAACCAACTGTGTTTGGATGTAATTAAAATCACAGCATGGTGAAGGGCGGGGCGTTCAAGTCAGAAAAAGCAATACATAGTAAATATAGAAAAACTGACTGAACAGCCATCTAGTCTGAACTGGTGCATAACCAAAAAGTCTTACATAGCAAATAGATAATGGCTGCACTCAAGTTTATTGTGCTAAAGCAAGGAAATGTGCAATACATGAAATGTGAACAGCATAATGGCTTGTGAAATTTATGAAAAAACACATGAGATTTTTAGCACAAAATTTGGCCAAATGTTGTGAGCCCATTCACCAAACGTCAAGGTAATCTCAGATCGAATGGGTAACTAACCTGTCTGCCTAGTGTGAACACTTACCTATGGCTAATAAAATGGTAAAGCCTGTATTTATAGAGGAGGTTAGAACCAACTGTGTTTGGATGTAATTAAAATCACAGCATGGTGAAGGGCGGGGCGTTCAAGTCAGAAAAAGCAATACATAGTAAATATAGAAAAACTGACTGAACAGCCATCTAGTCTGAACTGGTGCATAACCAAAAAGTCTTACATAGCAAATAGATAATGGCTGCACTCAAGTTTATTGTGCTAAAGCAAGGAAATGTGCAATACATGAAATGTGAACAGCATAATGGCTTGTGAAATTTATGAAAAAACACATGAGATTTTTAGCACAAAATTTGGCCAAATGTTGTGAGCCCATTCACCAAACGTCAAGGTAATCTCAGATCGAATGGGTAACTAACCTGTCTGCCTAGTGTGAACACTTACCTATGGCTAATAAAATGGTAAAGCCTGTATTTATAGAGGAGGTTAGAACCAACTGTGTTTGGATGTAATTAAAATCACAGCATGGTGAAGGGCGGGGCGTTCAAGTCAGAAAAAGCAATACATAGTAAATATAGAAAAACTGACTGAACAGCCATCTAGTCTGAACTGGTGCATAACCAAAAAGTCTTACATAGCAAATAGATAATGGCTGCACTCAAGTTTATTGTGCTAAAGCAAGGAAATGTGCAATACATGAAATGTGAACAGCATAATGGCTTGTGAAATTTATGAAAAAACACATGAGATTTTTAGCACAAAATTTGGCCAAATGTTGTGAGCCCATTCACCAAACGTCAATGTATTGCTTTTTCTGACTTGAACGCCCCGCCCTTCACCATGCTGTGATTTTAATTACATCCAAACACAGTTGGTTCTAACCTCCTCTATAAATACAGGCTTTACCATTTTATTAGCCATAGGTAAGTGTTCACACTAGGCAGACAGGTTAGTTACCCATTCGATCTGAGATTACCTTGACGTTTGGTGAATGGGCTCACAACATTTGGCCAAATTTTGTGCTAAAAATCTCATGTGTTTTTTCATAAATTTCACAAGCCATTATGCTGTTCACATTTCATGTATTGCACATTTCCTTGCTTTAGCACAATAAACTTGAGTGCAGCCATTATCTATTTGCTATGTAAGACTTTTTGGTTATGCACCAGTTCAGACTAGATGGCTGTTCAGTCAGTTTTTCTATATTTACTATGTATTGCTTTTTCTGACTTGAACGCCCCGCCCTTCACCATGCTGTGATTTTAATTACATCCAAACACAGTTGGTTCTAACCTCCTCTATAAATACAGGCTTTACCATTTTATTAGCCATAGGTAAGTGTTCACACTAGGCAGACAGGTTAGTTACCCATTCGATCTGAGATTACCTTGACGTTTGGTGAATGGGCTCACAACATTTGGCCAAATTTTGTGCTAAAAATCTCATGTGTTTTTTCATAAATTTCACAAGCCATTATGCTGTTCACATTTCATGTATTGCACATTTCCTTGCTTTAGCATAATAAACTTGAGTGCAGCCATTATCTATTTGCTATGTAATATACATATACATCTACTATATAATTGTCTAAGGGTCACTTCCGTCTTTCTGTCTGTCTGTCTTTCTGTCTGTCTGTCACGGAAATCCCAAGTCGCTGATTGGTCGCAGCCAGCTGACCACGACCAATCAGCGACGGGCACAGTCTGGCCGCAAAATGGCCACTCCCTACTCCCCTGCACTCAGTGCCCCCTCCATACCCCCCAGTCAGCGCCCGCCACCCACATAGCATTGTAGCAGTCCGTTAAATCGACTGCGTTACACCGCGGTGTAACGCAGTCTGTTAATGCTGCTATTATCCTTGTGTGACAAACTTTTTACTATCGATGCTGCCTATGCAGCATCAATAGTAAAAAGATCTAAGGTTAAAAATAATAAAAAAATTAAAAATTGTGCTATTCTCACCTTCCGGCGCCTTTCCCGTTCCTCGTGACGCTCCGGGCCATGCATTGCGGTCTTGCGAGATGATGACGTAGCGCTCTCGTGAGACCGGTACGTCATCATCTCGCGAGACCGCAATGCATTCTTGGGACCGGAGCATTGGTACATATATTGGTATATACTATGTGGGTAGTGTTATATACTAAGTGGCTGCTATATACTAAGTGGCTGCTATATACTAAGTGGCTGCTATATACTAAGTGGCTATGCTATATACTATGTTGCTGTGCTATATACAACGTGGCTGTCTGTGCTACGTGGGCTGTGTTATATACTGCGTGGCTGTGCTATATACTAAGTGGCTCTTATATACTACATGGCTGTGTTATATACTATGTGGCTGCTATATATTACGTGGGCTGTTTTATATACTACGTGGCTGTGTTATATACTACGTGGCTGTGCTATATACTACATGGCTCCTATATACTACATGGCTGTGTTATATACTATGTGGCTGCTATGTATTACGTGGGCTGTGTTATATACTACGTGGCTGTGTTATATACTACGTGGCTATGTTATATACTACGTGGATGTGCTATATACTACGTGGCTGCTATATACTACGTGGCTGTGCTATATACTGCTTGGCTGTGCTATATACTACGTGGCTGTGCTATATACTACGTGGCTGTCTGTGTTACGTGGGCTGTGCTATATACTATGTGGCTGCTATATACATACATACATATTCTAGAATACCCGATGCATTAGAATCGGGCCACTATCTAGTGTATATATATATATATATTATTATTATTATTTATTATTATTATTTATTGTTATAGCGCCATTTATTCCATGGCGCTTTACAAGTGAGGAGGGGTATACATAATAAAAACAAGTACAATAATCTTAAACAATACAAGTCATAACTGGTACAGGAGGAGAGAGGACCCTGCCCGCGAAGGCTCACAATCTACAAGGGATGGGTGAGAATACAGTAGGCGAGGATAGAGCTGGTCATGCAGCGGTTGGTTGATCAGTGGTTACTGCAGGTTGTAGGCTTGTCGGAAGAGGTAGGTCTTCAGGCTCTTTTTGAAGGTTTCGATGGTAGGCGAGAGTCTGATGTGTTGTGGTAGAGGGTTCCAGAGTAGGGGTGATACGCAAGAGAAATCTTGTATACGATTGTGGGAAGAGGAGATAAGAGGGGAGTAGAGAAGGAGATCTTGTGAGGATCGGAGGTTGCGTGTAGGTAAGTACCGGGAGACGAGGTCACAGATGTAAGGAGGAGACAGGTTGTGGATGGCTTTGTACGTCATGGTTAGGGTTTTGTACTGGAGTCTCTGGGCAATGGGGAGCCAGTGAAGGGATTGACAGAGGGGAGAGGCCGGAGAATAGCGGGGGGACAGGTGGATTAGTCGGGCAGCAGAGTTTAGAATAGATTGGAGGGGTGCGAGAGTGTTCGAGGGGAGGCCACAGAGCAGGAGGTTGCAGTAGTCAAGGCGAGAGATGATGAGGGCATGGACTAGGGTTTTTGCAGATTCTTGGTTGAGGAATGAACGGATTCGTGCAATATTTTTGAGTTGAAGTTGGCAGGAAGTGGAAAGGGCTTGGATATGTGGTTTGAAGGAGAGATCAGCGTCAAGGATAACCCCGAGGCAGCGAGCTTGTGGGACTGGGGAGTGTGGGCAGCCATTTACTGTAATGGATAGGTTCGTTGGGGGGGTCACGTGAGATGGGGGAAAGATGATGAATTCATTCATTCATGAATATATATATATACACTCACCGGCCACTTTATTAGGTACACCTGTCCAACTTCTTGTTAACACTTAATTTCTAATCAGCCAATCACATGGCGGCAACTCAGTGCATTTAGGCATGTAGACATGGTCAAGACAATCTCCTGCAGTTCAAACCGAGCATCAGTATGGGGAAGAAAGGTGATTTGAGTGCCTTTGAACGTGGCATGGTTGTTGGTGCCAGATGGGCTGGTCTGAGTATTTCAGAAACTGCTGATCTACTGGGATTTTCACGCACAACCATCTCTAGGGTTTACAGAGAATGGTCCGAAAAAGAAAAAAAATCCAGTGAGCGGCAGTTCTATGGGCGGAAATGCCTTGTTGATGCCAGAGGTCAGAGGAGAATGGGCAGACTGGTTCGAGCTGATAGAAAGGCAACAGTGACTCAAATCGCCACCCGTTACAACCAAGGTAGGCCTAAGAGCATCTCTGAACGCACAGTGCATCGAACTTTGAGGCAGATGGGCTACAGCAGCAGAAGACCACACCGGGTACCACTCCTTTCAGCTAAGAACAGGAAACTGAGGCTACAATTTGTACAAGCTCATCGAAATTGGACAGTAGAAGATTGGAAAAACATTGCTTGGTCTGATGAGTCTCGATTTCTGCTGCGACATTCGGATGGTAGGGTCAGAATTTGGCGTAAACAACATGAAAGCATGGATCCATCCTGCCTTGTATGGAGCATCTTTGGGATGTGCAGCCGACAAATCTGCGGCAACTGTGTGATGCCATCATGTCAATATGGACCAAAATCTCTGAGGAATGCTTCCAGCACCTTGTTGAATCTATGCCACGAAGAATTGAGGCAGTTCTGAAGGCAAAAGGGGGTCCAACCCGTTACTAGCATGGTGTACCTAATAAAGTGGCCGGTGAGTGTATATATATATATATGTATATATATATATATATATATATATATATATATATATATATATAGATTCAAGAAAGAGGCAGCACTCCATAGTAAAGGTGAAAAATGTGGTAGGTTTAATCGACCCGCATAGCCGGGCGACGTTTCAGCTCTATCTGAGCCTTTATCCAGCAGTGAGTAACCATACCTGCTACCTATTTATGTGTTCCAACAAGTGTTTACAATGATTGCAATCATATTTTATATCCACTAATTTTCCAGTCAAATATTCATATTAATCATGTTGTGCTTATATCCAATGCTTGTGCATAAAGTGCTTAGTGCCTTGTGCAATAAAACTCCAACTTCCACATTCCCTCTGTCTCTCAGAATGTACTTAATAAGTTGCCAGCAACTTTATAACTAATTGATCTCTTATTAATAGTCATTATATATATAGAACGCTGATTGTAATGTACACTCACCCACAGCACATTGTAGGCTCATGGAGGACGCTGTATACAAAAAACGGCGTTTACTGCAGCTTACTGCGCATGCCCAGAGCGCATCATTCCATTGGAGCATCTCACAGACCAATGGAGCTCTCTGTGTGGCAGTTTCTTACTGGCGCATGCGCAGTAGCGCTAAATAACGCCATATTAGTAGAGGCTCTCTAGATTCTATGTAACTGTGTGGCAATTTCTTGCTGGCGCATGCGCAGTAGCGCTAAATAGTGCCATATTGTTAGAAGCTCTCTAGATTCTATGTAACTGTGTGGCAATTTCTTACTGGCGCATGCGCAGTAGCGCTAAATAACGCCATATTGGTAGAGGCTCTCTAGATTCTATGTAACTGTGTGGCAATTTCTTACTGGCGCATGCGCAGTAGCGCTAAATAACGCCATATTGTTAGAAGCTCTCTAGATTCTATGTAACTGTGTGGCAGTTTCTTACTGGCGCATGCGCAGTAGCGCTAAATAACGCCATATTGGTAGAGGCTCTCTAGATTCTATGTAACTGTGTGGCAGTTTCTTACTGGCGCATGCGCAGTAGCGCTAAATAACGCCATATTGTTAGAAGCTCGCTAGATTCTATGTAACTGTGTGGCAATTTCTTACTGGCGCATGCGCAGTAGCGCTAAATAGCGCCATATTGGTAGAAGCTCGCTAGATTCTATGTAACTGTGTGGCAATTTCTTGCTGGCGCATGCGCAGTAGCGCTAAATAGCGCCATATTGTTAGAAGCTCGCTAGATTCTATACACCACCTGCGCTGTAGCCCAGGACTATATTATATGTTTCAAAGCACCAGCGCAAGTGTTATTAAGCATTTTATATCCTAAATAGGACTATATTGAAAAGAAAGAATTGACACTTATCCTGATGCAATGCACTGTCTGGCCACAAAAAAATATAATAATATCATATTTGTTTATTAGTTATCCGTACATGGTAGATCCATCGCTGAACCACAACAAAAGGACTATACTCTTTTATATTACTTTTTTGTATATTATTTATCTCACTATTATGTGTGGATACGTATCTTGACTTCACGGATGGCCATATCTTCAATACAACCCCCGTGAGCCAATAGAGTCATTCTGCCCCTCAGTTGTCCCTCCGGACCAAAGAGTTGCAGCCATGACATCTATATGATACGTTTGTATTGATATCGATTTCTGTTGCTCAAAATGTATCCAGACTCTACGGATAACCACATCTCTTATATAGTTTCCGTGAGTCAATAGGGCCATTCTGTCCCTCCATTGTCCCTCCGGACCAAAGAGTTACAGACCTGGCTACTATAAAGATACCTTCAGTGTGTTTTTTTACACAAATGAAACCGGGTATATCCTTGTATTCAAGTATGACTACCTAAGAGTGTCATATTGTCCCTCAATTACTCCTCCAGACCAAGGGATTACAGCCACATCATTTATAATTCCTATGGCATTATCCCAATACTTTGGTCACATACTCAAAGAACAGTCATTGCCTCAGATATTTTCATATTTTTTATTGTGATAAAGCGACAGATCCACTAATATGCAGCAAATAGCCCAAAAGCAAAGTGCATAGGGAAAAAGTTATATGAAAAATAATTTAAATGAAAAATGAATAATTTCAGTCCTCCACGTGCCTCCTCCCCCGTAGGTGAGATTTTTCCAAATTACATTCTGTGGGACAAAGAGAGTGGAATTAAATTACAAACAGACTTATCACATCAAAGAGTTTAAAAACATCTGGGTATCAAATACACAATACAGAGAATAGTTCCACCATATCCCCCTATAACGCCGTCTGTATATTGAAATCTACATTTAAACCTTTCGGCTTCAACGGTTTGAGCTCATAGATCCATTTAAGCTTTCTTTTTTAAAATGTGTTCCCTATTGCCCCCCTTTATCTGAACTGGGACCACGTCTATTATTCTGCACTTCAAATCTTTCTCCTGATGATTGCATTCCAAAAAATGTTTGGGTACCGGGAGATCCTTTCTTTTCTTTCTTATCGTATACCTATGTTGATTCATCTGAACTTTGAATGAACATATTGTTCACTGCTTGAAAAAGGCTCAGATAGAGCTGAAACGTCGCCCGGCTATGTGGGTCGATTAAACCTACCACATTTTTCACCTTTACTATGGAGTGCTGCCTCTTTTTTGAATCTCTGTGAAACTGGAGTAATCATTGGACTGGTTGCCTGGGGCTCTGCACCCGAAGATAAGTACTAGTGTTGTGCTGTTCCTTTTTTCTTCATATATACAGGTCCTTCTCAAAAAATTAGCATATAGTGTTAAATTTCATTATTTACCATAATGTAATGATTACAATTAAACTTTCATATATTATAGATTCATTATCCACCAACTGAAATTTGTCAGGTCTTTTATTGTTTTAATACTGATGATTTTGGCCTACAACTCCTGATAACCCAAAAAACCTGTCTCAATAAATTAGCATATTTCAACCGTCCAATCAAATAAAAGTGTTTTTTAATAACAAACAAAAAAAACATCAAATAATAATGTTCAGTTATGTACTCAATACTTGGTCGGGAATCCTTTGGCAGAAATGACTGCTTCAATGCAGCGTGGCATGGAGGCAATCAGCCTGTGACACTGCTGAGATGTTATGGAGGCCCAGGATGCTTCAATAGCAGCCTTAAGCTCATCCAGAGTGTTGGGTCTTGCGTCTCTCAACTTTCTCTTCACAATATCCCACAGATTCTCTATGGGGTTCAGGTCAGGAGAGTTGGCAGGCCAATTGAGCACAGTAATACCATGGTCAGTAAACCATTTACCAGTGGTTTTGGCACTGTGAGCAGGTGCCAGGAAGCATGAAGTGCTCCAAAATCTCCTGATAGCTAGCTGCATTGACCCTGCCCTTGATGAAACACAGTGGACCAACACCAGCAGCTGACATGGCACCCCACACCATCACTGACTGTGGGTACTTGACACTGGACTTCAGGCATTTTGGCATTTCCTTCTCCCCAGTCTTCCTCCAGACTCTGGCACCTTGATTTCCGAATGACATGCAAAATTTGCTTTCATCAGAAAAAAGTACTTGGGACCACTTAGCAACAGTCCAGTGCTGCTTCTCTGTAGCCCAGGTCAGGCGCTTCTGCCGCTGTTTACCTGGGGAATGCGGCACCTGTAGCCCATTTCCTGCACACGCCTGTGCACGGTGGCTCTGGATGTTTCCACACCAGACTCAGTCCACTGCTTCCTCAGGTTCCCCAAGGTCTGGAATCGGTCCTTCTCCACAATCTTCCTCAGGGTCCGGTCACCTCTTCTCGTTGTACAGCGTTTTCTGCCACATTGTTTCCTTCCAACAGACTTACCATTGAGGTGCCTTGATACAGCACTCTGGGAACAGCCTATTTGTTGAGAAATTTCTTTCTGGGTCTTACCCTCTTGCTTGAGGGTGTCAATGATGGCCTTCTTGACATCTGTCAGGTCGCTAGTCTTACCCATGATGGGGGTTTTGAGTAATGAACCAGGCAGGGAGTTTTTAAAAGCCTCAGGTATCTTTTGCATGTGTTTAGAGTTAATTAGTTGATTCAGAAGATTAGGGTAATAGGTCGTTTAGAGAACCTTTTCTTGATATGCTAATTTATTGAGACAGGTTTTTTGGGTTATCAGGAGTTGTATGCCAAAATCATCAGTATTAAAACAATAAAAGACCTGACAAATTTCAGTTGGTGGATAATGAATCTATAATATATGAAAGTTTAATTGTAATCATTACATTATGGTAAATAATGAAATTTAACACTATATGCTAATTTTTTTAGAAGGACCTGTATGTATGTGTGTCACTGTTCTATCTATCCTTTTGTAACCTGTCACGCTGTGATTTTACTGAACGCGGCACATGAATTTCCGGCTTTTGAGGGGACCCCTCTATTCTTGATAACCAACCTTGCTGCAGCCCCCAGCTGTGAGTTTTGCCTGGTTGGTTATCAAAAATACAGGGGAACCCACGCAGTTTCTTTGTTTATTATTTATTTACAGCGCAGTAGCGTATGATGAATACACCCATCAGATGCTGCGGCTCTCACTGTTATTAGTGGCTGTAGGTGTCAGATGATGAGAGCTGTAGTCCCATCAGCTGACACCAGTGACCAGTAGTAAACTTTATACCTCCAATCACAAATGAGCGGTCACTGTCTTCTGACATTGTGGGAACCGCGGCTCTCTGACCGACGGGGATGATTTTACCCCCAATCAGAAGAGCTACGCCGGTGATTACCACACTGTCACACAGCTTGGGAAACACCGGCTTTTGTGCTGTGCATGTTCGGCTATATTTGGTGATTTAGTCAACGATTAAGTCGGTGAAAATTGCAAATTCGGCGATCGTGAACTGAACTAAACATTGAAATATTCTCTCATCTCTAGCCATAATACTGTGTGAGGCGCTGTGGGGCCGTCATACTGTGTGGAGACCTCATACTGACCTACATGGGCACACAGGAGAGCAATTTCCTTGTGATGAGTCAGATAGAAAGTGAGAAGTACAGACCTTTGGTCTATATGATTTCAGTCCTCCTGAATTGTTATGGTGTTGTGTGCCAGGAGGGAGACATCAGATAGTACGTCCTGAAGGTAAGCAAAGATATAATGGCAGTAAGAATTTGGATTCCAGGCAGGAAGCATAGTGGAGACAAAGAGCAGGAAGAGGTCATTAGCTCAGGTTTGCTGCACTATTGTGGCTTATAACAAAAGTTATATACCGCCACATGTAACCGGAAAGTTCCTGACTCTGCACAATGCAGAAGAAGCGTTCATAAAGTGTTGTGTCTGCTATCTGATGTATATACTTCTCAGCAAGTTCTTGTTAAGTAAAGGATAGTCTATTTTTTTACTTTGGTCTCCCTCATTCATCTTCATAACATCTGGTCTCGGCCTACAACGACAGCATGCACTCTGCATAGTCGGGAGATATGACTCTGCCAAATATATATATATATATATACATATATATATAATATACAGTATACTAGCTGAAGAGCCCGCATTGCCCGGGCATAGTAACTAACTGTGGTTTTGGAAGTGCATTTGAACAGCAAGGTGGATTGCTGTTGAAGGGAAAGAGAAAAAAAAAAATCTATAAATCTTCAGCATAGCGAGTGTGAGCGAGCTGAGTGTGACCTGAGCGTAAGTGTGGACTGCGGTAAGTGTGTGACTTGTGATTCAGTGACTTTGGAATCAGGGAGTTTCCAAGGGAGGAATTGATGTCTGTTTTTAATTAATACTTTTTTTTTTTTTAATTTAACGTTTCTGTCTAGTGCAATCCCCATTAGCAAATGTGCTCCACAATTGTTAATGCCATCCAGTGTACATCTTGCCACATGTATGCAGTCCTTGACCAGCCGGTCGAGGGTGCATACTGCTGTGCGAGATGTGAGCACGTTGTGCATTTGGAATCCCAGATTCTGGATCTAAATGTGCAGCTGGCAACACTGAGATCCATAGGCTATATGGAGAGGAGTCTTCTGCTCACAGAGCAGACGCTCAATGGGACAGATGAGGAGGGGGATGGTAGGATGGAGCTGCAGGACAGTGAAGTAGGTAGCTGGGTGACATTCAGAAAGCGGGGTAGAGGGAAGAGTGCCAGGGAGGCTAGTCCTGATCTGGCTCACCCCAATAAGTTTGCTAAGTTGGCAGATGAGGGGGATGCCAGTACAGGGGTAGCACTGCTGCAGCCAGGCATGTCCTCTGAAAGCCGGAGGAGTGACTGCTCCAGTAAGGAGGGAAATAGGAGAGCAGGGCAGGCCAGACAGGTGCTGGGAGTGGGGGACTCAATTATTAGGGGAACAGATAGGGAAATCTGTCACAAAGACAGGGATCGTCGGACGGTGTGCTGCCTACCTGGCGCTCGAGTCCGACACATCACTGATCGGGTGGACAGATTACTGGGAGGGGCTGGTGAGGACCCAGCGGTCATTGTGCACATTGGCACAAATTACAAAGTTAGAGGTAGGTGGAAGGTCCTTAAAGATGATTTCAGGGAATTAGGCTGCAAGCTGAAAGCAAGGACCTCCAACGTGGTATTTTCCGAAATACTGCCTGTACCACGTGCCACGCCAGAGAGGTAACGGGAGATTAGGGAGGTTAATAAGTGGCTCAAGAATTGGTGTAGGAAGGAGGGGTTTGGGTTCCTGCAGAACTGGGCCGACTTCTCAGTTGGCTACAGGCTCTACGCTAGGGACGGGCTGCACCTCAATTGGGAAGGTGCAGCTGTGCTGGGGGAGAGAATGGCTAGAAGGTTGGAGGAGTGTTTAAACTAGGGATTGGGGGGGGAGGGTATTCATTTTATAGGAGGGGAAGATAGTGCAGATAGAGACCTGGGCACAAATAAGGAAGTTGGGGGTGGCGGTGGCATGGGGGGTGGGGTTAGAACACTTAGTAATTTAAGAAAGAATAGAGGTACAGAGAGGAACATCAAGTGCATGTATACTAATGCCAGAAGCCTCGCCAACAAAATGGACGAATTAGAACTAATGTTGTTGGAACATAATTATGACATGGTGGGGATATCTGAAACATGGCTGGATGAGAGCCATGATTGGGCTGTTAACTTGCAGGGCTATAGCCTTTTCAGAAATGACCGTACAGATAAGCGAGGGGGTGGGGTGTGTCTGTATGTAAAATCGACCTTAAGGGTATGTGCACACGTTGCGGATTTCTTGCAGAAATTTCCTGAAGAAAACCGGAAATTTTCTGCAAGAAATCCGCATTTTTTTTTTTGCGTTTTTTTCCCGTTTGTTTTGCGTTTTTTTTAGCATTCTGCAAGCGTAATTAGCTTGCAGAATGCTAAAGTTTTCCAAGCGATCTGTAGCATCGCTTGGAAAACTGACTGACAAGTTGGTCACACTTGTCAAACATAGCGTTTGACAAGTGTGACCAACTTGTTACTATAGATGCTGCTTTTGCAGCATCTATAGTAAAAGATAGAACGTTTAAAAATAATAAAAAAAATAAAAAAAATGCTTATACTCACCCGCAGACAGCAGATCTCCTCACCGGCGTCCATTCCTATAGCTGATGTGTGCGCGCAGGGCCTTCCATGACGTCACGGTCACGTGAGCGGTCTCGACCAATCACAGGACAGTGACGTCATTCGGCAAGGTCCTTCACCGCACACCAGCTGCTGCTACAGGAACCGAAGACAGCGTGCAGCACAGAGGCGGGAACACTTCGGGGGCCATCAGAGGGTGAGTATAGGACTATTTTTTATTTTAATTCTTATTTTTTTACCAATTATATGGTGCCCAGTGCGTGGAGGAGAGTCTCCTCTCCTCCACCCTGGGTACCAACCGCACATAATCTGCTTACTTCCCGCATCGTGGGCACAGCCCCGTGCGGGAAGTAAGCAGATCAATGGACCCCTAGGTGTGCGGAATCCCCTGCAATTCCGCATTTTAATGAACATGTTGCTTTTTTTTCCGCTATGCGATTTTTTCGCGGAAAAAAAGGCTACATTTGACATTTGCACAAAAAATGCGGAATACACTGAAAATAATGGGAGGCATATGTAAGCGTTTTTTTTCGCGTTTTTATAGCGAAAAAACGCGAAAAAAACGCGAAAAATACTGAACGTGTGCACATGGCCTAAAACCCATCCTGCGTGATAATATAGGTGAATCTAATGAAAATGTAGAGTCCCTGTGGGTGGAGATAAGGGGAGGGGGAAAAAATAATAAATTACTGATAGGAGTTTGTTATAAATCTCCAAAAATAATGGAAGCAATGGAGAATATCCTCGTAAAGCAAATAGATGAAGCTGTGACTCAAGGAGAAGTCATTATTATGGGGGACTTCAACTACCCTGAAATAGATTGGGGAACAGAAACCTGCAGTTCCAGTAAAGGTAATCGGTTTTTGACAACTATGAGAGACAATTACCTTTCACAACTGGTTCAGGACCCAACAAGAAGGGGGCACTGCTAGACCTAATATTAACCAACAGGCCAGACCGCATATCAAATATAAGGGTTGGGGCTCACTTGGGGAATAGTGATCACAAAATAATAAGTTTTCATGTATCCTTTAATAAGATGTGTAGTAGAGGGGTGACAAGGACACTAAATTTCAGGAGAGCAAATTTCCAACGAATGAAAGAGGATCTTGGTCCAATTAACTGGGACGATATCCTGAGACATAAAAGTACACAAAGAAAATGGGAGACGTTTATTAGCATCCTGGATAGGACCTGTGCACAGTATATACCGTATGGGAATAAACATACTAGAAATAGGAGGAAACCAATATGGCTAAATAGAGCTGTAAGGGGCGCAATAAGGGACAAAAAGAAAGCATTTAGAGAATTAAAGGAGGTAGGTAGTGAGGAGGCATTAAATAAATACAGAAAATTACATCAATTCTGTAAAAAGCAAATCAAGACAGCAAAGATTGAGACAGAGAGACTCATTGCTAGAGAGAGCAAAAATAACCCCCAAATATTCTTTAACTACATAAATAGTAAGAAACTAAAAAATGACAGTGTTGGCCCCCTTAAAAATAGTCTGGGTGAAATGGTGGATGAGGATGAGGAAAAAGCCAATCTGCTAAATGACTTTTTTTCATCAGTATTTACAAAAGAAAATCCCATGGCAGACAAAATGACTAGTGATAAAAATTCCCCATTAAATGTCACCTGCTTAACCCAGCAGGAAGTACAGCGGCGTCTAAAAATAACTAAAATTGACAAATCTCCGTGCCCGGATGGGATACACCCCCGAGTACTGCAGGAATTAAGTACAGTCATTGATAGACCATTATTTTTAATCTTTAAAGACTCCATAATAACAGGGTCTGTACCACAGGACTGGCGTATAGCAAATGTGGTGCCAATATTCAAAAAGGGGACAAAAACTGAACTCGGAAATTATAGGCCAGTAAGCTTAACCTCTACTGTGGGTAAAATCCTGGAGGGCATTCTAAGGGATGCTATGCTGGAGTATCTGAAGAGGAATAACCTCATGACCCAGTATCAGCACGGGTTTACTAGGGACCGTTCATGTCAGACTAATTTGATCAGCTTCTATGAAGAGGTAAGTTCCGGACTGGACCAAGGGAACCCAGTGGACGTAGTGTATATGGACTTTTCAAAAGCTTTTGATATGGTGCCACACAAAAGGTTGTTACATAAAATGAGAATAATGGGGATAGGGGAAAATATGTGTAAGTGGGTTGAGAGCTGGCTCAGGGATAGGAAACAAAGGGTGGTTATTAATGGAGCACACTCGGACTGGGTCGCGGTTAGCAGTGGGGTACCACAGGGGTCAGTATTGGGCCCTCTTCTTTTTAACATATTTATTAATGACCTTGTAGGGGGCATTCAGAGTAGAATTTCAATATTTGCAGATGACACTAAACTCTGCAGGGTAATCAATACAGAGGAGGACAATTTTATATTACAGGATGATTTATGTAAACTAGAAGCTTGGGCTGATAAATGGCAAATGAGCTTTAATGGGGATAAATGTAAGGTCATGCACTTGGGTAGAAGTAATAAGATGTATAACTATGTGCTTAATTCTAAATCTTTGGGCAAAACCGTCAATGAAAAAGACCTGGGTGTATGGGTGGACGACAAATTCATATTCAGTGGCCAGTGTCAGGCAGCTGCTACAAAGGCAAATAAAATAATGGGATGCATTAAAAGAGGCATAGATGCTCATGAGGAGAACATAATTTTACCTCTATACAAGTCACTAGTTCGACCACACTTAGAATACTGTGCACAGTTCTGGTCTCCGGTGTATAAGAAAGACATAGCTGAACTGCAGCGGGTGCAGAGAAGAGCGACCAAGGTTATTAGAGGACTGGGGGGTCTGCAATACCAAGATAGGTTATTACACTTGGGGCTATTTAGTTTGGAAAAACGAAGACTAAGGGATGATCTTATGTTAATGTATAAATATATGAGGGGACAGTACAAAGACCTTTCTGATGATCTTTTTAATCATAGACCTGAGACAGGGACAAGGGGGCATCCTCTACGTCTGGAGGAAAGAAGGTTTAAGCATAATACCAGACGCGGATTCTTTACTGTAAGAGCAGTGAGACTATGGAACTCTCTGCCGTATGATGTTGTAATGAGTGATTCATTACTTAAATTTAAGAGGGGACTGGATGCCTTTCTGGAAAAGTATAATGTTACAGGGTATATATACTAGATTCCTTGATAAGGCGTTGATCCAGGGAACTAGTCTGATTGCCGTATGTGGGGTCGGGAAGGAATTTTTTTCCCCATGGTGGAGCCTACTCTTACCACATGGTTTTTTTTGCCTTCCTCTGGATCAACATGTTAGGGCATGTTAGGTTAGGCTATGGGTTGAACTAGATGGACTTACAGTCTTCCTTCAACCTTAATAACTATGTAACTAGTTATAACAAATTATAATGATTATCCTCCATCCCATAGTCCAGTGCCCATATACTATTTTTTTTTAATTTATTTATATAGCACCATTGATTCCATGGTGCTGTACATGAGAAGGGGTTACATACAAATTACAGATATCACTTACAGTAAACTAACAATGACAGACTGATACAGATGGGCGAGGACCCTGCCCTTGCAGGCTTACATTCTACAGGATGGTGGGGAAGGAGACAGTAGGTTGGGGGTTGCAGCAGCTCCGGTGTTGGTGAGGCGGTATCTCCGCTAGTGGTGAGGAGGCACCGGGGTCAGTGCAGGCTGTAGGCTTTCCTGAAGAGGTGGGTTTTCAGGTTCCGTCTGTAGGATCCGATTGTGGTTGATAGTAGGACTTGTTGGGGCACAGAATTCCGGAGGATGGGGATATTCTGGAGAAGTCTTGGAGGCGGTTGGGTGAGGAGCGAATAAGTGTGGAGGAGAGAAGGAGGTCTTGGGAGGACCGAAGATAACGTGAGGGAAGATATCGGGAGATTATTTCAGAGACGTATGGAGGAGACAGGTTATAGATGGCTTTGTAGGTCAGTATTAGTAATTTGAACTGGACACACTGAGGGAATTGGAGCCAGTGAAGAGATTTTCAGAGGGGAGAAGCAGAGGAGTAGCGAGGAGAGTGATGAATTAGTCGGGCAGCAGAGTTAGGGATGGACTGGAGAGGTGCAAGGGTTTTAGCATGGATGCCACAGATAAGGAAGTTGCAGTAGTTGAAGGGGGAGATCACCACACATCATACATCCCATAGCCCAGTGCCCATATACCCATCATATATATCCTCCATTCCATAGCCCAGTGCTCATATACCCATCAAACATATTCTCCATCCCATAGTCCAGTGCCCATATACCCATCACACATCCTCCATCCCATAGCCCAGTGCCCATATACCCATCAAACATATTCTCCATCCCATAGTCCAGTGCCCATATACCCATCACACATCCTCCATCCCATAGTCCAGTGCCCATATACCCATCACACATCCTCCATCCCATAGTCCCGTGCCCATATACCCATCACACATCCTCCATCCCATAGCCCAGTGCCCATATACCCATCACACATCCTCCATCCCATAGTCCAGTGCCCATATACCCATCACACACCCTCCATCCCATAGTCCAGTGCCCATATACCCATCATACACATCCTCCAAACCATAGTCCAGTGCCCATATACCCATCACACATCCTCCATCCCATAGCCCAGTGCCCATATACCCATCAAACATATTCTCCATCCCATAGTCCAGTGCCCATATACCCATCAAACATCCTCCATCTCATAGTCCAGTGCCCATATGCCCATCACACATCCTCCATCCCATAGTCCCATGCCCATATACCCATCACACATCCTCCATCCCATAGTCCAGTGCCCATATACCCATCACACATCCTCCATCCCATAGTCCAGTGACCATATACCCATCACACATCCTCCATCCCATAGTCCTGTGTCCATATACCCATCACACATCCTCCATCCCATAGTCCTGTGTCCATATACCCATCACACATCCTCCATCCCATAGTCCTGTGTCCATATACCCATCACACATCCTCCATCCCAAAGTCCAGTGCCCATATACCCATCACACGTCCTCCATCCCATAGTCCAGTGCCCATATACCCATCAAACATATCCTCCATCCCATAGTCCCGTGCCCATATACCCATCACACGTCCTCCATCCCATAGTCCAGTGCCCATATACCCATCAAACATATCCTCCATCCCATAGTCCCGTGCCCATATACCCATCACACATCCTCCATCCCATAGTCCCGTGCCCATATACCCATCACACACCCTCCATCCCATAGTCCCGTGCCCATATACCCATCCTCCATCCCATAGTCCTGTGCCCATATACCCATCACACATCCTCCATCCCATAGTCCCGAGCTGGGTGGCGCTGAGCAGGGAGTTCCTGGAGATGTGCTGTTATGTAACCTGGCAGTGCGGCTCTGTGTGCGGCCGCTGATGATGCGATTTTCTACGCCGGTAACAATAGAGCGCGGCAGTAATAGAGGAGGGGGATTCATTTCTGTCATGTGCTCTCTGCTCCTTTCTGGGGGGCAGACAATGGCTGGAGCTTATGTTCCCGGGGATGCGAGATTTCTCCCACCCGGTCACTGTCTGCTGAGGTGTTGTGGGGAAACTGTTGCTCATAGCAACCAATCACAGCTCAGCTTCTTTTAAATAGCTCTGGTGAAATAATAGATGTTTAGTGATTGGTTGCTATGTGGAAAGGGCGTGGCTTGACACACACACACATACACTCAGCTTTATATATAATAATAATAATAATCTTTATTTTTATATAGCGCTAACATATTCCTTGGCGCTTTACAGTTTTTGCACACATTATCATCGCTGTCCCCAATGGGGCTCACAATCTAAATTCCCTATCAGTATGTCTTTGGAATGTGGGAGGAAACCGGAGAACCCAGAGGAAACCCACGCAAACACGGAGAGAACATACAAACTCTTTGCAGATGTTCTCCAGGCTGGGGCTTGAACCCAGGACTCCAGCGCTGCAAGGCTGCTGTGCTAACCACTGAACGACAGTGCTCAAACTTCTGTGTGTGAATCAGGGCTGAGATCTAACGTGATAGAAGATTACAGTGCGGGGAAGACGGGAAACCTTCATATAGACGGCCGGTGGTGATGGAGTCAGTGACCGACTCTGGCCAAATATGTCTCTAGAGCCGTAGTAGAAGATGAAGATGTCGTCCTCACCATGAAGTAGTTATTTCTCATGTCACGTGTAATGAATATCTCCTGCAGTATTGCTAATGCCGATTCCAGGGTCGGTAAATGAGACGAGAATTAGCGTTATGGAAGATGAGTCTATGAGGAACGTATTCAGCTGCCGACTCCGAGGAGGAAACTGCTTGTTGTCTGTGGCCTAAATATATAGGATTTATTAGTAGATGTAAAGAAGGAAACTAAATACTGTAAAATAATAAATCTCCTCATATGTTTCCTTATTATCTCCAGTAATTGTATTATTAC
Source organism: Ranitomeya variabilis (assembly GCF_051348905.1). NCBI lineage: Eukaryota > Metazoa > Chordata > Amphibia > Anura > Dendrobatidae > Ranitomeya > Ranitomeya variabilis. Next base: position 765,604,125 of record NC_135235.1, on the reverse strand, counting down.
AGGATTCTTATGATGTTACATCGGCTCATCTTCTCATTCAGGTCTCCACAATATCGGATCCTCTCAGTGAAGATCTTCTACAAAAGAACATTTTCCTGATTTACCCATCACAGATGGATATGGACAGAGACAAGATGGCGGAGAGGATATTACACCTCACCCTAGAGATCCTCTTTCGGCTTACTGGAGAGGTGAGAGATTCTGATGACGTCACATTACATCATTCTTATCTATGGGAATAACAGATGGACAGAACTGGAGAGGTGAGGACTCTGGAAATGTCTGTAGTGAGATTTATTAATGTGTCTCTCCATTACCAGGATTACACAGTGGTGAAGAAGACCTCTAGTGATCGCTGTCAGGACCCTGTGTCTGAGGGATGGGAAAGACCCCTGAGCCCAATCACGGGGCCTCCACCTCACCCCCTGATCCATGAGGACATCAATGACCAGAAGATCCTAGAACTCACCTACAAGATGATTGAGCTGCTGACTGGAGAGGTGACACTGCTGGGAATGCTGGGACATTATACAGTAACACTATGAAGGGATCGGGGGGATGACGGTATCATTGTATGTGTCAGGTTCCTATAAGGTGTCAGGATGTCGCTGTCTATTTCTCCATGGAGGAGTGGGAGTATTTAGAAGGACACAGAGATCTGTACAAGAACGTCATAATGGAGGTTCCCCAGCCCCTCACATCTCCAGGTAATAGTCAGGACTAAATACACACGGCCTATAATTATCTGTATGTAAAGAATGAATTCACTCCCTGTATGTGTTTCCTCCAGATCTATCCAGTAAGAGGACAACACCAGAGAGATGTCCCCGTCCTCTTCTTCCACAGGACTGTAACCAAGAAGATCCCAATGCTCCTCAGGATCATCAGGTAGATGGAGAGAAGGTGTCAGGAGATCTCCCCTATGATGTGTAGACGCCGGTGAAGGTCTTGTGCTCAGTCTTGTTTTATCCACCAGTATTATATGTTTTATACTTGTGTAATGAGAACGGTGGAGATGGCAGGATTAGAGCTGATCATAGATGGGACTTCTCCATCTGTCGGTGACTGTTATAATATTTGTTTCAGGGTGAAGATCTGACCCATATTAATACTACAGAGACATATGTGAGGGGTGATGAGTGGTGTAAAGAGGAGATTCCCTCATATGACTACCCAGGTGAGTAGTAACCACTAAATGCAGAGAAGTCACAGATTCTTCTCAGTCACCGGCTGTGGCTGCTTTATCGGTGGTGTAGTCCGGCCGTATTACCATGATCACCATTTTACCTCTAGACCACAACATTCTCTTTCTATACACTGACCTGAGAGGCTTCCTGATCATCACTGCGCATGAGAGGGAGTCTCTCGGGTCTGGAGACCCAGATGTCATCATGACGACATCGGGTCTCCATGGCAGCGATCAGGACCACGCGTCATGCCACGGGGTCTAGGATTCAAAGGCAGAGGGGCTGTCAGCCCATGTAGTGAGGGACCAGCGACCTGCCACAAGCCAATACAGATGCATATGTAATCAGAACACCACATAAAGCCCCGCCCCAAAACAAGAGAATCTCATTAGCTGAAAACTACAAATTAAACAACAACCACAAGAAAAATTTCATCACCAGGTGTCAGTGTAATCAGTATAACTGCACCGACCTGACAGTGTCTGTAGTCACTGAGCACAATCCTGCTGACAGGTTCCCTATAAGACATCTCCGCTCTGCACTATTATACACAGTTCTCTATAAATGTGTAATATTTCTTCTTGAAACTTATCTGACAGAAAATATTGGGGCTTCCGATAGTTTAGATTGTGAAGTCACCGAGCCCCGTGCTCTAATTACCCAGAGAGGTTTCACCACTAGCTCCTCATTTATTACTGATGGAGACTGTTCAGTTTGAGCATTTCATTTTACAATCTGACGTGTGTCACTTTATGTGGTGATAACTTTAAAATTATTCACAAAGGATAATAGAAAACAAATGGATCTTACAAATTATTTTCCAGCTTCTCACAATACCCTACCTACGATTTAGAACACCCCACACAAAGATGATTAGAAGGCAATGTATAATAATCAAAATTTAATTTTATTAAAGTATTACAAAACTTTTAAAAACCATATTGACAGCTTAGGGGAATAGGACAATATCCCTCTCCCATTACCAATGTTGACGTGCAGCAACAGGTGAAAAACAGGGTACATCCCACATCGGATGTTACAATAGGAAACATTCACGTAATTAATAACACTGGTCAACAGCATTTTTGGTGCCAAAGATATTTCATCAAATTTAGGGTATTTTTGGGGTGCTGATTCTGAATATGTCATCAGTTTTGCCAGATTGGCTCAAGTTTTTGAGATTTTTGGTATCTTATTTATAGCACTTGTTGGTAAATGCGACGCATCATCTCATTAATTTCTTTGGATTTGTACTTGAACTGAGCAGTTCTCAATATAGTTTTGTGTTAATTAGTGTTCTAAAAGTTTGTTCATAGCTTGATTTTTGCACTAACTTTATGTTGTTGTCTGTTTTCCAGTGAAAAGCATGAACTCATCAAGAAGAAGTTGTCTTAACGATCCAGACTCATTCTGTTACATTTGTGGTGAATACACACTGCCAAAACATAGAAGAAACATAACAGACTTAGTAAAAAAAGTGTATTTTGCCTATTTTGGGGTAATGCTTGGGGACCAAGACAAGTTTTGGGCACCACACATAGTGTGCAAAGCATGTATCGAATTATTACGAAAATGGAGCAAAGGACAAAGAAAAAGCTTCAAATTTGGTGTTCCAATGGTGTGGAGAGAGCCAAAAAATCATCATGATGACTGTTATTTATGGTAAACACAGGTACAGGCACATCTTCACAATGAAGGACAGGCCTTCTTGCAGATTCCATGTTACTCCCATTTTCGTTTCTTATGCTTATTGAATCCTTGCACTTGCACTGCACAGAAATAACAGTCATCATGATGATTTTTTGGCTCTCTCCACACCATTGGAACACCAAATTTGAAGCTTTTTCTTTGTCCTTTGCTCCATTTTCGTAATAATTCGATACATGCTTTGCACACTATGTGTGGTGCCCAAAACTTGTCTTGGTCCCCAAGCATAACCCCAAAATAGGCAAAATACACTTTTTTTACGAAGTCTGTTATGTTTCTTCTATGTTTTGGCAGTGTGTATTCACCACAAATGTAACAGAATGAGTCTGGATCGTTAAGACAACTTCTTCTTGATGAGTTCATGCTTTTCACTGGAAAACAGACAACAACATAAACAACATAAAGTTAGTGCAAAAATCAAGCTATGAACAAACTTTTAGAACACTAATTAACACAAAACTATATTGAGAACTGCTCAGTTCAAGTACTAATCCAAAGAAATTAATGAGATGATGCGTCACATTTACCAACAAGTGCTATAAATAAGATACCAAAAATCTCAAAAACTTGAGCCAATCTGGCAAAACTGATAGCATATTCAGAATCTGCACCCCAAAAATACCCCAAATTCATTAAAATATTTTGGACACCAGAAAAAAATTTTTTTTTTGTTGACCTGTGTAATTTAATCCATAATAACATCATATAGTACATCTATGACAGATATGCATCCATGTATTAGTACACCCTATCTCGCCCCACTCAGTAAAAAGTCTATACCGCTACCATAAATAAGGCACTACCTGTGTAAGATGTTACCATACAAGTAATAAGCAGTCAGAGGACCGGTATAATTACCTATTCAGAGGTAGAGACTGGGATGTGGGCTCCCTGCTGTCACCTGGACCCGCACGTCTGTCCCGACGCGCGTTTCGGACTCCTTTTTCAAGGGGCCCTCACGACCTACCTACGATTGTACACTACTCTCTGGGCACACGGCAGTGTTCAGAAGGGAAGGAGCGCCATTTAGCTGTTTGAATGAAGATCTAGCTGGAATGGTTTGCAGACACAATGTATTGGGAGCACTGTTGGTGGTCTCCTGGCAGCTCCAAAGATCTCAACCATGAACATGCTTGGCACGATCTTCTCTGCTTTTCATATCCCAAGGATTGCCTTGCTCATCGCCCTTTAAACTAAACTACATGATGACAAGCCACAAAACTTGTGGGAGAATATGCTATGTACAGATGAGACAAAAATGGATCTTTTTGGCAAGGCACATCAGCTGTATGTTCATAGACGGAAAAATGAAGCATTTCAACACTGTCCCTACTGTGAAACATGGAGGAGGCTCTGTTATGTTCTGGGGCTGCTTTGCTGTATCTGGCATGTGGTGTCTAGAATCTGTGCAGGGTACAATGAAATCTCAAGACTATCAAGGGATTCTAGAGAGAAATGTGCTGCCCAGTGTTAGAAAGCTTGGTCTCAGTCGCAGGTCCTGGTTCTTGCAACAGTATAATGACCCAAATCACACAGCTAAAAGCACCCAAGAATGGCTAAGAGGAAAACATTGGACTATTCTGAAGTGGCCTTCTATGAGCCCTGACCTAAATCCTATTGAACATCTTTGGAAAGAGCTGAAACATGCAGTCTGGAAAAGGCAACCTTCAAACACGAGACAACTGGAGCAGTTTGCTCTTGAGGAGTGACCAAAATACCTGTCCAGAGGTGCAGAAGTCTCATTGACAGTTACAGGAATCGTTTGATTGCAGTGATTGCCTCAAAAGGTTGTGCAACAAAATATTAACCCTTTCGCGCCATCGCCTGTTTTTGCCTTCGTGACCAGGCCAACTTTTTAAATTCTGACCAGTGTCACTTTATGAGGTCATAACTCTAAAACTCTTCAACAAATCCTGGTGATTCTGAGATTGTTTTCTTGTGACATATTGTACTTTATGATAGTGGTAAAATTTATCTGATAGAACTTGCGTTTATTTGTTAAAAAAATGGAAATATAGCTAAAATTTTGAAAATTTCATAAATTCCAAAATTTTCATTTTTATGCCCTTAAATCAGAGAGTCATCTCACAAAACAGTTTAATAAATATTTCCCTCATGTCTACTTTACATTTTTGTAAAAATTATTTTTTTTGGTTAGGAAGTTATAAGGGTTAAAAGTTGACCAGCAATTTCTCATTTTTACAACAAAATTTACAAAACCATTTTTCTCCAGTCACCTTCCACGACAGCAGTATCGGAGGATGTCTCCCCACCCTAATAGGGGACAGGAAATAAAGAGGTTAAATACCCCTCCCCTTCCTGCAACCACCAGTGTTTTTTCCTGTCCCCTATGGGGCATGAAGAGGTTCTCTGATAGTGCTGCCATGGCCGGCGATCAGGAGTGCTGTTACCTTGAAGCGGGGCAGTCGAGGTCGGGGGCTCCGCTCTCCTCCTCCTTTAGACTGCTCCCATCTCTGTGTCCACCACGCGACTTGGGACCTTCACCCACCCTACCCGCACCTTTTTCGGAAGGCAAAGCAGGGCAGTGCAGTGCTCCGGGGTCCTCTCGCAGCTTCCCGGCGTCCTTTCCTCCACGCTGCTGCTGGTGGTTGCGCGCGCGCACTGGAAGTGACGCGCACCCGAACTTCCAGTCTTCCTCGGCTCCATACGCTGCAGCTCCCGCATGCGCCAGCAAGCGTCCCTGCCCCTAGGACATCCAGCGGCAGCTAGGACGGGTGTCTCTGACCCCCCCACGGACCCTAACGAGGAGGAGGAGCACTACTATACTCGCTGGGAGCCTCGGTAAACTATTCCTGGCTGGGGAAGCCCCCAGGTAAGACCTTCTGTCAGTGACCCTCTCTAATCTGGGCTACTGACCATATGGATGGCGACAAACCCCTACACTCTGCTCCTGTGGAGCCCAGCGTTCACCCCCCCCTCCCCGCTGTAAGTAGTGGGATGATGTCCCTTGCTGTCCATTTAAAAATAAGTGACTTAGTCCGACTTTCTCTCTTGTTTTAGGGAGACAAGGTCCATGCCCCTAAGAAGGATAAGGTGCCCAGCCGCAAGTGTGCTGCATATGCGTCCAAGCTTCCCTTCACATATAAAAAGAAGCTCTGTCAACCATGCACAGACAAGGTTCTGCGTAGTGAACAGCCCTCGCTCATGGACAGCATCAGAACCCTCATCAGACAAGAGGTTCAGTCCTCCATGGCGGCCTTTTCTCAAACCCCAACACCGCAGCCTCCCCCTCCTAAGAAAAGGAAGATAGCCCCGGTAGTTTCTGACTGACTCAGGAGAGTTACATACCCCGGGTTCAGAGGACATTTGGGAGAATGAGGGTTCTAACTCTACTTCTGCTCCCAAATCGGACAATAAAAAATATCTCTTCTCCTCCGAAGATATGGAGGAGTTAGTGTCCATGATGAGGGGCACCATGGGAGTAGAAGAGGAGGAAGAGGGCCATTCTGTACAGGATGACATGTTTGGGGGTTTGAAACCTAAATCTGTGAAGGGATTCCCCGTACACGAAAACATTGAAAGCCTTATCCTCCATGAGTGGGGCCTACCGGAAAAGGGGTTAAACATCCCATCGGAGTTTAAGAATCGTTTCCCCCTTGAGGGAGACTGTTCTCTATTGGAAATGCCCAAAGTAGATGTTCAAGTGTCAAGGTAAGGAAGCTTATTTGCCGTACAATGCTCCTCTGGGAAATTAAATATGCAAATTGCCTCTTCAGAGAAAAAGAGGACTTATCTCTATAGCGCCACCTGTTGGAAGTAGTGATCCTACAAGTCACAATCAACCCTCTAACGAGTCGTGCAATATGACTTAGGATAAACCCAAATCAGTATCTTAATTCGCAGACATGGTGTTTCGGGGCTGTTGGCCCTCGTCAGTGCGAAGCATGAGAACTGATTTGGCTAGGTGAGAGGCTCTGGACTGGGGTCTAAGGGGTAACATTTCTCCTTATGGAGAGTGACATACCAGCTGGCTTGTCAAGGTAAGGAGGCTTATTTGCCATACAATGCTCCTCTGGGAAATTAAATATGCAAATTGCCTCTTCTGAGGAAAAGAGGACTTAACTCTATAGCGCCACCTGTTGGAAGTAGCGATCCTACAAGTCACAATCAACCCTCTAACGAGTCGTGCAATATGACTTAGGATAAAAGCCAAATCAGTATCTCAATTCGCAGACACGGTGTTTCGGGCTGTTGGCCCTCGTCAGTGCCTTTCGCCTACGGCAAATAAGCCTCCTTACCTTGACAAGCCAGCTGGTATGTCACTCTCCATAAGGAGAAACGTTACCCCTTAGACCCAAGTGTCAAGGGTAACCAAAGAAACGGCCCTACCCTTTGAAGATTCCTCTCAGCTGAAAGATCCCATGGATCGGAAAACTGAGAGCTTATTAAGGAAATCTTGGGACACTTCAACTAATTTACTGAGATCTAACGTGGTCTCAACATGTGTAGCCAGATCCTTGTTTCTCTGGCTGCGTACCTTGGAGAATCACCTACAAGGTACATCTAGGGAAGAGATTCTTAATTCTCTCCCTCTGCTCCAGAAGTCGACTGGATTCCTCGCGAACGCCTCCGTGGAATCCGTACGAGTAGCCACTAGATCAGCTGTCTTCACTAATTCAGCTAGAAGGGCCTTGTGGCTTAAATCCTGGGGAGACGATATTACCTCAAAGTCCAAGCTTTGTGGTATTCCCTTCCAAGGTCATTATGTATTTGGGCCCGTCCTGGACGAAATCTTGGATAAAGCCTCAGATAAGAAGAAGTCCATCCAGAACAAAAAAAAACCCTAGAAAGCGGTTTTTCCGTTCGCCTTGTGACCAAGCTCCCCAGCAAAATTACAGGGGCAAGGGCAAATCGGGACAGTGGAGTTACCTCAAGGGAGGGAAAACCAGAAATATCCTGGTCCCCCAGCCTCAACAGACCTCTGAGAAGCAATGACTGCTCTCCGGTCGGAGGTCGACTCTTGGGGTTCCTCTCCCAATGGCAGACGATCACCACAAATCAGTGGGTCCTGCGTACCATACGGGAGGGCCTAAGATTGGAATTCGAGAGTCCTCCTCACCGTCTGACCATCACTTCTCTACAATCTCCAGGACTTCGGGAATCTCTGATGCTGGATATTCTAAACCTGCTTCAAGCAGAGGTGATTTCCCATGTTCCACATCTGGAAATAGGAGAGGGTCACTGCAGCACCCCAGAGTCCTGGTCGTTGCAGTAACATCGCTCTGCCGCTAAGGGGAGTGATGTTGCGTCTGATTGCACTAAGGGAGTTCACCTGACCAGGTATCACACACTAGACTTCACACTCCAGCCACCAGGGGGGGTGGTTCTATCTAGTAGGCCACTCTTCACACTCTGGTAAAACTGGGGGTTGGACAACAAGACGGGGAGAAGTAACTGGGGAGAGCTAGAGAGAGGACCTGTCAGGGATGGGATCCTGGCAGACTCCTAAGAGACCAATGCAACAAGTGAGCAATGGGAATACAGCAAAGAGGCAATAGGACCAGAAGGATTTGTGCTGAAAGATCGAGGCAACATCCTTCTGAGGCGCAAACAGTCGGTGGCCGGAACGCCGAGAAAGTAAGAGACTTTAAGCATTACTTCAAACCACGGCAGGACAGCCAATTATAGGTTGGCTGTCTCACTTAAACACCTAAGCAGACAACGGAGGCAGCTGTGGGAGAGGGGTGACTCTAGAGTCCCGGAAGAACTCCAGGCCTACCCCGTCATACGGGTGCATCCTGCCATATCATCTGGGGGACGGAGAGTGAACGAACATCAGAGGCAGACAGAATTAGTTGTGAGGACTATCCCGGGTGCTCAGCAGGGAAGGACTACAACACATAGGCGCTAGCAGGTAGACGCTGATTCTCACCTGTCAAAGGAACTCCTAATGTGCCTTTGGGCCGGCCGGTCTCAGACAGCCCGGTTAACAGTGCTCTGGATTGGCTAACTCGAAGCCTTCAGTAAAGAGGTAAAGAGACTGCAACCTGGTGTCCTCGTTATTTACTGCGACCTGCACCGCACCACCACAACATCATCATCATCCGCACCTTTCATTGGGCGCCCCTCAGCAGGGTCACGGACCGGGTCTAGCCAGCGTGACAATCCCAGCGCAGAGATTCAGAGGCCCGGTACCGGGTACCCCTCGGCCCTGCGGCAGTGGGGGCGCTACATCACTATTCCCACCTTTTTCTGGTGAAAAAACCCTCTGGGAAACACTGTATCATCATAAACCTGAAACCTCTAAATCAGGTAATAAAATACCGAAGATTCAAAATGGAATCGATCAGATCAGCAATCCCGCTGATCGGTCAGGACTAGGTAATGGCGACGTTGGACCTGAGGGATGCATGCTACCATGTGCCAATACATCCAGACCACAGGAGGTTCTTCAGGTTCGCGATTTCCCAAAACAAGCGGGTCAGCCATTACTAATTCAATGTTCTTCCTTTTGAGTCTCGTCTGCTCCACGAGTCTTCACCAAGATGATGTCATAAGCGGTAATCTTTATCCGTCAACAGGGGGTCTGTGTCATTCCATACTTGGACGATTTTCTTATCATTGCCCCATCCGCTTCGCGCCTCAATCAGGATGTGACGAAGGTCCTCGACATCCTAGGGTCGCTCGGGTGGATTCCGAATCTGGCAAAATCAGACCTCCGGCCATCTCCACGGAAGAAATTCCTGGGAATTCTTCTGGACTCGGAGAAGAGGATGTCCTTTCTACCCAAGGACCGTCAGACCGATCTTGTCCACAGGATATCCAGGTTCAGAAACCAAAAAACCCCGACTCTGAGAGATTCTATGTCAATCCTGGGTTCATTAACATCATGCATCCAGGCAGTCTCCTGGGCCCAAGCCCATACGAGAATACTTCAATCTCACATCCTGACGTACTCAAGAGGATGCCAGATGGCTTTAACCAGGAAGATTCCCCTTCCCTCTCGTGTGAGATCCTCCCTCTCATGGTGGCTGAACTCCTCTACAGTGGGGAGTCAGCTGGGATCAGACTCCTCTCAGAGTACTCACAACAGACGCAAGTCAGAGAGGTTGGGATGCCGTGATAGAAGGCCCCCACTTTCAGGGGTTGTGGCCCCCAGATGTAAGACACAGTTCCTCAAATCTGATGGAATTGAAAGCTGTGAAGGAGGCGCTAAGAGCCGCATCTGCCATCATCCAAGGTCACCATGTACGAGTGATGTCTGACAATATGACCACTGTGGCCTATCTCCGACACCAAGGGAGCACAGGACACTCGAGCCTAAAGTTAACTGCTGGAAGGATTTTTTCCTGGGCGGAAAATCACCTTCTGTCCATCTCTGCAGTACATATAAAGGGATTGGACAAGTCCCAGGCGGATTACCTCAGCAGGAGGGACTTCCATCCAGGAGAGTGGTCTCTAAACCAGGATGTATTCCTATCCTTAGTCCAGAGGTGAGGAACTCCCGATGTGGACCTGTTCACCAACAGTTGGAATACAAAATCAAACACCTTCTCCCTGACCTCCTCAAACGAGGTGCAGACACTGGACGCTTTCTCCCACCCCTGGGAGTTTACCCTGGCATATGCCTTCCCGCCAATACCATTGCTACCCAGAACATTACAGAAGATCCAGATAGATCAAGTTACAATGATTCTGGTAGCCCCACTGTGGCCAGTGAGAAGCTGGTTCAGCGCATTAACAGGCATGTGTCTAGAAGGCTCGATTCTGCTTCCCCAAAGACGCGACCTTCTTCAACAAGGTCCCCTGACCCATCCGGACCTACACAAACTAAAGCTGGCAGCCTGGTTACTGAAGCCGAGATCCTAAAAGCCAGAGGACTCTCGCAGGAAGTGATCAAAACCCTACAAAAGAGTAGGAAGCCAATAACTAATGCCATTTATGGCAAAATATGGAAAAAGTTCTCGTCATGGTGTTCCCCAAACAGACCGGATCCTTTCAACCCAAATATTGCACAGATCCTTCAATTTCTCCAGAAGGGCTTGGAACCTGGGGCTTTCACCTAGTACCCTAAAGGTTCAGGTGTCAGCTCTTGGGTCTTTCTACGACCAGGATCTAGCAAACCACCGGTGGGTCAAACGATTCATAAACTCGGCAACTAGAATCCGTCTGAGACTCCATGTCCACACCCCTCCTTAGGACTTGAACCTTGTTTTAAAAGGTCTGCCCGGGGACTCCTTTGAACCCCTATCAGCCTCCAGCTTAAAGATCCTGACTGTTGTGAATTCCGCTTTAGGGCTCCCTCCGGTGGTTGTAAGTGGCACTTTTGTGAGTTCTGCTCTTGGGCTCCCTCCGGTGTTTGTAAGTGGCACTTTTGTGAGTTCTGCTCTTGGGCTCCCTCCGGTGGTTTTAAGTGGAACGGCTGCTCCTTGGATTTAGCAGTCAGCAGCTGCTTCCACTGATCGTCTATTCTGGCTCGGCTATTTAAGCCTGGCTCTATCCTCAGCCAGTGCCAGTTGTCAATGGTTCCTGGTTGGATTCACATCTCTGCTTGGATTTCCCTGATGTTCTGACCAGTTCAGCAAAGATAAGTCCTTGCTTGGTTCTTTTGCTGTCCACATTTTGTGGACTTTATCGTTCTGCACTTTCTATGTTTTTTCTGTCCAGCTTGTCAGTATGGATTTATTCAGTTAAGCTGGAAGCTCTGAGAAGCAGGTTTACCCTCCACACCTTTAGTCAGGTGTGGAGATTTTTGTAAACTCTGTGGTGGATTTTTCTAGTTTTTTAATACTGACCGCACAGTATTCTGTCCTATTCTATCTATCTAGCTAGAGTGGCCTCCTTTGCTTCATCCTGGTTTCATTCTGCGTATGTCATTTCCCTCTCCACTCACAGTCAATATTTGTGGGGGGCTGTCTATCCTTTGGGGATTTTCTCTGAGGCAAGATAGCTTTCCTGTTTCTATCTTTCGGGGTAGTTAGTCCTCCGGCTGTGACGAGGTGTCTAGGGAGTGACAGGAACATCCCACGGCTACTTCTAGTGTTGTGTTAAGCTCAGGAACTGCAGTCAGTACAGGTACCACCTCCTCCAGAGCTCGTCCCATGTTGCTCCTAAACCACCAGAGCATAACAGTACAACTGGCCAAAAATGAATTAAATGCATCTCAAAAGAAGGAAATAAAGTTCTGAGCCATTTTTTTTTTCTGTAGTCTATTTTGTCTTTTTTTTCCCTCTTAATCTCTGGGTGGTTCAGGATTTTGGCGCTGGCATGGATGTTCAGGGTTTGTTTTCTCGTGTGGATCAACTTGCTGCAAGAGTAGAGAGTATCCAAGATTATGTTGTCCAGACTCCGGCTTTAGAGCCTAGAATTCCTACTCCTGATTTGTTTTTTGGAGACAGATCTAAGTTTTTGAACTTTAAAAATAACTGGAAATTGTTTTTTGCTTTGAAACCCCGTTCTTCTGGTGATCCCATTCAGCAGGTTAAAATTGTCATCTCGCTGCTGCGTGGTGACCCTCAGGACTGGGCATTCTCCCTTGAATCAGGGGATCCGGCATTGCTTCATGTAGACACATTTTTTCAAGCGCTCGGATTATTGTATGACGAACCTAATTCTGTGGATCATGCAGAGAAAACTTTGTTGGCCCTGTGTCAGGGTCAGGAAGAGGCAGAATTATACTGCCAGAAATTTAGAAAATGGTCTGTGCTCACTAAATGGAATGAGGATGCCTTGGCTGCAATTTTCAGAAAGGGTCTTTCTGAAGCCCTTAAAGATGTTATGGTGGGGTTCCCCATGCCTGCTGGTTTGAGCGAATCTATGTCTCTAGCCATTCAGATTGATCGGCATCTGCGTGAGCGCAAAGTTGTGCACCATATGGCAGTATCCTCTGAGCAGAGTCCTGAACCTATGCAATGTGATAGGATTTTGACTAGAGCAGAACGGCAGGGATTCAGACGTCAGAATAGGCTGTGTTTTTACTGTGGTGATTCTGCTCATGTTATTTCTGATTGCCCTAAGCGTACTAAGAGGGTCACTAGGTCTGTTACCATCAGTACTGTACAGCCTAAATTTCTCTTATCTGTGACCCTGATTTGCTCATTATTGTCCTTTTCTGTCATGGCATTTGTGGATTCAGGCGCTGCCCTGAACTTAATGGACTTGGAATTCGCCAGGCGCTGTGGTTTTTCCTTGCAGCCTTTGCAGAGCCCTATTCCTTTGAGGGGCATTGATGCTACACCATTGGCCAAGGATAAACCTCAGTATTGGACTCAGCTGACCATGTGCATGGCTCCAGCACATCAGGAAGATTGCCGTTTTCTGGTGTTGCATAATTTGCATGATGTTGTTGTACTGGGTTTTCCATGGTTACAGGTACATAATCCGGTGCTGGACTGGAAATCTATGTCTGTGACTATTTGGGGTTGTCAAGGGGTACATAGTGACGTTAATTTGATGTCAATTTCCTCTTCCCCCTCTTCTGAAGTCCCTGAGTTTTTGTCGGATTTCCAGGATGTATTTGATGAGCCCAAGTCCAGTTCCCTTCCTCCACATAGGGACTGTGATTGTGCTACTAACTTGATTCCTGGCTGTAAGTTCCCTAAGGGCCGACTTTTCAATCTGCCTGTGCCAGAGCATGCCGCCATGCGGAGTTATGTTAAGGAGTCTTTGGAGAAGGGGCATATTTGGCCGTCTTCGTCACCATTGGGAGTGGGATTCTTTTTTGTTGCCAAGAAGGATGGCTCCTTGAGACCCTGTATTGATTATCGCCTTCTTAATAAGATCACGGTCAAATTCCAAAACCCTTTGCCTTTGCTTTCTGATTTGTTTGCTCAGATTAAGGGGGCTAGTTGGTTTACTAAGATTGACCTTCGAGGGGCATATAATCTTGTTCGTATTAAACAGGGTGACGAATGGAAAACTGCATTTAATACGCCCGATGGCCATTTTGAATATCTTGTAATGCCTTTCGAGCTTTCTAATGCTCCTTCTGTATTTCAGTCCTTCATGCATGATATTTTCCGCAATTACCTTGATAAATTCATGATTGTGTATTTGGATGATATTTTGATTTTTTTCTGATGATTGGGAGTCTCATGTGAAGCAGGTCAGGATGGTATTCCAGATCCTTCGTGATAATGCTTTATTTGTGAAGGGGTCTAAGTGCCTATTTGGAGTTCAGAAGGTCTCTTTTTTGGGTTTTATTTTTTCTCCCTCGTCTATAGAAATGGATCCTGTTAAGGTCCAAGCCATTCATGACTGGATTCAACCCACATCTGTGAAGAGCCTTCAGAAATTTTTGGGCTTTGCTAATTTTTATCGTCGTTTCATTGCCAACTTTTCCAGTGTGGTTAAGCCCCTGACCGATTTGACGAAGAAAGGCGCTGATGTCACGAATTGGTCCTCTGCGGCTGTTGAGGCCTTTCAGGAGCTTAAACGCCGATTCACTTCTGCCCCTGTGTTGCGTCAGCCGGATGTTTCTCTTCCTTTTCAGGTTGAGGTTGACACTTCTGAGATTGGGGCAGAGGCAGTTTTGTCTCAGAGGAATTCTGATGGTTCTTTGATGAAACCGTGTGCCTTTTTTTCCAGAAAGTTTTCGCCTGCGGAGCGCAATTATGACGTCGGCAATCGGGAGTTGTTGGCTATGAAGTGGGCATTTGAGGAGTGGCGACATTGGCTTGAGGGAGCCAAGCACCGCGTTGTGGTCTTGACCGATCATAAGAATCTGATTTACCTCGAGTCGGCCAAGCGGCTGAACCCTAGACAGGCTCGATGGTCCCTGTTTTTCTCCCGTTTTGATTTTGTGGTCTCGTATCTTCCGGGATCTGTTATGGTTCTCAATGGCAAGAGAACATAGCCCAGCAAACATAAGAACTAGCTCTTGGAAGGATGGAAACTAAACTGACCATGAACTAAACCTGCCGCACAACTAACAGTAGCCGGGTAGCGTAGCCTGCGTTTTATCCCTAGACGCCCAGCGCCGGCCGGAGGACTAACTAATCCTGGCAGAGGAAAATATAGTCCTGGCTCACCTCTAGAGAAATTCCCCGAAAGGCAGACAGAGGCCCCCACAAATATTGGCGGTGATTTTAGATGAAATGACAAACGTAGTATGAAAATAGGTTTAGCAAAATTGAGGTCCGCTTACTAGATAGCAGGAAGACAGAAAGGGCACTTTCATGGTCAGCTGAAAACCCTATCAAACACCATCCTGAAATTACTTTAAGACTCTAGTATTAACTCATAACATCAGAGTGGCAATTTCAGATCACAAGAGCTTTCCAGACACAGAAACGAAACTACAGCTGTGAACTGGAACAAAATGCAAAAACAAACAAGGACAAAAGTCCAACTTAGCTGGGAGTTGTCTAGCAGCAGGAACATGCACAGAAAGGCTTCTGATTACAATGTTGACCGGCATGGAAGTGACAGAGGAGCCAGGCTAAATAGCGACTCCCACATCCTGATGGAAACAGGTGAACAGAGAGGATGATGCACACCAGTTCAATTCCACCAGTGGCCACCGGGGGAGCCCAAAATCCAATTTCACAACAGTACCCCCCCCTCAAGGAGGGGGCACCGAACCCTCACCAGAACCACCAGGGCGATCAGGATGAGCCCTATGAAAGGCACGGACCAAATCGGAGGCATGAACATCAGAGGCAGTCACCCAAGAATTATCCTCCTGACCGTATCCCTTCCATTTGACCAGATACTGGAGTTTCCGTCTGGAAACACGGGAGTCCAAGATTTTTTCCACAACGTACTCCAACTCGCCCTCAACCAACACCGGAGCAGGAGGCTCAACGGAAGGCACAACCGGTACCTCATACCTGCGCAATAATGACCGATGAAAAACATTATGAATAGAAAAAGATGCAGGGAGGTCCAAACGGAAGGACACAGGGTTAAGAATCTCCAATATCTTGTACGGGCCGATGAACCGAGGCTTAAACTTGGGAGAAGAAACCCTCATAGGGACAAAACGAGAAGACAACCACACCAAGTCCCCAACACAAAGCCGAGGACCAACCCGACGCCGGCGGTTGGCAAAAAGCTGAGTCTTCTCCTGGGACAACTTCAAATTGTCCACTACCTGCCCCCAAATCTGATGCAACCTCTCCACCACAGCATCCACTCCAGGACAATCCGAAGATTCCACCTGACCAGAAGAAAATCGAGGATGAAACCCCGAATTACAGAAAAAGGGAGACACCAAGGTGGCAGAGCTGGCCCGATTATTGAGGGCAAACTCCGCTAAAGGCAAAAAAGCAACCCAATCATCCTGATCTGCAGACACAAAACACCTCAAATATGTCTCCAAGGTCTGATTCGTCCGCTCGGTCTGGCCATTAGTCTGAGGATGGAAAGCAGACGAAAAAGACAAATCTATGCCCATCCTAGCACAGAATGCTCGCCAAAATCTAGACACGAATTGGGTACCTCTGTCAGAAACGATATTCTCCGGAATACCATGCAAACGGACCACATTTTGAAAAAACAGAGGAACCAACTCGGAAGAAGAAGGCAACTTAGGCAGGGGAACCAAATGGACCATCTTAGAGAAACGATCACACACAACCCAGATGACAGACATCCTCTGAGAAACAGGAAGATCCGAAATAAAATCCATCGAGATGTGCGTCCAGGGCCTCTTCGGGATAGGCAAGGGCAACAACAATCCACTAGCCCGAGAACAACAAGGCTTGGCCCGAGCACAAACGTCACAAGACTGCACGAAGCCTCGCACATCTCGAGACAGGGAAGGCCACCAGAAGGACCTTGCCACCAAATCCCTGGTACCAAAGATTCCAGGATGACCTGCCAACGCAGAAGAATGAACCTCAGAAATGACTTTACTGGTCCAATCATCAGGAACAAACAGTCTACCAGGTGGGCAACGATCATGTCTATCCGCCTGAAACTCCTGCAAGGCCCGCCGCAGGTCTGGAGAAACGGCAGACAATATCACTCCATCCTTAAGGATACCTGTAGGTTCAGAATTACCAGGGGAGTCAGGCTCAAAACTCCTAGAAAGGGCATCCGCCTTAACATTCTTAGAACCCGGCAGGTAGGACACCACAAAATCAAACCGAGAGAAAAACAACGACCAGCGCGCCTGTCTAGGATTCAGGCGTCTGGCGGACTCAAGATAAATTAGATTTTTGTGGTCAGTCAATACCACCACCTGATGTCTAGCCCCCTCAAGCCAATGACGCCACGCCTCAAAAGCCCACTTCATGGCCAAAAGCTCCCGATTCCCAACATCATAATTTTGCTCGGCGGGCGAAAATTTACGCGAGAAAAAAGCACAAGGTCTCATCACGGAGCAATCGGAACTTCTCTGCGACAAAACCGCCCCAGCTCCGATTTCAGAAGCGTCGACCTCAACCTGAAAAGGAAGAGCAACATCAGGCTGACGCAACACAGGGGCGGAAGAAAAGCGGCGCTTAAGCTCCCGAAAGGCCTCCACAGCAGCAGGGGACCAATCAGCAACATCAGCACCCTTCTTAGTCAAATCAGTCAATGGTTTAACAACATCAGAAAAACCAGCAATAAATCGACGATAAAAGTTAGCAAAGCCCAAAAATTTCTGAAGACTCTTAAGAGAAGAGGGTTGCGTCCAATCACAAATAGCCTGAACCTTGACAGGATCCATCTCGATGGAAGAGGGGGAAAAAATATATCCCAAAAAGGAAATCTTTTGAACCCCAAAAACGCACTTAGAACCCTTCACACACAAGGAATTAGACCGCAAAACCTGAAAAACCCTCCTGACCTGCTGGACATGAGAGTCCCAGTCATCTTTCTTAGCCACAAAGAAAAAACCGGCTCCTAAGGGAGATGACGAAGGACGAATATGTCCCTTTTCCAAGGACTCCTTTATATATTCTCGCATAGCAGCATGTTCAGGCACAGACAGATTAAATAAACGACCCTTAGGGTATTTACTACCCGGAATCAAATCTATGGCACAATCGCACTCCCGGTGCGGAGGTAATGAACCAAGCTTAGGTTCTTCAAAAACGTCACGATATTCAGTCAAGAATTCAGGAATCTCAGAGGGAATAGATGATGAAATGGAAACCACAGGTACGTCCCCATGCGTCCCCTTACATCCCCAGCTTAACACAGACATAGCTTTCCAGTCAAGGACTGGGTTATGAGATTGCAGCCATGGCAATCCAAGCACCAACACATCATGTAGGTTATACAGCACAAGAAAGCGAATAATCTCCTGATGATCCGGATTAATCCGCATAGTTACTTGTGTCCAGTATTGTGGTTTATTACTAGCCAATGGGGTGGAGTCAATCCCCTTCAGGGGTATAGGAGTTTCAAGAGGCTCCAAATCATACCCACAGCGTTTGGCAAAGGACCAATCCATAAGACTCAAAGCGGCGCCAGAGTCGACATAGGCATCCGCGGTAATAGATGATAAAGAACAAATCAGGGTCACAGATAGAATAAACTTAGACTGTAAAGTGCCAATTGAAACAGACTTATCAAGCTTCTTAGTACGCTTTGAGCATGCTGATATAACATGAGTTGAATCACCGCAATAGAAGCACAACCCATTTTTTCGTCTAAAATTCTGCCGTTCACTTCTGGACAGAATTCTATCACATTGCATATTCTCTGGCGTCTTCTCAGTAGACACCGCCAAATGGTGCACAGGTTTGCGCTCCCGCAGACGCCTATCGATCTGGATAGCCATTGTCATGGACTCATTCAGACCCGCAGGCACAGGGAACCCCACCATAACATCCTTAATGGCATCAGAGAGACCCTCTCTGAAATTCGCCGCCAGGGCGCACTCATTCCACTGAGTAAGCACAGCCCATTTACGGAATTTCTGGCAGTATATTTCAGCTTCGTCTTGCCCCTGAGATAGGGACATCAAGGCCTTTTCCGCCTGAAGCTCTAACTGAGGTTCCTCATAAAGCAACCCCAAGGCCAGAAAAAACGCATCCACATTGAGCAATGCAGGATCCCCTGGAGCCAATGCAAAAGCCCAATCCTGAGGGTCGCCCCGGAGCAAGGAAATCACAATCCTGACCTGCTGAGCAGGATCTCCAGCAGAGCGAGATTTCAGGGACAAAAACAACTTGCAATTATTTTTGAAATTTTGAAAGCAAGATCTATTCCCCGAGAAAAATTCAGGCAAAGGAATTCTAGGTTCAGATATAGGAACATGAACAACAAAATCTTGTAAATTTTGAACTTTCGTGGTGAGATTATTCAAACCTGCAGCTAAACTCTGAATATCCATTTTAAACAGGTGAACACAGAGCCATTCCAGGATTAGAAGGAGAGAGAGAGAGAGAAAGGCTGCAATATAGGCAGACTTGCAAGAGATTCAATTACAAGCACACTCAGAACTGAAGGGAAGGGAAAAAAAAAAAAAAAATCTTCAGCAGACTTCTCTTATCTCTCCTTTCTCTGTCAATTAATTTAACCCTTTTAGGCCGGTCAAACTGTTATGGTTCTCAATGGCAAGAGAACATAGCCCAGCAAACATGAGTACTAGCTCTTGGAAGGATGGAAACTAAACTGACCATGAACTAAACCTGCCGCACAACTAACAGTAGCCGGGTAGCGTTGCCTACGTTTTTATCCCTAGACGTCCAGCGCCGGCCGGAGGACTAACTAATCCTGGCAGAGGAAAATATAGTCCTGGCTCACCTCTAGAGAAATTTCCCCGATAGGCAGACAGAGGCCCCCACATATATTGGCGGTGATTTTAGATGAAATGACAAACGTAGTATGAAAATAGGTTTAGCAAAATTGAGGTCCGCTTACTAGATAGCAGGAAGACAGAAAGGGCACTTTCATGGTCAGCTGAAAACCCTATCAAAATACCATCCTGAAATTACTTTAAGACTCTAGTATTAACTCATAACATCAGAGTGGCAATTTCAGATCACAAGAGCTTTCCAGACACAGAAACGAAACTACAGCTGTGAACTGGAACAAAATGCAAAAACAAACGAGGACTAAAGTCCAACTTAGCTGGGAGTTGTCTAGCAGCAGGAACATGCACAGAAAGGCTTCTGATTACAATGTTGACCGGCATGGAAGTGACAGAGGAGCAAGGTTAAATAGCGACTCCCACATCCTGATGGAAACAGGTGAACAGAGGGGATGATGCACACCAGTTCAATTCCACCAGTGGCCACCGGGGGAGCCCAAAATCCAATTTCACAACATCCCTCTAAACTTTCATCTAAATAAGGAGAAGACTAATCAGAGATGCAGCCAAGAGGCCCATGATCACTCTGGATGAACTGCAGAGATCTACAGCTTAGGTGGGATAGTCTGTCCATAGGACAACAATCAGTCGTACACTGCACAAATCTGGCTTTTATGGAAGAGTGGCAAGAAGAAAGCCATTTCTCAAAGATATCCATAAAAAGTGTTGTTTAAAGTTTGCAACAAGCCACCTTGGAGACACACCAAACATGTGGAAGAAGGTGCTCTGGTCAGATGAAACCAATATCGAACTTTTTGGCAACAATGCCAAACGATATGTTTGGCGTAAAGACAACACAGCTCATCACCGTGAACACACCATCCCCACTGTCAAACATGGTGGTGGCAGCATCATGGTTTTGGCCTGCTTTTCTTCAGCAGGGACAGGGAAGATGGTTAAAATTGATGGAAAGATGGATGGAGCCAAATACAGGACCATCCTTGAAGAACACCTGTTGGAGTCTCCAAAAGACCTGAGACTGAGATTTGTCTTCCAACAAGAGAATGATCCCAAACATAAAGCAAAATCGACAATGGAATGGTTCACAAATAAACGTATCCAGGTTTTAGAATGGCCAAGTCAGAGTCCAGACCTCAATCCAATGGAGAATCTGTGGAAAGAGCTGAAAACTGCTGTTCACAAACGATCTCCATCAAACCTCACTGAGCTCGAGCTGTTTGCCCAGGATGAATGGGCAAGAATTTCAGTCTCTCGATGTACAAAACTGATAGAGACATACCCCAAGCGACTTGTAATCGCAGCAAAAGGTGGTACAACAAAGTATTAAGTTAAAGGGGCCGAATAATTAAATAAATATTGCACGCCCCACTTTTCAGTTTTTGAATTTCCACAAAAATTTTAAATAACCAATAAATTTCGTTCAACTTCACAATTGTGTTCCACTTGTTGATTCTTCACCAAAAATTTACATTTGGTATTTTTATGTTTGAAGCATGATATATGGGAAAAGTTCCAGGGAGCCGAATACTTTTGCAAAGCAGTGTATGTGACACATGTACTACTGCAAGTCATTAAGTCACCAATAACCATTGTTTCAGGCCTCACTTAATAAATTGCTTGGTATTTCCTGCATATTTACATGCTCCACATTTGCCCCCGCAGCTGAAGAGACCTTTAGTAGACAACCAGGACGTTCTACTAGGACCATCCATCACCAGACTAGGAAGAGTGGGAGCTCTCCTTGTGGAGAATAACCCCCTCCTGAAGAATACTCTCCAGAGCAGAATCGCTTCTGAGTATTTATTGAGAAGAATCATCCTTATCTTGTTGTCTTCTCTGCTATAGGTGGTGACAAATGTGGGGTTTTGATCCTTCTGTTTTTTTTGGTCTTTTTTATGGAATTTTACCAGGTCAGTTCTGGGGATTTTTTTTTCCAATTTTTTTGCTTTTTCCAAAGCCCAATTCTGATAACTCTTTCCCTTAAACGTGCACAGATTTCTCCTCTCTCTTGAATATAGGATTCATGGTCGTTTCTTTTAGATCTATATAATTCTCCCCTAGGCATATTAACCCTCACATGTCTGGGATGACAGGAATCAGCTCTCAGAATGGTGTTGCCCATAGTTTCCTTGCAGAAAGAAGTAGTTTTTACCTTATTCTCCTGTCATCCACAGAGCTCAATAAGTCCAAAAAACTGATGCTAGTTTTATTATGGGTGTGGTTAAAAATGGTTACTGTTATTATCATTCAGATAACTCATGAATTTGGGAATCTCAGAAACGTCAGTGCCAATGCTCAGAAACGATCCTGCTCTGGAGAGTATTCTTCAGGAGGGGGTTTATTCTCCACAAGAAGAGCTCCCACCTTCCTAGTCTGGTAATGGATGGTCCTAGTAGAACGTCCTGGTTGTCTACTAAAGGTTTCTTCACCTGCGGGGGCAGATGTGGAGCATGTAAATATGCAGGAAATACCAAGCGATGTGTTAGGTGAGGCGTGAAACAATGGTTATTGGTGACGTTATGACTTGCAGTAGTACATGTCACATACATGGTTACCTGCAGTATCTGTGATCTCTCCTATATCGGCTGCACAACACGAGACCTCCGGCAGCCTCAGTGAGCCCCTCAGAGACTCGGTGACCAGAGACCTAATCCCTCTAATGTATCCAGACATTTTATCAGGTGCACAGTGGCGATTTGAGCTGTTTCCAGTTTTTCAGAATGGAAAGGGTCAGAAAGCCCAGAAGGAGCGGAGCTTGGTGACAAACTTCTTAGCCGAGAAACCTATTGGACCCTGATGATGGAGACCGCCCGTCCCACCGCTGTAAATAAGCGCAGATAGAATATTGTGTTATTAATATTGTTCACTGAACTCTTGACTGTGTATAATGAGAGCAGCATATTGTTGGGTTTAAGTTTGTATTTTTGTACTGGTAAAAGAGTCTTAATGTTGTGGGTGTGAAATAACTGAACCCTGTGATGGGGCGTTTTATATTATTATTAATATTTATTTATATGGCACCATTGATTCCATGGAGCTGTGCATGAGAAGGGGTTACATACAAATTACAGATATCACTTACAGTAAACTAACAATCACAGACTGATATAGAGGGGCGAGGACCCTGCCCTTGCGGGCTTACATTCTACAGGATTGTGGGGAAGGAGACAGTAAGTTGGGGGGTTGCAGCAGCTCCGGTGTTGGTGAGGCAGTATCTCCGGTAGTGGTGAGGAGGCAGCGGGGTCAGTGCAGGATGTAGGCTTCCCTAAAGAGGTGAGTTTTCAGGTTCCGTCTGAAGGATCCGAATGTGGTTGATAGTCGGACGTGTTGGGGCACAGAATTCCAGAGGATGGGGGATATTCGGGAGAAGTCTTGGAGGCGGTTATATAAACCCTGACTCGCTGGTATAACACTAGGTTATGACTAAGGGGCATATTTGGCCCTGAAACGCAAAACCGGTTTCTGGGACCCCTGCTATTTATGCCATTTTCCTATTGTCAGTTGTCCATGCTTTTAATGAAGATTTTGCAATAACGCTTATTGGACTGCAACCTCATGGTGCTGGATTTATTACTACTTGTTGGATTTCCCTGGTATGGCAGCCATGCATAGAGTGGACAGGTGAGCTGAAGAAGACTTTTTTATTTACTTAAGATTTTCAATGACCTTTCCCTGATGATCAAGGAAAGTATCTGCATTTCCGGCTTTTTTGTATAACACATAAGAACTATATGTGGCCACCTGAAACAAATAAATGACTAACTTCTTATACCAGATATATGATTTTCTTGATACCTGGTATGGCTGTAGAACATGATCTGCAAGGTCCACACCCCCCATATATTTGTTGTATTCAATGACAGACACAGGTTATGGAGTAGTGGATCCCTGTTGGTCTGCAGTGGCCCTTGTGGTATCTGTGTGGATCGAGCTCAGGATAAAAATGTTTTTATCCTTATACTTAAGGGCACACAGCTCTCCATTGCGTAAAGCCCCTGACTGCCCCTTTCAGAACTTTTCGTTGACCAATGATGGTGGAAACCCCTGATGGTTTTTGTGAATGGTCCCACGAGCCCCCATGTTATGTTCAACCAGACTTTTAAATAGGGGTATGCTGGTGTAGTAGTTGTCAACATACAGGATGTAGCCTTTTTGTAAAAATGGAATTATCCGCTCACAAAATGGTTTTTCCAGATGTCCCCAGATAAGTAGGGCATCCTGGTGGGTTTAATTGGCTATCTCCCCCCCCCCCCCTCATAAATTCGAAAAGCTGATGTGTAGTCCTAAAAATGTTTTCTCCCACCCCCCACTTGCCAGTGTCTTTCTTGTTCCCCATGGGACAGGGAGAGGTGTTCCATGTGCTGTAGTGGCCGGCGACTGCAGTACCTCTTACAGGCTTTGCCTGTTAAGCCGGGCAGCTGGCGGTCGCTCCTTGCCTCCTCCTGTGCTGCTCCCGTCGTTCTGAATGCAGGTACTTCGGGACCCTTTCCTGGCCTTCCCGTGCCCCCAAGAGGGCAAAGCAGGCCTGGGATCCCCAGCCGGGTTCCTCTCCGAGCTTCCTCTCCTCCATTCTGCTCGGCGTTCCGGAAGTGACGTCAGCGGTCGCGCGCGCATCACTTCCGGTTTTCGTATCTCCCTGAAGCCGGTACTTCCGGGTTTTGCCGGTTGGCGTGTCAGGCCTGATGGCATCCGACACATGGATCCTGGAGGGGGAGTGTACGACCGCTGGAGGCAGGTGCTGGGACAGAGGTCTATAAAATCCTGCTGAAGTCACCACTGAGGTAAGGCTAAATTCCCTCAGTATGGATGGCTCTTCATGCCCTGCGTCTGCAGAGCCCAGCGCTGCCCCTGCTACAGTGAGTGTTTGCAGGGATGGGATCCGGGAGGTAGTACCTTTTGGGGGTTTATATGTCCTCACTCCTCTCTCCCTTTCTATTTTAGGGAGAAAAGTCTACCCATAAAGCTGACTATAGAAAGAAGTGCCTGGTCTGTAATGTTAAATTCCCTCCTCACTGGGATAAAAACTCTGCCAGCCATGTACTGACAGGATAGTAAAAGCCGAGCAACCATCTCTGCTAGATGAAATACGCTCTCTTGTTAAACAGGAGGTACAATCTTCCTTGACAGCTTTTACTCCTCCACCTCCGCCACTACATTCCCAGGGCTGTGGAGTCGGTAAGCCACAGTTGCGACTCCGACTCCTGGATTTTATCAGGTTCCGACTCCGGCTCCGACTCCTTCATAAATAGCCAATTCGTAACAATAAATTTACTGTTGTCAAATATTAACATCGTGCTTATTCAGTTTCTCACTATCATATAAGTAATCAGACCACTTAGAGCAAAAACTATATTTATTAGAATACAATTAGAATATAGCAAATAACTTTTATAAACGTTTCTAAACTCTTGTAAGTAAATATGCAATAAACACTGTTATGCAGTTAATAAGAAGAAATCTATAAATTTGTCCTCAGAAAAAGTATTGCCTCTGTCAGATCCTCCTTCATGGATGCCCTCAAATCTGATCTAATTATTTTGAGAGCAGAGAACAACCTCTCTACACTAACTTGGGTTGGTGGCAAAGCAGTAACCACTTGGGCAACATCTCTGACAATGTCAGGATACAGAGGAATCGCTTGTTGCACTGTTATTTTTGATGAACGGTCAAATTTCTCAATTTCTTTTAGTGCACATGAAAAATTCTGCTGAAATGTACTGGCTGTGTTCTTTGATGGGGATGACTCTTCTATGCGGGAACGCTTTGCACGGTCCTTGTGATCCAAATATTTTTCTAAATTAAAGTCTTCATCAGTTGATGAGGGTGAAGATGTGGCAGGACGACCAAATTCTTCTTGTTCCTCCTGACTGTTCTGCAACCCTTTCATCCTTACTGCTATTTCAAACAGAGCTTTTCCTTTAGTTAGCTGTTGATCATCTAGAAGAATCCGATGCATTGGGTCTACATAAACAGCTGCCAAAAGAATGTTATTTTGTAATAGTAGCTCCTCTCTCCGTTTCATTGATGTAGCAATGCCACTTGCAATTAACCCTCCTCTTTGGGACAGGCGAAACATCAGGTTCTTCCACTCCTTTAAGAAAATACCTGGAGTTAAGTCCTCTGCTTGTAATTTTGTAGTCACTGTAAATGGGTGCTCTAGCAATTTTTCCAGCTCAGTCACCTGATTCCACTGACTTCCATTTAGCGTCAGTTGAGGGTTAGCCATGTCTACAAGAAAGGTTTTCAGTTCAACCAAGCGCTGAATCATTAAGTAAGTACTGCCCCATCGTGTGGCTTGATCAATAATTGCCCCTTTTCCAGCACGTCTCTTCAAAATTGAGTCAACTTTAGGGGTTCTGGCAACAGTAGCCAATTTTCTCACCAACAGAAAGCATCCCTTGAGAGTTTTTTTTAAGTTCTTCCTTTTGTTTAAAAGCTTCTTCGATTACTAATTTTCTAATACTCTCTCTCTCCAGAGAAACACCAAGCTTGCGGGCCATTTCCCCATTCAGACACATAAAAGCTGGTCATGAAAATAATGAAATAGGCACACTAATCCTTTACAACAAGCTCTATGATCTGTTTTTTTTTTTAATGTATCTACTGTCATTGTCACAGTAACTTTGTCACTGACAAAATATCTTGCAACTGATGGCTGAAAAGTTCTCTGCTCCTTTGTTTGGCTGGAAGAGCTGGCACTGGTTCATTGGTTTGGATGCAGTCTTTCTGAAAGCAGTGGATAAGTACTTCTGGATGAAAGCGCTGTAAATGTCTCTTTAGATTAGAAGCTCTGGTAGGAGCATTTTTATCTTTGCCTGAATATGCACTTATCTTGGCTTCACCGCATTTGTTTTCGTCTGGATCATTTGTCATACACTGACAGACATAATGTTTTCTATCTTGAGTGATGGTGAAATGTTCAAATACAGCTGATTTAATGTGATGCTTCTTTGACATTCTCAGGTTTTTAATTCTGCATTCACAATTCAAATGACAATTGTTTTTCCTAAAAACAATTGTACAAAATTATTACCAGGTCATACAACTGATATAGTGGTTAGTGATACCGTTATTCCTCATGTACTCACAGTTAACTGATGCAAAGTTTGTTGAAAGGATAATACTTCTTACAGTCTTCCTCTTCTGAGTAGCAGCTGTGAGATGCTTGGAAGACGCACACCTAGTAAACATCTAGTCTAGAGTAGGAGCTTTACTACTAAGAATTTGCAACACATTTTCACTTTCAGTTTCATACATTGTAAGTAAAGGGGTTGGGGCAGCATGAGGTTAACCAAGTATAAGATTAGATAAGGGCAGTGGAGAACAGTGACACACAAGAAGTAAGAAATGTCTCTATCTCCAGCAGAACTGCTTATCACTGTTGTTCATAGTTTGATAGAACATATATAGTTACATAGTTATTAAGGTTGAAGGAAGACTATAAGTCCATCTAGTTCAACCCATAGCCTAACCTAACATGCCCTAACATGTTGATCCAGAGGAAGGCAGAGAGTTCCATAGTCTCACTGCTCTTACAGTAAAGAATCTGCGTCTGTTATTATGCTTAAACCTTTTTTCCTCCAGACGTAGAGGATGCCCCCTTGTCCCTGTTTCAGGTCTATGATTAAAAAGATCATCAGAAAGGTCTTTGTACTGTCCCCTCATATATTTATACATTAAAATAAGATCACCCCTTAGTCTTCGTTTTTCCAAACTAAATAGCCCCAAGTGTAATAACCTATCTTGGTATTGCAGACCCCCCAGTCCTCTAATAACCTTGGTCGCTCTTCTCTGCACCCGCTCCAGTTCAGCTATGTCTTTCTTATACACACCGGAGACCAGAACTGTGCACAGTACTCTAAGTGTGGTCGAACTAGTGACTTGTATAGAGGTAAAATTATGTTCTCCTCATGAGCATCTATGCCTCTTTTAATGCATCCCATTATTTTATTTGCCTTTGTAGCAGCTGCCTGACACTGGCCACTGAATATGAGTTTGTCATCCACCCATACACCCAGGTCTTTTTCATTGACAGTTTTGCCCAGAGTTTTAGAATTAAGCACATAGTTATACTTCTTATTACTTCTACCCAAGTGCATGACCTTACATTTATCCCCATTAAAGCTCATTTGCCATTTATCAGCCCAAGCTTCTAGTTTACATAAATCATCCTGCAATATAAAATTGTCCTCCCCTGTATTGATTACCCTGCAGAGTTTAGTGTCATCTGCAAATATTGAAATTCTACTCTGAATGCCCCCTACAAGGTCAGTAATAAATATGTTAAAAAGAAGAGGGCCCAATACTGACCCCTGTGGTACCCCACTGCTAACCGCGACCCAGTCCGAGTGTGCTCCATTAATAACCACCCTTTGTTTCCTATCCCTGAGCCAGCTCTCAACCCACTTACACATATTTTCCCCTATCCCCATTCTCATTTTATGTATCAACCTTTTGTGTGGCACCGTATCAAAAGCTTTTGAAAAGTCCATATACACTACATCTACTGGGTTCCCTTGGTCCAGTCCGGAACTTACCTCTTCATAGAAGCTGATCAAATTAGTCTGACATGAACGGTCCCTAGTAAACCCGTGCTGATACTGGGTCATGAGGTTATTCCTCTTCAGATACTCCAGTATAGCATCCCTTAGAATGCCCTCCAGGATTTTACCCACAGTAGAGGTTAAGCTTACTGGCCTATAATTACCGAGTTCAGTTTTTGTCCCCTTTTTGAATATTGGCACCACATTTGCTATACGCCAGTCCTGTGGTACAGACCCTGTTATTATGGAGTCTTTAAAGATTAAAAATAATGGTCTATCAATGACTGTACTTAATTCCTGCAGTACTCGGGGGTGTATCCCATCCGGGCCCGGAGATTTGTCAATTTTAGTAATTTTTAGACGCCGCAGTACTTCCTGCTGGGTTAAGCAGGTGACACTTAATGGGGAATTTTTGTTATCACTGACCATATTGTCGGCCATGGGATTTTCTTGTGTAAATACTGATGAAAAAAAGTCATTTAGCATATTGGCTTTTTCCTCATCCTCATCCACCATTTCACCCAGACTATTTTTAAGGGGGCCAACACTATCATCTTTTAGTTTCTTACTATTTATATAGTTAAAGAATATTTTGGGATTATTTTACTCTCTCTGACAATGAGTCTCTCTGTCTCAGTCTTTGCTGCCTAGATTTGCTTTTTACAGAATTTATTTAATTTTCTGTATTTATTTAATGCCTCCTCACTACCTACTTCCTTTAATTCTCTAAATGCTTTCTTTTTGTCCCTTATTGCGCCCCTTACAGCTCTATTTAGCCATATTGGTTCCTCCTATTTCCAGTCTGTTTATTCTCATACGGTATATACTGTGCACAGGTCCTATCCAGAATGCTAATAAACGTCTCCCATTTTCTTTGTGTATTTTTATGTCTCAGGATATCGTCCCAGTTAATTGCACCAAGATCCTCTCTCATCCTTTGGAAATTTGCCCTCCTGAAGTTTAGTGTCCTTGTCACCCCTCTACTACACATCTTATTAAAGGATACACGAAAACTTATTATTTTGTGATCACTATTCCCCAAGTGACCCCCAACCCTTATATTTGATATGCTGTCTGGCCTGTTGGTTAATATTAGGTCCAGCAGTGCCCCCCTTCTTGTTGGGTCCTGAACCAGTTGTGAAAGGTAATTGTCTCTCATAGTTGTCAAAAACCGATCACCTTTGCTGGAACTGCAGGTTTCTGTTCCCCAATCTATTTCAGGGTAGTTGAAGTCCCCCATAATAATGACTTCTCCTTGAGTCGCAGCTTCATCTATTTGCTTTACGAGGATATTCTCCATTGCTTCCATTATTTTTGGAGATTTATAACAAACCCCTATCAGTAATGTATTATTTTTCCCCCTCCCCTTATCTCCACCCACAGGGATTCTACATTTTCATTAAATTCACCTATATTATCACGCAGGATGGGTTATAAGGACGATTTTACATATAGACACACCCCACCCCCTCGCTTATCTGTACTGTCATTTCTGAACAGACTATAGCCCTGCAAGTTAACAGCCCAATCATGGCTCTCATCCAGCCATGTTTCAGATATCCCTACCATGTCATAATTATGCTCCAACAACATTAGTTCTAATTCGTCCATTTTGTTGGCGAGGCTTCTGGCATTAGTATACATGCACTTTACTATATTTGAGTCACATTAATAAAATTCATATGAAAGTTCAGTTATGAAATATGAATACATTTTTTTTAAAGCTGGAGTTGGTACATTTCTACCGACTCCGACTCCAACCAAAACTAACTCCGACGCCACGACTCCGACTACACAGCCCTGCACATTCCCCAGCTAAAAAGAGGAAGATTCAGGTTGTGAAATCTGATTCTGATTCAGACCTCTCTCATACTTCATCCGTTGGTTGGGAAGATCTAGTATCACCTAAGGCTGAGGTCAGAAAATACCTCTTCTCCTCAGATTATATTGAGGATGTAGTGTCTGCTGTTCGTAACACTATGGGACTAGAAGAGGAACCTGAACCACAGTCTATACAGGATCAAATGTTCGGTGGGCTCAGATCGGAGAAAAGGGTGGGGCTCCCAGTACATGCTAACATCATTAGTATGATTGATCAGGAATGGGAACTGCCAGAGAAACGCCTTAGGCTGGGTTGACATTGCGTTAATGGTGTCCGTTAGATGGACTACGTTACACCGTGGCATAAACGCGGTGTAACGTAGTCCGTTAAGGCCGCCGTTAATTCCTATGTCGGACGCATCGCTAGCGCACAATGGGCGTGCGCTAGGGATGTGCCGTCATTGAGTGACGGACCCTGAGACGCGGGCTGCAGCGTTTCCGGGTCCATCACTGCTAGCGCAGATAGAGCTAGCAGATGATCTATCTGCACTAGCGTGCTGCCATACCGGCACTTGCGTTTACAGCAGCCCGTTACCGTATGTGTTGAATGAGCTGCTGTAAACGCAATGTGAACCTAGCCTTAGCACCCTGTCATGTTCTCAATGGCAAGAGAACATAGCATCAGCATATATAGGAACTAGCTCTTGGAAGATGGGAACTGAGCTGACCATGAACTAAACCTAACGCACAACTAGCAGTGGCCGGGTAGCATGCCTACGTTGATTCTAGATGCCCAGCACCAGCCGGAGGACTAAATAATGCTAGCAGAGGAAAATATTAGTCCTAGCTCACCTCTAGAGAAATACCCCGAAAGGAGACAGAGGCCCCCCACATGTATTGGCGGTGAATTAAGATGAAATAACAAACGTAGTATGAAAATAGGTTTAGCAAATTTGAGGTCCACTTACTACATAGCAGAAGACAGAAAGGACACTTTCATGGTCAGCTGAAAACCCTATCAAAACACCATCCAGAAATTACTTTAAAACTCTGGCATTAACTCATAACACCAGAGTGGCAATTCCTGTTCACAAGAGCTTTCCAGACACAGTAACGAAACTACAGCTGTGAACTGGAACAAAAATGCAAAAACAAACATGGACAAGAGTCCAACTTATCTAGTAGTTGTCTAGGAGCAGGAACAAGCACAGAGAGGCTTCTGATAACATTGTTGACCGGCAAGCAACTAACAGAGCAGCAAGGTTATATAGCGACTCCCACATCTTGATGGGAACAGGTGAACAGAGAAGATGAAGACACCAGTTCAATTCCACCAGTAGCCACCGGGGGAGCCCAGAATCCAAATTCACAACAGTACCCCCCCCTCAAGGAGGGGGCACCGAACCCTCACCAGAACCACCAGGGCGATCAGGATGGGCCCTATGAAAGGCACGAACCAAATCAGAGGCATGAACATCAGATGCATTCACCCAAGAATTATCCTCCTGGCCGTATCCCTTCCACTTGACCAGATACTGGAGTCTCCGTCTGGAAACACGAGAGTCTAAGATTTTCTCCACAACGTACTCCAACTCACCCTCAACCAACACCGGAGCAGGAGGCTCAACGGAAGGCACAACCGGTACCTCATACCTGCGCAATAATGACCGATGAAAAACGTTATGAATAGAAAAGGATGCAGGGAGGTCCAAACGGAAGGAAACAGGGTTAAGAATCTCCAATATCTTATACGGGCCGATGAACCGAGGCTTAAACTTAGGAGAAGAGACCCTCATAGGGACAAAACGAGAAGACAACCACACCAAATCCCCAACACAAAGCCGAGGACCAACACGACGGTGGCGGTTGGCAAAAAGCTGAGTCTTCTCCTGGGACAACCTCAAATTGTCCACCACCTGCCCCCAGATCTGATGCAATCTCTCCACCACAGCATCCACTCCAGGACAATCCGAAGATTCCACCTGACCAGAGGAAAATCGAGGATGAAACCCCGAATTACAGAAAAACGGGGACACCAAAGTGGCAGAGCTGGCCCGATTATTGAGAGCGAACTCTGCCAATGGCAAAAAAACAACCCAATCATCCTGGTCAGCAGACACAAAACACCTCAGATATGTCTCCAGGGTCTGATTAGTCCGCTCGGTCTGGCCATTCGTCTGAGGATGGAAAGCGGACGAAAAAGATAAATCTATGCCCATCCTAGCACAGAATGCCCGCCAAAATCTAGACACGAATTGGGTCCCTCTGTCAGAAATGATATTCTCAGGAATACCATGCAAACGAACAACATTTTGAAAAAACAGAGGAACCAACTCGGAAGAAGAAGGCAACTTGGGCAGAGGAACCAAATGGACCATCTTAGAGAAACGGTCACACACCACCCAGATGACAGACATCTTCTGAGAAACAGGCAGATCTGAAATAAAATCCATCGAGATGTGCGTCCAAGGCCTCTTAGGAATAGGCAAGGGCAACAATAATCCACTAGCCCGAGAACAACAAGGCTTGGCCCGAGCACAAACGTCACAAGACTGCACAAAGCCTCGCACATCTCGTGACAGGGAAGGCCACCAGAAGGACCTTGCCACCAAATCCCTGGTACCAAAAATGCCAGGATGACCTGCCAACGCAGAAGAATGAACCTCAGAGATGACTCTACTGGTCCAATCATCAGGAACAAACAGTTTATCAGGTGGGCAACGATCCGGTCTATCCGCCTGAAACTCCTGCAAGGCCCGCCGCAGGTCTGGAGAAACGGCTGACAATACCACTCCATCCTTAAGGATACCTGTGGGCTCAGAGTTACCAGGCGAGTTAGGCTCAAAACTCCTAGAAAGGGCATCCGCCTTAACATTCTTAGAACCCGGTAGGTATGACACCACAAAATTAAACCGAGAGAAAAATAATGACCAGCGCGCCTGTCTAGGATTCAGGCGCCTGGCGGTCTCAAGATAAATCAAATTTTTGTGGTCAGTCAATACCACCACCTGATGTCTGGCCCCCTCAAGCCAATGGCGCCACTCCTCAAAAGCCCACTTCATGGCCAAAAGCTCCCGATTCCCAACATCATAATTCCGCTCAGCGGGCGAAAATTTACGGGAAAAGAAGGCACAAGGCCTCATCACGGAGCAGTCAGAACTTTTCTGCGACAACACTGCCCCAGCTCCGATCTCAGAAGCGTCGACCTCAACCTGAAAAGGTAGAGCAACATCAGGCTGACGCAACACAGGGGCAGAGGAAAAACGGCGCTTAAGCTCCCGAAAGGCCTCCACAGCGTCAGGGGACCAATCAGCAACATCAGCACCCTTCTTAGTCAAATCGGTCAATGGCTTAGCAATATCCGAAAAACCAGCAATAAATCGACGATAAAAGTTAGCAAAGCCCAAAAATTTCTGAAGACTCTTAAGAGAAGAGGGCTGCGTCCAATCACAAATAGCTTGAACCTTGACAGGATCCATTTCAGTGGAAGAGGGAGAAAAAATATATCCCAAAAAGGAAATCCTCTGTACCCCAAAAACACACTTAGAACCCTTCACACACAAAGAATTAGACCGCAAAACCTGGAAAACCCTCCTGACTTGCTGGACATGAGAGTCCCAGTCATCCGAAAAAATCAGAATATCATCCAGATACACAATCATAAATTTATCCAAATAATCGCGAAAAATATCATGCATAAAGGACTGGAAAACTGACGGAGCATTTGAAAGACCAAAAGGCATCACTAAATACTCAAAGTGGCCCTCGGGCGTATTAAATGCGGTTTTCCACTCATCCCCCTGCCTGATTCGCACCAAATTATACGCCCCACGAAGGTCAATCTTAGAGAACCACTTGGCCCCCTTTATGCGAGCAAACAAATCAGTCAGCAACGGCAATGGGTATTGATATTTAACAGTGATTTTGTTCAAAAGCCGATAATCGATACATGGTCTCAAAGAGCCGTCTTTTTTTTGACACAAAGAAAAAACCGGCTCCTAAGGGAGATGACGATGGACGAATATGTCCCTTTTCCAAGGACTCCTTTATATATTCTCGCATAGCAGCATGTTCAGGCACAGACAGATTAAACAAACGACCCTTTGGGTATTTACTACCCGGGATTAAATCTATGGCACAATCGCACTCTCGGTGCGGAGGTAACGAACCAAGCTTGGATTCTTCAAAGACGTCCCGATAGTCAGACAGGAACTCAGGAATTTCAGAGGGAATAGATGATGAAATGGAAACCACAGGTACATCCCCATGAGCCCCCTTACATCCCCAGCTCAACACAGACATAGCTCTCCAGTCGAGGACTGGGTTGTGAGATTGCAGCCAAGGCAATCCTAGCACCAAATCATCATGTAGATTATACAGCACCAGAAAGCGAATAATCTCCTGGTGATCCGGATTAATACGCATAGTTACTTGTGTCCAGTATTGTGGTTTATTATTAGCCAATGGGGTGGAGTCAATCCCCTTCAGAGGAATAGGAGTCTCCAAAGGCTCTAAATCATACCCACAGCGTTTGGCAAAGGACCAATCCATAAGACTCAAAGCGGCGCCAGAGTCGACATAGGCGTCCGTGGTAATAGATGACAAAGAGCAAATCAGGGTCACAGATAGAATAAACTTAGACGGTAAGGTGCAAATGGAAACAGATTTATCAAGCTTTTTAGTGCGCTTAGAGCATGCTGATATAACATGAGTAGAATCACCACAATAGAAACACAACCCATTTTTCCGTCTAAAATTCTGCCGCTCGCTTCGGGACAGAATTCTATCACACTGCATACTCTCTGGCGACTTCTCAGTGGACACCGCCAGATGGTGCACTGGTTTGCGCTCCCGCAAACGCCTATCGATCTGAATAGCCATTGTCATGGACTCATTCAGACCCGCAGGCACAGGGAACCCCACCATAACATCCTTAATGGCATCAGAGAGACCCTCTCTGAAAGTCGCCGCCAGGGCGCACTCATTCCACTGAGTAAGCACAGACCATTTACGGAATCTTTGGCAGTAAATTTCCGCTTCATCTTGCCCCTGAGATAGGGACATCAAAGTTTTTTCTGCCTGAAGCTCCAAATGAGGTTCGTCATAAAGCAACCCCAAGGCCAGAAAAAACGCATCCACATTGAGCAACGCAGGATCCCCTGGTGTCAATGAAAAAGCCCAGTCTTGAGGGTCGCCCCGGAGCAAGGAAATCACAATCCTGACCTGCTGTGCAGGGTCTCCGGCAGAGCGAAATTTCAGGGACAAAAATAATTTGCAATTATTTCGAAAATTCTGAAACCCAGATCTATTCCCCGAGAAAAATTCCGGCAAAGGAATTCTCGGCTCAGATACAGGTGCATGACAAACAAAGTCTTGCAAATTTTGTACCTTCGTGGCGAGATTATTCAAACCTGCAGTTACACTCTGAAGATCCATTACAAACAGGTGGACACAGAGCCATTCAAAGATTAGAAGGAGAAAAAAAAAAAAAAAAATCTCAGCAGACTTCTTATTTCTCTCCTTTCTCAGCCAAGGATTTTAACCCTTTAGTGTCCGGTCAAACTGTCATGTTCTCAATGGCAAGAGAACATAGCATCAGCATATATAGGAACTAGCTCTTGGAAGATGGGAACTGAGCTGACCATGAACTAAACCTAACGCACAACTAGCAGTGGCCGGGTAGCATGCCTACGTTGATTCTAGATGCCCAGCACCAGCCGGAGGACTAAATAATGCTAGCAGAGGAAAATATTAGTCCTAGCTCACCTCTAGAGAAATACCCCGAAAGGAGACAGAGGCCCCCCACATGTATTGGCGGTGAATTAAGATGAAATAACAAACGTAGTATGAAAATAGGTTTAGCAAATTTGAGGTCCACTTACTACATAGCAGAAGACAGAAAGGACACTTTCATGGTCAGCTGAAAACCCTATCAAAACACCATCCAGAAATTACTTTAAAACTCTGGCATTAACTCATAACACCAGAGTGGCAATTCCTGTTCACAAGAGCTTTCCAGACACAGTAACGAAACTACAGCTGTGAACTGGAACAAAAATGCAAAAACAAACATGGACAAGAGTCCAACTTATCTAGTAGTTGTCTAGGAGCAGGAACAAGCACAGAGAGGCTTCTGATAACATTGTTGACCGGCAAGCAACTAACAGAGCAGCAAGGTTATATAGCGACTCCCACATCTTGATGGGAACAGGTGAACAGAGAAGATGAAGACACCAGTTCAATTCCACCAGTAGCCACCGGGGGAGCCCAGAATCCAAATTCACAACAGCACCCCTTCAGAAATGAAACATAGATTTCCTCTAGAGGGTGAATTTGTTAAACTGGACATTCCCAAGGTTGATGTTCAGGTGGCTGGAGTTGCCAAGAGAACAGTACTCCCCTTTGAGGATTCTTCACAATTGAAGGATCCTATGGACAGGAAGATTGAATGTCTCCTGAAGAAGTCATGGGAAACTCCTACATCTGTCCTTAAGGCTAACATCGCCTCTACTTGTGTAGCTAGGGCCCTCTCCTGCTGGCTAGAAAAATTGGAAACTCATATTTCTCAAGGTACCTCAAGAGGCGAGATGTTAGATTCGCTCCCTATTCTACATAGGGCTACTGGTTTCCTGGCAGATGCTTCTCTGGAATCTGTTAGAGTTGCCGCCAAATCCCTAGTGCTTTCCAACTCTGCCAGAAGAGCTCTCTGGCTTAAAATGTGGAGTGGTTATATAACCTCTAAAGCAAAATTGTGTGCCATACCCTTTAAGGGAGAATATGTTTTCGGTCCGGCCTTAGATTACATTCTTGACAAAGC
The DNA here is from genome assembly GCF_051348905.1 of Ranitomeya variabilis. NCBI lineage: Eukaryota > Metazoa > Chordata > Amphibia > Anura > Dendrobatidae > Ranitomeya > Ranitomeya variabilis. The sequence goes on along the minus strand of NC_135235.1, from coordinate 765,567,378 downwards.
TACTGACAAGAAAAAGGCGTTCCCGGAGCAAAAACCACCTAGAAAAAGCTTTTTTTCGTGCCCCACAGTCTCAGCCCTCTCAAGCGAGAGGTAAAGGCAAAACCGGCAGATGGAGCTATGCAAAAGGTAGAGGGAAAAAAAATATTTTTGTCCCACAACAGCAGCAGCAGCAATCCCAACAGGACAAACAATGACTCCGACCCGGTGGGGGGGAAGACTCTCAAAATATGTGGGTCAGTGGGAAAACATCACCAGTTCCCACTGGGTTCTCAATGTTATCAAGGAGGGCCTATTGATAGAGTTAATTTCCTCCCCCACTCAGGGTCTAAAAATTACTACCCTTCCAACATCAAAAGATCACAATTTATTGACATATTGACATTAGGTCTCAGGAATCTTATGAAATCAAACGTGATCTCCCCAGTTCCACAATCGGAATGGGAGCTAGGACATTATTCCCGATTATTCCTGGTACCCAAACCATCAGGGGACGTCCGCATCATTATAAACTTAAAGGGTCTAAATCAACATGTGAAATATCGCAAATTCAAGATGGAGTCTGTAAAATCAGCCATTCCTTTGATAGGGTATCACTCCTTTATGGCAACCATCGACCTAAAGGATGCATATTTTCACATTCCTATTCACCCGAGACACAGAAAATATCTCAGGTTTGCGATACAGGGGAGTCGTCAAGTGGAGCACTATCAGTTTGGAGTCCTTCCCTTCGGCATTTCATCAGCACAGAGAGTGTTCTCCAAGATAATGGCAGAGGCGGTGTCATTTATCCGGAAACAAGGTGTCTGTATAGTGCCCTATCTTGACGATCTCCTGATAGTAGCTCCCACCGAGATGACCCTGATATCCCATGTGTCAACCACTTTAGAGATATTGAGGTCTCTGGGTTGGATTCCAAATATAAAAAAATCCCAGCTTCAACTCTCAAAAACCAGGAAATTTTTGGGAGTGGTTCTGGACTCGGCAAAACAAATGTCCTTTCTTCCAGACGATCACAGACTACCATTAGTAGTAAAGATCAGAAAATTCAAAGAGATGAGATCTCCTACTCTCCGAGAGGGAATGTCACTCTTAGGCTCCATGACAGCCTGCATACAGTCGGTGGCTTGGGCTCAATCCCACTCAAGAATCCTTCAAGCCCACATTCTAGACAATTGGGATGGTCATCCTGGCACTCTAACCAAAAGGATCCACACACCAGGGCGAGTGAAAGCATCCTTAACATGGTGGATGAATTCCAGAAACCTCCTCAAGGGTGTGAGTTGGATTCAGTTCCCACTAACCACGATCAAGTCAGATGCCAGCAAGAGGGGCTGAGGAGCCATAATAAACCATGTTCCTTATCAAGGTCTTTGGGACTAGTCGATCAGAGGGAAATCGTCAAATTTCAGAGAGCTCAAAGCCGTGGAAGAGGCCCTGTTAGCAGCAAGTCATCAGATTTCTGGACAACATGTTCAGATATATTCAGACAACATGACCACGGTGGCTCACATCAAGCACCAGGGCAGTTCAAAATTCCTCAGCCTAAAGAAAATCTCCGCTCGAATTTTTTGTTGGGCCGAAAAACACTTACTGTCCCTGACGGCAATTCACCTGAAAGGTGCTGCCAATATTCAGGCAGATTACCTGAGTCGCCAGGACATTCACCCTGGCGAATGGGAGCCTAGATCATCAAACATTCAACATGCTAGTACACAAGTGGGGTCTCCCAGAATTCGATCTCTTTGCCTCTCACCAAAATGCAAAGGTCGAAACCTTCCTCTCCTTGAACCCAAGAGGCAATCCCAGAGGAGTAGATGCCTTAGTTCAAGATTGGCATTTTCATCTAGCCTATGCATTTCCACCAATCCCAATTCTTGCAAAGGTTCTACGGAAAATACGGATAGAAAGGACCCCGACTATTTTGATAGCTCCATTATGGCCCAAAAGAAGTTGGTTCAACTTAATCATCCAGCTACAGGTGAACGGGCCAGTAATGTTACCAGTAAAGGACAATCTCCTCTCTCAGGGACCCATTCTTCACTCAGGCCCTCCGAGATGGAACTTAGCGGCGTGGTTACTGAAGCCCAGGTATTGAAAGCGAAAGGGTTATCAAACCCTGTCATAGCTACCCTGCAAAAATCCAGGAAACCAGTAACAAACGCCATCTACAACAAAATCTGGAAAAAGTTTTCATTTTGTCTACCTAACCTTCCAGACCCTCTCAAGCCAAATATACCTAGGATATTAGATTTTTTGCAAAAGGCTTGGAGATCAGTCTTAGACCCAGTACTCTGAAAGTCCAGGTCTCTGCGCTCAGTTCTGTCTTTGATCAAGATCTAGCAGGTCATCGCTGGATCAAAAGATTTATGACCTCAGCAATTAGAATGAATCCTAGAAAACAGGTCATAGTTCCTCCATGGGATCTCAATGTGGTGCTCCAAGGTCTTACAGGTCCACCTTTTGAACCTTTGTCTTCCTATTCTCCACAAAATCTTGCTTATAAAACTCTTTTTTTGGTAGCCATAACTTCGGCTAGAAGAGTGGGTGAATCACAGGCCTTATCGATAAGAGAGCCTTATCTACTGGTTAGAGAAGATTCAATAGTGCTTCGTGTTGATCCTTCTTTTCTTCCAAAAGTTGCCTCTGAAGAGATCGTTCTACCAACCTTTTGCCATAAACCTGCAAACTCGGAAGAAAGAAAATTCAACACTCTTGATGTTCGGCGTATTCTATTGCACTACTTAGATCAGACCCGCACTCTTAGAATTGATCATAACCTTTTTGTCCATCTCTCAGGACAAAATAAGGGGAAGAAAGTAGCTAAAAGTACCATTGCTACATGGATCAAAAAAGCTATAACACAAGCTTACCTTGCTCAAAATAAACTACCTCCAGTAGGGATCAAGGCCCACTCAACCAGATATACATCAGTTTCCTGGGCAGAAAGAGCAGGCGCATCTCCGGAGCAGATCTGCAGGGCAGCAACGTGGTCCTCACTTCATACCTTCTCCAAACATTATAGATTGGATGTATTGTCCAATAAGGACTTAGTCTTCGGCCGTAAAGTTCTCCAGGCCGTTGTCCCTCCCTAGTGCCAAATTAGTTGGTATTCCTCCATATGCCATCGTGGAAGGTGACTAGAGAAAATAGAATTAGACTTACCGGTAAATCGGTTTCTAGGAACCTTCCACGACGGCACTAATTTCCCACCCTATATTTTTCCCTGGATTAGTTCTGGGATTCTTACACTTCCAAAAACTACTTGCTTTTTATCTTGTTACTCCTACTAATTTTGGGGGACATATCCCCCATCCCCCAACCTCAACCGCTACCCTACCTCATATCAAAACCATGCTAACCTTATTAATATTACTTGCACTCCCTCATCTCTCTCTTTCAATTGTGCCCTTTGGAATCCACAGTCTGTATGTAACAAGCTTCCTTTCCTGCACAACTACTTTGTGAACAACTCTCTGAATCTGTTGGCCCTCACTGAAACCTGGATCCAGGACTCTGACACTGTCTCCCCTGCTGCCATTTCCCATGGTGGCTTACAATTCTCCCATTCCCCAAGACCCACAAACAGACCTGGTGGTGGAGTCGGCATACTCTTGTCCCCCCAATGCACGTTCCAGGTTATACCCCCAGTTCCTCATTCCCTTCTTTTGAGGTCCACACCATCAGGCTCTTCCGTCCCCTCTCCCTCAGAGTAGCAGTCATATACCGGCCCCCAGGCTCACCCACCCACTTCCTGGACCACTTCTCAGCCTGGCTGCCGCACTTCATGTTCTCAGAACTACCAACCCTTATCCTGGGAGACTTCAACATCCCCATTAACAGCCCCACTTCCACATCTGCATCCCAGCTTCTATCATTAACCACTTCCGTAGGCCTCTCACAGCTGTCAACCTCTGAAACACACAAAGACGGTACCACCCTGGACCTGGTCTTTGTCCGGCTCTGTTCAATCTCTTACCTAGATAACTCACCACTTCCCCTCTCTGACCACAACATTCTCTCCTTCACACTCACAATTCCTCACCCACCACAGCAATCTCCTACCTACCACACATTCAGAAATCTACAAGCCATTAACCCTCATACACTTTCAGACTCCTTACACTCATCACTGTCCCCAATCTCTTCTTTTTCCTGTCCTGATCTGGCTGTACATCACTACAATGACACTCTTAGAAGCACCCTAGACCAAGTAGCTCCCCTCACCCTCAGAACCTCCAAACACAGAGTGAAACAGCCCTGGCTCACATCGCAAACCCGATTTCTCCAGTGATGCTCTAGGAGTGCTGAACGCTTATGAAGGAAAACTCGCACCCCAGAAGACTTCATACACTTCAAATTTATGTTAAGGACCTATAACTCTGCCCTTCACCTCGCCAAACAGTCCTACTACACCACCCTGATCTCCTCACTATCCAACAACCCCAAGAAACTTTTTAACACCTTTCACTCCCTCCTCAGGCCAAAAGCACAAGACCCTATCACAGACATTTGTGCTGATGACCTGGCCTCCCACTTTATAGAGAAAATAGACAATATCCGTCAGGAAATCCGCTCCCAGACACCAAGTGCAATGACTCCCATTGCTCCCTGCATCTCCCCTGGCTCACTCTCCACATTCGATCCCATCACAGAAGAAGTCTACAAGCTCCTCTCCTCTTCTCGTTCGACTACATGCACCACCGAGCCCATTCCTTCACACCTCCTCCAGTCTCTCTCTCCAGTCCTCACAACTCACCTAACTACAATTTTTAATCTCTCCCTTTCCTCTGGCATATTTCCCTCCTCCTTCAAACACTCTATCATTACGCCATTAATAAAAAAAACCACCCTTGACCCATCATGCACAAACAACTACAGACTGGTCTCCAATCTCCCCTTCATCTCAAAACTCCTGGAGCGCCTAGTCTACTCCCGCCTTACCCGTTACCTCTCCACTCATTCCCTCCTAGACCGTTCACAGTCCGGGTTCCGCCCCCTAGATTCGACAGAAACTGCACTCATTAAGGTGACCAATGACCTTCTCACAGCAAAATGTAATGGTGACCACTCTCTGCTCATTCTCTTCGATCTTTCTGCAGCTTTCGACATGGTTGACCACCCTCTCCTACTCTCTAGGCTCCAGTCACTAGGCATTAATGACACTGCTCTCTCCTGGTTCTCTTCCTATCTTTCTGAACGCTCCTCCAGTGTTCTGTTCTCCGGCTCCACTTCAACTAATCTTTCTCTCACTGTCGGGGTACCTCAGGGCTCAGTCCTTGGCCCCCTTCTCTTCTCCCTCTACACGGCCCCAACTGGATAGACTATCAGCAGATTTGGCTTTCAGTACCATCTTTATGCTGATGACACACAACTATACACGTCATCCCCTGACCTTACCCCTGCTGTACTACAGAACGCCACTGACTGTCTGTCCGCAGTCTCTGACATCATGTCCGCTCTCTATCTGAAACTCAACCTCTCCAAAACTGAACTTCTTCTGCTCCCGCCGTCTACTAATCTCCCTAAATCTGACATTTCCCTCTCCGTGGGTGGCACCATAATAACACCCTGGCAGCAGGCATGCTGTCTGGGTGTTATGTTTGACTCTGATCTCTCCTAAACCACCCACATACAATCTCTTGCCCGCTCGTGCCGCTTACACCTAAAGAACATCTCTAGAATCCGCCCTTTTCTCACCATGGAGACAACAAAAACTCTCACTGTCACCCTAATCCACTCCCGTCTGGACTACTTTAACGCTTTATTAATTGGCCTCCCCTCATGCAACTTTCCTCTCTCCAGTCTATCCTTAATGCAGCAGCCAGGGTTGTCCATCTGGCTAATCGTTACTCGGACGCGTCCGCTCTTCGCCAGTCGTTACACTGGCTGCCCATTCATTACAGGATACAATTCAAAGTACTTGTTCTCACCCACAAAGCTCTCCACAGTGCGGCACCCCCTTACATCTCCTCCCTCATTTCTGTCTATCGGCCTAGCCGACCACTGCGCTCTGCAAGCGACTTTTGACTACCCTCTGCACTAGTCCGTACCTCCCACTCCCGACTCCAAGACTTCTCCCGCCAATCCTCTGGAATGCTCTACCCCAAGATATTAGGACCATCCACAACTTGCATAGTTTTAGGCACTCGCTCAAAACTCATTTGTTCAGAGAGGCCTATCACGTTCCCTAATCAAACTCATTTTATGTTTGTGTGTGTGTAGCCCATTCACTATCTCCATCTACCCCCCACTCCCTGAAGATGGCTGGACCATCATTGTAAATACATCATTGTAAATACACACCTGTACTTTGTATCTCCACACCTCATTGTAGATTGTAAGCTCTCATGAGCAAGGTCGTCTTATTTTACATAGTTATTAAGGTTGAAGGAAGACTTTAATCTAGTTCAACCCATAGCCTAACCTAACATGCCCTAACATGTTGATCCAGAGGAAGGCAAAAAAAAAACCATGTGGCAAATTGTAAGCTCCACCTTGGGGAAAAAAATTCCTTTCCGACTCCACATACGGCAATCAGACTAGTTCCCTGGATCAACGCCCTATCAAGGATTCTAGTGGATATATACCCTGTAACATTATACTTTTCCAGAAAGGTATCCAGTCCCCTCTTAAATTTAAGTAATGAATCACTCATTACAACATCATACGGCAGAGAGTTTCATAGTCTCACTGCTCTTACAGTAAAGAATCCGCGTCTGTTCTTATGCTTAAACCTTCTTTCCTCCAGACGTAGAGGATGCCCCCTTGTCCCTGTCTCAGGTCTATGATTAAAAAGATCATCAGAAAGGTCTTTGTACTGTCCCCTCATATATTTATACATTAAAATAAGATCACCCCTTAGTCTTCGTTTTTCCAAACTAAATAGCCCCAAGTGTAATAACCTATCTTGGTATTGCAGACCCCCCAGTCCTCTAATAACATTGGTCGCTCTTCTCTGCACCCGCTCCAGTTCAGCTATGTCTTTCTTATACACCGGAGACCAGAACTGTGCACAGTATTCCAAGTGTGGTCGAACTAGTGACTTGTATAGAGGTAAAATTATGTTCTCCTCATGAGCATCTATGCCTCTTTTAATGCACCCCATTATTTTATTTGCCTTTGCAGCAGCTGCCTGACACTGGCCACTGAATATGAGTTTGTCATCCACCCATACACCCAGGTTTTTTTCATTGACGGTTTTGCCCAGAGTTTAAGAATTAAGCACATAGTTATACATCTTATTACTTCTACCCAAGTGCATGACCTTACATTTATCCCCATTAAAGCTCATTTGCCATTTATCAGCCCAAGCTTCTAGTTTACATAAATCATCCTGTAATATAAAATTACAGGATGATTTAGTCTTATTTTGCTTTATTACTGTATTGTTAACATTGTTACCCATGACTGTTGTGTTTGAAACTGTTAAACTGTAAAGCGCTGCGGAATATGTTGGCGCTATATAAATAAAGATTATTATTATTATTCAGAAGGTAAACCAGTGCTATGGTCTCAGTTGTAAGTCACTGGCAAGTGGGAGGTCCTTTTAACCTCTCTGTATTTCCTGTTCCCCATTAGGGCAAAGAGACAACCTCTATATGCCGTCGTGGAAGGTTCCTAGAAACCAAATTACCGGTAAGTCTAATTCTATTTTTCCATTGACAGATGATGGACCTGAGTGGGGACTTGTTTTTTCTGAGAAGAGAATTGGTATTATTGTCGCCTACATAACATTGATTGGTTTCTTTTTATTCGATATTTGGGAGGCAGAATGAACAAACAGTTGATCACTACACACTACTGGCTCATCCAACAAGGTTTTCTATTAGACTGTGAACTGTCATTGTCTTGGTAAATAAAGTTTTTTACAGAGCTTGCCATTTTATGGACCGTTTAAGTAGAAATGTTCAAAAATATAAAACTTAAGGATATTTTTATAAAAAAAATATTTTTTTTTTATCTTGGCAGATGACTGTACCAGGATATCAGAGGGACAGCTGACATCTTCAATTTTTAAATCCGATGATCTTGAGATCCTACAAGATACAACTGAAGTGATTTTTTTTACTCCAGGTATACCATCATCCATTCACAGCAAAGATCTGTCATCTGATCCTATGAAACAGGTCCCATCTTCTGATTCATTACTGACTACTAAGGAAAATCAAAGTCACAAAAGAGGCATTAAAAAACAAACTGCTCCTAAAGCAAAGAAGTCCTTTTCATGTTCAGAATGTGGCAAATCTTTTATCTGGAAATCAGATTTGGTTTATCACCATAGAACTCACATGGGGGAGAAGCTTTTTTCATGTTCAGAATGTGGGAAATGTTTTAACCAGAAATCGAATCTTGTTAGACACAAAAGAACTCACACGGGGCAGAAGCCTTTTTCATGTTCAGAATGTGGGAAATGTTTTACCCAGAAATCAGAATTAGTTAATCACCATAGGATTCACACGGGGGAGAAGCCTTTTTCCTGTTCAGAATGTGGGAAATGTTTTATCCAGAAATCGAATCTTGATGAACACCAAAGAACTCACACAGGGGAGAAGCCTTTTTCCTGTTCAGAATGTGGGAAATGTTTTATCCAGAAATCGAATCTTGATGAACACCAAAGAACTCACACAGGGGAGAAGCCTTTTTCCTGTTCAGAATGTGGGAAATGTTTTATCCGGAAAACAGAATTAGTTAATCACCATAGAATTCACACGGGGGAGAAGCCTTTTTCCTGTTCAGAATGTGGGAAATGTTTTATCCAGAAATCGAATCTTGATGAACACCAAAGAACTCACACAGGGGAGAAGCCTTTTTCCTGTTCAGAATGTGGGAAATGTTTTATCCGGAAATCAGAATTAGTTAATCACCATAGAATTCACACGGGGGAGAAGCCTTTTTCCTGTTTAGAATGTGGGAAATGTTTTATCCAGAAATCACATCTTGTTAGCCATCAAATAATTCACACAGGGGAGAAGCCTTTTTCCTGCTCAGAATGTGGGAAATGTTTTATCCAGAAATCACATCTTGTTATCCATCAAAGAACCCACACAGGGGAGAAGCCTTTTTCCTGTTCAGAATGTGGGATATGTTTTAACCAGAAATCCGACTTGGTTAGGCACCATAGAACTCACACAGGGGAGAAGCCTTTTTCCTGTTCAGAATGTGGGAAATGTTTTATCCGGAAATCAAATCTTGTTATCCACCAAAGAACCCACACAGGGTAGAAGCCTTTTTCCTGTTCAGAATGTGGGAAATGTTTTATCCGGAAATCACATCTTGTTAGCCATCAAAGAACCCACACAGGGGAGAAGCCTTTTTCCTGTTCAGAATGTGGGAAATATTTTGCAGATAAATCGCTGCTTGTTACTCACCAGAGAGCTCACACAGGAGAGGAGCCTTTTTCCTGTTCATAATGTGGGAAATGTTTTAAATGGAAAGCGCTTCTTGTTAGACATCAGAGCAGTCACACAGAGGAGAAGCCTTTTTAATTTTCTTAATGTGGGAAATATTTTACTTGGAAATCAACTGTTTAACCCCTTCCCGACCTTTGACGAAGCGTATGCATCATGAAAACCTGTGCCAATCCGACCTGTGACGCAGCATATGCGTCATGGTCGGATCGCGCTCCTGCAGGCCGGGTGAAAGGGTTAACTGTAATTTCACCGGACCTGCAGGGACAGGAGGAGTGGTACTTGAGCCCAGCGGGGGTGGCTTCGCCCCCCCCCATGGCTACGATCGCTCTGATTGGCTATTGAAAGTGATGTTTCATTTTCACTTTCAATTAGAGCGATAGTAATATTTCACCAATGAAAACTGGTGAAATATTACAATCCAGCCATGGCCGATGCTGCAATAGCATCACCATGGCTGGAGATCGCGATCTGCCCCCTCCCTTGCCACCGATCTCCTCCCCTCCGTCCTGTCATTGCTGTCCTCCGCTCCCCTCCGTCCTCCTGTCCGCTCCCCCCGCAGTCCTATCCCCCTCGCTGTCTGATTTACCCCCTCATACTTACCAACCTCCGGTGTGCCTCCCGGTGTCCGTCCGTCTGCTCTATGGGCGCCGCCATCTTCCAAAATGGCAGGTCATGCGCAGTGCGCCCGCTGAATCTGCCGGCCGTCAGATTCGTTACAAGTACATTTTGATCGCTGTGATAGCTTCTATAAACCCCCCTTTATCACCCCCATAGGTAGGGACAATAATAAAATAAATAAATATATATATTTTTTTCCACTAGGGTTAGGGCTAGGATTAGGGCTAGGGTTAGCGTTAGGGTTAGAACTAGGGTTAGGGTTAGAATTAGGCTATGTGCACATGGTGCTGATTTGGCTGTGGATTGGCCACTGCGGATTCGTAGCAGTTTTCCATCAGGTTTAAAGTACCATGTAAACCTATGGAAAGGAAAAAAGGAGAAGATCCAGCTCAACGATATAGTGAAAAGTCCATAGTTTTATTTCACCTCGAAAATAGCATGGTGTAAGGACAAAACATCAGCATACAAAAGGGTTAAAAACCAAGATCAACGCGTTTCCGGTGACTAAGCACCCTTAATCATGATACCTGGCACATGTCATGTCTCGTACTTTTATACTGGTATCCGGTCGGCACACCGGCATGACAATTAATCAATCCAATAGAATGGACACACATGAAAAATAAGCACAAAACAAGCATGGTAATAGAACTAAGGCAAATGTTCTAGTTGGATGGAATTACGGAAAAAGGAATACAGAAAAAGCATAGAAAAACTACATACAAAATTTAACACTGAAATAATTAATTAAATAAATAGATCTATACAAAGTTTAATTATAATTGTAATTAAATAACCTAAAATATATAGAAACAATTATTTATATGATATATAATAAAATATATTCTAATGACAATATGAAAAAAATACTATTTTTAAATATAAATTAAATTTGTGGAAGCAACCTAATCCACTTGAGTTGATGACAATTTTACATGGGAGGGAGAGAAATTTACAAGGGAAAACAAAATCGCCTGAAGTGGGACACGAACTCATATGAGTTCTTTATTCGGAGGTGAGACATGCATGTAAATCTCGTAATGAACGGAGCTACAAGCTTCTTTGACTCGAGAGTCGGCCTTGGAATGTTACGGACTTATAGATGGCCAAGGCTGAAAGAGCAAAGTAAACAAATTAGAGGCAATCAAAGTCGAAGTGAATTAGTGCACAGCAGGAGACGCCGTTACAATGTAGAAGCGGCCGACAGGAAGGAATCATTTTAAATGGATAGTAAATAATAGATAAATAAATAAAAAAATATTATACAAAACAGGGAAACATACAGAAAATGTAACCTATACATATAGTAAGCAGATAAACGAATGCGCAGTCCATAAGCTGTCAGAAGATTAATAGAAGAGCATTAGATCCTTTCTTTTGTTTAAGCCATGTGGTATTCTAGTACCAAGCTTGAAGATCCACCATGTTTCTCTATTTCTAAGGATCACCTCAACATCTCCTCCTCTAAATGATTTATGAATTTTTTCAATCGCATAAACTTTAAGTGACTCAAGATTTGAATGATGAAAATTAATAAAATGTTGTGAAACTTGTGATATGTTTCTGTTGACATTGATATTCTCAACATCATAAATGTGTTCACGGATGCGTGTTTTTAGGGAACGTATGGTACTCCCCACATATTTGAGGTTACACATTGTGCATTCCATGATATATACCACATTTTTGGTGTTGCAATTCAAAAATGTTTTGATAGGGAAAGTATTCTGGTCACTAGCATCAGTAAAATTACAGCGTTTTCCCGAAAATTTGCAAGTTTTGCATGTCACCGCACCACATTTGTAAAAGCCTTTCGTACTAAGCCAATGAGAGGGCTGTGCAATAGGGGTATTGAGAGAGCTCGGTGATAAGCTGGAACCCAAAGAAGGTGCTTTTCTGGATACAATTCTACATCCATTACTCAAAATTTTGGCTATATCAGGATCCTCTTTTAGAATAGTCAAATTATTAATAATCGTTTTTTTTATTAAATTAAACTGATTACTATACTGGAGAACTATAGTGATTGGATCTTGAGGAAGTAGACTTTGGTTTTGTTTTTTGTGAAAACGTGGTCGTCGTGCGACGATTTTTTCTGCTCTTTTTAAGTGCCAGTCACTATAGCCTCTCTGTGAAAGTCTTTCTTTTATACCCTCGATTTCTTGTGAATAATCTTTCTGTGTGCTACAGTTACGTTTTGCTCTTACCATTTCCCCCACAGGAATACTTTTAATTGTATGTTTGGGATGGTGACTGTTTGCGCGCAATATCATGTTTCCTGCCGTGGTTTTCCGAAATGTGGAGGTAACAATAGGAGCATATGGTATGCCCTTCAATTTTAGGTCTAGAAACTCTATACAGGTGTAATCTTGGCGAGAAATAAATTCAAGATTAAAGGGATTGCCGTTGAAATAATTTGTTAAATCCTGTACGGTAGATACATCAGAATTCCAGATTAATATCAAATCATCGATGTATCTACCGTACCAACATATGCAGTCCTTAAATGGGTTTTCATCATTGTATATATAGGATTCTTCCCACCAACTCATTACCAAATTGGCAATGGAAGGTGAGTATTTAGCACCCATTGACACTCCGCTAATTTGCATGAAATACATTTGATTAAAGCAGAAAAAATTGTTGGTCATGAGAAAAGAGGTGACCTTTATAACATAGGACTGAAGGTCCGCAGAGAAATCACTATATTTCTGCATGTGAAATTTAAGAGCAAATAACGCCACTTCATATGGTATAGAGGTATATAACGAAGTGACATCTGAGGTGATCCATGAAAAGTTTGGCTGCCATATGAACTCCTCCATGAAGTTGAGGACATCAGTACTGTCCCTAAGATAGCCAGGAGTTCTCTGGACGAGAGGCTGGAGGAGTAGATCCAGCCACTCCCCCAGCCTCTCACCCAGAGATCCAATACCCGATACAATCGGCCTCATGGGTGGTGGATATTTATTTTTGTGGGTTTTGGGTAAGGCATACAAAATTGGAGTTACTGGATTTAAAACTTTCAGATGGTCACCTTCCTTTTTGTTAAATAATCCCAAATTAAGCCCCTCGTCTATCAGACTATGGATTCTATTTTGTATTTGTAGAGTGGGATTGGCAGGCAGGCACTTGTATACAGTTGAATCCATGAGCATGTCATTAACCCATGTGATATAATTAGCTTTGTCCATTATAACAACGGACCCACCCTTGTCAGAGTTTTTAATGACAAGGTCGTCATTATTTTGTAGTTCACGAAATGCCTTCTGTAACCTGGGTTTAAGATTACTATTGTGCAGGTGTCTGTCCCGCGTGCCTTCAGAGAGATTTCTCAACTGAGATTCCATCACATTTTGAAATCTGTCCATAGCAGGTTTGCGTGCTTGGACAGGATAATAATGAGGGTTAGGCACTTTAATTACATTTTTTGGAATAGTTAAATCTTTACTCGCCTCTAAACTTTCTTCCTGTAGTTCTAATAGACACATGAGTGATAACTGGTCTGAAAAGTCAAGAGATCTGAATACATTATTATGAGAATTAGTATTGCTTTTTACCTCTGATGAATCATCCTTAAAATGCAATTTAAGAGTGATATTTCTAATAAATCTATTCACATCACAAACCGTGGAAAAAAGGTCAAAATTGCAGCTTGGTACAAAATTAAGGCCATATGATAGAAGTTCTTGTTGGTCATCTGTAAGGGAAAAAGAAGACATATTGACAACATTGTAATGACCTAACGCTGGCGTCTGAGATGATATCTCGGAGGATTTCTGTTTGCTTCGGTGTTTCCTTCCTTTTCTTCGATAGATCTTCTTCTGTTGAAAAACGGAGGTTTGCTTTTTTTGTAATAGGAGTTTTTTGAACTCTGTGCAGGTTCAGAGTCTGAGTCCTCCGTGGCTCCAGTTGAAGTATCCAAATCTGACGAGCTGAAAGTGACCTGTCTTCGCATGCGATTTCTATGCGTGCGGTTTCTGTGGGGTTTAAGGATTGAGCTTTGGGATTGGTTCATTTTATCCCACCTTCCCCACTCATAAACCTGTTCATTAGCATAGTCATAAAGATCACGATCCAACTTGCGTTTTTTTATGTCCATAATAGCTTCCTCCGCTTTAGAGATTTTAGAGTTACTGGTGTTAATGAACTCATCGAATTGTGCTGATGTCATTTTGTCCTTCACTTCTCTGGTCATAGTCTCGATGTTTTGTTGCAACTGAATCAGAGAATTTTCCTCGTGTTGTATTATCAGTGCAATTAGTTTCAACGAACAGTCAGATAAAATTGTGTTCCACTCCTGAACAAAGGTGTCTGAAAACACAGTGCTAGGAATTTTCTTCACTCTCAACCCTCTTGGGATGACATTTTTTTCTTTATAGTTTTTCAGTGAACTAAGGTCCCACCAAAGGCGGTTCTCCTTAAGCATTGAAGATAATAAATTATCAAGTAATCCATCCTTATTACTAGTCACAGGAGTTTCCTCCGTGGCTGATGATGCAAACAATTTCTCTGCTTTGTTTTGTCTTTTTGACCTATCCATTTTGTTGCATCAAAGTCCGTTATGCTGATGTTTAGATAAGATAAATCCTTTTGCCAAAATAAATAATGGGGGTCCAGGCAAGCACGGAGACACAAATAAACAGAGTAAAGGAACAAAGTCCAGCTCACCATACCGACATTCCCCAGGTCTCGGAGCACGGAACCGCTGTGTCAGGGCGTGAACAAACAGGAAAAAAGGAGAAGATCCAGCTCAACGATATAGTGAAAAGTCCATAGTTTTATTTCACCTCGAAATACCATGCTTGTTTTGTGCTTATTTTTCATGTGTGTCCATTCTATTGGATTGATTAATTGTCATGCCGGTGTGCCGACCGGATACCAGTATAAAAGTACGAGACATGACATGTGCCAGGTATCATGATTAAGGGTGCTTAGTCACCGGAAACGCGTTGATCTTGGTTTTTAACCCTTTTGTATGCTGATATTTTGTCCTTACACCATGCTATTTTCGAGGTGAAATAAAACTATGGACTTTTCACTATATCGTTGAGCTGGATCTTCTCCTTTTTTCCTGTTTGTTCACGCCCTGACACAGCGGTTCCGTGCTCCGAGACCTGGGGAATGTCGGTATGGTGAGCTGGACTTTGTTCCTTTAAACCTATGGAAAACCAAATCCGCTGTGCCCATGGTGCGGAAAATACCGTGCGGAAACACTGCTGTTTTTTCTGCAGCATGTCAATTCTTTGTGCGGATTCCGCAGCGTTTTACACCTGTTCCTCAATAGGAATCCGCAGGTGAAATCTGCACAAAAAACACTGGAAATCTGCGGTACATCCGCAGGTAAAACTCAGTGCCTTTTACCTGCGGATTTTTCAAAAATGGTGTGGAAAAATCTCACACGAATCCGCAACGTGGGCACATAGCCTTAGGGTTAGGGTTGGAATTAGGGCTAGGGTTGGAAATAGGCTTAAGATTAGGCTGTGGTTAGGGTTATGGCTAGGGTTAGGGGTGTGTTGGGGTTAGGGTTGGGATTAGGGTTAGGATTAGGGTTGGGATTAGGGTTAGGGGTGTGTTGGGGTTAGGGTTGTGGTTAGGGGAGTGTTGGGGTTAGGGTTGTTATTAGGGTTATGGCTAGAGTTGGGATTAGGGTTAGGGGTGTTATGATCCGGTGACTTTGGAGCCGCATGAACTTTCTCTGGAGTAGGTGGAACTGTACTGACCGCAAAACCTGAACTAACACCGCAACTAGAAGTAGCCGTGGGGTGTGCCTAACAAACCCTAGACACCTCGACACAGCCGGAGGACTAAATACCTCTATAGATGGAAATAGGATTACTACCTTGCCTCAGAGCAGAACCCCAAAGGATAGGCAGTCCCCCACGAATATTGACTGTGAGTAGGAGAGGAAAGACACACGCAGGCAGAAAACAGGATTCAACAAAAGAGGCCACTCTAGCTAAATAGGGAAAGATAGGACAGAATACTAAGCGGTCAGTATTAAAAACCCTTCCAAAAATATCCACAGCAGATAATACAAAAAGTTCCACAATCTAACTAAAGACATGGAATGTATATCTGCCACTCCAGAGAATCCAACAAGACTGAGAAAATACTGACATAATCTAAGCTGGACAAAAAACAATGAATAGCACAGAATTATTAAGCACACAGCATGTGTGCCACAGAAACAAAACCAGACACTTATCTTTGCTGATTTGGCAGAAGGCAGAAGGAACCAAACCAGGACCAAAACCTCCCAACAACCATGGACAACTGACAAGGACTAATGAATCCTGCACGCCTAAATACCCCAGTCAGAACTGCAATCAGCAGATACACCTGACCAGGACTGCAACCCAGGGACAACTGCATTACCACCTACAACCACCGGAGGGAGCCCAAAAGCAGAATTCACAACAGTACCCCCCCTTGAGGAGGGGTCAATGAACCCTCACCAGAGCCCCCAGGCCGATCAGGACGAGCCAGATGAAAAGCATGAACCAAATCAGCAGCATGGACATCAGAGGCAAAAACCCAAGAATTATCCTCCTGGCCATAACCCTTCCATTTGACAAGATACTGAAGCCTCCGCCTCGAAAAACGAGAATCCAAAATTTTCTCAACCACATACTCCAACTCCCCATCAACCAACACAGGGGCCGGAGGATCAACAGAGGGAACAACGGGTACCACATATTTCCGCAATAAAGATCTATGGAAGACATTATGGATAGCAAGAGACGCCAATCGAAAAGACACCAAATTAATAACCCCAGAAATCCTATAAGGACCAATAAACCGAGGCTTAAACTTAGGAGAAGAAACCTTCATAGGAACATGATGGGAAGACAACCAGACCAGATCCCCAACCTGAAGCCGGGAACCAACACACCGACGATGGTTAGCAAAACGTTGAGCCTCCTCCTGAGACAACACCAGATTGTCCACCACATGAGCCCAAATCTGCTGTAACCTGTCAACCACAGAATCCACACCAGGACAGTCAGAAGGCTCAACCTGCCCAGAAGAAAAACGAGGATGAAAACCAAAATTACAAAAAAAAGGCGAAACCAAAGTAGCCGAACTAGCCCGATTATTAAGGGCAAACTCGGCCAATGGCAAAAAGGCCACCCAATCATCCTGATCAGCAGACACAAAGCATCTCAAATAAGTCTCCAAGGTCTGATTAGTTTGCTCGGTTTGGCCATTTGTCTGAGGATGAAATGCAGAGGAAAAAGATAAATCAATGCCCAGCCTAGCACAAAAGGCCCACCAAAACCTAGAAACAAACTGGGAACCTCTGTCAGACACAATATTCTTCGGAATACCATGCAAACGAACCACATGCTGAAAAAACAACGAAAACAAATCTGAAGAGGAAGGCAATTTAGGCAAAAGCACCAAATGAACCATCTTAGAAAACCGGTCACAAACAACCAAGATAACCGACATCCTCTGGGAAACCGGAAGATCAGAAATAAAATCCATAGAAATATGCGTCCAGGGCCTCTCAGGGACCGGCAATGGCAAAAGCAACCCACTAGCACGGGAACAACAAGGCTTGGCCCGCGCACAAGTCCCACAGAACTGCACAAAAGAACGCACATCATGTGATAAAGAAGGCCACCAAAAGGACCTACCAACCAAGTCTCTGGTACCAAAAATACCACGATGACCAGCCAACACAGAACAGTGAACCTCAGAAATCACTCTACTAGTCCATCTGTCAGGAACAAACAGTTTCCCCACTGGACAGCGATCAGGTCTGTCAGCCTGAAATTCCTGAAGAACCCGTCGTAAATCAGGGGAAATAGCAGAAAGAACCACCCCTTCTTTCAGAATGCCGACCGGTTCAAGGACCTCAGGAGAATCAGGCAAAAAACTCCTAGAAAGGGCATCAGCCTTAATATTCTTAGAACCCGGAAGATACGAGACCACAAAATCAAAACAGGAAAAAAACAAGGACCATCGAACCTGTCTAGGATTCAGCCGTTTGGCAGACTCGAGGTAAATCAAATTCTTATGATCGGTCAAGACCACAATACGGTGCTTAGCTCCCTCAAGCCAATGTCGCCACTCCTCAAACGCCCACTTCATAGCCAACAACTCCCGATTGCCGACATCATAATTGCGTTCAGCAGGCAAAAATTTACAGGGAAAGAATGCACACGGTTTCATCAAGGAACCAACAGGATCCCTCTGGGACAAAACGGCCCCTGCGCCAATCTCAGAAGCGTCAATCTGTTATGACCCCAATGGCAGAGGGTCTCAGAAGTAAATACCAAGTCTGCAAACACAAAAAACCAGCTCATAGGGCAGTGGTAACTGGGCTGACCGTATATCTAATCCTAGCACCACAAATAGCAGCAGCCGGGGAACGTGCCTACGTTGGTTCTAGACGTCTCGCGCCAGCCGGAGAACTAACTAACCCTAGAAGGGAAAAGATAGACCTTTCTTGCCTCCAAAGAAAAGACCCCAAAAGTTGGATACAAGCCCCCAACAAATAATAACGGTGAGGTAAGAAGAAAAGACAAACGTAAGAATGAACTAGGTATTTAGCAAAGAGAGGCCCACTGACTAATAGCAGAATATAGTAAGATGACTTATACGGTCAGCAAAAACCCTATCAAAATTTCCACGCTGGATATTCAAGAACCCCCGAACCGTCTAACGGCCCGGGGGGAGAATACCAGCCCCCTAGAGCTTCCAGCAAAATCAGGAATCACATTTAGTACAAGCTGGACAAAAAATAAGAGCAATGCAAATAACCAAAAAACAAGGAAGCAGGACTTAGCTTAATTTTGCAAGAACCAGGACCAGCAGACAGGAGCAAACAGAAAGGACTGATTACAAAGATGCCAGGCACCAGACTGAGAATTCAGGAAGTTAATATAGCAACACCCCTGGACTAACGACCCAGGTGGGTGCCAAACTGAGGAAAGACAATCCCAGAGTCATATCACTAGTGACCACAAGAGGGAGCCAAAAAAGTCTAATTCACAACACAATCTCAACCTGAAACGGAAGAGAAACATCCGGTTGGCGCAACAACGGAGCAGAAGTAAATCGACGTTTAAGCTCCTGAAAGGCAGAAACAGCCGCAGAGGACCAATTCGCCACACCAGCGCCTTTCTTCGTCAAATCGGTCAAGGGTTTAACCATGCTGGAAAAGTTAGCAATGAAACGGCGATAAAAATTTGCAAAACCCAAAAATTTCTGAAGGCTCTTTACGGACATGGGTTGAATCCAATCATGAATGGCCTGAACCTTAACCGGATCCATCTCAATAGATGAAGGAGAAAAAATAAAACCCAAAAAACAAACCTTCTGCACCCCAAAGAGACACTTAGACCCCTTCACAAACAAAGCATTGTCACGAAGGATCTGAAATACCATCCTGACCTGTTCCACATGAGACTCCCAATCATCAGAAAAAATCAATATCGTCCAAATATACAATCAAGAATTTATCAATATAAGTCCGGAAGATATCATGCATGAAAGATTGAAGAACAGATGGAGCATTAGTGAGCCCGAACGGCATCACAAGGTATTCAAAATGGCCTTCGGGCGTATTGAACGCAGTTTTCCATTCATCACCCTGCTTAATACGAACAAGATTATACGCCCCCCAAAGGTCAATCTTCGTAAACCAACTAGCCCCCTTAATCCTAGCAAACAAATCGGAAAGCAAAGGTAAAGGGTATTGAAACTTGACCGTGATCTTATTCAAGAGGCGATAATCAATACATGGTCTCAAGGAGCCATCCTTCTTAGCAACAAAAAAAATACCGCTCCCATCGGTGAAGAAGATGGCCGAATATGCCCTTTCTCCAAAGACTCCATAACATAACTCCGCATAGCGGTATGTTCAGGCACAGACAGGTTGAAGAGTCGGCCCTTAGGAAACTTACAGCCTGGAATCAAATCAATCGCACAATCACAGTCCCTGTGCAGTGGAAGAGAACTGGACTTGGGCTCATCGAATACATCCTGAAAATCAGACAAAAACTCTGGAATTTCGGAAGAGGAAGAAGAGGAGATGGACATTAAAAGAACATCATTATGAACCCCCTGACAACCCCAACTAGTCACAGACATAGACTTCCAATCCAACACAGGATTATGTACCTGCAACCACGGAAAACCCAGCACGATAGCATCATGTAAATTATGCAATACCAGAAATCGACAATCTTCCTGATGGGCTGGCGCCATGCGCATGGTCACCGGTGTCCAAAACTGAGGCTTATTTTTAGCCAAAGGTGTAGCATCAATGCCCCTTAAAGGAATAAGGTTCTGCAAAGGCTGCAAGGGGAAACCACAACGCCTGGCAAACTCAAGGTCCATTAAGTTCAAAGCGGCGCCTGATTCCACAAACGCCAAGACAGAAAATGATGACAATTAGCAGATCAAGGACACCGATAACAGAAATTTAGGTTGTACAGTACTGATGGTAAATGAACTAGCGATCCTCTTTGTCCACTTAGGGCAGACTGAAATGACGTGAGAAGCGTCGCCACAATAATAACACAACCTATTCTGACGTCTGAGTCCTTGTCTTTCTGTCCTGGACAGAATCCTATCACACTGCATTGGCTCAGGACTCTGCTCTGAGGACAACGCCACAGCGCGCACAGTTCTGCGCTCCCGCAAGCGCCGATCAATCTGAATGGCCAAAGACATAGAATCACTCAGACCGACAGGCGTGGGAAACCCCACCATAACATCTTTAACGGATTCAGAAAGACCCTTTCTGAAAATTGCGGCCAAAGCATCATCATTCCATTTAGTCAACACAGACCATTTTCTACATTTCTGACAATACAATTCTGCCGCCTCTTGACCCTGAGATAGGGCCAACAAGGTCTTCTCCGCTTGATCCACAGAATTAGGTTCATCATATAATAGTCCTAAAGCCTGAAAAAAGGAATCTACATTAAGCAAAGCCGGATTTCCAGATTCCAGGGAAAATGCCCAATCCTGTGGATCACCACGCAGCAGAGAAATGACGATTTTAACCTGCTGAATGGAATCCCCAGAGGATCGAGGTCTCAAAGCAAAAAACAGTTTACAGTTGTTTTTAAAACTCAAAAATTTGGACCTGTCACCAAAAAACAAATCAGGAGTAGGAATCTTCAGCTCTAAAACAGGAGTCTGAACAATATAATCAGAAATTCCCTGTACCCTAGCAGCAAGCTGGTCTACACAAGAAGCTAATTCCTGAACATCCATGCTAACACAAGACTCCTCAGCCACCCAGAGAAAAAGAGGGAAGAAAAGGCAAAGCAAACTGCAGAAAAAAAAATGGCTCAACACCTTTCTTCCCTTCTTCTGAGATGCATTTAACTCATAGTTGGCCAGTTGTACTGTTATGATCCGGTGACTTTGGAGCCGCATGAACTTTCTCTGGATTAGGTGGAAACTGCACTGACCGCAAAACCTGAACTAACACCGCAACTAGAAGTAGCCGTGGGGTGTGCCTAACAAACCCTAGACACCTCGACACAGCCGGAGGACTAAATACCCCTATAGATGGAAATAGGAATACTACCTTGCCTCAGAGCAGAACCCCAAAGGATAGGCAGCCCCCCACGAATATTGACTGTGAGTAGGAGAGGAAAGACACACGCAGGCAGAAAACAGGATTCAACAAAAGAGGCCACTCTAGCTAAATAGGGAAAGATAGGACAGAATACTAAGCTATCAGTATTAAAAACCCTTCCAAAAATATCCACAGCACATATTACAAAAAGTTCCACAATCTAACTAAAGACATGGAATGTAAATCTGCCACTCCAGAGAATCCAACAAGACTGAGAAAATACTGACACAATCTAAGCTGGACAAAAACAATGAATAGCACAGAATTATTAAGCACACAGCATGTGTGCCACAGAAACAAAACCAGACACTTATCTTTGCTGATTTGGCAGAAGGCAGAAGGAACCAAACCAGGACCAAAACCTCCCAACAACCATGGACAACTGGCAAGGACTAATGAATCCTGCACGCCTAAACACCCCAGTCAGAACTGCAATCAGCAGATACACCTGACCAGGGCTGCAACCCAGGGACAACTGCATTACCACCTACAACCATCGGAGGGAGCCCAAAAGCAGAATTCACAACATAGGAGTGTGTTGGGGTTAGTGTTGGGAGTTAGAATTGAGGGGTTTCCACTGTTTAGGCACATCAAGGGTCTCCAAACGCAACATGGCGCCACTATTGATTCCAGCCAATCTTGTATTCAAAAAGTCAAATGGTGCTCCCTCCCTTCCGAGCCCCAACATGCGCCCAAACAGTGGTTTACCCCCACATATGGGGTACCAGCATACTCAGGACAAACTGGGCAACAATAAGTGGGGTCCAATTTCTCCTGTTACCCTTGTTAAAATAAAAAATTGCTTGCTAAAACATAATTTTTGAGAAAAGAAAAATGATTTTTTATTTTCACGGCTCTTCGTTGTAAAGTTCTGTGAAGCACTTGGGGGTTCAAACTGCTCACCACATATCTAGATAAGTTCCTTGGGGGGTCTAGTTTCCAAGATTGGGTCACTTGTGGGGGGTTTCAACTGTTTAGGCACATCAGGGGCTCTGCAAACGCAACATGACGCCCGCAGACCATTCCATCAAGTCTGCATTTCAAAAGTCACTACTTCCCTTCCGAGCCCCGACATATGCCCAAACAGTGGTTTACCCCCACATATGGGGTATCAGTGTACTCAGGACAAACTTTGCAACAACTATTGGCATCCAATTTCTCCTGTTACCCTTGTGAAAATAAAAATTGCTTGCTAAAACATAATTTTTGAGGAAAGAAAAATGTTTTTTCTTTCTCGCCTCATTGGGGTACACAGGTAACCATGGGTGTATGCTGCTGTCGCTAGGAGGCTGACACTATGCAAATAAAGAAGTAACTCCTCCCCGACAGTATACACCCTCCGACAGGCACCAGGCAACTCAGTTTTTGCTTAGGGTCTGTAGGAGGCAGACCTGGATCTAACACCAGATCAGCATTTCTTTTAGAGGGATTTGTTGTGTGTTATTAACCTTTTCCCCTTTCTTTTTTAGACTTTTTTCTTCAGGGTAACAGGGTGCAGTTTTTTTCTCACCATTTTCCCCACTTTGAGCGACCGAGAGAGCAGTGTGGTATCATCCACATCGCACCCTCTCGGACCCGCTGGGCAGGACTTTGTCCCCTGTCACCCATTCGGGTGTTCAGGGTGACTTTTTTCCTCGGTGGCCAGTCCTGCCCGCTTCCCCTCCTCATCCCTCTCCTCGGAGAGGGCTGAGAGGAAGACGGCGGTCACTCCCAGTGACCCTCTCCCCCTGTTTAGGGGTCGACGCCATCTTCTGCGCCGGAGTTCGTGGCGCGGGAAGGAGGACTTCTTCCAGGACCCTCTACTCTAAAAGGGATCCTGATGTGTTCCTCATCTCCAGGTAGGGGATCTTCAAGCAACAGTACTCCCCCGCAACCCCTTCCCCCCGGCAAGCAATCTCCTGGATGTTAACAGGGCCTGCTTTTGACAGGGGAGTGGGCTGCAGCACTGCTTTTCCGGCGCCGAGATGCGCTATCGCCGCAGGGGAACACACCCTGACATTTCCTTGCTTTCCCTCCTTTGTATTCAAACCTGCGGGCGCACGCACGCCCGCCAGTTTTTTCTCTCTCCCGGCTTTCTTCTTCTCCTTCGGCGATTACGTGTCCCCTGGTGGCGGCAGGCATTATAGCGGCCAGGAGTTCAGCGCTTTTGGGGGTGTTTTCTTATGCATTCCCCCTTCGGTGCTTGTGCACGCCCACAGCGTCGCGCTGTTTCAGCGCTCTTTCTGGTACTTCCTGCTCCTTGTCAGCGTCTGCTCACCGCGTGGGTCACAGGAATATCGGGGGAACACAGGCACCTGCGGCTACTGCTGTCACTGTCCTGCAGGCTCAGTGCTACTGCTCTTTCGGGCTCTACTCCTCCCGGCAGTACTTCTCCGCACCTGGACAAGGTAATATCTCCACCTATGTCCGACCCCACTCCGGCCCTTGCCACTACGGCCATCCATTACGCCTGCGCTCACTGTAAGAAAAAGTGAGCCTCAGATCAGCCTTCTCCTTTCTGCCCATCCTGCGTTCCTCCCATCATGTCAGCCCCTCAGGAAGCTCCTAGGTCTTGGGATGAGTGCACCCCCTCCCCCGGAGTGGGCTGTTGCAATGTCTCAATCAGTGTCTGACCTGACTAAGGTGTCTCAGTCCCTGGACTAGGCACTTGAACGTATCCCGCTTCTCTCTAATGCCACCAGTGCCACGAACACCTCACACGGCGATTCGCTCGCACCTGTCCTAGACCCTCACAGAGGCAGACCGGACAAAAGAGACAGAAAAAGGACCTTATCTAGTTCCTCTTCCAGTTCCCTGGACCACACCGGGATCCCCCTATCTGCCCGTTCCCCCTCCTCGCAGGCGGACGTCGGGTCTGACCTATCCTCTCAGTCGGAATCTGACTCGGACGCAGATCAGACTTCCGGAACACAGGAGTTGGTCGATAGCCTTATTTCAGCTATCATTCAGACGCTTGAACTTAAGGAGGATGAGGCAAGCTCTCAGGACATCTCCGTTGCTTTTAAACGGATTAAACGTCCCTCTAGGGTTTTTCCTAATCACAGGGAGTTTGACAATACTACCGCTACACACTGGGAAAACCCTGGTAAGCGTTTCCCTGGCAGGAAACGGCTAGACGTGTTATACACTTTTCACTCCGACCTTGTCTCCTAATGGTCCGAGTCTCCTAAGGTCGACCTGCCCGTGTCCAGACTATCCTCGCAGACAGTTCTGTCTATCCCGAACGCGGCTTCCCTTAAGGACCCCACGGACAGACAAATCGAGGCACTAGCAAAATCGGCATTTGAGGCTTCTGGAGCCTCCCTTTGCCCTAGTTTCGCCTCGTCTTGGGTAGCCAAGGCTGTGTCAGCCTGGGCCAAAACCCTGCGCAGGGGAATTTTGGCCTCTGCTCCTGCTGAGGAACTGTCTGATTTGGCGGATCAGATTTCTCTTGCAGGAAAATACCTCATGAATGCCTCTCTTGATGCGGCGGCCTGCTCCACCAGGGCTAACAGCAACATTGTGGCCATTTGCCGGATTCTCTGGCTAAATGTGTGGAACGCTGACCCCGTTTCTAAAAAATCTCTCACTGGTCTGCCCTTCCAGGGTTCTAGACTCTTCGGCACGCAGCTGGATCAAATGATCTCGGACGCTACGGGTGGCAAGAGTACCTTCTTATTTCAGTCCAAGCCGAAACGTCCCTTTAACAGGAGGGGCCTTCAGTTATTTCGTCCCTTTCGGTCCTTCGCCTCCTCAGGAAACCCCAACCAGGACCATTCTTCCTCGCAGGGGGACCGAAGAAAACCTTCTTTCAGGCCTCCACCGCGCTGGAGAACTAAGAGCCACCCTGCAAACGATCTGGATCTCGGGGTCACAGGTTTTCTAATAAATGACGGGTCGCCCCCACCTGGAAATCCCTCCAGGGTGGGAGGCCGGCTTCTTCTGTTCTGGGAGGTTTGGCTATCGGTAGTCGACGACTCCTGGGTCAGGGAGATAGTCACGTCATGCTACAAAATAGAATTTTCTTCACCCCCAGGAAGTCATTTCCTGCTCTCTCATCCTCCCAAACAGCCCTCTCTTCTCCCAGGGCTTCTCCAGGCTCCTTGCCTCAGGAGTCATAGTTCCGGTGCCTTATCGCGAGCGGTTTTCGGGTTTTTACTCAAACCTGTTCATGGTTCCAAAAAAGGACGGCTCTCTCCGTCCAATTTTGGACCTCAAGCAGTTGAACCGCCATCTCCGGATTAGGCGCTTCAGGATGGAATCTCTACGCTCGGTGGTCACATCCATGGAACCGGGAGAGTTTCTGTGTTCCGTGGACATCTGAGATGCGTACCTTCACGTTCCTATTTGCGTACGGCATCAGAGATTCCTCCGGTTCGCGATCCAAGATCATCATCAGTTCACGCCCTGCCTTTCGGTCTGGCGTCTGCGCCCAGGGTCTTTACGAAGGTCATGGCAGCTGTCATGGCCATCCTACATTCAAAGAGGATTCTGGTAATCCGGTACCTCGACGACCTCTTGATCAAGGGTCCATCCCGTCGGGATTGCAGCCAGAGCCTCCAGCTTACTCTGGACACGCTTCTTCGCCTCGGCTGGATAATCAATTACCAGAAGTCTTCCCTGATTCCAACTCAGCATCTGGAGTTCCTGGGCATGGAATTCGACACCTCTCAGGCTCAGGTCTTTCTCCCCATGGAGAAGTTCCTTTCATTTCGTCGGCGGGTCAGAGCACTAAAGAGCCCGAATCATCTCTCCATCTCGCCATGAGGGTTCAGGGGAAAATGGTCGCTTCCATGGAAGCTGTCCCCTATGCCCAGTTCCACTCTCATCCCCTCCAGCTGGCCCTTCTGTCGGCCTGGGACAGGAATCCTCTTTCCCTGGACCGCCTGTTTTGCCTCTCCCCCAGAGTGAAACAGTCTCTCTCTTGGTGGACGCTGTCCACCTCCATTCTGCGCGGGAGGTAATTTCTTCCTCCCCGCTGGCAGGTTATCACCACTGACGCCAGCCTCCAAGGCTGGGGAGCGGTTTTTCTCCACCTCACCGCCCAGGGCCGCTGGTCTGCTCAGGAGGCATGCCTCCCTATCAACCTCTTGGAAATCAGAGCCATCTTCCTAGCCCTCCTCTCGGGAAAGCCGGTCCGCATTCAGTCAGACAACGCCACAGCCGTGGCTTACATAAACCATCAGGGAGGGACTCGCAGCAGTCAAGTCATGACGAAAGTGGCAAAAATTCTCAGTTGGGCAGAGGGTCACATTCCCTCTCTGTCAGCCGTCCACATCCCAGGGGTGGACAATTGGGAGGCTGACTTTCTAAGTCGCCAGGGCATCGTGGCGGGCGAGTGGTCTCTTCTTCCCGCAATCTTCAGCCAGATTTGCCAGCGGTGGGGCGTCCCAGACGTCGACTTGATGGCCTCACGGGCAAACCACAAGGTTCCCCAGTACGTCTCCAGATCTCGGGATCCGATGGCCGTCGGATGCGACGCTCTCATGATCTCGTGGGCCCAATTCCAGATGCCCTATCTGTTCCCACCTCTCCCCTTGATCCCAAGGGTCGTAAAAAAGATCAAGACAGAAGGGGTCCCCGTACTCTTGGTAGCTCCAGATTGGCCTCGCAGGGCCTGGTATGCAGAACTGGTGAACATGCTATCGGATGTTCTGTGGAGGCTTCCATATCTCCCGGACCTTCTTTCGCAGGGGCCCCTGTTGTGATTTTGCTTTTTGCTCCCTCTAGTGGTCATTAGTGATTTGACTCTGGAGCTTCTGTCTTTTCCTATATCCTCACCTGGGCCGTTAGTTCAGGGGCGTTGCTATATAAGCTCCCTGGACCTTCAGTTCAATGCCTGGCATCGTTGAAATCAGAGCTAATCTGTTGTGCTCTTGTCCTATGATCCTGGTTCCTGTATTTCAAGCTAAGTCTTCTTCTTTGCTTTTTGCTTTTGTTTTGTTTGGTATTTTTGTCCAGCTTGTTCCAATCTGTATCCTGACCTTTGCTGGAAGCTCTAGGGGGCTGGTGTTCTCCCCCCGGACCGTTAGACGGTTCGGGGGTTCTTGAATCTCCAGCGTGGATTTTTATAGGGTTTTTGTTGACCAGTAAGTTATCTTGCTATATTCTGCTATTAGTAAGCTGGCCTCTCTTTGCTGAACCTGGTTCATTTCTGTGTTTGTCATTTCCTCTTACCTCACCGTTATTATTTGTGGGGGGCTTGTATCTTGCTTTGGGGTCCCTTTCTCTGGAGGCAAGAGAGGTCTTGTTTTCTTCTCCTAGGGGTAGTTAGATTCTCCGGCTGGCGCGAGTCATCTAGCGATCCGTAGGCATGATCCCCGGCTACTTCTAGTGTTGGCGTTAGGAGTAGCTATTTGGTCAACCCAGTTACCACAGCCCTATGAGCTGGATTTTTGAATCTCGCAGACTTACACGTTCCTCTGAGACCCTGTCCACTGGGGTCATAACAGTATGCCAGGCCAGT
Organism: Ranitomeya variabilis; assembly: GCF_051348905.1. Taxonomy (NCBI): domain Eukaryota; kingdom Metazoa; phylum Chordata; class Amphibia; order Anura; family Dendrobatidae; genus Ranitomeya; species Ranitomeya variabilis. The sequence continues at coordinate 765,539,297 of NC_135235.1, read as the reverse complement.
ATTAAATGTTTAATGCATTGCAGAAGTGGGATTATAAGAAAGAAAATTTTGAGTTTTTTTTTTCCCTCTCTCATTTTTTTTTTTTTTTTTCTTTTCCCCTTAACCTCAGAGTGGCTTAAAGCTTGCTGCAGACATGAATGTCCAGACCTTGATTACAAGTGTGGACCAGCTTGCCGCTCGTGTGCAGGGTATACAAGATTATGTTACCAGAAATCCTAGGTCTGAACCCAAGATTCCGATTCCTGAACTGTTTTCAGGAGACCGATTTAAGTTTAGGAATTTCAGGAATAATTGTAAATTGTTTTTGTCCCTGAAACCTTGTTCGTCTGGAGACTCTGCTCAACAAGTAAAAATTGTTATTTCATTCTTACGGGGCGACCCTCAAGATTGGGCTTTTTCGTTGGCGCCAGGAGATCCGGCATTGGCTGATATTGATGCGTTTTTTCTGGCGCTCGGTTTACTTTATGAGGAACCCAATCTTGAGATTCAGGCAGAGAAAGCCTTGCTGGCTATGTCTCAGGGCCAGGACGAGGCTGAGGTGTATTGCCAAAAATTTCGGAAATGGTCCGTGCTGACACATTGGAACGAGTGTGCACTAGCCGCTAATTTTAGAAATGGCCTTTCTGAGGCCATTAAGAATGTTATGGTGGGTTTTCCCATTCCCACAGGTCTGAATGATACCATGTCCCTGGCTATTCAAATTGACCGGCGGTTGCGGGAGCGCAAAACCGCAAATTCCCTCATGTTGTTGTCTGAACAGACACCTGATGTGATGCAATGTGATAGAATCCTGACTAGAAATGAGAGGAAAATTCATAGACGCCGGAATGGCTTGTGCTACTACTGTGGTGATTCTACACATGTTATCTCAGCATGCTCTAAACGTATATCTAAGGTTGTTAGTCCTGTCACCGTTGGTAATTTGCATCCTAAGTTTATTCTGTCTGTAACTTTGATTTGCTCACTGTCATCTTATCCTGTCATGGCGTTTGTAGATTCAGGTGCTGCCCTGAGTCTTATGGATCTCTCATTTGCTAAGCGCTGTGGTTTTATTCTTGAACCATTAGAAAATCCTATCCCTCTTAGGGGTATTGATGCTACGCCATTAGCAGAAAATAAACCGCAGTATTGGACACAGGTTACCATGTGCATGACTCCTGAACACCGCGAGGTGATACGTTTTCTCGTTCTACATAAAATGCATGATTTGGTTGTTTTGGGGCTGCCATGGTTACAGACCCATAATCCAGTCCTTGACTGGAAGGCTATGTCAGTGTCTAGTTGGGGCTGTCGTGGTATTCATGAGGATTCCCTGCCTGTGTCTATTGCTTCTTCTACGCCTTCGGAAGTTCCGGAGTATTTGTCTGATTATCAGGATGTCTTGAGCGAGTCCAGGTCCAGTGCATTGCCTCCTCATAGGGAATGTGACTGTGCAATAGATTTGATTCCAGGCAGTAAATTTCCTAAGGGAAGACTGTTTAATCTGTCGATACCTGAACATACCGCTATGCGTTCATATATCAAGGAGTCTCTGGAGAAAGGACACATCCGTCCGTCTTCTTCCCCTCTTGGTGCGGGATTCTTTTTTGTGGCTAAAAAGGACGGATCTTTGAGGCCTTGTATTGACTATCGGCTTTTAAATAAGATCACTGTCAAATTTCAGTATCCTTTGCCGCTGTTGTCTGACTTGTTTGCCCGGATTAAAGGTGCCAAGTGGTTTACCAAGATAGACCTTCGTGGTGCGTACAACCTTGTGCGCATTAAGCAAGGGGATGAATGGAAAACCGCATTCAATACGCCCGAAGGTCATTTTGAGTACTTGGTGATGCCTTTTGGGCTCTCTAATGCCCCTTCAGTTTTTCAGTCCTTTATGCATGACATTTTCCGGAACTATCTGGATACATTTTTGATCGTTTATCTGGATGATATTCTGGTTTTTTCTGATAATTGGGACTCGCATGTGGAGCAGGTCAGGATGGTCTTTAAAATTTTGCGTGAAAATTCTTTGTTTGTCAAGGGCTCAAAGTGTCTTTTTGGTGTACAGAAGGTTCCCTTTTTGGGGTTCATTTTTTCCCCTTCTGCTGTGGAGATGGACCCAGTCAAGGTCCGAGCTATTCTTGATTGGACTCAGCCCTCGTCAGTTAAGAGTCTTCAGAAGTTCTTGGGTTTCGCTAACTTCTACCATCGTTTTATCGCTAACTTTTCTAGCATTGTGAAACCTTTGACGGATATGACCAAGAAGGGCTCCGATGTGGTTAATTGGGCTCCTGCTGCCGTGGAGGCTTTCCAGGAGTTGAAACGTCGGTTTACTTCGGCGCCTGTTTTGTGCCAGCCTGATGTCTCGCTTCCCTTTCAGGTTGAGGTGGATGCTTCAGAGATTGGAGCAGGGGCCGTTTTGTCGCAGAGAGGCCCTGGTTGCTCTGTTATGAGACCTTGCGCCTTTTTCTCTAGGAAGTTTTCGCCTGCGGAGCGAAATTATGATGTGGGCAATCGGGAGTTGTTGGCCATGAAATGGGCATTTGAGGAGTGGCGTCATTGGCTCGAGGGTGCTAAGCATCGTGTGGTGGTCTTGACTGATCACAAAAATCTGATGTATCTCGAGTCTGCTAAACGCCTGAATCCTAGACAGGCCCGCTGGTCATTGTTTTTCTCCCGTTTTGACTTTGTTGTCTCGTATTTACCAGGTTCAAAAAATGTGAAGGCCGATGCTCTTTCCAGGAGCTTTGTGCCTGATGCTCCTGGAGTCGCTGAACCTGTTGGTATTCTTAAGGATGGTATTATCTTGTCAGCTATTTCTCCAGATCTGCGACGTGTGTTGCAGAGATTTCAGGCTGATAGGCCTGATTCTTGTCCACCTGACAGACTGTTTGTGCCTGATAAGTGGACCAGCAGAGTCATTTCCGAGGTTCATTCCTCGGTGTTGGCAGGTCACCCAGGAATTTTTGGCACCAGAGATCTGGTGGCCAGATCCTTTTGGTGGCCTTCCTTGTCTAGGGATGTGCGGTCATTTGTACAGTCCTGTGGGACTTGTGCTCGAGCTAAGCCTTGCTGTTCTCGTGCCAGCGGGTTGCTCTTGCCCTTGCCTGTCCCTAAGAGACCTTGGACACATATCTCCATGGATTTCTTTTCTGATCTTCCGGTGTCTCAAGGCATGTCTGTTATCTGGGTGATATGTGATCGCTTCTCCAAGATGGTCCATTTGGTTCCTTTGCCTAAGCTGCCTTCCTCTTCCGATCTGGTTCCTGTGTTTTTCCAGAACGTGGTTCGTTTGCACGGCATCCCTGAGAATATTGTGTCAGACAGAGGATCCCAGTTCGTTTCCAGATTCTGGCGATCCTTTTGTAGTAGGATGGGCATTGACTTGTCGTTTTCGTCTGCTTTCCATCCTCAGACTAATGGACAGACGGAGCGAACTAATCAGACTTTGGAGGCTTATTTGAGGTGTTTTGTCTCTGCTGATCAGGACGATTGGGTGACCTTCTTGCCGTTGGCTGAGTTTGCCCTTAATAATCGGGCTAGTTCCGCCACCTTGGTTTTGCCGTTTTTCTGCAACTCTGGTTTCCACCCTCGTTTTTCTTCGGGTCATGTGGAACCTTCTGACTGCCCTGGGGTGGATTCTGTGGTGGATAGGTTGCAGCGGATCTGGAATCTTGTGGTGGACAACTTGAAGTTGTCACAGGAGAGGGCTCAGCGCTTTGCCAACCGCCGCCGCGGTGTGGGTCCCCGACTACGTGTTGGGGATTTGGTGTGGCTTTCTTCCCGCTTTGTTCCTATGAAGGTTTCCTCTCTCAAATTTAAACCTCGTTTTATTGGTCCTTACAAGATATTGGAAATCCTTAATCCTGTATCCTTTCGCCTGGATCTTCCTGTGTCGTTTGCTATCCACAACGTGTTTCATAGGTCCTTGTTGCGGCGGTACGTTGTGCCTGTGGTTCCTTCTGCTGAGCCTCCTGCTCCGGTGTTGATTGAGGGCGAGTTGGAGTACGTGGTGGAGAAGATCTTGGATTCTCGTCTCTCCAGGCGGAGGCTTCAGTACCTGGTCAAGTGGAAGGGCTATGGTCAGGAAGATAATTCCTGGGTGGTCGCCTCTGATGTTCATGCGGCCGATTTAGTTCGTGCCTTTCACGCCGCTCGTCCTGATCGCCCTGGTGGTCGTGGTGAGGGTTCGGTGACCCCTCACTAAGGGGGGGGTACTGTTGTGATTTTGCTTTTTGCTCCCTCTAGTGGTCATTAGTGATTTGACTCTGGAGCTTCTGTCTTTTCCTATATCCTCACCTGGGCCGTTAGTTCAGGGGCGTTGCTATATAAGCTCCCTGGACCTTCAGTTCAATGCCTGGCATAGTTGAAATCAGAGCTAATCTGTTGTGCTCTTGTCCTATGATCCTGGTTCCTGTATTTCAAGCTAAGTCTTCTTCTTTGCTTTTTGCTTTTGTTTTGTTTGGTATTTTTGTCCAGCTTGTTCCAATCTGTATCCTGACCTTTGCTGGAAGCTCTAGGGGGCTGGTGTTCTCCCCCCGGACCGTTAGACGGTTCGGGGGTTCTTGAATCTCCAGCGTGGATTTTTATAGGGTTTTTGTTGACCAGATAAGTTATCTTGCTATATTCTGCTATTAGTAAGCTGGCCTCTCTTTGCTGAACCTGGTTCATTTCTGTGTTTGTCATTTCCTCTTACCTCACCGTTATTATTTGTGGGGGGCTTGTATCTTGCTTTGGGGTCCCTTTCTCTGGAGGCAAGAGAGGTCTTGTTTTCTTCTCCTAGGGGTAGTTAGATTCTCCGGCTGGCGCGAGTCATCTAGCGATCCGTAGGCATGATCCCCGGCTACTTCTAGTGTTGGCGTTAGGAGTAGCTATTTGGTCAACCCAGTTACCACAGCCCTATGAGCTGGATTTTTGAATCTCGCAGACTTACACGTTCCTCTGAGACCCTGTCCACTGGGGTCATAACAGGCCCCTCTTCCACCCGAATTCTCGGTCTCTGAATTTAACGGTATGGCCGTTGAGGCCGCGGTCCTGAAGAACGCGGGTTTTTCTCATAGCGTCATCCAGACTATGATAAGAATGAGAAAACCGGCTTCCTCGCGTATTTACCACAGATGTTGGAAGGCCTTTTTCCGGTGGTGTCAGGACAACAATTTGTTTCCTATGACCCTTTCCCTTCCTTCCCTTCTCAGTTTCCTTCAAGCGGGTCTAGATTCGGGCCTTTCCCTTAGCACTTTGAAAGGTCAGATTTCTGCTCTATCCATTCTTTTTCAAAGAGACCTGGCCTCCCTGCCTCAGTTGAGGACCTTCATCCAGGGGGTCGCTCATATAGCTCCCCCTTACCGTTCTCCTGTCGAGCCTTGGGATCTCAACCTCGTGTTAGACGCCCTCCAGCGTGCGCCCTTTGAACCAATTCAAGACATTTCCTTCTCGCTTCTATCCTGGAAGGTTGCCTTCTTGGTTGCCATCACCTCCATTAGAAGAGTGTCGGAGCTGGCGGCATTATCCTGTCGTTCTCCTTTTCTAGTCCTGCATCAGGACAAGGTGGTTCTTCGTCTGGTTCCTTCTTTCCTACCAAAGGTAGTTTCGGCCTTTCACATCAATGAGGACATTGTCCTCCCTTCCTTGTGCCCTTCCCCGGTTCATCCCTTGGAGAAGTCTCTTCACAAGTTGGATGTGGTCAGGGCTATCCGGATTTATCTCTCCAGGACTGCCTCTTTACGTCAGGCCGATCCGCTGTTCGTCGTCTCGGAAGGGCATTGAAAGGGGCTCCCCGCCTCCAAGTCCACAATTGCTCGTTGGATCCGCTTGGCGGTTCTGGAGGCATACCGTGTCCAAGACAAACAGCTTCCTTCGGGGGTGAAGGCTCACTCTACCCGGGCTGTGGGAGCTTCGTGGGCAGTTCGTCACCAAGCTTCGGCCTTGCAGGTTTGCAAGGCTGCAACGTGGTCATCTATTCACACGTTTGTCAAATTCTACAAGGTGCATACTCAGGCTTCTGCGGACGCGAACCTGGGTAGGAGGATACTGCAGGCGGCGGTTTCTCACCGGCCGACCTAACTCTTTTTCTGCAGAATATCCCGCCCTAGGGACTGCTTTTGGACGTCCCATGGTTACCTGTGTCCCCCAATGAGGCGAGAAAGAAAGAGGAATTTTTGGTTCTTACCGTAAAATCTTTCTTGGAGCCTTCATTGGGGGACACAGCACCCTCCCTTGAAGTTGTACCGTGTTGGCCAACGGGCCATTGTTGTGGGTTGGTACATGGTTGAGTTTTATATTACCTGTTCCTACTACTGCTTTTGCACCAACTGAGTTGCCTGGTGCCTGTCGGAGGGTGTATACTGCCAGGGAGGAGTTACTTCTTCTTTATTTGCATAGTATCAGCCTCCTAGTGACAGCAGCATACACCCATGGTTACCTGTGTCCCCCAATGAAGGCTCCAAGAAAGAGATTTTACGGTAAGAACCAAAAATCCCTCTTTTATTTTCACGGCTCTGCGTTGTAAACTTCTGTGAAGCACTTGGGGGTTCAAAGTGCTCACCACAGTTCCTTGGGTGGTCTAATTTCCAAAATGGGGTCACTTGTGGGGGGTTTCTACTGTTTAGGCACATCAGGGGCTCTGCAAACGCAATGTGATGCCCGCAGACGATTCCATCAAAGTCTGCATTTCAAAAGTCACTACTTCCCTTCTGAGCCCCGACGTGTGCCCAAACAGTGGTTTACCCCCACATATGGGGTATCAATGTACTTTGGACAAACTGGGAAACAACTTTTGGGGTCCAATTTCCCGTTACTCTTGTGAAAATTAAAAATTGCGGGCTAAAAAATAATTTTTGAGGAAAGAAAAATTATTTTTTTTATTTTCATGGCTCTGCGTTATAAACTTCTGTGAAGCACTTGGGGGTTTAAAGTGGTCACCGCACATCTACTTTAGTTCCTTGGGAGGTCTAGTTTCCAAAATGGGGTCACATGTGGGTGAGCTCCAATGTTTAGGCACATAGGGGCTCTCCAAACGTGACATGGTGTCCGCTAACGATTGCAGCTAATTTTTCGTTCAAAAAGTCAAATGGCGCTCCTTCCCTTCCGAGCCCTGCCGCATGCCCAAACAGTGGTTTACCCCCACATATGAGGTATCGGCGTACTCAGGAGAAATTGCCCAATAAATTTTAGGATCCATTTTATCCTGTTGCCCATGTGGAAATGAACAAATTGAGGCTAAATGAAATTTTTTGTGAAAAAAAAGTACTTTTTAATTTTTACGGATCAATTTGTGAAGCACCTGGGGGTTCAAAGTGCTCACTATGCATCTAGATAAGCTCCATGGGGGGTCTAGTTTCCAAAATGGGGTCACTTGTGGGGGAGCTCCAATGTTTAGGCACACAGGGGCTCTCCAAACGCGACATGGTGTCCGCTAAAGATTGGAGCCAATTTTTCATTGAAAAAGTCAAATGGCGCTCCTTCCCTTCCGAGCCCTGTCGTGCGCGGAGACAGTGGTTCCCCCCCACATATGAGGTATTGTCGTACTCAAGACAAATTGTACAATAACGTTTAGGGTCCAGTTTCTCTTTTTACCTAGGAAATATAAGAAAATTGTTGCTAAAACATCATTTTTGTGACTAAAAAGTTAAATGTTCATTTTTTCCTTCCATGTTGCTTCTGCTGCTGTGAAGTACCTGAAGGGTTAAAAAACTTCTTGAATGTGGTTTTGAGTATCTTGAGGGGTGCAGTTTTTAGAATGGTGTCACTTTGGGGTATTTTCAGCCATACAGACCCCTCAAACTGACTTCAAATGTGAGTTGGTCCCTAAAAAAAATGGTGTTGTAAAAATGAGAAATCGCTGGTCAAATTTTAACCCTTATAACTTCCTAACAAAAAAAAATATTGTTTCCCAAATTGCGCTGATGTAAAGTAGACATGTGGGAAATGTTATTTATTAACTATTTTGTGTCACATAACTCTCTGGTTTAACAGAATAAAAATTCAAAATTTGAAAATTGCGAAATTTTTAAAAATTTTAGCCAAATTTTCATTTTTTTCACAAATAAACGCAAAAATTATTGACCTAAATTTACCACTACCATGAAGCCCAATATGTCATGAAAAAACAGTCTCAGAACCGTTAGGATCCGTTGAAGCGTTCCCGAGTTATTACCTCATAAAGGGACACTGGTCACAATTGCAAAAAACGGCAAGGTCATTAACCCCTTCACCCCCAAGGGTGGTTTGCACGTTAATGACCGGGCCAATTTTTACAATTCTGACCACTGTCCCTTTATGAGGCTATAACTCTGGAACGCTTTGACGGATTTTGGCGATTCTGACATTGTTTTCTCGTGACATATTGTACTTCATGTTAAAGGTAAAATTTATTCGATATAACTTGCGTTTATTTGTGAAAAAAATGGAAATTTGGCGAAAATTTTGAAAATTTTGCAATTTTCCAACTTTGAATTTTTGTGCCCTTAAATCACAGACATATGTCACGCAAAATACTTAATAAGTAACATTTTCCACATGTCTACTTTACATCAGTACAATTTTGGAACCAAAATTTTTTTTTGTGACGGAGTTATAAGGGTTAAAAGTTGACCAGCAATTTCTCATTTTTACAACACCATTTTTTTTTAGGGACCACATCTCATTTGAAGTCATTTTGAGGGGTCTATATGATAGAAAATACTCAAGTGTGACACCATTCTAAAAACTGCACCCCTCAAGGTGCTCAAAACCACATTCAAGAAGTTTATTAACCCTTCAGGTGTTTCACAGGAATTTTTGGAATGTTTAAATAAAAATGAACATTTAACTTTTTTTCACACAAAATTTATTTCAGCTCCAATTTGTTTTATTTTACCAAGGGTAACAGGAGAAAATGGACCCCCAAAGTTGTTGTACAATTTGTCCTGAGTACGATGATACCCCATATGTGGGTGTAAACCATTGTTTGGGCGCATGGCAGAGCTTGGAAGGGAAGGAGCGCCATTTGACTTTTCAATGCAAAATTGACTGGAATTGAGATGGGACGCCATGTTGCGTTTGGAGAGCCCCTGATGTGCCTAAACATTGAAACTCCCTACAAGTGACACCATTTTGGAAAGTAGACCCCCTAAGGAACTTATCTAGATGTGTGGTGAGCACTTTGACCCACCAAGTGCTTCACAGAAGTTTATAATGCAGAGCCGTAAAAATAAAAAATCATATTTTTTCACAAAAATGATCTTTTCGCCCCCAATTTTTTATTTTCCCAAGGGTAAGAGAAGAAATTGGACCCCAAAAAATGTTGTGCAATTTGTCCTGAGTACGCTGATACCCCATATGTGGGTGTAAACCATTGTTTGGGCGCATGGCAGAGCTTGGAAGGGAAGGAGCGCCATTTGACTTTTCAATGCAAAATTGACTGGAATTGAGATGGGACGCCATGTTGCGTTTGGAGAGCCCCTGATGTGCCTAAACATTGAAACTCCCTACAAGTGACACCATTTTGGAAAGTAGACCCCCTAAGGAACTTATCTAGATGTGTGGTGAGCACTTTGACCCACCAAGTGCTTCACAGAAGTTTATAATGCAGAGCCGTAAAAATAAAAAATCATATTTTTTCACAAAAATGATCTTTTCGCCCCCAATTTTTTATTTTCCCAAGGGTAAGAGAAGAAATTGGACCCCAAAAAATGTTGTGCAATTTGTCCTGAGTACGCTGATACCCCATATGTGGGTGTAAACCATTGTTTGGGCGCATGGCAGAGCTTGGAAGGGAAGGAGCGCCATTTGACTTTTCAATGCAAAATTGACTGGAATTGAGATGGGACGCCATGTTGCGTTTGGAGAGCCCCTGATGTGCCTAAACATTGAAACTCCCTACAAGTGACACCATTTTGGAAAGTAGACCCCCTAAGGAACTTATCTAGATGTGTGGTGAGCACTTTGACCCACCAAGTGCTTCACAGAAGTTTATAATGCAGAGCCGTAAAAATAAAAAATCATATTTTTTCACAAAAATGATCTTTTCGCCCCCAATTTTTTATTTTCCCAAGGGTAAGAGAAGAAATTGGACCCCAAAAAATGTTGTGCAATGTGTCCTGAGTACGCTGATACCCCATATGTGGGTGTAAACCATTGTTTGGGCGCATGGCAGAGCTTGGAAGGGAAGGAGCGCCATTCGACTTTTCAATGCAAAATTGACTGGAATTGAGATGGGACGCCATGTTGCGTTTGGAGAGCCCCTGATGTGCCTAAACATTGAAACTCCCTACAAGTGACACCATTTTGGAAAGTAGACCCCCTAAGGAACTTATCTAGATGTGTGGTGAGCACTTTGACCCACCAAGTGCTTCACAGAAGTTTATAATGCAGAGCCGTAAAAATAAAAAATCATATTTTTTCACAAAAATGATCTTTTTGCCCCCAATTTTTTATTTTCCCAAGGGTAAGAGAAGAAATTGGACCCCAAAAAATGTTGTGCAATTTGTCCTGAGTACGCTAATACCCCATATGTGGGTGTAAACCATTGTTTGGGCGCATGGCAGAGCTTGGAAGGGAAGGAGCACCATTTGACTTTTCAATGCAAAATTGACTGGAATTGAGATGGGACGCCATGTTGCGTTTGGAGAGCCCCTGATGTGCCTAAACATTGAAACTCCCTACAAGTGACACCATTTTGGAAAGTAGACCCCCTAAGGAACTTATCTAGATGTGTTTTGAGAGCTTTGAACCCCCAAGTGTTTCACTACAGATTATAACGCAGAGCCGTGAAAATAATTTTTTTTTTTCCTCAAAAATGATTTTTTAGCCCCCAGCTTTGTATTTTTACAAGGGTAACAGAATAAATTGGACCCCAAAATTTGTTTTCCAATTTGTCCTGAGTACGCTGATACCCCATATGTGGGGGGGAACCACTGTTTGGGCGCATGACAGAGCTCGGAAGGGAAGGAGCGCCATTTGGAATGCAGACTTAAATGGATTGGTCTGCAGGCGTCACGTTGCATTTGCAGAGCCCCTGATGTACGCAAACAGTACAAACCCCCCACAAGTGACCCCATATTGGAAACTAGACCTCCCAAGGAACTTATCTAGATGTGTTGTGAGAACTTTGAACCCCCAAGTGTTTCACTACAGTTTATAATGCAGAGCCGTGAAAATAAAACATCTTTTTTTTCCCACAAAAATGATTTTTAGCCCCCCAAATTTTTATTTTCCTAAGGATAACAAGAGAACTTGGACCCCAGAAGTTGTTGTTCAATTTGTCCCGAGTACGCTGATAACACATATGTTGGGGTAAACCCCTTTTTGGGCGCACGGGAGAGCTCGGAAGGGAAGGAGCACTGTTTTACTTTTTCAACGCAGAATTGGCTGGAATTGAGATTGGACGCCATGTCGCGCTTGGAGAGCCCCTGATGTGCCTGGACAGTGGAAACCCCCCAATTCTACCTGAAACCCTAACCCAAACACACCCCTAACCCTAATCCCAACGGTAACCCTAACCACACCCCTAGCCCTGACACACCCATAATTCTAATCCCAACCCTAATCCAAACGTAAATGTAATCCAAACCCTAACCCTAACTTTAGCCCCAACCCTAACTTTAGCCCCAACCCTAACTTTACCTCCAACCCTAGCCCTAACCCTACCCCTAACCCTAACCCTAAACGTGACTGAAATACGTGGCACTGAAATACGTGGCACTGAAATACGTGGCACTGAAATATGTGGCACTGAAATACGTGATACGTGGCACTTAAATACGTGGCACTGAAACACGTGGCACTGAAATACGTGGCACTGAAATACGTGGCACTGAAATACGTGGCACTGAAATACGTGGCACTTAAATAAGTGGCACTGAAATATGTGATATGTGGCACTTAAATACGTGGCACTGAAATACGTGGCACTGAAATACGTGGCACTGAAATACGTGGCACTGAAATACGTGGCACTGAAATACGTGGCACTGAAATACGTGATACGTGGCACTTAAATACGTGGCACTGAAACACGTGGCACTGAAATACGTGGCACTGAAATACGTGGCACTGAAATACGTGGCACTTAAATAAGTGGCACTGAAATATGTGATATGTGGCACTTAAATACGTGGCACTGAAATACGTGGCACTGAAATACGTGGCACTGAAATACGTGGCACTGAAATACGTGGCACTGAAATACGTGGCACTGAAATACGTGATACGTGGCACTTAAATACGTGGCACTGAAACACGTGGCACTGAAATACGTGGCACTGAAATACGTGGCACTTAAATAAGTGGCACTGAAATATGTGATATGTGGCACTTAAATACGTGGCACTGAAATACGTGGCACTGAAATACGTGGCACTGAAATACGTGGCACTGAAATACGTGGCACTGAAATATGTGATACGTGGCACTTAAATACGTGGCACTGAAACACGTGGCACTGAAATACGTGATACGTGGCACTGAAATACGTGGCACTGAAATACGTGGCACTGAAATACGTGCAACTGAAATACGTGGTACTAAAATATGTGGCACTGAAATACGTGATACGTGGCACTGAAATACGTGGCACTGAAACACGTGGCACTGAAATACGTGATACGTGGCACTGAAATACGTGGCACTGAAATACGTGGCACTGAAATACGTGGCACTGAAATACGTGGCACTGAAATACGTGGCACTGAAATACGTGGCACTGAAATACGTGGCACTATGACTGTCAGAAAATGTTCATTAAACGGTTAGGGGTGAGGTTAGGGGTAGAGTTAGGGTTAGGGTTTGGATCCCTTTATCACCTTGATGGTGGTGGGTGGCTTTTCAGTGTGTTTTCTGTTTTTTTCGATAAAAATGCATGCGTTTTTAACGCAAACAAACGCATGTGCTTAAAAACGCAAGAAAATACTGCAGGTTGTATTTCTGAAAATGAACGCATGCAGAAAAAAACCGCATGCGTTTGAAAACGCGACCAAACGCATACAAAAAAACCGCATGCGTTTTCAATGTTAAATATAGGGAAAAAACGCATGCGTTTTTTTGTGCAAAAAACGCTGCAGACAAAAACGCAAGTGTGAAACCAGCGACGCTTTTTATAGCAAAAAAGTTTTTGCGTCTCCACATTTTGAGACCTATAATTTTTCCACATTTGCTCCACAGAGTCATGTGAGGTCTTGTTTTTTGCGGGACGAGTTGACGTTTTTATTGGTAACATTTTCGGACACGTGACCGTTTTTGATCGCTTTTTATTCCGATTTTTGTGAGGCAGAATGACCAAAAACCTGCTATTCATGAATTTCTTTTGGGAGAGGCGTTTATACCGTTCCGGGTTTGGTAAAATTGATAAAGCAGTTTTATTCGTCGGGTCAGTATGATTACAGCGATATCTCATTTATATCATTTTTTTTATGTTTTGGTGCTTTTATACGATAAAAACTATTTTATAGAAAAAATAATTATTTTGGTATCGCTTTATTCTCAGGACTATAACTTTTATATTTTTTTGCTGATGATGCTGTATGGCGGCTTGTTTTTTGCGGGACAAGATGACGTTTTCAGCGGTACCATGGATATTTATATCAGTCTTTTTGATCGCGTGTTATTCCACTTTTTGTTCGGCGGTATGGTAATAAAGCGTTGTTTTTTGCCTCGTTTTTTTTTTTTTTTTCTTACGGTGTTTACTGAAGGGGTTAACTAGTGTGGCAGTTTTATAGGTTGGGTCGTTACGGACGTGGCGATACTAAATATGTGTACTTTTATTGTTTTTTTTTTTTAATTTAGATAAAGAAATGTATTTATGGGAATAATATATTTTTTTTTTTTTTCATTATTTTGGAATATTTTTTTTTATTTTTTTTTACACATTTGGAAATTTTTTTTTTTACTTTTTTACTTTGCCCCAGGGGGGGACAATACAGATCGGTGATCTGCCAGTTTGCATAGCACTCTGACAGATCACCGATCTGCGAGAAGTGCAGGCTGCTTCACAGTGCCTGCTCTGAGCAGGCGTCTGTGAAGCCACCTCCCTCCCTGCAGGACCCGGATCCGCGGCCATCTTGGATCCGGGTCTGGAGCAGGCAGGGAGGGAGGTAAGACCCTCGCAGCAACGCGATCACATCGCGTTGCTGCGGGGGGCTCAGGGAAGCCCGCAGGGAGCCCTCTCCCTGCGCGATGCTTCCCTGCATCGCCGGCACATCGCGATCATGTTTGATCGCGGTGTGTCGGGGGTTAATGTGCCGGGGGCGGTCCGTGACCGCTCCTGGCACATAGTGCCGGATGTCAGCTGCGATATGCAGCCGACACCCGGCCGCGATCGGCCGCGCTCCCCCCGTGAGCGCGGCCGATCGGCTATGACGTACTATCCCGTCGGCGGTCATACGGGCCCACCCCACCTCGACGGGATAGTACGTCAAATGTCGGGAAGGGGTTAAGGCCAAAATAGGCTGGGTCATGAAGGGGTTAATGAACAGCAGAGACATCACATAGGGGAGAAGCCTTTTTATGTTCATAATGTTGGAATAGTTTTAACTAGTGAGGCGCGAGCACTAAAATGCTCAGGTCAAGCAAATTGGAATACTCGACCCGAGCAACGAGCCCAATGTACGTCTATGGGAAACCCGAATATTTTTACCGCAACCCCCCGGGGGTCCTTTTAAGGTCTAAAAACGTCTGAAAATGATGGAAACTCTGCTCAAGTGACCCAGGAACATCATGGGGATCGTCCCTGGAAGCATTTCTGACTCCTAGGTCACAGCTGTAAGCAATGTTGTCAGTTTCACACCATTTTTTACAGGTGCACAAAAAACATACGAAAATACAACCAAAATGGATTTTGCTGGGAAATATGTTAAGGCCCATCCTTTCCAGGGTAATGACTTGTATAAAAGGCAAAATAATTAACCCCTGACCCAAATGTACCTCCACCACTTGGGCGAAGTTCACACGTAGCGTTTTAGATGCATTTTTCAACTGTAACATTGCTTTCAACCAATACAAATGCATTCACTGGGAAATGTCATTGTATGATTTAACAACCCTAGCTGGCCGTGTGGTGTGTGACATCATCAGACCCATCTTGTTTCATTTATGAAGGAGGGACTCCTAAAGTCACAAAGCCTATTTTTAGAGGGGCATCAGGCAGCATTAATATTCTTAAAGGGCCATTATTAAACAGTGAGTCTCCTATGCTGTTATTGCCTATGAAGTGAGTGGCTGGGCTGCCAAAAATTACAACGCACCCCAATACCCCTTTCACGAGAGGTACAGGAGGGCTTCCTTAAAAAATGTTGAATTGAATGAAAGGCCTGCCCTGCTTTCAAGTCATATGCACCCCAATAAGCCTTTGAACCCAGGTATTGGATGGCTACAGGAAAAGCCACTTCACATTCTTCAGTTGGTCCTGCCATACTGTTTTCTTATGCATTGAAAGCAAGGGCCGCCTTGACCCAAATTTGCACCCACCCCAATCCCCCTTTGGAAGAAACATGGAGGAGGGGCTCCTAGACTCGTAATGCCCATACACTAAGTGTATAAGCTGACAAACATTTCCCCATGGGGGTACATTTTTTAAACAATTCTTTATGGGGATCATAGACACCCTTGCCAAAAAATTGACTGGCTGTAGCAGCATGGAACACGTTAACCCTTGTGATCTAGTGGCAGTGGATGATGAGATGTGGAGAAAGGCCCATACACTGAGGCTATGTGCACACGTTGCGATTTTGCTGCGGATCCGCAGCAGTTTTCCATGAGTTTACAGTACCATGTAAACCTATGGAAAACAAAATCCGCAGTGCACATGCTGCCGAAAAAAACGCGTGGAAACGCTGCTTTGTTTATTCCACAGCATGTCAATTGTTTGTGTGGATTCCGCAGCGGTTTACACCTGCTCCATAATAGGAATCTGCACAAAAACCGCGGTAATTCCACAGTAAATCCGCAGTGCGGATTTACCAAAATCAGTGCGGAAAAATCACATCTTTCCGCAACGTGTGCACATACCCTAAGTGTATGGGCTGACAAACATTTCCCCATGGGGGGTAATTTATTTATTTTTATATAAATTCAGCCCAAAATAGTGTTTACAGTTTAGAGCTAGGGTAACACACAGCAAGAAAAGGTGAATGGAAGCCTGAAAGGCACACTTTGTAGACCAAAGACACATGAGGCGTGTCACGGAGATACCACACTGTAAAATATGTGATAATACAAACGAACCAAAAAAGAGAGACATTGTCCCGGATAAAATCCAAATAATTTATTTCAGAAATACAATTTTGCTTCTGACATAAATAAGTATACACTATCACATATAAACAAGGTGGATAGAAATAACTTCACAGGTGTAACACCCAGGGCCAGCAATTGTAAGTGGATGGGAGGGCAAGGCAAAAATTTAAGCCCAAGCTGAATAAATATTACTCCGGATGTGGTGGCACTACCGCTGAATGGATTAATTACATGTGATAAATAAATATCATCCTTTAAAGTGCCAGGTGCACAGGATTAAATCCACATATATAAAGTGCCTATCGTACCAAAAGCGGCTAAGCCATACCACATATCCTGCAACAAGTCAATAATTTGAAGAGGACCAAAGTCCTCTCAAGGAATAATGCCAAGCAAACTCACCCATAGTTCTCCACGCTGGAACCTGAGCACAGCAGCCCCAACGCGCGTTTCGCGTTGGCTTCCTCGGGGGGCTGTAACTCACTGTGTGTTACTACTGCTCATTATATAGGGGCATGAATCGGGGCTAATACGTTCGTATGGCGCATGCGCAGAGTATCATGTCACCACAACTGCAATGTTTCCGGTCCTCAGTTCCGGCAATGCCGAGCGGGAAATCCCGCGTGACGTCATTAATCGGCGGCACCGGAAGTGTCAGAGGCCTTTGACAACACGTCGCTAAGGTGGCACGCTCCGGGCATGCGCACCAACAGCAGTCACCATCTTAACTACTGGAAAGGAACTCGAAGCACCATCTTTGGTAAGGGCAACATACTATAATGGGATCCCTATGAACACGTAGCTATGTGGAAACATTACTCCTCCCAATTCCACAATAAATGTGACATATAATCACAAGACAAATGCCCACGTCCATATAACCCCTGAAGGACCCAAAATCATTACAAGCCTCCGGGAGAAAGACCGGATACTGATATTATACAAGATAATAACGGTGAAAATGTGCTAAATAATTAAATATGAAATACGTGACAATGTCATAACAACACACACATAAAAAGTGCAACAAGGAAAAGTGACAAATACTGAAAAGTGACACAAATTATTATTATTATTATACACAAACAATAATAATAAATGTATAATAGTAAGGTGATACAACTTAGTTATAAAAAAGTGATAATAATAAATAGGTCATCTCCAAGGCTTGTTCGATGTTCACACCAAAGGACAATTGGATCCTTCATCTTATATTCGTTCCTCCCAGTAGATAAGAAGACCCACATTTTGAGCAGAGATCTCATAGATATCCAAACATGAATATAAAACTATAAAGACAAACATTGAAAAACACACAATGAACAAAGTAAAAGTAAAACCAGAGACATCAGAATTCTATAAAAAAGGAACAAAACTAATATGTTCATTTAATCCTACTGGAGATAGGGTCCCCAGCACCATTATCCAACGGCATTCCCGTTGTGCCAAAAGCCTCTTAGGATCTCCTCCTCTGATCCCCAAACGTACTCTGTCAATTCCCCACATCTGAAATCCAGCCGGATCGCACTTACAGTATGATGTATGAAAAATGGGTGTTATCCCTGTGGTGACTGTTTGGGATGTAGGAATCTGGTCCGTACAACTTCCTTCTACTCGGCAGATGGATTTCGCTGCTTTAAAATATTGGATTATATTTCTTGTAGCATGTGGTCTATTGTGCCAAGTGTCCATGTGGGTTATTGTATGTGGGCCTCCCCTCACGCGAATTGAGGGTGAGGACCCGAGAACATGTCAGGGATATAATGGCCGCAAAAAATGCGGTGGATGTGAGTACTCTAAAAACTATTCCTCGTCATTTTTGTATACGTCATAAGTGCGATCCGGCTGGATTTCAGATGTGGGGAATTGACAGAGTACGTTTGGGGATCAGAGGAGGAGATCCTAAGAGGCTTTTGGCACAACGGGAATGCCGTTGGATAACGGTGCTGGGGACCCTATCTCCGCAGGAGGCAGATTAAAGATGTGAGCTGCTTTTTTTCACTTCCTGGTGTGGCGCTGTCCTCAGGGGTGAACCTAGCCTTTCTGCTGCCTGAGGCGAACTGCAAAACGTCGCCCCCCCCACCACGTAGTCAAATCAGTACAAATAAATCTGGTTTACTCTTGACTCGCCTAATGCGAGTAAATGGGAATCGCGGGAAAAACGCAGAAAATCTGCAAAATTAATGAACATGCTCATTTTTTACCGCGATGCATTTTTTTCACGGAAAAAAACGCATCCATGTGCACAAAACATGCAGAGTGCATTCTAAATGATAGAATGCATAATGCATGCATTTTTAATGAGTTTTTATAGCGTTTTTAGCGCGAAAAAACGCGAAAAAAAGCAAAAGAACCTGAACGTGTGCACATAGCCTAAATGTACTACCTTATAATTTTTGTGTTTTGACGAATATTTATTGTAAGAAAAACTAATGAAAAGCATTGGTTAGAATTTAATAATACCAATAAAGAAATAGTCAAATTAATAATTAACCAATGTGTCTATGGACTAAATATGGACAATCGTCGCTACGACATGAAAAAACAGGGGCTAAACACCCCACGATAGAAAGCAGTCCAAAAAATATTCAAAATCCAATAAATATTAAAAAAGTATAAATTTTATTAAAGATTACATAGTGCAAGGATAAATAGCAACAACAATGAAAATACAGAGGGTTAAAAAGAAACGCTCTCGGGTCGGCAGAATACTGCTGTTTGATGAGCTGGGGGTAGGACTATGATGTCCTTATTCTATATACCTTTCTGCTGCCCATTTTGTGTCCCATATTATGTGTTCTTATCCTGTGTCTATGATCCATTACAAGCAGATACAGCTAGAATGGGTGGTGTTTGCACTATAGAGACACCATAGTAAATACGTGCTTACTATATCAGGCCCGTGCAGTATTCTGCCGACCCGAGAGCGTTTCTTTTTAACCCTCTGTATTTTCATTGTTGTTGCTATTTATCCTTGCACTATGTAATCTTTAATAAAATGTATACTTTTTTAATATTTATTGGATTTTGAATATTTTTTGGACTGCTTTCTATCGTGGGGTGTTTAGCCTCTGTTTTTTGAATATTTATTGTGTATAATAAAGATTTGTCTGCTATTTTTAATTGAGGTCTCCAGTTTTTTTGATAAGATGATTTAAGTATTTTGTAGGCACTGATTCTGCATCTCTTGGCAGAAAACGCAGGTGCGTTTTGATGCATTTTTTGGCGCGCTTTTAAAGCGTATTTTGATTTTTTTTATGCGTTTTTGAAAGCTAAATAAAGATCTATTATTGAACAAAAAAGATTTGTTATGTCATTTCTTGTCCAATCTCATCTTTTACATTTGTCCAACCCACACTCCATTACACACACAGATAGATAGGTAGATAGATAGATGATAGATAATAGACATAACTATAGATAGAAAATAGATAGATGGAAGGAATGAGATAGATAGATGACAGATCTATAGATAGATAGAAGGAATGGGATAAATATATAGATAGAAGGAATGAGATAGATAGAAGGAATGAGATAGATAGATGACAGATAGATAGAAGGAATGAGATAGATAGATGACAGATCTATAGATAGATAGAAGGAATGGGATAAATATATAGATAGAAGGAATGAGATAGATAGAAGGAATGGGATACATAGATAGATAGAAGGAATGGGATAGATAGATGGAAGGAATGAGATAGATAGATGACAGATCTATAGATAGATAGAAGGAATGGGATAAATATATAGATAGAAGGAATGAGATAGATAGAAGGAATGGGATACATAGATAGATGGAAGGAATGGGATAGATAGATAGATGGAAGGAATGAGATAAATATATAGATAGAAGGAATGAGATAGAAGGAATGGGATAGATAGATATATAGATACATAGATATAGATAGATGGAAGGAATGAGATAAAAGGAATTTGATAGATACATAGATAGATGGAAGGAATGAGATAAATATATAGATAGAAGGAATGAGATAGATAGAAGGAATGAGATATAGATTGATAGAAGGAATGAGATAGATAGAAGGAATGATAGATAGAAGGAATGAGATAGATAGATAGAAGGAATGGGATAGATAGATAGATAGATAGATAGATAGATAGATACATATATAGATAGATGGAAGGAATTAGATAAATATATAGATAGAAGGAATGAGATAGATAGATAGATAGATAGATAGATAGATAGATAGATAGATAGATAGAAGGAATGAGATAGATAGAAGGAATGAGATAGAAGGAATGAGATAGATAGAAGAAATGAGATAGATAGAAGGAATGAGATAGATAGAAGGAATGATAGATAGATAGATAGATAGATAGATAGATAGATAGAAGAAATGAGATAGATAGATAGATAGATAGATAGATAGAAGGAATGAGATAGATAGAAGGAATGAGATAGATAGATAGATAGATAGATAGAAGGAATGAGATAGATAGAAGGAATGAGATAGATAGAAATGAGATAGATAGATAGATAGATAGATAGAAGGAATGAGATAGATATATCTATTCATATAGCTATCTATAGATATATCTATGGACAGATGTAGATAGATATATGGATAGTTAGATATATATGGATAGATACATAGATATATCTATCTACATCTATCCATAGCATAGATATATCTATAGATAGATATGAATAGATATATCTATCTCATTCCTTCTATCTCGACTATCCCATGTCTATCTATCCCATTCCTTCTGCCTACATATATATAGACCCCCACACACAGCCCCGCCGGTTCACATAGCATAGCTTATCTACTTCTGAGTCTGATAATCTGATGGAGGGAGGCTGTGGACCGTGAGTGACAGAGCTGTGCTCAGCAGCAGCATGTGGGGGATGGGGCGGGTGGCGAAAGATGTTTTTATAGTTCCTTTACAGTCTTTACTTACTGCTCCGAGTCCCAGCACAGCAGCCAGCAGGTCAGGACTCAGGAGACTGGGTGGTAGCAGTGAGTCCCCTGCCAGGCACGCTGCACATTATTAGCTTGTTTGTGTGTGTGACACAGTCGCTGTCTGACCGCACTGTCGGCAAGTGTCAGAGACTCCGAGGGATTGCAGGGAGAGTCGTGTTCTAGCTGCCGCTCTGCCGCCCCTGTCTTTAGGAATGCTCTGCCGCTTCATGATAGCAGCGTCACTGGCGTCCTTCTCTTCATATACATTTGGGCTTACATTTTTGCCTTACCCTCCCATCCACTTACAATTGCTGGCCCTGGGTGTTACACCTGTGAAGTTATTTCTATCCACCTTGTTTATATGTGATAGTGTATACTTATTTATGTCAGAAGCAAAATTGTATTTATGAAATAAATTATTTGGATTTTATCCGGGACAATGTCTCTCTTTTTTGGTTCGTTTGTATTATTAAGTATTTTGAGAGTGTTCTGAGCCAAATTTGGCACCCCTAAGATGGTTTTGGAGGGGGATTGATACTAAAAAGAAATGCTTACTGTTTTGGAGCTGGTGTTACTGTAAAATATGTGGCCTGTGTTTTTATTTTGGCCCCAAAAATAGTGTATAGAAATCAGGTCAAAGACAGCAAACACAGTGGAATGTAGCTCTGAAATGCTGCAATTTGTAGGCCACAGATTCATCTGGTGTTTGAGATACCAGATTCTTCAATATGTGGCCTATATATTTGTTTTTTACTGATAAATAGTTTTTATAGCTAGGGTAACACACCGCAAAAAAAGGAGAATGGAAGCCTCAAAAGGACACTTTGTAGCCCACAGATATTATTATTTATTGTTATAGCGCCATTTATTCCATGGCGCTTTACAAGTGAGGAGGGGTATACATAATAAAAACAAGTACAATAATCTTAAACAATACAAGTCATAACTGGTACAGGAGGAGAGAGGACCCTGCCCGCAAGGGCTCACAATCTACAAGGGATGGGTGAGAATACAGTAGGCGAGGATAGAGCTTGTCATGTAGCGGTTTGGTCGATCGGTGGTTACTGTAGGTTGTAGGCTTGTCGGAAGAGGTGGGTCTTCAGGTTCTTTTTGAAGGTTTCGATGGTAGGTGAGAGTCTGATGTGTTGTGGTAGAGGGTTCCAGAGTAGGGGTGATACGCGAGAGAAATCTTGTATACGATTGTGGGAAGAGGAGATAAGAGGGGAGTAGAGAAGGAGATCTTGTGAGGATCGGAGGTTGCGTGTAGGAAAGTACCGGGAGACGAGGTCACAGATGTATGGAGGAGACAGGTTGTGGATGGCTTTGTACGTCATGGTTAGGGTTTTGTACTGGAGTCTCTGGGTAATGGGGAGCCAGTGAAGGGATTGACAGAGGGGAAAGGCCGGGGAATAGCGGGGGGACAGGTGGATTAGTCTGGCAGCAGAGATTAGAATAGATTGGAGGGGTGCGAGAGTGTTCGAGGGGAGGCCACAGAGCAGGAGGTTACAGTAGTCGAGGTGGGAGATGATGAGGTCATGGACTAGGGATTTTGCAGATTCTTGGTTGAAGAATGAACGGATTCGTGAAATATTTTTGAGTTGAAGGTGGCAGGAAGTGGAAAGGGCTTGGATATGCGGTTTGAAGGAGAGATCAGCGTCAAGGATTACCCTGAGACAGCGAGCTTGTGGGACTGGGGAGAGTGGGCAGCCATTTACTGTAATGGATAGATTCGTTGGGGGGGTCACGAGAGATGGGGGAAAGATGATGAATTCTGGTTTGTCCATGTTAAGTTTCAGAAATCTAGCGGAGAAGGATTATACTGTGTGTGGGGGTATGGCGGTATTATGAGAAGATTATACTGTGTGGTTGGATGGCGGTACTGTAGGAACATTATACAGTGTGTGGGGGTATGGCGGTACTATGAGAACATTATACTGTGTGTGAGGGTATGGCGGTACTGTAGGAACATTATACTGTGTGTGGGGGTATGACGGTACTATGAGAACATTACTGTGTGTGGGGGTATGGCGGTAGTGTGAGAACATTATACTGTGTGTGGGGGTATGGCGGTAGTGTGAGAAGATTATACTGTGTGGTGGGATGGCGGTACTGTAGGAACATTATACTGTGTGTGGGGGTATGGCGGTACTATGAGAACATTATACTGTGTGGGGGTATAGCGGTACTATGAGAACATTATACTGTGTGTGGGGGTATGGCGGTACTGTGAGAACATTATACTGTGTGTGGGGGTATGGCGGTACTGTGAGAACATTATACTGTATGTGGGGGTATGGAGGTACTGTAGGAACATTATACTGTGTGTGGGGGTATGGCGGTACTGTGAGAACATTATACTGTGTGAGGGGGTATGGTGGTACTGTAGGAACATTATACTGTGTGTGGGGGTATGGGGATACTATGAGAACATTATACTGTGTGTGGGGGTATGGCGGTAATGTAGGAACATTATAATGTGTGGGGGTATGGTGGTACTATGAGAACATTATACTGTGTGTGGGGGTATGGTGGTACTATAGGAACATTATACTGTGTGGGGTATGGCGGTACTATGAGAACATTATACTGTGTGTGGCGGTATGGTGGTACTATGAGAACATTATACTGTGTGTGGGGGTATGGCGGTACGGTAGGAACATTATTCTGTGCAGGGGTATGGTGGTACTGTAGGAACATCATGCTGTGTGGGGGGTATGGCGGTACTATGAGAACATTATACTGTGTGTGGCGGTATGGCGGTACTATGAGAACATTATACTGTGTATGGGGGTATGGCGGTACTATAGGAACATTATACTGTGTGGGGGTATGGCGGTAGTGTGAAAATACCTTTTTTACGAGAGATGCCAGTACTGTGGAAACATTATACTGTGTGAGCGGCATCATATATATTACATAATCTGCGCAAGACAAGAAGCAAATATATGATTGCAGAGCTGCCACTGGGTCACAAACAGGTAACAGTCCCTTCAATGTAGAACAAGGATCCAGGGTCACGGTAGAGGTGCTCGCAGGAATGAGAATGAACCAGCAGAAATGAGAAGAAATGTGCGGCAACACTCACCGATCCAGATGAAATGCAAAATGTTTATTGAAGACTCTTAAACAGACATCTCAAACGCGGTCCGGGACGGTGAAACAGGAAGGAGGTGAGCAGGATGTGACGACGGCCGTTTCGCGCTTACGTCGGCGCTTCAACGGGTCTAAGGTGCAGACAGGTAACGTGGAGATAAATAGGAAAGGGGAGGGGAGGGGGAGGGAAAGGGAATACCTCCCTGATCACGCTCCTTCCCTGCACCTACCACGGACGAAATACACATGTGCACAAATACATAAAAACAAACAATAAAATCCGGGTACAGACTCCGGAACAAGTACTGGCCTTATAAAACTCCTATAAGTTACAGCGGATATGGTCAAATTGAACAGTATACAGAAAGAAAATCTCCAAATTGTCGTAAAGCACACAGCGCGCTTACCTGAAGGAGGCCCATACGAACAGCTGTAAACGGGGGAGAGAAAGAGGCTCGCATAAAGGTGAACAAAAAGTTCAAACAATTTATCAAAAACCAGTACATCAGGGAGAAAAGCAGAAAGATAATAACATGTCAACAATATTACAAATATATTATAGAAAAATAGACATATCAAGCTTATCATTGAGACCAGCCGGACCCATAGCGCAAGTGCGCATGATCCAGCTGGCCTCCTTTCTCAATAATAACTTCTGTAAGTCGCCCCCTTGTGCAGGTAGGGCCACCTTCTCTATCCCGGCGAACCCAAGGACCCCCGGGTCGCCCTGATGTACATCCTTAATATGCTCAATGAGCCTAGGTACACCCTTTCCTGTCCGGATGGATCGAAAATGCTCTCTAAAGCGTACACACAGTTGACGTATAGTCTTACCTATGTAGTATCTTTTACAAGGACAAAACAATACATAAACCACATAGTCGGTTTTACAAGAAATGAACTGCTGGACAGTATGTTTTACAGGGCCAATGTTAAGCGTCTGCCCTATAATATGATATTGGCAAGAAAGACAGTGACCACAACGAAAATTGCCTTTGGGGACTGATTGCTCCAGCCATGAGGACCTAGGGTTCGAGACACGATTGCGAACCAACAGATCTCTCACCCGTGTACTCCGTTTATTGGAAATAAGTGGTCCCTCAGCTGCCCTGTCAGATAGATCCCTATCCCTAGCCAGGACATGCCAATGTTTACGTATCGATGCTCTAATCTCATGGTCCATAGGGCCATAACGAAAGCAAAACGAAAAACGCTGTCCAGAAGGTGCCCTAATATCATTAGACCCACCTGATGACCGCCTGTCAACACGTTCCATAGCCTCACATAGTACACTATCAGGATAGCCTCGCTCGCGAAACCACTCAGACCACTGGGACCGCCATGGGGACCCCGGCTGCATGTACTTTTGCCAATTTATATTTGGCGGTTTTCGAAGAGGTTTATATTTATTCCTCTGAAAACCAGTTTTCCAAGCATATCAAACTTCTTTTGAGGTATGTCGATGATTTGTTCCTGGTGTGGGATGGGACGGAGGAGGACTTCGAGTCTTTTGTTCAATATCTAAATACTTCCAATACCATGGGGATGTCTTTCACATCAGTGTTCGGGGGCTCCCGTCTGTAATTTTTAGATGTGGCAGTGGAGATTCTTGATGGGGAGGTGTGCACATCGGTTTATCGCAAACCTACCGCGACTAACTCGTTATTACACTCTAGGAGTTTTCATCCTGCGCACATCAAACGGTCATTACCCTACAGTCAACTTCTCCGTACGAGAAGGGTCAACAACACACAAGCGGGCTTCGAACGTCAGTCTTCTGATCTTTGTCCTAGGTTTCGCGAGCGAGGCTATCCTGATAGTGTACTATGTGAGGCAATGGAACGTGTTGACAGGCGGTCATCAGGTGGGTCTAATGATATTAGGGCACCCTCTGGACAGCGTTTTTCGTTTTGCTTTCGTTATGGCCCTATGGACCATGAGATTAGAGCATCGATACGTAAACATTGGCATGTCCTGGCTAGGGATAGGGATCTATCTGACAGGGCAGCTGAGGGACCACTTATTTCCAATAAACGGAGTACACGGGTGAGAGATCTGTTGGTTCGCAATCGTGTCTCGAACCCTAGGTCCTCATGGCTGGAGCAATCAGTCCCCAAAGGCAATTTTCGTTGTGGTCACTGTCTTTCTTGCCAATATCATATTATAGGGCAGACGCTTAACATTGGCCCTGTAAAACATACTGTCCAGCAGTTCATTTCTTGTAAAACCGACTATGTGGTTTATGTATTGTTTTGTCCTTGTAAAAGATACTACATAGGTAAGACTATACGTCAACTGTGTGTACGCTTTAGAGAGCATTTTCGATCCATCCGGACAGGAAAGGGTGTACCTAGGCTCATTGAGCATATTAAGGATGTACATCAGGGCGACCCGGGGGTCCTTGGGTTCGCCGGGATAGAGAAGGTGGCCCTACCTGCACAAGGGGGCGACTTACAGAAGTTATTATTGAGAAAGGAGGCCAGCTGGATCATGCGCACTTGCGCTATGGGTCCGGCTGGTCTCAATGATAAGCTTGATATGTCTATTTTTCTATAATATATTTGTAATATTGTTGACATGTTATTATCTTTCTGCTTTTCTCCCTGATGTACTGGTTTTTGAAAAATTGTTTGAACTTTTTGTTCACCTTTATGCGAGCCTCTTTCTCTCCCCCCTCTTTACAGCTGTTCGTATGGGCCTCCTTCAGGTAAGCGCACTGTGTGCTTTACGACAATTTGGAGATTTTCTTTCTGTATACTTTTCAATTTGACCATATCCGCTGTAACTTATAGGAGTTTTATAAGGCCAGTACTTGTTCCGGAGTCTGTACCCGGATTTTATTGTTTGTTTTTATGTATTTGTGCACATGTGTATTTCGTCCGTGGTAGGTGCAGGGAAGGAGCGTGATCAGGGAGGTATTCCCTTTCCCTCCCCCTCCCCTCCCCTTTCCTATTTATCTCCACGTTACCTGTCTGCACCTTAGACCCGTTAAAGCGCTGACGTAAGCGCGAAACGTCCGTCGTCACATCCTGCTCACCTCCTTCCTGTTTCACCGTCCCGGACCGCGTTTGAGATGTCTGTTTAAGAGTCTTCAATAAACATTTTGCATTTCATCTGGATCGGTGAGTGTTGCCGCACATTTCTTCTCATATATATTACATAAGGGTTGTAAAAAGGAGAGTCATAAAAAAGACTCCTCAGGGCTGAGCTGCATTTGTACAGACTGCTATCTGCCATCCAGACGGGACCATGTGACATCAATGGAAAGAGGGAGGGTTCCGGCGGGAAGAGTCTAGATGGTGCACCTGGTCAGGAGACCTTGATGACGGTTAGAGACCCCATCCCCGACACGATGGGTCTGCCGGTGAGTTGAGTGATAGATTTGTGCACCTTCGGGAGGTAGTACTAATATGGTTTTGTAGGAAATTGTGGAAAAAGTTTTTCTGCCTTTTTCTGGGTTATAACCTGCTGTTCTACCGAAACCCTCAAAAACGATTGTAATTCGCCTTTAAATTTATTTGTGGCCTTTAAATTTATTTGTGGGGTCTTTGGACAACCTCCGGTATGTATCAACATCCGAGAGTTGTCGTGCAGCTTCTAACAAGTATGCCTCCCTAGGTAACAAAACAGTCACTCAACCCCCCCGGCAGACCCATCGTGTCGGGGATGGGGTCTCTAACCGAACCCCTCTCCCAGTATTTGGAGTGGCTGTTGCGCCCCTTGCTCCATTCCGTTCCGTCCTACATCAGGGACACCAATTCTTTTTTGGATCACATTCGTGATTTTGCATGGCGGCCGGGGTTCTCCCTGGCGTCCATTGATGTGGTCAATCTTTACACCAGTATCCCTCAGCGGTTAGGAGTGGACACCATCAGACGTGTTCTCAGCACTACTGATAGGAGTCACGCCTTCAACGATTTTGTGTGCGATGGGTTGAGTTTTATACTTACCCATAACGCTTTTACTTTTTCAGATACTTGGTATCTTCAGACCACTGGGACTGCCATGGGGACCCCGGTCGCATGCACTTTTGCTAATCATTATTTAGCCGTTTTTGAGGAGGATTTTGTGTATTCTGAGAGGAATGGTTTCCTGAAACACATTAGACTCTTTTAAAGGTATGTCGATGATGTCTTCCTGGTATGGGACGGAACGGAGGATGAGTTCGGATTTTTTGTGAACTATCTAAATGGCACTAATAATGTGGGGATACGTTTCACTTCCGTTTTTGGGGGAGATAGTTTAGAATTCTTAGACGTGTCAGTCACTATTCAGTATGGGGACATTTGCACATCTATCCACCAATTCAGTTCTACACTTTAATAGCTTCCATCCTGCACATACAAAACGTGCTTTACCTTATAGCCAGCTACTTCGTACGCGGAGGGTCAACAGCACTCAGAGAGGGTTTGAGCAGCAATCTGGGGAGCTATGTCAGAGATTGCGAGATGTTCCTCCACCACTTGGACTATGTTCACACGTAGCGTTTTTGATGCGATTTTCAACTTTAACATTGCTTTCAACCAATACAAATGCATTCACTGGGAAATGTCATTGTAACATGTAACAACCCTAGCTGGCAGTGTGGTGTGTGACACATAAGGAGACCCATCTTATTTCATTTATGAAGGAGGGACTCTTAAAGTCACAAAGCCTATTTTTATAGGGGCATCAGGCGGAATTAATATTCTTAATGGGCCATTATTAAACAGTGGGTCTCCTATACTGTTATTGCCTATGCAGTGAGTGGTTGGGCTGCCAAGAATTAGGACGCACCCCAATACCCCTTTCAGGAGAGGTACAGGAGAGCTTCCTGAAAAAATGTTGCACTGAATGCAAGGCCTGTCCTGCTATCAAGTCATATGCACCCCAATAAGCCTTTGAACCCAGGTACTGGATGGCCACAGGAAGAGCCACTTAACATTCTTCAGTTGGTCCTGCCATACTGTTTCCTTATGCATTGAATGTATGTTCCGCCTTGACCCAAATTTGCACGCACCCCAATCCCCTTTGCAAGAAACATGGAAGAGGGCCTCATAAAAAAAACTGTCCCATTACAAAGGAGAGGGTCTCCTAGACTCGTAATGCCCACACACTAAGTGTATGGGCTGACAAACATTTCCCAATGGGGATATGAGTCGCCCACCAGGGCCATGGGGTACTCAGCACCAGGACTAGTCACTCTTAAAGGGGATGTCATGGTGGCTGTGACCCGGTCCATGGCCCTGGGGTGCCCAATTAAAGGGGAATGGTCTTTTAAAGGGAATTGTAAATAAAGTCTATTGTTCGTGATGCCACCTGTGGTTCTCGGTCAGTAGGGAACGACGCCGCTTAAAGGAGTCCTCTGGGGTGATGGTATGGCAGCTGGATGGTGACGCTTCCCACAGGTGAAACGGGGTCCCCAGGGCCCTCAAGGTGTGTGGCAAGATGGTGAGTGCCGACGAATAAGTGAAGGGTACAAGTTGTAAAGTCTTTATCTGGTTTACTGTTGTTAGCAGGCCACAGTCCAGGGTACCATGCACAGGCGGTCATGTGGTCCGGCCGGCTTGGAGGCAAAGGTGATCCCTCTCCCAGGTGAGGTACGTAAGCCTTTTCTACTTGTGCTAAGATGGTGAGGTCCCTGCTGCTTGTAGCTTGCTGGCAAGGTATCCTCTCCTGTCCTGGGACAGTTGCCTGCACGGTTAGAGATACATTTGTAAAAAACTATTTAATTGGGATCACAGACACCCTGGCCAAAAAATTGACTGTCTGTAGCAGCACTGAACACGTGAACCCTGGTGATGTAGTGGTGGAAAATGAGAGGTGGTTTTAGGCTTCATTAAAAACTAGGCCCAATGATAAGGAGCAGGTCTACTAGGCTTGTTAAGACCATACATGAAGTGCATGGGCTGAGACACATTTCACCATGGGGGTACCTTTTTTAAAAATCTTTTATGGACATCATAGACAGGCTTGGCAAAAATTGTACTGCCTGTAGCATCACAGAACACGTTAAGCGTGGTGATCTAGTGGTAGAGAATGACGAGACATTGCTGAAGGCCTCATGAAAAACTAGACCCAGTGTAAAGGAGTGTGTCTCCTAGACTTGTAATGCCCATACACTCAGTGCATTGGCTGACAAACATTTCCCCATGGGGTACATTTTTTTAAAATATACTATGAGCATCGTAGACACCCTTGCTAAAAAAAATTGACTGTAGCAGCACAGAAGACGTTAAGCCTGGTGATCTAGTGGTGGAGAATGAGACATTTTCCATTTCCTTTTCCATTCCGGTTCATAGTGGCGGTGTGATTCACTCCTGTTGGTGCTGGCGCCCAACTTGCTCTAAGGTTTCCTGACCTCCTTTTGATGTCCTTGATCTCTTTGTGCCTATATATCTCTGTCCATGTGGTAATATGTGAGGGCAGCCCAAACTCCTTTACTATACTGACTGATTGCATTATTCAGTAATTTCTCATTTTGTTACTCGTTTCCCTAATGTGTGGCAGAATGTGATTATTTATGACACAATTTATAAATGCCCCTCAATTACGTCCAGTTTATTTAATAATTATGGTAACATACAACACCATCTAATATAATGCTTTTTTATATATAATTTACATGCTGGGATGAAATTTAGTTTGATGACATAGTTGGCGCGTTGAGATTCCTATAATATGTTGCAGTCTCACTAGTTAATTGATGCCTTACCTCTTTGTGGTTCACGCATGCGCACTGAGTGATAAGCGTACAGGAAACACATGATCTCTGCATCCTGTTATGGGTTCCACTCCTTGCGTCTCATGGACCGGACGCGTCTATACTCCCCAGGTGCGCTCTTTTTAACTCTCTTGGCATGCGCCCACGCTGGATGACGTGCGGTTCATGGACTCAACCCTCTGAGCTACCAATGAGGTTGGTTTGACTACTGGGCACCAGTTTGATGCGCAGATATGATTGGCTGTGGACAAACAGGAAGTTTATGTGCGGACATTTTCTTTGATACGAGTTCTTTATTTAAGAGACATTTTTGTGGAATCCTTCTTGTGAGAGGCTCCATATAGAGGCCAGTGATGGCGGAGCACTCCATCCTTTAGACAAACACTTGTCTGCCCTGATGAGTCCCCTTGGGATGAAACGCGTAGAGACATGGTCTTATATAGGAATAGTTTGAGAAATCTTGTATCAAACTTATTGATTCCTGGTCAACTGTAATAGGAGGGTCCATTCTCCATGAGGCATCCCCATCGCTGGGTGAGATTGCTCCAATTATTCATGTACCCCCGATCTTTTCTTTGGTAACATAATCTATATGATTATCAGTGGTACTAATTGTCCTAATGGGTAATAATTGGGTTATGCTGACCAATATTACTGGCAGTGGTGGTATTATTCTTTTGGATCTATGTACCGTGTTTCTTTCCTCTGCTTGATTATAAATGTCTATCAGTTTAGTGACTGTTTCACGTTAAGGGAGCAGGGAAGTCTGCCTATATTAACGAGTGGTCTCTAGACTTATAATCAGCTTCCTATCTGGTTAGCTTTTGCTAAATACATGTTTGCTTTTTGTTGTTGTGTCAGTCATTTTAATAGTCTTATTAAATGTGATGTTTTCGGTTCCCATTTTTTGCTATTTTCTATTATCCACCATCCAACCAACAACCTTTTCACACTGCTGTGGCTTCAATACTGCTGTCCTGCTGCGGTCCCCTAGTAATTGGGACAGGAAGGTCGAGCCAGCAAATGTGGGTGCTTGTTGTGGCCCACTGTCAGCTTGCCCAAGGCCTCAACCTCTGCATGCACCATTACTATCACGTCCACTT
The DNA here is from genome assembly GCF_051348905.1 of Ranitomeya variabilis. Classification (NCBI taxonomy): domain Eukaryota; kingdom Metazoa; phylum Chordata; class Amphibia; order Anura; family Dendrobatidae; genus Ranitomeya; species Ranitomeya variabilis. The sequence goes on along the minus strand of NC_135235.1, from coordinate 765,507,279 downwards.
CCCCATCCCTTGCACGCGCCTTGCCCATTTTAAATGGACTACAATATTTTCCACGCTCCCTATAAATGACTGAATTTGGAGCAAACTTATATGTGATCCGTGTGCAGGAAAATCACAGTTTACAATATCTGCCCTGTAGGTAACAATATTTTTTTAGCAAACTGGTGTCAATACCTAGGGTAACACACAGCAAAACAGTTCAATGGAGCCTCAAATGCCACAATTTGTAGCCCACAGATAGATGAGGCGTGTGACAGATAGCCCACTTTTAAATATCAGACCTGTATTTTTTTTTTCGGCCAGAAAAATTGTGTCAATAAGTAGGCAATGGCAGAGCAAAAAAAATTCTAAATGGAGCCCTGTAATGGCACAATTTTGAGCGCAGTGATATGCGATCCGTGTGGTGTACAAAACTCAGTGTAAAATATCTGCCCTGTTGCTAAAAATTTTGGGGCAGAACAATGTCAAGAAATTGGATAACACACTCCCAAAAGTTTTTAAAGTACCACAAAAAATGGCAGAATTTTCTGCGCATTCAGATGTAATCACTGGGACGGGCAAACCTGTGTAAAATAGCTGGATTTTTATGCTGAACTATGAAAAGGATCTGGCTGTAGTCTGCAGTGTCAACAAGCAAATGGGGAAAAAAGGGGCTCTGGATTGCTTTGGAATAAAATAATCAGGACTAAGATGCAAAAAAATTATTCCTGGCCACTGATACCTGGGGCTACGTATATATGTAATAGGCAGCAGCAGACAGTAATGGAATGGACCCTCTTGATGTATGCAGTGATATCTATATACCCACATACAGTGCCTGCAGGCCTTGTACTGATATGTATAGAGCCACATACACTCCTCTGCCTACCTAGCACTGCAATCTATATACTCCGTAATTAGTCCTTAGAAGGACTATTGGTTTAGCTGGATTTGTGGATTCTATGATGGTAGACCCTCACTAACTGAAAACCCCCCACATCTGACCCTATCTCGGCAGAAGCTCTCCCTACACTGTCTGAATCCGGAGCGGAGTGCGACAAGCAGGGCGAGGCCAGGTCTCTTATAGACCTGATGATGCTGTGCGGCCAGCCAATCACTGTAATGCCACAACCAACATGGCTACGGCATTACAGTGCGTGGCAGACAATCCCTGCATGTTTATTGGCTCTCTAAAGAGCGCCAAACATGCAGAGCGAGGACCCGAACTCCTGCCGAGCAAACCTGGAAATGCTCGGTGCTCACCGAGTACAGCGATGCTGGGCCAGTAACGACCATTACCGAGTATGCTCACTCATCACTAGTGTAGTTCATTCCCCCAGTTTTTCGTTGTCTCTGGCATCCAGAGTGCTCCTCCAATGGATCCTCCATTCTGTAGCCTGAGGGATCAGCCGACGCTCTTTGTATCGCATTATTCACCTCATCAACAACACCTCCCTCATTTTCCCTTACTCCCATTCACTGCACATTCTATCAGCTTCCACCATAGTAGCTTGACCCCGATACATGCTCACTAGGTTTATGTCTCCTGTTACCAGAACAGCCGCGATCAGGAACCAACACGCGCTCTTCGAATAGACAGCCGTCACATACAAGATCCAGTCACATTCTTGTGTTGTCAGCACTTCCATTTCTCACTATGTAACACCCCAGGCTGACATTCATTCTTATTACTTATTAACCATTGGGTTACGGATTTGTCTTCTGGGTCAATGGATTCTTTTCCAATAATCTTATTTTTTCAGTCCAATGCTGATCCATCCAGTTCACTAGTGGTGCCCAGCTTTACACCACTATACCTGTGACTTCAGAACCTTCCAGAACACCAGGTCACATCTCATATAGGAAACTACTGACACAACTCAATAACACCATTTATAAATTATTTACTTACTGACAAGAACTTTCTCATTCACATCACATACATGTTTATCCATTCTTTTAGGTGACCTCACTTCATTCATAAGGACTTTTAAATATAATTTATGTATGTACCGTATATACTTGAGTATAAGCTGAGATTTTCAGCCAAAAAAAATGGGTTATACTCGAGTCATGGAAGGCGGGGGGGTCGGCGGGTGAGGGGGAGCGACGCCTGTCAAATACTCACCTGCTCCCAGCGCTCCTGGCGCAGTCCCCGCATGTCGCACAGTCTTCGGGCGCGGCAGCTTCTTCCCCTGTTCAGCGGTCACTGGTACCGTTATGAATATGGACTCCACTCCCATAGGGGTGGAGCCACATATTCATTACTGTAATGAGCGGTGCCACGTGACCGCTCACTACAGGAAGAAGCTGCCGCTCCCGGAGACGTGGGACATGCAGGGACCGCACCGGGAGCAGGTGAGTATGTTATATTCACCTTTACGCTTTCCATCGCCGCCTCGTCTTCCGCATCCTCTGCACTGACTGTTCAGGTTAGAGGGCGCGATGACATGTTAGTGTGCGCGCCGCCCTCTGCTTGAACAGTCAGTGCAGAGAGACGGGACGCTGAGGAGCAGCGACGAGAGGCGAGTATGGCATTTTTTTTTTTTAGTGCAGCAGCAGCATTACATGTGGCACAATGCTATATGGAGCGTCTATGGGGCCATAAAGAACTGCATGGAGCATTATATGGGGCATCTATGGGGCCGTAACTGCATGGAGCGTTATATGGAACATCTATGGGGCCATAAAGAACTGCATGGAGCGTTATATGGGGCATCTATGGGGACATAACTGAATGGAGCATTATATGGAGCATCTATGGGGCCATAAAGAACTGCATGGAGCATTATCTGGGGCATCTATGGGGCCATAAAGAACTGCATGGAGCATTATATGGGGCATCTATGGGGCCATAAAGAACTGCATTGAGCATTATCTGGGGCATCTGTTGTGAATTCCGTTCTCGGGCTCCCTCTTGTCATGAGTGGTACTGTGTGAGTTCTGTTCTTGGGCTCCCTCTGGTGGCCTTTAGCGATATGGCTGGTCTGTAGCTGGGCTCAGCTGCCTCATTTCCTGCTAGGCTGGTCCCTATTTAACTCACCTGGACCTTTACTCCTTGCCTGCTGTCGTTGTATTCAGTACTGGTTCTGATTTCTCCTGGACCTCCCTTGTGACCTGTCTCCTCCTGGAGAAGCTAAGTCTTGCTTGTTCATATTGCTCATTATTTCCTTGAAAACGTTTCTCAGTATATAATGAGTTCAGTCCAGTTTGCTTTTATGTGATTTTTTAGCTTGCTGGTAGCTCTGGGGTGCAAGAGTGCGCCCCTCACATCGTGAGTCGGTGTGGGGGTTCTTGCATTCTTTGCGTGGATGTTTTTGATAGTTTTTGTACTGACCGCACAGAGCCCTTACTATCTTCTGTCTATCTAGTGTTAGCGGGCCTCATTTGCTAAACCTGTTTCATTTCTACGTTTGAATTTTCCTCTTAACTCACCGTTATTATTTGTGGGGGGCTGTCTATAACTTTGGGGTTATTTCTCTGAGGCAAGTGAGGTCTTTGCTTTCTCTCTAGGGGTAGCCAGTTTCTCAGGCTGTGAAGAGGCGTCTAGGTTTTCAGGTAGCGCTCCACGGCTGCCTTTAGTGTGTGTGGATAGGATCAGGGTTGCGGTCAGTATAGTTCCCACATCCCCAGAGCTTGTCCTAATATTCTGGTTTACCTGTCAGGTCAGTTTGGTGATCCTACCACCGGATCATAACAGGCATCTATGGGGCCATAAAGAACTGCATGAAGCATTATCTGGGGCATTTATGGGGCCATAAAGAACTGAATGGAGCATTATATGGGACATTTATGGGGCCATAAAGAACTGCATGGAGCATTATATGGGGCATCTATGGGGCCATAAAGAACTGTATGGAGCATTATATGGGGCATCTATGGGGCCATAAAGAACTGCATGGAGCATTATATGGGGCGTATTTTGTATGGTGCATCTTATGGGGCCATAATGAACTGTATGGAGCATCTTATGGGGCCATAATGTACTGTATGGAGCATTATATCCTCAGACCATCTCCAGAGAGCTGCAGCATCAACTTGCTGCAGATGGTGTCACTGTGCATCGGTCAACTATACAACGCACTTTGCACAAGGAGAAGTGTTATGGTTCCCAATGGCAGGGGAACATCAGAAACATAGAAAAACGGACAAGCTCTCGGGTGATGGAAACTAGAGCTGACCGCGATGCTAAACCTATACACACAACTAATAGTAGCCAGGGAACGTGCCTACGTTTTCGCTAGACGTCTCGCACCAGCTGGAGGACTAACTACCCCTAATAGATGAAACACAGTCCTGGCTTGCCTCCAGAGGAAAATTCCACACAGGAGATAGTAGCCCCCCACATATAATAACGGTGAGTTAAGGTGAAAAGACAAACGTAGTATGAAAACAGATTTAGCACAGCGAGGCCCACTAACTAGATAGCAGAAGGATACAATAGTGGACTTCGCAGTCAGCTACAAAACCCTATCAAAAACCATCCTGAAATTACCTTAAACTCATGTGCCAACTCATGGCACCGGAGTGGCAATTTCAGCCCACAAGAGCTTCCAGCTGCAGAGAATCACATAACTTAACATAACAGGTTAGCATCCTCAATAATCAGAACCTCCCACTCCCGTCTCCAAGACTTTACACGTGCGGCGCCGATTCTTTGGAATGCACTACCTAGGTTAATACAATTAATCCCCAATCCCCACAGTTTTAAGCGTGCACTAAAAACTCATTTGTTCAGATTGGCCTACCGCCTCAACGCATTAACCTAATTATCCCTGTGTGGCCTATTAATAAAAAACAACAACATAATCACGTTCCTCCATCATGTTCTCATACACTTTATGCAGTTAATAGCCTCTGTGTCTGTACTGTTACATACTTAGGCAGTTAACTGGTTCATGCAGCTTTACATGAACACCCGAGCCTTACACTATGGCTGGTCCAAATAACTAAAGCAATTGTTACCATCCACCTCTTGTGTCTCCCCTTTTCCTCATAGATTGTAAGCTTGCGAGCAGCAGGGCCCTCATTCCTCCTGGTATCTGTTTTGAACTGTGATTTCTGTTATGCTGTAATGTCTGTTGTCTGTATAAGTCCCCTCTATAAGTTGTAAAGCGCTGCGGAATATGTTGGCGCTATATAAATAAAATTATTATTATTATTTTATTATAACTGCAAACTGGACAAAACATACAAAAATAGACTGAGGACAGAAATGTCCAACTTAGCTGGTCAGCAGACTGGGAGCAGGTACATGCAACAGAAAGACTCTGGTTACATTGATGGCTGGCATTGGAATGACTGAGGAACAAGGCTAAATAGGAAACTCCCACATCCTGATAGAAACAGGTGAAAAGATCACAAGACACCAGTACCACAAGCGACCACTGGGGGAGCCAAATAGCCGAATCACAACAGTACCCCCCCCTTAAGGAGGGGGCACCGAACCCTCACAAGAACCACCAGGGCGATCTGGATGAGCCCTATGAAAGGCACGGACCAAATCAGAGGCATGAACATCTGAAGCTGAAACCCAATAATTATCCTCCTGACCGTAGCCCTTCCACTTAACCAGATATTGAAGTCTCCGTCTGGAAACACGGGAGTCCAAGATTTTCTCCACCACGTACTCCAATTCAACCTCAACCAGCACAGGAGCAGGAGGCTCAACAGAAGGCACAACTGTGTCATGATTCTCAATGGCGAGAGAACATAGCCCAGCATATATGAGAACTAGCTCTTGGAAGATGGAAACTATACTGACCATGAACTAAACCTGCCGCACAACTAGAAGTGGCCGGGTAGCATGCCTACGTTTTTTTTATCCCTAGATGCCCAGCGCCAGCCGAAGAACTACCTAATCCTAGCAGAGGAAAAGACAGTCCTGGCTCACCTCTAGAGAAATTTCCCCAAAAGGCAGACAGAGGCCCCCACATATATTGGCGGTGATTTTAGATGAAATGACAAACGTAGTATGAAAATAGGTTTAGCAAAATCGAGGTCCGCTTACTAGATAGCCGGAAGACAGAAAGGGCACTTTCATGGTCAGCAGAAAACCCTATCAAAACACCATCCAGAAACCACTTTAAGACTCTAGCATTAACTCATAACACCAGAGTGGCAATTTCCGATCACAAGAGCTTTCCAGACACAGTAACGAAACAGCAGCTGTGAACAGGAACAAAATGCAAAAACACACAAGGACAAAAGTCCAACTTAGCTGGGAGTTGTCTGGTAGCAGGAACATGCACAGAAAGGCTTCTGATTACATTGTTGACCGGCATGAAACTGACAGAGGAGCAAGGTTATATAGCGACTCCCACATCCTGATAGGAGCAGGTGAACAGAGGGGATGATGCACACAAGTTCAATTCCACAAGTGGCCACCGGGGGAGCCCAGAATCCAATTTCACAACAGTACCCCCCCCTCAAGGAGGGGGCACCGAACCCTCACCAGAACCACCAGGGCGATCAGGATGAGCCCTATGAAAGGCACGGACAAGATCGGAGGCATGAACATCAGAGGCAGTGACCCAAGAATTATCCTCCTGACCGTATCCCTTCCATTTGACCAGATACTGGAGTTTCCGTCTGGAAACACGAGAGTCTAAGATCTTTTCCACAACGTACTCCAACTCACCCTCAACCAACACCGGAGCAGGAGGCTCAATGGAAGGCACAACCGGTACCTCATACCTGCGCAACAATGACCGATGAAAAACATTATGAATCGAAAAGGATGCAGGGAGGTCCAAACGGAAGGACACAGGGTTAAGAATCTCCAATATCTTGTACGGGCCGATGAACCGAGGCTTAAACTTAGGAGAAGAAACCCTCATAGGGACAAAACGAGAAGACAACCACACCAAGTCCCCAACACAAAGCCGAGGACCAACACGACGACGGCGGTTGGCAAAAAGCTGAGTCTTCTCCTGGGACAACTTCAAATTGTCCACCACCTGCCCCCAAATCTGATGCAACCTCTCCACCACAGCATCCACTCCAGGACAATCCGAAGATTCCACTTGACCGGAGGAAAATCGAGGATGAAACCCCGAATTACAGAAAAACGGGGACACCAAGGTGGCAGAGCTGGCCCGATTATTGAGGGCGAACTCCGCCAAAGGCAAAAAAGCAACCCAATCATCCTGATCCGCAGACACAAAACACCTCAAATATGTCTCCAAGGTCTGATTAGTCCGCTCGGTCTGGCCATTAGTCTGAGGATGGAAAGCAGACGAAAAAGACAAATCTATGCCCATCCTAGCACAGAATGCCCGCCAAAATCTAGACACGAATTGGGTCCCTCTGTCAGAAACGATATTCTCCGGAATACCATGCAAACGAACAACATTTTGAAAAAACAGAGGAACCAACTCGGAAGAAGAAGGCAACTTAGGCAAGGGAACCAGATGGACCATCTTAGAGAAACGGTCACACACCACCCAGATGACAGACATCTTCTGAGAAACAGGCAGATCCGAAATAAAATCCATCGAGATGTGCATCCAAGGCCTCTTCGGGATAGGCAAGGGTAACAACAATCCACTAGCCCGAGAACAACAAGGCTTGGCCCGAGCACAAACGTCACAAGACTGCACAAAGCCTCGCACATCTCGTGACAGGGAAGGCCACCAGAAGGACCTTGCCACCAAATCCCTGGTACCAAAGATTCCAGGATGACCTGCCAACGCAGAAGAATGAACCTCAGAGATGACTCTACTGGTCCAATCATCAGGAACAAACAGTCTACCAGGTGGGCAACGATCAGGTCTATCCGCCTGAAACTCCTGCAAGGCCCGCCGCAGGTCTGGAGAAACGGCAGACAATATCACTCCATCTTTAAGGATACCTGTGGGCTCAGAATTACCAGGGGAGTCAGGCTCAAAACTCCTAGAAAGGGCATCCGCCTTAACATTCTTAGAACCCGGTAGGTACGACACCACAAAATTAAACCGAGAGAAAAACAACGACCAGCGCGCCTGTCTAGGATTCAGGCGCCTGGCAGACTCAAGGTAAATTAAATTTTTGTGGTCAGTCAATACCACCACCTGATGTCTGGCCCCCTCAAGCCAGTGACGCCACTCCTCAAAAGCCCACTTCATGGCCAAAAGCTCCCGATTCCCAATATCATAATTCCGCTCGGCGGGCGAAAATTTACGGGAAAAAAAAGCACAAGGTCTCATCACGGAGCAGTCGGAACTTCTCTGCGACAACACCGCCCCAGCTCCGATTTCAGAAGCGTCGACCTCAACCTGAAAAGGAAGAGCAACATCAGGCTGACGCAACACTGGGGCGGAAGAAAAGCGGCGCTTGAGCTCCCGAAAGGCCTCCACAGCATCAGGGGACCAATCAGCAACATCAGCACCCTTCTTAGTCAAATCAGTCAATGGTTTTACAACATCAGAAAAACCAGCAATAAATCGACAATAAAAGTTAGCAAAGCCCAAAAATTTCTGAAGACTCTTAAGAGAAGAGGGTTGCGTCCAATCACCAATAGCCTGAACCTTGACAGGATCCATCTCGATGGAAGAGGGGGAAAAAATGTATCCCAAGAAGGAAATCTTTTGAACCCCAAAAACACACTTAGAACCCTTCACACACAAGGAATTAGACCGCAAAACCTGAAAAACCCTCCTGACCTGCTGGACATGAGAGTCCCAGTCATCCGAAAAAATCAGAATATCATCCAGATACACAATCATAAATTTATCCAAATAATCGCGGAAAATGTCATGCATAAAGGACTGGAAGACTGAAGGGGCATTTGAAAGACCAAAAGGCATCACCAAATACTCAAAATGGCCCTCGGGCGTATTAAATGCGGTTTTCCACTCATCCCCCTGCTTGATTCGCACCAAATTATACGCCCCACGGAGATCAATCTTAGAGAACCACTTGGCCCCCTTTATACGAGCAAACAAATCAGTAAGCAGTGGTAACGGATATTGATATTTAACCGTGATTTTATTCAAAAGTCGATAATCAATACACGGCCTCAAAGAGCCGTCTTTCTTAGACACAAAGAAAAAACCGGCTCCTAAGGGAGATGACGAAGGACGAATATGTCCCTTTTCCAAGGACTCCTTTATATATTCTCGCATAGCAGCGTGTTCAGGCACAGACAGATTAAATAAACGACCCTTAGGGTATTTACTACCCGGGATCAAGTCTATGGCACAATCGCACTCCCGGTGCGGAGGTAGTGAACCAACCTTGGGTTCTTCAAAAACGTCACGAAAGTCAGACAAGAATTCAGGAATCTCAGAGGGAATAGATGATGAAATGGAAACCAAAGGTACGTCCCCATGAGTTCCTTTACATCCCCAGCTTAACACAGACATAGCTCTCCAGTCGAGGACTGGGTTATGAGATTGCAGCCATGGCAATCCCAGCACCAAAACATCATGTAGATTATACAGCACCAGAAAGCGAATAACCTCCTGGTGATTCGGATTAACACGCATAGTCACTTGTGTCCAGTATTGTGGTTTATTACTAGCCAATGAGGTGGAGTCAATCCCTTTCAGAGGTATCGGAGCCTCCAATGGCTCCAAATCATACCCACAGCGTTTGGCAAAGGACCAATCCATAAGACTCAAAGCAGCGCCAGAGTCGACATAGGCGTCCGCGGTAATAGATGACAAAGAACAAATCAGGGTCACAGATAGAATAAACTTAGACTGTAAAGTGCTAATTGAAACAGACTTGTCAGGCTTCTTAGTACGCTTAAAGCATGCTGATATAACATGAGTTGAATCACCACAATAGAAGCACAACCCATTTTTTCGTCTAAAATTCTGCCTCTCGCTTCTGGACAGGATTCTATCACATTGCATATTTTCTGGCGTTTTCTCAGTAGACACCGCCAAATGGTGCACAGGTTTGCGCTCCCGCAGACGCCTATCGATCTGAATAGCCATCGTCATGGACTCATTCAGACTCGCAGGCACAGGGAACCCCACCATAACATCCTTAATGGCATCAGAGAGACCTTCTCTGAAAATCGCCGCCAGGGCGCACTCATTCCACTGAGTAAGCACAGACCATTTGCGGAATTTTTGGCAGTATATTTCAGCTTCATCTTGCCCCTGAGACAAGGACATCAAGGCCTTTTCCGCCTGAAGCTCTAAATGAGGTTCCTCATAAAGCAACCCCAAGGCCAGAAAAAACGCATCCACATTGAGCAACGCAGGATCCCCTGGTGCCAATGCAAAAGCCCAGTCTTGAGGGTCGCCCCGGAGCAAGGAAATTACAATCCTGACCTGCTGTGCAGGGTCTCCGGCAGAGCGAGACTTCAGGGACAAAAACAATTTGCAATTATTTTTAAAATTTTGAAAGTGAGATCTATTCCCCGAGAAGAATTCAGGCAAAGGAATTCTAGGCTCAGACATAGGTGCATGAACAACAAAATCTTGCAAATTTTGTACCTTTGTGGCGAGATTATTCAAACCTGTAGCTACACTCTGAAGATCCATTTGAAACAGGTGAACACAGAGCCATTCAAGGATTAGAAGGAGAGAAAGAGAGGAAGGCTGCAGCATAGGCAAACTAGCAAGTGATTCAATTAAGAGCACACTCAGAACTAGAGGAAAAAAAAAAAAAAAAAAAATTGTAGCAGACTTCTTTTTTCTCTCCTTTCTCAGCCAGAAATTTAACCCTTTTTTGGGCCGGTCAAACTGTCATGATTCTCAATGGCGAGAGAACATAGCCCAGCATATATGAGAACTAGCTCTTGGAAGATGGAAACTATACTGACCATGAACTAAACCTGCCGCACAACTAGAAGTGGCCGGGTAGCATGCCTACGTTTTTTTTATCCCTAGATGCCCAGCGCCAGCCGAAGAACTACCTAATCCTAGCAGAGGAAAAGACAGTCCTGGCTCACCTCTAGAGAAATTTCCCCAAAAGGCAGACAGAGGCCCCCACATATATTGGCGGTGATTTTAGATGAAATGACAAACGTAGTATGAAAATAGGTTTAGCAAAATCGAGGTCCGCTTACTAGATAGCCGGAAGACAGAAAGGGCACTTTCATGGTCAGCAGAAAACCCTATCAAAACACCATCCAGAAACCACTTTAAGACTCTAGCATTAACTCATAACACCAGAGTGGCAATTTCCGATCACAAGAGCTTTCCAGACACAGTAACGAAACAGCAGCTGTGAACAGGAACAAAATGCAAAAACACACAAGGACAAAAGTCCAACTTAGCTGGGAGTTGTCTGGTAGCAGGAACATGCACAGAAAGGCTTCTGATTACATTGTTGACCGGCATGAAACTGACAGAGGAGCAAGGTTATATAGCAACTCCCACATCCTGATAGGAGCAGGTGAACAGAGGGGATGATGCACACAAGTTCAATTCCACAAGTGGCCACCGGGGGAGCCCAGAATCCAATTTCACAACACAACTGGCACCTCATACCTCCGCAATAACGACCGATGGAAAACATTATGGATAGCAAAGGATGCTGGGAGGTCCAAACGAAAAGACACAGGGTTAAGAATTTCCAAAATCCTATATGGACCGATGAACCGAGGCTTAAACTTAGGAGAAGAGACCCTCATAGGGACAAAACGGGAAGACAACCACACCAAGTCCCCAACACGAAGACGAGGACCAACACGACGATGGCGATTAGCAAAATGCTGAGTCCTCTCCTGGGACAACTTTAAATTGTCCACCACCTGACCCCAAATACGATGCAACCTGTCCACCATAGTATCCACTCCAGGACAATCCAAAGATTCCACCTGACCAGATGAAAAACGAGGATGGAACCCCGAATTGCAAAAGAAAGGGGAAACCAAAGTGGCAGAACTGGCCCGATTATTAAGGGCAAACTCTGCCAACGGCAAAAAAGTGACCCAGTCATCCTGATCAGCAGACACAAAACACCTCAAATAAGTCTCCAAGGTCTGATTAGTACGCTCCGTCTGGCCATTCGTCTGAGGATGAAATGCAGACGAAAAAGACAAATCAATGCCCATCCTGGCACAAAACGCCCGCCAAAATCTGGACACAAACTGAGATCCCCTGTCAGAAAATATATATTCTCCGGGGATACCATGCAACCGAACCACATTCTGAAAAAACAGAGGCACCAACTCAGATGAGGAAGGCAACTTTGGCAAAAGGTACCAAATGAACCATCTTAGAAAAACGGTCACACACCACCCAGATGACAGACATTTTCTGAGAAACAGGGAGATCAGAAATAAAATCCATAGAGATGTGTGTCCAAGGCCTCTTAGGAATAGGCAAGGACAACAACAATCCACTAGCCCGAGAACAACAAGGCTTGGCCCGAGCACAAACATCACAAGACTGCACAAAAGTACGCACATCCCGAGACAGGGAAGGCCACCAGAAGGACCTAGCCACCAAATCCCTGGTACCAAAAATTCCCGGATGACCTGCCAACGCAGAAGAATGAACCTCCGAGATGACTCTACTGGTCCACTCATCCGGCACAAACAATCTACCAGGCGGACAACGATCAGGCCGATCCGCCTGAAACTCTTGAAAAAGCACGTCGCAGGTCAGGGGAGACAGCAGACAATATCACCCCATCCTTAAGGATACCCGTAGGTTTGGAATCCCCAGGGAAATCAGGTTCAAAACTCCTAGAAAGGGCATCAGCCTTCACATTTTTAGAACCTGGCAGATACGAGACCACAAAATTAAACCGAGAGAAAAACAACGACCAGCGCGCCTGTCTAGGATTCAGACGTCTGGCCGACTCAAGATAAATCAAATTCTTGTGATCAGTCAAGACCACCACCTGATGTCTAGCACCCTCAAGCCAATGACGCCACTCCTCGAATGCCCATTTCATCGCCAAAAGCTCCCGATTACCAACATCATAGTTTCGCTCGGCGGGCGAAAATTTTCGAGAAAAGAACGCACAAGGTCTCATCACTGAACCATCTGAACTTTTCTGTGACAAAACCGCCCCCGCTCCAATCTCGGAAGCATCAACTTCCACCTGAAAAGGAAGTGAAACATCAGGCTGGCGCAACACAGGGGCAGAAGAAAAGCGGCGCTTAAGCTCTCGAAAGGCCTCCAGAGCAGCAGGAGACCAATCGGCAACATCAGCACCTTTTTTAGTCAAATCAGTCAATGGCTTGACCACGCTAGAAAAACCAGTTATGAATCGACGATAAAAATTAGCAAAGCCCAAAAATTTCTGAAGGCTCTTAAGAGAAGTCGGCTGCGTCCAGTCACAAATTGCCCAAACCTTAACAGGATCCATCTCAATAGAAGAAGGGGAAAAAATGTACCCCAGAAAAGAAATCTTCTGAACCCCAAAAACACACTTTGCACCCTTTACAAACAGAGAATTGGTCCGCAAAACCTGAAAAACCTTCCTAACCTGTTGAACATGAGACTCCCAGTCATCCGAAAAAATCAAAACATCATCCAGATACACAACCATGAATTTATCCAGATATTCACGGAAAATATTGTGCATAAAAGACTGAAAGACCGAAGGGGCATTTGACAAACCAAAAGGCATTACCAAATACTCAAAATGGCCCTCGGGCATATTAAATGCGGTTTTCCACTCATCCCCCTGCTTAATTTGCACCAAATTATACGCACCGCGAAGATCAATCTTAGAGAACCACTTAGCTCCCTTAATGCAAGCAAATAAATCTGTCAGCAATGGCAAAGGATACTGATATTTGACTGTGATCTTATTTAAGAGTCTATAATCAATACAAGGTCTCAAAGAACCATCTCTTTTGGCTACAAAAAAGAACCCTGCTCCTAAAGGAGACGAAGAAGGACGAATATGTCCTTTTTCCAAGGACTCCCTAATATACTCTCGCATAGCAGCATGTTCAGGTACAGACAGATTGAATAAACGACACTTAGGAAATTTACTGCCAGGAATCAGATCTATGGCGCAATCACAATCTCTGTGAGGGGGAAGAGAATTAAGAGTAGACTCCTCAAAAACATCACAATAATCAGACAAAAAAGCCGGGATCTCAGAGGGAATAGATGAAGCAATGGAAACCAAAGGTGCGCCCCCATGATTTCCCTGACATCCCCAGCTTAGTACAGACATAGTTTTCCAGTCAAGGACTGGGTTATGGGTTTGCAACCATGGCAATCCCAGCACTAATACATCATGTAGATTAAACAACACAAGGAAGCGAATCATCTCCTGATGGTCTGGAGTCATACGCATAGTCACTTGTGTCCAGTATTGTGGTTTATTACTAGCCAATGGTGTAGAATCAATACCCTTTAAAGGTATAGGGACTTCCAGAGGCTCTAGATCAAACCCACAGCGCCTGGCAAAGGACCAATCCATAAGACTCAAAGCGGCACCAGAATCCACATAAGCATCCGCGACAATAGAAGATAACGAACAAATTAAAGTCACAGACAAAATAAACTTGGACTGCAAAGTGCCAATAGCAGAGGATTTAGCAACTTTGTTTGTTCGTTTTGAGCATGCTGATATAACATGAGTTGAATTCCCACAATAGAAGCACAACTTATTTTTGCGCCTATAATTCTGTCGTTAGCTTCTGGACAGAAAACTATCACATTGCATACTCTCTGGTACCCTCTCAGAAGACACCGCCAAATGGTGCACAGGTTTGCGTTCCCGTAAACGCCGATCAATCTGAATAGCCATTGTCATGGACTCATTCAGACCCGTAGGCGTAGGAAACCCCACCATGATGTCTTTTACGGCATCAGAGAGACCTTCTCTGAAATTTGCTGCCAGAGCGCACTCATTCCACTGAGTAAGCACAGACCATTTTCGAAATTTTTGGCAATATATTTCGGCTTCATCTTGCCCCTGAGAGAGGGCTATCAAGGCCTTTTCAGCCTGTATCTCTAAATTAGGTTCCTCATAAAGCAACCCTAAGGCCAGAAAAAACGCATCCACATTGAGCAACGCAGGATCCCCTGGCGCCAATGAAAATGCCCAATTTTGAGGGTCACCCCGCAATAATGAAATCACTATTTTAACCTGCTGTGCAGGATCTCCAGCAGAGTGAGATCTCAGAGAAAGAAACAATTTACAATTGTATTTAAAATTCAGAAAACAAGATCGATCTCCGGAGAAAAACTCTGGTAAAGGAATTTTAGGTTCAGACCGAGGAGCATGTATAACAAAATCTTGTATATTCTGAACTTTAGCAGCAAGATTATTCAAATTTGTAGCCAGACTCTGGAGATCCATATTTCAACAGATACAATCTGAGCCATTCAGGGGTTAAGAGGAGAGGAAAGCAGGAGACTGCAATTAGAGCTGGAGTGCAACTTCAGAGAGAAAAAAAAAATAAAAAATTCCACACAGTTCCTTTTTCTCTCCTGCTTCAGCCCATAGATTAAACATGTAGGCCGGCCATACTGTTATGGTTCCCAATGGCAGGGGAACATCAGAAACATAGAAAAACGGACAAGCTCTCGGGTGATGGAAACTAGAGCTGACCGCGATGCTAAACCTATACACACAACTAATAGTAGCCAGGGAACGTGCCTACGTTTTCGCTAGACGTCTCGCACCAGCTGGAGGACTAACTACCCCTAATAGATGAAACACAGTCCTGGCTTGCCTCCAGAGGAAAATTCCACACAGGAGATAGTAGCCCCCCACATATAATAACGGTGAGTTAAGGTGAAAAGACAAACGTAGTATGAAAACAGATTTAGCACAGCGAGGCCCACTAACTAGATAGCAGAAGGATACAATAGTGGACTTCGCAGTCAGCTACAAAACCCTATCAAAAACCATCCTGAAATTACCTTAAACTCATGTGCCAACTCATGGCACCGGAGTGGCAATTTCAGCCCACAAGAGCTTCCAGCTGCAGAGAATCACATAACTGCAAACTGGACAAAACATACAAAAATAGACTAAGGACAGAAATGTCCAACTTAGCTGGTCAGCAGACTGGGAGCAGGTACATGCAACAGAAAGACTCTGGTTACATTGATGGCCGGCATTGGAATGACTGAGGAACAAGGCTAAATAGGAAACTCCCACATCCTGATAGAAACAGGTGAAAAGATCACAAGACACCAGTACCACAAGCGACCACTGGGGGAGCCAAATAACCGAATCACAACAGAGAAGCTGTATGGGAGAGTGATGCGAAAGAAGCCATTTCTGCAAGCACGCCACAAACAGAGTCGGCTGAGGTATGCAAAAGCACATTTGGAGAAGCCAAATTCTTTTTGGAAGAAGGTCCTGTGGACTCACGAAACCAAGATTGAGTTGTTTGGTAATACAAAAGCCGGATTACTCACCGGTAATGCTCTTTTAGTGAGTCCACGACAGCACCCCACTGGAGAGAGAGGGATCCGCCCCGCAGGAACAGGAAACCTATTGAGAAATAAAAGGGGGCGGTCCGCCTCTCCTCCTCAGTTTTGATTTCAGAGTACCCGGAGGACCGCCAGTGTTAGGCAAATATCATTTATTTCATTCTTTAAACTTATTTGCTTATGATTAAAAGGATTTTACTCAAATAATATGTATTATATTAATCTAGGGAGGGATGTAAGAGGGTGCTGTCGTGGACTCACTAAAAGAGCATTACCGGTGAGTAATCCGGCTTTTTACTCTTCGCCACGACAGCACCCCACTGGAGATCTTTCAGAGACCATCACCTACGGAGGGGACCACCGTGCTGAGGACAGTCCTGCCAAAGTCTAGGTCAGAAGTTGACGATAGGTCTAGCCTATAGTGGTTATAGAATGTAGAAGGATTTGACCAAGTTGCCGCCTTACATATAGTTTCAATCGGGACGTCTCCCCTCTCTGCCCAGGAGGATGCCATCGCTCTGGTAGAGTGTGCTGTTATGCCTTCCGGAGGGTTTTCTTTCCTCGCGGAATAAGCCAGTCTGATAGACTCTCTGATCCACCGGGATAAGGTGCTTTTTGTTACTCCATGACCCTTCTTGTGACCCTGGAAGGAAATAAACAGAGCCCTACTCTGTCGCCAGCTGCTGGTCTTTTCAATGTATTTTAACACTACTCTTTTAACGACTAGAGTGTGATATTTCTGTTCTTCAGGAGTAGATGGATTACTGAAGAAAGTGGGCAAGATTATTTTTTGTGACCTATGGAATTTTTTTGCTACTTTGGGAAGGTAGGAAGGGTCTGGTTTAAGAATTAACTTATCCTGAAAGGTTAACAAAAAAGGTGGATCTATAGAGAGTGCTTGGATGTCACTGATTCTCCTAGCTGAAGTCAGTGCTACCAAGAGGGCCGTTTTTAGTGATAGACATTTAATAGGTATTGAGTCTATTGGCTCGAATGGGGAGTCTGTTAGAGCTTGTAAAACCAAATTTAAATCCCAGGGTGGAATTCTAGGTATATTAACTGGATTTGTTCTTTCGCAGGCCGTAATAAATCTGGATACCCATCTATCCCCCGCGATGTTATGGCCATAGAGGGCTCCTAGTGCTGAAACATGAACCTTTCAGGTGTTTACAGTTAGACCTAGTTCTCTCCCTTTTTGAAGAAATTCCAGGATAGAATGTATCGGAATCTCTGATGTGTTGGTAGATGTATGGAATTGAAAAATTTTTTTCCATATTCTCGTATAGATTTTTGTGGTGGAGGGTTTTCTACTATGGAGAAGCGTATCAATTAAACCCCCCAAGAATCCTCTCGATCTTAGAATCTGCCTCTCAAGTTCCAGGCCGTCAGGTGGAGATTGTCCACCTGAGGGTGGAAAAACGGACACTGGAAGAGAAGGTTGGGCGTTGAGGGGAGGACCCAAGGATCTGAGACCAACATGGTCTGTAGCCATGAGAACCATGGTCTCTTGGGCCAGAATGGAGCTATCAGTACAATTCTCGCCCCCTCTTCTCTGATTTTGCGTATAACTTGAGGTAGCAATATGATCGGAGGAAACGCGTACGCCAGACTGAACTGCCAAGGGGCTTGGAGAGCGTCCAGAATGTCCGGATGATCCGCTGGAGATAGGGAAGCAAATCTCCGGACTTTTCTGTTTTTTCTTGTGGCGAAGAGATCTATCTGAGGACGGCCCCAAAGAGATATTATGTCCAGAAATATTTGCTGGTTTAGGCACCACTCTCCTTGTCTCAGGGTGTGTCGGCTTAAAAAGTCCGCCTGCTGATTGTTTGCTCCTCTTATGTGCAGCGCAGTAAGGGATGTTAGGTGACTTTCTGCTAGATTTAAGATTTCTGTAGCAGAAGACATCAGAGTCTCTGATCGCGTACCTCCTTGCCGGTTTAGATACGCCACCGTGGTGGTGTTGTCGGACAGGACTCTGACGTCTTTCCCCCGAAGCTGTGGGAGGAAATGGTATAAGGCGTATTTTACAGCATTCAGTTCTTTAAAGTTAGAGGAGCTGCAGCTTTCCTCCATGCTCCATGACCCCTGGCAATAATCATTCCCCATATGAGCGCCCCATCCATGAGGACTGGCGTCAGTGGTTATGGTATGAGATGGCGTTATTACCCATGGAACCCCACTCATCAAATGGTTTGAGTCTAGCCATCACTCTAAGGAAGTTAAAACCTCCTGAGATAAGGTTATTTTTGCATTTAGGTGCCCAAATAACTGTCTATCCTCTTGTAAAATTTGATGTTGTAGTGTTCGAGTATGGTGTTGAGCCCATCTCACTGCTGGTATACAAGAGATAAGAGACCCTAATAACGACATAGCTTGTCTTAGGGATATACGTGGATTATTTATTGCGGCTAGGACTTTGTGTCTGATCAGTAGAATCTTTACCTGCGGCAGAAGACACTTTTGAGATATGGAGTCTAACTGGAACCCCAAGAACGCCTGACGGGAAAGCGGAGTGAGTCTGGATTTGTCGGTATTGATTATCCAGCCCAGGTCCTGTAGAGAGGAAATTGCGTGAGCTAAACGATCAGTACATTGAGTAACTGAATTTCCTATTACCAAAAAGTCATCCAGATAGGGCACAATCAAAGTCTCCTTCTGGCGTAGGTATGCCATCACCTCTAGCATTATCTTGGTGAAGATCCTCGGCGCTGTTGAGAGGCCGAAGGGTAAGGCCGCATACTGGAAGTGACGAACCTCGTTGTTGATTTTTACCGCCACTCTGAGGAATTTTTGGTATCTGTCATGAATGGGGAGATGATAGTAAGCATCCTTTAGATCAATGCCCCCCATCATACAGTTTGGGAAGAGGAGCTTTATGGTGGACCTAATGGATTCCATTTTAAATGTATAGTTTTCAATGAATGAATTGAGTTTTTTAAGGTTTATGATTGTCCTGAAAGAACCGTCGGGCTTAGAAATTAGGAATAGGGGAGAGTAGAATCCCCTACCCTCCTGTCCCACCGGCACTTGGACTAGGACCTGTTTTGATATTAGGGTTTGAATTTCAAGTTCTAGAGCCTGTTGCTGTATAGGCGAGCTGAGAGATGTTATAATATAAGACTCGTGGGGAACACGAGAGAATTTTAGTTTAATTCCATCTCAGATGATATTTAAAACCCACGAGCTAGATGTTATTTTCTCCCATTGAGTGGTGAAAAACTTCAGTCTGCCCCCAACTGGTATATCCTCAGTATTTGTTGTCTTTTGGGGGGTTGGGTCTTCTAAACATTGTACCTCTCAGCTTGTCGTCCTTAGTGGTCCATGTTGTAGACCTATCCGTTTGCCTCCTTTTGCCAAACGGCCTCCTCTTAAAGGCTCTCCTGTAAAAGGGAATAGAGGATTCAGGAAAAGCTTTCTTCCTGTCCTTTGCCTTTTTGAGTATCTCGTCTAAGGTTTTACCAAAGAGGTACTCACCCTCACATGGGATCGCGCATATTTTGGATTTAGATTGCGCGTCCCCTTTCCAACTTTTCATCCATAGCGCTCCTCTTGCGTTATTCACAAGGCCCGCAGATCTTGCTGCTAAACGGAGTCAGTCGGCGGAGGCGTCTGCCATAAAGGCCGCTGCTCCTCGTATTAAAGGGATGGCTGCTCGTAGTTTTTCTCTCGAGCTTTTATGTTCAATTTGCTGGTCTAATTGATCAATCCAGATGATCATTGACCGGGCAGCGCAAGTGCTGGCCACTGCAGGCCTGAATATTCCTGTAGCCGCTTCCCAAGACCGTTTAAGGGATGACTCTGCCTTACGATCCAAAGGATCGACCAGTAGTCCCGCATCCTCCACAGGTAAAGTGGATTGCTTAGAGGTAGAGGCTACAGCTGCGTCGACCTTAGGGACTTTGGTCCATGTAAGAAGCTCCTCGTCACTAAACGGATATTTTCGTTTTGACGCTGAGGGTAGAAAGCTTCTCTGATCCTGCTTCTCCCACTCTCTTTTAATTAATGTTTTCACTGCTGGTATGACTGGAAAACATCTCCTCTTTCTGTCTGCCAAACCCGCGAACATTATGTCCTGCGCGGTTTGCGCACCCTTAGTTTCCTCACACCCCATGGTATTTCGAATTGATTTAACCAAGTTGTCCACACTGTCTAAGGGAAAACATGAGCGTCCCTCGATCTCTGATGAGGATGATG
Organism: Ranitomeya variabilis; assembly: GCF_051348905.1. Lineage (NCBI taxonomy): Eukaryota > Metazoa > Chordata > Amphibia > Anura > Dendrobatidae > Ranitomeya > Ranitomeya variabilis. The sequence goes on along the minus strand of NC_135235.1, from coordinate 765,486,805 downwards.
ATGCTGAACATGATGACAGGGAGGCGTCTGACAGTACAGGTTGGTCACTGTCGGAGTCTGACCCAATTGTCGGTGTTTTGGACTTAGTACTATGCGGTTTGTCCTGGGTCATATTTTTAAGTTCCTCTCTAATAATGGCCCGTAAATCCGTAATGGACACTGCTGCTCCCTGTGTTGTTTCCTTAAAACAGTCCTTGCAAAGTTTTTTGGGGTATGAGTCAGGAAGGGGCTGGCTACACATGGCACATTCCTTGTGCTTCGGTTTTTGTCGTTTTTTGCCCTAAGCGTAATAAGTAGAGAGAGAAAGAGAAAAAGAGAGAAATAGGGAGACAGCGTCAGCTTAATAGGCAGAGTTCACAACTCACCCAGTGAAGCAAATAATACCGGATCAGAAGGCCGAGATCCTGTTCTGGAACCGTCACTTTTACGAGCGGTCTCCGAGGATCCTCTGGCGTGATCTTTGGCGGTGGGTACTGGATCTCCATCTGTGGGGTCCATGGCACCTGGGGATGACATCTCTGCATCGCTGGTTTGCTGTTAGTGAGCGATTTAAATAGTGCGCCCAAACTTCTCTGTTTTTTTTTTTTTGCGCATGCGCAGATCGGCGCCGGCTCCCCCGCCTTAGATCCGGCCTAGGTGCCCCGGAAGTCCATCATTCACTTCCGGGATAGCCTGTACTGCGGCGGTTGGCGCATGTGCGGCCCGGGATTCACGTCGGACCGCACTTAGGAGTGCAGTCGTCCTCCTACCTTCACCGTACCGCCGTCGCAGATGATGCCGGGCGGCCCTCCCCGGACCCGGCCGTCTGCGTGCTCCTTCAGACGAGGAGGGAGCCGTCTAACGGAACTCCCCCGACGCTGCTTCTGAGCCGCAGCCCCTGCCGTTCTCACGGACACCGCGCAGGCGGCATGCTAGCCCAGGTATGTTTCCCATGAAGAAGTCCTGTCGTTCCCGCAGGAACAGGAAACCTAAACTGAGGAGGAGAGGCGGACCGCCCCCTTTTATTTCTCAATAGGTTTCCTGTTCCTGCGGGGTGGATCCCTCTCTCTCCAGTGGGGTGCTGTCGTGGCGAAGAGTAAAAAAGGCATTATGCATGGCGGCAAAAAAACACAGTGCGTTGTATAGTTGACCGATGCACAGTGACACCATCTGCAGCAAGTTGATGCTGCAGCTCTCTGGAGGTGGTCTGAGGATTGTCCTTGACTGATCTCACTATTCTTCTTCTCTGCCTTTCTGATGTTTTTCTTGGCCTGCCACTTCTGGCCTTAACAAGAACTGTACCTGTGTTCTTCCATTTCCTTACTATGTTCCTCACAGTGGAAATTGACAGGATAAATCTCTGAGACAGCTTTTTGTATCCTTCCTCTGAACAACTATGTTGAATAATCTTTGTTTTCAGATCATTTGACAGTTGTTTTGAGGAGCCCATGATGCCACTCTTCAGAGAAGATTCAAACAGGAGAACAACTTGCAAGTGGCCACTTTAAGTAGCTTTTCTCATGATTGCATACACCTAGCTATGAAGTTCAAAGCTCAATGAGGATACAAAACCTAAAAAAGTGCTTTAGTAAGTCAGTAAAAAGTAGGTAGGAGTATTTAAAACAAGAAAATGATAAGGGTGCCCATACTTATGCACCTGTCAAATTTTGTTTGAATGCAGATTGCACATCTTCTGTTAGTACAATAAACCTCATTTCAAGGCAGAAACATTACTGTGTCCAACAGTTATTAGATATATGAAACTGAAATAGCTGTTGCAAAAAAAACAATTTTTATAAAACATTAAGCTTAAGATTAATAGGGGTGCCCAAACTTTTTCATATGACTGTAGATACAAGTCCACCAATTGTGCAGTAAAAAGCGCTAATATCAGGGTATAATATAAGGTAGTTCACGTCTTAATTATGTAGCAAGGGTTGGGGTAGCCCCCTCACAGAAAATAATTTAGCCCCCTCACAGAAAATAATTTAGCCCCCTCACAGAATATAATTTAGCCCCCTCACAGAATATAACGCAGTCCCCTCTCATAGAATATAATGCACCACCCCTCAAAATATAATGCAACCCCCTCAGGTATAACGCAGTCCCCACCATAGAATATAACTTAGCACCCTCATAGGGTATAATGCAGCCCCCCTCATATAGTATAATGCAGCTCACCACAGAATATAATGTAGTCCCGAGAGAATGCAGCCCCACCACAGAATATAATGCAGTCCCTTTATAGAGTATACTGTAGCCTCCTCACATAGTATGATGTAGCCCCCCATAATATAATGTAGTCCCCTGAGAATAATGCAGTCCCCCACAGAATATAATATAGCCCCCTCATAAAGTATAATGCAGCCCCTCTCCACCCCCATCATTGTCCTCATCACCACCTCCATCATTGCCTTCCCTCCACCACCCCTATCATTCTCCCCACCACCTCCATCACTGCCCATTCCACCACCTGCATCATTGCCTCCTCCCCCACCATCATTGTCCATTTCATCACCTCCATCATTGCCTCCCCCCACCAACATCATTGCCCATCACCTCCATCATTGCCCATCACCTCCATTACTGCCTCCTCCCACCACCATCATTGCCCATCACCTCCATCACTGCCTCCCACCACCATTGCCCATCACCTCCATCATTGCCTCTCCCTCACCACCACCATTGCCCCTCCCTCACCACCACCATTGCCCATCACCTCCATCATTGCCTTCCCCCACCACCATCATTGCCCATCACCTCCCCACCATCATTGCCTATCACCTCCATCATTGCCTCCCATACCATCATTACTTATCACCTCCATCATTGCCTCCCCCACCATCATTGCCTCCCCTCACCCTCACTGCCCATCACCTCCATCATTCCCTCACTCACCATGATTGCCCATCACCTCCATAATTGTCTCCCCCACCATCATTGCCCATCACTTCCATCATTGCCTCCCCTCACCTCCATCATTGTCTCCATCCACCATCATCATTGGCCATGACCTCCATCATTGTCTCCCCCACCAATATCATTGTCCTTCACCACACACACACAGCTCACCGCAGCAGCAGCGCACACACACACAGCTCACCGCAGCAGCTCATCACACACACACTCTCATACACACACACACACACACAGCTCACCGCAGCAGCTCATCACACACACACTCTCATACACACACACACACAGCTCACCGCAGCAGCAGCTCATCACACACTCACACTCTCACACACACTCGCAGGCACACAGCACAGCTCACCTCCCCGCAGCCTCTTCCTCGCTGGATTCCTGGAAGCTTTTTGACTGAGACAGCACGCTGGATGATGACGTCATCCAGCTGGGCTGTCTCAGACAGGAAGCAAGACGCCGGGAGGTGAGCTGCTCTGTGAGTGTGTGTGCGGTACTTTGTGAGTGTGTGTGGTGTGGTGCTGTGTGTAAGTGACGTGCGGTTTTACATGCGGGCAGTTTTAGCTGCACCCTGCGGCTAACGCTGCCCGCTATTAAAGAGAAATGGTATTCATGCCTCTCCACGCCCATAGGGACATGGGGAAGCGTGAATATTCATTTGGCTTTAGCAGCGGGGACAGGATCCTGTCTCCAGCTGCTGCTACTGGCACAGGGCGGCCCCCTTGACTCATGGGCCCTATAGTCACTGGCAAGGGACCCCTGGAGCAGTGGGGGCCCTAGGCAGCTGCTGGCCAGTATGCCAGCAGGTGTCAGTGCCTGGGCCCACTGGAGAATCCTCCGGTTCTCCGGTGGGCCAGTCCGAGCCTGGTGAGAAAAATATATAATTAATGACATTTTCACATACTGCCGGACTATTGGTTACCCCGAATGGCAGCATCAAATGTTCACTCTGCCCCTCAGGAGTATTGTGTGCGGTCTTCCATCCGTCACCATGGCGATACGTATAAGGTTATATGCCCCTCTCACGGTAAGTCTGTAAAACCATTTATCTCCAGGTAATTGGCTAAACAGGTCAGGTGTAAGGGGTGAAGGACAGGGAAGGTGAGCTGTGATTTTATTACTCTCTCTGAAGTCCAAGCATGGACGCCGCCCTCCATCCTATTACCAAACCCCACAGCGACTGGAGAGGAGCATGGCCGTATATGACCCTTAGCCGGACACTGGAAGGGGGTAAATAAGCGAGATTTCGGCCTTTTAGCCCCCGGTGTGGAGGCGATAGCACAATCATATGCCGCCATATACTAGACGTCCGGTAACCGGTGATAATTCCCTCATGTGTGGGGTCTATTTGTCTCCAGAGAAATCACACGTTACATTCCACACAGAACATTGTGTAGAAAAGGCGGCGCGAGGTGATTGTGCCAGTAGTGAGGCCGAATAATGGCGGGAATGTCACTGACTGAGGAGAAGTCTCCATGTAGCGTCTTCACTGCGGATCACGTGACCCCTGACTCCTCCCCTGTGACCTCATCACAGGTCCTGTGCGCACAGAGCAGCCATATCTGTGGAGTGCGGCTCTGCAGGTGGAGGTATGTGGAGATTCCCCAGTACTGAGCGCAGCCGGGGACATTAACCCCTTCTGCACGGAGGAGACTCTTCTGGGGTTGTTGTTGCCCCTTTATAAGAACCATAACGTTGTTGTTCTGTTTCCTGTAATAGATACATACGAGCCAACTATGGAGGACAGGAAGTGAGGAGCGGAGTGTTCTCCTAGTACAGGGCCCCTTTCTTGGCCCCACACAGTGTAATGCCCCCATTATGCCCTGTAAGCAGGTTCTGCCCCACACCCAGCTGCCTCGGGCACTTTACCAGGAGCTGGTACCTCAGAGTCTTCCCCGCACCCCTTTCCTTTGTTGGCGCCAAATCTGTTCTGCCTTTGGGGCTCCGGCCTTTATAATATCAGTAACTGCGCCATCAAGGTCTCCTGACCAGGTGCACCCTCTAGACTCTTCCCTCCGGAAACCCTCCCTCTTCCCATTGGTGTCACATGGTCCCGTCTGGACGGCAGATAGCAGTCTGTACAAATGCAGCACAGCCCTGAGGAGGCTTTTTTATGACTCTCCTTATTACACTCCTTATGTAATATATATGATGCCGCTCACACAGTGTAATGTTCTCATAGTACCGCCATACCCCCACACAGTATAAAGTTCCCACAGTACCATCATCCCACCACACACAGTATAATCTTCTCATAGTACCGCCATACCCCCACACACAGTATAATGTTCTCATAGTACCACCATAGCCCCACACAGTATAATGTTCTCATAGTACCGCCATACCCCCCCACACAGTATAATGTTCTCATAGTACCGCTATACCCCCACACAGTATAATGTTCTCATAGTACCGCCATACCCCCCCACACAGTATAATGTTCTCATAGTACCGCCATACCCCCCCACACAGTATAATGTTCTCATAGTACCGCCATACCCCCCCACACAGTATAATGTTCTCATAGTACCGCCATACCCCCCCACACAGTATAATGTTCTCATAGTACCGCCATACACCCACACAGTATAATGTTCTCATAGTACCGCCATACCCCCACACACAGTATAATGTTCTCATAGTACCGCCATACCCCCCCACACAGTATAATGTTCTCATAGTACCGCCATACCCCCACACACAGTATAATGTTCTCATAGTACCGCCATACCCCCCCACACAGTATAATGTTCTCATAGTACCGCCATACCCCCCCACACAGTATAATGTTCTCATAGTACCGCCATACCCCCACACACAGTATAATGTTCTCATAGTACCGCCATACCCCCCACACAGTATAATGTTCTCATAGTACCGCCATACCCCCACACACAGTATAATGTTATCATAGTACCAATAGACTAATCCGAGGACTCTTTTCAGTAGAATCAAAGTTAAATTTATTTAAGTCACAACCAGTCATTTTTTCTGTATTTAGGACATGCCCTTATTCCACTTTTGTCTATGGTGTATGGTTTATGATATATGTTATCTAATATATCCATTTGGTTATAGATTTATTTTCTGTTATATGTACACAACCTGTCTTTATTGTTATTTTTCTGCAAAGATTTGTATTGATTTTCATTTATTATTTTTTATAGATAAATGCCTTGATAAAGGCTTTTTGCCGAAACGTTGGCACTCTGTATGACTGGTTGTGACTTAAATAAATTTAACTTTGATTCTACTGAAAAGAGTCCTCGGATTAGTCTATTGATATATAGCTATTTTCCAGAGTACTCTGCTATACTTGGGCTAAGATCCCCCTGATCTTTCATTGTTGTTCGTGATTTTGGGGTTATCTTATTACTGACAATGTCATTGAATATGTTATCTTATAATCAATCAGAAGCGGAATCTATTCTAGCTCAGGTTAATATACCGAGCCAATTTTTGCATACTTCGACTGATCAACTAAAAACCCGTGATCTTGATAGAATTTATAGACAAAAGACTGCATTACAACTGCACTATATCATAAGGTTCAGCGCATACCAAGGGGTCTTCGCGTTTCTCTCAGACCTACCCTTTTTTCTGAAAAAACGGACTTTTGTGAGAAATTTGAAGCTATCTTAAACAAGTGTTCCATGGACCTTATTCTCCTGACAGTTGACTATTTACACAAAGAAATCCCGATTATTGAAAATGAGATTGCAAGTATTGAATCACAACTTCGTAACACTTTATCACAGGAGGAGTTCAATAAGATTAAAATTCAAACTGAAAAAGCGATGGGTGAATTTCAATCACAATTGCAAGAACGTAAGAGACTTAAATTTACTCGTGATTCGGATGATTACCAATGAGGTGAAGTATACCGGTGGACTAATAAAAATTCGGGAGCTGCTGAAAGAAGACCTTCTAGATGGTGGAACTCCTCCTATTCATCTGGCTCTGAGAGTGATGGTTCCCGTTCTTCATTTCGTTCATACCAGGGACGAGGACGGAGCTCCAGGAACAAGGGCAATAGACAGTATCCTTCCAGGTCTGAGTCCTTACCTACACGGATGCAGACCCGTTCTCAGGTATCAAGTGAACAGCTTGTTTATAATATTTCATCTTTTGTCCTTTCTTCTATGGAACTTTATGTTCTACAAAAAGGTTTGTCATTCTGCCCAACTCCTCCATTTAATGATTTCACCCTAGACCAAGAACTTAATAGATTCTTCAGATCTCTTCGTCTAAAGGTACACTTCTCCAGCACTATTCCATCACTACCATCATCTACTGTTGCTACTGACAATACTATTGATAATGCTATTGATAATACCACTCTTTCCCTTAGGAAATAAAATTTGACTCAGCGTAGCACTTTTTCTCCTCCTAGGACTTATCATCCTGTCGAGACATTTATTTCTCTTGTCAAAAATGATGTACGTCACAAATTAACAGAGATTCAACAGGGTCACCTTCATATCAGGAGTAATATATCCAGAGCGGAGAAGGGCGCCATTGATAGCTTACGGTCGAATAAACAATTGGTAGTTAAACCTGCCGATAAAGGCGGGGCGGTAGTGGTCATGGATAGACAATATTATGTCAATGAGATTCGTTCCCAATTAAGTGACTCTGATACCTACCTTCGTATCACTCATGATCCCACGTCTGATATCACCAAGGAAATTCGGTTGTTGTCTCATCGGTTTTGTTCATTAGGGGTTATTGATAATAAATTAGGCGAATTCCTTGTTAATCCATACCATATCTGCCCCGTCCTCTACACGTTGCCCAAGATTCACAAAAATCTCACACGTCCTCCGGGAAGACCAATAGTGGCCTCCACTGGTTCTTTGCTTTCTCCTCTTGCTATGGTACTAGAAAAGATTTTATCTCCATTATTAGGTCTTATTCCCTCTTTTCTGCAGGATACTTCACATTTTTTGTCTGCCATTCGTGGTCTTAACATAGTACCTGTTGAATGTTATTTAGTAACACTAGATGTGAATAGTTTGTATACTAACAATGTGAGTGGTATCCAGGCTGTGGAGACTTTTTTGAATGAGAATACAGAGTTCCACCCAGATTTGAAGGAATTTTGTGGGTCGTTATTGACACTGATTCTGACAAAAAACTTCTTTTTATTTGAGGATGAATATTTTATTCAACTTAATGGCACTGCAATGGGGAGTAACGTAGCGCCCCCCTATGCCAATATCTTTATGGCTGATTTTGAATCCAAATTCGTTTATACACATGTACTCTTCCAACAGTTTTGCCCACTTTGGAAGAGATACATCGACGATATTTTTTTGATATGGAGTGGGGACCTGGATTCACTTATGTCCTTCTATCAGTCCATCAATACATCTGTTGACAAATTGACCTTTTCTATACAACATGACCAAAAATCTATCTCCTTTTTAGATACCATGGTCACCATTAATGAAGACAGGACTTTATCCACTGACCTTTTTGTCAAATCCACTGATAAAAATAGTCTGCTTTTTTTCACTAGCTGTCACCCTCGCCACATTAAGCGGTCTCTTCCAAGATCACAATATAGTAGGATTAATAGGATTGTGTCTGACCCCTCCTTACGGACTGTAAGACTGAATGAGATGGCATCCAAATTTCGTAATCGAGGGTATCCTGACTCCCTTCTAGATTTTCCCGTGGAAAGTCCATTGTCTACTAGAGCACAACCAAGAGCAAGTAGGATGGCCTTTGTTAATACCTATCATCCATTTATGCCCATCTTTCATGGTCTGATACATAAACATTGGCCCCTTTTGGGGCTATCTTATCCTATTATTTCTGAATTCCAAGTAGCCCCACTCATATGTCATAAGAAACTCCCGAATCTTCGTAATCTTTTGGTTTCAGCCGATATTGGCAGTTCTAAATTGGCTCCAAGACAAACATTCTTGGCCACAGCACGTAAGGGAACATTTCCATGTTTGCATTGCGTCCAATGCTCTAACATCACGAGGGGTGATACGTTTACTCACCCCAGATCAGGCAAGAGATTTCCGATTCACGTTTTTTTTAGCTGTGATTCCACATTCGTTATTTATCTCATTAAGTGTCCATGCGGTCTCGGATATGTTGGTGAGACTACCCAGCATATCCGAGACCGCATTGCACAACACAAGTCAACCATTCGGTGTAAAAAACTACTTTTACCAATACCAGCTGCGATACCCCCCACACAGTATAATGTTCTCATAGTACCTCCATACCCCCACACACAGTGCAAAGTTCTCATAGTACCGCCATACCCCCACACACAGTATAATGTTCCTACAGTACTGCCATACCCCCACACAGTATAATGTTCCTACAGTACCGCCATACCCCCACACAGTATAATGTTCCTACAGTACCGCCATGCCCCCACACAGTATAATGTTCCTACAGTACCGCCATACCCCCACACAGTATAATGTTCCTACAGTACCGCCATACCCCCACACACAGTATAATGTTCCTACAGTACCGCCATACCCCCACACACAGTATAATGTTCCTACAGTACCGCCATACCCTCACACACAGTATAATGTTCTCACAGTACTGCCATACCCCCACACAGTATAATGTTCCTACAGTACCACTATACCTTCCCACACAGTATAATGTTCCTACAGTACCATCATCCCACCACACACAGTATTTTGTTCCCACAATAGTGGCTTCCCACAGACACAGGATAATGTTTCCACAGGACTGGCATCCCCCTCACACACAGTATAATGTCCCCACAGTACTGCCATCCCCCCACTTTCTAATGTTCCCACAGTACTGCCCCCTACATGCACAATATGGAACCATCCACCTCACTGACTACCTCCGACCACCGACAGTTAATTAATAAATACTCACTTAGCCTCCTTCTTGGTGCAAATACTAATGAACCCAGGATCTATGAGATATTTACCATACGATAGTTGGATAGGCAGGAGTGTATCATCCCACTTGGTTGCTATGATGCCTATGAATTGACAGGGCTCGGTGGGGTGTGGTATTGGTCACCCTCTCCTTCCCATCATAATAATTTCAGCTAAAGGGCAAGTAGGAAGAGAGAGGCTAAATGCCAGAATTGGTGCATCTTAGAGATGTGCCTTTTCCGGGCAGCTGAAAGCTGATATTTTTAGCCTGGGGGGTGCAGTATCCATGGCCTCTTCCTAGGCTATTAATATCAACCCGCAACTGTCTGCATAGCCTTTGCTGGTTATTAAATATAGGTGCACCCTACGTCACTTTTTTAGGGGAGTCCCCGATTTTAATAGCCACTAAAGGCTAAGTATACAGTTGTGAGCTGATATTAATAGCCTGGAAAGCTCCATGGGTATTACCCCCTTCCTAGGCTATAAAGAAACTCCTGTGTGTGAATCAGAGCTGACATCTAACGTGATAGAAGATTACAGTGCGGGGAAGACGGGAAACCTTCATATAGACGGCCGGTGGTGATGGAGTCAGTGACCGACTCTGGCCAAATATGTTTCTAGAGCCGTAGTAGAAGATGAAGATGTCGTCCTCATCATGAAGTAGTTATTTCTCATGTCGCGTGTAATGAATATCTCCTGCAGTATTGCTAATGCCGATTCCAGGGTCGGTAAATGAGACGAGAATTAGCGTTATGGAAGATGAGTCTATGAGAAACGTATTCAGCTGCCGACTCCGAGGAGGAAACTGCTTGTTGTCTGTGGCCTAAATATATAGGTTTTATTAGTAGATGTAAAGAAGGAAACTAAATACTGTAAAATAATAAATCTCCTCATATGTTTCCCTTATTATCTCCAGTAATTGTATTATTACACAGGATTCTTATGATGTTACATCGGCTCATCTTCTCATTCAGGTCTCTACAATATCGGATCCTCTCAGTGAAGATCTTCTACAAAAGAGAATTGTCCTGATTTACCCATCAAAGATGGATATGGACAGAGACAAGATGGCGGAGAGGATATTACACCTCACCCTAGAGATCCTCTTCCGGCTTACTGGAGAGGTGAGAGATTCTGATGACGTCACATTACATCATTCTTATCTATGGGAATAACAGATGGACAGAACTGGAGAGGTGAGGACTCTGGAAATGTCTGTAGTGAGATTTATTAATGTGTCTCTCCATTACCAGGATTACACAGTGGTGAAGAAGACCTCTAGTGATCACTGTCAGGACCCTGTGTCTGAGGGATGGGGAAGACCCCTGAGCCCAATCACGGGGCCTCCACCTCACCCCCTGATCCATGAGGACATCAATGACCAGAAGATCCTAGAACTCACCTACAAGATGATTGAGCTGCTGACTGGAGAGGTGACACTGCTGGGAATGCTGGGACATTATACAGTAACACTATGAAGGGATCAGGGGGATGACGGTATCATTGTATGTGTCAGGTTCCTATAAGGTGTCAGGATGTCGCCGTCTATTTCTCCATGGAGGAGTGGGAGTATTTAGAAGGACACAGAGATCTGTACAAGAACGTCATAATGGAGGTTCCCCAGCCCCTCACATCTCCAGGTAATAGACAGGACTAAATACACACGGCCTATAATTATCTGTATGTAAAGAATGAATTCACTCCCTGTATGTGTTTCCTCCAGATCTGTCCAGTAAGAGGACAACACCAGAGAGATGTCCCCGTCCTCTTCTTCCACAGGACTGTAACCAAGAAGATCCCAGTGCTCCTCAGGATCATCAGGTAGATGGAGAGAAGGTGTCAGGAGATCTCCCCTATGATGTGTAGACGCCGGTGAAGGTCTTGTGCTCAGTCTTGTTTTATCCACCAGTATTATATGTTTTATACTTGTGTAATGAGAACGGTGGAGATGGCAGGACAATAATAATAATAATAATAATAATAATAATTTATATTTATATAGCGCCAACATATTCCGCAGCACTTTACAATTAAGCGGGGACATGTACAAACAATAAATTCAGTACAAGTTAAGACAATTTAAACAGTGACATTAGGGGTGAGGTCCCTGCTCGCAAGCTTACAATCTACAAGGAAATGGGGGGACACAATAGGTGAAAAGTGCTTGTTATTTCAGGTCTGGCAATTATAATAAATAGGGATTTTCATATAAAGCTGCATGATCCGGTCATCGGCCCGTGTGTTTAAGTGCAATAGTCAAGTATCAAGTGCAGTTATCATGTGTATGGAGGGTGTGGAGACAGATGAATAGTAGGGTGCAGATTCAAAGTAATATTTGGAAGGAGGGAACAGGGCAAAGTTAGTTTACTGAGTAGTTGATGTGGTAGGCTTGTTTGAAGAGATGGGTTTTTAAAGCGCGCTTGAATAGGTCGGGTGTTGTGAATTCCGCTCTTGGGCTCCCTCCGGTGGTTGTAAGTGGCACTTTTGTGAGTTCTGCTCTTGGGCTCCCACAGGTGGTTTTGAGTGGAACTGCTGCTCCTTGGATTTAGCAGTCAGCAGCTGCTTCCACTGATCGTCTTTCTGGCTCGGCTATTTATCCTGGCTCTATCCTTCAGCCTGGGCCAGTGCTCAATGGTTCCTGCTTGGAGTCACATCTCTGCTTGGATTTCCCTGATATTCTGACCAGTTCAGCAAAGATAAGTCCTTGCTTGTTCTTTTGCTGTCCACATATTGTGGACTTAATCGTTCAGCTCTTTCTATGTTTTTTCTTGTCCAGCTTGTCAATATGGATTTATTCAGTTAGCTGGAAGCTCTGGGAAGCAGATTTACCCTCCACACCTTTAGTCAGGTGTGGAGATTTTTGTATACTCTGTGGTGGATTTTTCTAGTTATTTTATACTGACCGCATAGTATTCTGTCCTGTTCTATCTATTTAGCTAGACTGGCCTCCTTTGCTACATTCTGATTTCATTCTGCGTATGTCATTTCCCTCTCCACTCACAGTCAATATTTGTGGGGGGCTGTCCTATCCTTTGGGGATTTTCTCTGAGGCAAGATAGCTTTCCTGTTTCCATCTTTAGGGGTAGTTAGTCCTCCGGCTGTGACGAGGTGTCTAGGGAGTGACAGGAACATCCCACGGCTACTTCTAGTGTTGTGATAAGCTCAGGAACTGCGGTTAGTACAGGTACCACCTCCTCCAGAGCTCGTCCCATGTTGCTCCTAAACCACCAGTTAATAACAGTACAACTGGCCAAAAATGAATTAAATGCATCTCAAAAGAAGGAAAAAAAAGTTCTGAGCCATTTTTTTTTTTTTGCAGTCTGTTTTGTCTTTTTTTCCTCTTAATCTCTGGGTGGTTCAGGATTTTGGCGCTGGCATGGATGTTCAGGGTTTGTTTTCTCGTGTGGATCAACTTGCTGCAAGAGTACAGAGTATCCAAGATTATGTTGTCCAGACTCCGGCTTTAGACCCTAAAATTCCTACTCCTGATTTGTTTTTTTGGGGACAGATCTAAGTTTTTGAACTTTAAAAATAACTGCAAATTGTTTTTTGCTCTGAAACCCCGTTCCTCTGGTGATCCCATTCAGCAGGTTAAGATTGTCATCTCTCTGCTGCGTGGTGACCCTCAGGACTGGGCATTCTCCCTTGAATCAGGGAATCCGGCATTGCTTAATGTAGACGCATTTTTTCAAGCGCTCGGATTATTGTATGACGAACCTAATTCTGTGGATCATGCAGAAAAAACCTTGTTGGCCCTGTGTCAGGGTCAGGAAGCGGCAGAATTATACTGCCAGAAATTTAGAAAATGGTCTGTACTCACTAAATGGAATGAGGATGCTCTGGCAGCAATTTTCAGAAAGGGTCTTTCTGAAGCCCTTAAAGATGTTATGGTGGGGTTCCCCACACCCGCTGGTTTGAGCGAATCTATGTCTCTAGCCATTCAGATTGATCGGCGCCTGCGCGAGCGCAAAGTTGTGCACCATATGGCAGTGTCCTCTGAGCGGAGTCCTGAGCCTATGCAATGTGATAGGATTTTGACTAGAGCAGAACGGCAGGGATTCAGATGTCAGAATAAGCTGTGTTTTTACTGTGGTGATTCTGCCCATGTTATTTCTGATTGCCCTAAGCATACTAAGAGGGTCGCTAGGTCTGTTACCATCAGTACTGTACAGCCTAAATTTCTCTTATCTGTGACCCTGATTTGCTCATTATCGTTCTTTTCTGTCATGGCATTTGTGGATTCAGGCGCCGCCCTGAAGTTAATGGACTTGGAATTCGCCAGGCGCTGTGGTTTTTCCTTGCAGCCTTTGCAGAGCCCTATTCCTTTGAGGGGCATTGATGCTACACCGTTGGCCAAGAATAAACCTCAGTATTGGACTCAGCTGACCATGTGCATGGCTCCAGCACATCAGGAAGATTGCCGTTTTCTGGTGTTGCATAACTTGCATGATGTTGTTGTACTGGGTTTTCCATGGTTACAGGAACATAATCCGGTGCTGGATTGGAAATCTATGTCTGTGAAGTTGGGGTTGTCAAGGGGTACATTGTGACGTTCCTTTGATGTCAATTTCCTCCTCCCCCTCTTCTGAAGTCCCTGAGTTTTTGTCGGATTTCCTGGATGTATTTGATGAGCCCAAGTCCACTTCCCTTCCTCCACATAGGGACTGTGATTGTGCTATTAACTTGATTCCTGGCTGTAAGTTCCCTAAGGGCCGACTTTTCAATCTGTCTGTGCCAGAGCATGCCGCCATGCGGAGTTATGTCAAGGAGTCTTTGGAAAAGAGGCATATTCGGCCGTCTTCGTCACCATTGGGAGTGGGATTCTTTTTTGTTGCCAAGAAGGATGGCTCCTTGAGACCCTGTATTGATTATCGCCTTCTTAATGAGATCACGCTCAAATTCCAATACCCTTTACCTTTGCTTTCTGATTTGTTTGCTCGGATTAAGGGGGCTAGTTGGTTTACTAAGATTGACCTTCGAGGGGCATATAATCTTGTTCGTATTAAACAGGGTGACAAATGGAAAACTGCATTAATACGCCCGAAGGCCATTTTGAATATCTTGTGATGCCTTTCGAGCTTTCTAATGCGCCTTCTGTATTTCAGTCCTTCATGCATGATATTTTCCGCAATTATCTTGATAAATTCATGATTGTGTATTTGGATGATATTTTGATTTTTTCCGATGATTGGGAGTCTCATGTGAAACAGGTCAGGATGGTATTCCAGATCCTTCGTGATAATGCTTTATTTGTGAAGGGGTCTAAGTGCCTATTTGGAGTTCAGAAGATCTCTTTTTTGGGTTTTATTTTTTCTCCCTCGTCTATAGAAATGGATCCTGTTAAGGTCCAAGCCATTCATGACTGGATTCAACCCACATCGGTGAAGAGCCTTCAGAAATTTTTGGGCTTTGCTAATTTTTATCGCCGTTTCATTGCCAACTTTTCCAGTGTGGTTAAGCCCCTGACCGATTTGACGAAGAAAGGCGCTGATGTGACGAATTGGTCCTCTGCGGCGGTTGAGGCCTTTCAGGAGCTTAAACGCCGATTTACTTCTGCCCTTGTGTTGCGTCAGCCGGATGTTTCTCTTCCTTTTCAGGTTGAGGTTGACGCTTCTCAGATTAGGGCAGGGGCCGTTTTGTCTCAGAGGAATTCTGATGGTTCTTTGATGAAACCGTGTGCCTTTTTTTCCAGAAAGTTTTCGCCTGCGGAGCGCAATTATGACGTTGGCAATCGGGAGTTGTTGGCTATGAAGTGGGCATTTGAGGAGTGGCGACATTGGCTTGAGGGAGCCAAGCACCGCGTTGTGGTCTTGACTGATCACAAGAATCTGATTTATCTCGAGTCGGCCAAGCGGCTGAACCCTAGACAGGCTCGATGGTCCCTGTTTTTCTCCCGTTTTGATTTTGTGGTCTCGTATCTTCCGGGATCTAAGAATGTTAAGGCTGATGCCCTCTCTAGGAGTTTTTTGCCTGATTCTCCTGGAGTCCTTGAGCCGGTTGGCATTCTAACGGAAGGGGTGATTCTTTCTGCCATCTCCCCTGATTTGCGGCGGGTGCTTCAGGAATTTCAGGCTGATAAACCTGACCGCTGTCCAGTGGGGAAGCTGTTTGTCCCTGATAGATGGACTAGTAAGGTAATTTCTGAGGTTCATTCTTCAGTGTTGGCTGGTCATCCTGGGATTTTTGGTACCAGAGATTTGGTTGCAAGGTCCTTTTGGTGGCCTTCCTTGTCGCGGGATGTGCGTTCTTTTGTGCAGTCCTGTGGGACTTGTGCCCGGGCCAAGCCTTGCTGTTCCCGCGCTAGTGGGTTGCTTTTGACTTTGCCGGTCCCTGAGAGGCCCTGGACACATAATTCCATGGATTTTATTTCGGATCTTCCTGTTTCCCAGAAAATGTCTGTTATCTGGGTGGTTTGTGACCGGTTCTCTAAAATGGTCCATTTGGTACCTTTGCCTAAATTGCCTTCCTCCTCTGATTTGGTTCCATTGTTTTTTCAGCATGTGTTTCGTTTGCATGGCATTCCGGAGAATATTGTGTCTGACAGGGGTTCCCAGTTTGTTTCTAGGTTTTGGCGGGCCTTTTGTGCTAGGATGGGCATTGATTTGTCTTTTTCTTCGGCGTTCCATCCTCAGACAAATGGCCAAACTGAGCGAACTAATCAGACCTTGGAAACCTATTTGAGATGCTTTGTGTCTGCTGATCAGGATGATTGGGTGGCTTTCTTGCCGTTGGCCGAGTTTACCCTTAATAATCGGGCTAGTTCGGCTACTTTGGTTTCGCCTTTCTTTTGTAATTTTGGTTTTCATCCTCGTTTTTCTTCGGGGCAGGTGGAGCCTTCTGATTGTCCTGGTGTGTATTCTGTGGTGGACAGATTACAGCAGATTTGGACTCATGTGGTAGACAATTTGACGTTGTCTCAGGAAAAGGCTCAACGTTTTGCTAACCGCCGTCGGTGTGTTGGTCCCCGGCTTCGGGTCGGGGATTTAGTCTGGTTATCTTCTCGTCATGTTCCTATGAAGGTTTCTTCCCCTAAGTTCAAGCCTCGGTTTATTGGTCCTTATAAGATTTCTGAGACTATCAATCCAATGTCTTTTCGTTTGGCCCTTCCAGCCTCTTTTGCCATCCATAATGTTTTCCATAGATCTTTGTTGCGGAGGTATGTGGTGCCCGTTGTTCCCTCGGTTGAGCCTCCTGCCCCGGTGTTGGTTGAGGGGGAGTTGGAATATGTGGTGTAGAAAATGTTGGATTCTCGTTTTTCGAGGCGGAGGCTTCAGTGTCTTGTCAAGTGGAAGGGTTATGGCCAGGAGGATAATTCTTGGGTTGTTGCCTCCGATGTCCATGCCGTCGATTTGGTTTGTGCCTTTCACTTGGCTCGCCCTGATCGGCCTGGGGTTATGATGTCATGTTTAAATGAGGAGGGAAAGATACCTGAAGAAAGAGAGAGGTTAAATATTTTAGTCAGGTGAGTGGTGACCACTGGTGAGAGGGACTGCAGGAGATGTGAAGGAATGGGGTCACTGTTGCAGGTTATAGGCGGAGCAGAAGCGAGGAGCTTGGAAACTTTATCTTCTGAAACAGGCTCAAAGATGTCTAGTGAGCTTGAGGTGCGGCAGGGAAGGGGATCCATGCACTGAGGAGATTGCGCTGAGATATCCTGATGGATGTGGTTGATTTTTTCTAGGAAATAAGTGGCCAGATCCTCACCGCTGAGGTTGGTGATGGGGGCCTGTACTTTAGGTTTCAGGAGGGAGTTTAAGGTTTCAAAAAGTCGTTTTGGGTTGTTGGATAGTGATGCGATGACGGTGGTAAAGTAGGATTGTTTGGCCAGATGAAGGGCAGAGTTATAGGTTTTGAGCATGAACTTATAGTTGATGAAGTCTTCTGCTAAGAGAGATTTTCTCCACTGCCGCTCTGCACACCTTGCGCAATGCTGAAGAAAGTGTGTTTGCATAGTGTGCCAGGTCTACCACTGTCTGTGTCAGGCCTTTCTGCGTGTAGAAGTTGCCGCTTCATCTAGGGCATTCTTCAGTGTATTATTGAAGTGTGACAATGCTAAGTCTGGACAGGAGAGCGAGGAGATGGGGGCTAAAGATGTGTGGAGATTGTCCATAAGCTGCTAGGTATTAATGGAACGTGTATTCCGATAAGTGTGGTAAGTGGGGGTGTCCTGGGTGAGGAGACAATTCTTGACAGAGAAGGAAAGAAGGTTGTGGCCTGAGAGCGGGAAAGAGGAGTTAGTAAAGTCGTGCAGCGATCCGGGACGGGAGAAAACCAGGTCCAGAGTATTTCCGTCCTCATGCGTAGGAGAATTAGTAAACTGTGAGAGGCCGAATGAAGAAGTTAGAGAAAGAAGATGAGAGGCAGATTGGGAGAGGGGATCATTCATGGGGATGTTAAAGTCTCCCATGATGAGGGTGGGGATGTCACAGGATAGAATTATAGTAAGCCAGGTGGCAAAGTGGTCTAGAAACTGGCGGGGGGAGCCTGGAGGGCGATAAACAACCGCCACTCGCAAGAAGAGCTTAAAGAGTCTGATGGCGTGGACTTCAAAGGAAGGAAATGTAAGTGAGGGAACCGGGGGGATGACCTGGATAGCACATTGTGATGAAAGGAGCAAGCCAACACCTCCACCCTGTCCTCAGATATGGTGGTATGTGAAAATTTCAGCCCACCAAACAAGAGAGCTGCAGCGGCGGTGGTGTCTGAATGCTGGATCTAGGTTTCTGTAATAGCCAGAATGTTAAGGGAGTTAGAGAGGAAAAAATTGTGAATGTAAGTTAGTTTGTTACACACAGACCGTTAATTCCAGAGAGCACAGTGGAAAGCAGTAGGAGAAGGCATGCACTGAATGTTAATAAGATTAGCAGGGTTTCTATATGTAGCTGCAGGAGAGTAATGTATGCTGGTGGAGGGAGGCCCAGGGTTGGGGGAGATGTCACCTATAACTAGTAAAAGGAGAAAAAAACAAAGAGCACGTGGTGGAATGATTTGTATGAACGTTTTGAGTGCTGCATGGAGGTATTGGATGGTTTGGAGTGGGTAAGAAATGTCAGTAGAGCCTCAGAGTTATACATGGGAGAGGGGAGAAGGGAGGGGTGGATATAGAGAGAGTGCACAGAATGTGTTAAAGGGCGGGCGAGTTGTGAGAGAGTAGAAGTAAAACCAAATAAGAAGCAGATTGATAAGATCAATGCATAATGTAGTATGACTGACCAAGAATCAAGAAGCTGATGTGACGAATTGATCCTCTGCGGCTGTCTCTGCCTTTCAGGAGCTTAAACGCCGATTTACTTCTGCCCCGGTGTTGCGTCAACCGGATGTTTCTCTTCCGTTTCAGGTTGAGGTTGACGCTTCTGAGATTGGGGCAGGGGCCGTTTTGTTTTAGAGGGATCCTGCTGGTTCCTTGATGAAACAGTGTGCCTTCTTTTCCCGTAAGTTTTCGCCTGCTGAACGCAATTATGAAGTCGGCAATCGGGAGTTGTTGGCTATGAAGTGGGCGTTTGAGGAGTGGCGACATTGGCTTGAGGGAGCTAAGCACCGTATTGTGGTCTTGACCGATCATAAAAATCTGATTTACCTCGAGTCTGCCAGACGGCTGAATCCTAGACAGGCTCGATGGTCCTTGTTTTTTTCCCGTTTTGATTTTTTGGTCTCGTATCTTCCGGTTTCTAAGAATATTAAGGCTGATGCCCTCTCTAGGAGTTTTTTGCCTGATTCTCCTGAGGTCCTTGAACCGGTCGGCATTCTGAAAGAAGGGGTGGTCCTTTCTGCCATTTCCCCTGATTTACGACGGGTTCTTCAGGAATTTCAGGCTGACAAACCTGACCGCTGTCCAGTGGGGAAACTGTTCCTGATAGATGGACTAGTATAGTGATTTCTGAGATTCATTGTTCCGTGTTGGCTGGCCATCCTGGTATTTTGGGTACCAGAGATTTGGTTGGTAGGTCCTTTTGGTGGCCTTCTTTGTCACGGGATGTGCGTTCTTTTGTGCAGTCCCGTGGGACTTGTGCGCGGGCCAAGCCTTGTTGTTCCCTTGCTAGTGGGTTGCTTTTGCATTTTCCGGTCCCTGAGAGGCCCTGGACGCATATTTCTATGGATTTTATTTCGGATCTTCCGGTTTCCCAGAAGATGTCTGTTATCTGGGTTGTTTGTGACCGGTTCTCTAAGATAGTTCATTTGGTGCCTTTGCCTAAATTGCCTTCCTCTTCTGATTTGGTTCCTTTGTTTTTTCAGCATGTGGTTCGTTTGCATGGTATTCCGGAGAATATTGTGTCCGACAGAGGTTCCCAGTTTGTTTCTAGGTTTTGGCGGGCCTTTTGTGCTAGGCTGGGCATTGATTTGTCTTTTTCTTCCGCATTTCATCTTCAGACAAATGGCCAGACCGAGCGAACTAATCAGACTTTGGAAACTTATTTGAGATGCTTTGTGTCTGCTGATCAGGATGATTGGGTGGCTTTCTTGCCATTGGCCGAGTTTGCCCTTAATAATCGGGCTAGTTCAGCTACCTTGGTTTCGCCCTTCTTTTGTAATTTTGGTTTTCATCCTCGTTTTTCTTCGGGGCAGGTTGAGCCTTCTGACTGTCCTGGTGTGGATTCTGTGGTTGACAGGTTGCAGCAGATTTGGGCTCATGTGGTAGACAATTTGGTGTTGTCTCAGGAGGAGGCTCAACGTTTTGCTAACCGTCGTCGGTGTGTTGGTTCCCGGCTTCGGGTTGGGGATCTGGTCTGGTTGTCTTCCCGTCATGTTCCTATGAAGGTTTCTTCCCCCAAGTTTAAGCCTCGGTTTATTGGTCCTTATAGGATTTCTGAGATTATTAATCCGGTGTCTTTTCGATTGGCCCTTCCGGCCTCTTTTGCTATCCATAATGTCTTCCATAGATCTTTATTGCAGAAATATGTGGTGCCCGTTGTTCCCTCCGTTGATCCTCCGGCCCCTGTGTTGGTTGATGGGGAGTTGGAGTATGTGGTTGAGAAGATTTTGGATTCTCGCTTTTCGAGGCGGAGGCTTCAGTACCTTGTCAAATGAAAGGGTTATGGCCAGGAGGATAATTCTTGGGTTTTTGCCTCTGATGTCCATGCTGCTGATTTGGTCCGTGCCTTTCATCTGGCTCGTCCTGATCGGCCTGGGGGATCTGGTGAGGGTTCGGTGACCCCTCCTCAATGAGGGGGTACTGTTGTGAGTTCTGCTCTTGGGTTCCCTCCGGTGGTTGTTGGTGGTAATGCAGTTGTCCCTGGGTTGCAATCTTGGGCAGGTGTCTCTGCTGATTGCAGCTCTGACTGGGATATTTAAGGGTGCAGGATTCATTAGTCCTTGCCAGTTGTCCATTGTTCTTGGAGGTTTTGCATCTCTGTCTGGTTCCTCCTGCCCTGCTGCCAATTCAGCCAACAAAAGTGTCTGGTTTATTTTTCTTAATCACATATGCTGTGTGCTTTACAATTCAGAGCTATTCATTGTTTTTTCTTGTCCAGCTTAGACTGTGTTTGGATTTCTTCAGTCATGTTGGATTCTCAGGAGATGCAGATATACATTCCATGTCTTTAGTTAGATGTGGAATTTTTGTTTTATCGGCTGTGGTATTTTTAGGGTTTTAATACTGACCGCTTAGTACTCTGTCCTATCCTTACTATTTAGCTAGAGGTGCCTCTTTTGCTAAATCCTGTTTTTCTGCCTGCGTGTGTTTTTACTCTTATACTCACAGTCAATATTTGTGGGGGGCTGCCTATCCTTTGGGGCTCTGCTCTGAGGCAAGATAGAATTCCCATTTCCATCTATAGGGGTATTTAGTCCTCCGGCTGTGTCGAGGTGTCTAGGATGTGTTAGGTACACCCCACGGCTACTTCTAGTTGCGGTGTTAAGTTCAGGGTTTGCGGTCAGTACAGATTCCACTTCTCCAGAGAAAGTCTCATGCTGCTCCAAGGTCACCGGATCATAACATAGGAGACCACTGCTAAGGACAGGCAACAAGCAGAAAAGACTTGTTTGTGCTAAAGAACACAAGGAATGTGGACATTAGACCAGTGGAAATCTGTGCTTTGGTCTGATGAGTCCAAATTTGAGATCTTTGGTTCCAACCACCCTGTCTTTGTGCGATGCAGAAAAGGTGAACGGATGGACTCTACATGTATGGTTCCCACCGTGAAGCATGGAGGAGTAGGTGTAATGATGTGGAAGTGCTTTGCTGGTGACACTGTTGGGGATTTATTCAAAATTGAAGGCATACTGAACCTGCATGGCTACCACAGCCTCTTGCAGCAGCATGCTATTCCATCCGGTTTGCGTTTAGTTGGACCATCATTTATTTTTCAACATTACAATGACCCCAAACACACCTCCAGGCTGTGTAAGGGCTATTTGACCAAGAAGGAGAGTGATGGGGTGCTACGCCAGATGACCTGGCCTCCACAGTCACCAGACCTGAACTCAATCGAGATGTTTGGGGTGAGCTGGAACGCAGAGTGAAGGCAAAAGGGCCAACAAGTGCTAAGCATCTCTGGGAACTCCTTCAAGATTGTTGGAAGACCATTTCCGGTGACTACCTCTTGAAGCTCATCAAGAGAATGCCAAGAGTGTGCAAAGCATTCATCAAAGCAAAAGGTGGCTACTTTTGAAGAACCTAGAATATAAGACATATTTTCAGTTGTTTCACACTTTATTGTTAAGTATATAATTCCACATGTGTTAATTCATAGTTTTGATATCTTCAGTGTGAATTTACAATTTTCATAGTCATGAAAATACAGAAAAATCTTTAAATGAGAAGCTGTGTCCAAACTTTTGGTCTATACTGTAGATATATCTATCCATATATCTATCTACATCTATCCATAGATATATTTATCTATACATATATATTTATCCATAGAGATATCTATAGATGGATAGATATATGAATAGATATATCTATCTCATTCCCTCTATCTATCCCATTCGTTCTATCTATCTATAGATAGAAGGAATGAGATAGATATATGTATATATGATAGATAGAATAGATAGATGGAATGAGATAGATGATAGATTTATAGATAGATAATATCTATCGATCTATTATTATTATTTATTATTATAGCGCCATTTATTCCATGGCGCTTTACTTGTAAGGATTGGTATACATAATAAAAACAACCCCGGGAGAAGCTTATTGCGAAACGCGCGTTGGGGTGAGGTGGAACGCTGTGCTGACTGCAGGTAGATATCATTACAATGTCTGGATGTGTATGCACTAGGATTTTTTCTGTATTATGAGCATGCTTAGGCAGCTAGAGGGCAGTAGTGAGTTATATAGTTACTACTTTGCATTTATCATTATTTAATGGTGTACAATATCCAGCTTTCCACCTTATGTTCTGGTGCTAGAGCATTTATGCATTTCTTATAATTTTTTCCAATAAAAGCCTTAAATTCCCTTTAATCTGGATCTCTTCGTTGTGGCTACCTTTAAGGTGTGACCGCTTTTTTTGCTTGGTATAATAAAAACAAGTACAATAATGTTAAACAATACAAGTCATAACTGGTACAGGAGGAGAGAGGACCCTGCCCGCGAAGGCTCACAATCTACAAGGGATGGGTGAGAATACAGTAGGCAAGGGTAGAGCTGGTCATGCAGCGGTTTGGTCGATCGGTGGTTACTGCAGGTTGTAGGCTTGTCGGAAGAGGTGGGTCTTCAGGCTCTTTTTGAAGGTTTCGATGGTAGGCGAGAGTCTGATATGTTGTGGTAGAGGGTTCCAGAGTAGGGGTGATACGCGCGAGAAATCTTGTATACGATTGTGGGAAGAGGAGATAAGAGGGGAGTAGAGAAGGAGATCTTGTGAGGATCGGAGGTTGCGTGTAGGTAAGTACCGGGAGACGAGGTCACAGATGTATGGAGGCGACAGGTTGTGGATGGCTTTGTACGTCATGGTTAGGGTTTTGTACTGGAGTCTCTGGGTAATGTGGAGCCAGTGAAGGGATTGACAGAGGGGAGATGCCGGGGAATAGCCGGGTGACAGGTGGATTAGTCAGGCCGAGGAGTTTAGAATAGATTGGAGGGGTGCGAGAGTGTTCGAGGGGAGGCCACAGAGCAGGAGGTTGCAGTAGTCAAGGCGAGAGATAATGAGGGCATGGACTAGGGTTTTTGCAGATTCTTGGTTGAGGAATGTACGGATCCGTGAAACATTTTTTTTTTTTTTTTTAATTCGTTTATTAACCATAAAGTAAAACAATACAATATACATATTTATGCTCATTAGTATTACATTCAATATGGAACATGTACATTGTATGCATGACTGAATATCACAATGTGCGTTTAACATATCCTTTACTCCATTCGAACCATGCAAATCTAACGTGGAGTCATGAAAATTTATTGTCATTAAACCATAACTACAACTATATCCTACTAACTACTTTTCTGCCGCCTAACAATAAACCCGCACCCTCCTCTGCATAACATCTAGAGAGATTTGACACTTTGCACTAACGCAATCAACTACAAGTTTATAAAGTGAGGTGAAAGGAGTTCCAGCCGCCCCAAATTTTCTCAAATTTACCTGGGCATCCTCTATTTTGATATAGTGTACGTTCGTACGGGATAACTGAATTTACCAACTCAATCCAGGCTCTGAGGGAGGGGCACGAACCCCCCATCCACCGCATTGCCACCACCTTCCTTGCCATAAAAAGTGACTCCCCTAAAAAAATCGCAACGTGATGACCCCAAGTCTCCTCATCCCATACCCCAAATAAACAAATTAATGGCTCAAGAGGTACAGGAGCCAATATTATGGATGAAAGTAATGAGGTAACTTCTTTCCAATATTGAAGGATGATAGGACAGCTCCATATCATGTGAATAAAATCTGCCATACCCCCACACAGTATAATGTTCTCATAGTACCGCCATACCCCCACACACAGTATAATCTTCTCATAGTACCCCAATTCCCCCACAGACTGTATAATGTTTTCATAGTACCGCTATACCCCCACACACAGTATAATGTTCTCATCGTACCGCCATACCCCCACACACAGTATAATGTTCTCATCGTACCGCCATACCCCCACACACTGTATAATGTTCTCATAGTACCGCCATACTCCCACACACAGTATAATGTTCCTACAGTACCGCCATACCCTCACACACAGTATAATGTTCTCACAGTACTGCTATACCCCCACACAGTATAATGTTCCTACAGTACCACTATACGCCCCCCACAGAGTATAATGTTCCTACAGTACCACTATACCTTCCCACACAGTATAATGTTCCTACAGTACCATCATCCCACCACACACAGTATTTTGTTCCCTCAATAGTGGCTTCCCACAGACACAGGATAATGTTTCCACAGGACTGGCATCCCGCTCACACACAGTATAATGTCCCCACAGTACTGCCATCCCCCCACTTTCTAATGTTCCCACAGTACTGCCCCCTACATGCACAATATGGAACCATGCACCTCACTGACTACCTCCGACCACCAACAGTTAATTAATAAATACTCACTTAGCCTCCTTCTTGGTGCAAATACTAATGAACCCAGGATCTATGAGATATTTACCATACGATAGTTGGATAGGCAGGAGTGTATCATCCCACTTGGTTGCTATGATGCCTATGAATTGACAGGGCTTGGTGGGGTGTGGTATTTGTCACCCTCTCCTTCCCATCATAATAATTTCAGCTAAAGGGCAAGTAGGAAGAGAGAGGCTAAATGCCAGAATTGGTGCATCTTAGAGATGTGACTTTTCTGGGTGGCTGAAAGCTGATATTTTTAGCCTGGGGGGTGCAGTATCCATGGCCTCTTCCTAGGCTATTAATATCAACCCGCAACTGTCTGCATAGCCTTTGCTGGTTATTAAATATAGGTGCACCCTACGTCACTTTTTTAGAGGAGTCCCCGATTTTAATAGCCACTAAAGGCTAAGTATACAGTTGTGAGCTGATATTAATAGCCTGGAAAGCTCCATGGGTATTACCCCTTTCCTAGGCTATAAAGAAACTCCTGTGTGTGAATCGGAGCTGAGATCTAAAGTGATAGAAGATTACAGTGCGGGGAAGACGGGAAACCTTCATATAGACGGCCGGTGGTGATGGAGTCAGTGACCGACTCTGGCCAAATATGTTTCTAGAGCCGCAGTAGAAGATGAAGATGTCGTCCTCATCATGAAGTAGTTATTTCTCATGTCGCGTGTAATGAATATCTCCTGCACTATTGCTAATGCCGATTCCAGGGTCGGTAAATGAGACGAGAATTAGCGTTATGGAAGATGAGTCTATGAGAAACATATTCAGCTGCCGACTCCGAGGAGGAAACTGCTTGTTGTCTGTGGCCTAAATACAGTCATATGAAAAAGTTTGGGCACCCCTATTAATCTTAAGCTTAATGTTTTATAAAAATTGTTTTGTTTTTTTCAACAGCTATTTGTTTCATATATCTAATAACTGTTGGACACAGTAATGTTTCTGCCTTGAAATGAGGTTTATTGTACTAACAGAAAATGTGCAATCTGCATTCAAACAAAATTTGACAGGTGCATAAGTATGGGCACCCATATCATTTTCTTGTTTAAAATACTCCTACCTACTTTGTACTGACTTACTAAAGCACTTTTTTTGGTTTTGTAACATCATTGAGCTTTGAACTTCATAGCCAGGTGTATGCAATCATGAGAAAAGCTACTTAAAGTGGCCACTTGCAAGTTGTTCTCCTGTTTGAATCTCCTCTGACGAGTGGCATCATGGGCTCCTCAAAACAACTGTCAAATGATCTGAAAATAAAGATTATTCAACATAGTTGTTCAGGGGAAGGATACAAAAAGCTGTCTCAGAGATTTACCCTATCAATTTCCACTGTGAGGAACATAGTAAGGAAATGGAAGAACACAGGTACAGTTCTTGTTAAGGCCAGAAGTGGCAGGCCAAGAAAAACATCAAAAAGGCATAGAAGAAGAATGGTGAGATCAGTCAAGGACAGTCCTCAGACCACCTCCAGAGAGCTGCAGCATCAACTTGCTGCAGATGGTGTCACTGTGCATCGGTCAACTATACATCGCACTGTGTTTTTTTGCCGCCATGCATAACGCCTTTTTGTATGACCAAACAACTCAATCTTGGTTTCATCAGTCCACAGGACCTCCTTCCAAAAAGAAATTGGCTTCTCCAAATGTGCTTTTGCATACCTCAGCCGACTCTGTTTGTGGCGTGCTTGCAGAAACGGCTTCTTTCGCATCACTCTCCCATACAGCTTCTCCTTGTGCAAAGTACGTTGTATAGTTGACCGATGCACAGTGACACCATCTGCAGCAAGTTGATGCTGCAGCTCTCTGGAGATGGTCTGAGGATTGTCCTTGACTGATCTCACCATTCTTCTTCTCTGCCTTTCTGATGTTTTTCTTGGCCTGCCACCATTTACCAGTGGTTTTGGCACTGTGAGCAGGTGCCAGGTCGTGCTGAAAAAATGAAATCTTCATCTCCATAAAGCATTTCAGCCGATGGAAGCATGAAGTGCTCCAAAATCTCCTGATAGCTAGCTGCATTGACCCTGCCCTTGATGAAACACAGTGGACCAACACCAGCAGCTGACATGGCACCCCACACCATCACTGACTGTGGGTACTTGACACTGGACTTCAGGCATTTTGGCATTTCCTTCTCCCCAGTCTTCCTCCAGACTCTGGCACCTTGATTTCCGAATGACATGCAAAATTTGCTTTCATCAGAAAAAAGTACTTGGGACCACTTAGCAACAGTCCAGTGCTGCTTCTCTGTAGCCCAGGTCAGGCGCTTCTGCCGCTGTTTATGGTTCAAAAGTGGCTTTACCTGGGGAATGCGGCACCTGTAGCCCATTTCCTGCACACGCCTGTGCACGGTGGCTCTGGATGTTTCCACACCACACTGGTAAATGGTTTACTGACCATGGTATTACTGTGCTCAATTGGCCTGCCAACTCTCCTGACCTGAACCCCATAGAGAATCTGTGGGATATTGTGAAGAGAAAGTTGAGAGACGCAAGACCCAACACTCTGGATGAGCTTAAGGCCGCTATTGAAGCATCCTGGGCCTCCATAACATCTCAGCAGTGTCACAGGCTGATTGCCTCCATGCCACGCCGCATTGAAGCAGTCATTTCTGCCAAAGGATTCCCGACCAAGTATTGAGTGCATAACTGAACATTATTATTTGATGGTTTTTTTGTTTGTTATTAAAAAACACTTTTATTTGATTGGACGGGTGAAATATGCTAATTTATTGAGACAGGTTTTTTGGGTTATCAGGAGTTGTATGCCAAAATCATCAGTATTAAAACAATAAAAGACCTGACAAATTTCAGTTGGTGGATAATGAATCTATAATATATGAAAGTTTAATTGTAATCATTACATTATGGTAAATAATGAAATTTAACACTATATGCTAATTTTTTGAGAAGGACCTGTACATGTGCCGCATTTAGTAAAATCACAGCACCATAAAGCAGACACTGGCGCACTACTATTGCACAGATCCAAAATGAAGGGGTGCAGAAGAGTGGTAATGTAACATGACAAAGCAAAAAGAGAAAAAGACCACTCCAAAATACGCACACCACTACTGAATATAAATATAAAAGGGCAAACTTTTATTGAAGAAACAATTAACAACATCTAAAAATTCCCACAATCCCCAAGATGATCCCGCCAAACATGACAGAGGTCAAGAAAATGCATATCTATTATAGGCTTTTTATAATATGACAACATATGATATAAAATACAATAACCATATACCACGTGTCCTCTTATGACACAAATAGCTGATAAGCCCCCGGGGTTGAAGATATAAAGCCATATGTATGCACCAGAGATAAACAGAAGACCCCTCTGGGTAACTGAGTACACAGTACAATGTTATATATAATCTACCTGTATGCCAGAGAAATTCTGATGTGCATAAGAATGTTATGCCACAAATTGACAATGGGCGCAGCAATGTCAGCCAAGACCATATGCCCAATCATGTGCAAAAGAACGTTGCACCATGGTCTGTAAGCGTAAAGATAACTTCAATACGGTGCCGATAAAGACCTAGGTGCAGCCATGTGTCAAAACCCAGATAGACAGAGGGCTACCACCGGGGGAAGAAAAAACAGGCAGGGATCAGCGTGGGGACGAACCCTACGCGTGTCGCCGTTACATGGACGGCTTCTTCAGGGGAAGGTGCAGAGAAAGCAATCAATGTCAGTTTAAATACCTTTTAGCATGGTCAGATACGCGCGCGAGGTATGCAGAGGGCCGGAACCGGAAATGAGTCGCGAAGGGCAGAGAGATTGCAGGCAGACGTCTCTGCCAATAGTACACAATGCACAATAGTAAAATCACAGCCACCAATGTGGGAGACTGGGGATCAAATCCTGGCTCTGCCCTGTTGGACATAATATACCAGTAGTGGTCCATAATACTATGGTGCCTACCTCAATAAACATGAGTGTCACGAGCAAAGAGAGTCATGCCGGCTCAGACGTCACCTGGATTAACAAGGTCCGCGTCAGATGTCGACGAACCAGAATAATTTGAGCATAAATGGGCTACTGGACCAAACCACACATGGACAAGGCAAGAGGGAATGGGAGCCAGTGAAGAGATTTGCAGAGGGGAGAAGCAGAGGAGTAGCGAGGACAGAGATGAATTAGTCGGGCAGCAGAGTTAAGGATGGACTGGAGAGGTGCAAGGGTTTTAGCAGGGAGACCGCAGAAAAGGATGTTGCAGTAGTCGAAGCTGGAGATCATCACACATCCTCCATCCCATAGTCCAGTGCCCGTATACCCATCATACATATCCTCCATCCCATAGTCCAGTGCCCATATACCCATCATACATATCCTCCATCCCATAGTCCAGTGCCCATATACCCATCATACACATCCTCCATCCCATAGTCCAGTGCCCATATACCCATCACACATCCTCCATCCCATAGTCCAGTGCCCATATACTCATCATACATATCCTCCATCCCATAGTCCCGTGCCCATATACCCATCACACATCCTCCATCCCATAGTCCAGTGCCCATATACCCATCATACATCATCCCATAGTCCCGTGCCCATATACCCATCACACATCCTCCATCCCATAGTCCAGTGCCCATATACCCATCATACATCCTCCATCCCATAGTCCAGTGCCCATATACCCATCATACATCATCCCATAGTCCCGTGCCCATATACCCATCACACATCCTCCATCCCATAGTCCCGTGCCCATATACCCATCACACATCCTCCATCCCATAGTCCAGTGCCCATATACCCATCATACATCATCCCATAGTCCCGTGCCCATATACCCATCACACATCCTCCATCCCATAGTCCTGTGCCCATATACCCATCACACATCCTCCACCCCATAGTCCCGTGCCCATATACCCATCACACATCCTCCACCCCATAGTCCCGTGCCCATATACCCATCACACATCCTCCATCCCATAGTCCCGTGCCCATATACCCATCACACATCCTCCATCCCATAGTCCCGTGCCCATATACCCATCACACATCCTCCATCCCATAGTCCCGTGCCCATATACCCATCACACATCCTCCATCCCATAGTCCAGTGCCCATATACCCATCACACATCCTCCTTCCCATAGTCCAGTGCCCATATACCCATCACACATCCTCCATCCCATAGTCCCGTGCCCATATACCCATCATACACATCCTCCATCCCATAGTCCCATCCCCATATACCCATCACACATCCTCCTTCCCATAGTCCAGTGCCCATATACCCATCACACATCCTCCATCCCATAGTCCCGTGCCCATATACCTATCACACATTCTCCATCCCATAGTCCCGTGCCCATATACCCATCACACATCCTCCATCCCATAGTCCCGTGCCCATATACCCATCACACATCCTCCATCCCATAGTCCCGTGCCCATATACCCATCACACATCCTCCATCCCATAGTCCCGTGCCCATATACCCATCACACATTCTCCATCCCATAGTCCCGTGCCCATATACCCATCACACATCCTCCATCCCATAGTCCAGTGACCATATACCCATCACACATCCTCCATCCCATAGTCCCGTGCCCATATACCCATCACACATCCTCCATCCCATAGTCCCGTGCCCATATACCTATCACACATTCTCCATCCCATAGTCCCGTGCCCATATACCCATCACACATCCTCCATCCCATAGTCCCGTGCCCATATACCCATCACACATCCTCCATCCCATAGTCCAGTGCCCATATACCTATCACACATTCTCCATCCCATAGTCCCGTGCCCATATACCCATCACACATCCTCCATCCCATAGTCCCGTGCCCATACACCCATCACACACATCCTCCATCCCATAGTCCCGAGCTGGGTGGCGCTGAGCAGGGAGTTCCTGGAGATGTGCTGTTATGTAACCTGGCAGTGCGGCTCTGTGTGCGGCCGCTGATGATGCGATTTTCTACGCCGGTAACAATAGAGCGCGGCAGTAATAGAGGAGGGGGATTCATTTCTGTCATGTGCTCTCTGCTCCTTTCTGGGGGGCAGACAATGGCTGGAGCTTATGTTCCCAGGGATGATAGATGTCTCCCACCCGGTCAGTGTCTGCTGAGGTGTTGTGGAGCGGGAAAACTGCTGCTCATAGCAACCAATCACAGCTCAGCTTCTTTTACACTGCTCTGGTGAAATGAAAGATGCTTAGTGATTGGTTGCTATGTGGAATGGGCGTGGCCTGACACACACACACACACACATACACACACATACATACATACATACATACATACATACATACATACATACATACATACATACATACACTCAGCTTTATATATATATATAGATTTTTTTCTTTACGTTGGAGGGCCCAATTCCAGCTGTTGCTGTCGGACCTGTGATTTCTATCTCCTCCACTGTGTACAGGATAATAGAGTATAATAACGTAGTTATGGACGAGACCTAACTAACATTGTGCAGTGACTCTGCTTTCCATATAGTGATGGATATTTCTTGTTGCTGAAGCTATGATGTTTTTCACTTTAACCCTTTGTTAAACCCCTCTGATCAGTGCGATCACACAACATACAAGCCTCTGATGGCTCCGGTGATGCCCTGTACTACTGTAGTGCCGTGTATCATCACTGCTGTCAGTGTAATACTAACGGCCCCATACACATGAGATAAGAGTTGGCTGAACGGTCATTTGGCAGACGGCTATCTCTCCCGACTCCCCCATACACACAAATATTCCAGCTTTCCTGGGGTCTGTATGAGAGAGTCGCCTCCAGACTCCTCTAGCGGAGGATTATCTACAGGAGGAACAAACGGATTATCCTCTGAAATTCAGGATGTCCGATCCTTCTCTGCCCTGACATCATCTGTCGGGAGGCCCCAAATACATTATATAGTCGCCCAAACCCCCGAAATCAGTGATTTCATGGAACAATAGTCTAATGTGTGTGGGGGTGGTAAAAGGTAACTTATTGGACGCTGCCTCTGGCCTAATAGACCTTCATACATTGCAGCCCAGACCCCATTATTAGGCATGTAAGTATCGTAATAACTAGGCCGCCCTATACTATCGAGTACTTGGGGGCGGGGGGCATTCAGCCAAACTCTGTCACCTTCTTAGGGTACCGTCTCACAGTGGCACTTTGGTCGCTACGACGGCACGATCCGTGACGTTCCAGCGATATCCATACGATATCGCAGTGTCTGACACGCTACTGCGATCAGGGACCCCGCTGAGAATCGTACATCGTAGCAGATCGTTTGAAACTTTCTTTCGTCGTCAAGTGTCCGGCTGTGGCGGCATGATCGCATCGTGTAACAAAGGTGTGCACGATATTGTATACGATGTGCGCACAGTAACCAACGGCTTCTACATCGCAAATACGTCGTGAAATTATCACTCCAGCGCTGTGCATTGCGAAGTGTGACCGCAGTCTACGACGCTGGAGTGATAATGGAGCGACGCTGGAGCGTCACGGATCGTGCCGTCGTAGCGACCAAAGTGTCACTGTGAGACGGTACCCTTAGATGCCATGTTTGCTTTTCACAGCAGCAAGTGGATAAGCTGCCAGGGTTTTTGTTGAATCCTCATCTGTGCCGTCCCTGCGGTGCACATCTATGTTCTGGGACACAAAAAGATTAATTTTTTTTATAATAAATGTTTAACATGTTAAAAATTATAAAATGTGTCTTCTGCTTTTTCCATGTTTTTTTTCTTTTTACAAGAATTGTTGGAGCCAATTTTCTTCAGAAACATTTCAATATCTGCTTTTTTTCTGCTGTTTTTCCTATAATATCAGAAAGCCTAAGGCCAGAAATAAACCCCATAAATCACTGTACATGGAGACTCTGGGATCAGATCATTTCTGTCCGCGTTGATTGTGGAAACAAAAAATCTTCTCTACAAGCCTCAAACTTCTGTGTGTGAATCAGAGCTGAAATCTAACGTGATAGAAGATTACAGTGCGGGGAAGACGGGAAACCTTCACATACATAGTTACATAGTTACATAGTTATTAAGGTTGAAGGAAGACTTTAAGTCCATCTAGTCCAACCCATAGCCTAACCTAACATGCCCTAACATGTTGATCCAGGGGAAGGCAAAAAAACCCATGTGGCAAAGAGTAACTCCACCATGGGGAAAAAAATTCCTTCCCGACTCCACATACGGCAATCAGACTAGTTCCCTGGATCAACGCCTTATCAAGGAATCTAGTGTATATACCCTGTAACATTATACTTTTCCAGAAAGGTATCCAGTCCCCTCTTAAATTTAAGTAATGAATCACTCATTACAACATCATACGGCATTGAGTTCCATAGTCTCACTGCTCTTACAGTACAGAATCCGCGTCTGTTATTATGCTTAAACCTTCTTTCCTCCAGACATAGAGGATGCCCCCTTGTCCCTGTCTCAGGTCTATGATTAAAAAGATCATTAGAAAGGTCTTTGTACTGTCCCCTCATATATTTATACATTAACATAAGATCACCCCTTAGTCTTCGTTTTTCCAAACTAAATAGCCCCAAGTGTAATAACCTATTTTGGTATTGCAGACCCCCCAGTCCTCTAATAACCTTGGTCGCTCTTCTCTGCACCCGCTCCAGTTCAGCTATGTCTTTCTTATACACCGGAGACCAGAACTGTGCACAGTATTCTAAGTGTGGTCGCACTAGTGACTTGTATAGAGGTGAAATTATGTTCTCCTCATGAGCATCTATGCCTCTTTTAATGCATCCCATTATTTTATTTGCCTTTGTAGCAGCTGCCTGACACTGGCCACTGAATATGAGTTTGTCATCCACCCATACACCCAGGTCTTTTTCATTGACGGTTTTGTCTAGAGATTTAGAATTAAGCACATAGTTATACATCTTATTACTTCTGCCCAAGTGCATGACCTTACATTTATCCCCATTAAAGCTCATTTGCCATTTGTCAGCCCAAGCTTGTAGTTTACATAAATCATCCTGTAATATAAAATTGTCCTCCTCTATATTGATTACCCTGCAGAGTTTAGTGTCATCTGCAAATATTAGAATTCCACTCTGAATGCCCCCTACAAGGTCATTAATAAATATGTTAAAAAGAAGAGGGCCCAATACTGACCCCTGTGGTACCCCACTGCTAACCGCGACCCAGTCCGAGTGTGCTCCATTAATAACCACCCTTTGTTTCCTATCCCTGAGCCAGCTCTCAATCCACTTACACACATTTTCCCCTATCCCCATTATTCTCATTTTATGTAACAACCTGTTGTGTGGCACCGTATCAAAAGCTTT
Organism: Ranitomeya variabilis; assembly: GCF_051348905.1. Classification (NCBI taxonomy): domain Eukaryota; kingdom Metazoa; phylum Chordata; class Amphibia; order Anura; family Dendrobatidae; genus Ranitomeya; species Ranitomeya variabilis. The sequence goes on along the minus strand of NC_135235.1, from coordinate 765,452,201 downwards.
TGAAAAGTCCATATACACTACATCTACTGGGTTCACTTGGTCCAGACCGGAACTTACATGAACGGTCCCTAGTAAACCCGTGCTGATACTGGGTCATGAGGTTATTCCTCTTCAGATACTCCAGTATAGTATCCCTTAGAATGCCCTCCAGGATTTTACCCACAGTAGAGGTTAAGCTTACTGGCCTATAATTACCGAGTTCAGTTTTTGCCCCTTTTTGAATATTGGCACCACATTTGCTATACGCCAGTCCTGTGGTACAGACCCTGTTATTATGGAGTCTTTAAAGATTAAAAATAATGGTCTATCAATGACTGTACTTAATTCCTGCAGTACTCGGGGGTGTATCCCATCCGGGCCCGGAGGTTTGTCAATTTTAGTGATTTTTAGACGCTGCCGTACTTCCTGCTGGGTTAAGCAGGTGACACTTAATTGGGAATTTTTGTTATCACTGATCATATTGTCTGCCATGGGATTTTCTTTTGTAAATACTGATGATATAGACGGCCGGTGGTGATGGAGTCAGTGACCGACTCTGGCCACATATGTCTCTAGAGCCGTAGTAGAAGATGAAGATGTCGTCCTCACCATGAAGTAGTTATTTCTCATGTCGTGTAATGAATATCTCCTGCAGTATTGCTAATGCCGATTCCAGGGTCGGTAAATGAGACGAGAATTAGCGTTATGGAAGATGAGTCTATGAGGAACGTATTTAGCTGCCGACTCCGAGGAGGAAACTGCTTGTTGTCTGTGGCCTAAATATATAGGTTTTATTAGTAGATGTAAAGAAGGAAACTAAATACTGTAAAATAATAAATCTCCTCATATGTTTCCCTTATTATCTCCAGTAATTGTATTATTACAGGATTCTTATGATATTACATCGGCTCATCTTCTCATTCAGGTCTCTACAATATCGGATCCTCGCAGTGAAGATCTTCTACAGAAGAGAATTTTCCTGATTTACCCATCAAAGATGGATATGGACAGAGACAAGATGGCGGAGAGGATGTTACACCTCACCCTAGAGATCCTCTTCCGGCTTACTGGAGAGGTGAGAGATTCTGATGACGTCACATTACATCATTCTTATCTATGGGAATAACAGATGGACAGAACTGGAGAGGTGAGGACTCTGGAAATGTCTGTAGTGAGGTTTATTAATGTGTCTCTCCATTACCAGGATTACACGGTGGTGAAGAAGACCTCTAGTGATCGCTGTCAGGACCCTGTGTCTGAGGGATGGGATAGACCCCTGAGCCCAATCACGGGGCCTCCACCTCACCCCCTGATCCGTGAGGACATCAATGACCAGAAGATCCTAGAACTCACCTACAAGATGATTGAGCTGCTGACTGGAGAGGTGACACTGCTGGGAATGCTGGGACATTATACAGTAAGACTATGAAGGGATCGGGGGGATGACGGTATCATTGTATGTGTCAGGTTCCTGTAAGGTGTCAGGATGTCGCTGTCTATTTCTCCATGGAGGAGTGGGAGTATTTAGAAGGACACAGAGATCTGTACAAGGACGTCATAATGGAGGTTCCCCAGCCCCTCACATCTCCAGGTAATAGACAGGACTAAATACACACGGCCTATAATTATCTGTATGTAAAGAATGAATTCACTCCCTGTATGTGTTTCCTCCAGATCTATCCAGTAAGAGGACAACACCAGAGAGATGTCCCCGTCCTCTTCTTCCACAGGACTGTAACCAAGAAGATCCCAGTGCTCCTCAGGATCATCAGGTAGATGGAGAGAAGGTGTCAGGAGATCTCCCCTATGATGTGTAGACGCCGGTGAAGGTCTTGTGCTCAGTCTTGTTTTATCCACCAGTATTATATGTTTTATACTTGTGTAATGAGAACGGTGGAGATGGCAGGATTAGAGCTGATCATAGATGGGACTTCTCCATCTGTCGGTGACTTTTATAATATTTGTTTCAGGGTGAAGATCTGACCCATATTAATACTACAGAGACGTATGTGAGGGGGGATGAGTGGTGTAAAGAGGAGATTCCTACATATGACTACCCAGGTGAGTAGTGACCACTAAATGCAGAGAAGTCACAGATTCTTCTCATCACCGGCTGTGGCTGCTTTATCGGTGGTGTAGTCCGGCCGTATTACCATGATCACCATTTTGTCACTAGACCACAACATTCTCCTCCACCCAAAACTGTTCAAATAACTTTGGTATTGACAGCCCTTTTCTATAGAACTTACAACCTGGTAGATCCACCTACCCCCTGGGTTTAGGAGACGCTGTTACCTGCCCAGATCTGTAAACTATAAAGCCAAATGACAGCGTACGTAGAATGTGCTGACAAGGTAGAAAATCACTTGAAGAAAAATATTATGATGGGCCTGTAAGAGAAAGCGGAGGGTAATGATGCTGTTGGCTTCCTAGAACCCATTTTTTTTTCTTTTCTAAGCATGAGCATCTCATTAACTGAAAACTACAAATACAGATTAAACAACAACCACAAGACGGATTTCATCACCAGGTATCGGTGTAATCAGTATAACGGCACCGACCTGACAGTGTCTGTAGTCATTGAGCAAACTTTTTCACATGACTGTAAATTGCCAGCATGAGAGAATTCTGACAGCATGCAGTGTGCACTGTGAGAATTCAGAAATCTGCAGTCACAAATAATGACTGCAGACCCATTACAAACCTGGACAACCCCTTTAATCCCTTAAGCCCCGAGGGTGGTTTGCACGTTAATGACCGGGCCAATTTTTACAATTCTGACCACTGTTTCTTTATGAGATTATAACTCTAAAACTCTTCAACAGATCTTGGCGATTCTGACATTGTTTTCTCGTGACATATTGTACTTCATGATAGTGGTAAAATTTATTCGATATTACTTGCGTTTATTTGTGAAAAAAATGGAAATTTGGTGAAAATTTAGAAAATTTTGCAATTTTCCAACTTTGAATTTTTATGCCCTTAAATCACAGAGATATGTCACGCAAAATACTTAATAAGTAACATTTCCCACATGTCTACTTTACATCAGCACAATTTTGGAACCAAAATTTTTTTTGTTAGGGAGTTATAAGGGTTAAAATTTGACCAGAAATTTCTCATTTTTACAACACCATGTTTTTTTTTAGTACATCTCATTTGAAGTTATTTTGAGGGGTCTATATGATAGAAAATAGCCAAGTGTGACACCATTCTAAAAACTGCACCCTTCCAGGTGCTCAAAACCACATTCAAGAAGTTTATTAACCCTTCAGGTGTTTCACAGGAGTTTTTGGAATGTAAAAAAAAACAAAAAAAAAACATTGAACTTTTTTCACAAAAAATTTAATTCAGATCCAATTTGTTTTATTTTACCAAGGGTAACAGGAGAAAATAGACCCCAAAAGTTGTTGTACAATTTGTCCTGAGTACGCTGATACCCCATATGTTGGGGTAAACCCCTGTTTGGGCACACGGCAGAGCTTGGAAGGGAAGGAGCACTGTTTTACTTTTTCAATGCAGAATTGGCTTGAATTGAGATCGGATGCCATGTAGCGTTTGGAGAGCCCCTGATGTGCCTAAACATTAAAACCCCCACAAGTGACACCATTTTGGAACGTAGACCCCCTAAGGAACTTATCTAGATGTGTGGTGAGAGCTTTGAACCCCCAAGTGTTTCACTACAGTTTATAACCCGTGAAAATAAAAATTCTTTTTTTTTTCAGAAAAATGATTTTTTAGCCACCAGTTTTGTATTTTCCCAAGGGTAACAGGAGAAATTGGACCCCAAAAGTTGTTGTCCTATTTGTCCTGAGTACGCTGATACCCCATATGTGAGGGGGAACCACTGTTTGGGCGCATGGCAGAGCTCGGGAGGGAATGAGCGCCATTTGGAATGCAGACTTAGATGGATTGGTCTGCAGGCGTCACGTTGCATTTGCAGAGCCACTGATGTACCTAAACAGTAGAAACCCCCCACAAGTGACCCCATATTGGAAACTAGACCTCTCAAGGAACTTATCTAGATGTGTTGTGAGAACCTTGACCCCCAAATGTTTCACTACAGTTTACAATGCAGAGCCGTGAAAATAAAAAATCCTTTTTTCCCACAAAAATGATTTTTAACCCCCCAAATTTTTATTTTCCCAAGGATAACAAGAGAACTTTGACCACAAAAGTTGTTGTCCAATTTGTCCTGAGTACGCCGATACCCCATATGTTGGGGTAAACCCCTGTTTGGGTGCACGGGAGAGCGCGGAAGGGAAGGAGCACTGTTTTACTTTTTCAACGCAGAATTGGCTGGAATTGAGATCGGATGCCATGTCGCGTTTGGAGAGCCCCTGATGTGCCTAAACAGTGGAAACCCCCAATTCTACCTGAAACCCTAATCCAAACACACCCCTAACCCTAATCCCAATGGTAACCCTAACCCTGACCCACCCCTGACTCTAATCCCAACACTCATCCCAACCGTAAATGTAATCCTAGCCCCAACCCTAACTTTAGCCCCAACCCTAACTTTAGCCCCAACCCTAACTTTAGCCCTAGCCCCAGCCCTAACCCTAGCCCTAATGGGAAAATGGAAATAAATACATTTTTTTAATTTTTTTATTTTTCGCTAACTAAGGGGGTGATGAAGGGGGGTTTGATTTACTTTCATAGCGGGTTTTTCAGCGGATTTTTATGATTGGCAGCCGTCACACACTGAAAGCGCTTTTTATTGCAAAAAATATTTTTTGTGTTACCACATTTTGAGAGCTATCATTTTTCCATATTTTGGTCCACAGAGTCATGTGAGATCTTGTTTTTTGCGGGACGAGTTGACGTTTTTACTGGTAACATTTTCGGACACGTGACAGTTTTTGATAACTTTTTATTCCGATTTTTGTGAGGCAGAATGACCAAAAACCAGCTATTCATGAATTTCTTTTGGGGGAGGCATTTATACCGTTCCACGTTTGGTAAAATTGATAAAGCAGTTTTATTCTACGGGTCAGTACGATTACAGCGATACCTCATTTATATCATTTTTTTATGTTTTGGCGCTTTTATACGATAAAAGCTATTTTATAGAAAAAATAATTATTTTGGCATCGCTTTATTCTGAGGACTATAACTTTTTTATTTTTTTGCTTATGATGCTGTATGGCGGCTCATTTTTTGCGGGACAAGATGACGTTTCCAGCGGTACTATGGTTATTTATAGCCGTCTTTTTGATCACGTGTTATTCCACTTTTTTGTTCGGCGGTATGATAATAAAGCGTTGTTTTTTGGCTCGTTTTTTTTTTTTCTTACGGTGTTCACTGAAGGGGTTAACTAGTGGGACAGTTTTATATGTCGGGTCATTACGGATGCGGCGATACTAAATATGTGTACTTTTATTGTTGTTTTTGTTTTTTTAGATAAAGAAATGTATTTATGGGAATAATATATATATTTTTTTTCTTTATTTAGGGTTTTTTTTTTTTTTTTTTCACACGTGGAAATTTTTTTTTTTTACTTTTTTTACTTTGGGGGGGGACATCACAGATCGCCGATCTGACAGTTTGCACAGCACTCTGTCAGATCGGCGATCTTACTTTCATCGGAGCAGGCTGCAGCCTGCTCCGGAAGTACTCCCTGCAGGACCCGGATGCAGCCCCGCGGCAATTTTGGATCCGGGGACTGCAGGGAGGAGAAGCTCGTTACAAGGTGAGTACATCACCCGTGAGCGCGGCTGATCGGCTATGACGTACTAACCCGTCACTGGGAATTAAGTCCCAGGTCACCTTGACGGGATAGTACGTCATATGGGATTAAGGGGTTAATGCTCCTAACATAAATAAAACCATGAGTTAGTCAGTATCACAAATAACATTTACATCCAGGTACCTTATAGATGACGTCGTCTCTGGAGTCGTTCTTTTTTTCATCTTGTCCAGACCCCATGATGAGTTTTCTCACCCACAACCGTCTCTGCAGACTTCCATCTTCTCCGCTCTTTTGCAGAAAATCTCCACATGATGCCATTAAAGGGAACCTGTCACCCCCCCCCCCAGGCGCTTGTAACTAAAAGAGCCACCTTGTGAAGCACTAACGCTGAAATAAACACTTATAAAATGTGCCTCCACATACCCTGAAATCGTCTCGGGGGCAGGACTTTCCTTCCTAATTAGGCGCAGCACAGCCGTCACTCCGGAGCTGTGGGCGCCGCCTCCTCTTGCTGCATTATCGTCCTCGGCACCTGCGCTGTAAGTTTTTATTTCCGGGCATGCGCAGTTGCGCTGCCCTTCATACTTTCAGCGCAGGCACCAGGACGATAATGCAGGAAGAGGAGGTGGCGCGCACCGCTCCGGAGTGACGGCTCTGCTGCGTCTAATTAGGAATGAAAGTCCCGCCCCCGGGACGATTTCAGGATATGTGAAGGCTCATTTTATTTTATAAGTGTTTATTTCAGCGTGTACAGGCGTTTGTAACTAAAAAGCCACCTGATCAGAATGCAGCATTAGTGCTGCACAAGGTGGCTCTTTTAGTTACAAACGCCCGAGGGGGGTGACAGGTTCCCTTTAACCCCTTAAGCCCCAAGGGTGGTTTGCACGTTAATGACCGGGCCAATTTTTACATTTCTGACCACTGTCCCTTTATGAGGTTATAACTCTGGAACGCTTCAACGGATCTTGGCGATTCTGACATTGTTTTCTCGTGACATAGTGTACTTCATGATAGCGGTAAAAATGTTTTGATATTACCTGCGTTTATTTGTGAAAAAAAAAATGAAATTTGGTGAAAATTTTGAACATTTCGCAATTTTCCAACTTTGAGTTTTTATGCCCTTAAATCACAGAGATATGTCACACAAAATACTTAATAAGTAATATTTCCCACAGGTCTACTTTACATCAGCACAATTTTGGAACCAAAATTTTTTTTTTGTTAGGGAGTTATAAGGGTTAAAAGTTGACCAGCAATTTCTCATTTTTACAACACCATTTTTTTTAGGGACCACATCACATTTGAAGTCACTTTGAGGGGTCTATATGATAGAAAATACCCAAGTGTGACACCATTCTAAATACTGCACCCCTCAAGGTGCACAAAACCACATTCAAGAAGTTTATTAACCCTTCAGGTGTTTCACAGGGATTTTTGGAATGTTTTAAAAAAAAAAAATGAACATTTAATTTTTTTTCACAAAAAATTTAATTCAGCTCCAATTTGTTTTATTTTACCAAGGGTAACAGGAGAAATGGACCCCAAAATTTGTTGTGCAATTTGTCCTGAGTACACAGATACCCCATATGTGGGGGTAAACCACTGTTTGGGCGCATGGCAGAGCTCTGAAGGGAAGGAGCGCCATTTGACTTTTCAATGCAAAATTGACTGGAATTCAGATGGGACGCCATGTTGCGTTTGGAGAGCCCCTGATGTGTGTAAACATTGAAACCCCCCACAAGTGACACCATTTTGGAAAGTAGACCCCCTAAGGATCTCATCTAGATGTGTTGTGAGAGCTTTGAACCCCCAAGTGTTTCACTACAGTTTATGACGCAGAGCCGTGAAAATAAAAAATATTTTTTTTCCTAAAATGGTGTTTTAGCCCCCCAAATTTTTATTTTACCAAGGTGAACAAGAGAAATTGGACCCCAAAAGTTATTGTCCAATGTGTCCTGAGTACGCCGATACCCCATATGTTGGGGTAAACCCCTTTTTGGGCACACGGGAGAGCTCAGAAGGGAAGGAGCAATGTTTTACTTTTTCAACGCAGAATTGGCTGGAATTGAGATCGGATGCCATGTCGCGTTTGGAGAGCCTCTGATGTGCCTAAACAGTGAAACCCCCCAATTATAACTGAAACCCTAATCCAAACACACCCCTAACCCTAATCCCAACGGTAACCCTAACCACACCCCTAACCCTAATCCCAACCGTAAATGTAATCCAAACCCTAGCCCTAACCCTAATGGGAAAATGGAAATAAATACTTTTTTTTTTTTTTTTTTTTTTTTTTTTTAATTTTCCCTAACTAAGGGGGTGATGAAGGGGGGTTTGATTTACTTTTATAGCGGATTTTTAATGATTGGCAGCCGTCACACACTATAAGACGCTTTTTATTGCAAAAAATATTTTTTGGCGTTACCACATTTTGAGACCTATAATTTTTCCATATTTGAGTCCACAGAGTCATGTGAGGTCTTGTTTTTTGCGGGACGAGTTGCCGTTTTTATTGGTAACATTTTCGGGCACGTTACATTTTTTGATCGCTTTTTATTCCGATTTTTGTGATGCAGAATGACCAAAAAACAGCTATTCATGAATTTCTTTTGGGGGGGGTTATACCATTCCGTGTTTGGTAAAATGTATGACGCAGTTTTATTCTTTGGGTCAGTACGATTACAGTGATAACTCATTTATATCTTTTTTTTATGTTTTGGTGCTTTTATACGATAAAAACTATTTTATAGAAAAAATAATAATTTTTGCATCGCTTTATTCTGAGGACTATAATTTTTTTATTTTATCGCTGATGAGGCTGTATGGCGGCTCGTTTTTTGCGGGACAAGATGACGTTTTCAGCGGTACCATTGTTATTTATATCCGTCTTTTTGATCGCGTGCTTTTCCACTTTTTGTTCGGCGGTGTGATAATAAAGTGTTGTTATAGGCAGAATGAACAAACAGTTGAACACCACGCACTACTAGCTCATCTAACAAGGTTTTCTATTAGACTGAACTGTCATTGTCTTGGTAAATAATGAAAGTTTTTTACATAGCTTGCCATTTTTATGGATAGTTTAAGTAGAAATGTTCAAAAATATAAAACTCGAGGATCTTTTATTTAAAAAAAATGTTTTTTATCTTAGCAGATGACTGTACCAGGAGATCAGAGGGACAGCTGACATCTTCAATTTTTAAATCTGATGATCTTGAGATCCCACAAGATACAAATGAAGTGATTGCTTTTACTCCAGATATACCATCATCCATTCACAGCAAAGATCTGTCATCTGATCTTATGAAACAGGTCCCATCTTCTAATTCATTACTGACTTCTAAGGAAAATCAAAGTCTCAAAAGAGGCATTAAAAAACAAAGCGCTCCTAAAGCAAAGAAGTCATTTTCATGTTCAGAATGTGGGAAATGTTTTAACGAAAAATCACGTTTTGTTACACACCAAAGAACTCACACAGGGGAGAAGCCTTTTTCATGTTCAGAATGTGGGAAATGTTTTAACCTGAAATCAGATTTGGTTACTCACCATAGAACTCACACAGGGGAGAAGCCTTTTTCATGTTTAGAATGTGGGAAATGTTTTGCACATAAATCAGTGCTTGGTACTCACCAGAGAATTCACACAAGGGAGAAGCCTTTTTCCTGTTCAGAATGTGGGAAATGTTTTAACCAGAAATCAGATTTGGTTACTCACCATAGAACTCACACAGGGGAGAAGCCTTTTTCATGTTTAGAATGTGGGAAATGTTTTGCACAAAAATCACTGCTTGTTACTCACCAGAGAATTCACTCAGGGGAGAAAGCTTTTCCCTGTTCAGAATGTGGGAAATATTTTAACCAGAAATCACATTTGGTTAGTCACCATAGAACTCACACGAAGGAGAAGCCTTTTTCCTGTTCAGAATGTGGAAACATTTTTAAGTATAAAGAGACTCTTGTTGTACATCAGAGAACTCACACAGGGGAGAAGCCTTTTTCCTGTTCAGAATGTGGGAAATGTTTTAACCAGAAATCAAATCTTGTTTCACATGAGAGAACTCACACAGCAGAGAAGCCATATTCATGTTCAGAATGTGGGAAATGTTTTAAATGGAAAATAAATCTTGATAGCCATCAAAGAACCCACAAAGGGGAGAAGCCTTTTTCCTTTTCAGAGTGCGGGAAATGTTTTAACAAGAAATGGCATCTTGATACTCACCAGAGAACTCACACAGGGGAGAAGCCTTTTTCATGTTCAGTATGTGGAAAATGTTTTACCATCAAAGGGAATCTTGTTACACATGAGAGAACTCACACAGCAGAGAAGCCATATGCAGGGGCTGACTGGCCCAGGTGGCAAAGAGGCAAATGCCCCCCGGCCGCTCCCCCAGCAGCTGTTCAGGGCCGGCTGCCTGGTGGTGGCTACAGCCACACAGCAAATTGTGCGCAGCCATGTCTGCTGTACTGTGACGCGGCTGGCAGCAGACACAGCTGCATCACAGTTAGCGCACACGTCTGCGCTGGGGCCAGGAGCTATGCTTGGCTGTCACCTTGATGGCTGCACAGCTACTGCTCCCTTCATGTTCTCTATACTTCCAGGTTAGGTGTTGGGCAAGCGCGATGGCGTCCTCACACACATGCCGACATGACCCAGACTGGTGAGGTAAGTATGAAGAACTTTTTTGTTTTCTTTAAAAAATAAATTTACTGGTGGGCAACTGCAAGTTATGAAGTGGGGGGTGTAAGGAGGCTGCACATTATGGAATTTGGGGGTAAAGGAGACTGCACATGATGGAGTGAGGGGGTAAGTGGGGCTGCACATGATGGTTGAGTGGGGCTGTACATGATGGAGTGGGGCTGCACATGATAGTTTAGTGGATAAAGGAGACTGCGCATGATGAAGTGGGGAGAGTGTGCTGTACATGAAGGAATGGGGCAGCACATGATGATGTGGGGGTAAGGGGGATTGCGCATGATGAAGGGGGAGTGGGGCTGCACATGAAGTGGGGGGTAAGGGGGACTGCACATGATGAAGTGGGGGGTAAGGGGGACTGCACATGATGAATTGGGGGTTAAAGGGGACTGCACATGATGAAGTGGGGGGGTAGGGACTGCACATGATGAAGTGGGAGAAGGGGACTGCAGGACTGCACATGATGAAGTGTGTCTGATGTGGGACTGCTCATGATGAAATGGAAGGGGGATAGGGGGCTGCAAATGATGAAGGGGCACTGCAGATGAAGTGAGGGGGTGATAGGGGACTGCAATGAATGAAGTAAGGGGACTTCAAATTAGAGTGGGGGGACTGCAAAATGATAAATTCAGTGTGAGGGACAGGGGACAGCAATTTAATTGAAGGTGGGGGTGGGGAGAGCAAATGATGATCTAGGGGAAGAACAAATAATGAATTTTAAGGGTGGGGGAGTAAATGATGTATTGAATGTGGGGTAGAGCAGTTGATAATGAATAGAGGGTGAGAGAGAAAGAAATGACAATGAATTGGGGCGGGAGGGGCATGTAACTATAATGAATCGGGGTTAGGGTACCGTTAAACTAAACGACTTACCAACAATCACGACCAGCGATACGACCTGGCCGTGATCGTTGGTAAGTAGTTGTGTGGTCGCTGGGGAGCTGTCACACAGATAGCTCTCTCCAGCGACCAACGATCAGGGGAACGACTTCGGCATCATTGAAACTGTCTTCAACGATGCCGAAGTCCCTGGGTAACCAGGGTAAACATCGGGTTACTAAGCGCAGGGCTGCGTTAGTAACCCGATATTTACCCTGGTTACAAGTGAACACATCGCTGGATCGGCGTCACACACGCCGATCCAGCGATGACAACGGGTGAGCAGCGACCAAAAAAAGGTCCTGATCATTCCCTACGACCAACGATCTCCCAGCAGGGGCCTGATCGTTGGTCGCTGTCACACATAACGAGATCGTTAAGCGGGATCGTTGCTACGTCACCAAAAGCGTGACGTTGCAACGATATCGTTAACGAAATCGTTATGTGTGAAGGTACCTTTAGGGTTAGAGTGGCAGGTACATAGTGGGGGGCATTGAGGATGAAGTGACTGGTAATGAATTGGGGGAAAGAGTACAGGTGCTAATTAATTTATTAAATGGGGAAAGTGGCTATTTATAGTTAGTGGGTGCACAGTGGTGGATTATAATTTATATTTGGAATGGTCGGTTAATAATAATAATTATGATAATTTTATTTCTATAGTGCCAACACTTTACATTTTAGAGGGGACTTGTACAGACAATGGACATTAAGCATAACAATAAACACATAGATCAACAGATACCAAAAGGAATGAGGGCCCTGCTCGCAAGCTTACAATCTATGAGGTTGCATAATAACCAATTGTATATTGTTTGTGGGTGCACCTCTGTATTCAGATGTCTAGTGTACACCATGTTCCAAATTATTATGCAAATTGGATTTAAGTGTCATAAAGATTTAATTGTTTTGTTTTTCAAATAAACTTGTAGATGGTATTGTGTCTCAGGGCTTAATGGATCACTGAAATCAATCTTAAACACATGTGATCATTAGTTTTCCAGGTGATTCTAACTAAAGAAAAACTACTTAAAAATCATGTTCCACATTATAAAGCAGACCACAGGTTTCAAGCAATATGGGAAATAAAAAGGATCTCTCTGCTGCTGAAAAGCATTAAATAGTGCAATGCCTTGGTCAAAGTATGAAAACATTAGATATTTCACGAAAACTTAAGAGTGATCATCATACTGTGAAGAGATTTGTGACTGAAACAGAGCACAGACAGAGTTCATGCAGATAAAGGCATAATGAGGAAGGTTTTCTGCCAGACAAATTCATTGGATAAAGAGAGCAGCTGCCAAAATACCATTACAAAGCAGCAAACAGTTATTTGAAGCTGCTGGTGCCTCTGGAGTCCCTCGAACCTCAAGGTGTAGGATCCTTCAAAGGCTTGCTGTGGTGCATAAACCTACTATTCGGCCACCCCTAAACAGTGTTCACCAGCAGAAACGGTTGCAGTGGGCCCAGACACACATAAAGACTGATTTCCAAACAGTCTTGTTTACTGATGAGTGTCGAGCAACCCTGGGTGGTCCAGATGGATGGAGTAGTGGATGGTTGGTGGATGGCCACCATGTCCCAACAAGGCTGCAACGTCAGCAAGGAGATGGAGGAGTAATGTTTTGGGCTGGAATCATGGGGAAACAGCTGGAAGGGCCCTTTAAGGTACCTGAAGGTGTGAAAATGACCTCTGCAAAGTATATAGAATTTCTGACTGACAACTTTCTTCCGTTGTATAAAAAGCAGAAACGTGCCTTCAGGAGCAAAATCATCTTCATGCCTGACAATGCACCATTTCGTGCTGCAAAGAATACCTCTGAGTCATTGGCTGCTATGGGCATGAAAGGAGATAAACTCATGGTGCGGCCACCATCTTCCCCTGACCTCAACCCTATAGAGAACCTTTGGAGTATCATCAAGCAAAAGATCTATGAGGGTGGGAGGCTGTTCACATCAAAACAGCAGCTCTGGAGGCAAAGAAATACAAGCAGAAACTCTCCAAAAACTCACAAGTTCAATGGAGGCGAGAATTGTGAAGGTGATATCAAAGAAGGGTCCTATGTTAACATGTAACTTGGCCTGTTAGGATGTTTTGGCGTTAAATATTTTTTTTGTTCAGTGAATGTGACCTCCTAATGCTGCAAATTCCACAAATGAGCATTTTCAGTTCTTTAAAACAGATCAAATGTTTAGAAATTCTACTGTGCCTAATAATTTGGAACAGTGCATTTTGAGTTTTTATTCATTTTGGAGATTATACTGTTATCATTGGGAGGTTTCTCCAATAAAATTCGATGTATACTCTAACGGGTGATGACTTTTATTAGACTGACTGTCATTTGCACCGACCATTTAGGAAAATCCGAGAAAAATATAATTTGCATAATAATTTGGAACATGGTGTAGAAGAAAGGGAAAAAGTGGGGAATGTGGTCTGGAAGCCGTGCTCTAGGTAACTGTGTTATTTTATGCAGTGACGAGTCCTGGCTGGAAGAAGTGATGGCAGTCTGTGCTGGATGAAAATGAAAAGCAAAGATGAAGGACTTCAGCTAGAGACATCACTAGTGAGTGAGTGTATTACCTGTACACTGACACTATACACTGTATACTATATACAAAGCTCCTGTGTATAATGTCACTGGCCGTGGTGATCACTGTATTACCTGTACACTGACACCTTATACAGATCTCCTGTGTATAATGTCACCAGTGATCACTGTAGTATCTTTACACTGACCGTAAATACAGAGTTCCTGTATACAATGGCACTTAGTGTTGTGCTTTTTTAAAATTAATGATCAGTATTGTAGTATAATAGTAGTAAAAGTTGTACACTCCCTGACAGAAGTAATGTCGCTTATCCATGTTATGTAAATAAAAGCTTATAACCTGATGTTAAATTCATCCATTGGTTGTATAAATTATTCATTTGAAAGCTAAAACCTCCAAAATGTGGTTTAGGTTAAGAAAATAAATTGACATCAATGCAGAAATATTGATCAGTTAATGGACACAGAATGGTCAGATTTTAGCAAGACAAAAGTTTTGTCGCTTGGTAATATAATGCACCCAATCCTAGTTTACACCCTCACCTGTGCTCAGTAAATGATAGGTTATTTAGTGTGTGTGTGTATAAAAAGAAACCCAGCACCCCAGACCTTCACTTGAACTGCAACTTGAGCTCTTGACAACATGCCAAAAATCCACCCTGCGACCAAAGCCTGGATTATTAAGAGGCTGAAGACCAGAGCCACTGCAGATGCGGCGGGCACCTTTAATGTGTCTCAGCGTCAAGTACAAAGAATTTAAAAAAAAAGATTTGAAGAGACTGGAAAGGTGTTTGACTAGCCCAGGTCCGGCAGACCCCACAAGACAACTGCTCAGGAGGAATGTTTTTTGGTTAGAAAATCCAAAGCAAGCCCCTCTTCCACTGCAGCAGAGCTCCAACAGGTCTGGTCACCTCAAGTCCCTGTGTCAACTAGTAAAAGTTAAATTCACCGAACGTGACACGCCGATCGTTAGCAAGGCGCGGGAGCGCCGCTTGTCATAACAGACACTGCAGGTCCACACTACTGGACAGGATCTTCCATAGGCCTACATTTAGATTACAATAGAGCTTATATTGCACCGCTGGGACTTTCCGCCTTCTCTGTATATCACTATCTTAGCTGGAACAAGCGATTACGTGACAAAGGCTCTGGTTGAGCCGAAACGTTGTATATAAAAAATCACAGATGTTGTAATATTCTGTTACGCTCCCAGTTTATGTATAATAAATTTATACCAGACTTTGCATAAGAAACCTAGAGAGAGTGCAGTGAATTTAACTTTTTCTGTTATTCTGGGCCATTGGTCCGTTACACCAGCACCTCGCCATATTAAGGCTGAGTGCACACCTAAACCTTTACCTGTGTCAACTAGAACAGTTTGTAGGATTCTGTCTCAAAATGGCGTCCATGGTGGAATCAGTGCCCAGAAGCCAGCACTAAACAAAAGGCAAATATAAAACCGTGTGGCATTTGCAAACGCCCACAGCCTGCTAAATAGATGGACACTGGAAAAGTGGCAGAAGATGGATTTCTCTTCAGTAGAATTACACCACAGCTGCCACAAACACTGCAGGAGACCTACTGGAGCCAGTATGGATCCAAAACACACCCAGAAGACAGTTAAATTTGGTGGTTGAAAGATCATGGTCTGGGGTTACATTCAGTATGGGGGTGTGCAAAACATTTGCAAGGTGGAAGGCAATATCAATAGCCTAAAATATCAAGAAGTATTAGCTACCTCTTATATTCCAAATCATAAAAGAGGTCAAATTCTGCAGCAGGATGGTGCTCCATCTCATACATCCATCTCTACAACAAAGTTCCTCCAAGCAAAAAAGATCAAGGTTCTCAAGGACTGGCCAGCCCAGTCACCAGACATGAACATCATTGAGCATGTTTGGGGAAGGATGAAAGAGGAAGCTTGGAAGACAAAACCAAAGAATCTAGATGAGCACCACAACTTCATTCACTAATGTTATGCAACATATATTTGTATTTTAAGTTAATTATTTGTCTGTGGGCAACGAAAATTTTGTCTTGCCAAAATCTGACCATTCTGTGTCCATTACCTGATCAATATTTCTGCTTTGATAACAATTTATTTTCTTCACCTAAATCACATTTTAGAGGGTTCCAGCTTTCAAAAGAATAACTTATACAACCAATGGATGAATTTAACATCAGGTTATAAGCTTTTATTTTCATAACATGGATAAGCGACATAACTTCTGTCAGGGAGTGTATGGTGGCATCATTGGTCTTTGTATAGAATGTAGTTTCATGTAGAGGTAATGGTGATATATTAT
This sequence comes from Ranitomeya variabilis, assembly GCF_051348905.1. Taxonomy (NCBI): domain Eukaryota; kingdom Metazoa; phylum Chordata; class Amphibia; order Anura; family Dendrobatidae; genus Ranitomeya; species Ranitomeya variabilis. Next base: position 765,436,104 of record NC_135235.1, on the reverse strand, counting down.
GTATTCTCTGTGTAGTGGTGATAGTACTAGGCACTGGGTAGCTGTATTGTGTGTATGTTTGTAAGCAAGCTCCGTTATGGCACCATATCTAAGCAGTAAGCTTGGTTCTGGTACTCTATCAATGTAGTAATCTAGATTATGGTACTGTATGTATGTCGTAATCTCAGTTCTGCTCCAGTTTCTATGTAGCAGACTTGGTTCCATGTAGTAGACTTATTAAGCTCGGTTCTGCTCCCTTACCTCTGTAGTAAGCTCGGTTCTGCTCCCATATCTCTGCAGTAAGCTCGGTTCTGCTCCCATATCTCTGTAGTAAGCTCGGTTCTGCTCCCATATCTCTGCAGTAAGCTCGGTTCTGCTCCCATATCTCTGTAGTAAGCTCGGTTCTGCTCCCTTATCTCTCTAGTAAGCTCGGTTCTGCTCCCTTATCTCTGTAGTATGCTAGGTTCTGCTCCCATATCTCTGTAGTAAGTTTGGTTCTGTTCCCATATCTCTGTAGTAAGGTCGATTCTGTTCCCATATCTCTGCAATAAGCTCGGTTCTGCTCCCATTTCTCTGCACTAAGCTCGGTTCTGCTCCCATATCTCTGTAGTAAGCTTGGTTCTGCTCCCATATCTTTGCAGTAAGCTCGGTTCTGCGTCCATATCTCTGTAGTAAGCTCGGTTCTGTTCCCATATCTCTGTAGTAAGCTCATTTCTGCTTCCTTATCTCTGTAGTAAGCTCGGTTCTGTTCCCCTATCTCTGTAGTAAGCTTGGTTCTGCTCCCTTATCTCTGTAGTAAGCTCGTTTCTGCTGCCATATCTCTGTAGTAAGCTTGGTTCTGCTCCCATATCCTTGCTGTTAGCTCGGTTCTACTCCCATATCTCTGTAGTAAGCTCGGTTCTGCTCCCATATCTCTGTAGTAAGCTCGGTTCTGCTCCCATATCTCTGTAGTAAGCTCCGTTCTGCTCCCATATCTTTGCAGTAAGCTCGGTTCAGCTCCCATATCTCTGAATCTAGTAAGTTCGGTTCTGCTCCCATATCTCTATAATAAGCTCTGTTCTGCTCCCATATCTCTGTAATAAGCTCTGTTCTGCTCACATATCTCTGTAGTAAGCTCCATTCTGTTCCCATATCTCTGGAGTAAGCTCCGTTCAGTTTCCATATCTCTGGAGTAAGCTCCGTTCAGTTTCCATATCTGTGTACCTGTTTTTAAAGCCTGTTATCTCTGCTACTTTAATGCAGTGGCCAGATATAAGCAGGGAAAAAGAGGGCCACCGCAACTCGAGGGCCACTGCCTTGTAATTGCCCCCCAGGCTGAAAATTGCCAGCCAGCCCCTGGCCATATGCATGTTCAGAATGTGGGAAATGCTTTATCCAGAAATCAGCTCTTCTTAGGCACCAGAGAATTCACACAGGGGAGAATCCTTTTTCCTGTTCAGAATGTGGGAAATGTTTTAAACAGAAAGGGAATCTTGTTAGTCACCAGAGAACTCACTCAGGGAAGAAGCCTTTTTCCTGTTCAGAATGTGGGAAATGTTTTAACCATATAGCACTTCTTGGTAGACATCAGAGCAGTCACACAGGGGAGAAGCCTTTTTCATTTTCTTAATGTAGGAAATATTTTACTTGGAAATATACTGTTAATAAACATCAGAGACGTCACATAGGGGAGAAGCCTTTTTTATGTTCATAATGTTGGAATAGTTTTAACCAAAATTGAATCTTCTGAAATGGGTTGTCTCTTGTCAGTGACAAAAGGATAAAACTAAACTATATTAATTCCAAATGTACAACTATACCCACAAGTCACCCCCTGAAGGTTAGTCAGTAGGTGACTAATAGAAAAAACATGTACCCCACAGTTCAGTATATAGGGTGAGGTGACGTATACACACTCACTCTCCAAGCCTCTCATTTCTACGGGTTTCATCGTCCTCACCAAAGGCGACTCATCAGGAGACTATTTAATATTGACCTATATTCAAGCGAGACTATGCAAAAAAAACCTAAAATCATGTTATCCGAAACAGTCAGAAAACCAGCCACATAATGGCAGATCCCAGACCTCAAACTATATACTTCGTAAGTTTATAAGCCACTCCAGTGTCAGGAATAGATAGTATGTGAAAATACAGTATAATTCTTGTGTTTTCCTCCTATAGGGACTGTCCTAGTTTGGTATTGTAACAGCTGTTAATTAGTAGTGCAAGTAATATCAAGTACAAAGGATCAGAGTTATCTTTTCCGATAAATATCTGACCAATCAGGCAACACTATAATTTACAGCATGGCCAAGAACAAAAAATACTAAAACTTAAAGGGCACCTGTCACCCCGTTTTTTCCGTATGAGATAAAAATACTGTTAAATAGGGCCTGAGCTGTGCATTACAACAGTGTATTTTGTGGACCCCGATTCCCCACCTATGCTGCCAAAATACGTTACCAAAGTAGCCGTTTTCGCCTGTCAATCAGGCTGGTCTGGTCAAAAGGGCGTGGTGTCTTCCCACAGATCTTGCTTAGTTTTCCGTTGGTGGCGTAGTGGTGTGCGCATGTCCAAGGTCCCAAATCCACTGCACAGGGGAGTGAAAAGAGCGCGATGTGTCGCGATGTGTGCTATTTCATTGGTGATCGGTGGGGGCGGCCATCTTCCTTTGGCCGCACGTGCGCAGAAGCGGTGCTCTGCTGGCCGCGGCTTCAGGAAAATGGCCGCGGGATGCCGCGCGTGCGCAGATGGAGATCGCGGCGGCCATTTTCCTGAAGCCGAGATGCGAATTCTGCTTCAGGAAAATGGCTGCCACGATCTCCATTTGCGCACGCAGATTCCTGAAGCCGCGGCCAGCAGAGCGCCGCTTTTGCGCACGCGCGGCCAAAGGAAGATGGCCGCCCCCACCGATCACCAATGAAATAGCACACATCACGCTCTTTTCACTCCCCTGTGCAGTGGATTCGGGACCTTGGACATGCGCACACCAATACGCCACCAACGGAAAACTAAGCAAGATCTGGGGGAAGACACCACGCCCTTTTGACCAGACCAGCCTGATTGACAGGCGAAAACGGCTACTTTGGTAACGTATTTTGGCAGCATAGGTAGGGAATCAGGGTCCACAAAATACACTGTTGTAATGCACAGCTCAGGCCCTATTTAACAGTATTTTTATCTCATACGGAAAAAACGGGGTGACAGGTGCCCTTTAACATTTACTCAATACTTTAAAATAGGCCAATGTATACTTCGGACAAACATACGACCAGCAATTAAAAAATATGAGTGCTCATGATTAGCAGTGCTCAAGTAAAAAATGGTTCAATCTCACCGGTATAGGTTCTTATTCATGTCCTCCACAGCCTATTTATTGCAATGGGGGAACAGGATCCGGGGGGAGAAAGAGAGGGGGATTTAAAGAGTAAAGACAGGGTAGTTTTTCTATTTCTCCCTGTCGGGCCCCTGTCCTGTTATACTACTGCCCTGACAAGGGCATTACCCAAGTGTGGACCTGCATGTAAATTGCCCAGGGAAGATGTAACCTCCCTGAAAAATGTAGTCTCCCTAATGTAGCCTACCAACGCGTTTTCTCCCCTGTCAAGGGGATTCATCAGGGGAAAAGAAGGACGAAAAAAAAAGCCAAAAAGTTGCCTGCAGTAGAAAGTCAGACTCGGCTGCACTAACTGGTGGTGTGAGTGCCTCTATACGGTGATGAATGAGACCACAAACTACTGATGAACTTACAAAGTATATAGTTTGAGGTCTGGGGTCTGCCAATATGTGGCTGGTTTTGACTGTTTCGGTTAACATGATACATGATTTTAGGGTTTTCTTCCTCTAGTTCCGCTTGAATATAGTTCAATATTAAATAGTCTCCTGATTAATAAATCCAATGAATATTCATTTCTCTTAAGTAGCGGCACACGTGACCGCCGGCAGCAGCAGGAAGCTGGTGACTGACACTGCGCACTACTGAAGAGCAATGAATACTCACTGCTCTCTGTGCGCACAATCCGGGCGAGTATTCCGGCAGCTGTGCTCTGCTTGTGACGTCCCTGCCATGTGCTGCTTGCAAGCATAAAGCAGCTGCTGGCATCGGAGCAGGACGCTGTGAGGGAGCACCGGGTAGGTTTTTTTTTTTTTTTTTCTTTCTGATGGGGCCATGCATACTAGGATGGGGGTCAATTATAAGGATTAGGCCATTCATACCAGGACCGGGATGGGGGCCAATCATACCAGAATAGGGATGGGGGCCATGCATACTAGTATAGGGATGAGGCCAGTGTAGGGATGAGGGATCCATGCATACCAGGGAAGGGATGAGGGGGTCATGTGTATCAGGATGGGGTGAGGGGACCATATATACCAGGATATGGGATATTAAGTACAGAATTGACCACATTTTTTGCTTCAATTTCTTCTCCTAATTTCCTACTCTAAAACCTAGGTGCTTCTTAGAATTCAAAAAATACGGTATATCTTTTTTTTTCTTAGTGAACTCAATCCTCGTGTTTGGCCTCATTAAAATAAAAACACTCATACTCCGCTGGCGGCCGGCTCCACTTCAGCGGTGTCGAGACTCACTGTCCCGGGGCTTATGTGAGGTGGTTACATCACACGAGCCCTGCACCCGATCAGCGGCAGCTTCACTGCTCCTTCCTTCGGACGTATTGAACATGAACAGGAAGCCAGGGCCGCGGCTGCTCTCTGCCTCATGATGCTTGATTTGTCCGAAGGTGGGGACAGTGACGTCAGCGCTGATTGGGCACAGGGATCACATGACGTAAAACCTCAAAAGACCCAAGAACACAAGTGCCAACACCAGTGAAACGGCGCCACCATGGGAGGTTTGTATGAGGATTTTTATTTTAACAGGACCAAACATGAGGAATGAGAAGGGCTTGTCCAACTAGTTGTCAACCTTTATAAACAGCGAAAATCCCACACAGGGAAAAGCCATTATTATACCTAGAGGGTGAGAAATGAATTACAGGAAAATCGTATTTTGTTGATCTTCAAAAAGAACTCAGATGGGGAGAACCTATATATATTATTGACAAATTGTACAAAAACATGATGCGCGCAGCGTGCGTTCAAGGATGGAATATTATATGGGAGTTTTATAGGATAAACCAAATACCAACAGAAAATAAACGACCCAAAACAAACATCAGTAAAAATAACTCCTCTTTATTAGGTAAAGTATAAAAGAATTGCGCCATTTTCCGATACCCGTGGCATCTCCATTTTTCATGATCTTGGGTTGGGTGGAGGCTTATTTTTTGGGTGCTGGTCTGACATTTTAAATTATACCATTTTGGTGCAGATATGAACTTTTAATCTCCCATTATTGCATTTTAATGCAATGTTGTGGCGGCCAAAAAAAAGGAATTCTGGCGTTTTTGACTTTCTCATTACGCCGTTTAGCGATCAGGTTAATTCTTATTTTATATTGATAGATCAAGTGATTCTGAACACAGCAGTTCCAAATATGTGCATGCTTGATTTTTTTCTATTATATTTTGAATGCGGCAAAAAGGGGTGATTTGATCGTTTATTTTTAACATTAAACACTTTTTTTTTTCACTTTTGGCATTGTATCTTAATTAACCAGATGACTATTTTTAGCAAACGAAGAATAATAGAATGTTATCTGTATGCTGGCTCTCAAATTTAAGTGTTGATTTCTGGTTGGTCAAGAAAACAGACTTTTGTTTGTGTAAGCCTGGAATATTGACTTTTATTGTGCTCTTATCCTTGATCACTAGTGATGTTTGCTGATATGCTAATTATGCATTGTGTTAAGGTACCGTCTCACAGTGGCACTTTTGTCGCTACGATGGCACGATCCGTGATGTTCCAGCGATATCCATACGATATCGCTGTGTGTGACACGCAGCAGCGATCAGGGACCCCGCTGAGAATCGTACGTCGTAGCAGATCGTTTGGAACTTTATTTCGTTGCTGGATCTCCTGCTGTCATCACTGGATCGGTGTGTGTGACACCGATCCAGCGATGTGTTCGCTTGTAACCAGGGTAAACATCGGGTTACTAAGCGCAGGGCCGCGCTTAGTAACCCGATGTTTACCCTGGTTACCATCGTAAATGTAAAAAAAAAACGAACAGTACATACTCACATTCCGGTGTCCGTCAGGTCCCTCGCCGTCCTCTTCCCGCACTGACTGACTGCCGGCCGTAAAGTAAAAGCAGAGCACAGCTTTCACTTTACGGCCGTCACTCAGTGCGGGAAGCGGACGGCAAGGGACCCGACGGACACCGGAATGTGAGTATGTACTGTTTGTTTTTTTTTACATTTACGATGGTAACCAGGGTAAACATCGGGTTACTAAGCGCGGCCCTGCGCTTAGTAACCCGATGTTTACCCTGGTTACCCGGGGACTTCGGCATCGTTGGTCGCTGGAGAGCTGTTTGTGTGACAGCTCTCCAGCGACCACACAACGACTTACCAACGATCACGGCCAGGTCGTATCGCTGGTCGTGATCGTTGGTAAATCGTTTTGTGTAACGGTACCCTTATGGAGCCAGTTTGTTGACTTCTAAAGCAGACGTTAAAACTATGCAAATAGTTTAAATAATCAAGTACTACTTGATCTCTTCTCCATTCTTACCCTTTATGTAAATACTGAATGAGGGACACTTGTTAGGTCTGATAATAGGTTACATGCCTCTGTATAAAGAGACTGAGAAACAGTCAGAGAGATTCTGCCAAGACATCCATACATCTCAAAAGGACGAGAGACAGGACGGCAGCCATTTTATATCATGGCTCCATTACGAGGGACATGGATCTATCTTTCTATAGGAAACAACCTAGGGGTTGTCAGCCTCGGTTGGAAGAATACATATCTGCTCCATTGGATACGTTTGGAGAAGCCAGGTTGTGATCCTCAGATCAACTGGCCTTGTACCTTGTATGGACTCTATGGACTAGCATCTTCCTACGCTTGTCGTTACCTCCTCTGTGTGTGTGCCCCAGGTGAGGTAGCGACAGTGGAAGATCTGTAGTCACAGCTGCTATTATCCCAGCGAGTCAGCGGAAGGGCGAGACTCTGTAATGTGCACCATCTTGGGAATTTTGCTGGGACTGTTCTATGTGTTATCTGCCTGTTTTGTGGCTCAATAAAGCATTGCTGCACTGTTTTACCCTCACCCTGTGTTGCCTGAGTAGCATTTTGCCCATATTAAAAGAAGAGTGGGAGTTCGGCGGGACAATTCCTGATCCATGCGTTTTCGGCTAGCAGGTGGCACTCATAGCAATTCGGCAGTGACAACCATAGACTTCTGCTGGAGAACTCTGGTTGTCATGTCAACCCATCAGTGACCCACAATCATGTGACAGGGTCACTGGGTGGGATTTCTGGTGCGCTTGCTGACATGTGCCAGGAAAGATGTGGGCTCAGCGCTGGAGCTCACATCAAAGGGAGGGAGTCCAACATCAGCGTACATTTACACCTGATGTCGGAAAGGGGTTAAATGGGATTGTTTTTAGAGACAGAAGAGGTAATCAATCATTTATACATACAAATAATTACAAAAATACACAGCTTCTAATGTTAAATAGTATATAGTTAACACAAGAAAATATCATTTGTCTAGATATAAAAATTCAGGCAAATGCAGCTCCATCTAGTAGCTATGTGTAAAAGTGTCATCATACAGTAAAATGTATCCTAAGAGATTGTCACTGTCAAGGTTGAAATTGGATAAAAGGGAAGGTGACGTAATTTTTGATTTATTGTAAAAATGAAAATTATCCAAAAAGATGTTTTCACCTAAGCTTGACTCTGTTATGTTTTTTTTTTACTGTTTTAATGCAGCCACTGGGGGCTGCCATTTTACCTTACAAGTGTGTAATGGCTGCTGAACGACACTTTCAATCTTCAAATACGGCAGTCCCTGGGCATAGGAGACAGCGGTCAGATGCTGACTCTATCTCTAACATTGCAGCTGCATCAGCTGTGAACTGGGCACGCCTCTGTGGGCTGCTCAATTTACAGCTGTAGGTGCGGCCAGGCGCCATTTTATTAGAGGCCAGCGCTATCTGCTGAGCTCCATTTACACTCTATCGCAAACCCTGTTATGCCAGATGCTGTACTTTTCACTTCCGGCATAACAGGTCTTGGATGGTCACAGTGTGCATAGCGGACGAGCTGCAGGAGATCAGGACAGGATATCAGACGAGCTGCTGCCTGCTGTAGACCCGATGAGCAGCTGGAGAACAAAGGTACTGCTGGAGACAAGATGACCTGCTGTATACCAGGGGTGCTTCAGCGACGGCAGGAGTGGGGTGGTGACATCATCCATTAGTAACTATCGGCTGCAGATGTGAAGAGCCAGGAATACTGCTTTTTGTACAGAGGCAAAAATATGAGACATGGTTGGTATGTGTCGGGGGATGTAGCATATGGAGGTTGTGCATGGCATATACAGGGGAAGCTGACATATGGAGGTTGTGCATGGCATATACAGGGGAAACTGGCATATGGAGGTTGTGCATGACCTATACAGGGGTGAGCTGGCATATGGAGGTTGTGCGTGGCATATACAGGGGTGAGCTGGCATATGGAGGCTGTGTGTGGCATATGGAGGTTGTGCGTGGCATATACAGGGGTGAGCTGGCATATGGAGGTTGTGTGTGGCATATACATGAGTAGTAGAGAAGAGGTACCATTCGTCAAACTCAATCTGACAGGTGCCCCGCCCCTATCAAAGTGTGTAACCCCTCCCCTCTGCAGTGTGTAGCCATTCCCCCTGTAATACTTTCTTGTGTTATAAGAGTATCAATTAAAATTGCTAGATGTATTATCAAACCATTTAATTTTGATAATGTTGCTATCAATTAAATTACAATTTTGTGGCTGTACAGCCCAATGATTTTGATTGTCAGGCTATTATTTTCATGTTGTTGTGTAGCACAATGTATTTTATCCTGGTAAATTATGTATGTCTCTATCAAAATTGTGAAATGTCAATGTTTTATAACACACCAGGCTCAGTGCATGGGCATATTATGTATATGGCCATGTTACAACACCACGCCTGTGTTTCTGCAGCATTATTTGTTACTGGGTTTCTCATTTTATGTGTTTTATAACACACCAGGCTCAGTGTATGGGCATATTATGTATATGGCCATGTTACAACACCACCAAGTATAAAGCGCTTGATTTATACATTTGTAAAAAAGCAAAGACACGGAATTGTAAAAGTTTTTAAAGATTTTATTGTAATAAATTAAATACATCTCAAATACATTTCAATAATATAAAGTTTGCACAGAATAATATAAAAAGTATCATTAAATACAGCTCAAACATTTCAATACTATAAAATTCTTACAGAATGATACAAAAAAGCATCACAAGTACAATCAACATACATCATTACACTTCTTGCAAAATAAATAATATAGAGTGTTACAACTCAACTACAACATTTATCCAGTACATAATTTACAAAGTGAGCCACGTGGATTGTAGTATTGGTAGAGACAATTTTTTAGGTAGTAGAGTTCCGCGTGTGGTGCCTAATGATGGGGAATGCAAAGATTGAATTGTATGGGTCGACGGGGATGGCTTCTGGGGTGTAGATACAGAGCGCCCCTCACTGATGGATATTTTTAATCCATCTAAAAGCTGCCTTGTAGTGGAATTACCCACAACTGTAGATGGGATATTTAGCTCAGCCATAGCCTGCATGAAAGAATCCCAACCCCGAGGTAAATTCCTGCTGGTCAAGGCATGGCTCTGTGTTGTACTACGTACCAAATCCAGTAAGTTAGACCCGGGTATTACAACACCTTTGAAAATAAATTCGGCTTTACCATTCCAGTCTGTAACATTTTTATTCTGTAGTAGCTTGTTTAGTAAAAATTCAGCATTCTTTTTATCTTTGGTTTATATGACTTACAATTTCAGACACCTCTTGATGGGGCGGTATTTGGCAATTGTTGGTGATCAGGAGTGCTAACGAGATTTAATGTTGTTACTTCTTTCGAATGCTGCCTCGTATGTACCAAGTAGCGCTGTAGCACATCACTATATTTTTTTAATTTTTACATTGTCTGGTACATCACGACGTTGTAAAATCTCAGCAATTTCATCATCAAGGCGGCGAATAGCGCTCTGGCGTATGTTATCAGTAGTTGGGGGTCTTAGTTTGACCAGCTCCTGTTTGGGTACTAGATACATTTTCTCGGCGTGCTCCATTAATTACCGCTGAGAAGGCTTGTTATTATTAGTATTGCAAAACCTAAAAGGACCGATAAACCCTCCGGCCTGCTTTAGTAGCCGCTTCTTTTTCTTTATGGGCTGTGATCTGTCACTCAGGTTTCTTATAGCTTTTCACCACTTCTTTAGTATCCCTTTTTGGCGCTCTTTCAGAGGAATTCGTCCTTTTAAGATATTTAAAGCGATTTCCCCTATCGCTGTAATTAAATCATTGCTTGCTTTGTGCAAAATAGACTTTCTGACAGCGGGGGTTGCCTTCACCAGTGTTTTTTAGAGAGCCCAGTTACGCCGGAGTCTCTCAGACATCTTTACAGCACAACGCACACAGCGTGGAATGCATGATTACACGTAAAATTCACTTTTTAGAAGTGTTTTTCTTTTGAACATAGACAGCAGGCAACGCTGGTGGAAACAATCCAGTCCTTAAGCGAAGATCTTCAGGGGTATTAGCTCTCAAATCTACCAGCAAATACCCATAAGGCTCCCGCGTGGCATCCTCAAAAGCTTCTAGGAAAAAACATGTTTTTCTGGGATACATCTGACGAGCTAGAGTTAAAATTTGTAATTTATCTCGGGGATTATTAAAAAGGACCATGTACTTTGTGTTTAAATTTATCGTGTGGTTTTCTTACCGTGGCAAAATATGTTTTGTACCAGGTAGAAAATGCTGAGATTTCTGTGGAGCACATACTTGGTAAAGGCTTTTTCTATCTCGCAATTTTCACTAGCACTCTCCATGAGATGAGGGAACTAGTCTGATTGCCGTATGTGGAGTCGGGAAGGAATTTTTTTCCCCAAAGTGGAGCTTACTATTTGCCACATGGTTTTTTTTTGCCTTCCTCTGGATCAACATGTTAGGGCATGTTAGGTTAGGCTATGGGTTGAACTAGATGGACTTAAAGTCTTCCTTCAACCTTAATAACTATGTTACTATCAACAATAGCCAAATTCACCTTCTCCAGAGGGAAAAATTCATCATCTACGAATGTATTCGGCAGACCCTCCACAAATCTGGTGTTGGCAAAAGAGAGATTTCATCATATAGTTTTTGCCAACAGGAATAAAACCAAACAATATTATCAGGTTTCTGAGAAAAATTAGTTTCAATATTATATAGCAGTTGTTTTACAAAATAGCTCTTTCCAGAATTAGACAGGCCTGCTAGAATGCATGAGAATGGGTTTTGCAGTCGTGGATCCATCAAAATACTCGGCTAATAGCCAAATGACATGGTAGTGAAATCGTCTAATAGTCGACGCTTTGTGTAAATGCACTTTTGGGTTTTGCGTAAAAGTCTTGTTTCAATGTCCCAGTACTTTTTATCTCTCGCAATGGACTGCTGTTGTACAATACGCTGCTGAGTTTCTATGTCAGAATTATGTGGATAGTCCAGAACTAGATCTTTTAGACTGTTGAAATTAATAGATTGAGAGTTACCGACATTTAGTGTTATCCCCTTAACTTTTAAGACAGTTTCACCAGTGTTTAGTTTGTATCCGTAAGTTTTGGGGCCAGAGGATACAAATTCTGTGATTTTGTGTACCATTGGGTATTTCACTGGTCAACTCCCCCAGGTAGTCGCCTAAAGGTGGTTGCCACTCACCTTCTCTCTGTACAAAAATAACAGAATCTGTGTCGTGATAAAGACACCTTTCCTGCAGTTTGTCCAACAGCGAATAGAGCTCTAGCCGAGCATACGCGGTTGTAAAACACGCTATAAAAATGTTTAAGGTTCTTGTTGACTGTGTGGTGACCTTTTGCATATTTCCGGTTAATGGTTGCGGTGTCATCATCAAGGAAATGTGACATCGAAATGTCATAGTAAGGTAGTAACAAATACTTAAAAAGCTCATCTGGGTCCCTAACAATGCTGGTACATGATAGATTAGGTCTCTGTGCAAACTTTCTCCACAAAGAATTTAAGAAAAGCTTGGAGATCTGTCTCTTAGCAGGATTGACAGCTATATTTTCAGGCCGTAATTGTACACCTTCTTTTTCAAGAAAGGAGTCAATGTACTGCCTTTTCTTGGTTTCATCAGTGCACCAGCTAGGATAACCAGAGGCTTCCTGCTTATCCCTAAGATGTAATTTAATGTACGGTGCAAACAGATCATCAGTGGTGTTAGGAAAATGCCATATTTCATAGATGTGTGCGATCCAATACCCTTTTTCTACCGCCATCTCGAGCTCTATAGTGCACCAGGTGCCTGTCAGGGCACGTTCATCAATATGGGCACAAATATCTGCCTGGGAATTTACAGCGCATGTGTAGCAAAGGGGAAACTGTTGTGAAATTGGATTTTGGGCTCCCCCGGTGGCCACTGGTGGAATTGAACTGGTGTGCATCATCCCCTCTGTTCACCTGTTTCCATCAGGATGTGGGAGTCGCCATTTAACCTTGCTCCTCTGTCACTTCCATGCCGGTCAACATTGTAATCAGAAGCCTTTCTGTGCATGTTCCTGCTGCTAGACAACTCCCAGCTAAGTTGGACTTTAGTCCTCGTTTGTTTTTGCATTTTGTTCCAGTTCACAGCTGTAGTTTCGTTTCTGTGTCTGGAAAGCTCTTGTGATCTGAAATTGCCACTCTGATGTTATGAGTTAATACTAGAGTCTTAAAGTAATTTCAGGATGGTATTTTGATAGGGTTTTCAGCTGACCATGAAAGTGCCCTTTCTGTCTTCCTGCTATCTAGTAAGCGGACCTCAATTTTGCTAAACCTATTTTCATACTACGTTTGTCATTTCATCTAAAATCACCGCCAATATATGTGGGGGCCTCTGTCTGCCTATCGGGGAAATTTCTCTAGAGGTGAGCCAGGACTATATTTTCCTCTGCCAGGATTAGTTAGACCTCCGGCCGGCGCTGGGCGTCTAGGGATAAAAAACGTAGGCAACGCTACCCGGCTACTGTTAGTTGTGCGGCAGGTTTAGTTCATGGTCAGTTTAGTTTCCATCCTTCCAAGAGCTAGTACTTATGTTTGCTGGGCTATGTTCTCTTGCCATTGAGAACCATAACAGTTTGACCGGCCCAAAAAGGGTTAAATTAATTGACAGAGAAAGGAGAGAAAAGAGAAGTCTGCTGAAGATTTTTTTCTTTTTTTCCCCTTCCCTTCAGTTCTGAGTGTGCTTGTAATTGAATCTCTTGCAAGTCTGCCTATATTGCAGCCTTTCTCTCTCTCTCTCTCCTTCTAATCCTGGAATGGCTCTGTGTTCACCTGTTTAAAATGGATATTCAGAGTTTAGCTGCAGGTTTGAATAATCTCACCACGAAAGTTCAAAATTTACAAGATTTTGTTGTTCATGTTCCTATATCTGAACCTAGAATTCCTTTGCCTGAATTTTTCTCGGGGAATAGATCTTGCTTTCAAAATTTCAAAAATAATTGCAAGTTGTTTTTGTCCCTGAAATCTCGCTCTGCTGGAGATCCTGCTCAGCAGGTCAGGATTGTGATTTCCTTGCTCCGGGGCGACCCTCAGGATTGGGCTTTTGCATTGGCTCCAGGGGATCCTGCGTTGCTCAATGTGGATGCGTTTTTTCTGGCCTTGGGGTTGCTTTATGAGGAACCTCAGTTAGAGCTTCAGGCGGAAAAGGCCTTGATGTCCCTATCTCAGGGGCAAGACGAAGCTGAAATATACTGCCAGAAATTCCGTAAATGGGCTGTGCTTACTCAGTGGAATGAGTGCGCCCTGGCGGCGAATTTCAGAGAGGGTCTCTCTGATGCCATTAAGGATGTTATGGTGGGGTTCCCTGTGCCTGCGGGTCTGAATGAGTCCATGACAATGGCTATCCAGATCGATAGGCGTCTGCGGGAGCGCAAACCTGTGCACCATTTGGCGGTGTCTACTGAGAAGACGCCAGAGAATATGCAATGTGATAGAATTCTGTCCAGAAGTGAACGGCAGAATTTAAGACGAAAAAATGGGTTGTGCTTCTATTGCGGTGATTCAACTCATGTTATATCAGCATGCTCTAAGCGTACTAAGAAGCTTGATAAGTCTGTTTCAATTGGCACTTTACAGTCTAAGTTTATTCTTTCTGTGACCCTGATTTGTTCTTTATCATCTATTACCGCGGATGCCTATGTCGACTCTGGCGCCGCTTTGAGTCTTATGGATTGGTCCTTTGCCAAACGCTGTGGGTATGATTTGGAGCCTCTTGAAACTCCTATACCCCTGAAGGGGATTGACTCCACCCCATTGGCTAGTAATAAACCACAATACTGGACACAAGTAACTATGCGGATAAATCCGGATCATCAGGAGATTATTCGCTTTCTTGTGCTGTATAACCTACATGATGTGTTGGTGCTTGGATTGCCATGGCTGCAATCTCATAACCCAGTCCTTGACTGGAAAGCTATGTCTGTGTTAAGCTGGGGTTGTAAGGGGACGCATGGGGACGTACCTGTGGTTTCCATTTCATCATCTATTCCCTCTGAGATTCCTGAATTCTTGACTGAATATCGTGACGTTTTTGAAGAACCTAAGCTTGGTTCATTACCTCCGCACCGGGAGTGCGATTGTGCCATAGATTTGATTCCGGGTAGTAAATACCCTAAGGGTCGTTTATTTAATCTGTCTGTGCCTGAACATGCTGCTATGCGAGAATATATAAAGGAGTCCTTGGAAAAGGGACATATTCGTCCTTCGTCATCTCCCTTAGGAGCCGGTTTTTTCTTTGTGGCTAAGAAAGATGGCTCTTTGATACCGTGTATTGATTATCGGCTTTTGAATAAAATCACGGTTAAATATCAATATCCGTTGCCACTGCTGACTGATTTGTTTGCTCGCATAGAGGGGGCCAAGTGGTTCTCTAAGATAGATCTCCGTGGGGCGTATAATTTGGTGCGAATTAAGCAGGGGGATGAGTGGAAGACCGCATTTAATACGCCCGAGGGCCACTTTGAGTATTTGGTGATGCCTTTTGGTCTTTCAAATGCCCCTTCAGTCTTTCAGTCCTTTATGCATGACATTTTCCGTGATTATTTGGATAAATTTTTGATTGTGTATCTGGATGATATTTTGATTTTTTCGGATGACTGGGACTCTCATGTCCAGCAGGTCAGGAGGGTTTTTCAGGTTTTGCGGTCTAATTCCTTGTGTGTGAAGGGTTCTAAGTGCGTTTTTGGGGTTCAAAAGATTTCCTTTTTGGGATATATTTTTTCCCCCTCTTCCATCGAGATGGATCCTGTCAAGGTTCAGGCTATTTGTGATTGGACGCAACCCTCTTCTCTTAAGAGTCTTCAGAAATTTTTGGGCTTTGCTAACTTTTATCGTCGATTTATTGCTGGTTTTTCTGATGTTGTTAAACCATTGACTGATCTGACTAAGAAGGGTGCTGATGTTGCTGATTGGTCCCCTGCTGCTGTGGAGGCCTTTCGGGAGCTTAAGCGCCGCTTTTCTTCCGCCCCTGTGTTGCGTCAGCCTGATGTTGCTCTTCCTTTTCAGGTTGAGGTCGACGCTTCTGAAATCGGAGCTGGGGCAGTTTTGTCGCAGAGAAGTTCCGATTGTTCCGTGATGAGACCTTGTGCCTTTTTCTCGCGTAAATTTTCGCCCGCCGAGCGGAATTATGATGTTGGGAATCGGGAGCTTTTGGCCATGAAGTGGGCTTTTGAGGAGTGGCGTCATTGGCTTGAGGGGGCTAGACATCAGGTGGTGGTATTGACTGACCACAAAAATCTAATTTATCTTGAGTCCGCCAGACGCCTGAATCCTAGACAGGCGCGCTGGTCGTTGTTTTTCTCTCGGTTTAATTTTGTGGTGTCCTACCTGCCGGGTTCTAAGAATGTTAAGGCGGATGCCCTTTCTAGGAGTTTTGAGCCTGACTCCCCTGGTAACTCTGAACCTACAGGTATCCTTAAGGATGGAGTGATATTGTCTGCCGTTTCTCCAGACCTGCGGCGGGCCTTGCAGGAGTTTCAGGCGGATAGACCTGATCGTTGCCCACCTGGTAGACTGTTTGTTCCTGATGATTGGACCAGTAAAGTCATTTCTGAGGTTCATTCTTCTGCGTTGACAGGTCATCCTGGAATCTTTGGTACCAGGGATTTGGTGGCAAGGTCCTTCTGGTGGCCTTCCCTGTCTCGAGATGTGCGAGGCTTTGTGCAGTCTTGTGACGTTTGTGCTCGGGCCAAGCCTTGTTGTTCTCGGGCTAGTGGATTGTTGTTGCCCTTGCCTATCCCGAAGAGGCCCTGGACGCACATCTCGATGGATTTTATTTCGGATCTTCCTGTTTCTCAGAAGATGTCTGTCATCTGGGTGGTGTGTGACCGTTTCTCTAAGATGGTCCATTTGGTTCCCCTGCCTAAGTTGCCTTCTTCTTCCGAGTTGGTTCCTCTGTTTTTTCAAAATGTGGTCCGTTTGCATGGTATTCCGGAGAATATCGTTTCTGACAGAGGAACCCAATTCGTGTCTAGATTTTGGCGAGCATTCTGTGCTAGGATGGGCATAGATTTGTCTTTCTCATCTGCTTTCCATCCTCAGACTAATGGCCAGACCGAGCGGATGAATCAGACCTTGGAGACATATTTGAGGTGTTTTGTGTCTGCAGATCAGGATGATTGGGTTGCTTTTTTGCCTTTAGCGGAGTTTGCCCTCAATAATCGGGCCAGCTCTGCCACCTTGGTGTCTCCTTTTTTCTGTAATTCGGGGTTTCATCCTCGATTTTCTTCTGGTCAGGTGGAATCTTCGGATTGTCCTGGAGTGGATGCTGTGGTGGAGAGGTTGCATCAGATTTGGGGGCAGGTAGTGGACAATTTGAAGTTGTCCCAGGAGAAGACTCAGCTTTTTGCCAACCGCCGGCGTCGGGTTGGTCCTCGGCTTTGTGTTGGGGACTTGGTGTGGTTGTCTTCTCGTTTTGTCCCTATGAGGGTTTCTTCTCCTAAGTTTAAGCCTCGGTTCATCGGCCCGTACAAGATATTGGAGATTCTTAACCCTGTGTCCTTCCGTTTGGACCTCCCTGCATCTTTTTCTATTCATAATGTTTTTCATCGGTCATTGTTGCGCAGGTATGAGGTACCGGTTGTGCCTTCCGTTGAGCCTCCTGCTCCGGTGTTGGTTGAGGGCGAGTTGGAGTACGTTGTGGAAAAAATCTTGGACTCCCGTGTTTCCAGACGGAAACTCCAGTATCTGGTCAAATGGAAGGGATACGGTCAGGAGGATAATTCTTGGGTGACTGCCTCTGATGTTCATGCCTCCGATCTGGTCCGTGCCTTTCATAGGGCTCATCCTGATCGCCCTGGTGGTTCTGGTGAGGGTTCGGTGCCCCCTCCTTGAGGGGGGGGTACTGTTGTGAAATTGGATTTTGGGCTCCCCCGGTGGCCACTGGTGGAATTGAACTGGTGTGCATCATCCCCTCTGTTCACCTGTTTCCATCAGGATGTGGGAGTCGCTATTTAACCTTGCTCCTCTGTCACTTCCATGCCGGTCAACATTGTAATCAGAAGCCTTTCTGTGCATGTTCCTGCTGCTAGACAACTCCCAGCTAAGTTGGACTTTAGTCCTCGTTTGTTTTTGCATTTTGTTCCAGTTCACAGCTGTAGTTTCGTTTCTGTGTCTGGAAAGCTCTTGTGATCTGAAATTGCCACTCTGATGTTATGAGTTAATACTAGAGTCTTAAAGTAATTTCAGGATGGTATTTTGATAGGGTTTTCAGCTGACCATGAAAGTGCCCTTTCTGTCTTCCTGCTATCTAGTAAGCGGACCTCAATTTTGCTAAACCTATTTTCATACTACGTTTGTCATTTCATCTAAAATCACCGCCAATATATGTGGGGGCCTCTGTCTGCCTATCGGGGAAATTTCTCTAGAGGTGAGCCAGGACTATATTTTCCTCTGCCAGGATTAGTTAGTCCTCCGGCCGGCGCTGGGCGTCTAGGGATAAAAAACGTAGGCAACGCTACCCGGCTACTGTTAGTTGTGCGGCAGGTTTAGTTCATGGTCAGTTTAGTTTCCATCCTTCCAAGAGCTAGTACTTATGTTTGCTGGGCTATGTTCTCTTGCCATTGAGAACCATAACAGGAAACATTAATTTATTCAGTCACCATGACGGCACCACGAGAGAGGGGATCTGCCCTTCAGGGACAGGAAACCTACAGACATAAAAGGGCGGCACCTCTCTCCCCCGTCAGTTGGTTTCCTGTCCCTGACAGGTGAACCTCTTCAGACAGACCTTATGAAGAAGGTTGAAGAATAGAAGACTACCCAGTCCTGGAGGTCCGAAGCAGGTAGCGGGAGGGCCCCTACCTTGGACTAGCCAGGACGCCGGAAGCACCACACAGCAGGGGGACTGCCTTGTGTTAGGTGGCAGCAGAGAGAAGCAGCCTTCAGAATGGCTTGCTTCTGAGTGACCCATCGCCGCAGGTACTGAGTAAGTATATGGTACCTGCTCCGGGGGCTGTGTCCGGCGGGGCCTTCCGGCATGTCCGGTTGTGCGTGGACTCGCCGCGCTTGTGACCGGAAGAGGCATTCCCTGGTAAGGTGTCCAGCGGCGCTCCTGGATGACGCTGCCGACGGCGCAGTCTGACGACTCGGATGGGCATGCGCGGTGGAGCCGCGCCGGCTGGGAGCGCTTCCCCTAGGATTTGCGGTGAAGGCGGCAGGGCCTGGGGGGGTGGGTCCCTATTGTCAGCCGGGGGCGCGGCCTTGGGAGTAGGTGGCCAATCCTCAGAATAGTGCCGGGCAGGTCATGCGGAGATCCTGCTGACCCCCATCCTGGGGCGGTACCATTGGGGGCAGATTTAAGAGCGATATGGCGGCTGCTGGATGTCTCTGACCCATTTCTTTTTCAATGGAGTCACCGGAGCAGGAATCACCGCAGCTTGAGAAGCGGCAGCAGCCTCAGCCTGTTGAAGAGACCCATGCCATCTCCCAGCGCCGATCTAGTGGCAGTAGTCGCGTTGATGGAGACAAAAGTACTCAAAAGTCAAGCAAGTCCTCAGGCCGCAAAACTTCACTGGTCAGGAAGGACCCCCCCACTACCTACGGTACCATTCACTACGCATCTGGGTAAGTGATCTACGTGAAAGTTCACTTAGTGATCCTCTGTCCCTTTTTATGTTCCCTTTCTCCTTATCAGGGGAGAAAATGTTCCGCCAAGTCCAAACACAGGGAATGTGGCGAGTGTGGGGAACCAGATGCTTATGAAAAAAAGTTGTGCAGACCGTGCATACAGCGATTAATAGAGGAAGAAGCTCCCGACCTTACGTCTACCTTAAGGGATATGGCCAGACGAGAAATCAAGGGTTCTATTAAATCCTTATCCCAAAAGACAGAATTTTAAAAAAGGGAAAAAAATTAGATCCCCAATTTCAGAGATTGATTCAGATTCAGCTGAACTAACCTCAGGTTCCTCTCCATCTTCCTCTTCATCTATGGACGCTGAGTCGGGTCATTCCTGTTTACCACTAGATAAAATTAATCGACTGGTTAAAGCGGTAAATAATACCATGGGGATTGAGGAGCCCCAGTCAGAGTGGTCCATGCAGGACATAATGTTTAAGGGGTTAGATAAAAAATCCCGTAGATCTTTTCCGGTGATTGATAAAATAAACTCTTTAATCACAAGGGAGTGGAAGAAACCTGAGAGGAAAGGATCGCTCCCACCGGCGTTTAAGAGGAGGTATCCATTCGAGGAAGAGGCATCATCCTCATGGGATAAAGCCCCAAAATTAGACTCAGCAGTTGCCAAAGCATGTAAAAAGACCTTGTTACCGTTTGAGCATCTAGGCAATCTAAAAGACCCATTGGACAAAAAGGCTGACGTTTTTCTTAAGGGTACTTGGGAGACAGCAGCAGGATCCCTGAGACCAGCAATTGCAGCCACTTGTACAGCACGGTCGCTAATGGTGTGGCTTGATCGCCTAGAAGATCAACTCAAAAATAAAGTCCCTAGAAATGAAATCTTGTCCTCCCTTCCTTTAATTCAAGAGGCAGCAGCTTTTCTTTCAGACGCTTCGGCGGATTCTGTAAAATTAGCAGCTAGATCTTCAGCCCTTTCCAATGCTGCCCGCAGGGCTTTATGGATTAAGTGTTGGCCAGGAGATTTACAGGCAAGGTCAAAATTATGTGGCATTCCCTGTGAAGGGGCGCACTTGTTTGGGCCAGTACTGGATGAACTATTAGAAAAAGCAGGCGATAATAAAAAATGATTCCCCTTTCTAGGAAGACCCTCATACAGACGGGAATACAACAGAGGATGGTTCAACCGCAAGAGATCAAATAGAGAAAGATCCAGACATGACAATAACAGGAAAAGAGGTAGAGGGTATATGTTTAACACCTCTCGGGACTATAAAAAGCCTCAATGACTGCTGGACCAGGTGGGGGGCAGATTTTCAGTCTTCTACCCTGCCTGGTTGAAAATTTCCAATAGCCCATGGGTCCTCAGTATTATTTCGACTGGTCTAAAGTTCGAGTTCCAGAACTTTCCTCAGGACAAATTTTGTCTAACACCCATCCGTTCTTCTTCTGCAGAACAGTTGGCACTGGAGTCGGAAGTCCAGGAACTACAGCAAAAGGGAGTGCTGATTAAAGTACCCACAGTACAGAAAGGTAAGGGGTTCTATTCCCCTCTCTTTCTGGTTAAAAAACCTGATGGATCCTTCCGTACCATCATTAATTTGAAGGGCCTAAATAAATTTCTGCTGGTTCCTTCCTTCAAGATGGAATCTGTAAAACCAGCAATAAAGCTCATGTTTAACAACTGCTTCATGGTTGTCTTAGATTTAAAAGACGCCTATTATCATGTCCCAAAGTGGTTAAAAATCCATCGGTCTCTCTGAGAAGAGCAATGTCTATTTTAGGGTCACTTACATCATGTATTCCGGTGGTTCTTTGGGCCCAATATCACACCAGACCACTACAGTGGGACATATTACGTAACACCCGTCACTTGTCAGGACACCTTGACAGTGTATTTTCACTATCCACTGAATCTATACAATTTTTGTATTGGTGGACACACATAACAATTTTACGTAGGGGTGTTCCCTGGACAAACGATGTGTCGCGAATAGTAACTACAGATGCTAGTCCAAGGGGATGGGGGGCACACATGGAAAATAGTTGGATCCAGGGACTGTGGTCCCAAGCTGAACAGAATTTGACATCCAACTTAAAAGAATTATTAGCGGTGGAACGCGCTTTAAGTAAATTCCTTATACCCCTACAGGGTAGACATGTCAGAGTTTTTTTCAGATAACCAAGTGACTGTAGCCTATATTAACCATCAAGGAGGTACTCGGTCAGATTCATTAATGGATGTTGCGCATCGTATTTTTCAGATCGCCAAAAAAACTCAATGTCATGGCCGACTATCTAAGCCGCAACAAACTCTGACAGGGAGATTGGACCTTGAATCAGACTGTCTTCAATCAGATTGTGCAATTATGGGGGTGCCCAGACATAGAACTTTTTGCAAACAAGGAAAACAGGAAACTACACCGTTTCTGCTCCTTAAACCCCAGAGAAAACCCATATGCGGTGGACGCTCTCCTAATTTCATGGCACTTTAATCTCGCTTACGCCTTTCCCCCTCTAAATTTAATTCCAATAGTTCTGAGGAAGATACAGGAAGACAAGGCCCGGGTAATCATGTTAGCCCCGTTCTGGCCCAGAAGATCATGGTTTCCTTGGCTGAGGTAAATGTCCATTTCTCAGCCTAGGATTCTCTCAGAAACACCAGATCTCCTCTCCCAGGGCCCAATTCTCCATCCACGAGTCGCCAATTTACATCTAGCGGCGTGGAATTTGAGAGGTCACTACTAAGGGCAAAGGGGTTTTCTCAAGACCTGGTAAACACGCTACTAAAAAGTAGAAAACCGTCTACAACAAATATTTACGTCAGAATTTGGAAAAAGTTCTTGGAAGTCTCAGGATCACATATTGACCAAAAAAATCTGTATTAATAAAATTTTGGAATTCCTACAAAAGGGATTACAAATGGGTTTAGCCACAAGTACTCTCATAGTTCAAGCTCTGGGGGCACTGTACAACAGTAAATTAGCCAATAACCACTGGATAACTGGTTCTTCAAAGCTGCAACTAGGTCCAGGCCAGTCATTAAACAAAAATTGGTACCATGGGACCTAAATTTTGTGCTTTCCGCTTTGATGGAAGCACCGTTTGAACCTATTCATATGATTCCAATAAAAATCGTATCTTTTAAAACGGCCCTTTTAGTCGCGCTCACATCCGCAACAAGGGTTAGCGATCTACAAGCCCTATCTAGACAGCCTCCATACATGCAGTTTAGATAAGATAGAGTTATCTTGAAACCTGATCCTCTTTATCTTCCGAAAGTAGCTTCAAAATTTCATAGATTACAGGAAGTTGTTCTACCTTCGTTCTGTTCTAAAGGTACCTTCACACTAAGCGACTTTACAACGATAACGATAGCGATTCGTGACATTGCAGCGTCCTGGATAGCGATATCGTTGTGTTTGACACGCAGCAGCGATCTGGATCCTGCTGTGATATCGCTGGTCATTGCTGAAAGTCCAGAACTTTATTTGGTCGTCAGATCGGCGTGTATCGTTGTGTTTGACAGCAAAAGCAACGATGCCAGTGATGTTTTACAATAGTAACCAGGGTAAATATCGGGTTACTAAGCGCAGGGCAGCGCTTAGTAACCCGATATTTACCCTGGTTACCATTGTAAAAAAAAAAAACAGTACATACTCACCCTCTTATGTCTGTCACGTCCCCCGGCGTCCGCGCTGCTGCTCAGAGCTTCCTGCACTGAATGTGTCAGTGCCGGCCATAAGGCAAAGCACAGCGGTGACGTCACCGCTGTGCTTTAGGGCCGGCGCTCACACAGTGCAGGGAAGCGGACGCGACAGGCGCCGGAATGTAAGTATGTACTGTTTGTTTTTTTTACATTTACACTGGTAACCTGGGTAAACATCGGGTTACTAAGCGCGGCCCTGCGCTTAGTAACCCGATGTTTACCCTGGTTACCAGGGGACTTTGGCATCGTTGGTCGCTGGAGAGCTGTCTGTGTGACAGTTCTCCAGCGACCACACAGCGACGCTGCAGCAATCGGCATCGTTGTCGATATCGCTGCAGCGTCGCTTAATGTGACGGTACCTTAACCCCACTAATGATAAAGAACGGAAATTCCATTCGCTAGATGTAAGAAGATGTCTTCTTAAATATATTTCGGCTACTAATACTTG
Source organism: Ranitomeya variabilis (assembly GCF_051348905.1). Lineage (NCBI taxonomy): Eukaryota > Metazoa > Chordata > Amphibia > Anura > Dendrobatidae > Ranitomeya > Ranitomeya variabilis. The sequence continues at coordinate 765,412,714 of NC_135235.1, read as the reverse complement.
GAAAAAAGATAATTCCCTATTTGTATCCTTCCAGGGAGTTAGAAAGGGACTAAGGGTATGTGTCCACGTTCAGGATTGCATCAGGATTTGGTCAGTATTTTTCATCAGTATTTGTAAGCCAAAACCAGGAGTGGGTGATAAATGCAGAAGTGGTGCATATGTTTCTATTATACTTTTCCTCTAATTGTTCCACTCCTGGTTTTGGCTTACAAATACTGATGAAAAATCCTGACCAAATCCTGATGCAATCCTGAACGTGGACACATACCCTTAGAGTGTCCAAAAACACATTAGCTAGATGGATCAGGGAGGCAATCTCTTTGGCTTATTCAGCAGGTGGTGTGCAGATCCCGGAAGGTATAAAAGCTCACTCCACTCGGGCCATGGCTACTTCCTGGGCAGAGAGATCGGAGGTGTCGATTTGAAGACATTTGTAAGGCGGCCACATGGTCTTCTCCATCTACTTTTCTTAAGCACTATAGACTAGATTTGGGTAGCTCCTCCGATCTCACATTCAGGAGAAGGGTGCTTGAAGCAGTTGTCCCTCCCTAGTCTCTTTTACTTCTCTGAAAGTCTCTCGTGGTGCTGTCATGGCGACTGAATAAATACGTAAGCTACTTACTGGTAGCGGTGTTTTTCAGGAGCCCATGACAGCACCCTTATATTCCCTACCCTCTCTTCTTGTGTGAGTCAGCACCTTCTTTCCATTAAGTCCTAAGTTTATTCACTGGGTGAATTGTACCATGTTTTAAAATTGTTTATATGCTACTAACCTAGGAGATCCTCTCATGCTGTGTAAACCAACTGACAGGGGAGAGAGGTGCCGCCCTTTTATGTCTGTAGGTTTTTTTTTTGTCCCTGAAGGGTGGATCCCCTCTCTCGTGGTGCTGTCATGGGATCCTGAAAAACACCGCTACCAGTAAGTAGCTTACGTATTTTTTGTTGAGTTTTACCGGTAGAACGTGAAAAAATAAATCTCTCGGCGTGTAGACCTTGACTTTAGCAATGCCAAAGTATTTTTTAATTAATCCAAAATTGGCGTAGATGATGTCTGGATGGCCTACAGGGTATGTCTTAGTTTTGTTTACAAAGGGGTGCAGACTGGTGAAATTGTAGTAATGTAAAGTCTCCCCAGCTGTCAGCTGGTGATAGAGCTTAATGGCGTTAGTTCGGCTGCCATAAAGTGCATCACGGGGGTCTAAAGGAATAGGAAATTCCATTTGGAGGAGAAATGTTTGAAGGTTAGAATCAGTTTCAACCATTTCATTCCACTCATGCTCCCACATCACTCTTATTGTGTACCCGCAGCATTGTAACGCTTTTTAGCTAAAAAGGCATAATATAATTGGCCGTAGGACGTGTTTGTGACCTTATTTGTATCATTTTCATTATAGCACATGGGACATCCATGGTAAAAACAGCCCTGAAATTCAAAGGCTATGTGTTGGCCGCTAACATAGGCATAGCCATCTAGAAAATATTTCCCGACTTGTTTTTCACCGCCTCTCAAAGGTTGTCGATGTTCTCTGAGTGTGCTACATACATGAGCCATTGTATAACGGGTGACGAGTAGCGCTTTTTTGCCTTGTGATAATTATCACCAGGTAAAATGGCGATTGTCTTTTTTGGAAGAAATTTAAACCGGTACATTGTCATGCATACTGATGCCAGGGTAACAAGTTGAAAAGGATCAATACATCTGGACACTATAATTGTTTGCTTTTGAAGCTTACAGTATTTTTTTACATTTTTCTGCGTCATTTCCATAATGCGCTCTCTATAGATCTCACAGGAGCGTCTCAAAATTTCAACATCCTGTTTTCAATAAGATTTTAGCTCGGCCTTGAAGTCAAAAGTTGTATTTACCTGTGTCTCATACCACTCCAGGAACTCTACCTTCTCACCAGGTGACATGTACTCCACCCCATAATATTTCCCATCAGGTATGGGGCCTACATAGTTTTGGTTTTCTCTGGTATTAAAAAAGTGTGGAGAATGTCCTTTGCCACCTGAAAAACCCATGGCCTGTGGTAATTTACTGAGTTTCATGGGGATAAAATTTAACGAGTCTATGAATCTTATTTCCAAATCAGGTAGTGTCACACACAAGAGACGGCCGCCTTGGATTATCAACTTTACCGGCAGTTTTTCAAAAATCAGTTCCTTAACAATAAAGTAAGAATCGTAGCGTCCTGCATTGTGGGCTATAAATGTATAACCTGAAAATTTCCCGCTGGTTAAGAACTGTGCAAAGTCCCGAGTACAGGTGTCACCTTCAAACGCCCAGGATGGGTGACCATGCAGTGTTGTAGCATAAATGTAATTTGGGATATGCCTACCTGTCTCCTGCATACATTCAAAATTATAAAAGATATAACAATCTGACTCGCCCTGTGCTACATACCGCCGCATGTAACAAAGATGGGCATCAAATTTATTTATACGCCCGTGACATACAAGGCAGCGCAAACCATTACACAATAGCCTCGCTATTTCTGAACACAAAACTGTTGCATTCATCACAAAATGTTTTAAGCCTGCAGAATGATAGATCACTTACAGCTAATTGTGTGTGATAATCTAAGCACTTGATCGAGGGACAATAAACTCTGCAAATAGGACATCTGGGCTGTTGCGCACCAGGGCTTTCTATACAATTCTCTGACAGGCTTTACAAAAATACTGACAGGAATGGTTGTTCTTGTGATGGAACGTGAATTGCACCTTTCACAAAAGTAATCAGCTCCGATAAAACCCTTCATATTTTTGATACCGTAGTAGTGGTTATCATGGAACAATATGAATACGGTTTTACCATTAGATGTATTGCTGGTCTGAAAGTAGCGCCAATCACCCCGATTGTAGTACAGTACTTTAATGATGACCCCCAAATATTTTTCAAATGCCGGAATGTTGCTAAAACTCACTAATTGATCATCAGGGATGCCCAGTGCTGTGTGTATGTTTTTAGAGCGGCTCAGTAAATCAGCATCAGTGACATCCATGTCATCCATCAGGGTGCACACACTGGCAGCCAAACACAAATTTGATGTGGAATTGTTAAAATCATACAGCCACTGTCTCTTTTGTTTAATGATCTGACTGCTCGCTATAGATTTCAAAGGTCTTTTTACACCGCCACGGCGGTTTTTAATGGTGGTGATGACTAATTTCAGGGAATTGTTCGCTATGCAATCAGCGTTACTTTGAAGTGTGTTGGCAACAGCATTTAAAAAAGATTCAGAATTAGAACCCTCCCTTGTCTGTTTTGTAGTGAAAATAGGGTCTAAAGTATCGCCACCCTCAAGCCTTAACTGTGCAAAGTCACCAGGTTCAATGTCCCTGATGATTCTATCCAGTAATGACTGAATGCTGACATGAACAATGTCACGGCCTCTACAAATGATTGTACATGATCCAAATTTACAAATTTAAAATGATTGGTATGTATGTGGGCATTGAAATTGCGGAGGGCCCTTTGATGATGATGGAAGTGCTGTAAAAATACTGCATGATTGGGGTCTTGTACGTCATCATCAGCGCCAGCTGCACCATCTGAGGCTTGTGAATTTTGTGTAGCTACATGACTGGCATTTACAGAGTTATCTCGGATATGGGAAAGTTGGCCTGGCTGATGTGGAGGCAACTGGTGTGTCTGAAGAGCTATTGCAGGACACTGGCCCCCACGACGCCTCCTAGCGCATAGTGCGCGTTTAGCGCTGACCAGCAGTTTTAAAGCACTCTTTATAACTCTCCCTCTATTATACCTGAGCAATGTTGTTTTAGTTGCTTTATGCGAGCCGTAGCCAATCATATTGAGTCATAATAGGTTTCCTGCATCTGGTATGTCGCCATCCAGCTGCAGATTCTGAAGCGCGTATAGTTCGGACTTATTAGCTTGTGTTGGGATTAGTATTGATAATAATTTTTCAAAAGTATCACAAAAAAACATTATTTTGGGTGCCCAGAGTTTGTACCAAAAGTAGCGGGCAAACTGTTCCTTAAACACAGTCGTTTCAGCAGCACCCCAACCGATGGATTCATGCAGCAGATTTGTAGTTGCCTCAAATACAGATTCTGCATCGATAGCCGGTACTGACGCCTCTGCCTGAATCCTTGGCTTTTTACACACCTTAACAGCCCCTGGTAATGGCCTCTTTAACCCCTTTTTGACATTAACAGAGTTAGATACACCAGCATGAGATGTGTCACCCAAATTAGAGGCGCCTGACGGACCGGCACCAGAGGAATTAGCTGGTACAGTTAGAGATGCTGCTGTCGGATGTATAGTGTGAGCCACCCCTATAATGATCGGTTCTATGGCGGGTTGCTTACCATCAGCGAGCTGATCAATCTCTCGATCAAGCGTTTCACGAGTCTGTTGGGCTGAGGCACTCACGGTGCTGGACGTGCTTGTTGGCTCTGAAGTATGCTTTGTTTTTCTTTTGTTTTCGGTGTGGGGCCATCACTGCCGGATATAGTAGCACTGTATCATTCACATGACTGATCGATGGCGGGGCATCAATTGAATGGTGTATTTCACGCTGAACCACTGACGCAGGGTTTCCCATGCCTTGCATCACACAGAGCGGTGATAGCGGCTGTGTTCTAACAGAGCCATTAGCCGGCTGTATTGGTGGCCACATTGGTGCAGCGTTATTCTCGGAGAGCTGTAGTGGCTGTAGAAGTGCTGGAGGTGTTTTTCTCCTCACTTTGCATTTAGCTGTATGGAAAGATTATACATGTGTCAAATATGAGTGTAACTGCGGCATCATTGGAGAAGCACGTGTATCATTGATTGTACATAGACTATGTAGGTATATCAAAATATACACTCACGGGCTTGCGATGTGGGGTGGACTAATGCAGTGGCACCTTCTGGACCAACTATGAGGTTCTCCATTAGCAGTGGTATATTCTTTTTTGTGTATATAATTCTCGTAGGCTTCAGTTTACAATCTATAAATAAAAATATAATCTTTAGTGGGGGCGACTGCAATGTTCTCCTGGCCGTTGTGCAAAAACAAGTTTTCATACGCCTGGTACCTTTACCTTTCTTGTTCTTTGCCCTACGTGGAGTTTTAGGGTCTTGAGAAACAGGACTGTTTGGCGGTGTGGTGGCAGGGTACTACTTGTCTTCTGTCTTGTTTTCCGCAGTATCGTGTTGTGAATTCTGCTTTTGGGTTCCCTCCGGTGGTTGTAAGTGGTAATGCAGTTGTCCCTGGTTTGCAGCCCTGGTCAGGTGTTTCTACTGATTGCAGTGCTGACTGGGGTATTTAGGCTTGCAGGATTCATTAGTCCTTGCCAGTTGTCCATTGTTTTTGGAGGTCTTGTCCTTGCCTGGTTCCTTCTCCCTGGCTGCCAGATCTGCAAGATAAGTGTCTGGTTTTGTGGCACACATGCCGTGTGCTTAATGATTCAGTATTATTCATTGTTTTTTGTCCAGCTTAGATTGTATCAGTGTTTTCTCAGTCTTGTTGGATTCTCAGGAGTTGCAGATGTACATTTCATGTCTTTAGTTAGATTGTGGAACCTTTTTGTATTATCTGCTGTGGGTATTTTTGAAGTGTTTTAATACTGACCGCTTAGTATTCTGTCCTGTCTTTCCCTGTTTAGCTAGAGTGGCCTCTTTTGCTGGAATCTGTTTTCTACCTGTGTGTGTCTTTTCTCTCCTATTCAGTCAATATTTGTGGGGGGCTGCCTATTCTTTGGGGTTCTACTCTGAGGCAAGTTAGTATTCCTATTTCCATCTATAGGGGTATTTAGTCCTCCGGCTGTGTCGAGGTGTCTAGGTTTGTTAGGTACACCCCACGGCTACTTCTAGTTGCGGTGTCAGTTCAGGGTTTGCGGTCAGTACAGATTCCACTTCTCCTGAGAAAGATTCATGCGGCTCCAAAATCACCGGATCATAACAACCGTCGAAGGACGTTCACAATATGTATTTTCTATTTTCCTAGCCTACATGGTTGGCCCAATATCTTACAATATTAGAACAAAGGACTTCTTGCATTTACAGAAGGAAATCAAACCGGTTTTGGCAAGCACAACTTCCACTGCCTCTATGCCGGTCGTAAATACCTTTGGTGGGGGCAGAGGGGTTTGTTGCTAAAAGTCAGGAATTTGCAGCTCAAAGCCATAAAAGCTGTTGCAGAATCACTCCAAGAAGGGGGGCTTTTTAGCCCACAGCCTGGGCTAACAAGAGAAACTAAACTTATGATATTTCATACAATATCGTGACACCTCCCCCTTTTGGTGTGTGCTACGGAGGCAGAACCTCTTGGTATACCTCCATGCGCACCTCAGTAGGTTCACTCTGGCGGGACAGTCCATCTGCATTCCCATGCTCCCTGCCCATTTTGTATTCTATGGTGAAGTCAAACTGCTGGAGGGCAAGGCTCCAGCATAGCAACCTGCCGTTGGTTCCACACATGGCATTTAGCCAGCGCAGAGGGTTGTGGTTGGTCACCACAGTGAAGGTGCGACCGTACCAGTAGGGCTGCAAGCGCTGCAGAGCCCAGACTATGGCCAGGCACTCCTCAATGGTGGAGTAGGCCACTTCCCTAAAAGCAAAAGTTTCTGGCTCAGGTCCAACGCGGGGTGCTCTTGGTCCTCCGAGTCAACCTGGCTGAGCACAGCACCGAGGCCAAACTCGCTGGCGTCAGTCTGTACCAAGAACGGTCGACTGCTGTCGACTGCTTTCAACACAGGGGCGTTGCACAGTGCGGTTTTCAATGCCTGGAAAGCCCCCTCACAGCCATCTGTCCAGTTGACGATGTGGGGTAGCTTCTTCCTGGTGAGGTCCGTCAAAGGTTTTGCCAGGCTACTATAGTGCTGTACGAAGCGCCTATAGTACCCTGCAGTGCCCAGGAAGGACATCACCTGTTTCTTGGTCCCGGGAGTGGGCCAGTTCACGATCGCGCCCACTTTCTCAGGCTCTGGCTTTAGGGTGCCTCCGCCTACCCGGTGACCCAGGTAGTGGACCTCCCTCATGCCCATCTGGCACTTTCCGGGCTTGAGTCAGTCCAGCTTGGTGAATTCGCTTGAGCACCACCTCGAGATGCTGCAGGTGTTCCTTCCAGGAGGGACTGAAGATGGCAATGTCATCCAAGTACGCCACTGCGTACTTCTCCAGTCCTTGAAGCAGGAGGTTGACCATCCGCTGGAAAGTGGCAGGGGCATTCTTCATGCTGAAGGGCATGACCGTGGACTCGTACAGTCCAAAGGGTGTGATAAAGGCGGACTTCTCCTGTGCTTTGGGGCTCAGGGGAATCTGCCAGTATCCTCGACTCAGATCCATTATTGTCAGGTATTTTGCGCCAGCTAACTTCTCAAGCAGATCCTCGATGCGCGGCATTGGGTGCGCGTCAGAGGCTGTAATGGCGTTGAGCCCCCTGTAGTCCACGCAGAACCGGGTGGTCCGGTCCTTCTTTGGCACGAGAACTATGGGTGAGGCCCACGTGCTCTTTGACAGTCGAATCACCCCCAGCTGTAACATCTCATCGATCTCCTGGCGCATAACCTACTGCACCTGGTCGGAGATTCGATAGGGTGTTCACCATAGTGGGGCATGATTCCCGGTGTCCACCTCATGGACTGCTAACTCAGTCCTTCCAGGACGGTTGGAGAACACAACCCAGAAGGGTTCCAGTGTAGTTTGCAACTGCAACCGCTGTGGTTCAGTTAATGAGGCGCTTACCTCCATGTCCTCGATGGACCCACCGGCCTTGGCTTCGGCCAGCATGTCCAGGAGGGTGTCTTCCTCCACGTCTTCGGGTACGCTGCAGACCGGTAGGACGAAAGGTTCACATTCGTGATGAGCCTTCATCATGTTGACGTGAAAGGCCTTTCGCCTACCCCGAGCGTGGTCAAGCGTGACCACATAGGTGACCGGGCTGAGCTGTTGGTGGACGACGTACGGGCCCTCCCAGGCTGCCTGAAGCTTATCCTTTGGTACGGGGACCAGCACCCACACCTTCTGACGCACGTGGTAGGTCCGCTCCCGGGCGTTCTGGTCGTACCAGTGCTTCTGATCAGCCTGAGCCTGCGTCATGTCATCATGCTGGCATCCATATCCTCACTCCACGACACAGACAGTGCCACTGCTTTCTACAATGCCACTCTTGCATCAGCTATTGACACAGTTGCCCCTCTCGTCCATGGCAGAGTGCGACATATCAATAGACAACCTTGGCACAATAACACCACGAAAAAGCTCCGGCAAGTGTCCAGGGTTGTGGAGCGGCGTTGGAAGAAAACACCGGCAAGATGACTTCACTGTATTCAAAGAAGCAACAATCCGCTTTTAAATATGCTCTCACCTCTGCTAAACAGGCCTACTTCAGAACCCTCGTATCTTCCCTATCCCCCAACCCCAAACAGTTATTCAAAACCTTTAACTCCCTCCTCTGCCCGCTCCAACCTCCCTCATCTCTGCTGAGGACTTTGCCACACACTTTAAAAATAAGATCGACCAGACAAGGCAAGTCTTCATTGTTCATCCACCACAACCCCTTTGTATACCAGACCAATGCCCAAACCCCATAACCTCCCTATCCAACATCACTGAAGGGGGACTTAATTGTCTCCTCTCCAAATCGCACCTCACCACCTGTGCGCTCGACCCCATCCCATCCCACCTCCTTCCCAACCCCACCACCACACTTATCCCATCCCTAACCCACCTCTTTAACCTATCACTAACTTCTGGTACCTTCCCGTCTGCCTTCAAACATGCCACAATCACGCCTATCCTTAAAAAGCCAACCCTCGATCCAACTGCTATGTCCAGCTATCGCCCAATATCACTGCTCCCATTCGCTTCCAAACTCCTGGAGCAGCATGTCCACTCTGAACTTTCCTCCCACCTCTCATCTAACTTGCTCTTTGACAATCTACAATCTGGTTTCCACCCCATCACTCAACTGAGACAGCCCTGACCAAAATCACTAACGACCTACTTACCGCGAAAGCTAATGGACAATACTCTGTACTCCTCCTTCTAGACCTGTCCTCTGCTTTCGACAAGGTTGACCACTGCCTCTTACTACAGATCCTCTCCTCCTTTGGCATCAAAGACCTCGCCCTATCCTGGATCTATACACTTGGCTTGGGACAACTCATAAAGTCCCATGGATTCCAGTACACCTCTATGCTGATGACACTCAGATCTACCTCTCTGGCCCAGACGTCACTGCTCTGCTGTCCAGAATCCCAGAGTGCCTATCAGCCATATCCTCCTTCTCTCGCTTCCTCAAACTCAATGTGGACAAATCTGAACACATCATCTTTCCTCCATCCCATAGATCTTCCTTACCTGACCTATCTATCGCAATCAATGACATCATGCTTTCCCCCGTACCGGAAGTCCGCTGCCTCGGAGTAACCTTCGACTCTGCCCTGTCCTTCAAACCGCACATCCACGCTCTTTCCACCTCCTGTCGCCTCCAGCTCAAAAATATCTCCAGAATCCGTCCTTTCCTCAACCATCAATCTACTAAAATGCTTGTGCACGATCTCATCATCTCCCACCTTGACTACTGCAACATCCTTTTCTGCGGTCTCCCTGCTAACACCCTTGCACCTCTCCAGTCCATTCTTAACTCTGCTGCCCAACTAATTCATCTCTCTCCTCACTACTCCTCTGCTTCTCCCCTCTGCAAATCTCTTCACTGGATCCCATTCCCTCAGCGTATCCAGTTCAAATTACTAATACTGACTTACAAAGCCATACATAACCTGTCTCCTCCATATATCTCTGAACTAATCTCCCGATATCTTCCCTCACGTGATCTCCGGTCCTCCCAAGACCTCCTTCTCTCCTCCACACTTATCCGCTCCTCATCCAATCGCATCCAAGACTTCTCACGAATATCCCCCATCCTCTGGAATTCTTTGCCCCAACACGTCCGACTATCAACCACATTCGGGTCCTTCAGACGGAACCTGAAAACCCATCTCTTCAGGAAAGCCTACAGCCTGCACTGACCCGCTGCAGCCTCATCACTACCGAAGCTACCGCCTCATCAACACCGGAGCTCCTGCAACCCTCAACCTACTGTCTCCTTCCCCATAATCCTGTAGAATGTAAGCCCGCAAGGGCAGGGTCCTCGCCCCTCTGTATCAGTCTGTCATTGTTAGTTTGTTTACTGTAAGTGATATCTGTAACTTGTATGTAACCCCTTCTCATGTAAAGCACCATGGAATCAATGGTGCTATATAAATTAATAATAATAATAATGCACCAACTGTGTTAAGGTCTGCATCCTGTCACTGAAGCGCATGACATACTCCACTATGGACACTTCAGAAGGGTTCGGCTCCTCTTCCCAGGATTCTCTGACCAACCCAAGGGGTCCCCGGACTCACCTGCCTTACAGGAGCTCGAGAACCCCGTCGAAGCCTGCGGAACCTCTCGGAAAGCGAACAGCAGGTGTGGGAGGTCGCGCCCTTGTGTCTCAACCAGCATGCGTAGCATCTGTTTGAGGGTACCATTGAAGCGTTCACACAAGCCATTGGTCTGTGGGTGATACGCACTTGATACCAGGTGCTTCACCTGCATTCTCTTACAGAGAGCCTCCATTAGGCGAGACTTGAATTGGGTCCCTTGATCAATGAGCATCTCCCTGGGAAATCCAACACGTGAAAAGATAGCCAACAGGGCACCCGCCACCTTATCTGCCCTAGTTGATGACAGAGCTACTGCCTCTGGGTACCGGGTAGGGTAGTCTACCACAGTAAGGATATATCGCTTTCCAGAGCTGCTGGGGACGGCCAGTGGCCCACAATGTCCACCGCGATCCTCTGGAAAGGCTCCTCTATCACTGGCAATGGGATCATGGGAGCCTTAAGAGCAGGTCCCGCCTTCCCCACTCTTTGACAGGTGATACAGGAGCGGCAGTAGTTTGACACATCTGTCCCCATCTTAGGCCAATAGAAGTGTTGACACAGCCAGGCCTTTGTTTTGCTGATCCCCAAGTGTCCAGCTAGCGGGATCTCATGGGCAATCCGTAACAACTCACCCCAGAATTGCTGCGGGACGACCAGCTGTCTTTCCCTCAACCACTCCTTCTGTGATTCTCCGGGTACTGTCCCCCGGTACAACCTTCCTCTTTCCCAGAACACCCTCTCCTTATCAGTCTCGGAGATGAGCGTCTTGGCAAGTTGTCTCAAACTCTCTAGGCTCGCATCTGTGTGCAGAGCTGTTATGATCCGGTGACTTTGGAGCCGCATGAAACTTTCTCTGGAGTAGGTGGAAACTGTACTGACCGCAAACCCTGAACTAACACCGCAACTAGAAGTAGCCGTGGGGTGTGCCTAACAAACCCTAGACACCTCGACACAGCCGGAGGACTAAATACCCCTATAGATAGAAATAGGAATACTACCTTGCCTCAGAGCAGAACCCCAAAGGATAGGCAGCCCCCCACGAATATTGACTGTGAGATGGAGAGGAAAGACACATGCAGGCAGAAAACAGAATTTAGCAAAAGAGGCCACTCTAGCTAAATAGGTAAAGATAGGACGGAATACTAAGCGGTCAGTATTAAAACCCTTCCAAAAATATCCACAGCAGATAATACAAAAAGTTCCACAATCTAACTGAAGACATGGAATGTATATCTGCAACTCCTGAGAATCCAACAAGACTGAGAAAATACTGACACAATCTAAGCTGGACAAAAAAACAATGAATAGAACTGAATTATTAAGCACACAGCATGTGTGCCGCAAAAACCAACAAGACACTTATCTTTGCTGATTTGGAGCAAGGCAGAAGGAACCAAACAAGGACCAACACCTCCCAAAACCATGGACAACTGGCAAGGACTAATGAATCCTGCACGCCTAAATACCCCAGTCAGAACTGCAATCAGCAGATACACCTGACCAGGACTGCAACCCAGGGACAACTGCATTACCACCTACAACCACCGGAGAAACTTTCACAGAAACATCATTATCAGGTTCAGGTGGCACAGGTACAACATTTTCACCATCACTCCTAGGGAAAAAATGGTTATCAGGTGCATCATTATAAGATAAAGCTTGGTCAGGTAACACATGCGATTTTCCATCATCATCATCATCAGGGTTAACGTTAGCCTTATTAGCAGATTGGGGAGGGGTGTCAGGGACGTAGTATGCAACCATCCTCCCCAAATCAGTCCCCCACAAAACATCAGTGGGCAAATTATCAGACAGCCCCACTTCCTTCACCCCGCTCCTGGCACACCAATCAATATAAACCCGGGCCATCAGTAAGGGACAGCTGATGCCCCCAATCCCAGTGACAGTTAGGGTTTTCCCCGGAATGATTTCTTCAGGGGCCACCAGTTTGGGTCGGATGAGGGTTCATTCAGCCCCGGTGTCTTTGAGGCCTGTAGCAACATGGCCTCCCACGGTGACGTGCTGTACGTTGTCACACCCCCTCCCAACCACACCACCCACCAAAAGAACTGCTGCATTAGGCCCAGGGGCCTTGGATTGGGAGTTCTTCTGCTTGTCTGGACATTGGGGACTGATATGACCATTCCGATTGCAGAAGTAACACTTGCGGGGTTCGATGGTAGGTGTTATGATCCGGTGACTTTGGAGCCGCATGAATCTTTCTCTGGAGTTGGTGGAAACTATACTGACCGCAAACCCTGAACTAACACCGCAACTAGAAGTAGCCGTGGGGTGTGCCTAACAAACCCTAGACACCTCGACACAGCCGGAGGACTAAATACCCCTATAGATAGAAATAGGAATACTGCCTTGCCTCAGAGCAGACCCCCAAAGGATAAGCAGCCCCCCACGAATATTGACTGTGAGGAGGAGAGGAAAGACACGCAGGCAGAAAACAGAATTCAGCAAAAGAGGCCACTCTAGCTAAATAGGAAAAGATAGGACAGAATACTAAGCGGTCAGTATTAAAACCCTTCCAAAAATATCCACAGCAGAAAATACACAGAGTTCCACAATCTAACTAAAGATATGGAATGTATATCTGCAACTCCTGAGAATCCAACAAGACTGAGAAAATACTGACACAATCTAAGCTGGTCAAAAACCATGAAAAGCACTGAATAATTAAGCACACAGCATGTGTGCCACAAAACAAAACCAGACACTTATCTTTGCTGATTTGGAAGCAAGGCAGAAGGAAGCCAAGCAAGGACCAACTCATCCAAAAACCATGGACAACTGGCAAGGACTAATGAATCCTGCACGCCTAAATACTCCAGTCAGAACTGCAATCAGCAGATACAGCTGACCATGGTTGCAACTCAGGGACAACTGCATTACCACCTACAACCACCGGAGGGAGCCCAAAAGTAGAATTCACAACAGTCTTCCACCATCTCCCCTTCATGCAATTTTGACCCGGGGAACCACATGAAGTCTGACCCGGGGTTCACCCAGCGGTACACAGTCCGCTCCGCGTAGACCTCACCCAGCAAAGTGGTTGATCAAATCGGGGCCTTTAGGAACCGCTCCATGCCCGTGGCCTGGTCCCAGGGTTCAAGGCACTGGAGTCTATTGGTCCCAGGGGGAGGTGGCGCTGCGACGGGGCCTATCAGCAGGTCCTCCCCTGCCGGGGCAGGGTCGGCTTGCTTACCGGCCATAGCGGCGTCCTCCATGGCGGCTGGCTCTGCTAGTGGTGGCGTCAGCGGAGATATCAGTAGCAGCTTTTGCAGCGGTACAGGAACTGAAGTCGGGGGATCCTCCACTGGCACCACCTGGTAGGGGGCCTTGGTCTTCACCCGTAGTTTAAGGAGCTGATCGATTAATTCCTCCATCCCAATCTGTAGGGGGTCGGTGCCAACAGTGGAGATTTGGCTGCAGTGCTCTTCCGGGTGGCTGGGGGAGTCCTCTGCTTCAACCCCACACTCTGGTTCTGAGCGGCTGGCCATGGCGTCCTCCATGTGACTCGCTTCCTCCTGGTCTTTTTCCCGCTCTCTCCTCTGTGGGTGGTTCTGTTTTCTTTGTCTCCGCCCGCCATTGAGGATCAGGAGGCGGATCTCGGCTGCTGACGGACACGTCCTCAAGGTACAGAAATATTTAGACTGGGCGGCCATTATCTTTCGCACATCTCAGTTTGTTCACGCCCACTCCACGCCCTTCTTCTTTTCCTGTGCTCCTCGTGGCGCTGTAATGGCGGCGGTTTTGGCTGGAATTTTTGCGGCAAATGGCAATACAGTCTTTGCAATAAATAGCAGTTCAAACACAATTCAGACACAGTTCCAAGGCACACATGACCCGATTCTCGGGCTTAAGTAGATCCTGTTCGTGACGCCAAAGTTGGATCGCCCCCAGGCGCAGGGCAATGGGGTACCCGGCCCCGGGTCGCTCTGTCTCGGTTCTGGGGAAGTCACGGTGGCCCGACCCGGTCCGTGGCCCTGCTAAGGGGTGCCCAATTAAAGGTGTAGAAAGTTTGTCAAGTGTTCGTGACGCCACCTTTGTTGTTCGGTCAGGGTGACCGACTCTGCTGGGGGTCCGCTGGGGTGATGGAATGGCAGCTAGATGGTATACCTTCCCACAGGTGTAGTATGTTCCCAGGGCTTCCCAAGATGTGTAGATGTGATGGTGGTCATTGTAAGGCGCGATGAATAACGAGGACACAACGGTTGCAGTCTCTTTACCTTTTACTGAAGACTTCAGCATCCGCAGTCCAGAGTACCGTTCACAGGGCTAGCTGAGTCCGACTGGTCCGAAGGCACATCCAGAGTTCCCTTAGCCAGGAAGAAATCAGTAGCCTTTCTACTAGCACCTGTGTGTTGTAGAACCTCCCTGCTGAGCACCACGGGAAAGCCCTCACAACCTTTGTAGATGTTTCTGATGTTCTCTCTCTCTGTCCCCCAGATGGTATGGCTAGGACAACCCGTATGACGGGGTAGGCCTGGAGTTAATTTATAGGGACCCTAGTGGCGCCCCTTTCCCACAGTTGCCTCCGTTGTCTTCTTAGGTATTTAGGTTGGGCAGCCAACTTGGAATTGACTGTCCTGCCATTGTTTAGAGTAATGCGTAGAACCTATTACTCCCTCGGTGTTCCGGCCACCGGCTACGTGCCTCAGAAGGATGTTGCCGAGATCTTAAGGCAGGACTCCATCTGGTGTTATCTCCTTATTGCTAAGACTTCGGTTCTCACTCTCCACAATATACTTCACTTCTTGTCCTTTCTTAGGCTACTTTCACACTAGCGTCGGGAACAACCCGTCGCTGCGCGTCGGGCCGACGTTCCCGACGCTAGTGTGTTCTCCGCCGCACAACGGGGGCAGCGGATGCATATTTCCCACGCATCCGCTGCCCCATTGTGATGTGCGGGGAAGTGCGGGGAGGTGGGGGCGGAGTTCCGACTGCGCATGCGCGGTCGGAAAAAGCGGACCGTCGGGAGCAAAAAACGTTACATGTAACGTTTTTTTCTCCCGACGGACCGCTACCATACGCCCAAACGCCGCCAAACGCATTCACCGTTTGGAAATGCGTCGCAAATGCGTCGCAAATGCGTCGCTAATGTTACTCTATGACGAAACAACGTATCCAGCAAAAACTTTTGCTGGATGCGGCGTTTCGCAAAAACGACGCATTTGCGACGTATTGCAGTTAACGCTAGTGTGAAAGTAGCCTTAGGATGCCGCCACAATGAAGTGCAGGCGCAGCTCCGTAACGCTCTAACTGTGTTAGGCCCGTCAGGATCCCACCCCTGACAGGTCCTCCCTGGGTCTCCCCAGTCAGCTATCTGACTTGATGTTGCTTGGGCAGAGCCCAGTCTGCTTTCTCCCTAACTTCCTATCCAGCTCCCAGTTTTACCCGAGTGTGAGGAGTGGCCTAATAGATAGGACCCTTAGCTCCCCCTGGTGGCTGGAGTGTGAAGTGTAGTGTGTGACTGATACCTGGCAAGATGAACTCCTTTAGTGCAATCAGACGTACCATCACTCCCACTGCAATAGCATCTGTTTTAGTCAAATATTCTTGGGTCTTTTTGCCAATGACGTTAAGAGCTAAAGAACGCTCCAAGATTACCTCTATTTTATCCTTAATAGATGCTGTAGGGTTATTGGATAAAGGCAAATAGACATCTCTATTTGAAAGTTGTGATAGAATCTCACTACGATAAGAAGAGCGGTCCTTAACTACTGTGGCCCCCCCTTATCTGCTGGCTTTATTATGATATCCTTGTCATCTATTAGAGTTTGTAAAGCTACTCGTTCAGCCTGATTGAGATTAGTCCGAAAGACCATCTCACCATTTGTAATTTGCTTCATAAATTTACATACTTCCTTCTCAATTAAAGAAATACATGTTTCAACTGGTGGATTATTCTTTGGAGGATTAAACAAGCTACATAGTCAAAGTCCTAAATCAGGTAGATTTATCGGAGTCCTGTTAATCTCCATTGTTAATTGATGTATCGGTGTCTGACTATTAAAATAAGCTTTAAGTCTTAAGTTCCTGTAAAATCTTTGTAGGTCTAGATCTAGTTGGAACGTAGTAAACTTATATGTCGGACTGAAAGATAATCCCTTTTGTAAAATAGACATAACTGCGAAGTACCTAGTGATTTTGACGAGATATTCATTACCAAATTTGAGTTACCTGTGACCTGGTGTTCATTGTATGTCGATTGGTGTCTAAAGCATTGCCCCCCCTCCGACCTTTTCTTTGTATGTATCTCCTGCTAGAGCCTAAAAAGAAGATCTACCTGGACCAGCAGTCTGAACTAGAAGCTGATGAGCCATCAGTGAACCTATAATTTTGATAACCAAAGTAGGAGGAGAAAGTGGGGTTTTGCCATATATAAAATCTTTTTTGCAAAGTCTTGTGTGTCATGAAATTTTGTTTGACGTTTACATTTTTCAGTTTCTTGTTTAAAAACGTCCAAATTCTCTTTAGTGCAGGATTTCATGGAGTCAAATTCGTCCTTAGTTAAAGTGTCTTTCAATTGTGCTTCAATATTGGAGATCTTTTCTTGACCATTTTTGATTTCCTTATTGAGATATTCCAGAGTTAATGTCATTATGTCTAGAGAACATTTATTTAACACCTGTTCAAATCTTTGACAAAAATCAGTGTTCTCCTGAAACAAGGTAGGACATAGTGATACTCGGAGGCCTCTTGGAATCCGTTGTGTTCTAACACATTCAGCAATTGTTGCACTGTGAAGCTCCAGGCTTAGAAGATGACGAGATTCTCTTTCTAGATCACGTGATTTAACTTCACTGCCGGAAATTTGTAAAAATTCGCTGGATGCGGTAACTTGTGAGACAATATTGGCCACATCTGTCTCATTATAAGAAAAGCTGATTGCAGACATCTCTTGGTACGTTAATCATTGGAAAAACGGGTGCTCGTGTATATGGTAAAAATATATTCAATCACAAAACACGTCACTCTGTTCTAAAATTTGGGTGCACAGATAAAGGATAGTAATCCTAGTAATAAATATGAAGAAACATCTGGCACTCCTTAATGCATCAAAATGAAAGATATTTATTGAACATATAATAGTCCCAATAATACAATAATGTACAACTTTGGTAATGTAGTTATTGTATAGCATTGTGAGCTCTCCAGTGTCGTCATGTCTTCATTCATTGTTCTATTTCTGTGTTACCTGTTACCAAATATCAGTGACCTGTTATAACTGATTGTAGATTCTATTTTGATTTGTTTCGTTATATGTATCCCAGTCTGAAGAAGGTCCAATTTTGGACCAAAACGTTACATAATTTTGTGACTCTGATATTGTCAATAAATATCTTTCATTTTGATGCATTAAGCAGTGCCAGATTTTTCTCCTAATTTAGAGCGGCATTAATTGTAGCTGTATAAATAGGTATAAAGTGAACCCGGCATTGTCAGGGTGGCGCTGTTACACCAAGTAAGATGGTTCCTGGGTTGGAGAAATTAGTCTTGTGTTTCTTTTTTAAATCTGTGATTGAAGTTAATGAGATGCTTCATGCCAGACAAAGAGAAGTTCCTGATTCTGGGCCCCAGGGGCGGACCTACCGCCGGTTCAACCGGTGCAGCCGCACCGGGGCCCGGAGGTGGAGGGGGGCCCTTGCAGGCAGGGACATACAGGGGCCCGGCTGTCTGCTGCTGCAGTAGATCGGTGCACGGGTGCAGGCCCCGCACTGTATTAGCAGTGTACAAGTGCCGGCCGGCATCCTCCTATTGCAGACACAGCAGGAGCCTGTGTGTCTGCTGATCTGACGTCACCTGCGCGCCGGAGAGGAGAGATGAAGTTAGTAGAAAGCCATGGGGTTCCGGGGCAGGAGGTATGTGACGGGCTTCATCTCACTCCTGCTTTCTGTAGAGGATCTCTCTGTACTGTGAGATTTATTGCACCACCTTAAGTTTACATACAGATAAGGTCTCGGCTCCAGCGTCACCCGATCTGCATGTAAGCTGAAGCTGCAGCAATAAGTCACAGTGATCCTCACCCTGCACTGTGTGACCCTGAGCGCTGCTCCAGGACATCCCACATTATATATCAGATATATATTTGTACTATGTGCACATATATAGTGTTATGTGCACTGAGCACTGACCAGGCTGCAGGAACTCACATTATAATATAGTATATTATAATGTGAGTTCCTGCAGCCTGGTCAGTGCTCAGTGTATATAACACTATATATGTGCACATAGTACAGTGCACAGTATATACAGTATGGAGCCTCATGTGCGGTCAGTATACAGTATGGAGCATCATGTGCGGTCATTATACAGTATGGAGCATCATGTGCGGTCATTATACAGTATGGAGCATCATGTGCGGTCATTATACAGTATGGAGCATCATGTGCGGTCATTATACAGTATGGAGCATCATGTGCGGTCATTATACAGTATGGAGCATCATGTGCAGTCAATATACAATATGGAGCATCATGTGCGGCCATTATACAGTATGGAGCATCATGTGCGGTCATTATACAGTATGGAGCATCATGTGCGGTCATTATACAGTATGGAGCATCATGTGCGGTCATTATACAGTATGGAGCATCATGTGCGGTCATTATACAGTATGGAGCATCATGTGCGGTCATTATACAGTATGGAGCATCATGTGCGGTCATTATACAGTATGGAGCATCATGTGCGGTCATTATACAGTATGGAGCATCATGTGCGGTCAATATACAATATGGAGCATCATGTGCGGCCATTATACAGTATGGAGCATCATGTGCGGTCATTATACAGTATGGAGCATCATGTGCGGTCATTATACAGTATGGAGCATCATGTGCGGTCATTATACAGTATGGAGCATCATGTGCGGTCATTATACAGTATGGAGCATCATGTGCGGTCATTATACAGTATGGAGCATCATGTGCGGTCAATATACAATATGGAGCATCATGTGCGGCCATTATACAGTATGGAGCATCATGTGCGGTCATTATACAGTATGGAGCATCATGTGCGGTCATTATACAGTATGGAGCATCATGTGCGGTCATTATACAGTATGGAGCATTATCTTCGGTCATTATACAGTATTGACCATCATGTGTGGTCATTATACAGTATGGAGCACTGTGTGGCCATATTTTTTTATTTATAATTATTCTTTATGAAAGTGTGATCAGCAGTGCTAAATGGGTGTGGTTGGGACGTGGATATGGGTGTGACTAGTTATGAATGGGTGTGACCAGAGGCGTGGCCTAAAATTTGCCGCGTTGCGCGCCGCAAGCTTTATCCCTCTTTCCCATCTTCAAAAGTTGGGAGGTATGATGCTGGGCAGGGAGGGGGGCCCAGACACATTTCTTGCACAGGGGCCCAAAGCTGTCATTGTCCACCACTGCTGGGCCCCCTGTAGTCTGTGGCAGAGGGGGGTCTATGTCGGCATGGTAATAAATTGTGTTATCTCCAGCTTCACAGAAGGACGATAACCCCATAGAAATGAGAAGAATAATAGGCCTCAGTTACCATAACTGTCTACAAGGAAAACTGTTGCTCACAGCAACCAATCACAGCTCAGCTTTCATCTTCTAAACAGCTCTGGCAAAATGAAAGATGCTTAGTGATTGGTTGCTGTGGTCAACACAGTGAATGCTGTTGTGGTCAAGATGATGTGCCTATGAAATATATACATTAGATATTATATACACTGCTCAAAAAAGTAAAGGGAACAATTAAACAACAGAATCTAACTCCAAGTAAATCAAACTTCTGTGAAATCAAACTGTCCACTTAGGAAGCAACACTGATTGACAATCAATTTCACATGCTGTTGTGTAAATGGAATAGACAACAGATGGAAATTATTGGCAATTACAAAGACACACTCAATAAAGGAGTGGTTCTGCAGGTGGAGACCACAGACCACATCTCAGTACCAATGATTTCTGGCTGATGTTTTGGTCACTTTTGAATGTTGGTTGTGCTTTCACACTTGTGGTAGCATTAGATGGACTCTACAACCCACACAAGGGGCTCAGGTAGTGCAGCTCATCCAGGATGGCACATCAATGCGATCTGTGGCAAGAAGGTTTGCTGTGTCTGTTAGCGTAGTGTCCAGAGGCTGGAGGCGCTACCAGGAGACAGGCCAGTACACCAGGACACGTAGAGGGGGCCATAGGAGGGCAACAACCCAGCAGCAGGACCGCTACCTCGGCCTTTATGCAAGGAGGAACAGGAGGGGCACTGCCAGAGCCCCGCAAAATGACCTCCAGCAGGCCACAAATGTGCATGTGTCTGCACAAAAGGTTAGAAACCGACTCCAAGAGGATGGTCTGAGTCCACAGATGGGGGTTGTGCTCACAGCCCAACACCGTGCAGGACGCTTAGCATTTGCCACAGAACACCAGGATTGGCAAATTTGCCACTGGCACCCTGTGCTCTTCACAGATGAAAGCAGGTTCACACTGAGCAAATGTGAGAGACATGACAGAGTCTGGAGACGCCGTGGTGAGCAATCTGCTGCCTGCAATATCGTTCAGCATGACCGTTTTGGCAGTGGGTCAGTAATGATGTGGGTTGGCATTTCTTTGGATGGCTGCACAGCCCTCCATATGCTCACCAGAGGTAGCCCAACTGCCATTAGGTACCGAGATGAGATCCTCAGACCCCTTTTGAGACCGTATGATGGTGCGGTTGGCCGTGGGTTCCGCCTAATGCAGGAAAATGCCAGACCTCACGTGGCTGGAGTGTGTCAGCAGTTCCTGCAAGATGAAGGCATTGAAGCTATGGACTGGCTCGTCCGTTCCCCAGACCTGAATCCATTTGAACACATCTGGGACATCATATCTTGCTCCATCCACCAATGTCACGTTGCACCAGACTGTCCAAGAATTGGTGGATAATTTAGTAAAGGTCTTGGAGATCCCTCTGGAGACCATCCGCCGCCTCATCAGGAGCATGCCCAGGCATTGTAGGGAGGTCACTATATAATGAATAAAGATTTACAACTGGAATATTTCAGTCAGTGATATCTAGGATGTGCGATTTTAGTGTTCCCTTTATTTTTTTGAGCAGTGTATATATTAGATTAGTTATATATATTAGATATTTGTTATACGGGGCTTTGCGTGTGGAATGAGTGTGGCTATGTGGAGTGGGCGTGGCTTCATACACACATACATATATGTATGTATACATGATTGATTACCACTTATGTCTCTGTAAAAACAATCCCCTTTAACCCCTTTCCAACATCAGGTGGAAATGCACGCCGATGTTGGACTACTTTCCTTTGATGTGGGCTGATGTGGGCACTGGGTAGTGCTGAGCCACATCTTTTCTGGTACATGTCAACAAGAGCGCCGGAAATCCCGCCCATCAGTGACCCAGTCACATGATCGCGGGTCATTGATGGGTTGGCATGACAACCAGAGGTCTCCCCTTGAAGTCTATGGTTGTCACTGCCGGATTGCTATGAGCGCCACCCACTAGTCGAAAACGCAGGGACCATGGACCATCTCGCCAAACTCCTGCTCTCCTTTTAACATGGGCAAAACGCTACTCAGGCAACACAGGGTGAGGGTAAAACAGTGTGGCATAGCTTTATTGAACCATAAAACAGGCAGATAACATGTAGAACAGTCCCAGCACAGTACCCAAGATGGTGCACATTAGAGTCTCACCCTTCCGCTGACTCTCCTGGATAATACCAGCTGTGACTACAGATCTTCCAAGGACACAACCTCACCTGTGGCACACACACAGAGAGGAGGTAACGACAAGCGTAGGAAGATGACAGTCCATACAAGGCCAGTTGATCTGAGGATCACAACCTAGCTTCATATTCCAGGGTCGGTTACTCCACCTGTGGCACACACACAGAGAGGAGGTAGCGACAAGTGTAGGAAGATGACAGTCTATTGAGTCCATACAAGGTACAAGGCCAGTTGATCTGAGGATCACAACCTGGCTTCTCCAAACGTATCCATGGTTCAGCGATGGTTAATGGAGCAGATCTGTATTCTTCCAACCGAGGCTGAAAACCCCTAGGTTGTTTCCTATAGAATGATAGAGCCGTGTCCCTCGTAATGGAGCCATGATGTAAAATGGCTGTTGTTCTGTCTCTGGTCCTTTTGAGATGCATGGATGTCTTGGCAGAATCTCTCTGGCTGTTTCTCTCTCTGGTCTTTTTATACAGAGGCATGTAACCTATTTTTTTAACAAGTGTCTCTCATTCAGTGTTTACATAAAGGGTAAGAATGGAGACGAGATCAAGTAGCATTACTTGATTATTTAAACTATTTGCAGTTTTTCCTTCTCTGGTTTAGAAGTCAACAAGCTAGCTCAATAATACAATACATATTTAGCATATCAGCAAACATCACTAGTAATCAAGGATAAACCACAATAAAAGTCAATATTGCTGGCGTACACAAACAAAAGTCTGCTTTCTTGACTAACCAGAAATCAACACTTAATTTGCAAGTCAACATACAGATAACATTCTAGTATTCTTCGTTTGTTAAAAATAGTCATCTGGTTAATTAGGATACAATGCTGTATGTCTTCACAATGCCAAAAGTAAACAAAAAAGGTTTTAAAAATATAAAAAAAAAATATAAAAGTTCAAATCACCCCCTTAAGCCCAATTCAAAATAAAATAAAAAAATTCAAACATCTGCATATTTGTTATCGCAACAGTCAGAATTGCTTGATCTATCAATATAAAAGAACTAACCCAATCGCGTAGCGAGAAAAAAAAAAAAAAACGCCACAATTAGGTTTTTTTGGTCATTGCCACATTGCATTAAAATGCCATAACGGGCGATCAAAAAAATGAATCTGCACCAAAATGGTATTAAAAATATCAGCTCGGCACGCAAAAAATAAGCCCTCACCCAACCCAAGATCATGAAAAATGGAAATGCGACAGGTATCGGAAAATGGCGCAATTCTTTTATACTTTACCTAATGAAGAGGAGTTATTTTAACTGATGTTTGTTTTGGGTCATTTATTTTCTGTTGGTATTTGGTTTATCCTATAAAACTCCCATATAATATTCTCAACTTAAAAGCACGCCACGGGCATCATGCTTTTGGACAATTTGTCAATAATATATTTACAGTGCCTTGCGAAAGTATTTGGCCCCCTGGAACTTTTCAACCTTTTCCCACATATCATGCTTCAAACATAAAGATACCAAATGTAAATTTTTGGTGAAGAATCAACAAGTGGAATACAATTGTGAAGTTGAACAAAATGTATTGGTTATTTTTAGTGATGTGCGGGTATACTCGTTGCTCGAGATTTCCTGAGCACGCTTGGGTGACCTCCGAGTATGTATGACTGCTCAGAGATTTAGTTTTCATTGCGGCAGCTAAATGATTTACAGCTATTAGCTAGGCTGAGTACTTGTGGGGGTTGCCTGGTTGATAGGGAATCCCCACATGTAATCAAGCTGGCAATTAGCTGTAAATCATTTAGCTGCCGTGATAAACTAAATTTCCGAGCAGTCAAATACTCGGAGGTCACCCGAGCGTGCTTGGGAAATATCGAGCAAGGAGTACACTCGCTCATCACTAGTAATTTTAAATTTTGGTAGAAATTTAAAAACTGAAAAGTGGGGTGTGCAATATTTTTCGGCCCCTTTACTTTTAGAGCAGCAAACTTACTCCAGTAGTTCATTGTGGATCTCTGAATGATCAAATGTTGTCCTAAATGCCTAATGATGATAAATATAATCCACCTGTGTGTAATCAAGTCTCCGTATAAATGCACCTGCTCTGTGACAGTCTCAGGGTTCTGTTTGAAGCACCGAGAGCATCATGAAGATCAAGGATCACAACAGGCAGGTCTGTGATACTGTTGTGGAGAAGTTTTAAGCCGGATACAAAATGAATTCCAAAACTTTAAACATCGCAAGGATCAGTGTGCAAGTGATCATATTGAAATGGAAGGCGTATCATACCACTGCAAATCTACCAAGACCCGGCTGTCCCTCTAAACTTTCATCTCAAACATGGAGAAGACTGATCAGAGATGCAGCCAAGAGGCCCATGATCACTCTGGATGAACTGCAGAGATCTACAGCTGAGGTGGGACAGTCTGTCCATAGGACAACAGTCAGTCGTACACTGCACAAATCTAGCCTTTATGGAAGAGTGGCAAGAAGAAAGCCATTTCTCAAAGATATCCATACAAAGTGTCATTTAAGGTTTGCAACAAGCCACATGGGAGACACACCAAACATGTGGAAGAAGGTGCTCTGGTCAGGTGAAAGCAAAATCGAACTTTTTGGCAACAATGCCAAACAATATGTTTGGCTTAAATGCAACACAGCTCATCACCCTTAACACACCATACCCACTGTCAAACATGGTGGTGGCAGCATCATGGTTTGGGTCTGCTTTTCTTCAGCAGGGTCAGGGAAGATGGTTAAAATTGATGGGAAGATGGATGGAGCCAAATACAGGACCATTCTTGAAGAAAACCTGGAGTCTGCAAAAGACCTGAGACTGGGACGGAGATTTGTCTTCCAACAAGACAATGATCCCAAACATAAAACAAAATCTACAATGGAATGGTTTGCAAATAAACGTATCCAGGTGTTAGAATGGCCAAGTCAAAGTCCAGACCTTAATCCAACTGAGAATATGTGGAAAGAGTTGAAAACTGCAAGTATTACGTTAAAGGGGCCGAATAATATTGCACTCCCCACTTTTCAGTTTTTGAATTTCCACAAAAATTTAAAATAACCAATACATTTCGTTCAACTTCACAAATGTGTTCCACTTGTTGTTGATTCTTCACCAAAAAATTACATTTGGTATCTTTATGTTTGAAGCCTGATATGTGGGAAAAGGTTGAAGAGTTCAAGGGGGCCGAATATTTTCGCAAGGCACTGTAGGTTCTCCCAGTCAGTTATTTTTGAAGGTCAACAAAAAACGATTTTCCTGTAATTCATTTCTCACAATCTAGGTATAATAATGGATTTTTCCTGTGTGGGATTTTTGATGTTTAAAAAGGTTGTCAACTAGTTGGACAAGGCCTTCTCATTCCTCATGTTTGGTCCTGTTAAAATAAAAATCCTCATACAAACCTCCCACGGTGTTGCCGTTTCATTGGTGCTGGCGCTTGGGGCTCTTCTGAGGTTTTTACATCATGTGAGCCCTGTGTCCAATCAGCGCTGACGTCACTGTCTCCACGTTTGGACAAATCAAGCATCATGAGGCAGAGAGCAGCCACGGCCATGGCTTCCTGTTCATGTTCAATACGTCCGAAGGATCAGTGAAGCTGCTGCTGATCGGGTACAGGGCTCGTGTGATGTAACAACCTCACGTAAGCCCTGGGACAGTGAGTCGACACCGCTGGAGTGGAGCCGGCCGCCAGCGGAGTATGAGTGTTTTTATTTTAATGAGGCCAAACATGAGCAATGAGTTCGCTGCGAAAAAAAAGATATATAAACCGTATTTTTTGGACTATAAGATGCACCTGTTTTAGAGGAGGAAATTATACAAAAAAAAAATAGAAGCAAAAAATGTGGTCAACTCTGTACTTAATATCCCCTATCCTGGTATATATGGCCCCTGGTATATATGGTCTGCATGACCCCATCAGAAAACATAAGAAAAAAACAAAACATGACACTCACCTACCCGGCGCTCCCTCGCAGCGTCCTGCTCCGATACCAGCAGCTGCTTTATGCTTGTAAGCAGCACATGGCAGGGACGTCACAAGCAGAGCACAGCGGTATTCATTGCTCTTCAGTAGTGCGCAGTGTCAGCCACCGGATTCCTGCTGCTGTAGGTCACGTGAGCCGCTACTTAAAGGGAACCTGTCACCCCCCCCAAGTCGTTTCAAACTAAAAGAGCCACCTTGTGCAGCAGTAATGCTGCATTCTGACAAGGTAGCTCTTTTAGTTCTGGTGCTGTAACTAGAGAAATAATCCTTTTTTTTAATTTGTCAGAAATACCTGGTCTTCAGTCAAGGAGGCCGGCGTTTCCCCCCTGCTTTAGACGCCACACAGCTGTCACTCACATCTTCTTGAGGCTCCTCCTCACCGCTGTTTTGAAAATAGCCTGCGCTCTTTTCTCCTGCCTGGTGCAGGCGCAGTGAGCGCTGCCCGTCTTTCCTCATATGCAGCCCAGCTGACTGCGCCTGCGCGGCCGCCCTGCTTTTGATTCCCAGCCCCGCAGTGACTTATGATTTATTGACATTGTGTGGCAACCACCACACAGCGACCACACAACGACTTACCAACGATCACGGATCGCTGGTCGTGATCGTTGGTAAATCGTTTAGTGTAACGGTACCCTAAGGTCTGCCAATATGTGGCTGGTTTTCTGACTGTTTCGGATAACATGATACATGACTTTAGTTTTTTGTCTAGTCTTACATGAATATAGGTCAATATTAAATAGTCTCCTGAGGAATCGCTTTTGGTGAGGATGATGAAACCCGTAGAAAGGAGAGACTTGGACAGCGAGTGTGTATAGGTCACCTCACCCTATATACTCAACTGTAGGGTACATGTTTTTTCTATTAGTCACCTACTGAATAACCTTCAGGGGGTGAATTATGGGTATAGTTTTACATTTGGAATTAATAAAGTTTAGTTTTATCCTTTTGTTAGCAAACATGAGGAATGACAGGGGACAACCCATTTAACCCTGCTGTTTTGTTCGCATTTACTATACACTTGTAGTGTTCCGGGTCACTATGACCCGGCTTATTAAACCTTGATTTTAGACACTAACTCCATTTTTTTTAATACTTTTTGCTTACTAGACTGTTTGTGAACATGTTTGGTAGTAAAAAAAAAAAAGAAAAATGAACTAGAAATCTTTTTTTTTTTGTTTTTATTCTGAAAAAACAGATCAATGAGCAAAACGAAAATAGAAAACTACACATATTTTGTAAAAAACAAAACATGTGTACTGATAAGAGCAGAGAAGATAAGAACCCTTCTGAAAACAAGCAGATAAGCCAGGAAGACAGACTTACTTAGCAAAAAAAAATTATTTGCAAGACTTTACAGCTCAGCTTTACAAAAAAAAAACGTCTTAGACAGCGCGTTCTGAGCAGTCCGCTCTGCGCATAATATACACGTGTAGTGCACACCTAGTGATCTCTCCGGATGCACTCTACATTTTAGAATAGACTGCGCACCAAAAATAATCAATATAAAGCCATTTTTATGGTGCGCAGATCTCAATGCATACCCCCGGTAGAGTGCGTGTACGACCCCATTGAAATAATTTAGGAAATAAATCAATTGATATACAATAGTAGATGCAATATATAGACCCAACTGAGGTTATAACTCCTTTATTTCACTGAAAATATGGCCTCACAGCTGTAAAAAACGATGTCGGGTCATACCCGAACACAACAAGTGTAACTTTTTGCGTGTAGCAAAAAGTAAATGAAAGAAAAAAAAAAAAAAATACTCATAGGTAGGTCCCCCCAAATGAGGGAAAGTCAAGGAGTCTCAAGTTTTATAGACTTACAGAAAAAAATCTACAGGGCCGCAAAAGTCTTTTCGGGTCACTATGACCCGAACAGAACATTAGGGTTAAGAAGATTCAATTTTGGTTAAAACTATTGCAACATTATGAACATAAAAAAGGCTTCTCCCCTATGTGACATCTCTGATGTTTATTAACAGTTGATTTCCAAGTTAAATATTTCCCACGTTAAGAAAATGTAAAAGTTTTCTCCTCTGTGTGACTGCACTGATGTTTAACAAGAAGCGGTTTCCATTTAAAACATTTCCCACATTCTGAACAGGAAAAAGGCTTCTCCCCTGTGTGAGTTCTCTGGTGACTAACAAGATTCCCTTTACGGTTAAAACATTTCCCACATTCTGAACAGGAAAAAGGCTTCTCCCCTGTATGAGTTCTCTGGTGACTAACCAGACATGATTTCTGGATAAAACATTTCCCACATTCTGAACAGGAAAAAGGCTTCTCCCCTGTGTGAGTTATTTGGTGTGTAACAAGATTCCGTTTCCGGTTAAAACATTTCCCACATTCTGAACATGAAAAAGGCTTCTCCCCTGTGTGAGTTTTTTGGTGTGTAACAAGATTCCCTTTCTGGTTAAAACATTTCCCACATTTTGAACAAGAAAAAGGCTTCTCCCCTGTGTGAGTTCTCTGGTGACTAACAAGACTCTCTTTGAAGGTAAAACATTTCCCACATTCTGAACAGGAATAAGGCTTCTCCCCTGTGTGAGTTCTATGGTGATTAACCAAATCTGATTTCCATTTAAAACATTTCCCACATTCTGAACATGAAAAAGGCTTCTCCCCTGTGTGAGTTCTCTGGTGACTAACAAGACTGACTCTGAAGGTAAAACATTTCCCACATTCTGAACATGAATAAGGCTTCTCCCCTGTGTGAGTTCTATGGTGATTAACCAAATCTGATTTCCATTTAAAACATTTCCCACATTCTGAACATGAAAAAGGCTTCTCCCCTGTGTGAGTTATTTTGTGTCGAACAAGATGCCATTTCTGATTAAAACATTTTCCACATTTTAAACATGAAAAAGGCTTCTCCCCTGTGTGAGTTCTTTGGTGCTTAACAAGATGACATTTCTTGTTAAAACATTTCCCACATTCTGAACATGAAACTGACTTATTTGCTTTAGGAGCAGTTTGTTTTTTAATGCCTCTTTTGTGACTTTGATTTTCCTTAGTAGTCAATAATGAATCAGAAGATGGGACCTGTTTCATAGGATCAGATGACAGATCTTTGCTGTGAATGGATGATGATATATATGGAGTAACAGCAATCACTTCAGTTGTATCTTGTAGGATCTCAAGATCATCAGATTTAAAAATTGAAGATGTCAGCTGTCCCTCTGATCTCTTGGTACAGTCATCTGCTAAGATAAAAAATTTTTTTTACTAACATATCCTTGAGTTTAATATTTTTGAACATTTCTACTTAAACTGTCCATAAAAATGGCAAGCTATGTAAAAAAAAACTTTAATTATTTACCAAGACAATGACAGTTCACAGTCTAATAGAAAACCTTGTTGGATGAACCAGTAGTGCATGGTGTTCAACTGTTTGTTCATTCTGCTTCCCAAATATTGAATAAAAAGAAACCAATCAATGTTATGTAGGCAAAAATAATACCAATTCTCATCTCACAAAAAACAAGTCCCCACTCAGGTTCATCATCTGTCAATGGAAAAACAGAGATTCCCACACTATTAGTGGCTCAAAGGCTGTTGACAAGCAACAAAGTTTCTATAAACCAATCCAGCAAAATCCGCTCTCACTTCTAAGTCTTGCAGTGTTCTCAAACAACATTTAGGATCCCTGTATTTAGCAATATTATAGTGATAAGAATCCACTTAATTTATGGTGTGTGTCTCCTGGAGCACAATCTGGGCACTATGTGCTGAGTAATAAAATAGCAAATGTTTAAGTTTCACTCTCCAACATCCACTTCGTGCTAATTTCCAGAAAGTGGCTGTGGAGTCAAAATATTCATTCCTCCTACATACGTGGTCAAAATTGTTGGTACCCCTCGTTTAATGACAGAAAAACCCACAATTGTCACAGAAATAACTTGAATCTGACAAAAGTAATAATAAATCAAAAATCTATTAAAATGAACAAATGAAAGTCAGACATTGCTTTTCAACCATGCTTCCACAGAGTTTAAAAAAAATAAAACTGATGAAGTAGGCCTGTACAGAAATGATGGTACCCTTAACTTAACCGCTTCATGACCGCCAACAGTAGATAAACGTCGGCGCTAGCAACACTTCCTGTGACCCCTAACCTCATCAAGACCTTGGTTCAGGTCCTGATGACGTCATCGTCACACCAGCCAATGAGCGAAATCACTTGGAAAGTTTGTTGTAGCAACTTACTTTCCTGGGCGATCTGCCTCATAAAAACGCTGTTTCTCCTCAGATCTCCTGTCAGTGAGAGATTAGAGAAACATCGTTTCAAATGCTACTGGCAACAGCTGTGTCAGTCAGTGATCTTGTTATAAAGTAACAAAAACAGATAAGGCAGGTTAAGGTACCGTTACACTAAACGACTTACCAACGTTCACGACCAGCGATCGTGATCGTTGGTAAGTCGTTGTGTGGTCACTGGGGAGCTGTCACACAGACCGCTCTCTCCAGCGACCAACGATTAGGGGAAGGACTTCGGCATTGTTGAAACTGTCTTCAACGATGCCGAAGTCCCTGGGCTACCAGGGTAAACATCGGGTTACTAAGCGCAGGGCCACGCTTAGTAACCCGATATTTACCCTGGTTACCATTGTAAAAGTAAAAAAAAAACAAAAACACATACTCACTTTCTGATGTCTGCACGTCCCCCGGCGTCAGCATCCCCTGCACTGTGTCAGCGCCGGCGGCCGTAAAGTAGAGCACAGCGTTGACGTCACCGCTGTGCTCTGCTTCTGCTTTACGGCCGGCCGGCGCTGACAGTCAGTGCAGGGGAAGCTGACGCCGGGGGACGTGCAGACATCAGAAGGTGAGTGAGTATGTACTGTTTTTTGTTTTTTTTACTTTTACAATGGTAACCAGGGTAAATATTGGGTTACTAAGCGTGGCCCTGCGCTTAGTAACCCGATGTTTACCCTGGTTATCAGTGAACACATCGCTGGATCGGCGTCACACACGCCGATCCAGCGATGACAGCGGGTGATCCAGCGACGAAATAAAGTTCTGGACCTCTAGCTCCGACCAGCGACATCACAGCGGGATCCAGATCGCTGCTGCGTGTCAAACACATCGAGATCGCTATCCAGGTCACTGCAACGTCACGGATCGTTGGCGATCTCGTTGAGTGTGACGGTACCTTTAGGGTTAGTGCTATCGTTAGGGTTAGTGTTGGGGATAAAGTTAAGGTTACCGTTAGGCTAAAGTTAGGGTTAGGGTTGCTGTTAGGGTTAGAGATATGGATACTGTTAGGCTAAAGTTAGGGTTACTGTTAGGCTAAAGTTAAGGTTACTGTTAGGCTAAAGTTAGAGTTAGGGTTTATTCTAAAGTTAGGGTTAGGCTAAACAATTAGGCTTCTCTCAATTGTCTCCCCAATAATTTGGTCACCTCAGTCAGTCGGGTCACGTCAGAGTTTTCTATTTCCGGGGAAAAAAAAAAGTGTAAAATGGCCCATCAGTATTATAGTGCAGAGGAGGCTTTTGCACTTTTATGGTCTGACAGCGAAGAAAGTGCAGTGCCACGTGGCGATGTGGATAGCTAAGAAATGAGCAGGGATTTTGGTCCATCCTCACACACAAGGACCAGTACAACAAGAAAGACAAATAGCGCTTCTGGAGAAATATCTCCAACTCAGGGAACAATGCCCAGTACTAGCGCTGTCCTTAGTGCTTGTGATTTGGCGCACACCAATGTCCAAGGGGCTTTGCCTCTTGATGTAGCATTTCCCAGATTTATACCCCAACATTAAACATTTCCATTGATGAGTCCCTTGTAAAATTCAAAGGAAGAGTGCACCTCAAGCAATTTATTCCTTCTAAGAGGGCAAGGTTCGGAATAAAGAGCTATAAAATGTGCGACAGTTCAACCAGATACACATCAGCTTTTTGCATTTATGAGGGGAAAGATAGACAACTAAACCCTCCAGGATGGACATCTGGTAAAAATGTTTAGGAGCTGATGACTCCATTTTTACAAATAGGCTATTTAAAGTCTGGTTGAACATAACATGGGGCTTGTGGGACCATTCGCAAAAACCGTCAGGGGTTTCCACAATCATTAGTCAATGAAAAGTCCGAAAGAGGCAGTCAGGGACTTTACGCAATGGAGGTCTGCTTGCCCTTAAGTATAAGGATAAAAAATATATTTTTATTCTGAGCTCAATCCAGACAGAGGCCACAAGGGTCACTGCAGACGAACTACTACTCCACTACTCCAAAACCTGTGTCTGTCATTGACTACAACAAATATATGGGGGGTGTGGACCTTGCAGATCACATTCTACAGCCATACCGGGTATCAAGAAAATCATATACCTGGTATAAAAAGCTAGTCATTTATTTGTTTCAGGTGGCCACATATAATTCTTTTGTGTTATACAAAAAAGCCGGAAATGCAGATACTTTCCTTGATTATCAGGAAAAGGTCATTGAAATTCTTGTTTTTGAAAATGTTGTCCCCGCCAATCCTTTAGAATCTGAAGATCTCAGAAGACTCACTGAGGGACATTTTATTGCACTCATTCCAGCAACTGAAACAAGAAAGAACCCCCAGAGAAGATGTCGTGTATGTTTCAAGAGAGGAATGAGGCATGATACCCGCTATTATTGCCCACAATGCCCATCATTGCCGGCCTTATGCCTCCATGACTGATTTACAATCTTCCACACAGAACCACGTTTTTAATCTGTTTTGACATTCAAGCATTTGGTTTATTTAGTGACAGACACACCTGAGTAGAGCTGACTTAACAATTTCCAGGGGTAGGTGGGGGGATGTCTCCAGAGACACAAGCTGGGCACAATATATTGGGCACTACAAAGAATTTTTTGCAATTTTTGCTCTAAAACTTCCACTAGGTGTTTCTGGAAATCATCGGTATAGTGAAAATGGTCACTATATCCATAGATGAATTCCCAGAGGGGTGTCATTTCCAAAATGGGGTCACTTCAGGGGGATTCTGTTGTTCTGGCACTTTGCGGCTCTCCAAAGTTCCCTAACAGCAGAATCTCCCCTGAAGTGACCCCATTTTGGAAATGACACCCCTCTGAGAATTGGAAATGACACCCTCTGCGAATTCATCTATGGGTGTAGTGAACATTTACCTATCTACCGATTTTCCAATGTAAAATCTGGGGTTAAAACAAAATTTTAGTGGTTAAAATGTAATTATTTTTTCTTCACTGCCCAATGGTATCATTTTCTATGGAACAGCTGTGGTGTCAGTATGCTCACTGCACCACTAGAAGAATTCATTCAGGGAAGTATTTTGTAAAATGCAGTCACTTTTGGGGGCTTGTACTGTTCTGGCATCTCAGGGGCTCTGACAATGTGACATGTCACCCACAAACAATTCCAGCAAAATTTCTCCAATATGGCTATCCCTTCTGAGCTCTGCCATGTGCCCAAACAGTGGTTTACCCAATGTGGCATAGCGACTGGTCATGTGATTAATGGGCGGTATGTATCGCAGAGGTGGGTGGCTCTGTGATGGAAGCCTGGGTATGTTTTGCTCAAGCAGATCTACTGCTGAGGGATTTGGTTACATTGGGAAAGCTTCCAGGTGATTGGAGAGATAAGTGGGTCCAGTCACCTACAAACCCACCCAAAGAGGTGTATCTGAACACCTAAGATGGTTTTGTGTTTAACCCCTTTCTGACATCTGACGTACTATTCCGTCGAGGTGGGGTGGGCCCGTATGACCACCGATGGGATAGTACGTCATACGCGATCAGCCGCGCTCACGGGGGGAGCGCGGCCGAGTGTCAGCTGCATATCGCAGCTGACATCCGGCACTATGTGCCAGGAGCAGTCACGGACCGCCCCCGGCACATTAACCCCCGGCACACCGCGATCAAACATGATCGCAGTGTACCGGCGGTACAGGTAAGCATCGCGCAGGGAGGGGGCTCCCTGCGGGCTTCCCTGAGACCCCCGGAGCAACGCGATGTGATCGCGTTGCTCGGAGGGTCTCCTACCTCCTTCCTCGCTGCAGGTCCCGGATCCAAGATGGCCGCGGCATCTGGGTCCTACAGGGAAGGAGGTGGCTTACCGAGTGCCTGCTCAGTGCAGACGCTGGTAAGCCTGCAGCACTCTAAGTGAGATCGGTGATCTGACAGAGTGCTGTGCAAACTGTCAGATCATCGATCTCTTATGTCCCCCCCCCCCGGGACAAAGTAAAAAAAAAAATTTCCACGTGTAAAAAAAAAAAAAAATCCCTAAATAAATAATAAAAAAAATATTATTCCCATAAATACATTTCTTTACCTAAATAAAAAAAACAAAACAATAAAAGTACACATATTTAGTATCGCCGCATCCGTAACGACCCACCTATAAAATTGCCCCACTAGTTAACCCCTTCAGTAAACACCGTAAGAAAAAGAAACAAACAAACAAAAAAAAACGAGGCCAAAAACAACGCTTTATTATCATACCGCCAAACAAAAAGTGGAATAACACGCGATCAAAAAGACAGATATAAATAACCATGGTACCGCTGAAAACGTCATCTTGTCCCGCAAAAAACGAGCTGCCATACAGCATCATCAGCAAAAAAATAAAAAAGTTATAGTCCTGAGAATAAAGCGATACCAAAATAATAATTTTTTTCTATAAAATAGCTTTTATCGTATAAAAGCGCCAAAACATAAAAAAATGATATAAATGAGGTATCACTGTAATCGTACTGACCCGAAGAATACAACTGCTTTATCAATTTTACCAAACGTGGAACGATATAAACGCCTCTCCCAAAAGAAATTCATGAATAGCTGGTTTTTGGTCATTCTGCCTCACAAAAATCAGAATAAAAAGTGATCAAAAACTGTCACGTGTCCGAAAATGTTACCAATAAAAACGTCAACTCGTTCCGCAAAAAACAAGACCTCACATGACACTGTAGACCAAAATGTGGAAAAATTATAGGTCTCAAAATGTGGAGACGCAAAAACTTTTTTGCTATAAAAAGCGTCTTTTAGTGTGTGACAGCTGCCAATCATAAAAATCCGATATAAAAAACACTATAAAAGTAAATCAAACCCCCCTTCATCACCCCCTTAGTTAGGGAAAAATAAAATTAAAAAAATGTATTTATTTCCATTTTCCCATTAGGGCTAGGGTTAGGGTTAGGGTTGGGGCTAAAGTTAGGGTTAGGGCTAGGGTTAGGGTTGGAGGTAAAGTTAGGGTTAGGGTTGGGGCTAAAGTTAGGGTTAGGGTTGGGGCTAAAGTTAGGGTTTGGATTACATTTACGGTTGGGATTAGGGTTGGGATTAGAATTATGGGTGTACGATACAATACGATACACTTTATTGATTCCATGGGAAATTATAGTATCACAGCAGCACAACTTAAATCATAAAAGAATTACATAGTTGACATGACAGTGAGTTGACAGAAGAACATTATACATTAGAATAGGACATACACAACGAGTGAACTGAAATGTAGAGAAATAAAGTAGACATTCACCTTGGTGGTTTAACCCTAATGTTATTATTGTACATTCCCATGGCAGTCGGCACAAACGATTTCCTATATTTTTCCCTCTTACACCTCAGAAGTATTAGCCGGTTACTGAAGGTGCTCTTCTGTCTCATGAATAGCTCATATAATGGATGTGCATTATTGTTCATAATTGCCATACACTTTTTCAGAGTTCTTCTCTCCACTACCTCCTCAAAAGAGTCCAGATTGCAGCCAACAGCAGAACTTGCCTTCTTGATGATCTTATTCAGCTTATTAGCATCAGAGGCCCGCACACTACTACCCCAGCATGTGATTGCAAAAAAGATGGTACTTGCCACTACAGATTGGTAGAACATTTCTAACATTTTGCTACACACATTAAAAGACCTCAGTTTCCTTAGGAAATACAGTCTGCTCATCCCCTTCTTGTAGACAGTCTCTGAGTGGCATCTCCAGTCCAGTTTGCTATCCAAATGGACCCCAAAATATTTGTAACTCTCCACCTGCTCTACCTCCTGCCCAGCAATAGTGATCGGTAAGCATTCCATCTTTATCCTGCTATAGTTGGCCACCAACTCCTTAGTTTTCTTAACATTTAGTTGTAGATAGTTACCATTGCACCAATCCACGAAATTCGACACCACCCTTCTGTATTCCTCATCCCCCTGGTCTCCCCTAATGCATCCCACAACCACGGAGTCATCTGAAAATTTTTGAAGGTGGCAAAGTTCAGATTTATACTGACAGTCTGAAGTATACAGAGTGAAAAGAAAGGGCGCAAGCCCCGTTCCCTGGGGGGCACCTACACTGCTCAATAATCTGCTTGACACAACTGCTCCCATCTGTACAAACTGTGGCCGATCTGATAGGTAGTCAGTTATCCAATTTCTCATCCCCTCCTCAACCTTCATATCAGTCATCTTTTTGTGTAGTAAAAGTGGCTGCAGGGAGTTAAATGCACTTGAGAAATCGAAGAACATCGCTCGCACAGTGGTTCCGTCAGTCTCCAGAAATGAATGTACACTATGTAACAGAGAAAGAATAGCATCATCCACCCCCAATCTATGTCGGTAGGCAAACTGAAGGGGATCGATAAAAGCACTGACCCTTGGTCTTAAGTGAGCAAGCACTAATCTTTCCAAGGCCTTCATAGCGTGAGATGTTAAGGCTACAGGACGATAGTCATTTAGGGTTGCAGGAGAAGAAGTCTTGAATACCGGCACCAGACAGGAAGTTTTCCACAACACAGGTACCCTCTGTGTTTGTATACTTCCATTAAATAGGCGTGTAAAGACAGTACACAGCTGGTCTGCACACACTTTAAAGACACGTGAGCGGAGTCCATCAGGTCCTGCAGCTTTACCAATGTTAAGTGACTTAAACTGCCTCCTCACATCATTTTCGGATACTCTAAAATTAGTCTGCTCATCCTCCAATATCGATGTTGCAGAATTTGCACCCAATCCCCATCCACTATCAGTTGGCAGTACACATGTATTGCTAAACCTGTTGAAATACTCGTTCATCTCATTAGCCTTGTCCAGTATTCCTCCATCATGTTCAGGCCTCACCTTAAGCCCAGTCAGTAATTTCATTCCTGTCCAAACCTCCCTGGTATTATTGTGGGACAGTTTCTTTTCAAGTTTAATTCTGAAGGCTTCCTGGGCCTCCTTTATTTTATGCTTCAGTTCATGCTGTATAAATTTAATTTCCTCTTTGTCACCTAGTTTAAATGCCTTTTTTTTCCTGTTGAGCAAATGCTTCAATTCTTTTGTTATCCATGGCTTGTTATTTGCAAAACACCTAATCTTTTTAGCAGGCACCAACATATCAGTGCAGAAGTTAATGTAGTCAGTCACTCTACCAACCACTTCATTAACATTTGTATACTCATCCATTGTCCCAAGCAACACATCCCAGTCTGTAAGATGAAAGCAATCCTGGTGTATCAGGGCTAGGGGTGTGGTTAGGGTTACCGTTGGCATTAGGGTTAGGGGTGTGTTTGGATTAGGGTTTCAGGTAGAATTGGGGAGTTTCCACTGTTCAGGCACATCAGGGGCTCTCCAAACGCGACATGGCATCCGATCTCAATTCCAGCCAATTCTGCGTTGAAAAAGTAAAACAGTGCTCCTTCCCTTCCGAGCTCTCCCGTGTGCCCAAAAAGGGGTTTACCCCAACATATGGGGTATCAGCGTACTCGGGACAAATTGGACAACAACTTCTGGGGTCCAAGTTCTCTTGTTGTCCTTGGGAAAATAAAAATTTGGGGGGTTAAAAATCATTTTTGTGGGAAAAAAGGATTTTTTATTTTTACGGCCCTGCATTGTAAACTGTAGTGATACACTTGGGGGTTCAAAGTTCTCACAACACATCTAGATAAGTTCCTTGGGAGGTCTAGTTTCCAATATGGGGTCACTTGTGGGGGGTTTGTACTGTTTGGGTACATCAGGGGCTCTGCAAATGCAACGTGATGCCTGCAGACCAATCCATTTAAGTCTGCATTCCAAATGGCG
Source organism: Ranitomeya variabilis (assembly GCF_051348905.1). Classification (NCBI taxonomy): domain Eukaryota; kingdom Metazoa; phylum Chordata; class Amphibia; order Anura; family Dendrobatidae; genus Ranitomeya; species Ranitomeya variabilis. Next base: position 765,374,642 of record NC_135235.1, on the reverse strand, counting down.
CTCCTTCCCTTCCGAGCTCTGTCATGCACCCAAACAGTGGATCCCCCCACATATGGGGTATCAGCATACTCAGGACAAATTGGACAACAACTTTTGGGGTCTAATTTATCCTGTTACCCTTGTGAAAATACAAAACTGGGGGCTAAAAAATCATTTTTGTGGAAAAAAAAAGAATTTTTATTTTCACGGCTCTGCGTTATAATCTGTAGTGAAACACTTGGGGGTTCAAAGCTCTCAAAACACATCTAGATAAGTTCCTTTTGGGGTCTAATTTCCAAAATGGTGTCACTTGTGGGGGGTTTGAATGTTTAAGCACATCAGGGGCTCTCCAAACGCAACATGGCGTCCCATCTCAATTCCAGTCAATTTTGCATTGAAAAGTCAAATGGCGCTCCTTCCCTTCCAAGCTCTGCCATGCGCCCAAACAATGGTTTACACCCACATATGGGGTATCAGCGTACTCAGGACAAATTGCACAACATTTTTGGGGGTCCAATTTCTTCTCTTACCCTTGGGAAAATAAAAAATTGGGGGCAAAAAGATAATTTTTGTGAAAAAATATGATTTTTTATTTTTAGGCTCTGCATTATAAACTTCTGTGAAGCACTTGGTGGGTCAAAGTGCTCACCACACATCTAGATAAGTTCCTTAGGGGGTCTACTTTCCAAAATGGTGTCACTTGTAGGAGGTTTCAATGTTTAGGCACATCAGGGGCTCTCCAAACACAACATGGCGTCCCATCTCAATTCCAGTCAATTTTGCATTGAAAAGTCAAATGGCACTCCTTCCCTTCCAAGTTCTGCCATGCGCCCAAACAATGGTTTACACCCACATATGGGGTATCAGCGTACTCAGGACAAATTGTACAACTTTTTTGGGGTCCAATTTCTTCTCTTACCCTTGGGAAAATAAAACAAATTGGAGCTGAAATAAATTTTGTGTGAAAAAAAGTTAAATGTTCATTTTTATTTAAACATTCCAAAAATTCCTGTGAAACACCTGAAGGGTTAATAAACTTCTTGAATGTGGTTTTGAGCACCTTGAGGGGTGCAGTTTTAAGAATGGTGTCACAATTGGGTATTTTCTATCATATAGACTGTTATGACCTGGTGGTTAAGGAGCCACACTGATATGACCTGGTGGTTAAAACGAAACATGGGACAAGCTCTGAGAAGGTGGTAACTTTACTGACCGCAACCCTAATCCTAACGCCAACACTAGAAATAGCCGTGGAGCATTCCTATCTCTCCCTAGACGCCTCGTCACAGCCTAAGAACTAACTACCCCTAAAGATGAAACAGAAAACTATCTTGCCTCAGAGAAATTCCCCAAAAGGAAAGATAGCCCCCCACATATATTGACTGTTAGTGGAGAGGGAAATTACATACACAGAAATGAAAACAGATTTTAGCAAAGGAGGCCAATTCTAGTCTGGATAGACAGAAATAGGGAAAGATACTGTGCGGTCAGTATTAAAAGCTAAAAATCCACGCAGATAATACAAAAATGAACTCCACACCGACTCACGGTGTGGAGAGGCAAATCTGCTTCCCAGAGCTTCCAGCTAGCCTGAATATATCATAATGACAAGCTGGACAAAAGAAACATAACATGAGCTGAGCAAAAAGTCCAAAGCAAATGGACAAAACAAGAACTAGCAAGAACTTATCTTTTGCTGAAATGGACAGGCCATGAGAAATATCCTAGGAGAAAACTGGATCCAATCCTGAGACATTGACAGCTGGCATGAACTGAAGTCCAGAGCCAGGCTAAATAGCAGAGTGAGCAGAGGCGATAAGTGAACACAGCTGCTAAAGCTAAACCCAAGAAGCAGCAGTTCCACTTGCAACCATCAGAGGGAACTCAAGGGCAGAACTCACAAAAGTGCTATTCACAACAGTACCGCCCCTTGAGGAGGGGTCACCGAACCCTCACCAGAGCCCCCAGGCCGATCAGGACGAGCCAAGTGAAAAGCACGAACCAGATCGGCAGCATGGACATCAGAGGCAACAACCCAAGAATTATCCTCCTGGCCATAACCCTTCCACTTGACCAGATACTGAAGCTTACGCCTCGAAAAACGAGAATCCAAAATCTTCTCCACCACATATTCCAACTCCCCCTCAACCAACACCGGAGCAGGAGGATCAACGGAGGGAACCATGGGCGCCACATATCTCCGCAACAAGGATCTATGGAACACATTATGAATGGAAAAAGAAGCTGGAAGGGCCAAACGAAAAGACACCGGATTGATAATTTCAGAAATCTTATAAGGACCAATAAAGCGAGGCTTGAACTTAGGGGAAGAAACCTTCATAGGAACATGACGAGAAGACAACCAGACCAAATCCCCAACACGAAGCCGGGGACCAACACACCGACGACGGTTAGCAAAACGTTGAGCCTTTTCCTGAGACAACGTCAAATTCTCCACATGAGTCCAAATCTGCTGCAACCTGTCCACCACAGAATCCACACCAGGACAGTCAGAAGGCTCAACCTGCCCTGAAGAAAAACGAGGATGAAAACCAAAGTTACAAAAGAAAGGCGAAACCAAAGTAGCAGAACTAGCCCGATTATTAAGGGCAAACTCAGCCAACGGCAAGAAGGTCACCCAATCATCCTGATCAGCAGACACAAAGCATCTCAAATAGGTTTCCAAGGTCTAATTGGTTCGCTCCGTTTGGCCATTTGTCTGAGGATCTGAGGATGAAATGCTGAAGAAAGACAAATCAATGCCCATTCTAGCACAAAAGTACTGCCAAAACCTAGAAACAAACTGGGAACCTCTGTCAGACACAATATTCTCCGGAATGCCATGCAAACGAACTACATTCTGAAAAAATAATGGAACCAAATCAGAGGAGGAAGGCAACTTAGGCAAAGGTACCAAATGGACCATCTTAGAAAACCGGTCACAAACCACCCAGATGACAGACATCTTCTGAGACACAGGAAGATCAGAAATAAAATCCATGGAAATATGCGTACAGGGCCTCTCAGGGATAGGCAAGGGCAAAAGCAACCCACTGGCACGGGAACAGCAAGGCTTGGCCTGAGCACAAGTCCCACAGGACTGCACAAAAGAGCGCACATCCCGCGACAAGGAAGGCCACCAGAAGGACCTAGCAACCAAATCTCTGGTACCAAAAATCCCAGGATGACCAGCCAACACTGAGCAATGAACCTCAGAAATTACCTTGCTAGTCCATCTATCTGGAACAAACAGTTTCCCCACTGGACAGCGGTCAGGTTTATCCGCCTGAAACTCCTGAAGCACCCGCCGCAAATCAGGGGAGATGGCAGAAAGAATCACCCCCTCCTTGAGAATACCAGCCGGCTCAAGGACTCCCGGAGAATCAGGCAAAAAACTCCTAGAAAGGGCATCAGCCTTCACATTCTTAGATCCCGGAAGATACGAGACCACAAAATCAAAACGAGAGAAAAAACAGAGACCATCGAGCCTGTCTAGGATTCAACCGCTTGGCAGACTCGAGGTAAATCAAATTCTTATGATCGGTCAAGACCACAACGTGATGCTTGGCTCCCTCAAGCCAATGTCGCCACTCCTCAAATGCCCACTTCATAGCCAACAATTCCCGATTGCCGACATCATAATTACGCTCAGCAGGCGAAAACGTTCTAGAGAAGAAAGCACATGGTTTCATCAAAGAGCCATCAGAACTTCTCTGAGACAAAACAGCCCCTGCCCCAATCTCAGAAGCGTCAACCTCAACCTGAAAAGGGAGAGAAACATCTGGCTGACGCAACACAGGGGCAGAAGTAAAACGACGTTTAAGCTCCTGAAAGGCCTCAACAGCCGCAGAGGACCAATTCATCACTTCAGCGACTTTCTTCGTCAAATCGGTCAAAGGCTTAACCACACTGGAAAAATTAGCAATGAAGCGGCGATAAAAATTAGCAAAGCCCAAAAATTTCTGAAGGCTCTTCACAGACGTGGGTTGAGTCCAATTATGAATGGCCTGGACCTTAACAGGGTCCATTTCAATAGCCGAGGGAGAAAAAATGAAACCCAAAAAAGAAACCTTCTGAACTCCAAAGAGGCACTTAGACCCCTTCACAAATAAAGCATTATCACGAAGGATCTGAAATACCATCCTGACCTGCTTCACATGAGACTCCCAGTCATTGGAAAAAACCAAAATATCATCCAAATATACGATCATGAATTTATCCAGATAATTCCGGAAGATATCATGCATAAAGGACTGAAACACAGATGGAGCATTTGAGAGCCCGAATGGCATCACCAGGTATTCGAAATGGCCTTCGGGCGTATTAAATGCTGTTTTCCATTCATCACCCTGTTTAATGCGCACAAGATTATACGCCCCTCGAAGGTCAATCTTAGTAAACCAACTAGCCCCCTTAATCCGAGCAAACAAATCAGATAGCAAAGGTAAAGGGTACTGAAATTTGACCGTGATCTTATTGAGAAGGCGATAATCTATACAAGGTCTCAGGGAGCCATCCTTCTTGGCAACAAAAAAGAACCCCGCTCCCAACGGTGATGAAGACGGGCGAATATGCCCCTTCTCCAAAGACTCCTTTACATAACTCCGCATAGCGGCATGCTCTGGCACAGACAGATTGAAAAGTCGGCCCTTAGGGAAGTGCTATTCACAACAATAGACCCCTCAAAATGACTTCAAATGAGATGTGGTCCCTAAAAAAAAATGGTGTTGTAAAAATGAGAAATTTCTGGTCAACTTTTAACCCTTATAACTCCCTAACAAAAAAAAAATTTTGGTTCCAAAATTGTGCTGATGTAAAGTAGACATGTGGGAAATGTTACTTATTAAGTATTTTGCATGAGATATGTCTGTGATTTAAGGGCATAAAAATTCAAAGTTGGAAAATTGCGAAATTTTCAAAATTTTCGCCAAATTTCCATTTTTTTCATAAATAAACGCAAGTTATATTGAATAAATGTTACCACTAACATGAAGTACAATATGTCACGAGAAAATAATGTCAGAATCGCCAAGATCCGTCAAAGCGTTCCAGAGTAATAGCCTCATAAAGGGACAGTGGTCAGAATTGTAAAAATTGGCCCGGTCATTAATGTGCAAACCACCCTTGGGGGTGAAGGGGTTAAGGACCTGTGGTGATGTCACGCTCACCTGACTGGCCATGTGACAGGTACCTGGGTGTGGTAACACCTATGTAAAGGAGGTGTGTGTAGCACATGGTGTGAGTGTTGGGGAGTCTGCGAGTGTGGACAGACTTCCATGTGTCCTGGCTGGACACTGCAGAGTGGCCTGTGTGTTGGACGGTTCCAAGTGGGGAGAGACGTCCTGAACAGCACACAGAGACCATATCTAGGCTGGAGAGCCTGTGTGCTGGACATAGCACAGTCTGTGTGCCCACAGACCTGAGAGAGCGGAGCTCTACTATGGACATTGAGGATTCATCTGTCTGATGTAAGACTCTTTATCGTTTGTACATCTTTCTATGGTTTTTGGAGAGAATAAACCAAAAGACTGCTTTAAGTGGAAAACCGTGCCTGAGTGCTTGACTACCGCAGCCAAGAGAGTGTTCCCCCAAGACACGTAGTATGCGAAATGCTACACCCCACATATAGGATGTCAGCTTACTCAGGACAAATTGCACAACAACTTTTGGGGTCCAATTTCTCCTGTTACCTTTTGGAAAAACAAAAATTGAAAATTTTTGAGGAAAGAAAAATGATTTTCTATTTTCACGGCTCTACGTAATTAACTTCTGTGAAGCACTTGGGGGTTCAAGGTGCCCACCACATCTAGATAAGTTCCTTGGGGGGGTCTAGTTTCCAAAATGGGGTCACTTGTGGGGGTTTCCAATGTTTAGGCACATCAGGGGCTCTGCAAACGTGACATCACAACCACTAATTATTCCAGCATATTTTACATACAAAAAAATCAAAATGGCGCTCCTTCACTTCTGAGCTCTGCCGTGTGCCCAAACAGTAGTATTTCTCCACATGTGTGGTATCGGCATGCTCAGGAGAAATTGCACAACAAAATGTATAGTCCATTTTCTCCTGTTAACCTTGCGAAAGTAAAAAAAAAAAAAAAATTAGGCCTAAAGAAAAATGGTTGTGAAAGAAAAGTAAATGTTCATTTTTTCCTTCCACATTCCATTCATTCCTGTGAAGGACCAGAAGGGCTAATAAACTTCTTAAATGTGGTTTGCGCACGTAGAGGGGTGCAGGTTTTAGAATGGTGTAACTTTTGGGTATTTATGTCATATTGACCGCCCAAACTCACTTCAAATGTTAGGTGGTCCCTAAAAAAATGGTTTTGTACATTTTGTTGTAACAATGAGAAATCGCTGGTCAACTTTTAACCCTTATAACTTCCTAAAATAAAAATATTGTGCTGATGTAAAGTAGAGATGTGGGACATGTTATTTATTAACTATTTTGTGATATGACTGATTTAAGAGCATAAAAATTTAAATTTTGAAAATTGCGAAATTTTTGCCAAATTTCCATTTTTTTAACAAATAAACACAAGTTATAGCAGAGAAACGTTACCACTATCATAAAGCACAATATGTCACAAGAAAACAATCTCAGAATCACCAGGATTCATTGAAGCGTTAGAGTTATGACCTCAAAGTGACACTGGTCAGAATTGAAAAAATTGGCCAGGTCACGAAAGCAAAAACAGGCTCTGGCGCGAAAGAGTTAATATTTTGCTGCACAACCTTTTGAGGCAATCACTGCAATCGAACGATTCCTGTAACTGTCAATGAGACTTCTGCACCTCTCGACAGGTATTTTGGCCGCTCAAGAGCAAGCTGCTCCAGTTGTCTCGTGACTGAAGGTTGCCTTTTCCAGACATGTTTCAGCTCCTTCCAAAGATGCTCAATAGGATTTAGGTCAGGGCTCATAGAAACCACTTCAGAATAGTCCAATGTTTCCCTCTTAGCCATTCTTGGGTGTTTTTAGCTGTGTGCTTTCGTTCATTACTGGTGATGGTCAAGTGTACTCGTTCGGGTGGTCTCCGAGTATTTGTAACTGCTTGGAGATTTAGTTTTTGTTGACACAGCTGCATGATTTATGGCTGCTAGCCAGCCTGAGAACATGTGGGGGTTGCCTGGTTGCTAGGGAATTCCCACATGTATTCAATCTGTCTATCAGCTGTAAATTATGCAGCTGAGACAACGAAAACTAAATCTCCGTGCACTTAGAAATACTCGGTGATCACCCGAGCGTGCTCTGGAAAACTCGAGCAACGAGTAAACTCACTAATCACTAGTGATTATCCTGTTGCAAGAACTATGACCTGCGCCTGAGACCAAGCTTTCTGACACTGGGCAGCACATTTTTCTCTAGAATCCCTTGATAGTCTTGTGATTTCATTGTACTCTGCACAGATTCTGGACACCTTGTGCTAGATGCAGCAAAGCAGCCCCAGAACATAACAGAGCCTCTGCCATGTTTCACAGTAGGGACAGCGTTCTTTCCATGATATGCTTAATGTTTCCATCTGTGAACATAGAGCTGATGTGCCTTGCCAAAAAGCTCAATTTTTGTCTCGTCTGTCCATAGGACATTCTCTCAGAAGTTTTGTGGCTTGTCAACATGTAGTTTAGCAAATTCCAGTCTGGCTTTTTTATGATTTTCTTCAACAATGGTGTCCTCCTTGGTCGTCTCCCATGAATTCCACTTTGGCTCAGAAAAAGATGGATGGTGCGATCGGACACTGATGTTCTTCAAGCTTGAAGTTCACCTTTAATCTGTTTAGAAGTTTTTCTTGGCTCTTTTGTTACCATTCGTATTATCCGTCTCTTTGGTTTGTCATCAGTTTTCCATCTGCAGCCACGTCCAGGGAGGTTGGCTACAGTCCCATGAATCTTACATTTCTGAATAATATGTGCAATTGTAGTCACAGGAACATCAAGCTGCTTGGAGATGGTCTTATAACTTTTACCTTTAACATATTTGTCTATCATTTTCTTTCTGATCTCCTGAGACAACTCTTTCCTTCGCTTCCTCTGGTCCATGTTGAGTGTGATACACAACATGTCACCAAACAGCACAGTGAGTATCTGTAGCCCTATATACAGGCCACTCACTGATTCCAAGATTGTAGATACCTGTGATGCTAGTTAGTGGACACACACCGCAATTTAAAAAGTCCCTTTTGTCACTTTATTTTCAGGGGTACCATCATTTCTGTTGCCTGTTTCATGAGTTCTATTATTATTTTTTTAATTCTGTGGAAGCATGGTTGAAAAACAATGTCTGACTTTCATTTGTTCATTTTTATAGATTTTTTATTTATTATTACTTTTGTCAGATTCAAGTTATTTCTGTGACAATTGTGGGTTTTTCTGTCATTAAACGAGGGGTACCAACAATATGGATAACATATGTATAGATTATAACCCTCAGGGAATTAATTTATAAAATGGAATCACTTTATGGGGATTTCGACTCTTCTGGTTTTCTGTCATTTAGTCATATTAGGGCTTGTGCATATGCACCGTCCAATCTCATCTGGGATCTGTTCCTGCTGTCCAGCTGGTGTAATCTGCTCCCTACTTCAGCCAACTGGAAAGTACCACACCCTACTAAAGAAAAAAGCACATGGCCGGAATCTGCCAGAAACAGCATTGTCCTCCTCTGGTTCAGTCCTCTGTGCTCAGCTTGCGGCTTGTGTATTTGTTTCCTGTTGTGACCGTGGCCCGTTTACTGACTACTCTTGTGTCTTCTGATCCTGTATTCTGTCCTTCCGGTTCTGACCCAGCTACCTGACTATTCTTCTTGCCATCTAACACCACAGAATGGCAGGTAACACCATGGTCCAAGCCTAGGGGTCCCAGTGTAAGTCCAGATCCATGTAATGGTGTTAAAGGGCGATGAGCAAGGCAATCCTTGGGATATGGAAAGCAGAGAAGATAGTGCCAAGCATGTTCATGGTGGAGATCTTTGGAGCTGCCAGTTGACCATGAACAGTGCTCCCAATACATTGTGTCTGCAAACTATTCCAGCTAGATCTGCATTCAAACAGCTAAATGGCGCTCCTTCCCTTCTGAACACTGCCGTGTGCCCAGAGAGTAGTGCACAATCGTATGTAGGGTATTGTGAGAAGTGGGAAAATAATTTGTAAGATCCATTTGTTTTCTATTATCCTTTGTGAATAATTCCAAAGTTATCCCCACATAAAGTGACACACGTCAGATTGTAAAAATGGGGCCTGATTAAGAACACAAAACTGGCTGCGGGAAGAGGTTAAATCAGAGTATTGTGGACACTACTGTAATCAGAAACTGACTATAGACAATAACATCTACTGAAATGCTCAAACTGAACAGTCTCCATCAGTAATAAATGAGGAGCTAGTGGTGAAACCTCTCTGGGGTAATTAGAGCACGGGGCTCGGTGACTTCACAATCTAAACTATCGGAAGCTCCAAGATTTTCTGTCAGATGAGTTTCAAGAAGAAATATTACACACTAGATTGTGGCCCGATTCTAATGCATCAGGTATTGTAGAATATGCATGTCCCCGTAGTATATGGACAATGATGATTCCAGAATTCGCGGCAGACTGTGCCCATCGCTGATTGGTTGAGGCAACCTTCATGACATCATCGTCGCCATGGCAACCATTATGACATCTACGTCGATACTGTGCCCGTCGCTGATTGGTCAAGGCAATTTTTATGACATCATCGTCGCCATGTTGTGCCCGTCACTGATTGGTCGAGGCCTTGCGGCCTCGACCAATCAGAGACGTGGGATTTCCAGGACAGACAGACAGACAGGAAAACCCTTAGACAATTATATATATAGATTTAAAGAGAACTGTGTATAATAGTGCAGAGCGGAGATGTCTTAAAGGGAACCTGTCAGCAGGATTGTGCTCAGTGACTACAGACAGTGTCAGGTCGGTGCCGTTATACTGATTACACCGATACCTGGTGATGAAATCCGTCTTGTGGTTGTTGTTTAATCTGTATTTGTAGTTTTCAGTTAATGAGATTCTCGGGCTCTGGGGCGGGGCTGTGTGTGGGGCTTTGTGTGGTGCTCTGGGGCGGGGCTGTGGGCGGGACTTTATGTGGTGCTCTGATTACATATTCATCTGTATTGGCTTATGACAGGTCGCTGATCCCTCACTACAGGAGCTAACAGCCCCTCTGACATTGAATCGGAGACTCTGTGGCCTGACGTGACATGATCACCCTCACACTAAGGCTGGCGTCACACTAGGAGTAAGTAAATACGGTCCGTTTTTTACGGCCGTAATACGCGGTGATGCGTCCTCTGCTGGATGAACTCATATGAACTCGAGCGTGGGAAAATATTCTGAAAAGTTCCCACGCTCGAGTTCATATGAGTTCATCCAGCAGAGGGCGCAGCACCGCGACTCGAGGTAACTACAGTACATTCCCCTGCATTCCATTCATTCACCAAGTTTTACAGGCAGGAGCACAGCTGCATTAGCAGAGCTCCTAGGTGTAAAATGACTTAACCCCTTCAGATGGATTTACAGCTTGGGACAAGACTAACGACGGAAGGTATAGAATATTGTTGTTTGCTTTTTTAACTTTATTTCAGGTGACAAGGGTCTTCAGGTGGATTAAGAGTATAATAAAATATTAAAACACCATGTGTCTATTTCATTAAAATACTTTTTTTTAATAATGTGTTTTATTAACCATTTCGTACTATTGGATTAATAATGGATAGGTGTCATAATTGACGCCTCTCCATTATTAACCTGGCTTAATGTCAACTTAAAATAGCAAGGTGACATTAACCCTTCATTACCCCATATCCCACCTCTACAGGGGAGTGGGAAGAGAGAGGCCAAGTGCCAGAATAGGCGCATCTTCCAGATGTGCCTTTTCTGGGGTGGCTGGGGGCAGATGTTTTTAGCCAGGGGGGCCAATAACCATGGACCCTCTCTAGGCTATTAATATCTGCCCTCAGTCACTGGCTTTACCGCTCTGGCGGAGAAAATTGCGTGGGAGCCCATGCCAATTTTTTCCGGGATTTAACCCTTTAATTTAATAGCTAGAGCCCCCAAATTTGACACAGACACTTCTTACATTAGTAAAGAGGAATATGTAATAAAAGAAGGGATATGAGATGGTTTCGCAAGTCACACACATGGTCCGTGTGTAATCCGTAATTTTCTCGCCCCCATAGACTTTCATTGGCGTATTTTTTGCGCAATACGCTGACAAACGCAGCATGCTGCGATTTTGTACGCCCCCGTAACACACCGTATATTACGGATGAGTAATATACGGCAGATAGGAGCTGCCCCATGAAGAATTATTGGGCCATGGGCAATGCGTATTTTCTGAACGTATTTTCTGCAGCTCATACGTCTGTAAAACTCGCTAGTGTGACGCCGGCCTAATACCAGTGAGTAGGTGGATCTACCAGGTTGTAAGTTCCATATAAAAGTGTTTTCAATGCCCAAAGTCATTTGAACAGTTTTGGGTGGAGGAGAACTACACCACCGATAAAGCAGTCACAGCCAGTGATGAGAAGAATCTGTGACTTCTCTGCATTTAGTGGTTACTCCTCACCTGGGTAGTCATATGTGGGAATCTCCTCTTTACACCACTCATCCCTCCTCACATATGTCTCTGTAGTATTAATATGGGTCAGATCTTCACCCTGAAACAAATATTATAAATGTCACCGACAGATGGAGAAGTCACATCTATGATCAGCTCTAATCCTGCCATCTCCACCGTTCTCATCACACAAGTATAAAACATATAATACTGGTGGATAAAGCAAGACTGAGCACAAGACCTTCACTGGCGTCTACACATCATAGGGGAGATCTCCTGACTAGGGTTGAGCAAAACGGATCGTTCATTTTCATAAGTCGCCGACTTTTGGCAAAGTCGGCGTCTCATGAAACCGAGCCGATCCCTGTGTGGGGTCTGCCATGCGGTACGCGACTTTCGCGCCAAAGTCGCGTTTCAATGACGCTAAAAGCGCCATTTCTCAGCCAATGAAGGTGGACGCAGAGTGTGGGCAGCGTGATGACATAGATCTCAGTCCCCACCATCTTAGAGAAGGGCATTGCAGTGATTGGCTTGCTTTCTGCGGCGTCACAGGAGCTATAAAGGGGCGTTCCCGCCGACCACCATCTTACTGCTGCTGATCTGAGCGTAGGGAGAGGTTGCTGCAGCTTCTTCGGAAGCAGGGATAGTGATAGGCAGGGTACATAAAGCTACAAACCGCTTGTGCTGTAGCGATTTCCACTGTCCAACACCACCTTTTGATTGCAGGGACAGTGGAAGCTACATTTTTTTTCCCTCAGCGCTGTAGCTCATTGGGCTGCACTAGAAGGCTCCCTGACCCTGATAGCTGCGTTGCTGTGCCTGTGTGTACGCCGCTGTGCAAACCAGCTGCTTTTTTCAAAGCACAAATCCTGTTTTTCCTTCCTTTCTGCACAGCTATCTTGTGTGTTTGTCCACACTTTTGTGTGCAGCAGTCCTTTTTATAGCTGCCTGCCATACTTTTCTGAGATAACTGCAGGGAGATAAATATTGGCAAGTCTGCCTCCGTGCCATTGCTGTGTGTGGCATCTGTCTCTCATTGTGTGCCAACGAAAACACTGTGTAATACTTGGCCATTTTTTTTTTTTTTTTTTTTGGTACATTCTCCCTTTTCCCCCAAAAAAAATTAGTGGGAGATAAATATTGGCAACTCTGCCTCCGTGCCATTGCTGTGTGTGGCATCTGTCTCTCAGTGTGTGCCACCGAAAACACTGTGTAATACTTGGCCATTTTTTTTTTTTTTGGGTACATTCTCCCTTTTCCCCAAAAAAAATTAGTGGGAGATAAATATTGGCAAGTCTGCCTCCGTGCCATTGCTGTGTGTGGCATCTGTCTCTCATTGTGTGCCACCGAAAACACTGTGTAATACTTGGCCATTTTTTTTGGGGGGGGGGTACATTCTCCCTTTTCCAAGAAAAAAATTAGTGGGAGATAAATATTGGCAAGTCTGCCTCTGTGTCATTGCTGTGTGTGGCATCTGTCTCTCATTGTGTGCCACCGAAAACCACTGTGTAATACTGGGCCATTTTTTTTTTTTAGGGTAAATTCTCCCAGAAAAAAAAAAAAATAGTGGGAGATTAAGATTGGCATTTCTGCTTGAGTGCTGGTCCTGTGTGTGCCATCTGTCTCAAATTATTGGGGCACAGAAAACCTAGTGTGTAACATTGGGCCTGATTTTCCTTTCAGTGTCAGGCACCTATAAAGGTATATATAAATCCTACAGAAGTTTGAGTTCACCTTATAAGTTGTTTTACAGTAACAAATAGCGTTACTTTGGTTACGTTTTGCAAACAATGAGGAAGTCTAGTGGAAGAGGTCGTGGCCGTGGGCGGTCATTGTCAGCTGGTAATGATGGTAGTGGTGGTGGAGCATCAGGTGGTCATGGTAAAAGCAGTACAGCACCTAAGTCTCGAGTTGTTGAGCCAGGTTCGTTGTCTGGCTACACAAGGCCTCGAACGCTCTCTTTTCTGGGAGTAGGAAAACCACTTTTGAAGCCGGAGCAGGAGGAACAAGTATTGGCTTTCATTGCTGACTCTGCCTCAAACTCTTTCGCCTCCTCCTCGGAAAGTGCCAAATGTCAGAGCAGTGCATCGTCAGTGGATGCTCCCGGTCAGGAACAAGTCGCTTCCTTGTGTCCTTCACTAAAAACAACAGTTAAGGATGCGTCAGTCGACACAACAGGTTACTCCATGGAGCTCTTTACACATACCGTTCCTGGGTTAGACAGTGAAACAGTTAACAGGCCATGCCCATTAGAAGTTGAATCGGACATGGAGTGCACAGATGCACAGCCACAGCCAGATTACTATGCTGTTCCTTTGACTCAGACCAGAACATTGCCCTCGCAGTGTACGGAGTCAGAATCAAACCCAGCGGAGACTATGGTGCCCCGTCACGAATGCTATACCACCGGCTTACACGGTGACACAGACGAAATTGCACACGACATAGAAGAGGAGGTCATAGATGACCCAGTTGTGGACCCCGATTGGCAGCCATTGGGGGAACAGGGTACAGGCGGCAGTAGTTCTGAAGCGGAGGAGGAGGAGCCGCATCAGGCATCAACATCACAACAGGTTCCATCTACCGGGCCCGTATCTGGCCAAAAACGCGTGGCAAAAACAAAACCAGTTGCAGGACAGCGTGGCCATCCGGGTTAAAGAAGCTCAGTCTGCAATGCCTGAAAAGGTATCCGATAGTAGAAAGAGTGCAGTCTGGCATTTTTTTAAACAACATCCAAATGATCAGCGCAAAGTCATCTGTCAAAAATGTTCAACTACCTTAAGCAGAGGTCAGAATCTTAAAAGTCTAAATACAAGTTGCATGCATAGACATTTATCCACCATGCATTTGCAAGCCTGGACTAACTACCAAACGTCCCTAAAGGTTGCAGCACCCTCGGCCAATGAAGCTAGTCAGCAACGCTACATCCCTTCCCTCCCTGTAAGCCCACCATTTCCCGTGCCACCTGCAGTATCTGTGCAGCTTTCGTCGCCAGGCCAAAGCAGTCAGGGAATCACCAGGTTAGTAGTAGGAAACACTGCATGTAGGGCACCGGCAAGAATACCATCTCCAACCCTCTCTCACTCACCCATGTCCACCGGCACCACCGCTAGTTCCACGATCTCCAGCTCTCCAGTCCAGCTCACCCTACATGAGACTCTTGTTAGGAAAAGGAAGTACTCATCCTCGCATCCGCGTACACAGGGTTTGAACGCCCACATTGCTAGACTAATCTCATTAGAGATGATGCCCTACCGGTTAGTTGAAAGCGAAGCTTTCAAAGCGCTGATGGACTACGCTGTACCACGCTACGAGCTACCCAGTCGGCACTTCTTTTCTAGAAAAGCCATCCCAGCCCTCCAACAGCATGTTAAAGACCGCATCGTCCATGCACTCAGGCAGTCTGACTACAAAGGTGCACCTGACAACAGATGCATGGACCAGTAGGCATGGCCAGGGACGTTACGTGTCCATCACGGCACACTGGGTGAATGTGGTAGATGCAGGGTCCACAGGGGACAGCAATATTGGGACAGTTCTGCCTAGCCCACGGTCAAGGAAAGAATTGGCTGTAGGCGTTCGCCCCCCTCCTCCTCTTCCTCCTCCTTCTCCTGCAGAAGCGAGAGCTCGTCCACAGACCGCAGTCGCACATCCACTCCATCCGCAGCTGCCACTGTTGCACACCAGGTGTGCCATTATGGGACAGCTAGTGGCAAGCGTCAGCAGGCTGTATTGGCAATGAAGTGTTTGGGTGACAACAGACACACCGCGGAAGTTCTGTCCGAGTTCTTGCAGAAAGAAACTCAGTCATGGCAGGGCACTGTACATCTTGAGGCAGGCAAGGTAGTAAGTGATAACGGAAGGAATTTCATGGCTGCCATAGCCCTTTCCCAACTGAAACACATTCCTTGCATGGCTCACACCTTAAACCTGTGGTGCAGTGCTTCCTGAAAAGTTATCCGGGGTTACCCGACCTGCTCCTCAAAGTGCGCAGACTTTGCTCGCATATCCGCCGTTCGCCTGTACACTCCAGCCGTATGCAGAACTATCAGCGTTCTTTGAACCTTCCTCAGCATCGCCTAATCATCGACGTTGCAACAAGGTGGAACTCCACACTGCACATGCTTCAGAGAGTGTGCGAACAGAGGCGTGCTGTTATGTATTTGTGGGAGGATACACGGGCAGGCAGTTGGATGGCAGACATGGTGTTGTCAGGTGTGCAGTGGTCGAAGCTACAAGACCTGTGTCAAGTCCTTCAGTGTTTTGAGGAATGCACACGGCTGGTTAGTGCAGACAACGCCATAATAAGCATGAGCATCCCCCTAATGCGTCTGCTGATGCAAAGTTTGACGCACATAAAGGAGCAGGCAGGCGTCTGCAGCCGAGGAAGAGGAAAGCCTTGATGACAGTCAGCCATTGTCTGGTCAGGGCCATGTAGAGGACGCGGTAGTAGGAGAAGAGGAGGAGGAGGACGAGGAGGATGATGGGGATGAGTACTTTTTTAATGAGGAAGCTTCTCCTGGGCCAACAGAAATTAGTGGCGTTGCAAGGCCGGGTTCTGTTTTTGTAAGGGAGACAAGTGACGTAGATTTGCCTGTAACTGCCCCTCAAACCAGCACAACCGCAGATTTGCCAACTGGAACTTTGGCCCACATGGCGGATTATGCCTTTCGTATCCTCAAAAGGGACACACGCATTATTAAAATGATGAGCGATGACGATTACTGGTTGGCCTGCATTCTTGACCCTCGCTATAAAGGCAAATTGCAAAATATTATGCCACATGAGAACCTCGAACAAATATTAGCAACCAAACAAGCTACTCTCGTAGACCGTTTGATTCAGGCATTCCCAGCACACAACGCCGGTGATGGTTCTCACACGAGCTGCAGGGGGCTACAGGGCAGAGGTGTACAGATCAGAAGTGGCGTTGGATAGAGGGGTTTTCTGACCAGGTTGTGGAGTGATTTCGCAATGACCGCAGACAGGACAGGTACTGCAGCATCTATTCAAAGTGACAGGAGACAACATTTGTCCTATTTTTCAGCCCTTATTGATGTTCTCCCTCAACCGTCATTCCCATTTGATTACTGGGCATCCAAATTAGACACCTGGCCTGAATTGGCAGAATATGCGTTGCAGGAGCTTGCTTGCCCAGCAGCTAGTGTGCTATCTGAAAGAGTATTCAGTGCTGCTGGTTCAATATTAACCGAAAAAAGGACTCGTCTGGCTACCCAAAATGTGGATGATCTCACCTTCATTAAAATGAACCACTCCTGGATTTCAAATTATTTTGCCCCACCTTTCCCGGCTGACACCTAGCTTTCCTATAAAAAGGTCTTGCTTCTGGACTGGTCTTACTGAGTGTTCAAATCTCTTAATTTGCAGCAGCTGTTTGTCCAGCATACGACATGTTTACACATCCCCCAATGGGAAAACTCCCCCCACAGGGCCGTTGTCTCACTCTCGACACTTGGCGCAAGCACCCGTTACAGTGCTGTTTGTCAGAAGAGGTGGGTGTGCTCGCTTTTGGTCGACGGCACTGCCACTGGGTCCCTCATAGTACAATGTAGTGTCTCTGGCGGTGGTGGTGCGCACCCAACGTCAGACACACCGTTGTAACATGAGGGGCCCTGGGGCGGTACCGCCGGCCACAAGAGAGTTCCCCCCCCCAGCTCAAACTGTACTCTACCACGTGCAAAATTATCTCGCACAGCTCCACCAATGTTTAGTCTATGCGCTGACATCATTCAATGCCTGGCACTGACAAACAATACCAATTTGTTTGCATCTATGATGCTAGTTAAAGTAGTCTGGGTCAGTGTCCTATATTGACACCAGTAAATACTAATTTACTGCCAAATTACTTTGTCATAAACTCTGCAGATGAGCCCACCCCTGTACCTAAGCATGCCACCCTTTTTTATTTATAGTGGTTTTGCGAGACATTAACATCTATTTATTTTTTGGGAGTACTAACTGTGTCAGACACTTCTTGCAATACTCCTCCACTGACCACAATGCTGCCTGCCTGTGTATCCATGTAACCGATTTAAAACTGCCATGACTGCCTATTGTTTGTTATTTTAGGCCTTTGTGAGCCTGTCTGCGGCCCCTACTTGCAATACTCCTCCACTGACCACAATGCTGCCTGCCTGTGTATCCATGTAACCGATTTAAAACTGCCATGACTGCCTATTGTTTGTTATTTTAGGCCTTTGTTAGCCTGTCTGCGGCCCCTACTTGCAATACTCCTCCACTGACCACAATGCTGCCTGGAGTGCCTGCCTGTGTATCCATGTAACCGATTTAAAACTGCCATGACTGCCTATTGTTTGTTATTTTAGGCCTTTGTTAGCCTGTATGCGGCCCCTACTTGCAATACTCCTCCACTGACCACAATGCTGCCTGCCTGTGTATCCATGTAACCGATTTAAAACTGCCATGACTGCCTATTGTTTGTTATTTTAGGCCTTTGTTAGCCTGTCTGCGGCCCCTACTTGCAATACTCCTCCACTGACCACAATGCTGCCTGGAGTGCCTGCCTGTGTATCCATGTAACCGATTTAAAACTGCCATGAGTCTATTGTTTGTTATTTTAGGCCTTTGATAGCCTGTCTGCGGTCCCTACTTGCAATACTCCTCCACTGACCACACCAATGCTGCCCGTGTACCCCTGGAACCTATTTAAAAGTTCATAGAGCCTAGTTATATATTTTATTTACTATTAATAAGGCCATGATGGACTACTCTGTACCACGCTACAAGCTAACCAGTCGACACTTCTTTTGCGAGAAAAGCCATCCCAACCCTCCACCAGCATGTAAAAGACCGCATTGTCCATGCACTCTGGCAATCTGTGAGTACAAAGGTGCACCTGACAACAGACGCATGGACCTGTAGGCATGGCCACGGAAGATTACGTGTCCATTACGGCGCAATTGGTTAATGTGGTGGATGCATGGTCCACAGGGGACAGCCTACTAAGTCTGTCTGCAGTCCCTAATTCAAATTGTCCTCCACTGTCTAAATCGGAGCTTCCACCTTCTGGCTTTCGGCCTATAGTATCAGAAATTAAACTGCATTTGGCCTTCAACTTTGGTTACGGCCTACTAACGGTGTCTGCCCCTCCCTGGTGTTTGCCCTCAACTGAATAAAGCTGAGCTTCCACCTTCTGGCTTTCGGCCTATAGTATCAGATATTAAACTGCATTTGGCCTTCAACTTTGGTTACGGCCTACTAACGGTGTCTGCCCCTGCCTGGTGTTTTTCCTCAACTGAATAAAGCTGAGCTTCAACCTTCTGGCTCTCATTATGTGCTGTGTTTTTAAAAATTGGTGGTTAGGGCCTACTAACGGTGTCTGCCCCTCCCTGGCGTTTGCCCTCAACTGAATAAAGCTGAGCTTCCACCTTCTGGCTTTCGGCCTATAGTATCAGATATTAAACTGCATTTGGCCTTCAACTTTGGTTACGGCCTACTAACGGTGTCTGCCCCTGCCTGGTGTTTTTCCTCAACTGAATAAAGCTGAGCTTCAACCTTCTGGCTCTCATTAAGTGCTGTGTTTTTAAAAATTGGTGGTTAGGGCCTACTAACGGTGTCTGCCCCTCCCTGGTGTTTGCCCTCAACTGAATAAAGCTGAGCTTCCACCTTCTGGCTTTCGGCCTATAGTATCAGATATTAAACTGCATTTGGCCTTCAACTTTGGTTACGGCCTACTAACGGTGTCTGCCCCTGCCTGGTGTTTTTCCTCAACTGAATAAAGCTGAGCTTCAACCTTCTGGCTCTCATTAAGTGCTGTGTTTTTAAAAATTGGTGGTTAGGGCCTACTAACGGTGTCTGCCCCTCCCTGGTGTTTGCCCTCAACTGAATAAAGCTGAGCTTCAGTCTTTAGGCTTTTGGCCTAAAGTATCAGATATTAAACTGCATTTGGCCTATTAGTGTGTTTGGGCCCTTAAAACAGTGTCTGCTGCTCCTGGGTTTGCTACTCCACTGAACAAAGCAATGCCGCCTGTTTAGTCCGGTTACCAATTTTGAACTGCATTTAGCCTACTTTATTCTTTGGCCCTATATCTGTTTCCTCCTCATCCTGCCCATTGCCCAGCCACTGCTAGATGAGTGTGCTGGTACATTGACCTAGACCACTACATTCCCCTTGCACTCTACACAGCCAGAATCTGACCCTGCTGAAAGTAAGGTTCCCCTTCCCGCATGTTATACCACCTTACACAGGGACAAAGAGGAAGGTGCAGATGAAAGTGCAGGTTCCTTCATCAGGTGGGGGGGGCATACTCGTTGGCGACGTCACTGGCACAGGGCCCCTCAGAGTACGCAAAAGTGTCGCTGCTGGTGGGAGGCGCCCCCGCCGTGCAAACACACCGCTGTACTTTGAGGGGCCCTGTGCCAGTGCCAATGCGAACGAGTGTGCCCCCCTGCTTGCTTAGGATCACAGCACCTGCAACGTTGAAATACATACCTCTCTCTGCTCCACCGCCGTGACGTAGTCCACGATTCCTGGGCCCACTAAAACCTTGAACCAGCCCTACAACTTTTGCCAAATGACCCCCAAGTTCCATTGAACAACTATTATTATAAAGTTAATTAAGATTGACAAGCTTCAGAAACAAGAATGGATGTTTTTGGCATTAAAATGGGCACTGTAGGTGTTTTCCTGGCCTCCACTCACTGCCGACTATGCTTCCCCATTGACTTGCATTGGGTTTCGTGTTTCGGTCGATCCCCGACTTTTAGCGATAGTCGGCCGACTGCACTCGACTCGACTGGACAAAGTCGGGTTTCACAAAACCCGACTCGATCTTTAAAAAATAAAAGTCGCTCAACCCTACTCCTGACACCTTCTCTCCATCTACCTGATGATCCTGAGGAACATTGGGATCTTCTTGGTTACAGTCCTGTGGAAGAAGAGGACGGGGACATCTCTCTGGTGTTGTCCTCTTACTGGATAGATCTGGAGGAAACACATACAGGGAGTGAATTCATTCTTTACATACAGATAATTATAGGCCGTGTGTATTTAGTCCTGTCTATTACCTGGAGATGTGAGGGGCTGGGGAACCTCCATTATGACGTTCTTGTACAGATCTCTGTGTCCTTCTAAATACTCCCACTCCTCCATGGAGAAATAGACAGCGACATCCTGACACCTTATAGGAACCTGACACATACAATGATACCGTCATCCCCCGATCCCTTCATAGTGTTACTGTATAATGTCCCAGCATTCCCAGCAGTGTCACCTCGCCAGTCAGCAGCTCAATCATCTTGTAGATGAGTTCTAGGATCTTCTGGTCATTGATGTCCTCATGGATCAGGAGGTGAGGTGGAGGCCCCGTGATTGGGCTCAGGGGTCTTCCCCA
This sequence comes from Ranitomeya variabilis, assembly GCF_051348905.1. Taxonomy (NCBI): domain Eukaryota; kingdom Metazoa; phylum Chordata; class Amphibia; order Anura; family Dendrobatidae; genus Ranitomeya; species Ranitomeya variabilis. The sequence continues at coordinate 765,353,719 of NC_135235.1, read as the reverse complement.
TCCCTCAGACACAAGGTCCTGACAGCGATCACTAGAGGTCTTCTTCACCACTGTGTAATCCTTATAATGGAGAGACACATTAATAAATCTCACTACAGACATTTCCAGAGTCCTCACCTCTCCAGTTCTGTCCATCTGTTATTCCCATAGATAAGAATGATGTAATGTGACGTCATCAGAATCTCTCACCTCTCCAGTAAGCCGGAAGAGGATCTCTAGGGTGAGGTGTAATATCCTCTCCGCCATCTTGTCTCTGTCCATATCCATCTGTGATGGGTAAATCAGGACAATTCTCTTTTGTAGAAGATCTTCACTGGGAGGATCCGATATTGTAGAGACTTGAATGAGAACATGAGCCGATGTAACATCATAAGAATCCTGTAATAATACAATTACTGGAGATAATAAGGGAAACATATGAGGAGATTTATTATTTTACAGTATTTAGTTTCCTTCTTTACATCTACTAATAAATCCTATATATTTAGGCCACAGACAACAAGCAGTTTCCTCCTCGGAGTCGGCAGCTGAATACGTTGCTCATAGACTCATCTTCCATAACGCTAATTCTCGTCTCATTTACCGACCCTGGAATCGGCGTTAGCAATAATGCAGGAGATATTCATTACACGCGACATGAGAAATAACTACCGTACTTCATGATGAGGACGACATCTTCATCTTCTACTACGGCTCTAGAGACATATTGGCCAGAGTCGGTCACTGACGCCATCACCACCGGCCGTCTATATGAAGGTTTCCCGTCTTCCCCGCACTGTAATCTTCTATCCCGTTAGATCTCAGCTCTGATTCACACAGAGAAGTTTGTTTATAGCCTAGGAAGGGGGTAATACCCATGGAGCTTTCCAGGCTAGAAATATCAGCTCACAACTGTATACTTAGCCTTTAGTGGCTATTAAAATGGGGGACCCCCCAAAAAAGTGACGTAGGGTCCCCCTATGATAACCAGCAAAAGTTATGCAGACAGTTGCAGGTTCATATTGATAGCTGTTGTGAACTCTATTTTTGGGCTCCCTCTAGTGGTCACAAGCGATACTGTGTAGTGCTGTCTTTCTGCAGGTGGCTCATCAGCTGGTTCGTTATCCTGGTTGGTTTCCTATTTAGCTCACCTGGATACTCAGTTCCTTGCCTGCTATCAATGTATTCAGTGCTCTTCAGATTCCTTGTGACTACCTTGCTCCCAGTCTCTCCAAGACAAGCTAAGTTTTTGTTTGTTCATTTTTTGATTATCAGCATTCATTATGTTTCTTGTCCAGCTTGCTAAAATGTGATTTCCTCGCTTGCTGGTTGCTCTAGGGGACTGAGTTTCTCCCCCCACACCGTTAGTTGGTGTGGGGGTTCTTGAGTGGATATTTTGTAAGGGTTTTTTACTGACCGCATAGATTCCCTTTTCTATTTTCTGCTATCTAGTATTAGTGGGCCTCATTTGCTGAATCTGCTTTCACCCCTGTGTATGTGCCTTCCTCTTACCTCACCGTTATTATTTGTTGGGGGATTCTATATCTTTGGGGATTATTTCTCTGGAGGCAAGAGAGGTCTTTTTTTCTCTCTAGGGGTAGTTAGTTCCTCAGGCTGGCTCGAGACGTCTAGGATTTTTAGGCACGTTCACTGGCTACTTCTAGTGTGTTTGGATAGGTTCAGATTTGCGGTCAGTCCAGTTTGCCACCTCCCTAGAGCTTGTCCTATGTTTGTTACTTAGCTGGAGTAATTTGTGATCCTCAACCACTAAGGATCATAACAGATAGCCTAGGAAGGGGCCATGGATACGGTGGCCCTAGGCTAAAAAAATCAGCTCTCAGCCACCAAGAAAAGGCACATCTCTAAGATGCTCCAATTCTGGCACTTAGCTTCTCTCTTCCCACTTGACCTTTAGTGGATATCGCTGAAATTGTGATGATGGGAAGGAGAGGGTGACCAATACCGCACCCCACCGAGCCTTGTCAATTCATAGGCATCATAGCAACCGAGTGGGCTACCTTTATGGATGAGACACTCCTGCCTATCCAACTATTGTATGGTAAATATCTCATAGATCCTGGGTTCATTAGTATTTGCACCAAGAATGAGGCTAAGTGAGTATTTATTAATTAACTGTCGGTGGTCGGAGGTAGTCAGTGAGGTGGATGGTACCATATTGTACATGTGGGGGGCAGTACTGTGGGAACATTAAAAAGTGGGGTGATGGCAGTACTGTGGGAACATTAAAAAGTGGGGTGATGGCAGTACTGTGGGAACATTAAAAAGTGGGGGGATGGCAGTACTGTGGGAACATTAAAGTGTGTCTGAGGGGGATGCCAGTCCTGTGGAAACATTATGCTGTGTCTGTGGGAAGCCACTATTGTAGGAACAAAATACTGTGTGTGGTGGGATGATGGTACTGTAGGAACATTATACTGTGTGTGGGGGTATGGCGGTACTGTGAGAACATTATACTGTGTGGGGGTATGGCGGTACTATGAGAAGATTATACTGTGTGTGGTGGGATGGAGGTACTGTGAGAAGATTATACTGTGTGTGGGGGTATGGTGGTACTATGAGAAGATTATACTGTGTGTGGGGGTATGGTGGTACTATGAGAAGATTATACTGTGTGTGGTGGGATGGAGGTACTGTAGGAACATTATACTGTGTGTGGTGGGATGGAGGTACTGTAGGAACATTATACTGTGTGTGGTGGGATGGAGGTAATGTGGGAACTTTATACTGTGTGGGGGGGTATAGCAGTACTGTGAGAACATTATACTGTGTGTGGGGGTATGGCGGTACTATGAGAAGATTATACTGTGTGTGGGAGTATGTTGGTACTATGAGAACATTATAAAGTGTGGGGGTATGGCGGTACTATGAGAAGATTATACTGTGTGTGGTGGGATGGAGGTACTGTAGGAACATTATACTGTGTGTGGTGGGATGGAGGTACTGTAGGAACATTATACTGTGTGGTGGGATGGAGGTAATGTGGGAACTTTATACTGTGTGGGGGGGTATAGCAGTACTGTGAGAACATTATACTGTGTGTGGGGGTATGGAGGTACTATGAGAACATTATACTGTGTGTGGGGGTATGGAGGTAATGTGGGAACTTTATCCTGTGTGTGGGGGTATGGAGGTACTATGAGAACATAATACTGTGTGTGGAGGTATGGAGGTAATGTAGGAACATTATACTGTGTGTGGGGGGCAAATCACGAGAAAAGGGGACCGAAACACAGAGTACAAAAAACCAGGGGAGGTAGGTTTTCTATATAAGTATAGTGAATCAGATTATAAAAATAATAAAACACCACCTTAAGTTTGTACTACTGTGAAAATGGACCTTGATAAAAATTGGACTATCAGGAAAAAAACACCATAGAAAAACAAGAACAAAAGCTGACTAAAAGTCCAAAGTACAGAAAGTATACATTTATTTTTTATTGGTATACCAGGTTAAAAATAATGTAGAATCAAAAAATTACATAAAATGATAAATACAATGCATTTCAGTATAATACAAAAAAAAGGGGGCGCACTACACAAGAATGGGGAAATATGGGGAAATATCTCAGGGTGCAACTAGGCAAAAATATAAAAAAAAATGTGTCACAACAAAAAATATGTAGTGCACAATAACAAAATATATATAAGTGCACAATTACAAAATCAAAGTGTTATATATAGTGAGCATGATAAACATACATACTTTTTTTTGCATATAAAATAGTAAAGTGCAAGAGAGTGCAAAGATTCACAATTGTGTGTCAACGTGTCCACTGTAAACACAATACTCTGAATAAAATAATAAGTGTAAATGTGAAAGTTACACCAGCAGCTGTCAGTGTATCCATCGAGTGATAAGGATTGATCATCAGGGATCAGTAAGTGAAATACAATAGTGGTAATATCAGGTAACTTACAAAGTAGTAAGATCTGTTCCTGGTCTCCTGGATGGGCGCCCTCCCCAACGCGCGTTTCGGCACGCTGCCTTCGTATGGTATTTCATTTACTGATCCCTGATGTTCAATCCTGGTCACTCAATACACTGACAGCTGCTGGTGTAACTTTCGCATTTGCACTTTATTATTATTTTATTCAGAGTATTGTGTTTACAGTGGACACGTTGACACACAATTGTGAATCTTTGCACTCTCTTGCACTTTACTATTTTATATGCAAAAAAATGTTATGTATGTTTATCATACGCACTATATATACAGTAACACTTTGGTTTTGTAATTGTGCACTACATATTTTTTTGCTGTGTCACATTTTTGATATTTTTGCCTAGCTGCACCCTGAGATATTTCCTCATCTATCTACTATATAATTGTCTAAGGGTCACGTACGTCTGTCCTCCTGTCTGTCACAGATATTCATTGGTCGCGGCCTCTGTCTGTCATGAAAATCCAAGTCGCTGATTGGTCGTGGCAAAACGCCCATGACTATTGCCACGACCAATCAGCAACAGCCATAGTCTGACAGCAAAATGGCCGCTGCTTTACTGCCCTGCAGTCAGCGCTGAGCGCTCACACAGGGTTAATGCCAGCGTTAACGGTCCGCGGTGTAACGCACTCCGTTAATGCAGCTATTAACCCTGTGTGACCAACTTTTTACTATTGATGCTACGTATGCAGCATCAATAGTAAAAAGATCTAATGCTACAAATAATAGTAATAAAAAAAGGTTATTCTCACCATCTGACGTCGCACGCTGTCCTCGGCAGTGCAAGCAGCAGGTTCCGGTGCCAAGGATGCTATGCGAGAAGGACCTGCCATGACGTCACGGTCATGTGACCGCGACGTCATCACAGGTCCTGCGATCATACCAACCCTGGGACCGGAAGCTGCCGCGTGCACCGCACACCGGCGCCAGGACTTCACGGGGCCTTCGGAAGGTAAGTATATGTTTATTTTTTATTTTAAGTCTTTTCTAACCACGCATATAGTGCTCACATTGCTATATACCATGTGGGCTGTGTTAGATACTGCGTGGGCTCTGTTATATACTACATCTCTGTGCTATATACAGGGTGGAGCGCGGTAATTTGCTTTTTTGCACTGCATGCTGTGGCGGCACTGTCGGTCGAAGAGAGGGGAGAGTGGGTGTGGCTTACAGTGGCTGATGGGAGATTTGTATTCCTCCGCCTTTCAGTTGCCATCATGCAGTGGACACGTGAGGAGAGGTCATTTTGTGTTGAAGCGTATTTTTCAAATGCCCACTCAATCATTGCAGTGCAGCGTGCTTTTCGTTTACAATTCGCTGTTCCTCCACGCGGACATGTTCCTGGACGGCAATCAATTGTAAATTGGGTGAATGCATTCAGAACAGCAGGGAATGTGTCATGTGTACGAAGGGGACCTGAGAGAAGGATTACAACACCACAAAACATCGAGAGAGTTAGAGCAGCAGTACTGCAATCTCCGAAACGCTCTGCTCGGAAGCAATCATTTGCTCTTGGCATTTCAAGACGTTCTCTCCACCGGATTCTTCATGATGAACTGAATTTTCACCCGTATAAAATGTGCGTGGTCCAACAATTGTCAGCACGGGACTATTTGACACGGCGGACCTCTTGTGAAGACATGTTAGCAACGATACCCCGTGACGCAATTGTGTTTTTTTCTGGTGAGACACATTTTCACTTCAGTGGGTGTGTAAACAAAATATGCGTTACTGGAGTGAAACAAACCCCAGAGAAGTTCACGAGAGACCTCTGCATTCGGACCGCGTCACTGTGTGGTGCGCCATATCACGAGTAGGCATCATTGGTCTTTACTTTTTTCAGGATAACGGTCGTGCCATAACTGTGAACTCCGAACGGTACTTGTCTATGATACAGGATTATTTTCAGCCGGCTCTTGAGGCAATGGAACTAGAGGATACATGGTTCCAACAGGATGGTGCCACTGCACACACAGCGAGGGTTACCATGAATTGTTTGAGGCAAATGTTTCCTGGACGGCTTATCTCTTTGAGGGGAGATGTGAACTGGCCAGCACGCTCACCAGATTTAGCCCCATGCGATTTTTTCCTTTGGGGTTACCTGAAGTCTAAGGTGTATATCAACCGTCCCAACACCTTGGAAGACCTAAGGAACAATATTGAAGCTGAAATTGGCAGAATACCAGTGGACATGCTTGTTAGAGTTCATGAAAACTTCAGAAAACGTATGCAGCAGTGTGTGGATAGCGAAGGTCGACATTTGCCAGATACACTATTTAAAACCATGTAATTTAAAAATTCCATTACTGTTCAGTATAATTAAAATATAAAATAAATTTTTCTAATGATCATAATTTTTTTATTTCATTCCCAAATCAGCAAATTACCGCGCTCCACCCTGTACTATGTAGCTGGGCAATATACAACGTGACTGTGCAATATACAACGTGACTGTCCAATATACTACGTGGCTCTGCTATATACTAAGTGGCTCTGCTATATACTACGTGTCTGTGCAATACACTACGTGGCTATGTTATATACTACGTAGCTATGCTATACACTACGTCAGTTGTGTTATATACTATGTCACTGTGCAATATAGTAGGTAGCCTGTGCTATATACTACCTACATATTCTAGAATACCCGATACGTTAGAATCGGGACACCATATAGTTTTACATATTCTTGTGTAGGGCGCCCCCTTTTCCTTGTAGCTTACAGCTGTGCATTGTATTTATCATTTTATGTAATTTTTTGATTCTATATTAGTTTTAACCTGGTATACCAATAAAAAATAAATTTATACTTTCTGTAATTTGGACTTTAAGTTAGCTTTTGTTCTTGTGTTTCTATGTGTGTGTGTGGGGGGTATAGAGGTACTATAGGAACATTATACTGTGTGTGGGGGGATATAGCGCTACTGTGAGAACATTATACTGTATGGGGGTATAGCGGTACTGTGAGAGCATTATACTGTGTGTGGGGGTATGGCGGTACTATGAGAACATTATACTGTGTGGGGGTATAGCGGTACTGTGAGAACATTATACTGTGTGTGGGGGTATGGCGGTACTATGAGAACATTATACTGTGTGGGGGGTATAGCGGTACTATGAGAACATTATACTGTGTGTGGGGGTATGGCGGTACTGTAGGAACATTATACTGTGTGGGGGGGGTATGGCGGTACTATGAGAATATTATACTGTGTGGGGGTATGGCGGTACTATGAGAACATTATACTGTGTGGGGGTATGGCGGTACTATGAGAACATTATACTGTGTGGGGGTATGGCGGTACTATGAGAACATTATACTGTGTGGGGGTATGGCGGTACTATGAGAACATTATACTGTGTGTGGGGGTATGGCGGTACTATGAGAACATTATACTGTGTGTGGGGGTATGGCGGTACTATGAGAACATTATACTGTGTGGGGGTATGGCGGTACTATGAGAACATTATACTGTGTGTGGGGGTATGGCGGTACTATGAGAACATTATACTGTGTGGGGGTATGGCGGTACTATGAGAACATTATACTGTGTGTGGGGGTATGGCGGTACTATGAGAATATTATACTGTGTGGGGGTATGGCGGTACTATGAGAACATTATACTGTGTGGGGGTATGGCGATACTATGAGAACATTATACTGTGTGGGGGTATGGCGGTACTATGAGAACATTATACTGTGTGTGGGGGTATGGCGGTACTATGAGAACATTATACTGTGTGGGGGTATGGCGGTACTATGAGAACATTATACTGTGTGGGGGTATGGCGGTACTATGAGAATATTATACTGTGTGGGGGTATGGCGGTACTATGAGAACATTATACTGTGTGGGGGTATGGCGGTACTATGAGAACATTATACTGTGTGTGGGGGTATGGCGGTACTATGAGAATATTATACTGTGTGGGGGTATGGCGGTACTATGAGAACATTATACTGTGTGGGGGGGTATGGCGGTACTATGAGAACATTATACTGTGTGGGGGTATGACGGTACTATGAGATCATTATACTGTGTGTGGCGGTAGTGTGAAAATACCTTATTTACGAGAGATGCCAGTACTGTGGAAACATTATACTGTGTGAGCGCCATCATATATATTACATAAGGGGTGTAATAAGAAGAGACATAAAAAAGCCTCCTCAGGGCTGTGCTGCATTTGTACAGACTGCTATCTGCCGTCCAGACGGGACCATGTGACACCAATGGGAAGAGGGAGGGTTTCCGGAGGGAAGAGTCTAGAGGGTGCACCTGGTCAGGAGACCTTGATGGCGCAGTTACTGATATTATAAAGGCCGGAGCCCCAAAGGCAGAACAGATTTGGCGCCAACAAAGGAAAGGGGTGCGGGGAAGAATCTGAGGTACCAGCTCCTGGTAAAGTGCCCGAGGCAGCTGGGTGTGGGGCAGAACCTGCTTACAGGGCATAATGGGGGCATTACACTGTGTGGGGCCAAGAAAGGGGCCCTGTACTAGGAGAACACTCCGCTCCTCACTTCCTGTCCTCCATAGTTGGCTCGTATGTATCTATTACAGGAAACAACAACGTTATGGTTCTTATAAAGAGTCTCCTCCGTGCAGAAGGGGTTAATGTCCCCGGCTGCGCTCAGTACTGGGGAATCTCCACATACCTGCACCTGCAGAGCCGCACTCCACAGATATGGCTGCTCTGTGCGCACAGGACCTGTGATGAGGTCACAGGGGGAGGAGTCAGGGGTCACGTGGTAGTGATGGGCGGCCCGGCTCTTTTATATACAGTGATACATTCTCCTCAGTCCTGGTTCCCGCCCTTTTCCTGTACACTGAGGCCTCATTACTCCCCTGTATAAGTCTCTAGTGAAGCAGGACACACTGTGTTCAGCATTGTGCTGTTTCCTCAGATTGTTGGCTCTTGTGAACAGAGCCCGTACTAGGGTTGAGCGAAACGGGTCGATCATTTTCAAAAGTCGCCGACTTTTGGCTAAGTCGGCGTCTCATGAAACCCGATCCGACCCCTGTGCTTGTCGGCCATGCGGTACGCGACTTTCGCGCCAAAGTCGCGTTTCAATGACGCGAAAAGCGCCATTTCTCAGCCAATGAAGGTGAACGCAGAGTGTGGGCAGCGTGATGACATAGATCCTGGTCCCCACCATCTTAGAGAAGGGCATTGCAGTGATTGGCTTGCTGTCTGCGGCGTCACAGGGGCTATAAAGGGGCGTTCCCGCCGACCGCCATCTTACTGCTGCTGATCTGAGCTTAGGGACAGGTTGCTGCCGCTTCGTCAGAAGCAGGGAGAGCGTTAGGCAGGGTCCACTAACCACCAAACCGCTTGTGCTGTAGCGATTTCCACTGTCCAACACCACCTTCGGTGTGCAGGGACAGTGGAAGCTAATTTTTTTTTTTTTCCTCAGCGCTGTAGCTCATTGGGCTGCCCTAGAAGGCTCCGTGATAGCTGTATTGCTGTGTGTACGCCACTGTGGAAACCAACTGCTTTTTTCAAAGCACATATCCTCTTGTTCCTTCCTTTCTGCACAGCTATCTTTTTTGTTTGTCCACACTTTTTATTTAATTTGTGCATCAGTCCACTCCTATTGCTGCCTGCCATACCTGGCTGAGATTACTGCAGGGAGAAAGTAATTGTAGGACAGTCCCTGTTTTTTTTTTGTTTTTTTTGTGGGAGATTAAGATTGGCATTTCTGCTGGAGTACCATCCCTGTGTGTGCCATCTCTCACTGAGTGGGCCATAGAAAGCCTATTTATTTTTTTCCTTGATTTGGGTTTTAAAATCTACCTTAACAAAAAAACACTACATCAATCAGTGGGAGAAAAATATTGGCCTCAGTCAGGGCTTGTGTGCCACTCCTGTGTGTGCCATCTCTCATTCAGTGGGCCATAGAAAGCCTTTTTTTTATTTTATTTTATTATTTGGTTTCTAAAGTCTCCCTGAAAAAAAAAAAAAATAAAAAAAAAAAACAGTGGGAGATTAATATTGCCCTTTCAGCTTGTGTGCCAGTCTTGACTCCTGGGTGTGCCACCTCTCTCTCTCAAATTGTGGGCCATAGAAAGCCTATTTATTTTTTTCCTTGATTTGGGTTCGAAAATCTACCTTAAAAAAAAACACTACATCAATCAGTGGGAGAAAAATATTGGCCTCAGTCAGGGCTTGTGTGCCACTCCTGTGTGTGCCATCTCTCACTCAGTGGGCCATAGAAAGCCTATTTATTTTTTGCTTGATTTGGGTTCTAAAATCTACCTTTAAAAAAATCACTACATCAATCAGTGGGAGAAAAATATTGGCCTCAGTCAGGGCTTGTGTGCCACTCCTGACTCCTGTGTGTGCCATCTCTCACTCAGTGGGCCATAGAAAGCCTTTTTTTTTTATTATTATTATTTGGTTTCTAAAGTCTCCCTGAAAAAAAATAAAAAAAATAAAAAAACAGTGGGAGATTAATATTGCCCTTTCAGCTTGTGTGCCAGTCTTGACTCCTGGGTGTGCCACCTCTCTCTCTCAAATTGTGGGCCATAGAAAGCCTATTTATTTTTTCCTTGATTTGGGTTCGAAAATCTACCTGAAAAAAACACACTACATCAATCAGTGGGAGAAAAATATTGGCCTCAGTCAGGGCTTGTGTGCCACTCCTGTGTGTGCCATCTCTCATTCAGTGGGCCATAGAAAGCCTTTTTTTTTTTAATTTTATTATTTGGTTTCTAAAGTCTCCCTAAAAAAAATAAAAATAAAAAAAAAAACAGTGGGAGATTAATATTGCCCTTTCAGCTTGTGTGCCAGTCTTGACTCCTGGGTGTGCCACCTCTCTCTCTCAAATTGTGGGCCATAGAAAGCCTATTTATTTTTTTCCTTGATTTGGGTTCGAAAATCTACCTTAAAAAAAAAAAACTCCATCAATCAGTGGGAGAAAAATATTGGCCTCAGTCAGGGCTTGTGTGCCACTCCTGTGTGTGCCATCTCTCACTCAGTGGGCCATAGAAAGCCTATTTATTTTTTGCTTGATTTGGGTTCTAAAATCTACCTTTAAAAAAATCACTACATCAATCAGTGGGAGAAAAATATTGGCCTCAGTCAGGGCTTGTGTGCCACTCCTGACTCCTGTGTGTGCCATCTCTCACTCAGTGGGCCATAGAAAGCCTTTTTTTTTTATTATTATTATTTGGTTTCTAAAGTCTCCCTGAAAAAAAATAAAAAAAATAAAAAAACAGTGGGAGATTAATATTGCCCTTTCAGCTTGTGTGCCAGTCTTGACTCCTGGGTGTGCCACCTCTCTCTCTCAAATTGTGGGCCATAGAAAGCCTATTTATTTTTTCCTTGATTTGGGTTCGAAAATCTACCTGAAAAAAACACACTACATCAATCAGTGGGAGAAAAATATTGGCCTCAGTCAGGGCTTGTGTGCCACTCCTGTGTGTGCCATCTCTCATTCAGTGGGCCATAGAAAGCCTTTTTTTTTTTAATTTTATTATTTGGTTTCTAAAGTCTCCCTAAAAAAAATAAAAATAAAAAAAAAAACAGTGGGAGATTAATATTGCCCTTTCAGCTTGTGTGCCAGTCTTGACTCCTGGGTGTGCCACCTCTCTCTCTCAAATTGTGGGCCATAGAAAGCCTATTTATTTTTTTCCTTGATTTGGGTTCGAAAATCTACCTTAAAAAAAAAAAACTCCATCAATCAGTGGGAGAAAAATATTGGCCTCAGTCAGGGCTTGTGTGCCACTCCTGTGTGTGCCATCTCTCACTCAGTGGGCCATAGAAAGCCTATTTATTTTTTTCCTTGATTTGGGTTCGAAAATCTACCTTAACAAAAAAACACTACATCAATCAGTGGGAGAAAAATATTGGCCTCAGTCAGGGCTTGTGTGCCACTCCTGTGTGTGCCATCTCTCACTCAGTGGGCCATAGAAAGCCTATTTATTTTTTGCTTGATTTGGGTTCTAAAATCTACCTTTAAAAAAATCACTACATCAATCAGTGGGAGAAAAATATTGGCCTCAGTCAGGGCTTGTGTGCCACTCCTGACTCCTGTGTGTGCCATCTCTCACTCAGTGGGCCATAGAAAGCCTTTTTTTTTATTATTATTATTATTTGGTTTCTAAAGTCTCCCTGAAAAAAAATTAAAAAAATAAAAAAACAGTGGGAGATTAATATTGCCCTTTCAGCTTGTGTGCCAGTCTTGACTCCTGGGTGTGCCACCTCTCTCTCTCAAATTGTGGGCCATAGAAAGCCTATTTATTTTTTCCTTGATTTGGGTTCGAAAATCTACCTGAAAAAAACACACTACATCAATCAGTGGGAGAAAAATATTGGCCTCAGTCAGGGCTTGTGTGCCACTCCTGTGTGTGCCATCTCTCATTCAGTGGGCCATAGAAAGCCTTTTTTTTTTTAATTTTATTATTTGGTTTCTAAAGTCTCCCTGAAAAAAATAAAAATAAAAAAAAAAACAGTGGGAGATTAATATTGCCCTTTCAGCTTGTGTGCCAGTCTTGACTCCACGGCTCATAGGAGGGGGGAGCGGTCACTGTGGCCTCCTCCTGCTGTAACCGTCACTCTACAGACAGACGGAATGAGAGAACACGTGCTCTATGGGACATATATATATCCACGGCTCATAGGAGGGGGGAGCGGTCACTGTGGCCTCCTCTTGCTGTCACCGTCACTCTACAGACAGACGGAATGAGAGGACACGTGCTCTATGGGACATATATATATATCCACGGCTCATAGGAGGGGGGAGCGGTCACTGTGGCCTCCTCCTGCTGTCACCGTCACTCTACAGATGGAATGAGAGGACACGTGCTCTATGGCAGTGATTTTCAACCAGTGTTCCGCGGCACACTAGTGTGCCGCAACACATGGACGGGTGTGCCGCGGGGAAAGTTCCCCAAACTATGGTGCCCCCTCCTTTCTTCCCCGATCTCCTGTCCGCTCCCCTCCTCACCTCCTGTCCGCTCCCCCGGTCCTCCTGTCCGCTCCCCCGGTCCTCCGATCCCCCCCCCCGTGTTCCGATCCCACCCCCCCATACTTACCTAGCTCCGATGTCCCTCCGGGTGTCCGGCCGTCTTCTCCATGGGCGCCGCCATCTTGGAAAATGGCGGCGCGTGCGCAGTGCGCCCGCCAAATCTACCGGCCGGCAGATTCGTTCCTATACATTTTGGTCGCTGTGATAAGTTCTATCACAGCGATCAAAATAAAAAAATTAGTAAATAAACCCCCCCCCCTTTATCACCCCCATAGGTAGGGACAATAATAAAATACAGAAAATATAATTATTTTTGTTTTTCCATTAGGGTTAGGGGTAGGGTTAGGGGTAGGGTTAGGGGTAGGGTTAGGGTTAGGGGTAGGGTTAGGGTTGCACTTAGGGTTGCACTTAGGGCTAGGGTTGCACTTAGTGCTAGGGTTAGAATTAGGGTTAGGGTTAGAATTAGGGTTAGAATTAGGGTTGCAATTAGGGTTAGGGTTGGAATTATGGTTAGAATTAGGCTATGTGCACACGGTGCGGATTTGGCTGCGGATCGGCAGCGGATTGGTCGCTGCGGATTCGTATCAGTTTTCCATCAAGTTTACAGTACCACGTAAATCTATGGAAAACCAAATCCGCTGTGAACATGGTGCGGAAAATACAGCGCGGAAACGCTGTATATTCACACTGAGTGAGTATAAATACATTTAGAATCTATATTATTAACTGTCCTGATTCTGCTCTGAAGCATTACAATGAAACCCTGCAAAGTGCCCTGGAAGAAGCTGCACCTCCTATACATAGAACAACTCGGCACAGACGGCGACAACCGTGGCACACGCTGCAAACACGTTTCCTGCAGCGGTGCTCCAGGTGCGCCGAACGTCTGTGGAGAAAATCTAATCTGCCCGAAGATTTCATCCATTATAAGTTCATGTTAAAAACATACAACTCTGCCCTTCACCTCTCCAAACAAACCTATTTCAACACCCTCATCACCTCGCTGTCCAATAACCCTAAACGTCTCTTTGACACTTTCCGGTCCCTACTCAACCCAAGAGAGCAGGCCCCAACCACAGATCTCCACGCTGACGATCTGGCCAATTACTTCAAAGAAAAAATTGACCACATTCGACAGGAAATCATTTCCCAATCTCTTCATACCAAGCACTGTCCTCCCTCCCCCACTGCATCTAGTTCACTCTCTGACTTTGAACCAGTTACAGAAGAAGAAGTAAGCAGGCTCCTTGCATCTTCTCGCCCGACCACTTGCACCAGCGACCCCATTCCGTCGCATCTCCTCCAGTCCCTTTCCCCGGCTGTCACCTCTCACCTAACAAAAATATTCAACCTTTCCCTCACTTCCGGTATTTTTCCCTCCTCATTTAAGCATGCCATCATACATCCACTACTTAAAAAGCCCTCCCTCGATCAAAATTGTGCCGCTAATTATAGACCTGTCTCTAATCTTCCCTTCATCTCTAAACTCCTGGAACGCCTGGTCCACTCCCGTCTTACCCGCTATCTCTCAGATAATTCTCTTCTCGACCCTCTTCAATCTGGTTTCCGCTCTTTACACTCTACTGAAACTGCCCTCACTAAAGTCTCTAATGACCTACTAACAGCTAAATCTAATGGTCACTATTCCATGCTAATTCTCTTGGATCTCTCCGCAGCATTCGACACTGTGGATCATCAGCTCCTCCTCACTATGCTCCGCTCCATCGGCCTCAAGGACACCGTTCTCTCCTGGTTCTCCTCCTATCTCTCTGGCCGATCCTTCACTGTTTGTTTTGCTGGTTCCTCCTCCTCTCACCTTCCCCTTACTGTTGGGGTTCCTCAAGGATCAGTCCTAGGCCCCCTCCTCTTCTCTTTGTATACTGCCCCTATTGGACAAACAATCAGTAGATTTGGTTTCCAGTACCATCTCTATGCTGACGACACCCAATTATATACCTCTTCTCCTGTTATCACGCCGACCTTTTTAGAAAACACCAGTGATTGTCTTACCGCTGTCTCTAACATCATGTCCTCCCTCTATCTGAAACTGAACCTGTCAAAAACTGAACTCCTCGTGTTCTCTCCCTCTACAAACCTACCTTTGCCCGACATTGCCATCTCTGTGTGCGGTTCCACCATTACTCCCAAGCAACATGCCCGCTGCCTTGGAGTCATCCTTGATTCCGAGCTTTCATTCACCCCCCACATCCGATCACTGGCTCGCTGTTCTTATCTGCATCTCAAAAACATTTCCAGAATTCGCCCTTTTCTTACTTTCGACTCTGCAAAAACTCTTACTGTCTCACTTATTCATTCTCGTCTGGACTATTGTAACTCTCTACTAATTGGCCTACCTTTTACCAGACTCTCCCCGCTCCAATCTGTCCTGAATGCTGCTGCCAGGATCATATTCCTCGCCAACCGTTACACCGATGCCTCTACCTTGTGCCAGTCATTACACTGG
This sequence comes from Ranitomeya variabilis, assembly GCF_051348905.1. NCBI lineage: Eukaryota > Metazoa > Chordata > Amphibia > Anura > Dendrobatidae > Ranitomeya > Ranitomeya variabilis. The sequence goes on along the minus strand of NC_135235.1, from coordinate 765,338,345 downwards.
CTACCCATCCAATCCAGAATCCAGTACAAAACTACTACCCTCATCCACAAAGCACTCCATGGCTCAGCACCACCCTACATCTCCTCTCTGGTCTCAGTCTACCAACCTACCCGTGCCCTCCGCTCTGCTAATGACCTCAGGTTAGCATCCTCAATAATCAGAACCTCCCACTCCCGTCTCCAAGACTTTACACGTGCAGCGCCGATTCTTTGGAATGCACTACCTAGGTTAATACAATTAATCCCCAATCCCCACAGTTTTAAGCGTGCACTAAAAACTCATTTGTTCAGATTGGCCTACCGCCTCAACGCATTAACCTAATTATCCCTGTGTGGCCTATTAATAAAAAACAACAACATAATCACGTTCCTCCATCGTGTTCTCATACACTTTATGCAGTTAATAGCCTCTGTGTCTGTACTGTTACATACTTAGGCAGTTAACTGGTTCATGCAGCTTTACATGAACACCCGAGCCTTACACTATGGCTGGTCCAAATAACTAAAGCAATTGTTACCATCCACCTCTTGTGTCTCCCCTTTTCCTCATAGATTGTAAGCTTGCGAGCAGCAGGGCCCTCATTCCTCCTGGTATCTGTTTTGAACTGTGATTTCTGTTATGCTGTAATGTCTGTTGTCTGTACAAGTCCCCTCTATAAGTTGTAAAGCGCTGCGGAATATGTTGCCGCTATATAAATAAAATTATTATTATTATTATTATTATGTAGAATATGTACTGTTTTAGTGTCATTTTGTGCCATTTTGGTTGGTGGTGTGCCCCGGGATTTTTTAAGTATAAAAAGTGTGCCGCGGCTCAAAAAAGGTTGAAAATCACTGCTCTATGGAACATATATATATATCCACGGCTCATAGGAGGGGGGAGCGGTCACTGTGGCCTCCTCCTGCTGTCACTGTCACTCTACAGACAGACGGAATGAGAGAACACGCGCTCTATGGGACACATATATCCACGGCTCATAGGAAGGGGGAGCGGTCACTGTGGCCTCCTCCTGCTGTCACCGTCACTCTACAGACAGACGGAATGAGAGAACACGCGCTCTCTGGGACATATATATATACACGCCTCATAGGAGGGGGGAGCGGTCACTGTGGCCTCCTCCTGCTGTCACTGTCACTCTACAGACAGACGGAATGAGAGAACACGTGCTCTATGGGACACATATATATATCTACGGCTCATAGGAGGGGGGAGCGGTCACTGTGGCCTCCTCCTGCTGTCACCGTCACTCTACAGACAGACGGAATGAGAGGACACGTGCTCTATGGGACATATATATATATATATATATATATCCACGGCTCATAGGAGGGGGGAGCGGTCACTGTGGCCTCCTCCTGCTGTCACCATCACTCAACAGACAGACGGGATGAGAGAACACGTGCTCTATGGGACATATATATATATATCCACGGCTCATAGGAGGGGGGAGCGGTCACTGTGGCCTCCTCCTGCTGTCACCATCACTCTACAGACAGACGGAATGAGAGGACACGTGCTCTATGGGACACATATATATATCCACGGCTCATAGGAGGGGGGAGCGGTCACTGTGGCCTCCTCCTGCTGTCACCATCACTCTACAGACAGACGGAATGAGAGAACATGTGCTCTATGGGACATATATATATCCACGGCTCATAGGAGGGAGGAGCGGTCACTGTGGCCTCCTCCTGCTGTCACCGTCACTCTACAGACAGACGGAATGAGAGGACACATGCTCTATGGGACACATATATATATCCACGGCTCATAGGAGGGGGGAGCGGTCACTGTGGCCTCCTCCTGCTGTCACCATCACTCTACAGACAGACGGAATGAGAGGACACGTGCTCTATGGGACACATATATATATCCACGGCTCATAGGAGGGGGGAGCGGTCACTGTGGCCTCCTCCTGCTGTCACCATCACTCTACAGACAGACGGAATGAGAGGACACGTGCTCTATGGGACACATATATATATATCCACGGCTCATAGGAGGGGGGAGCGGTCACTGTGGCCTCCTCCTGCTGTCACCGTCACTCTACAGACAGACGGAATGAGAGGACACATGCTCTATGGGACACATATATATATCCACGGCTCATAGGAGGGGGGAGCGGTCACTGTGGCCTCCTCCTGCTGTCACCATCACTCTACAGACAGACGGAATGAGAGGACACGTGCTCTATGGGACATATATATATATATCCACGGCTCATAGGAGGGGGGAGCGGTCACTGTGGCCTCCTCCTGCTGTCACTGTCACTCTACAGACAGACGGAATGAGAGAACACGCGCTCTATGGGACACATATATCCACGGCTCATAGGAGGGGGGAGCGGTCACTGTGGCCTCCTCCTGCTGTCACCGTCACTCTACAGACAGACGGAATGAGAGAACACGCGCTCTCTGGGACATATATATATACACGGCTCATAGGAGGGGGGAGCGGTCACTGTGGCCTCCTCCTGCTGTCACTGTCACTCTACAGACAGACGGAATGAGAGAACACGTGCTCTATGGGACACATATATATATCTACGGCTCATAGGAGGGGGGAACAGTCACTGTGGCCTCCTCCTGCTGTCACCGTCACTCTACAGACAGACGGAATGAGAGGACACGTGCTCTATGGGACATATATATATATATATCCACGGCTCATAGGAGGGGGGAGCGGTCACTGTGGCCTCCTCCTGCTGTCACCATCACTCTACAGACAGACGGGATGAGAGAACACGTGCTCTATGGGACATATATATATATATCCACGGCTCATAGGAGGGGGGAGCGGTCACTGTGGCCTCCTCCTGCTGTCACCATCACTCTACAGACAGACGGAATGAGAGGACACGTGCTCTATGGGACACATATATATATCCACGGCTCATAGGAGGGGGGAGCGGTCACTGTGGTCTCCTCCTGCTGTCACCATCACTCTACAGACAGACGGAATGAGAGAACATGTGCTCTATGGGACATATATATATATATCCACGGCTCATAGGAGGGAGGAGCGGTCACTGTGGCCTCCTCCTGCTGTCACCGTCACTCTACAGACAGACGGAATGAGAGGACACATGCTCTATGGGACACATATATATATCCACGGCTCATAGGAGGGGGGAGCGGTCACTGTGGCCTCCTCCTGCTGTCACCATCACTCTACAGACAGACGGAATGAGAGGACACGTGCTCTATGGGACACATATATATATATCCACGGCTCATAGGAGGGGGGAGCGGTCACTGTGGCCTCCTCCTGCTGTCACCGTCACGCTACAGACAGACGGAATGAGAGGACACGTGCTCTATGGGACATATATATATATCTACGGCTCATAGGAGGGAGGAGCGGTCACTGTGGCCTCCTCCTGCTGTCACCGTCACTCTACAGACAGACGGAATGAGAGGACACGTGCTCTATGGGACACATATATATATATCCACGGCTCAAAGGAGGGGGGAGCGGTCACTGTGTCCTCCTCCTGCTGTCACCGTCACTCTACAGACAGACGGAATGAGAGAACACGTGCTCTATGGGACACATATATATATATCCACGGCTCATAGGAGGGGGGAGCGGTCACTGTGGCCTCCTCCTGCTGTCACCTTCACTCTACAGACAGACGGAATGAGAGAACACGTGCTCTATGGGACATATATATATATCCACGGCTCATAGGAGGGGGGAGCGGTCACTGTGGCCTCCTCCTGCTGTCACTGTCACTCTACAGACAGACGGAATGAGAGAACACGTGCTCTATGGGACACATATATATATCTACGGCTCATAGGAGGGGGGAGCGGTCACTGTGGCCTCCTCCTGCTGTCACCGTCACTCTACAGACAGACGGAATGAGAGGACACGTGCTCTATGGGACATATATATATATATATATCCACGGCTCATAGGAGGGGGGAGCGGTCACTGTGGCCTCCTCCTGCTGTCACCATCACTCTACAGACAGACGGGATGAGAGAACACGTGCTCTATGGGACATATATATATATATCCACGGCTCACAGGAGGGGGGAGCGGTCACTGTGGCCTCCTCCTGCTGTCACCATCACTCTACAGACAGACGGAATGAGAGGACACGTGCTCTATGGGACACATATATATATATCCACGGCTCATAGGAGGGGGGAGCGGTCACTGTGGCCTCCTCCTGCTGTCACCGTCACTCTACAGACAGACGGAATGAGAGGACACGTGCTCTATGGGACATATATATATATCTACGGCTCATAGGAGGGAGGAGCGGTCACTGTGGCCTCCTCCTGCTGTCACCGTCACTCTACAGACAGACGGAATGAGAGGACACGTGCTCTATGGGACACATATATATATATCCACGGCTCAAAGGAGGGGGGAGCGGTCACTGTGTCCTCCTCCTGCTGTCACCGTCACTCTACAGACAGACGGAATGAGAGAACACGTGCTCTATGGGACACATATATATATATCCACGGCTCATAGGAGGGGGGAGCGGTCACTGTGGCCTCCTCCTGCTGTCACCTTCACTCTACAGACAGACGGAATGAGAGAACACGTGCTCTATGGGACATATATATATATCCACGGCTCATAGGAGGGGGGAGCGGTCACTGTGGCCTCCTCCTGCTGTCACTGTCACTCTACAGACAGACGGAATGAGAGAACACGTGCTCTATGGGACATATATATATATCCACGGCTCATAGGAGGGGGGAGCGATCACTGTGGCCTCCTCCTGCTGTCACCGTCACTCTACAGACAGACGGAATGAGAGGACACGTGCTCTATGGGACATATATATATATATATCCACGGCTCATAGGAGGGGGGAGCGGTCACTGTGGCCTCCTCCTGCTGTCACCATCACTCTACAGACAGACGGGATGAGAGAACACGTGCTCTATGGGACATATATATATATATCCACGGCTCACAGGAGGGGGGAGCGGTCACTGTGGCCTCCTCCTGCTGTCACCATCACTCTACAGACAGACGGAATGAGAGGACACGTGCTCTATGGGACACATATATATATCCACGGCTCATAGGAGGGGGGAGCGGTCACTGTGGTCTCCTCCTGCTGTCACCATCACTCTACAGACAGACGGAATGAGAGAACATGTGCTCTATGGGACATATATATATATATCCACGGCTCATAGGAGGGAGGAGCGGTCACTGTGGCCTCCTCCTGCTGTCACCGTCACTCTACAGACAGACGGAATGAGAGGACACATGCTCTATGGGACACATATATATATCCACGGCTCATAGGAGGGGGGAGCGGTCACTGTGGCCTCCTCCTGCTGTCACCATCACTCTACAGACAGACGGAATGAGAGGACACGTGCTCTATGGGACACATATATATATATCCACGGCTCATAGGAGGGGGGAGCGGTCACTGTGGCCTCCTCCTGCTGTCACCGTCACTCTACAGACAGACGGAATGAGAGGACACGTGCTCTATGGGACATATATATATATCTACGGCTCATAGGAGGGAGGAGCGGTCACTGTGGCCTTCTCCTGCTGTCACCGTCACTCTACAGACAGACGGAATGAGATGACACGTGCTCTATGGGACACATATATATATATCCACGGCTCAAAGGAGGGGGGAGCGGTCACTGTGTCCTCCTCCTGCTGTCACCGTCACTCTACAGACAGACGGAATGAGAGAACACGTGCTCTATGGGACACATATATATATATCCACGGCTCATAGGAGGGGGGAGCGGTCACTGTGGCCTCCTCCTGCTGTCACCGTCACTCTACAGACAGACGGAATGAGAGAACACATGCTCTATGGGACATATATATATATCCACGGCTCATAGGAGGGGGGAGCGGTCACTGTGGCCTCCTCCTGCTGTCACCATCACACTACAGACAGACGGAATGAGAGAACATGTGCTCTATGGGACATATATATATATATATCCACGGCTCATAGGAGGGGGGAGCGGTCACTGTGGCCTCCTCCTGCTGTCACCGTCACTCTACAGACAGACGGAATGAGAGAACATGTGCTCTATGGGACATATATATATATCCACGGCTCATAGGAGGGGGGAGCGGTCACTGTGTCCTCCTCCTGCTGTCACCATCACTCTACAGACAGACGGAATGAGAGGACACGTGGTCTATGGGACATATATATATCCACGGCTCATAGGAGGGGGGAGCGGTCACTGTGGCCTCCTCCTGCTGTCACCATCACTCTACAGACAGACGGAATGAGAGAACATGTGCTCTATGGGACATATATATATCCACAGCTCATAGGAGGGAGGAGCGGTCACTGTGGCCTCCTCCTGCTGTCACCGTCACTCTACAGACAGACGGAATGAGAGGACACATGCTCTATGGGACACATATATATATCCACGGCTCATAGGAGGGGGGAGCGGTCACTGTGGCCTCCTCCTGCTGTCACCATCACTCTACAGACAGACGGAATGAGAGGACACGTGCTCTATGGGACACATATATATATATCCACGGCTCATAGGAGGGGGGAGCGGTCACTGTGGCCTCCTCCTGCTGTCACCATCACTCTACAGACAGACGGAATGAGAGGACACGTGCTCTATGGGACACATATATATATATCCACGGCTCATAGGAGGGGGGAGCGGTCACTGTGGCCTCCTCCTGCTGTCACCGTCACTCTACAGACAGACGGAATGAGAGGACACATGCTCTATGGGACACATATATATATCCACGGCTCATAGGAGGGGGGAGCAGTCACTGTGGCCTCCTCCTGCTGTCACCATCACTCTACAGACAGACGGAATGAGAGGACACGTGCTCTATGGGACATATATATATATATCCACGGCTCATAGGAGGGGGGAGCGGTCACTGTGGCCTCCTCCTGCTGTCACTGTCACTCTACAGACAGACGGAATGAGAGAACACGCGCTCTATGGGACACATATATCCACGGCTCATAGGAGGGGGGAGCGGTCACTGTGGCCTCCTCCTGCTGTCACCGTCACTCTACAGACAGACGGAATGAGAGAACACGCGCTCTCTGGGACATATATATATACACGGCTCATAGGAGGGGGGAGCGGTCACTGTGGCCTCCTCCTGCTGTCACTGTCACTCTACAGACAGACGGAATGAGAGAACACGTGCTCTATGGGACACATATATATATCTACGGCTCATAGGAGGGGGGAACGGTCACTGTGGCCTCCTCCTGCTGTCACCGTCACTCTACAGACAGACGGAATGAGAGGACACGTGCTCTATGGGACATATATATATATATATCCACGGCTCATAGGAGGGGGGAGCGGTCACTGTGGCCTCCTCCTGCTGTCACCATCACTCTACAGACAGACGGGATGAGAGAACACGTGCTCTATGGGACATATATATATATATCCACGGCTCATAGGAGGGGGGAGCGGTCACTGTGGCCTCCTCCTGCTGTCACCATCACTCTACAGACAGACGGAATGAGAGGACACGTGCTCTATGGGACACATATATATATCCACGGCTCATAGGAGGGGGGAGCGGTCACTGTGGTCTCCTCCTGCTGTCACCATCACTCTACAGACAGACGGAATGAGAGAACATGTGCTCTATGGGACATATATATATATATCCACGGCTCATAGGAGGGAGGAGCGGTCACTGTGGCCTCCTCCTGCTGTCACCGTCACTCTACAGACAGACGGAATGAGAGGACACATGCTCTATGGGACACATATATATATCCACGGCTCATAGGAGGGGGGAGCGGTCACTGTGGCCTCCTCCTGCTGTCACCATCACTCTACAGACAGACGGAATGAGAGGACACGTGCTCTATGGGACACATATATATATATCCACGGCTCATAGGAGGGGGGAGCGGTCACTGTGGCCTCCTCCTGCTGTCACCGTCACTCTACAGACAGACGGAATGAGAGGACACGTGCTCTATGGGACATATATATATATCTACGGCTCATAGGAGGGAGGAGCGGTCACTGTGGCCTCCTCCTGCTGTCACCGTCACTCTACAGACAGACGGAATGAGAGGACACGTGCTCTATGGGACACATATATATATATCCACGGCTCAAAGGAGGGGGGAGCGGTCACTGTGTCCTCCTCCTGCTGTCACCGTCACTCTACAGACAGACGGAATGAGAGAACACGTGCTCTATGGGACACATATATATATATCCACGGCTCATAGGAGGGGGGAGCGGTCACTGTGGCCTCCTCCTGCTGTCACCTTCACTCTACAGACAGACGGAATGAGAGAACACGTGCTCTATGGGACATATATATATATCCACGGCTCATAGGAGGGGGGAGCGGTCACTGTGGCCTCCTCCTGCTGTCACTGTCACTCTACAGACAGACGGAATGAGAGAACACGTGCTCTATGGGACACATATATATATCTACGGCTCATAGGAGGGGGGAGCGGTCACTGTGGCCTCCTCCTGCTGTCACCGTCACTCTACAGACAGACGGAATGAGAGGACACGTGCTCTATGGGACATATATATATATATATCCACGGCTCATAGGAGGGGGGAGCGGTCACTGTGGCCTCCTCCTGCTGTCACCTTCACTCTACAGACAGACGGAATGAGAGAACACGTGCTCTATGGGACATATATATATATCCACGGCTCATAGGAGGGGGGAGCGGTCACTGTGGCCTCCTCCTGCTGTCACTGTCACTCTACAGACAGACGGAATGAGAGAACACGTGCTCTATGGGACACATATATATATCTACGGCTCATAGGAGGGGGGAGCGGTCACTGTGGCCTCCTCCTGCTGTCACCGTCACTCTACAGACAGACGGAATGAGAGGACACGTGCTCTATGGGACATATATATATATATATCCACGGCTCATAGGAGGGGGGAGCGGTCACTGTGGCCTCCTCCTGCTGTCACCTTCACTCTACAGACAGACGGAATGAGAGAACACGTGCTCTATGGGACATATATATATATCCACGGCTCATAGGAGGGGGGAGCGGTCACTGTGGCCTCCTCCTGCTGTCACTGTCACTCTACAGACAGACGGAATGAGAGAACACGTGCTCTATGGGACACATATATATATCTACGGCTCATAGGAGGGGGGAGCGGTCACTGTGGCCTCCTCCTGCTGTCACCGTCACTCTACAGACAGACGGAATGAGAGGACACGTGCTCTATGGGACATATATATATATATATCCACGGCTCATAGGAGGGGGGAGCGGTCACTGTGGCCTCCTCCTGCTGTCACCATCACTCTACAGACAGACGGGATGAGAGAACACGTGCTCTATGGGACATATATATATATATCCACGGCTCACAGGAGGGGGGAGCGGTCACTGTGGCCTCCTCCTGCTGTCACCATCACTCTACAGACAGACGGAATGAGAGGACACGTGCTCTATGGGACACATATATATATCCACGGCTCATAGGAGGGGGGAGCGGTCACTGTGTCCTCCTCCTGCTGTCACCATCACTCTACAGACAGACGGAATGAGAGGACACATGCTCTATGGGACACATATATATATACACGGCTCATAGGAGGGGGGAGCGGTCACTGTGGTCTCCTCCTGCTGTCACCATCACTCTACAGACAGACGGAATGAGAGGACACGTGCTCTATGGGACATATATATATATATCCACGGCTCATAGGAGGGAGGAGCGGTCACTGTGGCCTCCTCCTGCTGTCACCGTCACTCTACAGACAGACGGAATGAGAGGACACGTGCTCTATGGGACATATATATATATACTAGCTGTACTACCCGGCTTCGCCCGGGTTAATGACTGCTGTTAGCAAAATAGAATGTGTTAACAAAAATTTATTCTGCACACAAAAACCACAAAACAAATAGATAGAAATGTAATTATTAAAAGGCAAAAACTAAGCAAATAGAAGCATTTCACAACATATATTAGCTTTGTTATACTGAGAATGTCTTTGTTGCCTATATTAACCAATCAGAGCTCAGGTTAATTAACTGTAGCAAAATAGAAGCTGAGCTGTGATTGGTTGCTATTGGCAGCCTGATAAATCCCCAGCCAACAGGAAGCCCTCCCCCCTGGCAGTATATATTAGCTCACACATACACATAATAGACAGGTCATGTGACTGACAGCTGCCGTATTTCCTATATGGTACATTTGTTGCTCTTGTAGTTTGCTTATTAATCAGATTTTTATTTTTGAAGGACAATACCAGACTTGTGTGTGTTTTAGGGCGAGTTTTATGTGTCAAGTTGTGTGTGTTGAGTTGCGTGTGGCGACATGCATGTAGCGACTTTTGTGAGATGAGTTTTGTGTGGCGACATGCGTGTAGCAACATTTTGTGTGTTGAGTTGCATGTGACAGGTTAGTGTAGCAAGTTGTGTGCAGCAAGATTTGTGCATGGCGAGTTTTGCGCGTGGCGAGTTTTATGTGTGGTGCATTTTGAGTATGTGCAAGTTTTGTGTGAGGCAACTTTTGCATGTGGTGCAACTTTTGTACATGTGGCAATTTTTCTGTGTGTGCAAGTTTTGCATGAGGTGAGTTTTCCATGAGGTGAGTTTTGCACGTGTGGCGAGTTTTGCGTGAGCCTAGTTTTGCATATGGCGAGTTTTGCATGTAGCGAGTTTTGAGTGGTGACTTTTGTGTTTCGACTTTTATGTGGCGAGGTTGGTGTGTGTGTGTGGTGAAATGTGTGCTGAGGGTGGTATATGTGTTCAAGCACGTGGTAGTGTGTGGCGCATTTTGTGTTTGTGTTCATATCCCCGTGTGTGGTGAGTATCCCATGTCGGGGCCCCACCTTAGCAACTGTACGGTATATACTCTTTGTCGCCATCGCTCTCATTCTTTAAGTCCTCATTGTTCACATCTGGCAGCTGTCAATTTTCCTCCAACACTTTTCCCTTCACTTTTTCCCCATTATGTAGATAGGAGCAAAATTGTTTGGTGAATTGGAACGCGCGGGGTTAAAATTTCACCTCACAACATAGCCTATGACGCTCTCGGGGTCCAGACGTGTGACTGTGCAAAATTTTGTGGCTGTAGCTGCGACGGTACAGATGCCAATCCCGGACATACACACATACATACATACACACATTCAGCTTTATATATTAGATATACCTGTATGTAATCTCCTGTATATAGTATATACCTGTGTGTCATCTCACCTATATATAGTATATATCTGTGTGTCATCTCCTGTATATAGTATATACCTGTATGTCATCTCCTCCTATACATAGCATATACCTGTGTCATCTCCTCCTGTATATACTATATACCTGTAGGTAATCTGCTCCTGTATATAGTATATACCTGTGTGTCATCTCCTCCTGTATATAGTATATACCTGTATGTCATCTCCTCCTGTATGTAGTATGTACCTGTATGTCATCTCCTCCTCTATATAGTATATACCTGTGTGTCATCTCTCCTGTATATAGTATATATCTGTGTGTCATCTCCTCCTGTATATAGTATATACCTGTGTGTCATCTCCCCTGTAAATAGTATATACCTGTGTGTCATCTCCTGTATATAGTATATAGCTGTATGCCATCTCCTCCTGTATTAGCCCTCGTTCACACGTTATTTGGTCAGTATTTTTACCTCAGTATTTGTAAGCTAAAATGGCAGCCTGATAAATCCCCAGCCAACAGTAAGCCCACCCCCTGGCAGTATATATTAGCTCACACATACACATAATAGACTGGTCATGTGACTGACAGCTGCCGGATTCCTATATGGTACATTTGTTGCTCTTGTAGTTTGTCTGCTTATTAATCAGATTTTTATTTTTGAAGGATACCAGACTTGTGTGTGTTTTAGGGCGAGTTTCGTGTGTCAAGTTGTGTGTGTTGAGTTGCGTGTGGCGACATGCATGTAGGGACTTTTGTGAGATGAGTTTTGTGTGGCGACATGCGTGTAGCAACTTTTTGTGTGTCGAGTTGCATGTGACAGGTTAGTGTAGCAAGTTGTGTGCAGCAAGTTTTGCGCATGGCGAGTTTTGCGCGTGGCGAGTTTTATGTGTGGTGTCTTTTGAGTATGTGCAAGTTTTGTGTGAGGCAACTTTTGCATGTGTTGCAACTTTTGTGCATGTGGCAATTTTTCTGCGTGTGGCAATTTTTCTGCGTGTGCAAGTTTTGCGTGTGGCGAGTTTTGCACGTGTGGCGAGTTTTGCATGTGGAGAGTTTTGCGCGTGGCGAGTTTTGAGCGGCGACTTTTGTGTTTCTACTTTTATGTGGCGAGGTTGGTGTATGTGTGGTGAAATGTGCACTGAGGGTGGTATATGTGTTCGAGCACGTGGTAGTGTGTGGCGCATTTTGTGTGTGTGTTCATATCCCCGTGGTGGTGTGATTATCCCATGTTGGGGCCCCACCTTAGCAACTGTACAGTATATACTCTTTGGTGCCATCGCTGTCATTCTTTAAGTCCCCCTTGTTCACATCTGGCAGCTGTTAATTTGCCTCCAACACTTTTCCTTTCATTTTTTCCCCATTATGTAGATAGGGGCAAAATTGTTTGGTGACTTGGAAAGCGCGGGGTTAAAATTTCACCTCACAATATAGCTTTGACGCTCTCAGGGTCCAGACGTGTGACTGTGCAAAATTTTGTGCCTGTAGCTGCGACGCCTCCAACACTTTTCCTTTCACTTTTTCCCCATTATGTAGATAGGGGCAAAATTGTTTGGTGAATTGGAAAGCACGGGGTTAAAATTTCACCTCACAACATAGCCTATGACGCTCTCGGGGTCCAGACGTGTGACTGTGCAAAATTTTGTGGCTGTAGCTGCTACGGTTCAGATGCCAATCCCGGACATACATACATACATACATACATACACACACACACACACATTCAGCTTTATATATTAGATATCCACGGCTCATAGGAGGGGGGAGCGGTCACTGTGGCCTCCTCCTGCTGTCACCATCACTCTACAGACAGACGGAATGAGAGAACACGTGCTCTATGGGACACATATATATATATCCACGGCTCATAGGAGGGGGGAGCGGTCACTGTGGCCTCCTCCTGCTGTCACCGTCACTCTACAGACAGACGGAATGAGAGAACATGTGCTCTATGGGACATATATATATATATCCACGGCTCATAGGAGGGGGGAGCGGTCACTGTGGCCTCCTCCTGCTGTCACCATCACTCTACAGACAGACGGAATGAGAGAACATGTGCTCTATGGGACATATATATATATATCCACGGCTCATAGGAGGGGGGAGCGGTCACTGTGGCCTCCTCCTGCTGTCACCGTCACTCTACAGACAGACGGAATGAGAGAACATGTGCTCTATGGGACATATATATATATATCCACGGCTCATAGGAGGGGGGAGCGGTCACTGTGGCCTCCTCCTGCTGTCACCATCACTCTACAGACAGACGGAATGAGAGAACATGTGCTCTATGGGACATATATATATATATCCACGGCTCATAGGAGGGGGGAGCGGTCACTGTGGCCTCCTCCTGCTGTCACCGTCACTCTACAGACAGACGGAATGAGAGAACATGTGCTCTATGGGACATATATATATATATCCACGGCTCATAGGAGGGGGGAGCGGTCACTGTGGCCTCCTCCTGCTGTCACCATCACTCTACAGACAGACGGAATGAGAGAACATGTGCTCTATGGGACATATATATATATATCCACGGCTCATAGGAGGGGGGAGCGGTCACTGTGGCCTCCTCCTGCTGTCACCGTCACTCTACAGACAGACGGAATGAGAGAACATGTGCTCTATGGGACATATATATATATATCCACGGCTCATAGGAGGGGGGAGCGGTCACTGTGGCCTCCTCCTGCTGTCACCATCACTCTACAGACAGACGGAATGAGAGAACATGTGCTCTATGGGACATATATATATATCTACGGCTCATAGGAGGGGGGAGCGGTCACTGTGTCCTCCTCCTGCTGTCACCATCACTCTACAGACAGACGGAATGAGAGAACATGTGCTCTATGGGACATATATATATATATCCACGGCTCATAGGAGGGGGGAGCGGTCACTGTGTCCTCCTCCTGCTGTCACCATCACTCTACAGACAGACGGAATGAGAGAACATGTGCTCTATGGGACACATATATATATATCCACGGCTCATAGGAGGGGGAGCGGTCACTGTGTCCTCCTCCTGCTGTCACCATCACTCTACAGACAGACGGAATGAGAGGACACGTGGTCTATGGGACACATATATATATCTACGGCTCATAGGAGGGGGGAGCGGTCACTGTGGCCTCCTCCTGCTGTCACCTTCACTCTACAGACAGACGGAATGAGAGAACACTTGCTCTATGGGACATATATATATATCCACGGCTCATAGGAGGGGGGAGCGGTCACTGTGGCCTCCTCCTGCTGTCACCATCACTCTACAGACAGACGGAATGAGAGAACATGTGCTCTATGGGACACATATATATATATCCACGGCTCATAGGAGGGGGAGCGGTCACTGTGTCCTCCTCCTGCTGTCACCGTCACTCTACGGGATGAACAGCTGGTGGCTGAAGACGTCTACCATCCTCCATGACAGGGACAGATAGAATGGACAGACTTCTACCATCGTCAATGACAGGGACAGATGCCATTTACCTTTCCGAATCTCAGGAAAGATGGGGAACAGACATGAAATGCACAATCACCTCTTTTATGCTTTGCTGCAATGTGGGTGCCCACATTTTTATGACATTTCTGTTTAAGAGTATCGCATCTGGTACAGAGTCCTGATGGAATAAATATAAGAAAAAGTATAGATAACACAGCCGGCGTCCCCCCCTCCCCCCCCCCCCGCACACCCGGCGTCCCCCCCTCCCCCCCCCCCGCACACCCGGCGTCCCCCCCTCCCCCCCCCCCGCACACCCGGCGTCCCCCTCCCCGCACGCGATCACATATCGTGAACTCATGTTTAATAGGCATTCACTCTGTGCCGCGCTCAGTGTCCTGTGCGCCTGCGCAGTGTCCGTGCTCTCCTCACACAGCAGCTCCGGGATCCTACAGCCTCTAATGGTGAGAAGGGGGCGGGCTGGAGGAAAGGAGTGACGCCCACTGAGCGGTGACGTCAGTGTGCTGTGCGCCTGCGCAGTGTCCGTGCTCTCCTCACACAGCAGCTCCGGGATCCTACAGCCTCTAAAGATGAGAAGGGGGCGGGCTGGAGGAAAGGAGTGACGCCCAGTGAGCGGTGACGTCAGTGTACTGTGCGCCTGCGCAGTGTCCGTCCTCTCCTCACGCAGCAGCTCCGGGATCCTACAGCCTGAATTCCCTGACTGGCTCTCACGGAGAGTAACATCCCGGAATGAAGCTGCCGTGACTCCGCCTACTAATCATTTAATTGGTTCCTACCAGGTAGGAGTTTTTATAGTTTTTATATTATAGGTGGGCGGGGTTTCACCTGCATGAACTGAGTCACATAATACTAGGGACCATTTAGACCATGTGCACACGTCGGTTCCGGTCCTCTGTGGGTTCTCCCGCAGCGGTTTGATAAATCTGCAGGGCAAAACCGCTGTGGTTATCCCTGCAGATTTATCACGTTTCGTCTTGCGGTTTCCGCTGCGGGTTTTGGTTTTACTACTGATGCTGCATATGCAGCATCAATAGTAATGTTAAAAATAAAAAAAATGGTTTATAGTCACCCTCTGATGTCCGGATCTCCTCGGGGCTGCACGCGGCGGTCCGGTTCCAAACATGCTGTGCGAGAAGGACCTTCATGACGTCACGGTCATGTGACCGCGACGTCACCGCAGGTCCTGCTCGCACAGCAACCCTGCGACCGGCCGGCCGCGTGCAGCGCTGAGAGGTGAGTATAGCATCATTTTTTATTTTAATTCTTTTTTTTTTACCACAAATATGGTTCCCAGGGCCTGGAGGAGAGTCTCCTCTCCTCCACCCCGGGTAGCAACCTCACATTATCCGCTTACTTGGGCACAGCCCCATGGGGGAAGTAAGCGGATCAATGATTTCCTATGGGTGCAGAATCGCTGCGATTCTGCACAAAGAAGTGACATGCTGCAGGTTGTAAACCGCTGCGCTTTTGCGCGGTTTTTCCCGAAGCATGTGCACAGCGGATTGCGGCTTCCCATTGGTTTACATGTTTACTGTAAACGCAATGGAAACCGCTGTGGACCCGCAGCATCAAAATCGCCGCGGATCCGCGATAAAAACCACAACGTGTGCACATATCGTTATAATGCGAAAACCGCCGGACTGAGCGAGGCCCCGCCCCTCCCTGTGACGTTGTCTCCTCCCGGGATCCTCCGCGCTAGAAGCTCCTTTCTCCCTGTGGATTCCCGGTGTCCGGTGTGCGGCTCTGCAGGTGGAGTCTGCGCAGTCCTCGTCATCCTCCATGTGGGGGATTCCTCCTCCTATATCGCCTCCATACTCCGCACCCTCACACCTGTGTGGCTGGTGATTAGTACAGGTCAGGGCCTCAGCATGTACCGTGACCGCTCGCTGCTCCCTCAGTAGCTTCCTGCAGTGCGGAGCTGTGGGGTCAGTGCTGGTATTGAAGGAGCCAACACACAGAGCGCCCCCTGCTGGGACCGAGAGGAGTCTGCGGTGTGAGTGACCGCTGGGGCCTGCAGCTTCTCAGACTCGGGGTAGTGACTGTGACTGGGAGTAGTCTGCAGTGTGAGTGACCTCTGGGGCCTGCAGCTTCTCAGACTCAGGGTAGTGACTGACTGTGAGGAGTCTGCACTGTGAGTGGCCGCTGGTGCCCTCAGCTTCTCAGACTCGGGGTAGTGACTGTGACTGGGATGAGTCTGCAGTGTGAGTGACCGCTGTGGCCTGCAGCTTCTCAGACTCGGGGTAGTGACTGACTGAGAGGAGTCTGCAGTGTGAGTGACCGCTGGGGCCTGCAGCTTCTCAGACTCGGGGTAGTGACTGTGACTGGGATGAGTCTGCAGTGTGAGTGACCGCTGTGGCCTGCAGCTTCTCAGACTCGGGGTAGTGACTGACTGAGAGGAGTCTGCAGTGTGAGTGACCGCTGGGGCCTGCAGCTTCTCAGACTCGGGGTAGTGACTGTGACTGGGAGGAGTCTGCTGTGAGTGACCAAGGGGCCTGCTGCTTCTCAGACTTGGGGTAGTAACTGTGACTGGGAGGAGTCTGCAGTGTGAGTGACCGCTGGGGCCTGCAGCATCTCAGACTCGGGGTAGTGACTGACTGAGAGGAGTGTGCAGTGTGAGTGACCGCTGAGGCCTGCAGCTTCTCAGACTCGGGGTAGTGACTGTGACTGAGCGGAGTCTGCAGTGTGAGTGACCGCTGGGGCCTGCAGCTTCTCAGACTCGGGGTAGTGACTGGGAGGAGTCTGCCGTGTGAGTGACCGCTGGGGCCTGCAGCTTCTCATACTTGGGGTAGTGACTGACTGGGAGGAGTCTGCGGTGTGATTGACCTCTGGGGCCTGCAGCTTCTCAGACTCGGGGTAGTGACTGTGACTGGGAGGAGTCAGCAGTGTGAGTGACCACTGGGGCCTGCAGCTTCTCAGACTCGGGGTAGTGACTGTGACTGAGAAGATGTTATGACCTGGTGGTTAAGGAGCAACATAGGACGAGCTCTGAGGAGGTGGTATCTGTACTGACCGCAGTTCCTGATCCTAACACCAACACTAGAAGTAGCCGTGGGATGTTCCTGTCACTCCCTAGACACCTCGTCACAGCCTGAGAACTAACTACCCCTAAAGATGGAAACAGAAAGCTATCTTGCCTCAGAGAAAATCCCCAAAAGGAAAGATAGCCCCCCACAAATATTGGCTGTGAGTGGAGAGGGAAATGACATACACAGAATGAAAACATTTTAGCAAAGGAGGCCACTTCTAGCTAGACAGAATAGAAAACAATACTGTGCGGTCAGTATTAAAAGCTAAAAAATCCACACAGAGTTTACAAAAAATCTCCACACCGACTCACGGTGTGGAGGGCAAATCTGCTACCCCAGAGCTTCCAGCTAAGCTGAATATATCATACTGACAAGCTGGACAAGAAAAAACATAACATGAGCTGAACGATTAAGTCCACAGCAAGACTGTCAGTAAATGCAGGTGAGGACTGTAGAGATGGTGCAGACAAGCACAGGACAGGGTGGATGGGAAGAGAAACAAGGGCTTCCTAGTGTTAACCCTTCAGTGCCCCCAGACTGCAGGCATTAGTGTTACACCGTGCTTCAGTGCTGGAGTCAGGATGTGAGTTACCTTAGTCCCAAATAAAGATACACTGGCCTCATCCATGACCTATACTGTATATGGTGTGTATAGGAGGAGGACTCAGAAGGTTGGTAACATAGTGTTAGTCCTGGCCAGGAACATACAGGGAGGAGGATGGATCAGTTGCTGCTGAGGGTAATATAAAGTGATTTTAGGCGGAATCTGGCGAAATCTAGTACAGCTCCAATCATATAGTGTTACGCTGGTTTCACACTTGCATATTCTGCAATCTATGTGACAATGGCTGCACACAGATCCGTTTTTGTCTCCATTGACATTCAGTGGTGACAGATGGGTCCTGCGTGTGCATCCAGTTGTCACGGTTTTCCCACAGATCCAGGTGTCTGCATGTTTTACCAGATGCACAAAAGTGCAACTTGTTGCAGTTTCGAGTCATCTGAAAAATGCAAGCACAGGGACACGGACCGATCCGCGGCTACATGTCTGGAATTACCATGGAGCTCTATGGAGCACGGATCCAGGGCAGCATGTGTGCTTCCATGTGCAGGGATCCGTTGTGTGGGACTGAGCATGCTCAGAAGCAGGGGATGTGCTGTATGGGAACAGTATGCAGACATAATGTAGACTCTGCCTGCTGTGCTGTCATACAGTGAGCGGCCGCACTAGAAGGGCTTGTGCCCTATGTTATAGTGTATTGGGAGCCTGTATATAACATGGGGCTCCTGGTTAGGGGCTGCGCCCCCATATATTACTACTGGCCCCTGTGTGCTCCCATATATTACTACTGGCCCCTGTGTGCCCCATATATTACTACTGGCCCCTGTGTGTCCCCATATATTACTACTGGCCCCTGTGTGCCCCCATATATTACTACTGGCCCCTGTGTGCCCCCATATATTACTACTGGACCCCGTGTGCCCCATATATTACTACTGTCCCACGTGTGCCCCCATGTATTACTACTGGCCCCCGTGTGCCCCCATATATTACTACTGGCCCCCGTGTGCCCCCATATATTACTACTGACCCCCGTGTGCCCCCGTATATTACTACTGGCCCCTGTGTGCCCCCATATATTACTACTGGCCCCTGTGTGCCCTCATATATTACTACTGGCCCCCGTGTGCCCCATATATTACTACTGGCCCCCGTGTGCCCCCATATATCTACTGCAACCTCCTACTCTCTGGACTCCCCTCTAGCACTCTGGCACCACTCCAATCCATCCTACACTCTGCTGCTCGACTAATCTACCTGTCTCCCCGCTATTCCCCAGCCTCTCCCCTATGCCAAGCCCTTCACTGGCTTCCTATTGCCCAGAGACTCCAGTTCAAAACCCTCACAATGACCTACAAAGCCATCCACAACCTATCTCCTCCATACATCTGTGACATGATCTCCCGGTACCTACCAACACGCAACCTCCGATCCTCTCAAGACCTCCTTCTCTACTCCCCTCTCATCTCTTCTTCCCACAACCGCATCCAAGACTTCTCCCGTGCTTCCCCCATACTCTGGAACTCTCTACCCCAGCACATCAGACTCTCGCCTACCATAGAAACTTTCAAAAAGAACCTGAGGACTCACCTCTTCTGACAAGCCTACAGCCTGCAGTGATACTGAACCGCCGCACAACCAGCTCTGCCCTCTCCTAGTGTATCATCACCCATCCCCTGCAGATTGTGAGCCCTCGCGGGCAGGGTCCTCCCTCCTTATGTACCCGTGTGCCTTGTTTTTTTTGCTCATGTCTAATGTATTTGTCTATATTTGCCCCGTATTTCACATGTACAGCGCCATGGAATAAATGGCGCTATAAAAATGAATAATAATAAAATAATAATAATATATTACTACTGACTCCTGTGTGCACCCATATATCACTACTGGCCCCGTGTGCCCCCATATATCACTACTGTCCCCTGCGTGCCCCCATATATCACTACTGGCCCCTGTGTGCCCCCATATATTACTACTGGCCCCCATATATTACTACTTGCCCCTGTGTGCCCCCATATATTACTACTGGCCCCCGTGTTCCCCCATATATTACTACTGGCCCCCGTGTGCCCCCATATATTACTACTGGCCCCTGTGTGCCCCCATATATCACTACTGTCCCCTGTGTGCCCCCATATATTACTACTGGCCCCCATATAATACTACTGGCCACTGTGTGCCCCCATATATTACTACTGGCCCCCGTGTGCCCCCATATATTACTACTGGCCCCCGTGTGCCCCCATATATTACTACTGGCCCCTGTGTGCCTCCATATATCACTACTGGCCCCTGTGTGCCCCCATATATCACTACTGGCCCCTGTGTGCCCCCATATATCACCACTGGTCCCTGTGTGCCCCCATATATTACTACTGGCCCCCATATATTACTACTAGCCCCCGTGTGCCCATATATATTACTACTGGCCCCTGCGTGCCCCCATATATTACTACTGGTCCCCGTGTGCCCCCATATATTACTACTGGCCCCTGTGTGCCCCCATATATCACTACTGGCCCCTGTGTGCCCCCATATATCACTACAGGCCCCTGTGTGCCCCCATATATCATTACTGGCCCCTGTGTGCGCCCATATATTACTACTGTCCCCCATATATTACTACTGGCCCGTGTGCCCCCCATATATTACTACTGGCCCCTGTGTGCCCCCCATATATTACTACTGGCCCCTGTGTGCCCCCATATATTACTACTGGCCCCTGTGTGCCCCTATATATTACTCCTGGCCCCCGTGTGCCCCCATATATCACTACTGTCCCCCGTGTGCCCCCATATATGACTGCTGGCCCCCGTGTGCCCCCATATATGACTGCTGACCCCCGTGTGCCCCCATATATGACTGCTGGCCCCCGTGTGCCCCCATATATTACTGCTGGCCCCGTGTGCCCCCATGTATTACTACTGGCCCCTGTGTGCCCCCATATATGACTGCTGGCCCCCGTGTGCCCCTATATATGACTGCTGACCCCCGTGTGCCCCCATATATGACTGCTGTCCCCTGTGTGCCCCCTTATATCACTACTGGCCCCTGTGTGCCCCCATATATCACTACTAGCCCCTGTGTGCCCCCATATATCACTACTGGCCCCTATGTGCGCCCATATATTACTACTGGCCTCCATATATTACTACTGACCCCTGTTTGCCCCCCATATATTACTACTGGCCTCTGTGTGCCCCCCATATATTACTACTGGCCCCTGTGTGCCCCCATATATTACTACTAGCCCCTGTGCCCCCCATATATTACTACTTGCCCCCGTGTGCCCCAATATATCACTACTGGCCCCCGTGTGCCCCCATATATGACTGCTGGCCCCCATGTGCCCCCATATATATGACTGCTGGCCCCCGTGTGCCCCCATATATTACTGCTGGCCCCCGTGTGCCCCCATAGATTAGAAATGTCCCCTATATGCCCAATATATTAGTAATGTCCCTATAGATAGAAGATTACAGTGCGGAGAAGACGGGAAACCTTCATATACACGGCCGGTGGTGATGGAGTCAGTGACCGACTCTGGCCAAATATGTTTCTAGAGCCGTAGTAGAAGATGAAGATGTCGTCCTCATCATGAAGTTGTTATTTCTCATGTTGCGTGTAATGAATATCTCCTGCAGTATTGCTAATGCCGATTCCAGGGTCGGTAAATGAGACGAGAATTAGCGTTATGGAAGATGAGTCTATGAGAAACGTATTCAGCTGCCGACTCCGAGGAAGAAACTGCTTGTTGTCTGTGGCCTAAATATATAGGATTTATTAGTAGATGTAAAGAAGGAAACTAAATACTGTAAAATAATACATCTCCTCATATGTTTCCCTTATTATCTCCAGTAATTGTATTATTACACAGGATTCTTATGATGTTTCATCGGCTCATCTTCTCATTCAGGTCTCTACAATATCAGATCCTCTCAGTGAAGATCTTCTACAAAAGAGAATTTTCCTGATTTACCCATCAAAGATGGATATGGACAGAGACAAAATGGCGGAGAGGATATTACACCTCACCCTAGAGATCCTCTTCCGGCTTACTGGAGAGGTGAGAGATTCTGATGACGTCACATTACATCATTCTTATCTATGGGAATAACAGATGGACAGAACTGGGGAGGTGAGGACTCTGGAAATGTCTGTAGTGAGATTTATTAATGTGTCTCTCCATTACCAGGATTACACAGTGGTAAAGAAGACCTCTAGTGATCGCTGTCAGGATCCTGTGTCTGAGGGATGGGGAAGACCCCTGAGCCCAATCACGGGGCCTCCACCTCACCTCCTGATCCATGAGGACATCAATGACCAGAAGATCCTAGAACTCATCTACAAGATGATTGAGCTGCTGACTGGAGAGGTGACAGTGCTGAGAATGCTGGGACATTATACAGTAACACTATGAAGGGATCGGGGGGATGACGGTATCATTGTATGTGTCAGGTTCCTATAAGGTGTCAGGATGTCGCTGTCTATTTCTCCATGGAGGAGTGGGAGTATTTAGAAGGACACAGAGATCTGTACAAGAACGTCATAATGGAGGTTCCCCAGCCCCTCACATCTCCAGGTAATAGACAGGACTAAATACACACGGCCTATAATTATCTGTATGTAAAGAATGAATTCAGTCCCTGTATGTGTTTCCTCCAGATCTATCCAGTAAGAGGACAACACCAGAGAGATGTCCCCGTCCTCTTCTTCCACAGGACTGTAACCAAGAAGATCCCAGTGCTCCTCAGGATCATCAGGTAGATGGAGAGAAGGTGTCAGGAGATCTCCCCTATGATGTGTAGATGCCGGTGAAGTTCTTGTGCTCAGTCTTGTTTTATCCACCAGTATTATATGTTTTATACTTGTGTAATGAGAACGGCGGAGATGGCAGGATTAGAGCTGTTCATAGATGTGACTTCTCCATCTGTCGGTGACTTTTACAATATTTGTTTCAGGATGAAGATCTGACCCATATTAATACTACAGAGAGATATGTGAGGGGGGATGAGTGGTGTAAAGAGGAGATTCCTACATATGGCTACCCAGGTGAGTAGTAACCACTAAATGCAGAGAAGTCACAGACTCTTCTCAGTCACCGGCTGTGGCTGCTTTATTGGTGGTGTAGTCCGGCCGTATTACCATGATCACCATTTTGCCTGTAGACCACAACATTATCCTCCACCGAAAAAATGTTCAAATAACTTTGGTCATTGAAAGCCCTTTTCTATAGAACTTACAACCTGGTAGATCCACCTAGCCCCTGGGTTTAGGAGACACTGTTACCTGCCCAGATCTGTAAACTACAAAGCCAAATGACAGCATACGTAGAATGTGCTGACAAGATAGAAAATCACTTGAAGAAAAATATAATGGGCCTGTAAGAGAAAGCGGAGGGTAATGATGGTGTTGGCTTCCTAGAACCCTGAGATCTTATCGGATGAATCTCCCTTCTCTCCCTTCTGTGCTGCTGAATGTGATCATATGGTCCCTACAAGACCAGGTCCAGTCTTTCTGGCCAAACTTCACTTTTATGATCGACAACATTAAATGTGCTGTGAGGCCAAGTGTGAATTTCTGGACAATAACAGAGTTTCCCTTTATCCTGACTTTTCAATTTGTATTAAAACCGACTAACTTCAAGGAGGATTGTGATAATCTACATAAACCCATCACACCGGTGCCATGATATATCTCTGAGCTGTGCGCGGCTGATGGCTGTAATATACATTTATTCCCGCCTGCAGGAGATGTGTTGGCTCCAGCCCTGGTTTCATGGGTTCACTCCACAGCATAAATTACATTGTTTTATCCTAAGAAATTCAGATTACTGCACAATCTCTCTTGAAATGGCGAGCAATATTATTTTCTTTATTTTCTCTAGTTTTCTGGTCGGGATTCATAGTAGCTCCAATGTTCCACTATAAATGAATGCAACTCTGGCTTACTGTTGTGTAATCTGTATTTGTAGTTTTCAGTTAATGAGATTCTCGTGCTCTGGGGCGGGGCTGTGGGCGGGGCTTTATGTGATGCTCTGGGGCGGGGCTGTGGGCGGGGCTTTATGTGGTGCTCTGATTACATATTCATCTGTATTGGCCTATGACAGGTCGCTGATCCCTCACTGACCTGCCCCCCATTTTTACATAATACATATAATAGTGTTGATATTATTGTTGATAATGCCTATAATAATGTGGCTATTGGGAGGCTTAGAAAAAGAATTGCATCCAGCAAAATGGCACTAGCGGCTCCTGTCCAGTAGCATCTATCTATTATTATTATTATTTATTATTATAGCGCCATTTATTCCATGGCGCTTTACATGTGAGGAGGGGTATACATAATAAAAACAAGTACAATAATCTTAAACAATACAAGTCATAACTGGTACAGGAGGAGAGAGGACCCTGCCCGCGAAGGCTCACAATCTATAAGGGATGGGTGAGAATACAGTAGGCGAGGGTAGAGCTGGTCATACAGCGGTTTGGTCGATCGGTGGTTACTGTCTTACTTATAGATGCTACTGCGCAGGCACCGCCATTGACCTTATGATCTGTTATAAGCCAATACAGATGAATATGTAATCAGAGCACCACATAAAGCCCCTCCCACAGCCCCGCCCCAGAGCACAAGAATCTCATTAACTGAACACTACAAATACAGATAAAACAACAACCACAAGACGGATTTCATCACCAGGTATCAGTGTAATCAGTATAACGGCACCGACCTGACAGTGTCTGTAGTTACTGAGCACAATCCTGCTGACAGGTTCCCTATAAGACATCTCCGCTCTGCACTATTATACACAGTTCTCTATAAATGTGTAATATTTCTTCTTGAAACTCATCTGACAGAAAATATTGGAGCTTCCGATAGTTTAGATTGTGAAGTCACCGAGCCCCGTGCTCTAATTACCCCAGAGAGGTTTCACCACTAGCTCCTCATTTATTACTGATGGTTCAGTTTGAGCATTTCAGTAGATGTTATTGTCTATAGTCAGTTTTTGATTACAGTAGTGTCCAGAATCCTCTGATTTATCCTCTTCCCGCAGCCAGTTTTGTGTTCTTGATCAGGTCCCATTTTTAACCCCTTAACCCCTGGAGCTTTTTTCGTTGTCCCCTCTTTCCCAGAGCCATAACTTTTTTCTTTTTCCATCAATATGGCCACGTGAGGGCTTATTTTTTGCGGGACAAGTTGTACTTTTGAACGACATCATTGGTTTTACCATGTCTTTTACCCGAAAACAGGAAAAAAATATTCCAAGTGCGGTGAAATTGTCAAAAAGTGCAATCCCGCACTTGTTTTTTGTTTGCCTTTTTTACTAGGATCGCTAAATGCTAAAACTGACTTCCATTATGATTCTCCAGGTCATTACGAGTTCATAGACACCAAACATGTCTGGTTTTAATGTAATTGGTAAAAAAAAATTCCAAACTTTGCTAAAAAAAAAGAAAAAATTGCTCAATTTTCAGAGACCTGTAGTGTCTCCATTTTTCGTGATCTCGGGTTGGATGAGGGCTTATTTTTTGCGTGCCAGGCTGACGTTTTTAATGATACCATTTTGGTGAAGATACGTTCTTTTGATCTCCCGTTTTTGCATTTTAATGCAATGTCGCAGTGACCAAAAAAAGTATTACTGTCTTTTGGAAAAAATTTTCTCGCTACGCCGTTTAGCGATCAGGTTAATTTTTTTTTTTTGATAGATCGGGCGATTCTGAACGCGGTGATATCAAATATGTGTAGGTTTGATTTTTTTTTTCAATTGTTTTATTGTGAATGGGGCGAAAGGGAGGTGATTTGAACTTTTATTTATTTATTTATATTTTTTTTTTCATATTTAATTTTTTTTTTCTTTTGCCATGCTTCAATAGCCTCCATGGGAGGTTAGAAGCTGGCATAGCCTGAGCGGCTCTGCTACATAGTGGTGATGCTTAGATCACCTCTATGTATCTCAATTACAGCATTCCTATGAGCCCCGACCACAGGGTGGCGCTCACAGCAATCTGGCATCAACAACCATAGAGATCTTCAGGAGACCTGGTTGTTATGTCAACTGTTGTGAATTTGGTTTCTGGGCTCCCCCGGTGGTCACTGGTGGTACTGAACTTGTGTGCTTCATCTCCTCTGTTCACCTGTTTCCATCAGGATGTGGGAGTTTTCTATTTAACCTTGCTCCTCAGTCATTTCTACGCCGGCCAACAATGTTACCAGAAGCCTTTCTGTTGCATGTTCCTGCTCCTAGACTACTATCAGCTAAGTTGGACTTTTAGTCCTAAGTTTGTTTTGCATTTTTGTTCCAGTTCTCTGTCATTGAATATTTCTGAGGCTGGAAGCTCTTGTGAGCTGAAATTGCCACTCTGGTGTCATGAGTTGATATTAGAGTCTTAAAGTAATTTCAGGATGGTGTTTTGAAAGGGTTTTCAGCTGACTGTGAAGTTCCCTTTTCTGTCTTCCTACTATCTAGTAAGCGGACCTCAATTTGCTAAACCTATTTTCATACTTCGTATGTCAATTTCCTCTGAAATCACCGACAATATATGTGGGGGCTACTGTCTGCCTTTT
Source organism: Ranitomeya variabilis (assembly GCF_051348905.1). NCBI lineage: Eukaryota > Metazoa > Chordata > Amphibia > Anura > Dendrobatidae > Ranitomeya > Ranitomeya variabilis. The sequence goes on along the minus strand of NC_135235.1, from coordinate 765,311,564 downwards.
GGGGAAAATTTCTCTAGAGGTAAGCCAGGTCTGTATTTTCCTCTGCTAGGGTCAGTCAGTCCTCCGGCTGGCGCTGGGCGTCTAGGGATAAAACGTAGGCACGCTACCCGGCCACTGTTAGTTGTGCGGTAGGTTTAGCTCACAGTCAGCTCTAGTTCCCATCTTCCAAGAGCTAGTCCTTTTGTATGCTTTGCTACGTTCTCTTGCCATTGAGAACCATGACAGTTTGGCCGGCCAAGGGTTAAAATGATTGGCAGAAGAAAGGAGAGAAAAGAAGTCTGCAGAGAATTTTTTTTTTTTTTTTTTTTTTCTGAGTTTGCTCATTAGTTGATTCACTTGCATCTCTGCTTACTGCAGCCTTCGTCTCTCTCTCCTTCTAATCCTTGAATGGTTCTGATTTCACCTGATAAAAATGGATCAGCAGAGTTTAGCTACAGGTTTGAATAATCTCGCTATGAAGGTTCAAAGTTTACAGGATTTTGTAATTCATGCTCCTATATCTGAACCTAGAATTCCTTTACCTGAATTTTTCTCCGGGGATAGATCTCGCTTCCAGAATTTCAAACATAATTGTAAATTATTTTTGTCTCTGAGATCTCGCTCCGCTGGAGATCCTGCACAGCAGGTCAGGATTGTAATTTCCTTGCTCCGGGGCGACCCTCAGGATTGGGCATTTGCTTTGGCACCAGGGGATCCTGCGTTGCTCAATGTGGATGCGTTTTTCCTGGCATTGGGGTTGCTTTATGAGGAACCTCATTTAGAGATTCAGGCTGAAAAAGCCTTGATGGCCCTGTCTCAGGGGCAAGATGAGGCTGAAATATACTGCCAAAAATTTCGTAAGTGGTCTGTGCTTACTCAGTGGAATGAGTGCGCCCTGGCGGCGAATTTCAGAGAGGGTCTCTCTGATGCCATTAAAGATGTTATGGTGGGGTTCCCTGTGCCTACAGGTCTGAATGAGTCCATGACAATGGCCATTCAGATTGATCGGCGTTTGCGGGAGCGCAAACCTGTGCACCATTTGGCGGTGTCTACTGAGAAGGCGCCAGAGATTATGCAATGTGATAGAATTCTGTCCAGAAGCGAACAACAGAATTTTAGGCGAAAAAATGGGTTATGCTTCTATTGTGGTGATTCAACTCATGTTATATCAGCATGCTCTAAACGTACTAAGAAGGTTGATAAGTCTGTTTCAATTGGCACTTTACAGTCTAAGTTTATTCTATCTGTGACCCTGATTTTCTCTTTATCGTCTATTACCGCGGACGCCTATGTCGACTCTGGCGCCGCTTTGAGTCTTATGGATTGGTCCTTTGCCAAACGCTGTGGGTTTAATTTAGAGCCTCTGGAAGTTCCTATACCTCTGAAGGGTATTGACTCCACGCCATTGGCTAGTAATAAACCACAATACTGGACACAAGTAACTATGCGTATTAATCCGGATCACCAGGAGATTATTCGCTTCCTTGTGTTGTATAATCTACATGATGTGTTGGTGCTTGGATTGCCATGGCTGCAATCTCATAACCCAGTCCTCGACTGGAAAGCAATGTCTGTGTTAAGCTGGGGATGTCAGGGGACTCATGGGGACGTACCTTTGGTTTCCATTTCGTCATCTATTCCCTCTGAGATTCCGGAATTTTTATCTGATTATCGTGACGTTTTTGAGGAGCCTAAACTTGGTTCACTACCTCCGCACAGAGATTGCGATTGTTCTATAGATCTGATTCCGGGCAGTAAGTTTCCAAAGGGTCGTTTATTTAATCTATCTGTGCCTGAACATGCTGCTATGCGGGAATATATTAAGGAGTCCTTGGAAAAGGGACATATTCGTCCTTCGTCATCTCCCTTAGGAGCCGTTTTTTTCTTTGTATCTAAAAAAGATGGCTCTTTGAGGCCGTGTATTGATTATCGGCTTTTGAATAAAATCACGGTTAAATATCAGTATCCTTTGCCACTGCTTACTGATTTGTTTGCTCGAATAAAGGGGGCCAAGTGGTTCTCTAAGATTGATCTTCGTGGGGCGTATAATTTAGTGCGAATTAAGCAGGGGGATGAGTGGAAAACCGCATTTAATACGCCTGAGGGCCATTTTGAGTATTTAGTAATGCCTTTTGGTCTTTCAAATGCCCCTTCAGTCTTTCAGTCTTTTATGCATGACATTTTCCGTGAATATTTGGATAAATTTATGATTGTGTATCTGGATGATATTTTGATTTTTTCGGATGACTGGGACTCTCATGTCCAACAGGTCAGGAGGGTTTTTCAGGTTTTGCGCTCTAATTCCTTGTGTGTAAAGGGTTCTAAGTGTGTTTTTTGGGGTCCAAAAGATTTCGTTTTTGGGGTACATTTTTTCCCCTTCTTCCATTGAGATGGACCCTGTCAAGGTTCAGGCTATTTGTGATTGGACGCAACCCTCTTCTCTTAAGAGCCTTCAGAAGTTTTTGGGCTTTGCTAATTTCTATCGTCGATTTATAACTGGTTTTTCTGATGTTGCTAAGCCGTTGACTGATTTGACTAAGAAGGGTGCTGATGTTGCTGATTGGTCCCCTGCTGCTGTGGAGGCCTTTCGGGAGCTTAAGCGCCGCTTTTCTTCCGCCCCTGTATTGCGTCAGCCTGATGTTACTCTTCCTTTTCAGGTTGAGGTCGACGCTTCAGAAATCGGAGCTGGGGCGGTTTTGTCGCAGAAAAGTTCCGACTGCTCCGTGATGAGACCTTGCGCGTTCTTTTCTCGTAAATTTTCGCCCGCTGAGCGAAATTATGATATTGGTAATCGGGAGCTCTTGGCTATGAAGTGGGCTTTTGAGGAGTGGCGTCATTGGCTTGAGGGGGCTAGACATCAGGTGGTGGTATTGACTGACCACAAGAATTTGATTTATCTTGAGTCTGCCAGGCGCCTGAATCCTAGACAGGCGCGCTGGTCGTTATTTTTCTCTCGGTTTAATTTTGTGGTTTCTTACCTACCGGGTTCTAAAAATGTGAAGGCGGATGCCCTTTCTAGGAGTTTTGAGCCTGATTCCCCTGGTAATTCTGAACCTACAGGTATCCTTAAGGATGGAGTGATATTATCTGCTGTTTCCCCAGACTTGCGACGGGTCTTGCAGGAGTTTCAGGCGGATAGACCTGATCGTTGCCCGCCTGGTAGACTGTTTGTTCCGGATGATTGGACCAGTAGAGTCATCTCGGAGGTCCATTCTTCTGCGTTAGCTGGTCATCCTGGAATCTTTGGTACCAGGGATTTGGTGGCTAGGTCTTTCTGGTGGCCTTCCCTGTCGCGAGATGTGCGAGGTTTTGTGCAGTCTTGTGATGTTTGTGCTCGGGCCAAGCCTTGTTGTTCTCGGGCTAGTGGATTGTTGTTATCTTTGCCTATTCCGAAGAGGCCTTGGACTCACATCTCCATGGATTTTATTTCTGATCTCCCTGTTTCTCAGAAGATGTCTGTCATCTGGGTGGTGTGTGACCGTTTCTCTAAGATGGTCCATTTGGTCCCCTTGCCTAAATTGCCTTCCTCATCCGAGCTGGTTCCTCTGTTTTTTCAAAATGTGGTTCGCTTGCATGGTATTCCGGAGAATATCGTTTCTGACAGGGGAACTCAATTCGTGTCTAGATTTTGGCGAGCATTCTGTGCTAGGATGGGCATTGATTTGTCTTTTTCGTCTGCTTTCCATCCTCAGACTAATGGCCAGACCGAGCGAACTAATCAGACCTTGGAGACTTATTTGAGGTGTTTTGTGTCTGCGGATCAGGATGATTGGGTTGCCTTTTTGCCCTTGGCGGAGTTTGCCCTCAATAATCGGGCTAGTTCTGCCACCTTGGTGTCTCCTTTCTTCTGTAATTCGGGGTTTCATCCTCGTTTCTCTTCCGGTCAGGTGGAGTCTTCGGATTGTCCTGGAGTGGATGCTGTGGTGGAGAGGTTGCATCAGATTTGGGGGCATGTGGTGGACAATTGGAAGTTGTCCCAGGAGAAGACTCAGCAGTTTGCCAACCGCCGTCGTCGTGTTGGTCCTCGTCTTTGTGTTGGGGACTTGGTGTGGTTGTCTTCTCGTTTTGTCCCTATGAAGGTTTCTTCTCCTAAGTTTAAGCCTCGGTTCATCGGCCCGTACAAGATATTGGAGATTCTTAACCCTGTGTCCTTTCGTTTGGACCTCCCTGCATCTTTTTCTATTCATAATGTCTTCCATCGGTCATTGTTGCGCAGGTATGAGGTACCGGTTGTGCCTTCCGTTGAGCCTCCTGCTCCGGTGTTGGTTGAGGGTGAGTTGGAGTACGTTGTCGAGAAGATCTTGGACTCCCGTGTTTCCAGACGGAGACTTCAGTATCTGGTCAAGTGGAAGGGCTACGGTCAGGAGGATAATTCTTGGGTGACAGCCTCTGATGTTCATGCCTCCGATTTGGTCCGTGCCTTTCATAGGGCTCATCCTGATCGCCCTGGTGGTTCTGGTGAGGGTTCGGTGCCCCCTCCTTGAGGGGGGGGTACTGTTGTGAATTTGGTTTCTGGGCTCCAACGGTGGTCACTGGTGGTACTGAACTTGTGTGCTTCATCTCCTCTGTTCACCTGTTTCCATCAGGATGTGGGAGTTTTCTATTTAACCTTGCTCCTCAGTCATTTCTACGCCGGCCAACAATGTTACCAGAAGCCTTTCTGTTGCATGTTCCTGCTCCTAGACTACTATCAGCTAAGTTGGACTTTTAGTCCTAAGTTTGTTTTGCATTTTTGTTCCAGTTCTCTGTCATTGAATATTTCTGAGGCTGGAAGCTCTTGTGAGCTGAAATTGCCACTCTGGTGTCATGAGTTGATATTAGAGTCTTAAAGTAATTTCAGGATGGTGTTTTGAAAGGGTTTTCAGCTGACTGTGAAGTTCCCTTTTCTGTCTTCCTACTATCTAGTAAGCGGACCTCAATTTGCTAAACCTATTTTCATACTTCGTATGTCAATTTCCTCTGAAATCACCGACAATATATGTGGGGGCTACTGTCTGCCTTTTGGGGAAAATTTCTCTAGAGGTAAGCCAGGTCTGTATTTTCCTCTGCTAGGGTCAGTCAGTCCTCCGGCTGGCGCTGGGCGTCTAGGGATAAAACGTAGGCACGCTACCCGGCCACTGTTAGTTGTGCGGTAGGTTTAGCTCACAGTCAGCTCTAGTTCCCATCTTCCAAGAGCTAGTCCTTTTGTATGCTTTGCTACGTTCTCTTGCCATTGAGAACCATGACAGTCAATGCACCGATGACCTCCGATCATGTGGCGGGGGTCACCGGTGCGCTCATTTCTAGCCGTAGGGCCAGAAGCATTTGTTAAATGCTGCTGTCAGCATTTGACATCAGCATTTAACTAGTTAATAGTGGCAGGTGGATCTCGATTCCACCTGTCGGTACTGCAGGCATATGTCAGCTGTACAAATCAGCTGACATGTCCCGGCTTTGATGCGGGCTCACTGCAGGAGCCCGCATCAAAGCAGGGGATCTGCCATCAGATGTGCTATTCCATCAGATCGCAGAAAGGGGTTAAAATCTGACGTGTGTCACTTTATGTGGGGATAACTTTGGAATTATTCACAATAGATAATAGAAAACAAATGGATCTTACAAATTATTTTCCAGCTTCTCACAATACCCTACATACGATTGTACACTACTCTCTGGGCACATGGCAGTGTTCAGAAGGGAAGGAGCGCCATTTAGCTGTTTGAATGCAGATCTAGCTGGAATAGTTTGCAGACACAATGTATTAAGATCACTGTTCATGGTCAACTGGCAGCTCAAAAGATATCCACCATGAATATGCTTGGCACTATCTTCTCTGCTTTCCATATCCCAAGGATTGCCTTGCTCAGCGCCCTTTAACACCGTTACATGGATCTGGACTTACACTGGGACTCCTAGGCTTGGACCATGGTGTTACCTGCTATTCTGCGGTGTTAGATGGCAAGAAGAATAGTCAGGTAGCTGTGACAGAACCGGAAGGACAGAATACAGAATCAGAAGACACAAGAGTAGTCAGTAAATGGGCCACTTTCACAACAGGAAACAAATGCACAAGCCGCAAGCTGAGCACAGAGGACTGAACCAGAGGAGAACAACGCTGTTTCTGGCAGGTTCCGGCCATGTGCTTTGAGCTTTAGTAGGGTGTGGTGCTTTCCAATTGGCTGAAGTAGGGAGCAGATTACTCCAGCTGGACAGCAGGAACAGATCCCAGATGAGATTGGAAACACCATATGCAGAAGCCCTAATATGTTATGATCCGGTGGCCTAGGAGCAGCATGAGACGTACTCTGGAGAAGGTGGTACCTGTACTGACCACAGACCCTGAACTTAACACTGCAACTAGAAGTAGCCGTGGAATGTACCTAACACTCCCTAGACATCTCGACACAGCCGGAGGACTAAATACCCCTAGAGATAGAAAAGGGAAAACTATCTTGCCTCAGAGAAAATCCCCACAGGATAGACAGCCCCCCACAAATATTGACTGTGAGAGGAGATGGAAATAACATACGCAGACTGAAATCAGGATTTAGCAAAGGAGGCCGCTTCTGCTTAATAGAAAGGATAGGACAGAGCACTATGTGGTCAGTATTAAAATACTAGAAAATATCCACCACAGAAAATACAAAATCTCCACATCTAACTAAAGATATGGAGGGTATGTCTGCATCTCCAGAGATACCAGCTTGGCTGCACAAGTCCTTATACAGACCAAGCTGGATAAGACAAAACATGGAAATGAACTGAACAATAAGGCCCACAGCATGTGGACTGCAAAAAACAAAGCCAGAACTTATCTTTGTTGAAATGAACAGCAAGCAGGAGAGACCAGGAAGAGATGTGAATCCTCCAGGAACAATGGACAACTGGCACTGATTAAAGGATCCAGCAAGACTAAATAGCCCAGTCAAAATTGCAAAAGGCAGAGCACCTGATGAATGCTGCTATCCAAAAACAGCAGCGCTACCACTTATAACCACCGGAGGGAGCCCAAGAGCAGAATTCACAACACTAATATGACTAAATGACAGAAAATTAGAATAGTTGAAATCCCCATAAAGTGATTCCATTTTTATAAATTAATTCACGGAGGGTTATAATCTATACATATGTGGTCAAAATTGTTGGTACCCTTCGTTTAATGACAGAATAAAGCACAGTGGTCACAGAAATAACTTGAATCTGACAAAAGTAATAAGAAATAAAAGATCTATGAAAATGAACAAGTGAAAGTCAGACATTTATTTTTTTTTTACATTCTGTGGAAGCATGGTTGAAAAGCAAACACATGAAATAGGCCTGGACAGAAATGATGGTACCCCTGAAAATAATGTGACAAAAGGGACATGATAAATTGCGGTGTGTCCACTAACTAGCATCACGGGTCTACAGTCTTGGAATCAGTGAGTGGCCTGTATATAGGGCTGAGGAGGTTAGAAAGAAAATGATAGACAAACATGTTAAAGGTAAAAGTTATAAGACCATCTCCAAGCAGCTTGATGTTCCTGTGACTACAGTTGCACATATTATTCAGAAACGTAAGATCCATCGGACTGTAGCCAACCTCCCTGGATTTGGCCGCAGGAGGAATTTTGATGACAAATCAATGAGACGGATAATACGAATGGTAACAAAAGAGACCAGAAAAGCTTCTAAACAGAATAAAGGTGAACTTCAAGCTCAAGGAACATCAGTGCAAAAATAAACATGGCACTCAAAATGATGAAAGATAAGGAAATGTCATTTATTTTGCATCCAGACAAAAACAGAAGAAATAGCTGAACGTTTTCGGTCTCACATTGGACCTTCATCAGAGCATCTTGCTGGTTCAGAAAGATAAGACAGTGTGCTTCAAATAAGCTTGAAGGATGATAAGAGGAAAATGCCTGAATGCTATTTAAGGAGGCAAGATTAAATGTGGTTAAATTAAATGTAGCGCATCCACAAATAGCGACTGCCGTCGCTGTGGTAGAGTACTGGATGCTGCGTGGGGAATCAGAATTCAGTTCAGCATGTCCTTTATAGGTAATTACTATCGCTGTGACCAAGTGCTGGTTGCTATATATGTAGATCAGATTATGTGCAGCGCATCCATGTGAGGCGAATGTGGTCGCTGATTTAAAGTACTGCGTGTGTTGAGGTCCTGGGAGCTGGACAGGAGGACTTCATCATTTTGAGTGTCAAGTTTATTTTTGCTTAGATTACGGGTTGATACCCTACTTGAGCACCAACCACAAGTCATTTTTTGTTGAGTGCCTTGTCGTTCTCTACTTCAAGGAACATCAGTGTCAGATCGCACAATCCATCGTTGTATGAGTCAAAGTGGACTTCATGGGAGACGACCAAGGAGGACACCATTGTTGAAAAAAAATAATAAAAAAGCCAGACCGGAATTTGCCAAACTACATGTTGACAAGCCACAAAGTTTCTGGGAGAATGTCCTATGGCCAGATGAGACAAAAATTGAACTTTTTGGCAAGGCTCATCAGCTCTATGTTCACAGATGGAAAAATGAAGCAGATCAAGAAAAGAACACTGTCCCTGCTGTGAAACATGGAGGAGGTTCTATTATGTTCTGGGGCTGCTTTGCTGCATCTGGCACAGGGTGTCTAGAATCTGTGCAGGGTACAATGAAATCTCAAGACTATAAGGGGATTCTAGGGAGAAATGTGCTGCCCAGTGTCAGAAAGCTTGGTCTCAGTCGCAGGTCATGGGTCTTGCAACAGGATAATGACCCAAATCACACAGCTAAAAACACCCAAGAATGGCTAAGAGGAAAACATTGGACTATTCTGAAGTGGCCTTTTATGAGCCCTGACCTAAATCCTATTGAGCATCTTTAGAAAGAGCTGAAACATGCCGCCTGGAAAAGGCAACCTTCAGACATGAGACAACTGGAGCAGTTTGCTCTTGAGGAGTGGATCAAAAATACCTGTCGAGAGGTGCAGAAGTCTCATTGACAGTTACGGGAATCATTTGATTGCAGTGATTGCCTCAAAAGGTTGTGCAGCAAAATATTAACCCTTTCACACCTGGGCCTGTTTTTGCACATTTTTTTATTTCTGACCAGTGTCACTTTATGAGGTTATAACTCTAAAACAGTTCAATGAATCCTGGTGATTCTGAGACTGTTTTCTTTTGACATATTTTTCTTTATGATTGTGGTAAAGTTTCTCTGATATAACTTGCGTTTATTTGTTAAAAAAATGGAAATTTGGCGAAAATATTGAACATTTCACAATTTTCAAAATTTTTATTTTTATGATCTTAAATCAGACAGTCTTAGCACACAATAGTTAATAAATAACATTTCCCACATGTCTACTTTACATCAGCACAATTTTGGAAATCATTTTTCTTTGTTAGGAAGCTATAAGGGTTAAAATTTAACCAGCAATTTCTGATTTTTACAACAAAATTTACAAAACCATTTTGTTTAGGGACCACCTCACATTTGAAGTGAGTTTGGTCAATATGACAGAAAATGTCCAAAAGTGACACCATTCTAAAAACTGCACCCCTTAAGGTGCTCAAAACCACATTCAAGAAGTTTATTAACCCTTTAGGTGCTTCACAGGAATGAATGGTATACGGAAGGAAAAAATAAACATTTACTTTTCTTTCACAAAAATTTTCATTTAGACCTAATTTTTTTTACTTTCACAAGGGTAGCGGGAGAAATTGGACCCCAAAAGTTGTAGTGCAATTTGTCCTGAGTATGCTGACACCCCATATGTGGGGGTAAACCACTGTTTTGGCGCATGGCAGAGCTCAGAAGGGAAGGAGCGCCCTATTGGAGAGCAGATTTTGCTGGAATTGTTTGTGGGTGACATGTCACATTGTCAGAGCCCCTGAGGTGCCAGAACAGCATAAGCCCCCAAAAGTGACTGCATTTTACACAATACTTCCCTGAATGAATTCTTCTAGTGGTGCAGTGAGCATACTGACACCACAGCTGTTCCATAGAAAATTATACCATTGGGCAGTGAAGAAAATTAAATTTTTACCACTAAGATGTTGTTTTAACCCCAGAATTTACATTGGTAAACAAGTAGATATGTAAATGTCACTACACCCATAGATGAATTCGCAGAGAGGTGTCATTTCCAATTCCCAGAGGGGTGTCATTTCCAAAAATGGGGTCACTTCAGGGGGGATTCTGCTGTTATGGCACTTTGGAGACCTGCTAAGGTCTCATGCCTCATTCCTCTCTTGGAACATACACAACATCTTCTCTGGGGATCTTTCTTGTTTCAGTTGCTGGAATGAGTGCAATAGAATGTCGCTCAGTGAGTCATCTGACATCTTCAGATTGTAAAGGATTGACGGGGACATTTTCAAAAACAAGAATTTCAATGACCTTTTCCTGATAATCAAGGAAAGTATCTGCATTTCCGGCTTTTTTCAGTAACACAAAAGAATTATATGAGGCCACCTGAAACAAATGACAATTTTTTTTTACCAGTTATATGATTTTCTTGATACCTGGTATGGCTGTAGAACCTAATCTGCGAGGTCCACACCCCCCATATATTTGTTGTAGTCAATGACAGACACAGGTTTTGGAGTAGTGGATCCCTGTTGTCCGCTGTGGCCCTTGTGGCATCTGTGTGGATCGAGCTCAGGATAAAAATATCTCAATCCTTAGGCTAGGTTCACATTGTGTTAGCGCAATCCGTTTAGCGCTAGCGGATTGCGCTAACGCAATGTATTTTTAGAGGTCGCGTTTAGGGGTCGTGTTAACATCCCGAGGCGCGCCACAAAAGAACGGCAAATCGCTAGTGCGAGCCGAAAAAGGCACGCGCTAGCGATGCGCTTCAGGCAGAAAGAACATTGCTGTCAATGGGTGCGCTAACGGACCCGTTGCACGGCGTTAATTGGGACATTTTCGCCGTGCAACGCTGTCCGTTAGCGATCACCCAATAACGCAATGTGAACCTAGCCTTATTCTTAAGGGCAAGAAGCTCTCCATTGCGTAGAGCTCCTGACTGCCCCTTTCGGAACTTTTCATTGACCAATGATTGTGGAAACCCCTGATGGTTTTTGCGAATGGTCCCATAAGCCCCCATGTTATGTTCAACCAGACTTTTAAATGGGGGCATGCTGGTGTAGTAGTTGTCAACATACAGATTGTAGCCTTTTTGTAAAAATGGAGTTATCAGCTTCCAAATGATTTTTTCAGATGTCCCCAGCTAAGTAGGGAATCCTGGGGGGTTTAGTTGGCTATCTTTCCCATCATAAATGCGAAAAGCTGATGTGTATCCGGTTGAACTTTCGCACATTTTATAGAGCTTTATTCCAAACCTTGCCCTCTTAGAAGGAATAAATTGCTGAGGTGCAGTCTTCCTTTGAATTTTACAAGGGACTCCTTAATGGAAATGTTATCTGTTGGGGTGTAAAGCTTTAAGAACTTTTCTGTCATAGCCAAACCAGAATCTCAATTTGCAGACACTGCGTTTCGGGGTACTGCCCCTCGTGAGTGCAAAGCGGAGATCTGGTTTGGCTGTGCGAGAGGCGGCAGACCGTTATCCAAGAAGTATCGTTTCTCCTTGCGGAGATCGACATGCTAAACATGCCGAGATGAGGAGGCTTAAAGCCGCAATGCTCTGAGGAATCTCGCACAGCCAAACCAGATCTCTGCTTTGCACTGATGAGGGGCAGTACCCCGAAACACAGTGTCTGCAAATTGAGATTCTGGTTTGGCTATAATCCTAAGTCACGTGACAAGGTGTTAGGTGTCGAGTTCCCGCCTCTGCACAGGGGGAATCTCGAACCACCTCCGCTGCGGTGTCCCATTCTTCTCCAGCCGCAGTGGAGCCTGCTCAGCAGAGATGTCCGTCCCTGGGTCTGGCTCAAGCTGATACTGTGCGGCTGGTTACAGCTGCCGCCCCAGGTTCAGCCTTTGTAACCAGCATTGATCAGCGGTGAGCAGACGTTCCAGGGACTAAGTCCTGCATTTCATCTACTGAGCATGCCCATGGGACCATCTCTCATTGGACTTCGGAGGTCACATGCTCAGGTCCTGTAGCGGCTCCGATTGGACCACTAGGAAGGTTCTGGAAGGCTACATCTATAAAAGGCTCGCAGGGCAGCTCGGCGCTAGTATAAATCAGTACTTGTGTGTGTCTGTGGATGTATGCCTGTTCTGGTGAAAAGCTACGAATCATTCCCATCGGCTGTACGCACTCTGTGCGGCTATCTCCTGTTGCTCCTGCCAACCATCAGTGTAAGTTGGGAATTCCCGCCTGGTCCCAGCATCTGACTCTGGGCGTCCTCAGGCGCAGGCTCAAAAGCCACCGAAGGTCAGAGCGGGATCAACCAGCAGCATAGTGGGGGTGAATTGCAGGGATCCCACTAGTATCCATTTGCTGCACCCTGTGTCTGGTAACGGCACAGCGCTCCCTTTTTTCTCGGCGACTCTGTGAAGCAACAGAGTTCGCTCCTATACAGACCGGGTGACGGAACCCGTGTCTATTCTGGCGTAGTACCGCCATATAGTGCCGCCATTTACTAGCAGCAGGTCCCACTCCTGCACGGTGGACCCCGGGCTGCGAACGCACCTTTACTATCATTATATTTACTCGGTGCATTCCGCCAGCCCTAACAGTATACTAGCGCCAGGGTCTGGTTAGTAATGGCGGACGAACAGCGACTGCAGTGGTACATCCAGCAGCTGGAGGGCAGGTTGGCGGCTCTCGAGCGCACCTCAGCTGTGGATGTTACCGCAGTTGCTGTTCAGTCTGCTAGCTTGGCTGCAGCTTGTTTGTCCACTGCCACACCTGCGCCGATATTATCCCATCTCCCGTTGCCAGACAAGTTTGCTGGTGACAGTAAGCTGTATCAGGGATTCGTGAGCCAGTGTGCAATACATCTTGAGTTCCTGGCTGCACGTTTTCCCACGGAGCGGGCTAAGGTGGGATTTATTATATCCCTTCTGTCGGACAGGGCGTTGGAGTGGGCTACGCTGCTGTGGGAGCGCAACGATCATGTTGTGCAGAGTGCTCTGCGGTTCTTGAGCACTCTGAAACAGGTCTTTTTGGGATATCGTGTCACCCATGATACGGCGCTCCAACTGCTGGCATTGACTTAGGGTTCGTCCATGGTCAGCCATTTTGCTGTCCACTTCCGGACTTTGGCATCTGAGCTGGAGTGGCCAGATAAAGTCCTCATCCTTGTATTCTGGAGGGGACTAGCTGACTATGTGAAGGACACCTTGGCCACTAGGGAGATTCCTGCCACACTGGAGGAGCTAATAGCAATATTTACCCGCATCGACCTCCGTTTTAACGAGCGAAGGTTGGAGCGAGCCCAGTGTAGGCAGAGGTTTCGGCTGGCTCCCACCTTCACCAAACCTCTGGAATCCCCAGTCCATGCGCCTGAGCCACATAAGACCATGGAGGTGACACGAGCGAGGTCTAAGTCTTGACCGCTCGTGCACTCAAGGTCTGTCCTGTCTGCCAGCAGTCGGGACATTATGCCAAAAAATGTCCCCAGTGGTTGGGAGAACGTCAGCGTCCAGTGGTTGTAGGAGCAGGTACACTAGACACGGCGACGTTTTCCTCCAAATTGTCCTTTAAGGGGACAATTACCATAGGCCCATCCACTCATACGGTAGAGCTTTGCGTGTATTCCGGGGCGGAGGGCAATTTCATGTCTTCTGCCTTCGCCCAATGGCACGCAATACCCCTGGTGATGCTCGCCAAACCAGTGACCGTACGAGTGGTGAAAAGGTCGACACTGCCCTCACAGATAACACATCAGACCATCCTGTTTACTCTTTCTATGTCGCCATCCCATCAGGAGATTATCTCTTTACTTGTCATTCCCAAGGGAATTGATGAGGTCCTGTTAGGGATACCTTGGCTACAGTTCCACTCCCCTTATATTGAGTGGTCCACCGGGAGAATATTGGGATGGAGTGAGTCTTGTGGGGTTAGATGTCAGAGGGAGTGCGTTCAGGTTGCTACTACTGAGGTACCCGCAGATCTTTCCTCTCTCCCCAAGTACTATTGGCCCTATGCGGACATGTTCTTCAAGAGGGCTGCGGAGACCCTTCCACCTCACCGCCCCTATGACTGTCCTATTGACCTCTTGCCTGATGCTGAGTTTCCCCGGGGTTGAGTCTACCCGTTATCTCTCCCGGAGACGGAGGCAATGTCTCAGTACATCCAGGAGAATCTGGCAAGAGGATTCATTAGGAAGTCAGTGTCACCCGCAGGGGCTTGGTTCTTCTTCGTGCAGAAGAAGAACGGAGAATTACGTCCCTGCATAGACTACAGGGGTCTTAACGCCATAACCGTTAAGAATAAGTACCCTCTGCCACTTATATCTGAGCTCTTCGATAGGTTGCGGGGGGCAAGGGTATTTACTAAGCTCAATCTGAGGGATGCTTACATCCTGATTTGCATCCGTGAGGGGGACGAATGGAAGACGGCATTTAACACCAGGGGTGGGTACTATGAATACCTGGTGATGCCCTTCGGGCTCCTTAATGCTCCTGCCGTTTTCCAAAACTTTGTGAAAGATATCTTCCGGGATATATTCCGGGACAAGCCTACAACCTGCAGTAACCACCGATCGACCAAACCGCTGCATGACCAGCTCTATCCTCACCTACTGTATTCTCACCCATCCCTTGTAGATTGTGAGCCTTCGCGGGCAGGGTCCTCACTCCTCCTGTACCAGTTGTGACTTGTATTGTTTAAGATTATTGTACTTGTTTTTATTATATATCCCTCCTCACATGTAAAGCGCCATGGAATAAATGGCGCTATAACAATAAATAATAATAATAATAATATGCTCACCATCTCGGTCGTAGTCTTTCTGGATGATATTCTCATCTGCTCTCCAGATATAGACTCCCACCAGAGAGATGTTTGCAAAGTCTTTGACCTCTTACACCCCTCCCCTCTATGCCAAGTTGGAGAAGTGTGTGTTTGAGCAGGAGTCCTTGCCTTTCCTGGGCTATATCATCTCCGCCCGTGGGGTTGGCCATGGATCCTGCCAAGCTACAGGCTGTGATGGACTGGCAGGAACCCCATTCTCTCAAAGCGGTGCAGCGCTTTATGGGGTTCATCAACTATTATCACCAGTTCATTCCCCACTTCTCAACCTTGGTAGCTCCCCTGGTTGCCCTCACCAAGAAGGGAGCTAATCCCAAATTGTGGTCAGAGGAGGTCTCCAAGGCCTTCCTCTCTATCAAGTCACACTTTGCTAGCGCTCCCATTTTACATCGCCCTGATGTCGATAAACCATTTATCATGGAGGTGGATGCCTCTTCTGTCGGTGCTGGAGCAGTCCTCTTCCAGAAGGATGCTGAAGCTTGGAAGCATCCTTGCTTCTTCTTCTCTAAGACCTTCCCACCGGTGGAGAGGAATTATTGCATCGGGGACAGGGAGTTGCTAGCCATGAAGTTGGCCTTTTCGGAGTGGAGACACCTCCTGGAGGGGGCTCGCTATCCCTTCCAAGTATTCACCGACCACAAAAATTTGGTATATTTACAAACCGCGCAGCGGCTAAACTCTCGCCAGGCCAGATGGTCCCTGTTCTTTTCCCGGTTCCACCTCACCCTCCATTTTCTCTCCGGGGAGAAGAACATTGGTGCCGACGCGCTCTCCCGCTCCTTATTGTCATCAGAGGAGGAGGAGCCTTGGCTTATTGTCCCTTCAGAGAGCCTGAGAACTGTGGCCCCGGTTTCGCTAGAGTCTGTGCCTCCAGGCAAGACTTTTGTTCCACCTAATTTGCGACCGTAGGTTCTCTCTTGGGCCCACTCCTCCAGGGTGGGTGGACATTTTGGGACCAAGAGGACATCTGAGCTCCTGGCGGGGACGTACTGGTTGCCGCATTTGGCCCGTGACGTCGGAGACTATATTTGGGCGTGTGTCTCCTGCGCCAAGAATCGGTCTCGGCAATGGCCTGCTGGGCTACTTTACCCAAGTCTCGTAGCTGCACCATTATCTGGGTAGTCACCGATCATTTTTCCAAAATGATGCACTTGGTGCTTCTTCCATGGCTACCTTCTGCACGGGCCTTGGCGGTGTTGTTTATTAAGCATGTTTTCTGTCTACATGGTATGCCAGACAAAATTGTCAGTGACTGGGGTCCCCAGTTTGGGTCTACTCAGCATTGAGCTGATTCTCTCTTCAGCGTATCATCCCGAGATGAATGGGTTGGTAGAGAGGGCCAACCAGACTCTGGTCACATACCTGCGACATTTTGTATCGGCCAGCCAGGATAACTGGGCATCCTTGCTACCATGGGCGGAGTTTGCACTGAACAACGCCGTAGCCGACTCCACTGGTCAGACTCCATTCCTCCTTAACTACGGCCAGCATCCACGTGTCCCTATGCCCATGCCCGTGTCATCCACCGATTCTAGGGTGGCAGACTGGGTGGTGAAGGCACGTGACATTTTGGACCGCACAATGGATGCCATCTGGGCCTCCAAGGAGAGAATGAGGGTCTCCGCCGATGCACATCGGCACCCCTCTCCGACCTTTGCTCCTGGCGACTTAGTGTGGCTCTCCGCCCGTAACATCAGGCTACGAGCTGAGTCCACTAAATTTGCGCCTCTCTACATTGGTCCCTTCAAGGTCCTGGAACAAGTCAACCCTGTGGTCTATCGGTTGCCCCTTCCTCCACGCCTAGGTATCACCGACACCTTTCATGTGTCCCTCCTAAAACCCGTTCACATGTCCCGGTTTTCTGAGTCATCTGCCGGGACATCGAGCTCATCCACGGACGAGTATGAGGTGAATGCTATTGTTGGGTGTAAGGTGGTATGTGGCAAAAAATTCTATTTGGTGGATTGGAAGGGTTATGGCCCAAAGGAAAGGTCCTGGGAGCCTGCTGAGCACATTCGGGCTCCTCACCTCATTGCTGCCTTCGAGCGTAGTGAGGTCCAAGGAGGGGGGTTAATGTTAGTTGTCGAGTTTCCGCCTCTGCACAGGGGGAATCTTGAACCACCTCCACTGCGGTCTCTCATTCTTCTCCAGCTGCAGTGGAGCCTGCTCAGCAGAGACATCGGTCCCAGCATCTGGCTCAAGCTGATACTGTGCAGCTGCCGCCCCAGGTTCAGCCTTTGTAACCAGCATTGATCAGCGGCGAACAGAGGTTCCAGGGACTAAGTCCTGCTTTTCATCTACTGTGCATGCCCATGGGACGACCTCTCATTGGAGTTCGGAGGTCACATGCTCAGGTAGCCTGTAGCGGCTCCAATTGGACCACTAGCATTGTCCTGGAAGGCTACATCTATAAAAGGCTCACATGGCTGCTCGGCCATGCGCTAGTATAAAGTACTTGTGTGTGTGTGTGTGTGTGTGTGTGTGTGTGTGTGTGTGTGTGTGTGTGTGTGTGTGGATGGTATGCCTGTTCTGGTGAAAGCTCCGAATCATTCCCATCCCTAGAGTTGACGAATGTTCGCGAATGTTGGAGCTGTCTAGCGCCAGATAGTGCCATCCTGCACCAAGCACAATCTATACTGAGTCTAACCAGCAGTGTCCGCCAGTGCAGTGCTGTACGCACTCTGTGTGGCTATCTCCTATTGCTCCTGACAAACCGTCAGTGTAGGGTGGGAACTCCCGCTTGGTCCCAGCATCTGACTCTGGGCGTCCTCAGGCGCAGGCTCAAAAGCCACCGAGGGGCAGAGCAGGATCAACCAGCAGCATAGTGGGAGTGAATTGCAGGGATCCCACTAGTATCCATTTGCTACACCCTGTGTCTGCTAACAGGGCACAGCGCTACCTTTTATTCCCGGCGACTCTGTGAAGCAACAGAGTTTGCTCCTATACAGACAGGGTGACGGAACCCGTGTCTATTCTGGCGTAGTACCGCCATTTAGTGCCGCCATTTACTAGCAGCAGGTCCCACTCCTGCACGATGGACCCCGGGCTGCGAACGCACCTTTACTATCATTATATTTACTCGGTGCGTTCCGCCAGCCCTAACACAAGGCTCGTTAAAGGGTCAACATTGACTTGTAGGATTGCTACCTTCCAATAGGTGGCACTAGAGTTCTAGAGCTCTTCCTCTCTGAAGAGACAATTTGCATAATTAGCATATTACCCAGAGGAGCATTGCGGCTTTAAGTCTCCTCATCTCGGCATGCTTAGCATGTCTATCTCCGCAAGGAGAAGCGATATTTCTTTTCTAGGACATTAGTTGGTGTCCATAAATTTGACCTAACATAATAGGATCGTGGATTCCAGCTGATGAATTGGGACATATATAAACTTGTTTGTAGGACAATTTGCTCTAGCAAGCTATCTGTCAAAAAACAAATTAAAAAAATTAGCTGGTCCAAAATTTTCCACCTCCACATTTATACCAGGAATGGCATTAAAATTAAGGATG
The DNA here is from genome assembly GCF_051348905.1 of Ranitomeya variabilis. Lineage (NCBI taxonomy): Eukaryota > Metazoa > Chordata > Amphibia > Anura > Dendrobatidae > Ranitomeya > Ranitomeya variabilis. The sequence continues at coordinate 765,293,234 of NC_135235.1, read as the reverse complement.
AATGGAGTAACTGAATCCGAAGCCTCCCATCTGAAAAATGCTACATCAAGAGGCAAATCCCCTTCGACATTGGTGTGCGCCAATTCACGAGCACTAGGGACAGCGCTAGAGCTGGGCATTGTTCCCTGAGTTGGAGACATTTCTCCAGAAGCGCTATTTGTCCTTCTTGTTCTACTGGTCCTTGTGTGCGAGGATGGAGCAGAATCACTGCTCATTTCTGAGCGATCACTGTCGCTGCTACTAAAGCCCTCGAAATCCACATTGCCATCTGGCACTGCACTTTCTTCGCTGTCAGAACATAAAAGTGCGTAAGCCTCCTCTGCACTGTAATACTAACAGACCATTTTATTTGTGTTTTATTTTTATTTTTTTTTCTGGAAATAGAAAACTCTGATGTGATGAAATTATTGGAGAGACAATTGAGAAAAGCCTAGTTCTTTACCCTAACCCTAACTTTAGCCTAACAGCAATGCTAACTTTAGCCCAACGGCAACGCTGACTTTAGCCCAACGGCAACGCTGACTTTAGCCCAACGGCAACTCTGACTTTAGCCCAACGGTGTTTTGTTAAGGTTCAAGGAATTGTGATGAATAAATAAATGCTCACACAAAAATTGAATAAACAAAATTAATTTACTTAATAAATAATAAAAAAATACAGTCACTAAAAACAGTTAAATAACATTATTCATATATTACATTATGGTACAGGTCATCAGGCTGTCTCTCTCTCCCATCTCGCTGTCTCTCTCTCCCATCTCTCTTCCATGTGACTGTTCCCTATATCTCCTCTCTTGCATGTCTGTCTTTTATATCTTATACTGTCCAATGTATTTCAGTCAAAAACTTGGTCATTGGAATGCCAGGAAGAAATCTCCTTAACCCCTTCATGACCCAGCCTATTTTGACCTTAACACCTTCACCCCAAAGGGTGGTTTGCACGTTAATGACCAGGCCAATTTTTACAATTCTGACCACTGTCCCTTTATGAGGTTATAACTCTGGAACGCTTCAATGGATCCTGGTGATTGACACTGTTTTCTTGTGACATATTGTACTTCATGATAGTTTTAAAATTTCTTTGATATTACCTGCGTTTATTTGTGAAAAAAACGGAAATTTGGCAAAAATTTTGACAATTTCGCAATTTTCCAACTTTGAATTTTTATGCAATTAAATCACAGTGATATGTCAAACAAAATACTTAATAAGTAACATTTACCACATGTCTACTTTACATCAGCACAATTTTGGAACCAAATTTTTTTTTTGTTAGGGAGTTATAAGGGTTAAAAGTTGACCAGCAATTTCTCATTTTTACAACACCATTTTTTTTTTAGGGACCACATCTCATTTGAAGTCATTTTGAGGGGTCTATATGATAGAAAATACCCAAGTGTGACACCATTCTAAAGTTTCTCTGATATAACTTGCGTTTATTCGTTAAAAAAATGGAAATTTGGCGAAAATATTGAACATTTCACAATTTTCAAAATTTTGATTTTTATGATCTTAAATCAGACAGTCATAGCACACAATAGGTAATAAATAACATTTCCCACATGTCTACTTTACAACAGCACAATTTTGGAAATCATTTTTTTTTTGTTAGGAAGCTATAAGGGTTAAAATTTGACCAGCAATTTCTGATTTTTACAACAAAATTTACAAAACCATTTTGTTTAGGGACCACCTCACATTTTAAGTGAGTTTGGTCAATATGACAGAAAATGTCCAAAAGTGACACCATTCTAAAAACTGCACCCCTCAAGGTACTCAAAACCACATTCAAGAAGTTTATTAACCCTTCAGGTGTTTCACAGGAATTTTTGGAATGTTTAAATAAAAATGAACATTTGTTTTATTTTACCAAGGGTAACAGGAGAAAATGGACCCCAAAAGATGTTGTACAATTTGTCCTGAGTACGCCGATACCCCATATGTGGGGGTAAACCACTGTTTGGGCGCATGACAGAGCTCGGAAGCGAAGGAGCGCCATTTGATTTTTCAATGCAAAATTGACTGGAATTGAGAAGGGACGCCATGTTGCGTTTGGAGAGCCCCTGATGTGCCTAAACATTGAAACCCCCCACAAGTGACACCATTTTGGAAAGTAGACCCCCTAAGGAACTTATCTAGAGGTGTGGTGAGCACTTTGACCCACCAAGTGCTTCACAGAAGTTTATAATGCAGAACCGTAAAAATAAAAAATCATATTTTTTCACAAAAATTATCTTTTCGCCCCCAATTTTTTATTTTCCCAAGGGTAAGGGAAGAAATTGGACCCCAAAAGTTGTTGTACAATTGTCCTGAGTACGCTGAAGTCCCATATGTGGGGGTAAACCACTGTTTGGGCGCATGGGAGAGCTCGGAAGGGAAGAAGCGCCGTTTGACTTTTCAATGCAAAATTGACAGGAATTGAGATGGGACGCCATGTTGCGTTTGGAGAGCCACTAATGTGCCTAAACATTGAAACCCCCCACAAGTCACACCATTTTGAAAAGTAGACCCCCTAAGGAACTTATCTAGAGGTGTGGTGAGCACTTTGACCCACCAAGTGCTAAACAGAAGTTTATAATGCAGAGCCATAAAAATAAAACAAAAATTTTTTCCCACAAAAATTATTTTTAGCCCCCAGTTTTGTAGTTTCCCGAGGGTAACAGGAGAAATTGGACCCCTAAAGTTGTTGTTCAATTTGTCCTGAGTACGCTGATATGTGGGGGGGAACCACTGTTTGGACACATGGGAGGGCTCGGAAGGGATGGAGCGTCATTTGGAATTCAGATTTAGATGGAATGGTCTGCAGGTGTCACATTGCGTTTGCAGAACCCCTAATGTACCTAAACAGTAAAAAAAAAACACAAGTGACACCATTTTGGAAACTAGACCCCTAAGGAACTCATCTAGATGTGTTGTGATAGCTTTGAATCCTCAAGTGTTTCACTACAGTTTATAACGCAGAGCCGTGAAAATAAAAAAAAAAATTTCCCCAGAAAATTATGTTTTAGCCCCCAGTTTTGTATTTTCCCAAGGGTAACAGGAGAAATTGGACCCCAAAAGTTGTTCTCCAATGTGTTCCGAGTACGCTGATACCCCATATGTTGGGGTAAACCCTGTTTGGGCGCACGGGAGAGCTCAGAAGGGAAGGAGCAATGTTTTACTTTTTCAACGCAGAATTGGCTGAAATTGAGATCGGACGCCATGTCGCGTTTGGAGAGCCCCTGATGTGCCTAAACAGTGGAAACCCCCCAATTATAACTGAAACCCTAATCCAAACACACCCCTAACCCTAATCCCAATGGTAACCCTAACCACACCTCTAACCCAGACACACCCCTAACCCTAATCCCAACCCTATTCCCAACCGTAAATGTAATCCAAACCCTAACCCTAACTTTAGCCCCAACCCTAACTGTAGCCTTAACCCTAGCCCCAACCCTAACCCTAGCCCTAACCCTAATTCTAGCCATATCCCTAACCCTAGCCCTAACCCTAACCCTAATGGGAAAATGGAAATAAATACATTTTTAAAATTTTTTAATTTTTCCCTAACTAAGCGGGTGATGAGAGGGGGGGGGTTGATTTACTTTTATAGCGGGTTTTTTAGCGGATTTTTATGATTGGCAGCCGTCACACACTGAAAGACGCTTTTTATTGCAAAAAATATTTTTTGCATTACCACATTTTGAGAGCTATAATTTTTCCATATTTGAGTCCACAGAGTCATGTGAGGTCTTGTTTTTTGCAGGACGAGTTGACGTTTTTATTGGTAACATGTCGGGCACGGGAGATTTTTTGATCGCTTTTTATTCCGATTTTTGTGAGGCAGAATGACCAAAAACCAGCTATTCATGAATTTCTTTTGGGGGAGGCGTTTATACCGTTCCGCGTTTGGTAAAATTGATAAAGCAGTTTTATTCTTCGGGTCAGTACGATTACAGCAATACCTCATTTATATCATTTTTTTATGTTTTGGCGCTTTTATACGATAAAAACTATTTTATAGAAAAAATAATTATTTTGGCATCGCTTTATTCTGAGGACTATAACTTATTTATTTTTTCGCTGATGATGCTGTGTGGCGGCTCGTTTTTTGCGGGACAAGATGACGTTTTCAGCGGTACCATGGTTATTTATATCTGTCTTTTTGATCGCGTGTTATTCCACTTTTTGTTTGGTGGTATGAGAATAAAGCGTTTTTTTGCCTCGTTTTTTTTTTTTTTTACGGTGTTCACTGAAGGGGTTAACTAATATGTGTACTTTTATTGTTTGATTTTTTTTATTTAGATAAAGAAATGTATTTATGGGAATAATATATTTTTTTTTCTTTATTTAGGAATTTTTTTTTCTTTTTTTTTTTTCACATGTGGAATTTTTTTTTTTTAACTTTTTTACTTTGTCCCAGGGGGGGACATCACAGATCGCTGATCTGACAGTTTGCACAGCACTTTGTCAGATCACCGATCTGAGTTCCAGTGCTGCAGGCTTACCAGAGCCTGGTCTGCACCCGGAAGTAGTCCCTGCAGGACCCGGATGCAGCCCTGTGGCCATTTTGGATCCGGGGCCTGCAGGGATAGGAGGTAAGAGACCCTCGCAGCAACGCGATCACATCGCGTTGGTCCGGAGGTCTCAGGGAAGCCCGCAGGGAGCCCCCTCTCTGCGCGATGCTTCCCTGTACCGCCGGCACACCGCGATCATGTTTGATCGTGGTGTGCCGGGGGTTAATGTGCCGGGGGCGATAGGCAGCTGACACCCGGCCGCGCTCCCCCTGAGAGCACGGACGATCGTGCTGGACGTACTATTCCGTCCTTGGGAAGTAGGGCCCACCCCACATGGACGGAATAGTATGTCCAATGGCAGAAAGGGGTTAATGATCTGGCCATTTTTTGCAATTCTGACCAGTGTCCCTTTATGAGGTAATAACTCAGGAACGCTTCAACGGATTCTAGCGATTCTGAGATTGTTTTTTGTGACATACTGGGCTTCATGTTAGTGGTAAATTTAGGTCGATAATTTTTGTGTTTATTTGTGAAAAAAATGGAAATTTGGTGAAAATTTTGAATTTTTATTCTGTTAAACCAGAGAGTTATGTGACACAAAACAGTTAATTAATAACATTTCCCACATGTCTACTTTACATCAGCACAATTTTGGAAACAACATTTTATTATGCTAGGAAGTTATAAGGGTTAAAATTTGACCAGCGATTTCTCATTTTTACAGCAAAATTTAGAAAACCATTTTTTTAGGGACCACCTCACATTTGAAGTCAGTTTAAGGGGGTCTATATGGCTGAAAATACCCAAAAGTGACACCATTCTAAAAACTGCACCCCTCAAGGTGCTCAAAACCACATTCAAGAAGTTCATTAACCCTTCAGGTTTTCCACAGAAGCAACATGGAAGGAAAAAATAAACATTTAACTTTTTAAGTCACAAAAATGATCTTTTAGCAATAATTTTTATATTTTCTCAAGGGTAAAAGGAGAGACTGGACCACGATAGTTGTTGTCCAATTTGTCCTGAGTACGCCGACACCCCAATTGGGGGGGAACCACTGTTTGGGTGCGCGAAGGGAAGGAGCACCATTTGACTTTTTGAATGAAAAATTGGCTCCAATCATTAGGGGACACCATGTCGCGTTTGGAGAGCCCCTGTGTGCCTAAACAGTGGAGCTCCCCTACAAGTGACCCCATTTTGGAAACTAGACCCCCCCAAGGAATTTATCTAGATGCATAGTGTGCACTTTAAATCCTCAGGTGCTTCACAAATTGATCCGTAAAAATGAAAAAAGTACTTTTTTTTCACAAAAATTTTCTTTTAGCCTCAATTTTTTCATTTTCACATGGGCAACAGGATAAAATGGATCCTAAAATTTGTTGGGCAATTTCTTCTGAGTACACCGATACCTCACATGTGGGGGTAAACCACTGTTTGGGCGCATGACAGGGCTCAGAAGGGAAGGAGCGCCATTTGATTTTTTGAATGGAAAATTAGCTCCAATCATTCGCGGACATCATGTTGCGTTTGGAGAGCCCCTGTGTGCCTAAACATTGGAGCTCCCCCACAAGGGACCCCATTTTGGAAACTAGACCTCCCATGAAACTAATCTAGATGTGCGGTGACCACTTTAAACCCCCAAGTGCTTCACAGAAGTTTATAGCGCAGAGCCGTGAAAATATAAAATAATTTTTCTTTCCTCAAAAATGATTTTTTAGCCCACAATTTTTTTATTTTCACAAGGGTAAGAGGAGAAATTGGACCCCAAAAGTTGTTGTCCAGTTTGTCCTGAGTACGCTGATACGTAGGGGGTAAACCACTGTTTGGGCACATGTCGGGGCTCGGAAGGGAAGTAGTGACGTTTTGAAATTCAGTCTTTGATGGAATGGTCTGTGGGCGTCACGTTGCGTTTGCAGAGCCGCTGATGTGCCTAAACAGTAGAAGCCCCCCACATGTGACCCCATTTTGGAAACTAGACCCCCAAACAAACTTATCTAGATGTGTGGTGAGCACTTTGAACCCCCAAGTGCTTCACATAAGTTTATAACGCAGAGCCACGAAAATTACAAAAAAAATTTCTTTCCTCAAAAATTATTTTTTTAGCCCACAATTTTTTATTTTCACAAGGGTAACAGGAGAAATTGGACCCCAAAAGTTGTTGTCCAGTTTGTCCTGAGTATGCTGATACCCCATATGTGGGGGTAAACCACTGTTTGGGCACACGTCGGGGAAGGGAGGGAGCACCATTTGACTTCTTGAACGCAAGATTGGCTGAAATCAATGGTGGCACCATGTCACGTTTGGAGACCCCCTGATGTGCCTAAGCAGTGGAAACCCCTCAATTCTAACCCCAACACACCCCTAACGCTAATCCCAACTCTAACCATGGCCCTAATCACAACCCTAACCCCAACACACCCCTAACCCTAATCCCAACCCTAACCACAACCCTAACCCCAACACACCCCTAAACCTAATCCCAACCATAACCCTAACCACAAGCCTAACCCTAACTCCAACACACCTCTAACCCTAATCTTAACTCTAATTCCAACCCTAACTCTAATTCCAACCCTAAGGCTATGTGCCCACATTGCGGATTTTTCGCACCGTTTTTTAAAGTGTTTTTTTGTGCGGATTTCATCTGCGGATTCCTATACAGGAACAGGTGTAAAACTCTGCGGAATCCACACAAAGAATTAACATGCTGCGGAAAATACCGAGCGGTATTTTCCTCACCATGGGCACAGCGGATTTGGTTTTCCATAGGTTTACATGGTTCTGTAAACGTGATAGAAAAGTGCTACAAATCCACAGCAGCCAATCCGGTTATATACTATTTTTTTTTCATTTTGATCACGGTGATAGGTTCTATCAGTGATCAAAATGTAGCTGGAATGAATCTGCTGGCCGGCAGATTCGGAGGGCGCACTGCGCATTTTGGAAGATGGCGGCGCACATGGAGAAGACGGACGGACATCGGGAGGGACACCGAAACTCGGTAAGTATGTGGGGGTGGGATCGGACAGCGGGGGGTTACATCAGACTGCGGGGGACATCAGGGGGTGACTTTGGACTGCGGGGGGAGAGGACGGAGGGGAGCAAAGGAGAGGACAGAGGGGAAGAGAGTGGTGGCGGGGGCAGATCGTGGTCTCCGGCCATGGCCGATATTGCAGCATCGGCCATGGCTGGATTGTAATATTTCACCAATTTTCATTGGTGAAATATTACAGATTGCTCTGATTGGCTGTTTTACCTTCAACAGCCAATCAGAGCGATCGTAGCCACGGGGGGAGGGGGGGCGAAGTACCACTTCCCCTGTCCCTGCTGGTTGGGTGAAATTACAGTTAACCCTTTCACCCGATCTGCAGGGACACGATCATTCTGTGACGCAGCATATGTGTCACAGGTCAGATTGGCACCGACTTTCATGATGCATACGCCGCTGTGTCACAGGTCGGGAAGGGGTTAAACCAGTCAGTTACTGACAACAAGTAGCTGGTCAGTTACGAACAACAAATACATTCAATAATAACTAACTGGTCAGTTACTAAACAACAAATGACCTTCTGCTAGATGGGTCATCTGGTTGGACATTTAAACTTCAATGACCTTATGCAAACTCCATACAGTAAGGATATACTGAATATTAGAACTGATTGAACCCATATCAATATATCAATAATTAGTATTAATTAATTGTAATGTTTGAAACCATTAAAGATAACTTACTACACAAACAGCAAAGCTAACCTTAGCCTAACCGCAACGCTAGCTTTAGCCCCAACACTAACCCTAACTATAGCACTAACCCTAACCTGCCTTCTCTGTTTGTTTTTTTACTTTATAACAAGATCGCTGACTGACACAGCTGTTGCCAGCAGCACTTGTAGCACTGTTTCTCCTCTAATCTCTCACAGGAGATTTGAGGAGAAACAGCGTTTTTATGAGGCACATTGCCCGGGAAAGTTTGTTGCTATAACAAAGTTTCCTAGTGATGTCTCATTGGCTTCTGTGATGCTGACATCATCAGGACCTGAACCAATCAGGTCTCGATAAAGTCGGAGGAAGCGTTATAAGGTACGTGGGGGTCCTGATGAGCACAAAACCGCCATCCGTAGAGAAACGTCGGTGCTGCACAAAGCCCTGCATTTATCTACCGTTTGCGATCACAAAGCAGTTAAGTTAAGGGTCCCATCATTTCTCTCCAGGCCTATTTCATGAGTTTTTTATTTTTTTAAAAAAATTCTGTGGAAGCATGGTTGAACAGCAATGTCTGACTTTAATTTTCATACATTTTTGATTTATTATTACTTTTGTCAGATTCAAGTTATTTCTGTGACCATTGTGGGTTTTTTTGTCATTAAACGATGGGTACCAACAATTTTGACCACGTATGTACTGTAGGTGGAATGAATATTTTGACTTCACAGCCACTTTCTGGAAATTAAAACAAAGTGGATGTTGGAGAGTGAAAATTACATATTTTCCATTTTATTACCCTGCACATAGTGCCCAGATTGTGCTCTGGGAGACACACACCGCAAATTAAGTGGATTCTCATCATTATAATATTGCTAAATACAGGGATCCTAATGGTATGTGCACATGTTGTGGATTTCCTGCAGATCCGCAGCATTTTTTTCCGTGCAGAAACGCTGCAGATCCACAAGTGATTTACAGTACAATGTAAATCAATGGGAAAAAAATGCTGTGCTAATGGGGTGGAAAAATCCACACAGAAAACACAGCAGATTCAAAAAAGGACCATGTCAATTCTTTTTGCTAATCTGCAGCGTTTCTACACCCATTCCATAACAGAAATCTGCAGGGGTAAAAAACGCCTGAAATCCGCAGCAAATCCACAAAAAAAGCTGAAAAAACATGTAGATTCTGACACGTGTTTTCTGCCAAGAAATGCAGAATCTGCACAGAAAATTCCACAGCCAAATCCGCAACTTGTGGATATAGCCTAAATATTGTTTGAGCACACTGCAAGACTGAGAAGTGAGAGCGGATATTGCTGGATTGGTTTATAGAAACTCTGTTGCTTTTCAACAGCCTTTGAGCCACTAATAGTGTGGGAACCTCTGTTTTTCCATTGATAGATGATGGACCTGAGTGGGGACTTGTTTTTGTGAGATGAGAATTAGTATTATTTTCGCCTAAAAAAGTCACAGAGAAAAAAGCAGAGATGATTACCTGCTGAAGCCTCCAAACAAATGCACTGGCAGGGTGCAGCGGACCCTATTATGATGGCAAAAACACAGGTGCAAAAAATACCGATGAAACAACCACTTTCAATCCAGTGTTGGATGTTTGGTATTAGTGCACAAAAAGATAAGAAATAATAGTCTGTATGTGGCATTGTTCACACAGGCAATGCAGAGCATCTAGTTTACAGCCTATTACTAAGGCCGGGGTCACACTAGACCGTAATACGGACGAGTGCTATGCGATAAAAAATCGCATAGCACTCGGCCCAATGTTAATCTATGGTGCAGCTCCCATCATCCGATATTTTCTCCACCGTATTTCGGATCCGAGGGAACTCGCAGCAGGCTGCGATTGTCAGCGTATCTCGGCCGAGACTCGCCAATGAAAGTCTATGGGTGCGAGAAAAAATCGGATTACACACGGACCATGCGTGTGCATTGCGAGAAATACGCAGCGGTGTTCTATAGAAAAGCCGGTAATTCAATTGCCGGCTTTGCATTTCTCCTTCACAAACCCGACAGGATATGAGACATGGTTTACATTCAGTAAACCATCTCATATCCCCTTTTTTTTTGCATATTCCACACTACTAATGTTAGTAGTGTGTATGTGCAAAATTTCAGCACTGTAGCTGCTAAAATAAAGGGTTAAATGGCGGAAAAAATTGGCGTGGGCTCCCGCGCAATTTTCTCCGCCAGAATGGTAAAGCCAGTGACTGATGGCAGATATTAATAGCCAGGAGAGGGTCCATGGTTATTGGCCCCCCCGTGGCTAAAAACATCTGCCCCCAGCCACCCCAGAAAAGGCACATCTGGAAGATGCGCCTATTCTGGCACTTGGCCACTCTCTTCCCACTCCCTGTAGCGGTGGGCTATGGGGTAATGAAGGGTTAATGCCACCTTGCTATTGTAAGGTGACATTAAGCCAGATTAATAATGGAGAGGCGTCAATTATGTCACCTATCCATTATTAATCCAATTGTTTGAAAGGGTTAAAAAACACACACACACATGATTTTAAAGTATTTTAATGAAATAAACACAGTGGTTGTTTTAATATTTTATTGCTCTCTCATTCCATTTTCAGACCCTCGCTTGGCAAAACAATAAACCCACAATATACATACCTTCTCTGATGAACTGTCACGTCCCACGAAGTAATCCATCTGAAGGGGTTAACTAATATTACAGGCAGAGCTGCGATAAACCACTCGCTCGTGCCTGTAGTCCCCGGGTGCTGAAAGGAAAGCAGGATCTGTACTTACATTGAGTCGCGGTGATGCGCCCCTGCTGGATGTTCTCATGAACTGCAGCCTGGGAACTTTTTCCCACGCTCCAGGTCATATGAGGACATCCACCAGGGGGCGCATCACCGCGACTGAATGAAATGTAGGTCAATGACCTATAGTTACCTTCAGTCGCGGTGATGCGCCCCCTGGTGGATGTCCTCATATGACCAGGCACGAGCGAGTGGTTTATCGCAGCTCTGCCTGTAATATTAGTTAACCCCTTCAGATGGATTACTTCGTGGGACGTGACAGTTCATCAGAGAGGGTATGTATCTTGTGTGTTTATTGTTTTGCCAAGCGAGGGTCTGAAAATGGAATGAGAGAGCAATAAAATATTAAAACAACCGCTGTGTTTATTTCATTAAAATACTTTAAAATCATGTTTGTGTGTGTTTTTTAACCCTTTCAAACAATTGGATTAATAATGGATAGGTGACATAATTGACGCCTCTCCATTATTAATCTGGCTTAATGTCACCTTACAATAGCAAGGTGGCATTAACCCTTCATTACCCCATAGCCCACCGCTACAGGGAGTGGGAAGAGAGTGGCCAAGTGCCAGAATAGGCGCATCTTCCAGATGTGCCTTTTCTGGGGTGGCTGGGGGCAGACGTTTTTAGCCAGGGGGGGGCCAATAACCATGGACCCTCTCCTGGCTATTAATATCTGCCCTCAGTCACTGGCTTTACCATTCTGGCGGAGAAAATTGCGCGGGAGCCCACGCCAATTTTTTCCGCCATTTAACCCTTTATTTTAGCAGCTACAGCGGCCAAATTTTGCACATACACACTACTAACATTAGTAGTGTGGAATATGCAAAAAAAAGGGGGATATGAGATGGTTTACTGTATGTAAACCATGTCTCATATCCTGTCGGGTTTGTGCAGGAGAAATGCAAAGCCGGCAATTGAATTACCGGCTGTTCACAGATATCGCGCTGAATGAAATATAAATACAGAATATATATATATGGGTCTCAATGACATATATATATATATATATATACTGTATATATGTTTTCCCGAACATTTGAGCACATAAATCCATTAGATGTCGGTTTTGCAAGCTTGCGAGAAAATCTCGGCATACGGATGCCATACGGATGTCACACGGATCATTTGATGCGAGGAAATCGCATCCTCGCACTGCACACGGATCACTGTTTTTGAAACATTTGTGCGATTCTCGGCCGTGAAAAACGGACCGTTTTTTTATACGTTAAGTGTGTCCCCGGCCTAATGCACATACAGGCGAACCGCTCAGTGCTATTATTTTCGCCTACATAGCATTGATTGGTTTCTTTTTATTCTATATTTGGGAGGCAGAATGAACAAACAGTTGAACACCACACACTACTGGCTCATCCAACACGGTTTTCTATTAGACTATGAACTGTCATTGTCTTGGTAAATAATTAAAGTTTGTTACACAGCTTCCCATTTTTATGGACCGTTTTAAGTAAAAATGTTCAAAAATATAAAACTCAAGGATATTTTATTAAAAAAAAATTGTTTTTTCTCTTAGCAGATGACTGTACCAGGAGATCAGAGGGACAGCTGACATCTTCAATTTTTAAATCTGATAATCTTGAGATCCTACAAGATACAACTGAAGTGATTGCTGTTACTCCAGATATATCATCATCCATTCACAGCAAAGATCTGTCATCTGATCCTATGAAACAGGTCCCATCTTCTGATTCATTACTGACTACTAAGGAAAATCAAAGTGACAAAAGAGGCATTAAAAAACAAACTGCTCCTAAAGCAAATAAGTCATTTTCATGTTCAGAATGTGGGAAATGTTTTAACCAGAAATCAGATTTGGTTTATCACTATAGAACTCACACAGGGGAGAAACCTTTTTCCTGTTCAGAATGTGGAAAATGTTTTACGCAAAAAGGGACTCTTGTTACACACCAGAGAACTCACACAGGGGAGAAGCCTTTTTCCTGTTCAGAATGTGGGAAATGTTTTAACCTGAAATTGTATCTTGTTAGTCACCAGAGAACTCACACAGGGGAGAAGCCTTTTTCCTGTTCAGAATGTGGGAAAGGTTTTAGCCAGAAAGGGAATCTTGATGAACACCAAAGAACTCACACAGGAGAGAAGCCTTTTTTATGTTCAGAATGTGGGAAATGTTTTACCTGCAAAAGGAATTTTGTTAAGCACCAGAGAACCCACACAGGGGAGAAGCCTTTTTTTTGTTCAGAATGTGGGAAATGTTTTAACCAGAAATGGTATCTTGTTAGTCACCAGAGAACTCACACAGGGGAGAAGCCTTTTTCCTGTTCAGAATGTGGGAAATGTTTTAACCAGAAATCATATTTGGTTACTCACCAGAGAGCTCACATAGGAGAGAAGCTTTTTTCCTGTTCAGAATGTGGGAAATGTTTTAAATGGAAAGTGCATCTTGTTAGACATCAGAGAGCTCACACAGGGGAGAAGCCTTTTTCCTGTTCAGAATGTGGGAAATGTTTTAACCAGAAATGGCATCTTGTTAGTCACCAGAGAACTCACACAGGGGAGAAGCCTTTTTCCTGTTCAGAATGTGGGAAATGTTTTAACCAGAAATCATGTTTGGTTACCCACCAGAGAGCTCACTCAGGAGAGAAGCCTTTTTTCTGTTCAGAATGTGGGAAAGGTTTTAACCAGAAATGGCATCTTGTTAATCACCAGAGAAATCACTCAGGGAAGAAGCCTTTTTCCTGTTCAGAATGTGGGAAAGGTTTTAACCAGAAATGGCATCTTGTTAGTCACCAGAGAACTCACACAGGGGAGAAGCCTTTTTCCTGTTCAAAATGTGGGAAATGTTTTAACCAGAAATGGCATCTTGTTAGTCACCAGAGAACTCACACAGGGGAGTCTTTTTCATGTTCAGAATGTGGGAAATGTTTTACCTACAAAGGGAATCTTGATGAACACCAAAGAACCCACACAGGAGAGAAGCCTTTTTCCTGTTCAGAATGTGGGAAATGTTTTACCTACAAAGGGAATCTTGTTAGTCACCAGAGAACTCACACAGGGGAGAAGCCTTTTTCCTGTTCAGAATGTGGGAAATGTTTTACCTACAAAGGGAATCTTGTCAGTCACCAGAGAACTCACACAGGGGAGAAGCCTTTTTCCTGTTCAGAATGTGGGAAATGTTTTAACAGGAAAGCGCTTCTTGTTAGACATCAGAGCAGTCACTCAGCGGAGAAACCTTTTTCATTTACTTAATGTGGGAAATATTTTACTTGGAAATCAACTGTTAATAAACATCAGAGACGTCAGTCACATAGGGGAGAAGCCTTTTTATGTTCATAATGTTGGAATAGTTTTAACCACAATTGAATCTTCCTAAATGGATTGTCTCTTGTCGTTCTTCATGTTTGCTGACAAAAGGATAAAACTAAACTTTATTAATTCCAAATGTAAAACTATATCCATAATTCACCCCCTGAAGGTTAGTTAGTAGGTGACTAATAGAAAAAACGTGTACCCCACAGTTCAGTATATAGGGTGAGGTGACGTATACACACTCACTCTCCAAGCCTCTCATTTCTACAGGTTTCATCGACCTCACCAAAGGCAACTCATCAGGACACTATTTAATAATAGATATAATTAAATATAATTATATCTATAATTATCTATAATAATATAGATTCAAGCGAGACTAGACAAAAAAAAATTAAAATCATGTATCATGTTATCAGAAACAGTCAGAAAACCAGCCACATATTGGCAAACCCCATACCTCAAACTATATACTTTGTAAGTTTATAAGCCACTCCAGTGTCAGGAATAGATAGTATGTGAAAATACAGTATAATTCCTGTGTTTTTCCTCCTATAGGGACTGCCCTAGTTTGGTATTGTAACAGCTGTTAATTAGTAGTGCAGACAAATTGTCCTAGACTAAACTCCGTTTTCAAACGGCCCAAAAAGTACCACTCAGGGAGAACTTACTGCTCCAAAGATCAATAGCAGCTTCTAACTAATAGCCATGCTGCGGTCTGTCAAGGAATGAGTGCAGTATTGTTATAATGACTAGGGATGTGTGCAACCATAATGTTTGGAAGATCTGTGCCATTATTTAGTATGAATATGGAGACTATCTCTGAAAGTTAAGTGTTCCCTGAGCAGTATATACTGTATTTTCACATATTTATTCCTGACACTGGAGTGGCTTATAAACTTACGAAGTATATAGTTTGAAGTCTGGGGTCTGCCAATATGTGGCTGGTTTTCTGACTATTTCGTATAACATGATACATGATTTTAGGGTTTTCTTCGTCTAGTCCCGCTTGAATATAGTTCAATATTAAATAGTATTCTGATGAATGAATCCAATAAATATTAATTTCTCTTAAGTAACGGCACACGTGACCGCCGGTAGCAGCAGGAAGCCAGTAGCTGACACTGCGCACTACTGAAGAGCAATGAATACTCACCACTCTCTGTGCACAGTCCCGGCGAGTACTCTGGCAGCTGTGCTCTGCTTGTGATGTCCCTGCCATGTGCTGCTTACAAGCATAAAGCAGCTGCTGGCTTCAGAGCAGGACACTGCGAGGGAGCGCCGGGTAGGTAAGTGTAATGCTTTGGTTTTTTTTTCATGTTTTCTGATGGGGCCATGCAGACCAGGATGGGTGTGGGGGGAGTTATAAAGATTGGGCCATGCATACCAGGAACGGGATGGGGGCCAATCATACCAGAATTGGGTTGGGGCCCTGCATACTAGGATGAGATGGGGGCCCTGCATTCCAGGATAGGGATGAGGGCCATGCATACCAGGATAGGGATGGGGCCATGCATACCAGGATAGGGATGAGGGCGATCATTCCTGTCAGGATAGTGATGAGGGCCATGCATACCAGGATAGGGATGGGGCCATGCATACCAGAATAGGGATGAGGGCGATCATTCCTGCCAGGATAGGGATGAGGTGACATGCATACCAGGCTAAGGATGAGGGGCCATGTGTATCAGGATAGGGGATATTAACCCCTTGCCGACCTGTGACGCCATGTAGGCTGTTGTGAACTCTGTGTTCAGGCTCCCTCTTGTGGTCACTGGTGGTATGGTGTGACTTTTGCTTTGGGCTCCCCCTGGTGGCTTTGTCTGTTATCCTGCTGGTCTCTGGCTATCAGCTGGTTCGTTATCCTCTGGGAGGTTCCTATATAGCTCTGTTTTACTTCCTCTTGTTGCCGGCTGTCGATGTAATCAGTGCTACTCAGATTCCTTCTGACTACCTTGCTCCCAGTCCATCCAGGATAAGCTAAGTTTTGTTTGCTCATTTTTTGATCAGCAGTGTTTATCATGTTTTCTGTTCCAGCTTGCTAAAATGTAATTTCCTCCCTTGCTGGTTGCTCTAGTGGGCTGAGTTTCTACCCACACACCGTTAGTTGGTGTGTGGGTTCTTGAAATCTCAGGATGGATATTTTGTAAGGGTTTTTTATTGATCGCATAGACCCCTGCTCTATTTTCTGCTTTCTAGTACTAGTGGGCCTCTTTTGCTGAATCTGATTTCATCCCTACGTATGTGCCTTCTTCTTACTTCACCGTTAATATTTGTTGGGGGCTTCTATATCTTTGGGGATTATTTCTCTGGAGGCAAGCGAGGTCTTTCTTTCTCTTTAGGGGTAGCTAGTTCCTCAGGCTGGCTCGAGACGTCTAGGAATTTTTTAGGCACGTTCACCGGCTACTTCTATTTGTGTTGGATAGGTTCAGATTTGCGATCAGTCCAGTTACCATCTCCCTAGAGCTTGTCCTTAGTTTATTCACTTGCTGGTCTATTCGTGATCCTCAGCCACTAAGGATCATAACAGTACAGCCGGCCATAAAGTGTTAATTGCATGGCAGAAGCAGGAGAAAAGAAGCCTTGAGAATTTTTTTTTTTTTTTGTTGCCGTGTGTCTAGCTGCTGTGGCTGGCTTCTCTCCTCCTCTTAATCTTGGTGTGGCTCTGAGTTCAGCTGCTGACATGGATGTCCAGAGCTTGGCTTCCAGTCTGGATCATCTTGCTGCTAGGGTTCAAAGTATTCAGGATTTTGTTGTTCACAGTCCTATGTCAGAGCCTAGGATACCTATTCCGGAGTTGTTTTCTGGAGATAGATCTAGGTTCCTGAATTTTAGGAACAATTGTAAGTTGTTTCTTTCTTTGAAACCTCGTTCCTCTGGTGATGCCGTTCAGCAAGTTAAGATTATCATTTCCTTTTTGCCTGGTGACCCCCAAGATTGGGCCTTCGCATTGGCGCCAGGGGATCCTGCATTGCTTAGTGTAGATGCGTTTTTTCTAGCCCTTGGATTGCTCTATGAGGAACGTAATCTTGAGAACCAGGCTGAAAAAACGTTATTGGCCCTCTCGCAGGGGCAAGATGAAGCAGAGGTGTACTGCCAGAAATTTCGGAAATGGTCGGTGCTTACTCAGTGGAATGAGTGTGCCCTGGCTGCAAATTTCAGAGAAGGTCTTTCTGAAGCCATTAAGAATGTCATGGTGGGACTTCCGGGAGGCGGAGCTTGTGTATGGCCGCTTCTTACTAGAGCTCCTGGACTAAGGGCACAGAACACCCTTTTTACTGCCAGTTTCTCTTATTGAGACCAGGATAGGGACCGGACAAGGGACACTCATTAAGGTCCCAGCTCTCCGGACTCCCCGGGAGTCATCAGGTGCAATCTGCACCGCTTACCTCACAACACGCGGCGCCGCTTCTTTCTGGTGACCGGAGGTCGGAGGCGGAGGAGAAGCCGTGGGAGTGAAGTCGCCCTGCACATAGCGGCGCTGTTCGCTGTCAGGAGGAAAAAAGCAGAGCCGGTGAAGATCTGAGGCGCCCCGGGTCGGTAGGCAGCGCCACAGCGGTGCAGGAAGATCTGCGCGGGAAGAGAAGGTGAGCCGGCGCCATTTTGGCAGAAAGAGTGCAAGTCCCCACTGCATACCACACGCCGCTGGAGGGGAGAAGGAAGCCAACTACAACCACCATCGCTGTGACAGGGAGAGCGGCACAGGTGTCACCTATAACACCCAGGTATTGGGGAGGTGGGAGACGGCTGCAGGACCCGAAACAATCACCTACTCTGCAGGCATTACATATCTGGAGACCTTTTGGAGGACATTGTGTGAGTGCAGGAGAAAGTGAGCAGCATCTCTGATCCCAGATAATCATAAGGCCGGTGGGGGTGTGAAGTGTGGGGAGAGACATTCCTTCAGGTTTATTGAAAGCACACCTGGTATCAGTTATAACCTGCTGGGATCTCTGCACAGCTGCGCTTCTGGGGCTTTGTGTGGGCTCAAACCACAGCTTTATATTCTCTGAAGTGTATATGCAACATCTTTGTGAAAGGTACTTTTAATTCTTCTGGCATCATTAATGCAAAGTCATGAGTGAAAGCCCAATTAGGGTGATAACCTAAAAGATAACCAAATCTACCCTCAGATGTAATCACCACGCATAACGATATCGCTGACAACTTTACTAACTACCTTAGGCACCCATCTCACCATGGACAAATTTGTGGGTAAAAATGCCAAGTCTGGCAGAAGCTCCACACGCAACCAAGCAGGCACATCACCTGTCTCACAAAAAGATGATATCAATACAGAAAACTCACAGTCCATTGCAACTGCTATCATAGAACGGCTGATGCCTGAGATAGACAATCGCTTAGCAGCTTTTCAAACTTCATTGGATACAATAGTTTCACAAGTTAACTCCCAGGGTGCACGCATAGCTGAAGTAGAACAAAGAATATCAGACCTGGAGGATTCCACCATGACCCTCAAAAACAAACTAGATGACAAAGATAAGGTCATTTCAGATCTTCTGGACAAAGTAGATGACCTTGAAAATAGGTCTCGTCGCAATAATCTGAGACTCATAGGCCTCCCAGAGTCTGTCCCTCCCTCAGAGCTGGTTAAAATTACTTCTGAGTGGTTGCCTAAGGCTCTTGGAGTACTACCAACTTCGGGCGTAATGGCTATTGAGAGAGCACACAGATTGGGACCACCGAGGGGAGGAGAAGGTGACAGACCACGTCCAGTCATTTTTAAAATCCTGGATTTTCAAGATAAAACTCGTATTCTAGCAGCATTTAGGAAACAACGCTCTTTGTTGTTTGAGAACCACAAGCTACTTTTGTTCCAAGATTACTCAGCCGCAATGGCGGCCAAACGTAAAGCCTTCAACCCTGCTTGTAAAATTTTGGTGGATAAAAACATTCGCTTCAGCTTGCAATATCCATCGATTCTGCGCTTTGTAATGGAGGGTAATAACCGTTCCTTCAGTGACCCAAGAAAGGCTTTGGAATTTCTTCAGGAGGCACCCCAGGCTCACTCTAACTCCGATATATCCTGAATAAGAAGAGCTGCTCTAATTTGTCATTATTAAGTGATGTCGTGTTTATGCTGTTACTCTCTTGCCCATAGGCGGCATGTTTATTTTCTATGTTATGCTCACTCTTGAGATGAGTACATTTGTCATAGTTATAGAGTTTATTTGGGGGGGGGATTTGGGGGGTGGGGAGTTGGGAGGGGGGGAGGGACTCTGCTTGCGTATACCTACTTCTCAGGTTCCAGGAGGTCTCGCGCTCACTCGCTGGGATGGGTGGGGTCCTCACTTACAGCTTCTGCAGGTGGGTCTGGTGGTCACCCGAAAAGGGATAGGTTAATGACAGACCAGGCAGACACTAAAGACACCACTATCCGCTCCTTACAATGGTGCTCATGGAATATCAACGGACTGAATTCCCCAGTTAAAAGAAAAAAGGTTCTAAATTTTCTACAAAAACAAAGATTTCACATCATTTTCCTCCAAGAAACACATTGGATCAAAGGTAATCACCCCTCTTTATTAAGTAGGAAATATTCACTTTGTGCCGAGGCTTCATACACAAAAAAACAAAGAGGAGTAGCTATACTGATACACAATGGCCTCAAATACGAGATACTTGACACTGTAGAAGACCCTCAGGGCAGATTTCTCTTGGTTAAAATTATAATTGAGGGAATGTGTTTTAGCTTGGTCAATGTCTATGCCCCAAACACGCCTGAAATTCAGTTTCAGGTTAAACTAAAAGAGAGGTTGGCAGGGTGGGACACGTCAAGGGTGATCATGGGAGGCGACTTCAATGAGGTAGCAGACATCTCTATGGATAGATCTAACCCTAAAGATTCTCATCGACTGTTGCAGGGGAGTGGTATTCAATCATTATTAGATTACTTTGACTTGATTGACATATGGAGACTACAGCACCCCTTGGAGAGGGACTATTCTCACTATTCCCACGTACATGATTCACACGCAAGGATTGATTGCTGGTTGTTACATGAGTCATTGGTGCCCCTAGTGACACAGTCTAATATACAAAATATTCATATTTCAGATCATGCCCCGGTCACGTTCCAATCTAAATTAACATTTCCAATACACCAGGAGAGGAGGTGGCGCTTCCCTTCTTACCTGTACCATTCGGATGATTTTCAAAAATATCTGCGAATGTCTTGGGGAGAATATAAAAATGATAATCTAATTCATTGTGACAACGCACAATTGTTTTGGATGGCTTCTAAGGCCGTGCTGAGGGGTAAAATTATCTCTTATGTTAGCCATAAAAGAAAAGATATTATGAAAAGAACAATGGAAACACAAAAATCACTCACTCAAGCCTACAAAGATTTTAAACTGAATAACTCCACACTGACAAAAGAAAAATTTTTGAGAGCAAAGGAGGAGGCGGATACTCTGGCCCATGAGATGGCCTTGTTCAACCTGGACTATCAAAAACAAAAATATTTTAAATGGGGTAACAGACCGGGGAAGGTGCTGGCGTCTCTTACAAGGCCATATAGGAAGGCAACGAAAATATATAAAATACAACATCGTAACGGTCACACCTTAACTAATAACGAAGAGATGGTGGAGGAGTTCCGTTCCTTTTTCGGGGAGTTATATAGGTCAGAGGGGGGAGGAGGAGGAGGGAGTGGGGAATTTCTTAAAAATCACCTTGCCCCGACGCTCACGGAGGAAGAGAGGGAAACCATTAACTCCCCTATTACACCCTCGGAAATTTTACAGACTTTGACTAGGCTTAAACTTTCCAAGGCACCGGGCCCAGACGGGTTCAGCAATGAACATTATAAAATCCTAGGTACAAACATAGCTACCCATTTAAGTGAGTTATTTAACAATATAGTTGAATCGGGTCACTTACCAGACCGGTTCAATGAGGCAGTGGTTATTGTTCTCCCAAAGCCAGGTAAAGACCATACTCAGGTTGAAGGATATAGACCTATTTCATTATTAAATTCGGATTTTAAAATTTTTACAAAAATCCTGGCAGATAGATTACAGAAAATAATTCCAAATTTGATTTCGCCACAACAAACTGGATTTATACATGGAAAATCCATCACATACAACATTAGGACTGCTTTAAGTGCCATATCTTATAGTAGAGCACATAAACGGATGAAAACTATTGTAGTAAGCCTTGACGCTGACAAGGCGTTCGATAGGGTAGCATGGGATTATCTATACAATCTATTATCATTCCGAGAGTTTGGTCCATGGTTCTGTGAGGCTGTCAAATCAATTTACAAACAGCCAATGTCTAGGATGTCAGTGAACAATGTTTTATCTAGACCCTTTGAAATTCAGCGGGGAACACACCAGGGCTGCCCTTTGTCCCCACTCCTATTTGATATAGCACTAGATCCCCTTTTAAGAACATTACAGAACGAGGCAGCCTTTGAAGGGGTGAGGGTTGGAGCGACATCCATAAAAATCTCGGCCTTTGCTGATGATATTCTTTTATTTATAGCTAACCCAGAAAAAGCAATCCCGGCCATTATGCAAATTTTGGAGAATTTTGGCAAATGTTCTGGATTTAGGGTCAACCATGGTAAATCGGAGGCCCTGGCGGTCTTTAGATCTGGGAGGTTGGGCGACCCCTCATTCCCGTTCCACTGGTGCCAGGATTCGATCAAATACTTGGGGATACGACTGCCTGCAGACCCCTCTAGTTTATATAGAGTTAATTACAAACCACTAATTTCCTCTGTGGTTGACCTTCTCCACTCATGGAAACACTTCACATTATCGTTTTCTGGCAGATGTCATCTAATTAAAATGGTAGTGTTTCCTAAATTGCTATACACCTTTCAGACGTTGCCCCTTCTCCTGACTCGTTCGGATCTGGACTTATTGAACCTAAATTTTCGTAAATTCATTTGGGGGGTTGGAGGTAGATCACGTATAAGTCTTGCAAGACTGCAGGCGACGAGATCGGAGGGTGGTGTTAATTTTCCTGATTTGGGAAGATATAATCTAGCGGCTAATTTTAGATATGCAATTGATTGGATCAGGGGTGTTTCCCACTTTGCTAATGTTGAACTGGAGCAACAATTTTTCCCACATATCTTGTTACCGGCCTTGTTGCATTTAAGTGGGGAAGATCTCCCTACGGGAATACATGATCACCCATCACTATGGCAGACGTTGCAAACTTGGAAACAATGCAGGAAAATTTGTAATTTAAAGCATGATTTGTCCCCTTTCCAGTCCTTCTTGGGAAATCCGGGGTTTCTGAGGGGTTCCGCACCATCTTTTTACAAGCTTTTGGCTTCCCAGGGATGTAGGCAGGTAGTGGACCTCATGGATCCTAACTTCTCAATATTATCCTTTGAAATGGCGTCACAACAATTCCCACTATTTAATAACAGACCATTCTTATTTCTCCAGGCGCGCAGTTTGGTGCAGAAATGTCAGTCGGGGGGGGGGAGGGAGATGGGGAGAACCAATCTGGATGGATTTATTCGAAATGCAAACTCCAACCCGGCTTCTATAAGCAACATCTATTCATTATTACGTAGAAGGTGGGTGGGGGAGGGGAAAACTACGGGAGTGGCGAGGTGGCTGAGGGAAATGCCAGGCTTGGAGGTGGGTGACCTCTTTGAGGCTACTATGTCTCAGAGAAAGACCCTGCCATACAGCAGCTACACGGATATGGCACTTTTAATACTACACAGAGCCTACATTACTCCCTACTTGCAATCTAAGATGTCCCCATCCACTGTCTATATATGTTCTAAATGCAAGACTCCTAACACTGACATTTATCATCACCTATGGAGCTGCCCGCAAATTCTGGGATTATGGAGAGAGATACATAAAGAATTACAGAGTATTTGTGGAGTTAATTTCACACTTACTCCACAATGGGCCATTTTTAATATTTTAGACGAGACATCTCTCAAATTGCCCAAACACGTCAAGGCAACACTTATGATTTGGGCCTCGGCGACTAGAAAGAGCATCTTACACCAGTGGTTGAGCCCTCTAGTCCCTTCACTTCCTTTTATCCGTACTAAAATCCAGTTTATATTCAGAATGGAGTGGTTGGACGCACTGACTAATAGAGAGAAGCAGGCGGGTAAATTCTTTTCTACATGGGCAACTTTTATTCCCTCGCTCCCTTTGGAAACTAGGGAGAAACTAAGAGCTCATTTTGAAAATACCCAATGGTATTTATTACAGAGGATAGGTGGCAATTCACCAATTTCTTGAGACATTTCTTGGTCAGACGCAAGCAGAATTTGGGAGTCTTTTTGTAGGGGGGGAGGGAGGGTTGTTGAAAACACATTGTTATTTAATAATGTCATATTATTGTATTATGATATGATTTGTATGATCTGTATTATTTTGAAAAATCTAATAAAAAAAGTTTAAAAAAAAAAAGAATGTCATGGTGGGGTTCCCTACGCCTGCAGGTCTGAATGAGTCAATGACTCTGGCCATTCAGATTGATCGGCGTTTGCGGGAGCGCAAACCTGTGCACCATTTGGCGGTGTCTTCTGAACAGACACCTGAATCTATGCAATGTGACAGAATTCTGACCAGAAGTGAACGGCAAAATTATAGACGGCAAAATGGGTTGTGCTTTTACTGTGGTGACTCAGCTCATGTTATCTCAGCATGCTCTGAGCGCAAAAAAAAGGTTGATAAATCTGTCACCATTGGTACTTTACAGCCTAAGTTCATTTTGTCTGTTACCCTGATTTGTTCCCTGTCATCTTACCCGGTTAATGCTTTTGTAGATTCAGGTGCCGCCCTGAGTCTGATGGATTGGTCATTTGCCAGGCGCTGTGGTTTTGATTTGGAGCCTTTAAAATTCCCTATTCCACTAAGGGGAATTTATTCTACACCATTGGCTACGAATAGACCTCAGTATTGGACACAAGTGACCATGTGCATGACTCCTGTTCATCAGGAGGTGATTCGCTTTCTTGTACTGCATAATTTGCATGATGTCGTCGTGTTGGGTCTGCCATGGTTGCAGACTCATAATCCAGTCCTGGATTGGAAAGCTATGTCGGTGTCAAGTTGGGGTTGTCAGGGAATTCATGGTGACGCTCCTGTGGTGTCAATTGCTTCGTCCACTCCTTCGGAAGTCCCTACGTTTTTGTCAGACTACCAGGATGTATTTGAGGAGCCCAAACTCAATTCTCTACCTCCTCATAGGGACTGTGATTGTGCTATAGATTTGATTCCTGGTAGTAAGTTTCCTAAGGGAAGACTTTTCAATTTATCTGTGCCGGAGCATGCTGCCATGCGGAGTTATATAAAGGAGTCTTTAGAGAAGGGACATATTCGCCCGTCCTCATCCCCTCTTGGTGCAGGATTATTTTTTGTGGCTAAAAAGGATGGTTCCCTGAGACCCTGTATTGATTATCGCCTTTTGAATAAAATCACGGTCAAATTTCAGTATCCTTTGCCATTGTTAACTGATTTGTTTGCTCGCATTAGGGGGTCTAGTTGGTTCACCAAGATAGATCTTCGTGGTGCGTATAACCTTGTGCGTATAAAACAGGGTGATGAATGGAAAACTGCATTTAATACACCTGAAGGCCATTTTGAGTACTTGGTGATGCCTTTTGGACTTTCTAATGCTCCTTCAGTCTTTCAGTCCTTTATGCATGACATCTTCCGTGAATATCTGGATAAGTTTATGATTGTGTATCTGGATGATATTCTGTTTTTTTCGGATGATTGGGAGTCTCATGTTAAGCAGGTTAGGATGGTCTTTCAGGTCCTGCGTGACAATGCTTTATTTGTGAAGGGCTCAAAATGTCTTTTTGGAGTCCAGAAGATTTATTTTTTGGGTTTCATTTTTTCTCCTTCTACTATTGAGATGGACCCAGTCAAGGTTCAGGCTATTCATGACTGGACGCAGCCTACATCTGTTAAGAGTCTTCAGAAGTTCTTGGGTTTTGCTAATTTTTACCGTCGCTTCATAGCTAATTTTTCTGGCGTTGTTAAGCCTTTGACGGATTTGACCAAGAAGGGTTCTGATGTGACTAATTGGTCTTCTGCGGCTGTGGAGGCCTTCCGGGAGCTGAAGCGTCGGTTTTCTTCGGCTCCGGTCTTATGTCAGCCAGATGTCTCACTCCCCTTCCAGGTGGAGGTTGATGCTTCCGAGATTGGAGCGGGGGCTGTTTTGTCGCAGAGAAGCCCCGATGGCTCTGTGATGAAGCCATGTGCTTTCTTTTCAAGAAAGTTTTCGCCTGCCGAGCAGAATTATGATGTCGGTAATCGGGAGCTGTTGGCTATGAAGTGGGCATTTGAGGAGTGGCGACATTGGCTCGAGGGAGCTAAACATCGTGTGGTGGTCTTGACTGATCACAAGAATTTAATTTATCTCGAGTCGGCCAAGCGGCTGAATCCCAGACAGGCTCGTTGGTCGTTGTTTTTCTCTCGTTTTGATTTCGTGGTCTCGTACCTGCCGGGTTCGAAGAATGTGAAGGCTGATGCTCTTTCTAGGAGTTTTGTGCCTGACTCTCCTGGAGATTCAGAGCCGGCTGGTATCCTTAGAGAAGGGGTGATTTTGTCAGCCATCTCCCCAGATTTGCGACGTGTGCTGCAAGAGTTTCAGGCGGATAGACCTGACCGCTGTCCACCGGAGAGACTGTTTGTCCCGGATAGATGGACCAACAGAGTCATCTCCGAGGTTCATTCTTCGGTGTTGGTGGGCCATCCTGAAATATTTGGTACCAGAGACTTGGTGGCCAGGTCTTTTTGGTGGCCTTCCTTGTCGCAGGATGTGCGTTCCTTTGTGCAGTCTTGTGGAATTTGTGCTCGGGCGAAGCCTTGCTGTTCTCGTGCCAGTGGTTTGCTGTTACCTTTGCCTGTCCCGAAGAGGCCTTGGATGCACATTTCCATGGATTTTATTTCAGATCTCCCTGTCTCTTAGAGAATGTCTGTCATCTGGGTGACAGATGGTCCATTTGGTGCCCTTGCCTAAGTTGCCTTCCTCCTCCGAGTTGGTTCCACTGTTTTTTCAAAATGTGGTTCGTTTGCACGGGATTCCTGAGAACATTGTTTCTGACAGAGGATCCCAGTTTGTGTCTAGATTTTGGCGGCCCTTTTGTGCTAAGTTGGGCATTGAATTGTCTTTTTCGTCGGCCTTCCATCCTCAGACGAATGGCCAAACTGAGCGAACTAATCAGACCTTGGAGACTTATTTAAGATGTTTTGTTTCTGCTGACCAGGACGACTGGGTTACTTTTTTGCCGTTGGCCGAATTTGCCCTTAATAATCAGGCTAGTTCTGCTACTTTGGTTTCTCCTTTTTTTTGTAATTCGGGGTTTCATCCTCGTTTTTCCTCGGGTCAGGTGGAGCCTTCTGATTGTCCTGGAGTGGATGTAGTGGTGGATAGGTTGCATCAGATTTGGAATCATGTGGTGGACAATTTGAAGTTGTCACAAGAGAAGGCTCAGCTCTTTGCCAACCGCCATCACTGTGTGGGTCCCCGACTTCGCGTTGGGGACTTGGTGTGGTTGTCTTCTCGCTTCGTTCCTATGAAGGTCTCCTCTCCTAAGTTCAAGCCTCGGTTTATCGGTCCTTATAAGATTCTGGAAGTCCTTGGCCCTGTGTCATTTCGTCTGGACCTCCCAGCATCATTTGCTATTCATAATGTGTTCCATCGCTCGTTGTTGCGGAGGTATGTGGTGCCTGTGGTTCCTCCGGTTGAGCCTCCTGCCCCGGTGCTGGTTGAGGGAGAATTGGAATACGTGGTGGAGAAGATCTTGGATTCTCATATTTCTAGACGGAGGCTCCAGTATTTGGTTAAATGGAAGGGCTATGGTCAGGAGGATAATTCTTGGGTTGTCGCCTCTGATGTTCATGCAGCCGATTTGGTTCGTGCCTTCCATGTGGCTCATCCTGATCGCCCTGGTGGTTTTCATGAGGGTTCGGTGACCCCTCCTCAAGGGGGGGGTACTGTTGTGAACTCTGTGTTCAGGCTCCTTCTTGTGGTCACTGGTGGTATGGTGTGACTTTTGCTTTGGGCTCCCCCTGGTGGCTTTGTCTGTTATCCTGCTGGTCTCTGGCTATCAGCTGGTTCGTTATCCTCTGGGAGGTTCCTATATAGCTCTGTTTTACTTCCTCTTGTTGCCGGCTGTCGATGTAATCAGTGCTACTCAGATTCCTTCTGACTACCTTGCTCCCAGTCCATCCAGGATAAGCTAAGTTTTGTTTGCTCATTTTTTGATCAGCAGTGTTTATCATGTTTTCTGTTCCAGCTTGCTAAAATGTAATTTCCTCCCTTGCTGGTTGCTCTAGTGGGCTGAGTTTCTCCCCACACACCGTTAGTTGGTGTGTGGGTTCTTGAAATCTCAGGATGGATATTTTGTAAGGGTTTTTTATTGATCGCATAGACCCCTGCTCTATTTTCTGCTTTCTAGTACTAGTGGGCCTCTTTTGCTGAATCTGATTTCATCCCTACGTATGTGCCTTCTTCTTACTTCACCGTTAATATTTGTTGGGGGCTTCTATATCTTTGGGGATTATTTCTCTGAAGGCAAGCGAGGTCTTTCTTTCTCTTTAGGGGTAGCTAGTTCCTCAGGCTGGCTCGAGACGTCTAGGAATTTTTTAGGCACGTTCACCGGCTACTTCTATTTGTGTTGGATAGGTTCAGATTTGCGATCAGTCCAGTTACCATCTGCCTAGAGCTTGTCCTTAGTTTATTCACTTGCTGGTCAATTCGTGATCCTCAGCCACTAAGGATCATAACAGTAGGCATCATGAAAGTCAGTGCCAATCTGACCTGTGACGCTTATGTGACATCATGGTGGGATCGCGTTCCTGCAGGTCGGGTGAAAGGGTTAACTCAAATGTCACCTGACCTGCAGGTACAGGAGGAGTTGTACTTGAGCCCAGGGGGTGGCTTTGCCCCCCCCCCCACCCGTGGCTACGATCGCTCTAATTGGCTGTTTCACTTTCAACAGCCAATCAGAGCAATTGTAATATTTCCCCAATGAAACTTGGTGAAATATTACAATCCAGCCATGGCCGATGCTGCAATATCATGCTGGAGACCCTGATCTGCCCCCCACCACCGACTGACGGCAGCGATCTGCCACCGCCTTTAGTCTTTCCTCCTCTCTGTCTTGTCCTCCACTGCCCTCCTCTCCCCTCTGACCTGTCCTCCGCTCCCCCGCGGTCCGATCCCACACTCCCGTATCTCCTGAGTCCCGGTGTCCCTCCCGATGTCCGTCCATCTTCCATTATGGGCGCCGCCATCTTCCAAAATGGCGGCAGATTCATTTATTCATTCCAGGTACATTTTGATCACTGTGATAAATCTTATCACAGTGATCAACATAAAAAAAATAGTAAATACCCCCCTTCCTTTATAACCCCCATAGGTAGGTGAAATAATGAAATAAAGAAAATATATTTATTTTTATTTTTCCACTAGGGTTAGGGTTAGAATTAGGGATAGGGTTAGAATTAGGGTTAGAATTAGGATTAAGGTTGGAATTAGGGTTAAGGTTGGAATTAGGGTTATGTTGGAATTAGGGTTGGAGTTAGGGTTAGCGGTGTGTTGGGGTTAGGGTTGGGATTAGGGTTGTGGTTAGGGTAATGGTTAGGGTTGGGATTAGGGTTAGGGGTGTGTTGGAGTTAGGGTTGTGGTTAGGGGTGTGTTGGGGTTAAGGGCTATGGTTAGGGTTTGGATTAGGGTTAGGGGGGAGTTAGAATTGAGGGGTTTCCACTGTTTAGGTACATCAGGGGCTCTCCAAACGCGACATGGTGCCACCATTGATTCTAGCCAAACTTGCATTCAAAAAGTCAAATTGTGCTCCCTCACTTCCGAACCCCGACGTGCTCCCAAACAGTGGTTTACCCAAACATATGGGGCATCAGCGTACTCAGGAAAAATTGCACAACTTTGGGGGTCTAATTTCGCCCCTTACCCTTGTGAAAATAAAAAATTGCGGGCTGAAAAAAAATCATTTTTGAGGAAAGAAAATGATTTTTTATTTCCACGGCTCTGCGTTATAAACTTCTGTGAAGCACTTGGGGGTTCAAAGTACTCACCACACATCTAGATAAGTTCTCTGGGATCACTTATTGGGGAGCTCCAATGTTTAGGCACACAGGGGCTCTCCATACGCGACATGGTGTCCGCTAACGATTGGAGCTAATTTTCCATTCAAAAAGTCAAATGGCGCTCCTTCCCTTCCAAGCCCTGCCGTGTGCGCAATCAGTGGTTTATGACCACATATGAGGTATCGGTGTACTCAGGAGAAATTGCCCAACAAATTTTATGATCCATTTTATCCTGTTGCTCATGTGAAAATGAAAAAATTGAGGCTAAAAGAAAATTTTTGTGAAAAAAAAAGTACTTTTTCATTTCTATGGATCAATTTGTAAAGCACCTGGGGGTTCAAAGTGCTCACTATGCATCTAGACAAGTTCTCTGGGGGTCTAGTTTCCAAAACGGGGTCACTTGTTGTGGAGCTCCCATGTTTAGGGACACAGGGGCTCTCCAAACGCGACATGGTATCCGCTAAAGATTGGAGCTGATTTTCCATTCAAAAAGTCAAATGGCGCTCCTTCCCTTCCGAGCCCTGCCGTGCGCCCAAACAGTGGTTTACCCCCACATGTGGGGTATCAGTGTACTCAGGACAAATTGGACAATAACTTTTGGGGTCCACTTTCTCCTTTTACCCTTGGGAAAATAAAAAAATTGTTGCTAAAATATCCTTTTTGTGACTAAATAGTTAAATGTTCCTTTTTTGCTTCCATGTTGCTTCTGCTGCTGTGAAACACCGGAATTGTTAATAAACTTCTTGAATGTGGTTTTGATCATCTTGAGAGGTGCAGTTTTTAGAATGGTGTCACTTTTGGGTATTTTCTGTCATATTGACCCCCCAAAGTCACTTCAAATGTGAGGTAGTCCCTAAAAAAAAATGGTTTTGTAAATTTTGTTGTAAAAATGAGAAATCGCTGGTCAACGTTTAACCTTTATAACTTCCTAACAAAAAAAAAATTGTTTCCAAAATTGTGCTGTTGTAAAGTAGACATGTGGGAAATGTTATTTATTAACTATTTTGTCACATAACTCTCTGGTTTAACAGAATAAAAATTCAAAATTTGAAAATTGTTAAATTTTCAAAATTTTCGCCAAATTTCCAATTTTTTCACAAATAAACACAAAAATTATCCATCTAAATTTACCACTAACATCAAACCCAATATGTCACGAAAAAACATTCTCAGAATCGCTAGGATCCATTTAAGCGTTCCTGAGTTATTACCTCATAAAGGGACACTGGTCAGAATTGCAAAAAATGGCCAAGTCATTAAGGTCAAAATAGGCTGGGTCATGAAGGGGTTAAGTACAGAAGTGATCACATTTTTAGCTTTTTTTTTGCCTAATTTCATCCTCTAAAACCTAGGTGCACCTTATAGTCCAAAAAATACAGTATATATATATATTTTTTTTTTCTCAGTGAACTCTTTCCTCATGTTTGGCCTCATTAAAATAAAAACACTCACACTCCGCTGGCGGCCGGCTCCACTTCAGCGGTGTCGAGACTCACTGTCCCGGGGCTTATGTGAGGTGGTTACATCACACGAGCCCTGCACCCGATCAGCGGCAGCTTCACTGCTCCTTCCTTCGGACGTATTGAACATGAACAGGAAGCCAGGGCCGCGGCTGCTCTCTGCCTCATGATGCTTGATTTGTCTGAAGGTGGGGACAGTGATGTCAGCGATGATTGGGCACAGGGCTCACATGACGTAAAAACCTCAAAAGAGCCCCAAGAACACAAGCGCCAACATCAGTGAAACGGCGCCACCATGGCAGGTTTATTTGAGGATTTTTATTTTAACAGGACCAAACATGAGGAATGAGAAGGGCTTGTCCAACTAGTTGTCAACCTTTATAAACATCAAAAATCCCACACAGGGAAAAGTCAATATTATACCTAGAGGGTGAGAAATGAATTACAGGAAAATCGTATTTTGTTGACCTTCAAAAATAACTCAGACGGGGAGAACCTATATATATTATTGACAAATTGTACAAAAACATGATGCACGCAGCGTGCGTTCAAGGATGGAATATTATATGGGAGTTTTATAGGATAAACCAAACATCAACAGAAAGTAAATGACTCAAAACAAACATTTATCAGTAAAAATAACTCATCTTTATTAGGTAAAGTTTAAAAGAATTGCGCCATTTTCCGATAACCGTGGCATCTCCATTTTTCATGATCTTGGGTTGGGTGAGGGCTTATTTTTTGCATGCCGAGCTGACGTTTTTAATTATACTATTTTGGTGCAGATACGATCTTTTGTTTGATCGCCCGTTATTGCATTTTAATGAATGTTGCGTTGACCAAAAAAATGTAATTGTGGAGTTTTGACTTTTTTTTTCTCGCTACGCGATTGGGTTAATTCTTTTTTTTTACATTGATAGAGCAAGCAAATCTGAACGCGGCGATATCAAATATGTGAATGTTTGATTTTTTTATTTTATTTTGAATTGGGCGAAAGGGGGTGATTAGAACGTTTATATTTTTTTATTTTTGAAATATTTTTTAAAACGTTTTTTATTTACTTTTGGCATTGTGAAGACATACAGCATTGTATCTTAATTAACCAGATGACTATTTTTACAAACGAAGAATAACAGACTGTTATTTGTATGTTGGCTTTCAAATTAAAGGGAACCTGTCACCCCCCCCCCAGCGTTTTTAACTAAAAGAGCCAACTTGTGCAGCATGGATGCTGCATTCTGTCAAGGTGGCTCTTTTATTCGGGGTCCCTTTCAACGCTGCAATATTCGTTTTTTTAATTTTCCCGCTATACCTGTAGTCTGTCCGGGGGGCATGTCTTTCCCCCCCGAACACAAACTCCTCCCAGCCATCACTCGGCCTCTACCGGGCGCCGCCTCCTCTGCCTTCATTAACGTCCCCTGCGCCTGCGCTGTAAGTTACCATCATGTGATGTCAGGGCCAGCGTCAGCACCCGGGCAAGTGCCGAGGCCCTAGCGAGACGGGGGGCCCATTTTGACAAGTGTGATCAACTTTTTACTATTGATGCTGCCTATAGGATATAATGTAAAAAATAACAAAAATAAAAAATCGTGCTATTCTCACCTTCCGGCGGCCCCCACAGCCTTCCCGATCCTCGCGATGCTCCCATTCCCATTGATGCCTTGCAAAATAACCCCAGATGATGTAGGATCACGCGAGACCGCTACGTTATCACAGGTCATTGCCGCAAAGCATCACTGGGAACAGGAGCTGGCGGGAGCATCATGGCTCCATTACGAGGGACACGGATATATCATTCTATAGGAAACAACCTAGGGGTTTTCAGCCTTGGTTGGAAGAATACAGATCTGCTCCATTAACCATCGCTGAACCATGGATACGTTTGGAGAAGCCAGCATGTGATCCTCAGATCAACTGGTCTTGTACCTTGTATGGACTCAATGGACTGTCATCTTCCTACACTTGTTGTTACCTCCTCTCTGTGCGCGTGCCACAGGTGGAGTAACCGACCCTGGAATATGAAGCCAGGTTGTGATTCTTCGATCAACTGGCCTTGTATGGACTGTCATCTTCCTACACTTGTCATTACCTCCTCTCTGTGTGCGTGCCACGGGTGAGGTAGCGATCCTTGAAGATCTGTAGTCACAGCTGCTATTATCCCGGCGAGTCAGCGGAAGGGTGAGACTCTGTAATGTGCACCATCTTGGGTACTGAGCTGGGACTGTTCTATGTGTTATCTGCCTGTTTAGTGGTACAATAAAGCTTTGCCACACTGTTTTACCCTCACCCTGTGTTGCCTGAGTAGCGTTTTGCCCATGTTAAAAGGAGAGCTGGAGTTCGGCAGAACGATCCTTGGTCCCTGCGTTTTCAGCTGGTGGGCGGTGCTCATAGCAATCCAGCAGTGACAACCATATTTCTGCTGGAGACCTCTGTTTGTCATGCCAATTCATCATTGACCCGCGATCATGTGACTGAGTCACTGATGGGCCGGATTTCCGTTGCGCTTGCTGACATGTGCCAGAAAAGATGTGGCTCAGCACTGGAGCCCACATCAAAGGAAAGGAGTCCGACATTTACACCTGATGTTGGTAAGTGGTTAAAGGGGATTGTTTTTACAGAGACAGAAGTGTTAATCAATCATGTATACATGCATATATGTGTGTGTGTGTGTATGTATGAAGCCTCGCCCACTCCACACAGCCACGCTCACTCCACACGCAAAGCCCCGTATAATAAATAATACATATTTATATATACTGCTCAAAACAATAAAGGGAACACTAAAATAGCACATCCTAGATATCACTGAATGAAATATTCCAATTTTAAATCTTAATTCATTACATATTGAAATGCGATGTGAACAGTAAAACCTAACCATGATCAATGTAAATCACAACTAATATCCCACAGAGTTGTGAAACAGTTATGTGTTTCTATTTATTGTGATGTATTAATTTACTAATAAAATTTGTATTTTATAAATCCTTAAATGGGACTTCAACTCCGTATTTTTCTCTTTGGTTTATATGTATGCTTTTGGAGTGTCCTATAGTGACTTATCCTGATCTCCTATACGAGTATCTAATTTCCTATGTCATAGCATGCATGGGTATAGGAGAACGAAACTACTGTGGTTCATGGTGGTATGTTTTCATTGTATCTGTTTCTGTGTTTTCACAGCAACCACTGTGGAACAAATGGACTTTCTTGCACGCGAAAAAGCGTGGCTGACTCAGCTGGATAAAGTTTTCAGTGAGGGATCTGGGAACACTGTTGATTTTAATAATGGAGACTCAAGTATTCTGACTTCTAAATATAAGGAACTGCTCAATAAACGTACCCGCCTATGGTGGAACAGAGCCTTTCTGCAACGTTATTTGGGATGTGGCCTCATACCTAGAGGATTGAGGATTCAAGTTTTTCCCCCGTTTGTAGTGGATGATACCGAGTTTGTTAGACAGTGGGAGGAGGCAGCTTCTGCATGTTCCAGGAAATTCATGGAACTCTTATCTAAATCTAACGATAGTCAACTACAGGAGTTAGATATTGAACTTAAGAAAATACAGGATGAGATTAATAAATGCCTGACAGGTGACATGGTGGTCAAATTTAAAAATGAAGTGGATGGAGCTTTAAAAAAATGGGAAACAGAATTAGTACAAAATAAAACAAAAAAATATCAACGTGACCTAGGGGATCGACAGCAGGACCGGGTCTATAAGTGGCATAAACGTACTTCCCATAACAGGCAACACTTTAGAAATCGCTCCACCTCAGTGTCATCAGTATCTTCAGTTGAAGAAAGAACAAACAGCAGAGACAGCTCCACACCATATTGGGAGAGGAGAGATCATGTGAGAAACAATGAATGGAGGAGTGGACGGTCCAAAAATAAAAGGAAAATGACGTCCTCCCCACAAGCAGATAAAAAAACCAAAACTAACAACTTAGAGGTAATGAACTTGTCCTCACATGATCTCTCTAGACCTCAACGAGAGGTTTTAGAGCTTGGTTTGTCATTTTCCCCATCTAATAATTTTGATTTTTTTGTAGCCTTGAAGGATCTTCAACTTTTTTCTAGAAAAATTATTCTCAAAAAACTACATCTACAACCCTCTTCTTCAATTTCTGGAATAATTGACCCAATTGAATTGGAAGCTCTACAAAATCTTGAGGAACTGGAGCGAGAATCAACTGATACTGTGGTGAGTACCTCTCCACCTAATATCTCAGCCAGATGTACTACGTTTCCCCCCCTATCTTCATGTCCTCAGGTGGAAATTTTCACAAAACTAGTAACGGAAGAGTTTAAAAGAATTAATAATTATAAAAAAAGGGACAATTTAACTAAAGAGCAGAGACACGCATTACAGGAAATTAAACAATGGGATGACGTTGTTATAAAACCTGCGGATAAGGGGGGCAACGTGGTCATCTGGCCTGTGGAGAGGTACGAACGAGAAGCATTTAGACAGCTGAAAAATAAAGACACTTATATCCAATTGGCACAGAATCCTCTTCCAAAGTTTCAGAACCAACTCCAGAACATCTTGGAGTTGGCTTTTGAGAGAGGTCTAATAACTAAAAAAAATTTTGGGCGGTCTCCTACCCCAGGATCCGGTGATACCTACCTTTTACCTTCTCCCCAAGGTCCACAAAGACCCGATTTCACCACCCGGACGTCCGATTGTCTCTGGCATGGGAGGGCTGTGTGATATGACATGCAAGTTCATTGAACATTATTTGAGGCCACAGGTCGAGACGCTGCCCTCCTATGTCAGGGACACGACGGACATCCTCAGACGGGTCGATGGCCTGATCGTGGAGGATGATATGGTGTTGGTAACAGCAGATATTGAGGCCCTTTATACGAGTATTCGGCACGTGGATGGCATAAGGGCGGTGAGGTTTTTTCTTGAATCAAGTAATTTGGAGATTGATCTCCGTGAGCTTATATTGGAGTTATTGGATTTTGTTTTGACACACAATTTTTTTGTATTTAAAGATCGTTTTTTTCTTCAGAGACAGGGCACCGCCATGGGGGCGGCCTGTGCACCATCTTATGCAAATTTGTTTTTGGGTTTCTGGGAGAGAGAAATCTTCTCCAGTGAGGCACAGGCCGTCCCCCAAATACTTGGGTGGTATCGCTATATTGATGACGTGCTGTTTATATGGCACGGCCCTGTCTCGGAACTAGTTAGTTTTATGGCTCAGCTCAATCTCAATGACTCCAATATTAAGCTCACCTATACTTACCATAGAAAAGAAATCTCCTTTCTGGACATTATGTTGAAAGTACAGGAGGATGGGACAAT
Organism: Ranitomeya variabilis; assembly: GCF_051348905.1. Lineage (NCBI taxonomy): Eukaryota > Metazoa > Chordata > Amphibia > Anura > Dendrobatidae > Ranitomeya > Ranitomeya variabilis. Next base: position 765,257,092 of record NC_135235.1, on the reverse strand, counting down.
TTATACCGACATGTATAGAAAAGAGACCTCTGTAAACGCCCTTCTGCACTCCACTTCCTCACACCCGCCCTCCACGATCAGGGCTATTCCGATCGGACAATTCCTTCGGGCCCGGAGAATTTGTACCTCTGACTTAATGTTTGAAAGTCAGGCGCAGGACCTTGGGGAGAGGTTTAGGGCACGTGGCTATAGCGGCCACTCCATCAAAAAGGGTTATCGGAGAGCAAAATGGACTAAACGTAATGATTTATTAGCGGTAGGGAAGAAAGACAAGCAAAATAAGAAAGTGGGTGATGGACAACCAAGGTTTGTGTCAACCTACAATCATAAATGGGATATGATGAGGTCCATTATGAATAAGCATTGGTCTGTTTTATTAACGGACCCAATACTACGAAAGCATCTGTCGGACCGACCTCTGATGACGGCACGCAGGAGCACCAATATACGCGACATGGTGGTACATAGCCACTATGTCGCAAAAACTCCGAATCCTTTTGGAGCAGGACAACCAAGAAAAGGTTTTTTTCCATGTGGGAGTTGTCTTGCATGTAAAAATTTGGTGCGATCCACATCATTCACGTCATCCAATGGTAGAACTTTCCAAATCAGGGAGCATATTACATGTAGCTCCACGTTTGTGGTGTATTACGCAGTATGTACATGTAACTTGATATATGTAGGGTTAACTACACGTGAATTGCGTGTACGTGTCCGTGAACATATACGGGATATCATGGGAGCAGGTGACGTGGATGATGTGGACAGTCTGAAGCCAATACCCAGACATTTTCGCTTGCACCATAAATGCAATCCGAAACATCTAAAGGTCTGGGGTATTGATAAGGTGCGTGCCGGCATCAGAGGAGGTGATCTGAAACGTAAACTTGCCCAATGTGAATGCAGATGGATAACTCTGTTGGATACCATCTCCCCATTAGGGCTTAATGAACATCTCAGCTTTAGTTCCTTTTTATAATAATATACTTAGTCTTCTTTTTATATATATTTTTTAGTTGTTTATTTATGTGTTTGTGTTTTGTATGGCTTATTAACTTATGTTTCGTATTGTTACTTTCATCTAGTTTTGTATATATTTCTCATCGTATATATGTCCATGTATGGAGCAGTCCAGAGTGGCTCCGTGGGGGAAGACGGAATGAATTCTGATCAAGATACCAACATTGGGATGATGTTCCTGACCATCATATAACGCGTCATCGGGACTGCACTGAGTGCAACAATGTTAGGACTCTTCTAGGATGTTTTACACGATGTGTCACCGGAATTGTATTGTTTGCAGCATAAAGTAATGATCACACTATATAGGTTTTATTAATAAATTAATATTTTGTTATTCATTAATATTTTGGGTTCTTTGGTATATATATATATATAAGATTATTTAATTTAATTTTTTTATATGGTGATATACATACATTTTTGTTTCTGTTCATTTGAGGTATCTTGGAATATCTTTCATCATATCGTTAGGGGGGGGTTTTCTTTATATATAGATATGTAATAGGTATTTGTTTTCAGTCACAGTATTTTGGCACGTTATTTGTACTTATTACATTATTAATGTGTGCATTATGTTTATTAGATTGTATTCGTACTATTTATTCACATTGGTTCTTGTTATTTGTCTATCTTATTGTAATGCACTTATGATTATCTGGTACCATCGGTGCTGGTGTGCTCCTCTTTTTCTTTTACGGTTATGCTGCAGCTGATTAATTGTTCTGAATCCGTTGTTTCCGGTGCACTTGGGCGTCCTGGTCTGAGTCATACTATAGTTGCGGTGTAGCGTTCTTTTTTCCGACGTCTGAACGTCATGGTTACCCCTATGTTCTTCCATGCCTAGTGCGCATGTCCCTCGTGGCCAGTCGCCGGGGCATTGTGGGCGGCGCCCTGACAGTGACGTATGCGGTCCAGTGGCGTCATTAGGACGTGACTGTGAACCGCAGCGCCATCTTGGGCGCCGAACACCATGCAATTCCTGGCGTGGATGACGAGCTACATGCGCCGCAATTAGGCGCACATGTTCCGGTATTATGGACAATATATATTGTAGTCCGATACAGAGCACTTCACTGCCCCCTGAAGAAGCAAGCCGACGCGAAACGTGCGTTGGGGCTGCGGCGGTGACTCCCCTAACACCGGCTCTTTTATGGGTAAGAGTGATGCCTACTGCGCGGGATGGTATATGAGCTGATTGGGCTAATGGATTCCCTCGTGGGGTCCAGGTACATCCCCTCACACTAGTGAGGTAATATAGTGGGCTCTTCTACCGTAAATATGCACTAATAGCACTTTATGAGCAATACTGCCAGTGTTATAGTGGGTTTCACTGCTGCTATTTTTCAGTGTTCTATGAAGGTCTTCTCACTGTTTTCAGTTATGTGTTTCTATTTATTGTGATGTATTAATTTACTAATAAAATTTGTATTTTATAAATCCTTAAATGGGACTTCAACTCCGTATTTTTCTCTTTGGTTTATATGTATGCTTTTGGAGTGTCCTATAGTGACTTATCCTGATCTCCTATACGAGTATCTAATTTCCTATGTCATACCATGCATGGGTATAGGAGAACGAAACTACTGTGGTTCATGGTGGTATGTTTTCATCATAATATCCCACAGAGGTCTGGAGTTGGAATAATGGCTCAAAATCAAAGTGGAAAATCAAATTGCAGGCTGATTCAACTTCAGTAGAAATACCTCAAGACAAGGAAATGATTTATCCGTAGTGTGTGTGGCCTCCACGTGCCTGTATGGCCTCCCTACAATGCCTGAGCATGCTCCTGATGAGGCGGCGGATGGTCTCCTGAGGGCTCTCCTCCCAGACCTGGACTAAGGGTATGTGCACACATTGCAGATTTGCCTGTGGATTTTTCTGTGCAGATTCTTCCCTCTCTTGCCAGAAAACGCAGGTGCGGATTTGCTTCGTTTTTGCCGTGTTTTTGATGCCTTTTTTCATGCTGATTTGTATGCGTTTTTGAAAGCTAAATAAAGATCTATTATTGAAAAAAAAAAATTGTGATGTCAGTTCTTGTCCAACCTCCTATTTTACATTTGTCCAACCCACACTCCATTATACACAGACAGATCGATGGATAGAAGGAATGAGATAGATAGATAGAAGGAATGAGATAGATAGATCTATAGATACATAGATAGATCTATTCATATATCTATCTATAGATATATTTATATGGATAGATATATCTAAGTATAGATATATCTGTCCATCTATAAATATATCTATAGATAGATCTATAGATAGATATATCCATATTTATCTCTATAGATATATCCATAGATATGTAATAGCAAGACCAATGTTTATTAATGAACAATGTTTTATTTTGGGAAAAAAAAATTTGTGGGCTCCTGCGCAATTTTCTGGACCAGAGGGGGAAAGCCAACGACCGGGGGCATTATATTTGTAGCCTGTGAATGAGGTAATACCCATGGCCCCTTCCAAGGCTATGATGTCACCCCGCAGCTGTCTGCATAGCCTTTACTGGCTATTAAAATAGGGGGACCCCCAAAAAAATTATGTGGGTTCCCCCTATATTTTATAGCCAGAAAGGCTACGCAGACAGCTGCGGGCTGATATTCATAGCCTAGAGAGGGGCCATGGTTATTTGCCCCACCTGGCTACAAATACCAGCTCCCAGCCGCCCCAGAAATGGCATCTATAAGATGCACCAATTCTGGCACTTAGCCTCTTTCTTCCCACTCCCATGTAGCGGTGGGATATGGAGTAATAAGGGGTTAATGTCACCTTTGCATTGTAAGGTGACATTAAGCCCGGTTAATAATGGAGAGACGTCAATAAGACGCCTATCCATTATTAATCCTATAGTAGTGAAAGTTAAAAAAGACAGCCAGAAAAAAGTATTTTAATATTCTTAATTTCACCATACTTACTACTCGATCGCCTGCAAAAAAAGGTAAAAATAATAAACCAACCGTATACTTCCTGTCCGTCGCAGTCCAATTAATAACGAGTGTCCCACAACAATCTCCCCTATAGAACAGTGACATCGGGTGATGTCACCGCTCTATAGGGCCTCCAGTGACGTACTGCAGGAGCCATTGTCTCTTGTCAGTGTATCACTGAAGAGGTTACTGTAGTTCAGGCTCTCACTTTATTGCAAAGCTGCGTGGGAATTTTCCCACACAGCAGTGTCGCAAGTGAGAGTAGAAGCTGTTTCTCACAGCGGCAGAGGGATACAGTGCGGAAGGATATCTTCCGTCATTGTATCGTCGGAGCCCCTGGAGAGTGGTCGCATCAGTTGATTTGACAGCTCTCCACGGGAGATCGTCGTGGGACACTCGTAGTAATTGGATATCTGCAGATCAGGGAGTATATTGTTTGTTTATTATTTTAATATTTTTTACAGGTGAGCAATGGCTTCGGAGATCAAGGTGATGGTGAATATGTACTCTATGTTGTATGTACTGTATGTCTATATGTATGTTGTATGTACTGTATTTTGTATGTTCTGTATGTTGTATGTACTGTTAGATGTACTGTATGTTGTATGTTCTGTATGTATGTACGTTCTGTATGTTAGATGTACTGTATGTTGTATGTTCTGTATGTATTGTGATGCAGTGACCCCTGTAACAGGTAGGGGGCGCTGCATGGTCTCCCCGGTATGTGCACGGAGTCGTATTGAGGCCGTGAGAATCGACCTGCAGTAATGTCAGGATCACGTGACCAACCCAGGTGATCCATTACTGTGGGTGTGCTTATGGGTACATAATGTGGCCAGGGTGTGGGTCACATGGTTCCTGTGTGGTTCCAGTGTTTGGATCTGATTGGTCCAAGCGCAAGGTCCTGGAAGCCTGTGTTGGAAGACCTGGGAGGAGGCTTCCTGGAAAGCACATGGTTTGGACCTGGTGGCCTGTGGTGTTGGACTAAGTCCTGAATAGCACCCAGACAGGCCACATGCCTCTGTGTTGGACGGTCCCAGGTGGGATGGACGTTCTGAAGAGCACAGTGTGATCATGGACCTGGACAGTCTGTGTTAGAAGCTCCTGTGAGTGGAGTCTTCTTGGAGCACCTGAGAGACTATGGACCTGGATGATCGGTGTTGGGGAAGCTACCGGCCTTCGGTGGCTCTGGACTGACTGATGTGTGCCGGCCAGGCAAGTTGGTGAACCCCGTAAGGCAGTTTCCCCAGGAGAGAGGACTGACAAGGAGTCAGCAGATGGAGCAGGAGCTCCCATAAGGTACCATTGACTGATGGTGCTTGTTATGTTCTATGAACTGGGTGGTAACCCACCGCAACTGGTCAGGAGAGGACCAGCATGTTTAGTTGCTGCAGACTAAGGATACGAAACTTGATCTGATGTCCTGGTACAGTGTGTAAATGGACTGTTCATGATGTGGTTTATGATACCTTAATAAACCAAATAGACTGTTTTGTTTTAAAAACCCGTGCCCGTGTGCTGAATATCGCGGCCAAGCGAGTGTCCCCCAATACACTCAGTAAGAGTAGTCTTACAGTATGTACTGTATGTTGTATGTTCTGTATGTTGTACTGTATGTTCTGCGTGTATGTTGTATGTACTGTATGTTGTACTGTATGTTCTGCATGTATGTTGTATGTACTGTATGTTCTCTGTCGTATGTTCTGTATATGTGTGTATTTGTTTTTTTGTACACTTGAACACAGTAGCCAGATGAAGGGACTATACTGTCCCATCATCCGGCTACCTGTCACTGTAGCAGGCATAGCCGGATGGGACTAGTAGTCCCATCGGACGATGCCTGCCTACATGCAGACCCGCACACACACACAGAGCCCCACAGATCCTGCAGTTTTGCTGCAGATTTGACAATCAATGCAAGTCAATGGGTGCAGAAACGCTGCAGATCCACAAAAAGAATTGACATGGTCCTTTTTTGAATCTGCTGCGTTTTCAGTGGGGAATTTTCCGCACCATTAGCATAGCATTTTTTTCCCCATTGATTTACATTGTACTGTAAATCACTTGCGGGTCTGCAGCGTTTCCGCGTGGAAAAAACCGCTGCGGATCCGAAGGAAATCCGCAACGTGTGCACATAGCCTAAAGCATCAGACAACTCCTGGACAGTCTGTGGTGCAACGTGACATTGGTGGATGGAGCGAGACATGATGTCCCAGATGTGTTCAATCGGATTCAGGTCTGGGGAACGGGTGGGCCAGTCCATAGATTCAATGCCTTCATCTTGCAGGAACTGCTGACACAGTCCAGCCACATGAGGTCTGGCATTGTCCTGCATTAGGAGGAACTCAGGGACAACCCCACCAGCATATGGTCTCACAAGGGGTCTGAGGATAACATCTTGGTACCTAATGGCAGTCAGGCTTCCTCTAGCGAGCACAGGGAGGGCTGTGTGGCCCTCTAAAGAAATGCCACACCACACCTTTATTGACCCACTGCCAAACCGTTCATGCTGAAGGATATTGCAGGCAGCAGATCACTCTCCAAGGCGTCTCCAGACTCTGTCACATGTGCTCAGTGTGAACCTGCTTTCATCTGTGAAGAGCACAGGGCGCCAGTGGCGAATTTGCAAATCCTAGTGTTCTGTGGCAAATGCCAAGCGTCTTGCACGGTGTTGGGCTGTGAGCACAACCCCCATCTGTGGATGTCAGGGACTCAGACCATCCTCATGGAGTCTGTTTCTAACCGTTTGTGCAGACACATGCACATTTGTGGCCTGCTGGAGGTCATTTTGCAGGGCTCTGGCAATGCTCCTCCTGTTCCTCCTTGCACAAAGGCTGAGGTAGCGGTCTTGCCACTGGATTGTTGCCCTCCTATGGCCCCCTCCACGTCTCCTGGTGTACTAGCCTGTCTCCTGGTAGTGCCTCCAGCCCCTTCAGCTGACACACAGCAAACCTTGCCACAGCTCGCATTGATGTGCCATCCTGGATGAGCTCCACTATCTGAGCCACTTGTGTGGGTTGTAGAGTCCGTTTCATGGTACCACGAGTGTGAAAGCACAACCAACATTCAAAAGTGACCAAAACATCAGCCAGACAGCTGAAGAACCACTCCTTTATTGAGAGTCTTGATAATTGCCAATAATTTCCATCTGTTGTCTATTCCATTTGCACAGCAGCACGTGAAATTGATTGTCAATCAGTGTTGCTTCCTAAGTGGACAGTTTGATTTCACAGAAGTTTGATTTACTTGGAGTTATATTCCGTGGTTTAAGTGTTCCCTTTATTTTTTTGAGCAGTGTATATAATATCTAATGTATGTATTTCATAGGCACATCTTCTTGACCACAACAGCTTACACTGTCTGTGTTGCCCATAGCAACCAATCACTAAGCATCTTTCATTTCACCAGAGCTGTTTAGAAGATGAAAGCTGAGCTGTGATTGGTTGCTATGAGAAACAGTTTTCCTTGTTGACAGTTTTGGTAACTGAGGCCTATTATTCTTCTCATTTCTATGATGTTATCGTCCTTCTATGAAGCTGGAAATAACACAATTTATTACAGTGCCAACACAGACCCCCCTCTGCCACAGACTGCAGGGGGCCCAGAATCAGGAACTTCTTTGTCTGGCATGAAGCATCTCATTAACTTCAAACACAGATTAAAAAATGAAACACAAGACGGATTTCTCCAATCCAGGAACCATTTTACTCGGTGTAACAGCGTCACCCTGACAATGCCGGGTTCACTGTATACCTATTTATACAGCTACAACTAATGCCGCTCTACATAACTCCTTCTATACAATGTCTAACTAATGGGATTACTGAAATGCTCTGTGCTGCGGGGACACTGTACAGATGGGAGGGAACCTGGAGACGACACAGGTATATACTGTATACAGGGGATAGGACGCACAGCTATATACAGGGGTGAGGATATACAGGTATATATATACAGAGGAGAGGACATACAGGTATATACTATATACAGGAGAGAGGACACAGGTATATACTATATACAAGGGAAAGGACATACAGGTATATACTATATACAGGGGAGAGGACACAGGTATATACTATATACAGGGGAGATGACACACAGTTATATACTATATACAGGAGGAGATGACACTGGTACAGTATATACTATATACAGGGGAGAGGACATACAGGTATATACAGGGGAGAGGACACACAGGTATATACTATATACAGGGGAGAGGAGACACAGGTATATACTATATACAGGGGAGAGGACACACAGGTATATACTATATACAGGGGAGAGGACACACAGGTATATACTATATACAGGAGGAGATGACACACAGGTATATACTATATACAGGGGAGTGGACACACAGGTACATACTATATACAGAAGAGTGGACACACAGGTATATACTATATACAGGGGAGAGGACACAGGTACAGTACAGACCAAAAGTTTGGACGCACCTCATTTAACCCCTTTCTGACATCAGAGGTACTATCCCGTCGAGGTGGGGTGGGCCCGTATGACCACCGACGGGATAGTACGTCATACGCGATTGGCCGCGCTCACGGGGGGAGCGCGGCCGATCGCGGCCGGGTGTCAGCTGCATATCGCAGCTGACATCCGGCACTATGTGCCAGGAGCGGTCACGGACCGCCCCCGGCACATTAACCCCCGGCACACCGCGATCAAACATGATCGCGGTGTACCGGCGGTATAGGGAAGCATCGCGCAGGGAGGGGGCTCCCTGCGGGCTTCCCTGAGACCCCCGGAGCAACGCGATGTGATCGCGTTGCTCCGAGGGTCTCCTACCTCTCTCCTCGCCGCAGGTCCCGGATCCAAGATGGCTGCGGCATCCGGGTCCTGCAGGGAGGGAGGTGGCTTACCGAGTGCCTGCTCAGAGCAGACACTTGGTAAGCCTGCAGCCCTGCACAGCAGATCGTCGATCTGACAGAGTGCTGTGCACACTGTCAGATCAATGATCTGTAATGTCCCCCCCTGGGACAAAGTAAAAAAGTTTAAAAAAAATTCCCCACATGTGTGTAAAAAAAAAATAAAAAAAATATCCTAAATAAAGAAAAAAATATATATATATTATTCCCATAAATACATTTCTTTAGCTAAATAAAATAAAAAAACAATAAAAGTACACATATTTAGTATCGCCGCGTCCGTAACGACCCAACCTATAAAACTGCCTCACTAGTTAACCCCTTCAGTAAACACCGTAAGAAAAAAAAAAAAAAACGAGGCAAAAAACAACGCTTTATTATCATACCGCCGAACAAAAAGTGGAATAACACGCGATCAAAAAGACTGACATAAATAACCATGGTACCGCTGAAAACGTCATCTTGTCCCGCAAAAAACAAGCCACCATACAGCATAATCAGCAAAAAAATTAAAAAGTTATAGTCCTGAGAATAAAGCGATACCAAAATAATTATTTTTTCTATAAAATAGTTTTTATCGTATAAAAGCGCCAAAACATAAAAAAAATGATATAAATGAGATATCACTGTAATCGTACTGACCCGACGAATAAAACTGCTTTATCAATTTTACCAAACGCGGAACGGTATAAACGCCTCCCCCAAAAGAAATTCTTGAATAGCTGGTTTTTGATCACTCTGCCTCACAAAAATCGGAATAAAAAGCGATCAAAAAATGCCACGTGTCCGAAAATGTTACCAATAAAAACGTCAACTCGTCCCGCAAAAAACAAGATTTCACATGACTCTGTGGACTCAAATATGGAAAAATTACAGCTCTCAAAATGTGGTAACGCAAAAAATATTTTTTGCAATGAAAAGCGTCTTTCAGTGTGTGACGGCTGCCAATCATAAAAATCCGCTGAAAAACCCGCTATAAAAGTAAATCAAACCCCCCTTCATCACCCCCTTAGTTTGGGAAAAATAAAAAAAATTAAAAAATGTATTTATTTCCATTTTCCCATTAGGGTTAGGGTTAGGGCTAGAGTTAGGACTAGAGTTAGGGCTAGGGTTAGGGCAAGGGTTAGGACTAGGGTTAGGGCTAAGGTTAGGGCTAGGGTTAGGGCTAGGGTTGGGGCTAGGGTTAGGGTTAGAGTTGGGGCTAGGGTTAGGGCTAGGGTTAGGGTTAGGGCTAGTGTTACGGCTAGTGTTAGGGCTAGTGATAGGGCTAGAGTTATTGCTAGGGTTAGGGCTAGGGTTAGGGTTGGGGCTAGGGTTGGGGCTACAGTTAGGGTTGGGGCTAAAGATAGGGTTAGGGTTTGGATTACATTTACGGTTGGGAATAGGGTTGGGTGTGTCTGGGTTAGAGGAGTGGTTAGGGTTACTGTTGGGATTAGGGTAAGGGGTGTGTTTGGATTAGGGTTTCAGTTATAATTGGGGGGTTTCCACTGTTCAGGCACATCAAGGGCTCTCCAAACGGGACATGGCATCCGATCTGAATTCCAGCCAATTCTGCGTTGAAAAAGGAAAACAGTGCTCCTTCCCATCAGAGCTCTCCCGTGTACCCAAACAGGGGTTTGCCCCAACATATGGGGTATCAGCGTACTCAGGACAAATTGGACATCATCTTTTGGGGTCCAATTTCTCCTGCTACCCTTGGGAAAATACAAAACTGGGGGCCAAAAAATAAGTTTTGTGGGAAAAAAAAGATTTTTTATTTTCACGGCTCTGCGTTGTAAACTGTAGTAAAACACTTGGGGGTTCAAAGTTCTCACAACACATCTAGATAAGTTCCTTGGGGGGTCTAGTTTCCGATATGGGGTCCCTTGTGTGGGGTTTGTACTGTTTGGGTACATCAGGGGCTCTGCAAATGCAACGTGACGCCTGCAGACCAATCCATTTAAGTCTGCATTCCAAATGGCGCTCCTTCCCTTCCGAGCTCTGCCCTGCGCCCAAACAATGGTTTACACCCACATATGGGGTATCAGCGTACTCAGGACAAATTGCACAACAATTTTTGGGGTCCATTTTCTTCTCTTACCCTTGGGAAAATAAAAAATTGGGGGCAAAAAGATCATTTTTGTGAAAAAATATGATTTTTTATTTTTACGGCTCTGCATTATAAACTTCTGTGAAGCACTTGTTGGGTCAAATGCTCACCACACATATAGATAAGTTCCTTAGGGGGTCTACTTTCCAAAATGGTGTCACTTGTGGGGGGTTTCAATGTTTAGGCACATCAGGGGCTCTCCAAATGCAACATGGCGTCCCATCTCAATTCCAGTCAATTTTGCATTGAAAAGTCAAATGGCGCTCCTTCCCTTCCGAGCTCTGCCCTGCGCCCAAACAATGGTTTACACCCACATATGGGGTATCAGCGTACTCAGGACAAATTGCACAACAATTTCTGGGGTCCAATTTCTTCTCTTACCCTTGGGAAAATAAAAAATTGGGGGCGAAAAGATCATTTTTGTGAAAAAATATGATTTTTTATTTTTACGGCTCTGCATTATAAACTTCTGTGAAGCACTTGTTGGGTCAAAGTGCTCACCACACATCTAGATAAGATCCTTAGGGGGTCTACTTTCCAAAATGGTGTCACTTGTGGGGGGTTTCAATGTTTAGGCACATCAGGGGCTCTCCAAATGCAACATGGCGTCCCATCTCAATTCCAGTCAATTTTGCATTGAAAAGTCAAATGGCGCTCCTTCCCTTCCGAGCTCTGCCCTGCGCCCAAACAATGGTTTACACCCACATATGGGGTATCAGCGTACTCAGGACAAATTGCACAACAATGTTTGGGGTCCATTTTCTTCTCTTACCCTTGGGAAAATAAAAAATTGGGGGCAAAAAGATCATTTTTGTGAAAAAATATGATTTTTTATTTTTACGGCTCTGCATTATAAACTTCTGTGAAGCACTTGTTGGGTCAAAGTGCTCACCACACATCTAAATAAGTTCCTTAGGGGGTCTACTTTCCAAAATGGTGTCACTTGTGGGGGGTTTCAATGTTTAGGCACATCAGGGGCTCTCCAAATGCAACATGGCGTCCCATCTCAATTCCAGTCAATTTTGCATTGAAAAGTCAAATGGCGCTCCTTCCCTTCCGAGCTCTGCCCTGCGCCCAAACAATGGTTTACACCCACATATGGGGTATCAGCGTACTCAGGACAAATTGCACAACAATTTTTGGGGTCCATTTTCTTCTCTTACCATTGGGAAAATAAAAAATTGGGGGCGAAAAGATCATTTTTGTGAAAAAATATGATTTTTTATTTTTACGGCTCTGCATTATAAACTTCTGTGAAGCACTTGTTGGGTCAAAGTGCTCACCACACATCTAGATAAGATCCTTAGGGGGTCTACTTTCCAAAATGGTGTCACTTGTGGGGGGTTTCAATGTTTAGGCACATCAGGGGCTCTCCAAATGCAACATGGCGTCCCATCTCAATTCCAGTCAATTTTGCATTGAAAAGTCAAATGGCGCTCCTTTCCTTCCGAGCTCTGCCATGCGCCCAAACAGTGGTTTACCCCCACATATGGGGTATCAGCGTACTCAGGACAAATTGTACAACAAATTTTGGGGTCTATTTTCTCCTGTTACCCTTGGTAAAACAAAACAAATTGGAGCTGAAATAAATTTTGTGTGAAGAAAAGTTAAATCTTTATTTTTATTTAAACATTCCAAAAATTCCTGTGAAACACCTGAAGGGTTAATAAACTTCTTTAAAGTGGTTTTGAGTACCTTGAGGGGTGCAGTTTTTAGAATGGTGTCACACTTGGGTATTTTCTATCATATAGACCCCTCAAAATGACTTCAAATGAGATGTGGTCCCTAAAAAAAAATGGTGTTGTAAAAATGAGAAATTGCTGGTCAACTTTTAACCCTTATAACTCCGTCACAAAAAAAATTTTGGTTCCAAAATTGTGCTGATGTAAAGTAGACATGTGGGAAATGTTACTTATTAAGTATTTTGCATGACATATGTCTGTGATTTAAGGGCATAAAAATTCAAAGTTGGCAAATTGCGAAATTTTCAAAATTTTCGCCAAATATTCGTTTTTTTCACAAATAAACGCAAGTTATATCGAAGAAATTTTACCACTATCATGAAGTACAATATGTCACGAGAAAACAATGTCAGAATCGCCAAGATCCGTTGAAGCGTTCCAGAGTTATAACCTCATAAATGGACAGTGGTCAGAATTGTAAAAATTGGCCCGGTCATTAACGTGCAAACTACCCTTGGGGGTGAAGGGGTTAAAGATATTTCTGTATTTTCATGACTATGAAAATTGTACATTCACACTGAAGGCATCAAAACTATGAATTAACACATGTGGAATTATATACTTAACAAAAATGTGTGAAACAACTGAAATTATGTCATATATTCTAGGTTCTTCAAAGTAGCCAACTTTTGCTTTGATGACTGCTTTGCCGACTCTTGGCATTCTCTTGATGAGCTTCAAGAGGTTGTCACCGGGAATGGTTTTCCAACAATCTTGAAGGAGTTCCCAGAGATGCTTAGCACTTGTTGGCCCTTTTGCCTTCACTCTGTGGTCCAGCTCACCCCAAACCATCTCGATTGGGTTCAGGTCTGGTGACTGTGGAGGCCAGGTCATCTGGCGTAGCACCCCATCACTCTCCTTCTGTGTCAAATAGCCCTTACACACTGTAGGTGTGTTTTGGGTCATTGTCCTGTTGAAAAATAAATGATGGTCCAACTAATTGCAAACCGGATAGAATAGCATGCCGCTGCAAGATGCTGTGGTTGCCATGCTGGATCAGTATGCCTTCAATTTGGAATAAATCCCCAACAGTGTCACCAGGAAAGCACCCCCACACCATCTCACCTCCTTCATGCTTCACGGTGGGAACCAGGCATGTAGAGTCCATCCGTTCACCTTTTCTGCGTCGCACAAAGACACGGTGGTTGGAACCAAAGATCTCAAATTTGGACTCATCAGACCAAAGCACATATTTCCACTGGTATTAGTCCATTCCTTGTGTTCTTTAGCCCAAACAAGTCTCTTCTGCTTGTTGCCTGTCCTTAGCAGTGGTTTCCTAGCAGCTATTTTACCATGAAGGCGAGCTGCACAAAGTCTCCTCTTAACAGTTGTTATAGAGATGAGTCTGCTGCTAGAACTCTGTGTGGAATTGACCTGGTCTCTAATTTGAGCTGCTGTTAACCTGCTATTTCTGAGGCTGGTGACTCGGATAAACTTATCCTCAGAAGCAGAGGTGACTATTGGTCTTCCTTTCCTGAGGCAGTTGTCATGTGAGCCAGTTTCTTTGTAGAGCTTGATGGTTTTTGCCATTGCACTTATGGACACTTTCAAAGTTATCTCAATTTTTCGGACTGACTGACCTTCATTTCTTAAAGTAATGATGGCCACTCGTTTTTCTTTACTTAGCTGCTTTTTTTCTTGCCATAATACAAATTCTAACAGTCTATTCAGTAGGACTATCAGCTGTGTATCCAACAGACTTCTGCATGACACAACTGATTGTCCCAACCCCATTTATAAGACAAGAAATCCCACTTATTAAACCTGACAGGGCACACCTGTGAAGTGAAAACCATTCCCGGTGACTACCTCTTGAATCTCATCAAGAGAATGCCAAAAGTGTGCAAAGTGTACAGGAGGGAACCTGGAGATGACACACAGGTATATACTGTATACAGGGGATAGGACACACAGCTATATACTATATACAGGGGAGAGGACATATAGGTATATACTATATACAGGGGAGAGGACACACAGGTATATACTATATACAGGAGAGAGGACATACAGTTATATACTATATACAGGGGAGAGGGCACAGGTATATACTATATACAGGGGAGATGACACACAGGTATATACTATATACAGGAGGAGATGACACAGCTATACACTATATACAGGGGAGAGGACATACAGGTATATACTATATACAGGGGAGATGACACACAGATATATACTATATACAGGAGATGACACAGGTATATACTATATACAGGAGATGACATACAGGTATATGCTATATACAGGGGAGATAACATACAGCTATATACTATATACAGGGGAGAGGACATACAAGTATATACTATATACAGGGGAGAGGACACACAGGTATATACTATATACAGAGGAGAGGATACACAGGTATATAATATATACAGGGGAGAGGAGAGGACATACAGGTATATACTATATACAGGGGAGAGGACACACAGGTATATACTATATACAGGGGAGAGGACATACAGGTATCTATATATATAATTGTCTAAGGGTTTTTCCGTCTGTCTGTCTGTCTGTCTGTCTGTCCTGGAAATCCCGCGTCTCTGATTGGTCGAGGCCGCCAGCCCTCGACCAATCAGCGACGAGCACAGCATGGTGACGATGATGTCATAATGGAAATCCCGCGTCTCTGATTGGTCGAGGCCACCAGGCCTCGACCAATCAGCGACGGGCACAGTATCGACGTAGATGTCATAATGGTTGCCATGGCGACGATGATGTCATAAAGGTTGCCTCGACCAATCAGCGACGGGCACAGTCTGCCGCGAATTCTGGAATCATCATTGTCCATATACTACGGGGACATGCATATTCTAGAATACCCGATGCGTTAGAATCGGGCCACAATCTAGTATACTATATACAGGGGAGAGGACACACAGGTATATAATATATACAGGGGAGAGGACACACAGGTATATACTATATACAGGAGAGATGACACACAGGTATACACTATATACAGGGGAGATGATACACAGGTATATACTATATACAGGAGGAGATGACACACAGGTATATACTATATACAGGGGAGTGGACACACAGGTATATACTATATACAGGGAGGATGACACACAGGTATATACTATATACAAGGGAGAGGACACAGGTACAGTACAGACCAAAAGTTTGGACGTACCTTCTCATTTAAAGATTTTTCTGTATTTTCATGACTATGAAAATTGTACATTCACACTGAAGGCATCAAAACTATGAATTAACGCCTGTGGAATTATATACTTAACAAAAAAGTGTGAAACAACTGAAATTATGTCTTATATTCTAGGTTCTTCAAAGTAGCCACCTTTTGCTTTGATGACTGCTTTGCACACTTTTGGCATTCTCTTGATGAGCTTCACTTCACTATATACAGGAGCAGATGACATACAGGTATAAACTATATACAGTGGAGACGACACACAGGTTTATACTATATACAGGGGAGAGGACACACAGGTATATACTATATACAGGGGAGATGACATACAGGTATATACTATATACAGGGGAGAGGACACACAGGTATATACTATTATACAGGGGAGATGATACACAGGTATATACTATATACAGGGGAGAGGACACACAGGTATATATTATATACAGGGGAGAGGACACACAGATATATACTATATACAGGGGAGATGACATACAGGTATATACTATATACAGGGGAGATGACACACAGGTATATACTATACTATTGTTCTGTCCATTTTAATAGGACAGTGTAGCTCGTTTCATGCATTAAAACGTTTTAGTACTATTAGTGTTTTGGGTTTGCTGTGTTATGGCACCACCCAGTGGTAGTTAAATTTATAACCTGTGTTTTTCAGTAATAATTAGAGTATTGCATTGTGGTATTGCACCAAGGTATCATGGGATGGGAAAACTCCATTTTCTCTCTGTGTATTTCCCTGGACACACGTGTTAATCTGCTGTGTTGGAATTACCTCACTTGCTTGCCATCCTGGTTAAGTTTATCCGGTAAGATTGTTATCCCTGTTCTTGCAATATAGTGTTCTACAGAATGTGATTAACTGTATAGCAGCCAGTACATAAGAAATGTGATTATCAGTGACCTGCTGTATGTAGTTATATATAGAAGTTGCATCATCCTGTATATTTTGCCTGCTAGTTGTAAAATATCAGTTGTGTTATTATTTGGCTCAATACTTATCCATATCATTTATATTCTTATAGTTTTACTGCGCTCATGTTTACCAATAAACAAGTTAGACTACAGAGAACAGTCTGCTTATTTGGGAGACAGAAGTGGTTTATGCCGTATGTCGGATCACACACCGTATCAACGTGTATGAAGACAGAACAGTAAAACGGAGGCTAGACGCCAGTGATAGCAGTAAAACCGAGGCTAGACGCCAGCGATAGTGAATACCACTTACGGAGCCGCTTGTCCCCTCACCGCACTGCCCGCGGATACTGCAGCGGCCGCCATACAGTCACAAGTACCGAGAGTGCAGCCCCCAGCAAGCGCGACACATCTCAGCCCACGCCGAAGTTCATTTCTACCTGCTCTGAGAAGTCCTACAGTCTGCATACAGACACGAAATGTCTGCAAGTCGAGCATCTTCACTCGGGACAAGGTCCCAAACAAGCCGCTCTAGCAAGTCTTCCTCGAAAAGATCTGTCACCCTCGCCCGTGCAGAAGCTGAGGCGGCGAAAGTAAAGGTACCTTCACACTAAACGATATCGCTAGCGATCCGTGACGTTGCAGCGTCCTGGCTAGCGATATCGTTTAGTTTGACAGGCAGCAGCGATCAGGATCCTGCTGTGATATCGCTGGTCGTTGAAGAAAGTTCATAACTTTATTTGGTCGTCAGACCGGCGTGTATCGTCGTGTTTGACACCAAAAGCAACGATGCCAGCGATGTTTTACACTGGTAACCAGGGTAAACATCGGGTTGTTAAGCGCAGGGCCGCGCTTAGTAACCCGATGTTTACCCTGGTTACCAGTGTAAAATGTAAAAAAACCAAACAGTACATACTCACCTTCGCGTCCCCCGGCGTCCGCTTCCCACACTGACTGAGCGCCGGCCGTAAAGTGAAAGTACAGCATAGCGGTGACGTCACCGCTCTGCTGTTAGGGCTGGCGCTCAGTCAGTGCAGGAAGCGGACGCCGGGGGACGCGAAGGTGAGTATGTACTGTTTGTTTTTTTTACATTTTACACTGGTAACCAGGGTAAACATCGGGTTACTAAGCGCGGCCCTGCGCTTAGCAACCCGATGTTTACCCTGGTTACCCGGGGACCTCGGCATCGTTGGTCGCTGGAGAGCGGTCTGTGTGACAGCTCTCCAGCGACCAAACAGCGACGCTGCAGCGATCGGCATCGTTGTCTGTATCGCTGCAGCGTCGCTTAATGTGACGGTACCTTAAGATCCTTCTTCGCTGCACAAGAAGCAGAAAGAGCTCGCCTGCAAGCAGATAGAGAAGCAGAAAGAGCCCGTCAAGAAGCAGAAAGAGCCCACCAAGAAGCAGAGCAAGAAGCAGAAAGAGCCCGCCTGCAAGCCGATAGAGACGCAGATACAGCACGCCTGCGAGCAACTTTCGAAAGGCTCTCCGCTGAAAAAGAAGCAGCAGCCGCAATAGCCAAAGCTGAGTTCTTAGAAGCCGTGGTGTTTCCTGAATTTGAGCGAGACAGCGACGTACGTGGACCAGACCGTGATCGACAGGACCCAGCCCAACGCGTCTCAGAATATGTCCACCAACATCCTAAAATAGACGATAACTCTGATCCGTTACACCAACCAGCCTATACAGATTACCAGAGATCCTTCCTCCAAATGACATACTGGAAGCAGGAAGGTACACCGCGAAACGACGTCGACCACCACTACCGTCTTACAGAACAGAAGGTACGGCCTCCTCCCAGACTGACAGGGACACCCTTCGCTTCAGAACGGTTTTATACAGACTTTCCTAAGCCAGAAGCTCCTACCAGGTATGAGGATGCACCACACACACCGTATGACAACAGCACACCAGCTCATGTCAGCACCGACTCAGCCACTATGAACTTTGCAAGGTTCTTTACCCGCCGAGAGCTGGTGACCAAGGGACTTGTAAAGTTCACGGATCGAGCTGAAAGCTATAGAGCATGGCGAGCCTCCTTCAAGAACGCCATCAGAGACTTGGATCTTTCCAGTAGTGAAGAGTTAGATCTACTGGTAAAGTGGCTTGGGAACGAGTCAGCTGAACACGCCAAAAGAATCAGGAACATTAACATAAAGTACCCACACACAGGACTTCGTATGGTGTGGGAGACACTCGAAGAATGTTTGTATAAAAGAATTGATGATTTCCCCAAGATACCAAATGAGGGTTATCAAAAGCTCAGGGAAATGAGCGACTTGTTAATGGAGGTACATGCTACTCAGGCAGAAGGTGACCTACCAGGGTTGGAATTCCTGGACACTGCCAGGGGTGTCAACCCGATTGTCCAAAAACTCCCTTACAACTTACAAGAAAAGTGGGTCAGTCACGGGTCCCGTTACAAACAGGCTCATAAGGTACCATTTCCTCCTTTCATGGTGTTTGTAGACTTTGTCGCTCAGCAAGCCAAAGTTAGAAATGAACGTCACTCCCTGACGAAGCAGGTGCGAAACGTGCGTTGGAGTGGTGTGTGCGGGGGCTGCGGCACGCATTTTTTGGTTGGTAAGGTTCGGCTGCTACATGTGTTCACTTTTTATTTATATGCACGGATGTAATGGCTTGTTAACTATCAGGTATACATATTGTTAAATACATATCCTCAGTATTTGGAGGACTTATATGGGATCAGGTTACATCCATATTAAAATCTGAATTGTAGATATTAATTGGTCACATTATATTACTAATTTGTCACAGCTACATATATATTTTTTATTTTTTCACACTAATACACTATTTGCACTTTTATTAAACACTTTGTATATAAATTTTGATTAATTAAATTATTTATTGGGTTCACATTTGATTCTTTTTTTATATTTTTTCTATCACTACATATACAGTATGTGTGTATATATACATACACTTAAATTATTGACACATAGTATATAGACTATATTCATTATTCTGTTGTGCACAAATATTTCCTTGCATTTTGGTAGTATTGCATTGGTTATTTATTTATTCACTCACCATTATACACTTTCTTTATGAATTATATGTACACTTTTTTCATTTTATGTCACCAATTATATATCAATTAGGTGTATATACTTGTACGTGTATATATATTTATATTGTAAACTTATAATTATATGTTATCATATGAAATATTATTTATCTGATATTTGTACAATTTTTTGCCTCATTTTGTTGTGCAGTTTATTGTGAATATATATTGTAAGGATTTCACTCACTCAGGTGCGATGGCTGACACTCAGGAGGCACGTTCTTTTAAAAGTTCACAGCGTTTATTACCTCATAAACCACATGGCAAAAATAACAGCAAACAAAATAGCCTTAAGTTCAGGAAAAAGCAAAAACAAAGTGTCCAGTCCACCAGGCTCAGTCCTGTAGCGTTAACACACTCAGGAGGGTTTCACCTCCACACATATCCCCCTGTGTTAAACATTAGCCTGTCTTATATAGAGCTAACCACACCCAGTAACCCATCACATGATTAGCCATGTGGTCTGACATCACCACAGGTCCTGAACACACATATATACAGGGTTATATACAACAAAGAAATACTCCGGGCTACATTACAGCAACAAGGCACTTATGTGGCACATACCTCCCGTCGACTACACACCCTTTAGCCATGCTACATACCTCCCCCCTCTGCCTAAAGCCGTGGGGCTTGGCACTTTTCCCCACTAAACAAGGCATTCTTGATAGGGCATCCGCATTACCGTGCAGCTTTCCGGCCCTATGTTCCACATGGAAACTGAAGTCCTGCAGGGCTAAGAACCAACGGGTGACCCTAGCATTTCTACCCTTTGTTTCCCTCATCCATCTTAGTGGGGCATGGTCAGATATCAGTCTGAATTTACGACCCAGCAGATAGTACCGTAAGGTGTCCACCGCCCACTTTATGGCCAAACACTCTTTTTCCACGACTGAGTAGTTCTTCTCAGATGAGGACAGCTTTCTACTCAGATAGAGCACAGGATGCTCCTCCCCATGTAGCTCTTGGGAAAGGACTGCTCCTACCCCAACATCTGAGGCATCTGTCTGAAGAATAAATTCTTTATTGAAGTCTGGGGCCATCAGAACGGGCTGCTTACATAGAGCCCCTTTGAACTCTTGAAAGGCTGACTCTGTCTCTTCGGACCATTTAACCATCACCGATTTTGTCCCCTTTAGCAGATCAGTCAGAGGCGCAGCCACTGTGGCGAAGTTCGGGATGAACCTCCTGTAATATCCCACGATTCCCAGAAAGGCTTTAACTTGCTTTTTGGAGAGTGGTTTCGGCCATGTTTGGATTGCCTCCACTTTCCTGATTTGGGGCTTTATTTCTCCACGACCCACTATATAGCCTAGGTATTTAGCTTCTTCCTTACCCAAGGCACACTTCTTCGGGTTTATTGTAAACCCCGGCTCTCTTAGAGCATCAAACACCGCTTGGACTTTCTCCAGATGACTCTCCCAGTCCGGGCTAAAGATGACGATATCATCTAGGTACGCAGCAGCGTAAGCCTTATGGGGTGCAAGGACTCTATCCATAGCCCTCTGGAAGGTCGCCGGAGCTCCCTGTAGGCCAAATGGCATCCGGACATACTGGAAGCATCCATCATGTGTCGAAAAGGCCATCTTCTCCTTGGCTTCCTGTGCCATGGGGATCTGCCAATACCCCTTTGTCAAATCCAAGGTGGATATATATCTGGTGTGCCCAAGCCTTTCAATGAGCTCATCAACGCGGGGCATGGAATAAGCATCAAACTTGGAGACCTCATTCAACTTCCGATAGTCGTTGCAAAACCTCCACTCTCCATCAGGTTTTGGGACCAGGACAATTGGGCTCGACCAACCGCTCTTGGATTCCTCAATGACTCCAAGCTTCAACATACGCTCCACTTCCTTGGAGATAACTTCTCGACGAGCCTCAGGAATACGATAGGGCTTCACGTTCACCCGCACATGTGGCTCTGTTAGGACCTCGTGCTCTATGACCTTTGTGTGTCCTGGCAACTCTGAAAACAGGTCCCTGTTTTTCTGGAGTAACTCCCGGCACTGCTGTTTCTGGGTCTTCGATAGCGTCTCCGCTATAGTAACCGCTCCAACCTCACCTTCTGGGTTGCTTAACAACGATGGAGTTACTGTCGGGTCTCTATCTTGCCACGGCTTGATGAGGTTGACATGGTATACTTGGAATGGTTTCCGTCTTCCTGGTTGGTGAATTTTATAATTTACTTCCCCAAGCTTCTCGACAACCACATATGGCCCTTGCCATTTGGCCAAGAACTTGCTCTCCACCGTCGGAACTAACACAAGAACTCGGTCTCCCGGATTGAACTGCCTCACTCTTGCAGACCGGTTGTAGACTCTGGCCTGAGCTTCTTGTGCCTGGAGGAGGTGTTCTTTCACAATAGGCATCACCTTTGCAATCCTCTGCTGCATCTGGGCCACATGCTCAATGACGCTTCTGTGGGGCGTGACTTCGGCTTCCCAGGTTTCCTTGGCTATATCCTGGAGTCCTCGCGGATATCGGCCATATAGAAGCTCAAACGGTGAGAACCCTGTGGAAGCCTGTGGAACTTCACGAATGGAAAACATCATATAGGGTAAGAGACAATCCCAGTCTCTTCCATCTTTCTCTATAGCTTTTCTCAGCATGCTCTTCAGTGTCTTGTTAAATCTCTCAACAATGCCATCTGACTGGGGATGGTACACCGAGGTCCTCAACCGGGAGATTTTCAGGGCTTTGCATAACTCCCTCATCACCTTGCTCATGAAAGGTGTCCCCTGGTCAGTTAGGATCTCCTTCGGCAGACCTGTCCGGGAAAAGACATGGACCAACTCGCGGGCTATACTCTTCGAGGAAGAATTTCTCAGAGGAATTGCCTCAGGATAGCGTGTGGCATAGTCCAGGATGACTAATATATACTGATGGCCCCGGGCTGATTTAACTAAGGGACCGACCAAGTCCATGGCAATTCTCTCGAACGGCACCTCAATAATGGGCAGGGGTGCAAGAGGGTCCCGGAAATGAGGAGTGGGAGCAGTTAGCTGACATGTAGGGCAGGACCTGCAATAGTTCACTATTTCCCGGTGACACCCAGGCCAATAGAACCTCTGCACAACCCGTTCCTGCATTTTTTCCACCCCTAGGTGTCCACCCAAGATGTGTGAATGGGCCATGTCCAACACCTTCCATCTATATGGACCCGGCACTAACAACTGCTCTACCAACTCCTCCCTTATTTTCGTGACCCGGTACAACAACTCCCCCCTCATCAGAAAATGGGGAAATCTTGTGTCTGCCCCCGGCTCCTGTACCACCCCGTCAATAACCGTGACATTATTAAAGGCTTCCCTCAGAGTGGGGTCCCTATGTTGGGCAGTCCCAAAATTTTCACCGGTTACCTCTAACTCCAGAATGTCAGATGCAGGGGACACTTCCTCCTCATCCCCAACCAGAACACAAAAAGGAAACCTGTCTGTCTCTGGGTGTGGCGATACCTTTTTAGGGTTCATTGGTTCCCTACTCTTGCTAGCGACCTCAGAACCTTTTCCCCACAAATCCCAAAACAAACAGAAATCCCGGCCAATAATTATAGGGTGCAACAAGTCCTGCACGACGCCGACTATGTGGGACTCAGTGCCACATGCCGTTTCAATGTCCACCCTGGCCAAAGGGTAGTCCTTGGCATCACCATGTATGCACCGCACGCCGACCTTCTTTCCCGGGAGCAGGTGGAGAGGGAAAGTGGCCCTCACCAGGGTCACTAAGCTCCCTGAGTCTAACAGCGCCGTTGCTGCTCGACCGTTCACCCTTACGGGACACGCTTGAGGTCCCTCGTTGGGCGGAGAGTTCACACTGCAGGCTGGATATGCATAGTATGAACAATGGCGTCCCATGCTGCAGTCCATCTGCTCAGTGGTCTGGGAACAACGGGCAGCTATATGTCCTGGCCCGTGGCACCTCCAGCAAATAATATCACCCGTAGGGACCTTGGGCACCACCTCCCCCGCCCTTTGTGAACTTGGACGCGCCACCCCTTTTTGGGACTCAGCAGCTTTCTGGGACCCCCAGTACAGCACAGGCTGCCTCCCAAAGGAGCCTTCCATCCCTTGGTATCTCTCGACCAGTCCGATCAGTTCGTCGGCATTCTGGGGATCACCCTGTGCTACCCAAGTCTGTATGGACCTCGGGAGGGAATGCACAAACCGATCCATCATCACTCGTTCCACCATCTGTGCAGGTGTACATGACTCTGGCTGCAGCCATTTCTGGACCAGGTGCAACAGATCAAACATTTGAGAGCAAGGTGGTTTGTCCCGGTGATAGGCCCAGCTGTGAACTCGCTGTGCCCTGACAGTCAGTGTCACATCCAAACGTGCGAGAATCTCGACTTTCAATTTGTGATACTCTTTGGCATCCTGCAAGGTCAAATCATAGTACGCCTTCTGGGGTTCTCCCGTCAGGTATGGCGCCAGTACCTCTGCCCACTGCTCTGGTGGGAGTTTTTCCCTCTCAGCGACCCTCTCAAACACCGTCAGGAAGGCCTCAACATCATCCCCGGGGGTCATTTTCTGCAATGCGCGTCTTACCGTCTTCCGGACGTGGGTGTCATCAGCCAGTCCTGGGGTTGGGGCACTCATCTTGCCCTGGATGGTGGTTGCCAGAAGCTGCATCTGCTCCCGTTGCTCCTGCTGGTTCTGTTGCATCTGCTGCCGTTGCTCCTGCTGGTTCTGTTGCATCTGCTGCCGTTGCTCCTGCTGGCTCTGCC
The DNA here is from genome assembly GCF_051348905.1 of Ranitomeya variabilis. Classification (NCBI taxonomy): domain Eukaryota; kingdom Metazoa; phylum Chordata; class Amphibia; order Anura; family Dendrobatidae; genus Ranitomeya; species Ranitomeya variabilis. The sequence goes on along the minus strand of NC_135235.1, from coordinate 765,232,503 downwards.
GTTGCTCCTGCTGGCTCTGTTGTATCTGCTGCATCAACAGCCTGTTGGTCTCTTGCTGTACCTGCTGCCGTTGCTCCTGCTGTGATTGCAACTGGACCAAGTGTTTCAGCAGTTCCTCCATTTTCCCCGGCTGGCTTACAACAGACTTGACCCAGGACATTCAATAACAGACTTTCGTCTCCGCTGGGAACGCTGCCCGCACGTCTACCACCAATTGTAGGGATTTCACTCACTCAGGTGCAATGGCTGACACTCAGGAGGCATGTTCTTTTAAAAGTTCACAGGGTTTATTACCTCATAAACCACATGGCAAAAATAACAGCAAACAAAATAGCCTTAAGTTCAGGAAAAAGCAAAAACAAAGTGTCCAGTCCACCAGGCTCAGTCCTGTAGCGTTAACACACTCAGGAGGGTTTCACCTCCACACATATCCCCCTGTGTTAAACATTAGCCTGTCTTATATAGAGCTAACCACACCCAGTAACCCATCACATGATTAGCCATGTGGTCTGACATCACCACAGGTCCTGAACACACATATATACAGGGTTATATACAACAAAGAAATACTTCGGGCTACATTACAGCAACAAGGCACTTATGTGGTACATACCTCCCGTCGACTACACACCCTTTAGCCATGCTACAATATATAAGAGCCGATAATAACTATATACAGTATACATATTCTCCTTTTTTTTATAGGACCAAAAAACGGAGTAAAGCAGCCCCACAAAGCATATGCTTTATTATCACAAAAAATCACAACGGTAAACACAAATAAATATTTTCAGTAAACTGCTATCATAGCAAATACAAAAAGGAGATTTGAAGGAGAAAACATACAGGAAGACCGAGCAATCTCCAGGGAAGCTAGTACATCCTAAAGGGGGAGTTTACATGGGAATAGTGAAAAGTACATGTCAATATCAGCATATAGGGGTTAAACACTACATTGTTTCCCCTAGTCCGGATAATAAACAGTCCTTCCCATGAACTTACCCATAATGTAAATGGATGGCTCCCCGAGATGCTCAGTCGCCCCTTGACTCGCGTTTCGCCGCCTAGCTTTTTCAAAAGGGGGTTAACCATTGATCAATCCTACTAGTATAAATACCTCCCATACCGGAACTGCATTTGGATTTTGGCGCACGCGCGTCTGGGACCTTGTTTTACCCTCCCCACAGCCGTCATCACTGCGCTCGTATGTGGGCGGCGTAACTCCGCCGTCTGACGTCAGGTGACATGCGTGCACAGCAAATCCTGATAGCTGCGGAGGGGGAGAAAACAACCCGGGGCCCAGAGCGCACGCGTGCACAGTCAGTGACCATTTTTCTAAAGACCATGGATGCGGCCATTGTATGGAGGACATAATACCTGCATAGAACAGAGATCAGATCGCTACCTGTATTGTGTACACACTCATAGCGGTATGTCCGGCAGACAAGTGACAAAACCAGTGACCAGTGATTCTGGGTGTTCCCAAGAAACACATAAATACAATTAAACATAGAATTACATAAAATTACAACTACTATATATATATGATAATAAAGTGACAATAGTGCATTTATGTACAAAACAATATTAAATATACAAACAGTGTAAAGAGGTGTCTCATAAACAGGACATCCTTTGTTGTTAATAGGGCAGCTGGGCGATCGTAATAAACTCCAAAATGGCCACAGATCAATACTCATGGAAGAGGCTGTACATGCAGTATGTTGTAAGCATGAGTCACTGAAAAAGACAAACAATGATTAAAATAAAATAAAATACATGAATGGTGGACTTATGTAATTCCTATATAGGAGAGGAGAGAGATGAGGGGTCACATACGTAAAGTATGTATATATATATATATTTTCCACATAGAGAACGAAAGAGTGGTAGATAAATGAACTCAAACCCTCCAAGATATATGATGGGGGGTGGAAAGGTAGGGGAAAGAAAATTTTTATGTGTAATCTTGTATACAACAGATACACTATAGAAAGGGGGCAAAGCTCAATTTTTCATTAAGCCCATTAGGTGTTACAGTATTGAGTGTAGCTATCCACCTACACTCACATTGTGCTAACAGTTGATTCAGATTCCCACCCCTAATGCCTCCATGAATCTTATCAATACCTCGCACCCTCAAGCCACCGGGATCGAACCCGTGGTGCCTCAAAAAAGTCTTGGTAAGGTCTTTAATGCAGCCATGTCAGATGTCCCCTTGGGAGCCAAGATATCTCGCACGTGTTCGCGCGTCCTCACCTTTAATTCCCTTGAACTAAGACCAATATATATGAGGGAGCAGGGGCATGTGGCATAATACACAACATGTGTTGCACAAAATATATTCCCTGATCTTATATTCCCTGCTCCCATCAGATGATCTAAAGGTCTTACTTCTCAGGATATTAGGAAACGCAACACATGCCCCGCAGGGGAAACAGCCCGTCTTCGGGCCTCTGTCCGTGAAAAAAGATTTTTGTTTAGTCACATAGTGACTTTTCACCAGACAGTCTCTAAGGTTTTTCCCCCTGCGTTGTGTCATAAGTGGAGATGGAAATAAATGAGCCGCCAAGGCTCCATCCGTACGTAACACCGGCCAATGTTTATTCAGAATCTCACGGATCCGATCCCAGTGGCAATTGGAGGTGGAGATAAACCTAGTCTCCAAATTCCCCTCTATATCTATTTTTTTGGGCTGCGACAGCAAGTCTTCCCTCCGTTTCGATTTGGCCCGTCTATAACCCGCCCTAATGCACCGACCACTGTACTCCCTGGCCTTAAATCGATCAGTCAAAATAACGGACTGTTCCTCGAAGCAGGCCTCCGTTGAGCAGACCCGCCTGTTCCTCAAAAATTGGCCAACTGGGATGGCCTTAATGGTAGAATAGTTATGTGCCGATGAGGCGTGGAGCAACGAGTTGACAGATGTTTCTTTGCAAAACAGATCTGTTTCAATCGAACCGTCCTCCGCAACAATTAATGAGATATCGAGAAAATCCACTCTCTTCCGATTCCAAGAATAAGTAAATCTAAGATTAAAGGGGTTCTCGTTTAATTCCCGCATAAATTTTGATAGGCTGGTCTCGTCACCATTCCAAATCATCAAAACGTCATCTATGTAACGAAACCAGCCCATCACTTGGTCCCCAGCTGTATAACACGCTTATTGATTATTGTTTGGATATTCTCCTTTTTTTGTACTGATAACATTCGTATTTGATGTAATATTATTGTATATATATTTTTTATACATATATTTATATATTTTTTTTAATTTTATTTTTAATTATTTATGTATAAATTTGTTTGCCAATCAATCTTTGTGTGCCCCAGCCCCCTCACATACAGGCTATATATATATATTTTGACATTTATTCAAGAAAAGTAAAAACTTTGTAATAAAATAATGATATTTATTGTGTTATGTCATTTTTAAAAATAAAATGAATTTGATCAAAAATAATGATTGATTTGTCAGTAAATATTTCTTTGGGGTACAAAGTTAGAAATTACCCCAGTTTTGATTTCACTATGTCATGTACCACTGCCTCTGGTGTAAAACCCAGTAAAACACCAGTGGCAGTCCTCAAAACTAATGTTACCTCCACAGGTTTTCCTTACAGGGCAAGTAAGTCCTCTCCAGAAGAGGACAAACCTCAGGATCTCAGCAAACACTGCCCCCTACACAAGAAACCTCATCTTCTACTAAAATGTAGAGCCTTCAGGGAGAAGTCTCTAGAAGACCGTAAGAGTTTCCTAAAGGAAAACAAGATATGCTTCAGATGCTGCGCGACGACCTCACACTTCGCCAAGAACTGTGAAACCAGTTTGAAATGCGCAGAATGTAGTAGTGTGGAGCACAACATGGCCTTACACCCTCGACCACCTTCAGGGGTATCATTGCGAGTAGAAGAGTCTGCCAAAAATCAGATGGACACTGACATAGACACCCCAGTGGTCACTTCTCAGTGTACAGAGATCTGCAAGGAACTTGTAGCAGGAAGATCCTGCTCGAAGATCTGTCTTGTCACAGTATTCCCAGCGAGCCAACGGGATAAGGCAATCAAGGTATATGCAATCTTGGACGATCAGAGCAACAGGTCTCTAGCTAAGTCCTTTTTCTTCGACACCTTCAACATTGCTGGTCCCGGCTCTCCGTACTCCTTGAAGACATGTGCAGGTACTGTCGAGACGGCGGGGAGAAAAGTGACCGGATTCAAAGTAGAGTCTATGGATGGTCAAACCTGCTTATCCTTGCCATCAATACTGGAGTGCAACCAAATTCCCGACAACAGGTCGGAGATACCTACACCAGAGGTAGCAGCTCATCATACCCACTTGAAACGTATAGCTAACCTGATACTGGAACTGGACCAAGGAGCTCCTATCATCTTACTCCTAGGAAGAGATATACTACGGGTCCACAAGGCTAGAGGACAGATTAACGGCCCACAAAACGCCCCATATGCTCAGAGACTTGACCTAGGATGGGTCATCGTGGGAGACGTCTGTTTGGGTGGAGCACACAGGCCAACATCAGTCAACAACATGCTCACCAATACTCTCGAAAATGGACATCCGTCTCTCTTCCAGCCATGTGAGAGCAGTTTCCTGATTAAAGAATTGCCACACAACGCCCCTCCACCTTGTCCGTTAGCTGATCTTTCCTGTGAAGACCATGCATGCGACGGTGAGGAAGATCATATAGGATGCACAGTTTTCCACAGGACAAGAGAAGACAACCAGGTAGCAACGTCCATAGAGGACAGACTGTTCCTGGACATCATGGAGCGAGAGATAGTAAGAGATGAATCAAAGAGTTGGGTCGCACCTTTATCATTCAAACCACAGAGGCAACGTTTACCCAACAACAGAGAACTTGTCTACAGTCGATTTGTCTCCCTTACACGCAAACTCCAGAAGGCACCAGAAACAAGAGAACACTTCTTTACCTTCATGGAGAGAATATTCCAGAGTGGCCACACGGAAATTGCACCTGTACTTCAAGATTCCGAGGAATGTTGGTACTTACCTATTTTCGGCATGTATCATCCGAAGAAACCAGGTCAGATAAGAGTGGTATTTGACTTCAAGTGCCAGATACGAAGGTGTTTCTTTAAACAACGTCTTTCTGTCTTGTCCAGACCTCAACAACAGACTTCTGGGAGTACTTCTTAGTTTCCGCAAAGATGCAGTAGCATTTATGGCCGACATACAACAGATGTTTCACTGCTTCCTTGTTAAAGAAGAATACAGAAACTACTTGAGGTTTTTCTGGTACCGCGATAATGACCCCTACAAGGACATCGTGGAATATCGTACACATCTTCGGGAACAGCCCCTCCCCTGCTGTCGCTATCTATGGCCTCAGACATTCAGCCAGAGAGGGTGAAGCAAAGTATGGATCGGATGTAAGATTGTTTGTAGAAAAGGATTTCTACGTAGATGATTGCCTGAAATCCACACCCACGGATGAGTCGGCAGTCAGTCTTCTAAAAAGGGCACAAGAAATGCTCGCTTCGTCCAATTTGAGGTTACACAAAATTGCTTCCAACAGCCAAAAACTAATGGCAGCCTTTCCCTCTCAAGATTACTCAACCGATTTAAAAGACTTGGATTTAAGCATGGACTCCCTTCCCATGCAGCGGAGCCTTGGTTTACTCTGGTATTTGAAAAAAGATGCATTCACCTTCCAGATCAGCGAGGAAGAGAAATCCTTCATGCGTAGAGGCGTCCTGTCCGTTGTAAACAGCTTGTACGATCCTCTGGGATTTGTAACCCCTGTAACTATCCAAGGTAAAATGATGTTGAGACACTTCACCCAAGAGACGTCCGATTGGGATGATCCGCTTCCCAGCGAGAAAAGAGACTTGTGGGTAAGATGGAAGAACTCTTTAGAAGCCCTGTCAAGTCTCTACGTGGCACGACCATATGCTTCTGTGCCATCAACAGAAATCAAGATGCAAAGGCTTTGTATCTTCTGCGTTGCCTCAACCAAAGCAATTGCAGCAGTGGCGTATTTGAAAACTACTGACATCAACGAACAGTGCCACATAAGGCTTGTTATGAGCTGGACAAAACTGGCCCCACTCCGTGAATACACAGTACCCAGACTGGAACTCTGTGCAGCTGTGCTAGCAGTAGAGTTAGCTGAGCTTATCTCGACAGAAATGGACCTGGAGGTCAAAGAAGTCGAGTTCTACACTGACAGCAAGGTAGTGTTGGGATACATTAGCAATGAAACTCGTCGCTTTTATGCCTATGTCAGCAATCGGTGCAGGAGATCCACCGACCCTAAACAGTGGCATTATGTGTCCACAAACCACAATCCTGCAGACCACGCAACCAGATCCATTGAAGCAAGACATCTTAAGGACACAACCTGGTTTACTGGCCCTACATTCTTATATCATTCGACGCCATACATTGACGGGTCAAACAACTTTGAACTGGTGGATCCAGAGGCAGATGAGGAAATCCGCCCTCAGGTATCCGTTCTACGTATGGTGACTAAAGACAATCACCTCAAATCCCACCATTTCACCAGGTTCTCAACTTGGAATTTGCTTGTTCGTGCCCTCGTTCGTTTAATTCCTCAGACCAGTTGCTGAAATTGTCTTACTGTTTTTGCCAAAAGAGCTGTGTGTGGCATCAGTTGATGCCAAGCGGGGAGTGTTCTGTCCATTTTAATAGGACAGTGTAGCTCGTTTCATGCATTAAAAAGTTTTAGTACTATTAGTGTTTTGGGTTTGCTGTGTTATAGCACCACCCAGTGGTGGTTAAATTTATAACCTGTGTTTTTCAGTAATAATTAGAGTATTGCATTGTGGTATTGCACCAAGGTATCATGAGATGGGGAAACTCCATTTTCTCTCTGTGTATTTCCCAGGACATACATGTTAATCTGCTGTGTTGGAATTACCTCACTTGCTTGCCATCCTGGTTAAGTTTATCCGGTAAGATTGTTATCCCTGTTCTTGCAATATAGTGTTCTACAGAATGTGATTAACTGTATAGCAGCCAGTACATAAGAAATGTGATTATCAGTGACCTGCTGTATGTAGTTATATATAGAAGTTGCATCATAGTGTATATTTTGCCTGCTAGTTGTAAAATATCATTTGTGTTGTTATTTGGCTCAATACTTATCCATATCATTTATATTCTTATAGTTTTACCGCGCTCATGTTTACCAATCAACAAGTTAGACTACAGAGAACAGTCTGCTTATTTGGGAGACAGAAGTGGTTTATGCCGTATGTCAGATCACACACCGTATCAACACGTATGAAGACAGAACAACTATACTGGAACAACACGTCTACCTTGAACTGTCCTCCCATCTCTCTTCTTGCTCCCTCTTCGACCGCTTACAATCTGGCTTCCGGTCACACCACTCCACTGAAACTGCCCTAACTAAGGTCACCAATGACTGCTTAGCCGCCAAGAGCAAGCGACACTACTCTGTCCTCCTCCTCCAGGACCTGTCGGCTGCCTTTGACACAGTGGACCATTTCCTATTATTACAGACCCTCTCATCCCTTGGCATCACAGACTTGGCCCTATCCTGGATCTCATCATACCTAACTGACCGGACATTCAGCGTCTCCCACTCACACACCACCTCCTCACCCCCTATCTGTCGGAGTCCCACAAGGTTCAGTCCTAGGGCCCCTGCTCTTCTCCATTTACACCTTTGGCCTGGGACAGCTCATAGAATCTCATGGCTTTCAGTATCATCTCTATGCTGATGACACACAGATCTACATCTCTGGACCAGATATCACCTCCCTACTAACCAGAATCCCTCAATGTCTGTACACTATTTCATCCTTCTTCTCCACTAGATTTCTGAAACTTAACATGGACAAAACAGAATTCATTATCTTTCCCCCATCTCACGTGACCCCCCCAACGAACCTATCCATTACAGTAAATGGCTGCCCAATCTCCCCAGTCCCACAAGCTCGCTGCCTCGGGGTAATCCTTGGCGCTGATCTCTCCTTCAAACCACATATCCAAGCCCTTTCCACTTCCTGCCAACTTCAACTCAAAAATATTTCACGAATCCGTTCATTCCTCAACCAAGAATCTGCAAAAATCCTAGTCCATGCCCTCATCATCTCTCGCCTTGACTACTGCAACCTCCTACTCTGTGGCCTCCCCTCGAACACTCTCGCACCCCTTCAATCTATTCTAAACTCTTCTGCCCTACTAATCCACCTGTCCCCCGCTATTCCCCAGCTTCTCCCCTCTGTCAATCCCTTCACTGGCTCCCCATTGCCCAGAGACTCCAGTACAAAACCCTAACCATGACGTACAAAGCCATCCACGACCTGTCTCCTCCATACATCTGTGACCTCGTCTCCCGGTACTTACCTGCACATAACCTCCGATCCTCACAAGACCTCCTTCTCTACTCCCCTCTTATCTCCTCTTCCCTCAATCGTATACAAGATAAGATTTCTCTCGCGTATCACCCCTACTCTGGAACCCTCTATCACAACACATCAGACTCTCGCCTACCATCGAAACATTCAAAAAGAGCCTGAAGACCCACCTCTTCCGACAAGCCTATAACCTGCAGTAACCACCTATCGACCAAACCGCTGCATGACCAGCTCTACCCTCGCCTACTGTATTCTCACCCATCCCTTGTAGATTGTGAGCCTTCGCTGGCAGGGTCCTCTCTCCTCCTGTACCAGTTATGACTTGTATTGTTTAAGATTATTGTACTTGTTTTTATTATGTATACCCCTCCTTACATGTAAAGCGCCATTGAATAAATGGCGCTATAACAATAAATAATAATAATACACAGTGGGAAATGACACACAGGTATATACTATATACAGGGGAGAGGACACACAGGTATATACTATATACAGGGTAGAGGACACACAGGTATATACTATATACAGAGGAGAGGACACAGATATATACTATATACAGGGGAGATGACATACAGGTATATACTATATACAGGGGGAGATGACACACAAGTATATACTATATACAGGGGAGAGGACACACAGGTATATACTATATACAGGGGAGATGACACACAGGTATATACTATATACAGGGGAGAGGACACATGTATATACTATATACAGGGGAGATGACACACAGGTATATGCTATATACAGGGGGAGATGACACACAGGTATATACTGTATACAGTGGAGAGGACATACACAGGTATATACTACACTGTGTGCAGAATTATTCGGCAAGTTGTATTTTGATCACATGATACCTTTTAATAATAATAATAATAATAATAATCTTTATTTTTATATAGCGCTAACATATTCTGCAGCGCTTTACAGTTTTGCACACATTATCATTTTATATCATTTTATACATGTTGTCCTACTCCAAGCTGTTCAGGCTTGAGTTCCAACTACCAATTAAGTAAATCAGGTGATGTGCATCTCTGTAATGAGGAGGGCTGTTATCTAATGACATCAGAACCCTATATAAGATGTGCCTAATTATTAGGCAACTTCCTTTCCTTTGGCAAAATGGGTGAGAAGAGAGATTGACGGGCTCCCGAAAGTCCAAAATTGTGAGATGTCTTGCAGAGGGATGCAGCAGTCTTGAAATTGCCAAACTTTTGAAGCGTGGTCCCAGAAAAATCAAGTGTTTCATGGCAAATAGCCATCAGGGTCGCAAGAAGCATGTTGGGCAAAAAAGGCGCAAAATAACTGCCCATGAATTGAGGAAAATCAAGCGTGAAGCTGCCAAGTTGCCATTAGCCACCAGTTTTGCCATATTTCAGAGCTGCAACGTTACTGGAGTAACAAAAAGCACAAGGTGTGCGATACTCAGGGACATGGCCAAGGTAAGGAAGGCTGAAAAACGACCACCTTTGAATAAGACACATGAGACAAAACATCAAGACTGGGCCAAGAAATATCTTAAGACTGACTTTTCAAAGGTTTTATGGACTGATGAAATGAGAGTGACTCTTGATGGGCTAGAGGCTGGATCAGTAAAGGGCAGAGAGCTCCACTCCGACTCAGACGCCAGCAAGGTGGAGGTGGGGTACTGGTATGGGCTGGTATCATCAAAGATGAACTTGTGGGACCTTTTCGGGTTGAGGATGGAGTGAAGCTCAACTCCCAAACCTACTGCCAGTTTCTGGAAGACAACTTCTTTAAGCAATTTCAAAGATAAAGCCGTGTGCACTACTACTGGTGGTGCCCAGGTAGGTTCCCACACCATGTGATACTAAAAGAAAGAACCTGGCACTCAACTTAATGCTTGTGAGATTTTAATCGTAGTAGCCAAAACGTTTCGGTTCTATATCTGGACCTTCATCAGTTACGTACTATGATGAAAAAAGTAAATGACTGTAGTGTCATATAAGGCACAGCATGGTCTGCGTCTGGTATTTGCGCAGATAGGTTTAGGCACACAGAATGGACTTATTCACGCTGATAGGTGCTGTGCTTGTGTCCAGACATGGAATCCCCGCTTGTCTCTTGACAAGCGGGGATTCCGTGTCTGGACACAAGCACAGCACCTATCAGCGTGAATAAGTCCATTCTGTGTGCCTAAACCTATCTGCGCAAATACCAGACGCAGACCATGCTGTGCCTTATATGACACTACAGTCATTTACTTTTTTCATCATAGTACGTAACTGATGAAGGTCCAGATATAGGACCGAAACGTTTTGGCTACTACGATTAAAATCTCACAAGCATTAAGTTGAGTGCCAGGTTCTTTCTTTAACTTCTTTAAGCAGTGGTACAGGCAGAAGTTGGTATCGTTCAAGAAAAACATGATTTTCATGCAGGACAATGCTCCATCACATGCCTCCAACTACTCTGCAGCGTGGCTGGCAAGTAAAAGTCTCGACCCGCTCCCATCCCACCTCATCCCTAACCTTTCCACGGTCTTCATCCCAACCCTAATGCACCTCTTCAACCTCTCATTCACAACAGGTGTCTTCCCCTCATCCTTCAAGCATGCCAAGATCACACCCATCCTCAAAAAGCCCTCCCTCGACCCATCCTCTGTGTCTAGCTATCGCCCGATATCTCTTCTTCCTTATGCCTCTAAATTGCTGGAGCAACACGTCCATCTTGAATTGTCCTCTCACCTCTCCTCCTGCTCCCTCTTTGATCGATTACAATCTGGCTTCCGTTCCCATCACTCAACTGAAACTGCCCTAACTAAAGTCACCAATGACCTACTAACTGCCAGGAGCAAGCGACACTACTCTGTCCTCCTTCTCCTGGACCTGTATTCTGCCTTTGACACTGTGGACCACTCCCTTCTGCTACAAATCCTCTCATCTCTTGGCATCACAGACTTGGCTCTTTCCTGGATCTCATCATATCTGACAGATCGGACATTCAGTGTCTCCCTCCGCCACACCACCTCCTCACCTCGCCCCTTGTCAGTCGGTGTTCCTCAAGGCTCTGTTCTAGGACCCCTTCTCTTCTCCATCTACACCTTCGGTCTGGGACAGCTCATAGAATCCCACGGTATGCTTTACCATCTCTATGCCGACGACACGCAGATCTACCTATCCGGACCTGACCTCACCTCCATACTTACCAAAATCCCGCACTGTCTGTCTGCTATTTCAGCCTTCTTTTCTGCTCGCTTTCTATAACTGAACATGGACAAAACAGAATTCATCATCTTTCCCCCATCTCACTCTACCCCTCCACCCGACCTATCCATCAATGTCAATGGCTGCTCACTTTCCCCAGTCCCACACGCCCGGTGCCTCGGGGTGATCCTCGACTGCCCTCTCTTTCAAGCCACATATCCAAGCCCTTGCCTCTTCCTGCCGCCTCAAACTCAAAAACATTTCCCGGATCCGCGCATTCCTTGACCGCGACACCGCAAAAACACTAGTGCATGCCCTTATCATCTCCCGCCTCGACTACTGCAACCTCCTACTCTCTGGACTCCCCTCTAGCACTCTGGCACCACTCCAATCCATCCTACACTCTGCTGCTCGACTAATCTACCTGTCTCCCCGCTATTCCCCAGCCTCTCCCCTATGCCAAGCCCTTCACTGGCTTCCTATCGCCCAGAGACTCCAGTTCAAAACCCTTACAATGACCTACAAAGCCATCCACATCTCCTCCATACATCTGTGACATGATCTCCCGGTACCTACCAACACACAACCTCCGATCCTCTCAAGACCTCCTTCTCTACTCCCCCCTCATCTCTTCTTCCCACAACTGCATCCAAGACTTCTCCCGTGCTTCCCCCATACTCTGGAACTCTCTACCCCAGCACATCAGACTCTCGCCTACCATAGAAACTTTCAAAAAGAGCCTGAAGACTCACCTCTTCCGACAAGCCTACAGCCTGCAGTGATCCTGAACCTACTGAACCGCCGCACAACCAGCTCTACCCTCTCCTAGTGTATCATCACCCATCTCCTGCAGACTGTGAGCCCTCGCGGGCAGGGTCCTCCCTCCTTATGTACCCGTGTGCCTTGTTTTTGCTCATGTTTAATGTGTTTGTCTATATTTGCCCCGTATTTCACATGGAAAGCATCACCAAACCAGGGATTCAAGCTTGAGGAGGATAATTTGCATATTCCAGGTGCCTTCTGGGAAAAGCGAAGAGTCTCCCTCAGCAAGAAGATCGTTGGGTACAGCCGGGACCAGCTGCTTGGAAAGCATCACCAAACCAGGGATTCAAGCTTGAGGAGGATAATTTGCATATTCCAGGTGCCTTCTGGGAAAAGCGAAGAGTCTCCCTCAGCAAGAAGATCGTTGGGTACAGCCGGGACCAGCTGCTTGGAAAGCATCACCAAACCAGGGATTCAAGCTTGAGGAGGATAATTTGCATATTCCAGGTGCCTTCTGGGAAAAGCGAAGAGTCTCCCTCAGCAAGAAGATCGTTGGGTACAGCCGGGACCAGCTGCTTGGAAAGCATCACCAAACCAGGGATTCAAGCTTGAGGAGGATAATTTGCATATTCCAGGTGCCTTCTGGGAAAAGCGAAGAGTCTCCCTCAGCAAGAAGATCGTTAGGTACAGCCGGGACCAGCTGCTTGGAAAGCATCACCAAACCAGGGATTCAAGCTTGAGGAGGATAATTTGCATATTCCAGGTGATTTCTGGGAAAAGCGAAGAGTCTCCCTCAGCAAGAAGATCGTTGGGTACAGCCGGGACCAGCTGCTTGGAAAGCATCACCAAACCAGGGATTCAAGCTTGAGGAGGATAATTTGCATATTCCAGGTGCCTTCTGGGAAAAGCGAAGAGTCTCCCTCAGCAAGAAGATCGTTGGGTACAGCCGGGACCAGCTGCTTGGAAAGCATCACCAAACCGCGCGCCGTAATTTTTGCCTGTGGGACGTTATTGCAAGAAAGCTTGGCTGAGTAGATTACACAAGAAGGAAAGCACACAGCAAGTCAGCAGGATCTGAGAGCAACATGGCAGATGTGACAACCTACATGGTGAGCTGCAGCATGTGCTACATGTTCGCAGATCGACCAGAAGAAGAATCCAATTTCACCTGTCAGAAGTGTAGACTAGTGGCCCTTTTAGAAGAAAAGGTGCGGGGTCTGGAAGAAAGAATAGCAACTTTGAAACTCATCAAAGAGAATGAAGACTTCCTAGACAGAACAGAAGCATCTCTACTGGTCACAGAAGGTGAAAAAAGTGTCAGAGAACCTCCAAAAGCAGATGAGTGGAAGCATGTGACCAAAAGAAGCAAGAAGACCATGGAGAAATCACCAACCACACAACTGAAGAACCGATATCAAATCTTTGTAGAGGTTGAAGATGGCACACCTAAGGATGAAGCACTACCAGCAAGCAAAAAAGAAAAGGGTACGCAGCAACAAGTGACAGCAAAAAGTACAGCCAATAAGCAACGAAGAGTGGTGGTGGTGGGAGACTCATTACTGAGAGGCACAGAAGCAGCCATCTGCAGACCGGACATAACCGCAAGAGAAGTATGCTGCCTTCCAGGTGCGATGATCAAGGATGTGACTGATAGGATACCAAAGCTCTTCAGCTCCAAGGACGTCCACCCATTTCTTCTGATACATGTTGGCACCAATGACACCGCAAGGAAGGACCTACCGACAATCTGCAAGGACTTTGAAGAGTTGGGGAAGAAAGTAAAGGAACTGGATGCACAGGTAGTTTTTTCTTCTATCCTTCCAGTAGACGGGCATGGCACCAGGAGATGGAACAGGATCCTTGATGCGAACAACTGGCTAAGACGATGGTGCAGACAACAAGGATTCGGATTCCTGGACCACGGTGTGAATTACTTGTACGATGGACTCTGTTGTGGATTCTGTTTGTGGGCTCCCTCTGGTGGTTACTGCTGGTACTGGGTGACTTTGGTGGGTTGCGGCCTTTGGTTTCCACCTGTCCATCAGAGGCTGGGTGTTTCCTATTTTACCTGGCCTTTCTGTCATTCCCTTGCCGGCTATCAAGGTATTCAGATGTGCTCTGTTTGGTTCCTGCCTACCTGCTCCCAGATCTTTCAGGATAAGCTAAGTGCTGATTTTCAGTTGTTGGTTTTTTTGTCCAGCTTGCTTATTATGTCTCTATGCTAGCTGGTAGCTCTAGTGGACTGAGGTTCTCCCCATGTGCCATGAGTTGGCACATGGGTTCTTGTAATCTCAGGATGGTTTTTTGATTAGGGTTTTTTGCTGACCGCTCAGACCCCTTTTGTATCGTTCTGCTTTCTAGTTTACAGCGGGCCTCAATTTGCTGAACCTATATATATCATCTCTATGTGTGTGCCTTCCTCTCATTTCACCGTCAATACATGTGGGGGGCAACTATACCTTTTGGGGTTCATTCCTCTGGAGGCAAGTGAGGTCTTTATTTTCTCTGCAGTACTAGTTAGCTCTTAGGCTGGTGCGTGGCGTCTAGAACCAACGTAGGCACGCTCCCTGGCTATCTCTAGTTGCGTTTGTCAGGCGTAGGGCAGCGGTCAGCCCAGGTTCCATCACCCTAGAGCTCGTCCGATATTTTGTATTACTTTGCTTGTCCCTTGCTATCCCTAGCCATTGGGATTCATGACAGTATAGCCGGCCCACAAAGTGTTAATTGTTTGGGCTGAAGCAGGAGAAAAAGAAGTGTTTAACCCCTTAAGCCCGTATGACGTACTATCCCGTCGAGGTGGGGTGGGCCTTAATTCCCGGTGACGGGATAGTACGTCATACGCCGATCGCGGCCGGGTGTCGGCTGCATATCGCAGCTGACATCCAGCACTATGTGCCAGGAGCGGTCACGGACCGCCCCCGGCACATTAACCCCCGGCACACCGCGATCAAACATGATCGCGGTGTACCGGCGGTACAGGGAAGCATCGCGCAGGGAGGGGGCTCCCTGCGGGCTTCCCTGAGACGATCGGTACAAGGTGATGTACTCACCTCGTACCGAACGTCTTCTCCCTGCAGGCCCCGGATCCAAAATGGCCGAGGGGCTGTATCCGGGTCCTGCAGGGAGCACTTCCGGGTCGGAGCAGGCTGCAGATGAAAGCTGCAGCCTGCTCCGATGAAAGTATGATCGCGGATCTGATAGAGTGCTGTGCACACTATCAGATCTGCGATCTGTGATGTCCCCCCCTGGGACAAAGTAAAAAAGTAAAAAAAAAAATTTCCACATGTGTAAAAAAAAAAAAAAAAAAATTCCTAAATAAATAATAATAAAAAAAAAAATATTATTCCCATAAATACATTTCTTTATCTAAAAAAAACAAACAAAAACAATAAAAGTACACATATTTAGTATCGCCGCGTCCGTAACGACCCAACCTATAAAACTGGCCCACTAGTTAACCCCTTCAGTAAACACCGTAAGAAAAAAAAAAAAAAAAACGAGGCAAAAAACAACGCTTTATTACCATACCGCCGAACAAAAAGTGGAATAACACGCGATCAAAAAGACGGATATAAATAACCATGGTACCACTGAAAACGTCATCTTGTCCCGCAAAAAACGAGCCGCCATACAGCATCATCAGCAAAAAAATTAAAAAGTTATAGTCCTCAGAATAAAGCGATGCCAAAATAATAATTTTTTCTATAAAATAGTTTTTATCGTATAAAAGCGTCAAAACATAAAAAAATGATATAAATGAGATATCGCTGTAATCGTACTGACCCGAAGAATAAAACTGCTTTATCAATTTTACCAAATGCGGAACGGTATAAACGCCTCCCCCAAAAGAAATTCATGAATAGCTGGTTTTTGGTCTTTCTGCCTCACAAAAATCGGAATAAAAAGCGATCAAAAACTGTCACGTGTCCGAAAATGTTACCAATAAAAACGTCAACTCGTCCCGCAAAAAACAAGACCTCACATGACTCTGTGGACCAAAATGTGGAAAAATTATAGGTCTCAAAATGTGGAGACGCAAAAACTTTTTTGCTATAAAAAGCGTCTTTTAGTCTGGTTTCACACTTGCGTTTTTATCTGCATGCGTTTTTTAAAAAAACCGCATGTGTGAAAAAATGCATGTAAACGCGGTAAAACGCATGCGTTTTTATAGAAAAACACAAGAAAACAAGAAAAAAACAAAAAACCCTAACCCTACCCCTAACCCTACCCCTAACCTGAAATACGTGGCACTGAAATACGTGGCACTGAAATATACGTTTATATACGTATATACGTATATAAGTGCCACGATATTTCAGTGGCCACGTATATAAGTGCCACGTATTTCAGTGCCACGTATTTCAGTGCCACGTATTTCAGTGCCACGTATTTCAGTGCCACGTATTTCAGTGCCACGTATTTCAGTGCCACGTATTTCAGTGCCACGTATTTACGTGCCACGTATTTACGTGCCACGTATTTACGTGCCACGTATTTTTCAGTGCCTGAAATACGTGGCACTGAAATTCGTGGCACTGAAATTCGTGGCACTGAAATATCGTGGCACTGAAATATCGTGGCACTGAAGTATTTACGTGCCACGTATTTTTCAGTGCCTGAAATACGTGGCACTGAAATACGTGGCACTGAAATACGTGGCACTGAAATATCGTGGCACTGAAATACGTGGCACTGAAATACGTGGCACTGAAATACGTGGCACTTAAATACGTGGCTCTTAAATACGTGGCACTTATATACGTGGCACTTATGACTGTCAGAAAATGTTCAGTAAACGGTTAGGGGTGAGGTTAGGGGTAGGGTTTCAGGTAGAATTGGGGAGCTTCCACTGTTCAGGCACATCAGGGGCTCTCCAAACGCGACATGGCGTCCAATCTCAATTCCAGCCAATTCTGCGTTGAAAAAGTAAAACAGTGCTCCTTCCCTTCCGAGCTCTCCCGTGCATCCAAAAAGGGGTTTACCCCAACATATGGGGTATCAGCGTACTAGGGACAAATTGAACAACAACTTCTGGGGTCCAAGTTCTCTTGTTATCCTTGGGAAAATAAAAATTTGGGGGGCTAAAAATCATTTTTGTGGGAAAAAACATATGTTTTATTTTCACGGCTCTGCGTTGTAAACTGTAGTGAAACACTTGGGGGTTCAAAGTTCTCACAACACATCTAGATAAGTTCCTTGGGAGGTCTACTTTCCAATATGGGGTCACTTGTGGGGGGTTTGTACTGTTTGGGTACATCAGGGGCTCTGCAAATGCAACGTGACGCCTGCAGACCAATCCATTTAAGTCTGCATTCCAAATGGCGCTCCTTCCCTTCCGAGCTCTGTCATGCGCCCAAACAGTGGTTCCCCCCCACATAGGGGGTATCAGCGTACTCAGGACAAATTGGACAACAACTTTTAGGGTCCAATTTATCCTGATACCCTTGTGAAAATACAAAACTGGGGGCTAAATTTCATTTTTGTGAAAAAAAAAATAAATAATATTTTCACGGCTCTGCGTTATAAACTGTAGTGAAACACTTGGGGGTTCAAAGTTCTCACAACACATCTAGATAAGTTCCTTGGGGGGTCTAGTTTCCAATATGGGGTCACTTGTGGGGGGTTTGTACTGTTTGGGTACATCAGGGGCTCTGCAAATGCAACGTGATGCCTGCAGACCAATCCATTTAAGTCTGCATTCCAAATGGCGCTCCTTCCCTTCCGAGCTCTGTCATGCGCCCAAACAGTGGTTCCCCCCCACATAGGGGGTATCAGCGTACTCAGGACAAATTGGACAACAACTTTTAGGGTCCAATTTATCCTGATACCCTTGTGAAAATACAAAACTGGGGGCTAAATTTCATTTTTGTGAAAAAAAAAAAA
The DNA here is from genome assembly GCF_051348905.1 of Ranitomeya variabilis. Classification (NCBI taxonomy): domain Eukaryota; kingdom Metazoa; phylum Chordata; class Amphibia; order Anura; family Dendrobatidae; genus Ranitomeya; species Ranitomeya variabilis. The sequence continues at coordinate 765,214,286 of NC_135235.1, read as the reverse complement.
TATTATTTTCACGGCTCTGCGTTATAAACTGTAGTGAAACACTTGGGGGTTCAAAGTTCTCACAACACATCTAGATAAGTTCCTTGGGGGGTCTAGTTTCCAATATGGGGTCACTTGTGGGGGGTTTGTACTGTTTGGGTACATCAGGGGCTCTGCAAATGCAACGTGACGCCTGCAGACCAATCCATTTAAGTCTGCATTCCAAATGGCGCTCCTTCACTTCCGAGCTCTGTCATGCGCCCAAACAGTGGTCCCCCCCCACAAATGGGGTATCAGCGTACTCCAGACAAATTGGACAACAACTTTTGGGGTCCAATTTATCCTGATACCCTTGTGAAAATACAAAACTTGGGGGCTAAAAAATCATTTTTGTGAAAAAAAAAAATATTTTTATTTTCACGGCTCTGCGTTATAAACTGTAGTGAAACACTTGGGGGTTCAAAGCTCTCAAAACACATCTAGATAAGTTCCTTAGGGGGTCTACTTTCCAAAATGGTGTCACTTGTGGGGGGGTTTAATGTTTAGGCACATCAGGGGCTCTCCAAACGCAACATGGCATCCCATCTTAATTCCAGTCAATTTTGCATTGAAAAGTAAAATAGCGCTTCTTCCCTTCTGAGCTCTGCTATGCACCCAAACAATGGTTTACACCCACATATTGGGTATCAGCGTACTCAGGACAAATTGTACAACAACTTTTGTGGTCTAATTTCTTCTCTTACCCTTGGGGAAATAAAAAAATGGGGGTGAAAAGATCATTTTTGTGAAAAAATATGATTTTTTATTTTTACGGCTCTGCATTATAAACTTCTGTGAAGCACTTGTTGGGTCAAAGTGCTCAACACACATCTAGATAAGTTCCTTAAGGGGTCTACTTTCCAAAATGGTGTCACTCGTGGGGGGTTTCAATGTTTAGGCACATTAGGGGCTCTCCAAACGCAACATGGCGTCCCATCTCAATTCCAGTCAATTTTGCATTGAAAAGTCAAATGGCGCTCCTTCCCTTCCGAGCTCTGCCCTGCGCCCAAACAATGGTTTACACCCACATATGGGGTATCAGCGTACTCAGGACAAATTGCACAACAATTTTTGGGGTCCAATTTCTTCTCTCACCCTTGGGAAAATAAAAAATTGGGGGTGAAAAGATCATTTTTGTGAAAAAATATGATTTTTTATTTTTACGGCTTTGCATTATAAACTTCTGTAAAGCACTTGTTGGGTCAAAGTGCTCACCACACATCTAGATAAGTTCCTTAGGGGGTCTACTTTCCAAAATGGTGTCACTTGTTAGGGGTTTCAATGTTTAGGCACATCAGGGGCTCTCCAAATGCAACATGGCGTCCCATCTCAATTCCAGTCAATTTTGCATTGAAAAGTCAAATGGCGCTCCTTTGCTTCCAAGCTCTGCCATGCGCCCAAACTGTGGTTTACCCCCACATATGGGGTATCAGCGTACTCAGGACAAATTGTACAACAACTTTTGGGGTCTATTTTCTCCTGTTACCCTTGGTAAAATAAAACAAATTGGAGCTGAAATAAATTTTGTGTGAAAAAAAGTTAAATGTTCATTTTTATTTAAACATTCCAAAAATTCCTGTGAAACACCTGAAGGGTTAATAAACTTCTTGAAAGTGGTTTTGAGTACCTTGAGGGGTGCAGTTTTTAGAATGGTGTCACACTTGGGTATTTTCTATCATATAGACCCGTCAAAATGACTTCAAATGAGATGTGGTCCCTAAAAAAAAATGGTGTTGTAAAAATGAGAAATTGCTGGTCAACTTTTAACCCTTATAACTCCGTCACAAAAAAAAATTTTGGTTCCAAAATTGTGCTGATGTAAAGTAGACATGTGGAAAATGTTATTTATTAAGTATTTTGTGTGACATATGTCTGTGATTTAAGGGCATAAAAATTCAAAGTTGGAAAATTGCGAAATTTTCCAAATTTTCGCCAAATATTCGTTTTTTTCACAAATAAACGCAAGTTATATCGAACAAATTTTACCACTAACATGAAGTACAATATGTCACGAGAAAACAATGTCAGAATCGCCAAGATCCGTTGAAGCGTTCCAGAGTTATAACCTCATAAAGGGACAGTGGTCAGAATTGTAAAAATTGGCCTGGTCATTAACGTGCAAACCACCCTCGGGGCTTAAGGGGTTAAGGGAAATTTTTTTTTTTTTTTTTTCTCCTTCAGAGTTTTGCTGCCTAGCCCTTAATTGCTGTCTAGCTGCTTCTTACCTCCTCTTAACCCTTGAATGGCTCTGATATTAGCTGTTTAACATGGATGTCCAGAGTTTGGCTTCCAGCCTGAGTAATCTCGCGGCAAAAGTTCAAAACATACAGGATTTTGTTGTTCACACTCCCATGTCTGAACCTAGAATTCCTATTCCAGAGTTCTTTTCTGGAGATAGATCTACCTTCCTGAATTTCAGGAACAATTGTAAATTGTTTCTTTCTTTAAAATCTCGCTCCTCTGGAGACCCTGCTCAACAGGTCAAGATTGTAATATCTTTCCTGCGAGGCGACCCTCAGAATTGGGCATTTGCATTGGCACCAGGGGATCCTGCATTGCTCAATGTGGATGCGTTTTTTCTGGCATTGGGATTGCTCTATGAGGAACCCAACCTGGAGATTCAGGCTGAAAAGGCTTTATTAGCCCTCTCTCAGGGGTATGATGAAGCGGAAATATATTGTCAAAAATTTCGGAAATGGTCGGTGCTTACTCAGTGGAATGAGTGCGCCCTGGCTGCAAACTTCAGAAATGGTCTTTCTGAGGCCATTAAGGATGTTATGGTGGGGTTCCCTACGCCTACAGGTCTGAATGAGTCGATGGCTATGGCCATTCAGATTGATCGGCGTTTACGGGAGCGCAAACCCGTGCACCAGTTGGCGGTGTCTTTTGAACAGGCACCTGAGACTATGCAATGTGATAGAATTCAGTCCAGAAGTGAACGGCAAAATTATAGGCGGAAAAATGGATTGTGTTTTTATTGTGGTGATTCAGCTCATGTTATATCAGCATGCTCTAAACGCACAAAAAGGGTTGATAAATCTTTTGCCATTGGTACTCTGCAGCCTAAGTTCATTTTGTCTGTGACTCTGATTTTTTCACTGTCTTCCATTTCCGTCGATGCCTATGTGGATTCGGGCGCTGCCCTGAGTCTTATGGATTGGTCATTTGCTAAACGCTGCGGTTTTAGTCTGGAACCTCTGGAAGTTCCTATTCCTCTGAAGGGAATTGACTCTACACCATTGGCTATGAATAAACCGCAGTATTGGACACAAGTGACCATGCGCATGACTCCCGTTCATCAGGAGGTGATTCGCTTCCTTGTACTGTATAATTTACATGATGTACTAGTGCTTGGTCTGCCATGGTTACAAACTCATAATCCTGTCCTGGACTGGAAAACAATGTCTGTGTTAAGCTGGGGATGTCAGGGGGTTCATGATTATGCACCTCCGATTTCAATCGCTTCATCTACTCCTTCTGAGATCCCTGCGTTTTTGTCTGACTATAGGGATGTTTTTGAGGAGCCTAAGCTCAATTCGCTCCCTCCGCATAGAGATTGTGACTGTGCTATAGAATTGATTCCTGGCAGTAAGTTCCCTAAGGGTCGTTTATTTAATCTGTCACTGCCAGAGCATACTGCTATGCGGAATTATATTAAGGAGTCCTTGGAAAAGGGACATATTCGTCCATCTTCGTCCCCTCTGGGAGCAGGTTTTTTTTTTCGTGGCAAAAAAAGATGGTTCCCTGAGGCCTTGTATAGATTATCGCCTTCTGAATAAGATTACAGTCAAGTATCAGTATCCATTGCCATTATTGACTGATTTGTTTGCTCGCATTAAGGGGGCTAGGTGGTTCACTAAGATAGATCTTCGCGGTGCGTATAATCTGGTGCGGATAAAACAGGGTGATGAGTGGAAAACCGCATTTAATACGCCTGAGGGCCATTTCGAGTATTTGGTAATGCCTTTTGGACTCTCCAATGCTCCGTCAGTCTTTCAGTCCTTTATGCACAATATTTTCCGTGAATATCTGGATAAGTTTATGATTGTGTATTTGGATGATATTTTGGTGTTTTCTGATGACTGGGAGTCTCATGTTCTACAGGTCAGGAAGGTGTTTCAGGTTCTGCGGGCCAATTCTCTGTTTGTGAAGGGCTCAAAGTGTATCTTCGGAGTCCAGAAGATTTCTTTTTTGGGGTACATTTTTTCTCCTTCTACTATTGAGATGGATCCCGTCAAGGTTCAGGCGATTTGTGACTGGACACAACCTACATCTGTTAAGAGCCTTCAGAAGTTCTTGGGGTTTGCTAATTTTTATCGTCGGTTCATTGCTAATTTTTCCAGTATTGTTAAACCTTTGACTGATTTGACTAAAAAGGGTGCTGATGTTGCTGATTGGTCTCCTGCGGCCGTGGAGGCCTTTCAGGAACTTAAGCACCGGTTTTCTTCTGCTCCTGTGTTGTGTCAACCAGATGTTTCACTTCCTTTTCAGGTTGAGGTTGATGCTTCCGAGATTGGAGCGGGGGCGGTTTTGTCACAGAGAAGTTCTAATGGCTCGGTGATGAAGCCATGTGCATTCTTCTCTAGAAAATTCTCGCCCGCCGAGCGCAATTATGATGTGGGTAATCGGGAGCTTTTGGCCATGAAGTGGGCATTTGAGGAGTGGCGTCATTGGCTTGAGGGTGCTAAACATCGTGTGGTGGTCTTGACTGATCACAAGAATCTCATTTAACTTGAGTCTGCCAGGCGTTTGAATCCTAGACAGGCTCGTTGGTCGTTGTTTTTTTCTCGTTTCAATTTCGTGGTTTCATACCTGCCAGGTTAAAAGAATGTGAAGGCAGATGCTCTTTCCAGGAGTTTTGTGCCTGACTCTCCTGGAGACTCTGGGCCTACTGGTATCCTTAGGGATGGGGTAATATTGTCCGCCGTATCCCCAGACTTGCGACGTGCATTGCAGGAGTTTCAGGTGGATAAACCGGATCGTTGTCCACCAGAAAGACTGTTTGTTCCGGATGATTGGACCAGTAGAGTCATCTCCGAGGTCCATTCTTCTGTGTTGGCTGGTCATCCTGGAATATTTGGTACTAGAGACTTGGTGGCCAGGTCTTTTTGGTGGCCTTCCTTGTCTAGGGATGTGCGTACCTTTGTGCAGTCTTGTGAAGTGTGTGCTCGAGCTAAGCCTTGCTGTTCTCGGGCCAGTGGGTTGTTGTTATCCTTGCCCATCCCGAAGAGGCCTTGGACGCACATTTCCATGGATTTTATTTCTGATCTCCCGGTTTCACAGAAAATGTCCGTTATCTGGGTTGTGTGTGACCGCTTTTCTAAGATGGTTCATTTGGTGCCCTTGCCTAAGTTGCCTTCCTCCTCTGAGTTGGTCCCTTTATTTTTTCAGAACGTGGTTCGTTTGCATGGGATTCCGGAGAATATCGTTTCTGACAGGGGATCCCAGTTTGTGTCTAGATTTTGGCGGACGTTTTGTGCCAAGATGGGCATTGATTTGTCTTTCTCGTCTGCATTCCATCCTCAGACGAATGGCCAGACGGAGCGAACTAATCAGACCTTGGAAACTTATTTGAGGTGTTTTGTTTCTGCTGATCAAGATGACTGGGTTGCTTTTTTGCCACTGGCCGAATTTGCTCTTAATAATCGGGCTAGTTCGGCCACGTTGGTCTCTCCTTTTTTTTGTAATTCGGGGTTTCATCCTCGTTTTTCCTCTGGTCAGGTGGAGTCTTCGGATTGTCCTGGAGTGGACGTGGTGGTGGACAGGCTGCATCAGATTTGGAACCAGGTGGTGGACAATTTGAAGTTATCTCAGGAGAAGACTCAGCAATTTGCTAATCGCCGTCGCCGCGTGGGTCCCCGACTTCTTGTTGGGGATTTGGTGTGGTTGTCTTCTCGTTTTGTCCCTATGAAGGTCTCTTCTCCTAAGTTCAAGCCTCGGTTCATCGGTCCTTATAGGATCTCGGAGATTCTTAACCCTGTATCTTTTCGTTTGGATCTCCCAGCATCGTTTGCTATTCATAATGTGTTCCATCGGTCGTTGTTGCGGAGGTATGAGGTGCCCGTTGTTCCTTCGGTTGAGCCTCCTGCTCCGGTGCTGGTGGAGGGAGAATTGGAGTATGTTGTTGAGAAGATCTTGGATTCTCGTGTTTCCAGACGCAAACTCCAGTATTTGGTTAAGTGGAAGGGTTATGGTCAGGAGGATAATTCCTGGGTGGTCGCCTCCGATGTTCATGCGACTGATTTGGTCCGCGCCTTCCATAGAGCTCACCCTGATCGCCCTGGGGGTTCTCGTGAGGGTTCGGTGACCCCTCCTCAAGGGGGGGGTACTGTTGTGGATTCTGTTTGTGGGCTCCCTCTGGTGGTTACTGCTGGTACTGGGTGACTTTGGTGGGTTGCGGCCTTTGGTTTCCACCTGTCCATCAGAGGCTGGGTGTTTCCTATTTTACCTGGCCTTTCTGTCATTCCCTTGCCGGCTATCAATGTATTCAGATGTGCTCTGTTTGGTTCCTGCCTACCTGCTCCCAGATCTTTCAGGATAAGCTAAGTGCTGATTTTCAGTTGTTGGTTTTTTTGTCCAGCTTGCTTATTATGTCTCTATGCTAGCTGGTAGCTCTAGTGGACTGAGGTTCTCCCCATGTGCCATGAGTTGGCACATGGGTTCTTGTAATCTCAGGATGGTTTTTTGATTAGGGTTTTTTGCTGACCGCTCAGACCCCTTTTGTATCGTTCTGCTTTCTAGTTTACAGCGGGCCTCAATTTGCTGAACCTATATATATCATCTCTATGTGTGTGTGCCTTCCTCTCATTTCACCGTCAATACATGTGGGGGGCAACTATACCTTTTGGGGTTCATTCCTCTGGAGGCAAGTGAGGTCTTTATTTTCTCTGCAGTACTAGTTAGCTCTTAGGCTGGTGCGTGGCGTCTAGAACCAACGTAGGCACGCTCCCTGGCTATCTCTAGTTGCGTTTGTCAGGCGTAGGGCAGCGGTCAGCCCAGGTTCCATCACCCTAGAGCTCGTCCGATATTTTGTATTACTTTGCTTGTCCCTTGCTATCCCTAGCCATTGGGATTCATGACAGGACTCCTCGCCAGAGACGGACTACATCTCAACAAACCTGGGAAACACACATTCGCCAGAAGACTCGCTACACTCATCAGGAGGGCGTTAAACTAGAAGAAGAGGGGATGGGAAGAAAAACATTAGACTCGAACAAAGAAGACCCAGGAAAACATACTCAGAAGGGAGGTAAGAACATTTCTAAAACAATCCACAGCGAGGAGATTGGAACAAAACAAAATCCTCTAAACTGCATGCTCGCAAATGCCAGAAGCCTGACAAACAAGATGGAAGAACTAGAAGCAGAAATATCTACAGGTAACTTTGACATAGTGGGAATAACCGAGACATGGTTAGATGAAAGCTATGACTGGGCAGTTAACTTACAGGGTTACAGTCTGTTTAGAAAGGATCGTAAAAATCGGAGAGGAGGAGGGGTTTGTCTCTATGTAAAGTCTTGTCTAAAGTCCACTTTAAGGGAGGATATTAGCGAAGGGAATGAGGATGTCGAGTCCATATGGGTCAAAATTCATGGAGGGAAAAATGGTAACAAAATTCTCATTGGGGTCTGTTACAAACCCCCAAATATAACAGAAATCATGGAAAGTCTACTTCTAAAGCAGATAGATGAAGCTGCAACCCATAATGAGGTCCTGGTTATGGGGGACTTTAACTACCCGGATATTAACTGGGAAACAGAAACCTGTGAAACCCATAAAGGCAACAGGTTTCTGCTAATAACCAAGAAAAATTATCTTTCACAATTGGTGCAGAATCCAACCAGAGGAGCAGCACTTTTAGACATAATACTATCTAATAGACCTGACAGAATAACAAATCTGCAGGTGGTCGGGCATCTAGGAAATAGCGACCACAATATTGTACAGTTTAACCTGTCTTTCACTAGGGGGACTTGTCAGGGAGTCACAAAAACACTGAACTTTAGGAAGGCAAAGTTTGACCAGCTTAGAGATGCCCTTAATCTGGTAGACTGGGACAATATCCTCAGAAATAAGAATACAGATAATAAATGGAAAATGTTTAAGAACATCCTAAATAGGCACTGTAAGCGGTTTATACCTTGTGGGAATAAAAGGACTAGAAATAGGAAAAACCCAATGTGGCTAAACAAAGAAGTAAGACAGGCAATTAACAGTAAAAAGAAAGCATTTACACTACTAAAGCAGGATGGCACCATTGAAGCTCTAAAAAACTATAGGGAGAAAAATACTTTATCTAAAAAACTAATTAAAGCTGCCAAAAAGGAAACAGAGATGCACATTGCTAAGGAGAGTAAAACTGATCCCAAACTGTTCTTCAACTATATCAATAGTAAAAGAATAAAAACTGAAAATGTAGGCCCCTTAAAAAATAGTGAGGAAAGAATGGTTGTAGATGACGAGGAAAAGGCTAACATATTAAACACCTTCTTCTCCACGGTATTCACGGTGGAAAATGAAATGCTAGGTGAAATCCCAAGAAATAATGAAAACCCTATATTAAGGGTCACCAATCTAACCCAAGAAGAGGTGCGAAACCGGCTAAATAAGATTAAAATAGATAAATCTCCGGGTCCGGATGGCATACACCCACGAGTACTAAGAGAACTAAGTAATGTAATAGATAAACCATTATTTCTTATTTTTAGGGACTCTATAGCGACGGGGTCTGTTCCGCAGGACTGGCGCATAGCAAATGTGGTGCCAATATTCAAAAAGGGCTCTAAAAGTGAACCTGGAAATTATAGACCAGTAAGTCTAACCTCTACTGTTGGTAAAATATTTGAAGGGTTTCTGAAGGATGTTATTCTGGATTATCTCAATGAGAATAACTGTTTAACTCCATATCAGCATGGGTTTATGAGAAATCGCTCATGTCAAACCAATCTAATCAGTTTTTATGAAGAGGTAAGCTATAGGCTAGACCACGGTGAGTCATTGGACGTGGTATATCTCGATTTTTCCAAAGCGTTTGATACCGTGCCGCACAAGAGGTTGGTACACAAAATGAGAATGCTTGGTCTGGGGGAAAATGTGTGTAAATGGGTTAGTAACTGGCTTAGTGATAGAAAGCAGAGGGTGGTTATAAATGGTATAGTCTCTAACTGGGTCGCTGTGACCAGTGGGGTACCGCAGGGGTCGGTATTGGGACCTGTTCTCTTCAACATATTCATTAACTAGCTATTGAACCCGTTCTACGCCCGGGTGGCGAGCATTTATATTGGAATATGGTCTCCATCCTGGTATGTGCTGCTCCCATCCTGTCATATGCTGCTCCATCCTGCGCCCCCATCCTGTCATGTGCTGCTCCACCGTGTCATGTGCTGCTCCATCCTGCGCCCCCATCCTGTCATGTGCTGCTCCACCGTGTCATGTGCTGCTCCATCCTGCATCCCCATCCTGTCATGTGCTGCTCCACCGTGTCATGTGCTGCTCCATCCTGCGCCCCCATCCTGTCATGTGCTGCTCCACCGTGTCATGTGCTGCTCCATCCTGCGCCCCCATCCTGTCATGTGCCACTCCACCGTGTCATGTGCTGCTCCATCCTCATCCCCATCCTGTCATGTGCTCCCATCCTGCGCCCCCATCCTATCACGTGCTGCTCCATCCTGCGCCCCCATCAGTGCGGGCGGCTGTGCTGAGTGCGGGCGGCTGTGCTGAGTGCGGGCGGCTGTGCTGAGTGCGGGCGGCTGTATGTGGCTGTGCTGAGTGCGGGCGGCTGTATGTGACGTGGCTGTGCTGGGTGCGGGCGGCTGTGCTGGGTGCGGCAGCTGTGGACGGCTGTGCTGGGTGCGGTGGCTGTGCTGGGTGCGGTGGCTGTGCTGGGTGCGGTGGCTGTGCTGGGTGCGGTGGCTGTGCTGGGTGCGGTGGCTGTGCTGGGTGCAGCGGCTGTGCTGGGTGCAGCGGCTGTGCGTGGCTGTAGGCGGCTGTGCGTGGCTGTGGGAGGCTGTGCGTGGCTGTGCTGGGTGCGGCGGCTGTGCGTGGCTGTGGGCGGCTGTGCTGGGTGCAGCGGCTGTGCTGGGTGCGGTGGCTGTGCTGGGTGCGGCGGCTGTCCGTGGCTGTAGGCGGCTGTGCGTGGCTGTGGGCGGCTGTGCGTGGCTGTGCTGGGTGCGGAGGCTGTGCGTGGCTGTGGCGGCTGTGCGTGGCTGTGCTGGGTGCGGCGGCTGTGCTGGGTGCGGCGGCTGTGGGTGGCTGTGCTGGGTGCAGCGGTTGTGCGTGGCTGTGGGCGGATGTGCTGGGTGCGGCGGCTGTGCTGGGTGCGGCGGCTGTGGGTGGCTGTGCTGGGTGCAGCGGTTGTGCGTGGCTGTGGGCGGCTGTGCTGGGTGCGGCGGCTGTGCGTGGCTGTGCTGGGTGCGGCGGCTGTGCGTGGCTGTGGGCGGCTGTGCTGGGTGCGGCGGCTGTGCTGGGTGCGGCGGCTGTCCGTGGCTGTGGGCGGCTGTGCGTGGCTGTGGGCGGCTGTGGGAGGCTGTGCTGGGTGCGGCGGCTGTGCGTGGCTGTGGCGGCTGTGCATGGCTGTGCTGGGTGCGGCGGATGTGCTGGGTGCGGCGGATGTGCTGGGTGCGGCGGCTGTGGGTGGCTGTGCTGGGTGCGGCGGCTGTGCGTGGCTGTGCTGGGTGCGGCGGCTGTGGTCGGCTGTGCTGGGTGCGGCGGCTGTGCGTGGCTATGGGTGGCTGTGCATGGCTGTGGGCGGCTGTGCTGGGTGCGGCGGCTGTGCGTGGCTGTGGTCGGCTGTGCTGGGTGCGGCGGCTGTGCGTGGCTGTGGGCGGCTGTGCTGGGTGCGGCGGCTGTGCGTGGCTGTGGTCGGCTGTGCTGGGTGCGGCGGCTGTGCGTGGCTGTGGGCAGCTGTGCGTGGCTGTGGGCGGCTGTGCTGGGTGCGGCGGCTGTGCGTGGCTGTGGTCGGCTGTGCTGGGTGCGGCGGCTGTGCGTGGCTATGGGTGGCTGTGCGTGGCTGTGGGCGGCTGTGCTGGGTGCGGCGGCTGTGCTGGGTGCGGTGGCTGTGCTGGGTGCGGCGGCTGTCCGTGGCTGTAGGCGGCTGTGCGTGGCTGTGGGCGGCTGTGCGTGGCTGTGCTGGGTGCGGAGGCTGTGCGTGGCTGTGGCGGCTGTGCGTGGCTGTGCTGGGTGCGGCGGCTGTGCTGGGTGCGGCGGCTGTGGGTGGCTGTGCTGGGTGCAGCGGTTGTGCGTGGCTGTGGGCGGATGTGCTGGGTGCGGCGGCTGTGCTGGGTGCGGCGGCTGTGGGTGGCTGTGCTGGGTGCAGCGGTTGTGCGTGGCTGTGGGCGGCTGTGCTGGGTGCGGCGGCTGTGCGTGGCTGTGCTGGGTGCGGCGGCTGTGCGTGGCTGTGGGCGGCTGTGCTGGGTGCGGCGGCTGTGCTGGGTGCGGCGGCTGTCCGTGGCTGTGGGCGGCTGTGCGTGGCTGTGGGCGGCTGTGGGCGGCTGTGGGAGGCTGTGCTGGGTGCGGCGGCTGTGCGTGGCTGTGGCGGCTGTGCATGGCTGTGCTGGGTGCGGCGGATGTGCTGGGTGCGGCGGATGTGCTGGGTGCGGCGGCTGTGGGTGGCTGTGCTGGGTGCGGCGGCTGTGCGTGGCTGTGCTGGGTGCGGCGGCTGTGGTCGGCTGTGCTGGGTGCGGCGGCTGTGCGTGGCTATGGGTGGCTGTGCATGGCTGTGGGCGGCTGTGCTGGGTGCGGCGGCTGTGCGTGGCTGTGGTCGGCTGTGCTGGGTGCGGCGGCTGTGCGTGGCTGTGGGCGGCTGTGCTGGGTGCGGCGGCTGTGCGTGGCTGTGGTCGGCTGTGCTGGGTGCGGCGGCTGTGCGTGGCTGTGGGCAGCTGTGCGTGGCTGTGGGCGGCTGTGCTGGGTGCGGCGGCTGTGCGTGGCTGTGGTCGGCTGTGCTGGGTGCGGCGGCTGTGCGTGGCTATGGGTGGCTGTGCGTGGCTGTGGGCGGCTGTGCTGGGTGCGGCGGCTGTGCTGGGTGCGGTGGCTGTGCTGGGTGCGGCGGCTGTCCGTGGCTGTAGGCGGCTGTGCGTGGCTGTGGGCGGCTGTGCGTGGCTGTGCTGGGTGCGGAGGCTGTGCGTGGCTGTGGCGGCTGTGCTGGGTGCGGCGGCTGTGCTGGGTGCGGCGGCTGTGCTGGGTGCGGCGGCTGTGGGTGGCTGTGCTGGGTGCAGCGGTTGTGCGTGGCTGTGGGCGGATGTGCTGGGTGCGGCGGCTGTGCTGGGTGCGGCGGCTGTGGGTGGCTGTGCTGGGTGCAGCGGTTGTGCGTGGCTGTGGGCGGCTGTGCTGGGTGCGGCGGCTGTGCGTGGCTGTGCTGGGTGCGGCGGCTGTGCGTGGCTGTGCTGGGTGCGGCGGCTGTGCGTGGCTGTGGGCGGCTGTGCGTGGCTGTGGGCGGCTGTGCTGGGTGCGGCGGCTGTGCGTGGCTGTGGGCGGCTGTGCGTGGCTGTGGGCGACTGTGCTGGGTGCGGCGGCTGTGCGTGGCTGTGGTCGGCTGTGCTGGGTGCGGCGGCTGTGCGTGGCTATGGGTGGCTGTGCGTGGCTGTGGGCAGCTGTGCTGGGTGCGGCGGCTGTGCGTGGCTGTGGGCGCCTGTGCGTGGCTGTGGGCGGCTATGGTCGGCTGTGCTGGGTGCGGCGGCTGTGCGTTGCTGTGGGCGGCTGTGCGGGGCTGCGCTGGGCGCGGCGGCTGTGCTGGGTGCGGCCATTTTCTTGGTCCTGCTCCCGGAGTCGGCGCCTGCGCAGTCCGCGCTTTCCGGCGCCATTTTCTTGAAGACACTGCAATGTGTCTTCAAGAAAATGGCGCCGGAAAGCGCGGACTGCGCAGGCGCCGATTCCGGGAGCAGGGGGACAGTCACAGCCCGGAAGCGCGTCGGTGGAACGGGTCAGGTAAGTATACTCACCCTCCGCCTCCTGGCTCGTCCCTGCTTGTCCGGTGGAGATCGCGGTGTGCGTTCAGCGCTTACGCATACCGCGATCTCCTGGGAGCGTCGCTCTGTGCGGTCCAGACTGCGCCGGCGCTTGCGCTTGCGCAGTCTATAGAGGCTTCGGACAGAGTGACGCTCCCAGCGTTATATTATAGATGATCTGGTAGAAGGTTTACACAGTAAAATATTGATATTTGCAGATGATACAAAACTATGTAAAGCAGTTAATACAAGAGAAGATAGTATTCTGCTACAGATGGATCTGGATAAGTTGGAAACTTGGGCTGAAAGATGGCAGATGAGGTTTAACTTGGGCTGAAAGGTGGCAGATGAGGTTTAACAATGATAAATGTAAGGTTATACACATGGGAAGAAGGAATCAATATCACCATTACACATTGAACGGGAAACCACTGGGTAAATCTGACAGGGAGAAGGACTTGGGGATCCTAGTTAATGATAAACTTACCTGGAGCAGCCAGTGCCAGGCAGCAGCTGCCAAGGCAAACAGGATCATGGGGTGCATTAAAAGAGGTCTGGATACACATGATGAGAGCATTATACTGCCTCTGTACAAATCCCTAGTTAGACCGCACATGGAGTACTGTGTCCAGTTTTGGGCACCGGTGCTCAGGAAGGATATAATGGAACTAGAGAGAGTACAAAGGAGGGCAACAAAGTTAATAAAGGGGATGGGAGAACTACAATACCCAGATAGATTAGCGAAATTAGGATTATTTAGTCTAGAAAAAAGACGACTGAGGGGCGATCTAATAACCATGTATAAGTATATAAGGGGACAATACAAATATCTCGCTGCGGATCTGTTTATACCAAGGAAGGTGACGGGCACAAGGGGGCATTCTTTGCGTCTGGAGGAGAGAAGGTTTTTCCACCAACATAGAAGAGGATTCTTTACTGTTAGGGCAGTGAGAATCTGGAATTGCTTGCCTGAGGAGGTGGTGATGGCGAACTCAGTCGAGGGGTTCAAGAGAGGCCTGGATGTCTTCCTGGAGCAGAACAATATTGTATCATACAATTATTAGGTTCTGTAGAAGGATGTAGATCTGGGGATTTATTATGATGGAATATAGGAATATAGGCTGAACTGGATGGACAAATGTCTTTTTTCGGCCTTACTAACTATGTTACTATGTTACTATGTTACATGTAAAGCGCCATGGAATAAATGGCGCTATAAAAATGAATAATAATAATAAAAAGAAGAATAAATAATGACATGGCCGCCTTGTTCACCTGATCTGAACCCCATAGAGAACCTGTGGTCCCTCATAAAATGTGAGATCTAGAGGGAGAGAAAACAGTACTCCTCTAGGAACAGTGTCTGGGGGGCTGTGGTGGCTGCTGCTCGCAATGTTGGTCGTAAACAGATCAAGCAACTGACAGAATCTATGGATGGAAGGCTGTTGAGTGTCATCAGAAAGAAAGGTGGCTATACTGGTCTCTAATTTTTTGGTGTTTTGTTTTTGCATGTCAGACATGTTTATTTCTAAATTTTGTACAGTTATATTGGTTTACCTGGTGAAAATAAGTGAGATGGGAATATATTTGGTTGTTATTAAGTTGCCTAATAATTCTGCACAGTAATAGTTACCTGCACAATCAGATATCCTCCTAAGATAGCCAAATCTAAAAAAAACTCCACTCCAACTTCCAAAAATATTAAGCTTTGATATTTATGAGTCCTTTGGGTTGATTGAGAACATAGTTGTTGATCAATAATAAAAAATAATCCTCTAAAATACAACTTGCCTAATAATGAGATAGATCTATCTATGCATAGATCTATCTATTGATATTGGCCCCTTTCCAGGCTACGAATATCAGCCCGCAGCTGTCTGCGTAGCTTTTCTGGCTATTAAAATAGGGGGTCCCCCCAAAAAAAAAGACGTGGGATCCCACTATATTTTATAGCCAGAAAGGCTATGCAGACAGCTGCAGGCTGATATTCATAGCCTAGAGAGGGGCCATGGTTATTGGACCCCCCAGCTACAAATACCAGCACTGTTGTGAACTCTATTTTTGGGCTCCCTCTAGTGGTCACAAGCGGTACTGGGTAGTGTTGTCTTTCTGCAGGTTGCTTCAGCAGCTGGTTCGTTATCCTTGGTTGGTTTCCTATTTAGCCCACCTGGATACTCAGTTCCTTGCCTGCTATCAATGTATTCAGTGCTCTTCAGATTCCTTGTGACTACCTTGCTCCCAGTCTCTCCAAGACAAGCTAAGTTCTTGTTTGTTCCTTTTCTGATTATCAGCGTTCATCATGTTTTTTTGTCCAGCTTGTTAAAATGTGATTTCTTACTTGCTGGTTGCTCTAGGGGACTGAGTTTCTCCCCCCACACCATTAGTTGGTGTGGGGGTTCTTGAAATCTCAGTGTGGATATTTTGTAAGGGTTTTTTACTGACCGCACAGACCCCTTTTCTATTTTCTGCTATCTAGAATTAGTGGGCCTCTTTTGCTGAATCTGTTTTCACCCCTGTGTATGTGCCTTCCTCTTACCTCACCGTTATTATCTGTTGGGGGCTTCTATATCTTTGGGGATTATTTCTCTGGAGGCAAGAGAGGTCTTTCTTTCTCTCTAGGGGTAGTTAGTTCCTCAGGCTGGCTCGAGACGTCTAAGATTTTTAGGCACGTTCACCGGCTACCTCTAGTGTGGTTGGATAGGTTCAGTTTTGCGGTCAGTCCAGTTTTCCACCTCCCTAGAGCTTGTCCTATGTTTAGTCACCTTGCTGGAGTAATTTGTGATCCTCAACCACTAAGGATCATAACAGTATAGCAGGCCCACAAATTGCATCGCAGAAGTGGGATTAAAAGACCTGAGTACATTTTTTTTTTGTGTGCTGCAGTCTGTCTAGCTTCTTTCTTCCCCTTGAACTCTGAGTGGTTTTTGGGCTCAGCTGCAGACATGGATGTTCAGACTCTGACTTCTAGTGTGGATCATCTTACTGCACGGGTGCAAAGTATTCAGGATTTTGTTATTCATAGCCCTATGTCAGAACCAAAGATACCTATTCCTGAGTTGTTTTCTGGAGATAGATCTAGGTTTCAGAATTTTAAGAATAATTGTAAGTTATTTCTATCTCTGAGACCTCGTTCCTCTGGTGATTCCGCTCAGCAAGTAAAAATTGTTATCTCATTGTTGCGTGGCGATCCTCAGGATTGGGCTTTCTCTCTGGCACCAGGAGATCCTGCATTGCTTAATGTGGATGCGTTTTTTCTGGCTCTTGGACTGCTTTATGAGGAGCCTAATCTTGAGAATCAGGCAGAAAAAGCGTTGCTGGCCCTCTCTCAAGGGCAAGATGATGCAGAGGTGTACTGCCAGAAATTTCGGAAATGGTCGGTGCTTACTCAATGGAATGAGTGTGCCCTGGCTGCAAATTTCAGAAAAGGTCTTTCTGAAGCCATTAAGAATGTCATGGTGGGGTTCCCTACGCCTGCAGGTCTGAATGAGTCAATGACTCTGGCCATTCAGATTGATCGGCATTTGCGGGAGCGCAAACCTGCGCACCATTTGGCGGTGTCTTCTGAATAGACACCTGAGTCTATGCAATGTGATAGAATTCTGACCAGAAGTGAACAGCAAAATTATAGACGGCAAAATGGGTTGTGCTTTTACTGTGGTGACTCAGCTCATGTTATCTCAGCATGCTCTAAGCGCACAAAAAAGATGGATAAATCTGTCACCATCGGTACTTTACAGCCTAAGTTTATTTTGTCTGTTACCCTGATGTGTTCCCTGTCATCTTTCCCGGTTATGGCTTTTGTGGATTCAGGTGCTGCCCTGAGTCTGATGGATTTGTCATTTGCCAGGCGCTGTGGTTTTGTTTTGGAGCCTTTAAAATTCCCTATTCCACTAAGGGGAATTGATGCTACACCATTGGCTACGAATAAACCTCAGTACTGGACACAAGTGACCATGTGCATGACTCCTGTTCATCAGGAGGTGATTCGCTTTCTTGTTTTGTATAATTTACATGATGTTGTCGTGTTGGGTCTGCCATGGCTGCAGGCTCATAATCCAGTTTTAGATTGGAAAGCTATGTCTGTGTCTAGTTGGGGTTGTCAGGGAATTCATGGCGATACTCCATTGGTGTCTATTGCTTCTTCCACTCCTTCTGAGGTCCCTGAATTTTTGTCTGACTACCAGGATGTATTTGATGAGCCCAGGTCCAGTGCCCTGCCCCCTCATAGGGATTGTGACTGTGCTATAAATTTAATTCCTGGTAGTAAATTCCCTAAGGGACGACTTTTTAATTTGTCTATACCAGAGCATGCCGCGATGCGGAGTTATATAAAGGAGTCTTTGGAGAAGGGACATATTCGCCCATCCTCTTCCCCTCTTGGTGCAGGATTCTTTTTTGTGGCCAAGAAGGACGGTTCTCTGAGACCGTGTATAGCTTATCGCCTTCTGAATATAATCACAGTCAAATTTCAGTATCCTTTGCCACTATTGTCTGATTTGTATGCTCGGATTAAGGGTGCCAGTTGGTTCACCAAGATAGATCTCCGTGGTGCGTATAATCTTGTGCGCATTAAGCAGGGAGATGAATGGAAAACAGCATTTAATACGCCCGAAGGCCATTTTGAGTACTTGGTGATGCCTTTTGGACTCTCTAATGCTCCTTCTGTGTTTCAGTCCTTCATGCATGACATTTTCCGAGAATATCTGGATAAATTTATGATTGTTTATCTGGATGACATATTGGTCTTTTCTGATGATTGGGAGTCCCATGTGAAGCAGGTCAGGATGGTGTTTCAGGTCCTGCGTGCTAATGCTTTATTTGTGAAGGGCTCAAAATGCCTCTTCAGAGTACAGAAGGTCTCCTTTTTGGGTTTTATTTTTTCTCCTTCTACTGTGGAGATTGACCCAGTCAAGGTCCAGGCTATTCATGACTGGACTCAGCCCACGTCTGTTAAGAGTCTTCAGAAGTTCTTGGGTTTTGCTAATTTTTACCGTCGTTTCATCGCTAATTTTTCTAGCGTGGTTAAACCCTTGACGGATTTGACCAAGAAGGGCTCTGATGTGACTAATTGGTCTCCTGCGGCCGTGGAGGCCTTTCGGGAGCTTAAGCACCGGTTTTCTTCAGCTCCAGTCTTATGTCAGCCAGATGTCTCTCTCCCCTTCCAGGTCGAGGTTGATGCTTCCGAGATTGGAGCAGGGGCTGTTTTGTCGCAGAGAAGCTCTGAGGGCTCGGTGATGAAGCCGTGTGCTTTCTTTTCAAGAAAGTTTTCGCCTGCCGAGCGAAATTATGATGTTGGTAATCGGGAGTTGTTGGCTATGAAGTGGGCATTTGAGGAGTGGCGACATTGGCTCGAAGGAGCTAAACATCGTGTGGTGGTCCTGACTGATCACAAAAATCTGATTTACCTCGAGTCTGCCAAGCGCCTGAATCCTAGACAGGCTCGTTGGTCGTTGTTTTTCTCCCGTTTCAACTTCGTGGTCTCATACCTGCCTGGTTCGAAGAACGTGAAAGCTGATGCACTTTCTAGGAGTTTTGTGCCTGACTCTCCGGGAGTTTCTGAGCCGGCTGGTATTCTCAGAGAGGGAGTGATTTTGTCTGCCATTTCTCCAGATTTGCGACGAGTGCTGCAGAAATTTCAGGCGGATAGACCTGACCGTTGTCCACCAGAGAGACTGTTTGTCCCGGATAGATGGACCAGCAGAGTTATTTCCGAGGTTCATTCTTCGGTGTTGGCGGGTCATCCTGGGATTTTTGGTACCAGAGATTTGGTGGCTAGGTCCTTCTGGTGGCCTTCCTTGTCGCGGGATGTGCGTTCCTTTGTGCAGTCTTGTGGGATTTGTGCTCGGGCTAAGCCTTGCTGTTCTCGTGCCAGCGGTTTGCTTTTGCCTTTGCCTGTCCCGAAAAGGCCTTGGGCGCACATTTCCATGGATTTTATTTCGGATCTGCCAGTATCTCAGAAAATGTCTGTCATCTGGGTGGTGTGTGATCGTTTTTCCAAGATGGTCCATTTGGTGCCCTTGCCTAAGCTGCCTTCCTCCTCCGATTTGGTTCCTCTATTTTTTCAGAATGTGGTTCTCTTGCATGGCATTCCTGAAAATATTGTGTCTGATAGAGGATCCCAGTTTGTGTCCAGGTTTTGGCGTACTTTTTGTGCTAAGATGGGCATTGATTTGTCTTTTTCGTCGGCCTTCCATCCTCAGACTAATGGCCAAACCAAGCGAACTAATCAGACGTTGGAGACTTATTTGAGATGTTTTGTTTCTGCTGATCAGGATGATTGGGTGACTTTTTTGCCTTTGGCCGAGTTTGCCCTTAATAATCGGGCTAGTTCTGCTACCTTGGTTTCGCCTTTTTTCTGCAATACTGGTTTCCATCCTCGTTTTTCCTCGGGTCAGGTTGAGTCTTGTGACTGTCCTGGGGTGGATTCTGTGGTGGAGAGGTTGCAGCAGATTTGGAGCCATGTGGTGGACAATCTGAAATTGTCACAGGAGAGGGCTCAGCGCTTTGCCAACCGCCGCCGCGGTGTGGGTCCCCGACTTCGTGTTGGGGATTTGGTGTGGCTGTCTTCTCGGTATGTTCCTATGAAGGTCTCATCTCCTAAGTTTAAGCCTCGCTTCATCGGTCCTTATAAGATCTTGGAAATACTTAACCCGGTGTCTTTTCGTTTGGATCTCCCGGCATCGTTTACCATCCATAATGTGTTCCATAGGTCTTTGTTGCGGAGGTATGTGGTACCTGTGGTTCCTTCTGTTGAGCCTCCTGCTCCGGTGCTGGTCGAGGGCGAATTGGAGTACGTGGTGGAGAAGATTTTGGATTCTCGTATCTCTAGACGGAGACTTCAGTATCTGGTTAAGTGGAAGGGCTATGGTCAGGAGGATAATTCCTGGGTTGTCGCCTCTGATGTTCATGCGGCCGATTTGGTTCGCGCCTTCCACGCAGCTCATCCTGATCGCCCTGGGGGTCGTGATGAGGGTTCGGTGACCCCTCCTCAAGGGGGGGGTACTGTTGTGAACTCTATTTTTGGGCTCCCTCTAGTGGTCACAAGCGGTACTGGGTAGTGTTGTCTTTCTGCAGGTTGCTTCATCAGCTGGTTCGTTATCCTTGGTTGGTTTCCTATTTAGCCCACCTGGATACTCAGTTCCTTGCCTGCTATCAATGTATTCAGTGCTCTTCAGATTCCTTGTGACTACCTTGCTCCCAGTCTCTCCAAGACAAGCTAAGTTCTTGTTTGTTCCTTTTCTGATTATCAGCGTTCATCATGTTTTTTTGTCCAGCTTGTTAAAATGTGATTTCTTACTTGCTGGTTGCTCTAGGGGACTGAGTTTCTCCCCCCACACCGTTAGTTGGTGTGGGGGTTCTTGAAATCTCAGTGTGGATATTTTGTAAGGGTTTTTTACTGACCGCACAGACCCCTTTTCTATTTTCTGCTATCTAGAATTAGTGGGCCTCTTTTGCTGAATCTGTTTTCACCCCTGTGTATGTGCCTTCCTCTTACCTCACTGTTATTATCTGTTGGGGGCTTCTATATCTTTGGAAATTATTTCTCTGGAGGCAAGAGAGGTCTTTCTTTCTCTCTAGGGGTAGTTAGTTCCTCAGGCTGGCTCGAGACGTCTAAGATTTTTAGGCACGTTCACCGGCTACCTCTAGTGTGGTTGGATAGGTTCAGTTTTGCGGTCAGTCCAGTTTTCCACCTCCCTAGAGCTTGTCCTATGTTTAGTCACCTTGCTGGAGTAATTTGTGATCCTCAACCACTAAGGATCATAACACAGCACCCAGCTGTCCCAGAAATGGCACATCTGTAAGATGTGCCAATTCTGGCACTTAGCCTCTCTCTTTCCACTCCCTTGTGGCGGTGGGATATGGGGTAATAAGGTGTTAATGTCATCTTTGTATTGTAAGGTGACATTAAGCCAGGTTAATAATGGAGAGGCGTCAATATCCATTACTAATCCTATAATAGTGAAAGAGTTAAAAAAAAAAAGACACAGCCAGAAAAAAGTATTTTAATATTCTTAATTTCACCATACTTACCATACTCGATCGCCTGCAAAAAAATAAAAATAATAAGCCAACCGTATGCTCCCTGTCCGACGCAGTCCAATTAATAACGAGTGTCCCACGACGATCTCCCCTATAGAACAGTGACATCGGGTGATGTCACCGCTCTATAGGGCCTCCAGTGACACACTGACAGGAGACAATGGCTCTTTCAGTGCATCACTGAAGAGGTTACTGTAGTTCAGGCTCTCACTTTATGGCAAAGCTCCGCGGGAATTTTCCCACACAGCAGTGTCACAAGTGAGAGTAGGAACTATTTCTTACAGTGGTGGAGAGATACAGTGCGGAAAGATACCTTCAGTCATTGTATCATCAGAGCCCCTGGAGAGCGGTCGCATCAGCTGATGTGGCAGCTCTCCAAGGGAGATCGTCATGGGACACTTGTATTAATTGGATTTCTGCGGATCAGGGAGTATATTGTTTGTTTATTATTTTAACCACGTAGGCATCATGAAAGTCGGTGCCAATCCGACCCATGACGCCTATGTGGCGTCATGGAATGATCGCGTCCCTGCAGATCGGGTGAAAGGGTTAACTCCAATTTCACCCAATCTGCAGGGACAGGGGGAGTGGTACTTCTGCCCAGGGGGGGGTGTGTCATGAATCCCAATGGCTAGGGATAGCACAGGACAAGCAAAGTACAAATATATTACGGACGAGCTCTAGGGTGATGGAACCTGGGCTGACCGCTGCCCTACGCCTGACAAACGCAACTAGAGATAGCCAGGGAGCGTGCCTACGTTGGTTCTAGACGCCACGCACCAGCCTAAGAGCTAACTAGCACTGCAGAGAAAATAAAGACCTCACTTGCCTCCAGCGGAATGAACCCCAAAAGATATAGTTGCCCCCCACATGTATTGATGGTGAAATGAGAGGAAGGCACACACATAGAGATGATATATATAGTTTTAGCAAATTGAGGCCCGCTGTAAACTAGAAAGCAGAACGATACAAAAGGGGACTGAGCGGTCAGCAAAAAACCCTAATCAAAAAAACCATCCTGAGATTACAAGAACCCATGTGCCAACTCATGGCACATGGGGAGAACCTCAGTCCACTAGAGCTACCAGCTAGCATAGAGACATAATAAGCAAGCTGGACAAAAAACCAAACAACTGAAAATCAGCACTTAGCTTATCCTGAAAGATCTGGGAGCAGGTAGGCAGGAACCAAACAGAGCACATCTGAATACATTGATAGCCGGCAAGGGAAATGACAGAAAGGCCAGGTAAAATAGGAAACACCCAGCCACTGATGGACAGGTGGAAACCAAAGGCCGCAACCCACCAAAGTCACCCAGTACCAGCAGTAACCACCAGAGGGAGCCCACAAACAGAATCCACAACAGTACCCCCCCCTTGAGGAGGGGTCACCGAACCCTCACGAGAACCCCCAGGGCGATCAGGGTGAGCTCTATGGAAGGCGCGGACCAAATCAGTCGCATGAACATCGGAGGCGACCACCCAGGAATTATCCTCCTGACCATAACCCTTCCACTTAACCAAATACTGGAGTTTGCGTCTGGAAACACGATAATCCAAGATCTTCTCAACAACATACTCCAATTCTCCCTCCACCAGCACCGGAGCAGGAGGCTCAACCGAAGGAACAACGGGCACCTCATACCTCCGCAACAACGACCGATGGAACACATTATGAATAGCAAACGATGCTGGGAGATCCAAACGAAAAGATACAGGGTTAAGAATCTCCGAGATCCTATAAGGACCGATGAACCGAGGCTTGAACTTAGGAGAAGAGACCTTCATAGGGACAAAACGAGAAGACAACCACACCAAATCCCCAACAAGAAGTCGGGGACCCACGCGGCGACGGTGATTAGCAAACTGCTGAGTCTTCTCCTGAGATAACTTCAAATTGTCCACCACCTGATTCCAAATCTGATGTAGCCTGTCCACCACCACGTCCACTCCAGGACAATCCGAAGGCTCCACCTGACCAGAGGAAAAACGAGGATGAAACCCCGAATTACAAAAAAAAGGAGAGACCAACGTGGCCGAACTAGCCCGATTATTAAGAGCAAATTCGGCCAGTGGCAAAAAAGCAACCCAGTCATCTTGATCAGCAGAAACAAAACACCTCAAATAAGTTTCCAAGGTCTGATTAGTTCGCTCCGTCTGGCCATTCGTCTGAGGATGGAATGCAGACGAGAAAGACAAATCAATGCCCATCTTGGCACAAAACGTCCGCCAAAATCTAGACACAAACTGGGATCCCCTGTCAGAAATGATATTCTCCAGAATCCCATGCAAACGAACCACGTTCTGAAAAAATAAAGGGACCAACTCAGAGGAGGGAGGCAACTTAGGCAAGGGCACCAAATGAACCATCTTAGAAAAGCGGTCACACACAACCCAGATAACGGACATTTTCTGTGAAACCGGAAGATCAGAAATAAAATCCATGGAAATGTGCGTCCAAGGCCTCTTCGGGATGGGCAAGGATAACAACAACCCACTGGCCCGAGAACAGCAAGGCTTAGCTCGAGCACACACTTCACAAGACTGCACAAAGGTACGCACATCCCTAGACAAGGAAGGCCACCAAAAAGACCTGGCCACCAAGTCTCTAGTACCAAATATTCCAGGATGACCAGCCAACACAGAAGAATGGACCTCGGAGATGACTCTACTGGTCCAATCATCCGGAACAAACAGTCTTTCTGGTGGACAACGATCCGGTTTATCCACCTGAAACTCCTGCAATGCACGTCGCAAGTCTGGGGATACGGCGGACAATATTACCCCATCCCTAAGGATACCAGTAGGCTCAGAGTCTCCAGGAGAGTCAGGCACAAAACTCCTGGAAAGAGCATCTGCCTTCACATTCTTTGAACCTGGCAGGTATGAAACCACGAAATTGAAACGAGAAAAAAACAACGACCAACGAGCCTGTCTAGGATTCAAACGCCTGGCAGACTCAAGGTAAATGAGATTCTTGTGATCAGTCAAGACCACCACACGATGTTTAGCACCCTCAAGCCAATGACGCCACTCCTCAAATGCCCACTTCATGGCCAAAAGCTCCCGATTACCCACATCATAATTGCGCTCGGCGGGCGAGAATTTTCTAGAGAAGAATGCACATGGCTTCATCACCGAGCCATTAGAACTTCTCTGTGACAAAACCGCCCCCGCTCCAATCTCGGAAGCATCAACCTCAACCTGAAAAGGAAGTGAAACATCTGGTTGACACAACACAGGAGCAGAAGAAAACCAGCGCTTAAGTTCCTGAAAGGCCTCCACGGCCGCAGGAGACCAATCAGCAACATCAGCACCCTTTTTAGTCAAATCAGTCAAAGGTTTAACAATACTGGAAAAATTAGCAATGAACCGACGATAAAAATTAGCAAACCCCAAGAACTTCTGAAGGCTCTTAACAGATGTAGGTTGTGTCCAGTCACAAATCGCCTGAACCTTGACGGGATCCATCTCAATAGTAGAAGGAGAAAAAATGTACCCCAAAAAAGAAATCTTCTGGACTCCGAAGAGACACTTTGAGCCCTTCACAAACAGAGAATTGGCCCGCAGAACCTGAAACACCTTCCTGACCTGTAGAACATGAGACTCCCAGTCATCAGAAAACACCAAAATATCATCCAAATACACAATCATAAACTTATCCAGATATTCACGGAAAATATTGTGCATAAAGGACTGAAAGACTGACGGAGCATTGGAGAGTCCAAAAGGCATTACCAAATACTCAAAATGGCCCTCAGGCATATTAAATGCGGTTTTCCACTCATCACCCTGTTTTATCCGCACCAGATTATACGCACCGCGAAGATCTATCTTAGTGAACCACCTAGCTCCCTTAATGCGAGCAAACAAATCAGTCAATAATGGCAATGGATACTGATACTTGACTGTAATCTTATTCAGAAGGCGATAATCTATACAAGGCCTCAGGGAACCATCTTTTTTTGCCACAAAAAAAAAACCTGCTCCCAGAGGGGACGAAGATGGACGAATATGTCCCTTTTCCAAGGACTCCTTAATATAATTCCGCATAGCAGTATGCTCTGGCAGTGACAGATTAAATAAACGACCCTTAGGGAACTTACTGCCAGGAATCAATTCTATAGCACAGTCACAATCTCTATGCGGAGGGAGCGAATTGAGCTTAGGCTCCTCAAAAACATCCCTATAGTCAGACAAAAACGCAGGGATCTCAGAAGGAGTAGATGAAGCGATTGAAATCGGAGGTGCATCATCATGAACCCCCTGACATCCCCAGCTTAACACAGACATTGTTTTCCAGTCCAGGACAGGATTATGAGTTTGTAACCATGGCAGACCAAGCACTAGTACATCATGTAAATTATAAAGTACAAGGAAGCGAATCACCTCCTGATGAACGGGAGTCATGCGCATGGTCACTTGTGTCCAATACTGCGGTTTATTCATAGCCAATGGTGTAGAGTCAATTCCCTTCAGAGGAATAGGAACTTCCAGAGGTTCCAGACTAAAACCGCAGCGTTTAGCAAATGACCAATCCATAAGACTCAGGGCAGCGCCCGAATCCACATAGGCATCGACGGAAATGGAAGACAGTGAAAAAATCAGAGTCACAGACAAAATGAACTTAGGCTGCAGAGTACCAATGGCAAAAGATTTATCAACCCTTTTTGTGCGTTTAGAGCATGCTGATATAACATGAGCTGAATCACCACAATAGAAACACAATCCATTTTTCCGCCTATAATTTTGCCGTTCACTTCTGGACTGAATTCTATCACATTGCATAGTCTCAGGTGCCTGTTCAGAAGACACCGCCATCTGGTGCACGGGTTTGCGCTCCCGTAAACGCCGATCAATCTGAATGGCCATAGCCATAGACTCATTCAGACCTGTAGGCGTAGGGAACCCCACCATAATATCCTTAATGGCCTCAGAAAGACCATTTCTGAAGTTTGCAGCCAGGGCGCACTCATTCCACTGAGTAAGCACCGACCATTTCCGAAACTTCTGACAATATATTTCCGCTTCATCATGCCCCTGAGAGAGGGCTAATAAAGCCTTTTCAGCCTGAATCTCCAGGTTAGGTTCTTCATAGAGCAATCCCAATGCCAGAAAAAACGCATCCACACTGAGCAATGCAGGATCCCCTGGTGCCAATGCAAATGCCCAATTCTGAGGGTCGCCCCGCAGGAAAGATATTACAATCTTGACCTGTTGAGCAGGGTCTCCAGAGGAGCGAGTTTTTAAAGAAAGAAACAATTTACAATTGTTCCTGAAATTCAGGAAGGTAGATCTATCTCCAGAAAAGAACTCTGGAATAGGAATTCTAGGTTCAGACATGGGAGTGTGAACAACAAAATCCTGTATGTTTTGAACTTTTGCCGCGAGATTACTCAGGCTGGAAGCCAAACTCTGGACATCCATGTTAAACAGCTAAGATCAGAGCCATTCAAGGGTTAAGAGGAGGTAAGAAGCAGCTAGACAGCAATTAAGGGCTAGGCAGCAAAACTCTGAAGGGAAAAAAAAAAAAAAAAAAAAAAAATTTCCCTTAAACACTTCTCTTTCTCCTGCTTCAGCCCAAACAATTAACACTTTGTGGGCCGGCTATACTGTCATGAATCCCAATGGCTAGGGATAGCACAGGACAAGCAAAGTACAAATATATTACGGACGAGCTCTAGGGTGATGGAACCTGGGCTGACCGCTGCCCTACGCCTGACAAACGCAACTAGAGATAGCCAGGGAGCGTGCCTACGTTGGTTCTAGACGCCACGCACCAGCCTAAAAGCTAACTAGCACTGCAGAGAAAATAAAGACCTCACTTGCCTCCAGCGGAATGAACCCCAAAAGATATAGTTGCCCCCCACATGTATTGATGGTGAAATGAGAGGAAGGCACACACATAGAGATGATATATATAGTTTTAGCAAATTGAGGCCCGCTGTAAACTAGAAAGCAGAACGATACAAAAGGGGACTGAGCGGTCAGCAAAAAACCCTAATCAAAAAAACCATCCTGAGATTACAAGAACCCATGTGCCAACTCATGGCACATGGGGAGAACCTCAGTCCACTAGAGCTACCAGCTAGCATAGAGACATAATAAGCAAGCTGGACAAAAAAACAAACAACTGAAAATCAGCACTTAGCTTATCCTGAAAGATCTGGGAGCAGGTAGGCAGGAACCAAACAGAGCACATCTGAATACATTGATAGCCGGCAAGGGAAATGACAGAAAGGCCAGGTAAAATAGGAAACACCCAGCCACTGATGGACAGGTGGAAACCAAAGGCCGCAACCCACCAAAGTCACCCAGTACCAGCAGTAACCACCAGAGGGAGCCCACAAACAGAATCCACAACAGGGGTGGTGGCTTCACTCCCCCGTGGCTACGGTCGCTTTGATTGGCTGTTGAATGTGAAACAGCCAATCAGAGCGATTTGTAATATTTCACTCTGAAAACTGGTGAAATATTACAATCCATCCATGGCCAATGCTGTAATATCATCGGCCATGGCTGGCAACCCTGATCTGTCCCCCCCACCGCCACCGATCTCCTCCCCAGTCCTCCATCCTGTGCTCCGCTCCCCTCCGTCGTCCTGTCCGCTCCCCTGTCCTCCTGTCCACTCCCTGTTGTGAATTCTGTTCTCGAACTCCCTCCTGTGGTCATGAATGGTACTTCGGCGAGTTCTGTCCACCGACTCCCTCTGGTGGCTGTGAGTGGAGCTGCTGGTTCTGAGGTTCTTTCCTCAGCTGACCTCGTTTAAATCCTAGGCTGGCTGCTCTATTTAACTCCACTCAGATCGTTACTTGATGTCAGCTGTCAATGTCCTAGTACTGGTTCAGACCTCTCTTGGATCTTTCAGATGACCTGTCCACTCCAGTTGAAGCTAAGTCCCTGCTAGTTAATTTGTTTATCACTGTTTCTTATTCCAGCTTGCTTTAATGATTTTGCCGTGCTAGCTGGAAGCTCTGGGATGCAGAGTGGCACCTCCGCACCGTGAGTCGGTGCGGGGGTCTCTTTTGCACACTCTGCGTGTTTTTTTGTAGATTTTTGTGCTGACCGCAAAGATACCTTTTCTATCCTCAGTCTGTTTAGTTAAGTCTGGCCTCCTTTGCTGAAACCTGTTTCATTTCTGTGTTTGTGACTTCCATCTTAACTCACAGTCAATATTTGTGGGGGGCTGCCTTTTTCTTTGGGGAATTTCTCTGAGGCAAGGTAGGCTTATTTTCTATCTTTAGGGGTAGTTAGTTCTTAGGCTGTGAAGAGGCGTCTAGGCAGAGTCAGGTATGCTCCACGGCTATTTCTAGTTGGTTGTGATAGGATTGGGGTTGCGGTCAGCATAGCTCCCACTTCCCAGAGCTTGTCCTGTATTACTAGTTTGCTCATCAGGTCATTCCGGGTGCTCCTAACCACCAGGTCATCATAACAGTACAGCAGGCCCATAAAGTGTTAATGCATCTCAATAGAGGGATAAGAGAAGTTCTGAGACCATTTTTTTTTTCCTCTGCAGCGTGTTTTGTCTTTCTTTTCCCCTAAATCTCTGGGTGGTTCAGGACACAGGTGTAGATATGGACATTCAAGGTCTGTCCTCTTGTGTGGATCAACTCACTGCAAGGGTACAAGGCATTCAAGATTATGTAGTTCAGAATCCGATGTTAGAACCCAGAATTCCAGTTCCTGATTTGTTTTCTGGGGATAGATCTAAGTTCCTGAATTTCAAAAATAACTGTAGACTGTTTTTTGCTTTGAAACCCTGCTCCTCTGGTGACCCCATTCAGCAAGTAAAAATCATTATTTCTTTGCTACGTGGCGACCCTCAAGACTCGGCATTTTCCCTTGCGCCAGGAGATCCTGCATTGCGTAATGTAGATGCGTTTTTCCTGGCGCTTGGTTTGCTTTATGAGGAACCAGATTCAGTGGATCAGGCAGAGAAAATCTTGCTGGCTTTGTGTCAGGGTCAGGATGAAGCGGAGGTATATTGTCAGAAGTTTAGAAAGTGGTCTGTGCTTACTCAGTGGAATGAGTGTGCCCTGGCGGCAATTTTCAGAAAGGGTCTTTCTGAAGCCCTTAAGGATGTTATGGTGGGATTCCCCACGCCTGCTGGTCTGAATGAGTCTATGTCCTTGGCCATTCAGATCGATCGATGCTTACGTGAGCGCAAAACTGTGCACCATTTGGCGGTATCTTCTAAGCAGAGGCGCTGCCCTGAATTTGATGGACTTGGAGTTTGCCAGGCGCTGTGGTTTTTTCTTGGAGCCCTTGCAGTATCCAATTCCATTGAGAGGAATTGATGCTACGCCTTTGGCCAAGAATAAGCCTCAGTACTGGACTCAATTGACCATGTGCATGGCTCCTGCACATCAGGAGAATATTCGCTTTTTGGTGTTGCATAATCTGCATGATGTGGTCGTTTTGGGTTTGCCATGGTTACAGGTCCATAATCCAGTATTGGATTGGAAATCAATGTCTGTGTCCAGCTGGGGTTGTCAAGGGGTACATGGTGATGTTCCATTGTTGTCAATTTCGTCTTCCACTCCTTCTGAAGTCCCTGAGTTTTTGTCGGATTACCGGGATGTATTTGATGAGCCCAAATCCAGTGACCTACCTCCTCATAGGGATTGCGATTGTGCTATTAATTTGATTCCTGGTAGTAAGTTTCCAAAGGGCCGACTGTTCAATTTGTCTGTGCCAGAACACGCCGCTATGCAGAGTTATATAAAGGAGTCCTTGGAGAAAGGGCATATTCGCCCGTCGTCATCACCTTTGGGAGCAGGGTTCTTTTTTGTGGCCAAGAAGGATGGTTCTCTGAGACCTTGTATAGATTACCACCTTCTCAATAAAATCACCGTCAAATTTCAGTACCCTTTGCCGCTACTGTCTGATTTGTTTGCTCAGATTAAGGGGGCTAAGTGGTTCACTAAGATAGATCTTCGAGGGGCGTATAATCTGGTGCATATTAAACAGGGCGATGAATGGAAAACAGCATTTAATACACCCGAGGGCCATTTTGAGTACCTGGTGATGCCATTCGGGCTTTCTAATGCTCCATCTGTGTTTCAGTCCTTTATGCATGACATCTTCCGAAAGTACCTGGATAGATTCATGATTGTATATTTGGATGATATTTTGGTCTTTTCGGATGATTGGGAGTCTCATGTGAAGCAGGTCAGAATGGTGTTCCAGGTCCTTCGTGCTAATTCCTTGTTTGTGAAGGGGTCTAAATGCCTCTTTGGAGTTCAGAAGGTTTCATTTTTGGGCTTCATTTTTTCCCCTTCTACTATCGAGATGGACCCTGTTAAAGTTCAGGCCATTTATGATTGGACTCAGCCTACTTCTGTGAAGAGCCTTCAGAAATTCCTGGGCTTTGCTAATTTTTACCGTCGCTTCATCACTAATTTTTCTAGTGTTGTTAAACCACTGACTGATTTGACCAAGAAAGGTGCTGATGTGGTCAATTGGTCCTCTGCGACTGTTGAGGCTTTTCAGGAGTTGAAGCGTCGTTTTTCTTCTGCCCCTGTGTTGTGTCAGCCAGATGTTTCGCTCCCGTTTCAGGTCGAGGTGGATGCTTCTGAGATTGGAGCAGGGGCTGTTTTATCTCAAAGAAGTTCTGATGGCTCGGTGATGAAACCATGTGCTTTCTTTTCTAGAAAGTTTTCGCCTGCTGAGCGTAATTATGATGTGGGCAATCGAGAGTTGTTGGCTATGAAGTGGGCGTTCGAGGAGTGGTGTCATTGGCTTGAAGGAGCCAAGCATCGAGTGGTGGTCTTGGCGGATCACAAGAACCTGACTTATCTTGAGTCTGCCAAGCGGTTGAATCCTAGACAGGCTCGATGGTCGCTGTTTTTCTCCCGCTTCGATTTTGTGGTTTCGTACCTTCCAGGTTCTAAGAATGTGAAGGCTGATGCCCTTTCAAGGAGTTTTGTGCCTGATTCTCCGGGAGTTCCTGAGTCGGTTGGTATTCTCAAAGAGGGGGTAATTTTGTCTGCCATCTCCCCTGATTTGCGGCAGGTGCTGCAGGAGTTTCAGGCTGATAGACCTGACAGTTGTCCAGCGGAGAAACTGTTTGTCCCTGATAGATGGACTAGTAGAGTTATCTCTGAGGTTCATTGTTCGGTGTTGGCTGGTCATCCGGGAATCTTTGGTACCAGAGATTTGGTGGCTAGATCCTTTTGGTGGCCTTCCTTGTCACGGGATGTGCGTTCTTTTGTGCAGTCCTGTGGGACTTGTGCTCGGGCTAAGCCCTGCTGTTCTCGTGCCAGTGGGTTGCTTTTGCCCTTGCCGGTCCCGAAAAGGCCCTGGACGCATATTTCCATGGATTTTATTTCAGATCTCCCTGTCTCTCAAAGGATGTCGGTCATCTGGGTGGTTTGTGATCGTTTCTCTAAGATGGTCCATTTGGTACCTTTGCCTAAATTGCCTTCCTCCTCTGATTTGGTTCCATTATTTTTCCAGCACGTTGTTCGTTTGCATGGCATTCCGGAGAACATCGTGTCGGACAGAGGTTCCCAGTTTGTTTCAAGGTTTTGGCGGTCCTTTTGTGCTAAGATGGGCATTGATTTGTCTTTTTCTACAGCTTTCCATCCTCAGACAAATGGCCAAACCGAACGAACCAATCAGACTTTGGAAACATATCTGAGATGCTTTGTTTCTGCTGATCAGGATGATTGGGTGTCCTTCTTGCCTTTGGCTGAGTTCGCCCTTAATAATCGGGTCAGCTCGGCCACCTTGGTTTCGCCTTTTTTCTGTAATTCTGGTTTCCATCCTCATTTTTCTTCAGGGCAGGTTGAGCCTTCGGACTGTCCTGGTGTGGATTCTGTGGTGGACAGGTTGCAGCAAATTTGGACTCATGTGGTGGACAATTTGACATTGTCCCAGGAGAAGGCTCAACGTTTCGCTAACCGCCGTCGCTGTGTTGGTCCCCGACTTCTTGTTGGGGATTTGGTTCGGTTGTCGTCTCGTTATGTTCCTATGAAGGTTTCATCTCCTAAGTTTAAGCCTCGTTTCATTGGTCTTTATAAGATTTCTGAGATTCTTAATCCGGTGTCATTTCGTTTGGACCTTCCGGCTTCTTTCGCCATCCATAATGTGTTCCATAGGTCGTTGTTGCGGAGATATGTGGCTCCTATGGTTCTCTCCGTTGACCCTCCTGCACCGGTGTTGGTTGAGGGGGAGTTGGAGTAAGTGGTGGAGAAGATTTTAGATTCTCGTATTTCGAGATGGAAACTTCAGTACCTGGTCAAGTGGAAGGGTTATGGTCAGGAGGATAATTCCTGGGTTGTTGCCTCTGATGTTCACGCTGCCGATCTAGTTCGTGCCTTTCATTTGGCTCGTCCTGATCGGCCTGGGGGCTCTGGTGAGGGTTCGGTGACCCCTCCTCAAGGGGGGGTACTGTTATGAATTCTGTTCTCGAACTCCCTCCTGTGGTCATGAATGGTACTTCGGCGAGTTCTGTCCACCGACTCCCTCTGGTGGCTGTGAGTGAAGCTGCTGGTTCTGAGGTTCTTTCCTCAGCTGACCTCGTTTAAATCCTAGGCTGGCTGCTCTATTTAACTCCACTCAGATCGTTACTTGATGCCAGCTGTCAATGTCCTAGTACTGGTTCAGACCTCTCTTGGATCTTTCAGATGACCTGTCCACTCCAGTTGAAGCTAAGTCCCTGCTAGTTAATTTGTTTATCACTGTTTCTTATTCCAGCTTGCTTTAATGATTTTGCCGTGCTAGCTGGAAGCTCTGGGATGCAGAGTGGCACCTCCGCACTGTGAGTCGGTGCGGGGGTCTCTTTTGCACACTCTGCGTGTTTTTTTGTAGATTTTTGTGCTGACCGCAAAGATACCTTTTCTATCCTCAGTCTGTTTAGTTAAGTCTGGCCTCCTTTGCTGAAACCTGTTTCATTTCTGTGTTTCTGACTTCCATCTTAACTCACAGTCAATATTTGTGGGGGGCTGCCTTTTTCTTTGGGGAATTTCTCTGAGGCAAGGTAGGCTTATTTTCTATCTTTAGGGGTAGTTAGTTCTTAGGCTGTGAAGAGGCGTCTAGGCAGAGTCAGGTACGCTCCACGGCTATTTCTAGTAGATTGTGATAGGATTAGGGGTTGCGGTCAGCATAGCTCCCACTTCCCAGAGCTTGTCCTGTATTACTAGTTTGCTCATCAGGTCATTCCGGGTGCTCCTAACCACCAGGTCATCATAACAGCTCCCCCCATGCTCCGATCCCACCCCCCCGTGCTCCGATCACCCCCCATGCTCCGATCCCCCCCTCATACTTACCGAGCCTCCCGGTGTCCGTCCGTCTTCTCCACGGTCGCTGCCATCTTCCAAAATGGCGGGCGCATGCGCAGTGCGCCCGCCGAATCTGCCGGCCGACAGATTCGTTCCAGCTACATTTTGATCACTGTGATAAAACCTATCACAGTTATCTAAATAAAAAAATAGTAAATGAACCCCCCCTTTATCACCCCATAGGTAGGGAAAATAATAAATTAAAGAAAATAATTTTTTTTCCACTAGGATTAGAACTAGGGTTAGAACTAGGGCTAGGATTAGGGCTAGGGTTAGGGTTAGGTGTAGGGTTAGGGGCAGGGTTAGGGGTAGGGTTAGAACTAGTGTTAGCATTAGAATTAGGCTATGTGCACACGGTGCGGATTTGGCTGCGGATCCGCAGCGGATTGGCTGCTGCGGATTCGTAGCAGTGTTCCATCAGCTTTACAGTACCATGTAAACCTATGGAAAACCAAATCCGCTGTGCCCATGGTGCGGAAAATACCGCGCGGAAATGCTGCATAGTATTTTCCGCAGCATGTCAATTCTTTGTGCGGATTTTGCAGCATTTTACATCTGTTCCTCATTAGGAATCCGCAGGTGAAATCCGCATAAAAAACTCTGGAAGTCCGCGGTAAATCCGCAGGTAAAACGCAGTGCCTTTTACCTGCGGATTTTTTAAAAATGGTGCGGAAAAATCTTACACGAATCCGCAACGTGGGCACATAGCCTTAGGGTTTGAATTAGAGTTAGGGTTGGAATTAGGGCTAGGGTTGGAAATAGGGTTAAGAATAGGCTTGTGGTTAGAATTATGGTTAGGGTTAGGGGTGTGTTGGGGTAAAAGTTGTGGTTGGGATTAGGGTTAGGGTTGGGATTAGGGTTGTGGTTAGGGGTGTGTTGGGATTAGGGTTGTGATTAGGGTTATGGCTAGAGTTGGGATTAGGGTTAGGGGTGTGTTGGGGTTAGTGTTGGAGTTAGAATTGAGGGGTTTCCACTGTTTAGGCACATCAGGGGTCTCCAAACGCAACATGGCGCCACCATTGGTTCCAGCCAATCTTGTGTTCAAAAAGTCAAATTGTGCTCCCTCCCTTCCGAGCCCCGACGTGTTCCCAAACAGTGGTTTACCCCCACATATGGGGTACCAGCGTACTCAGGACAAACTGGACAACAACTATTGGGGTCCAATTTCTCCTGTTACTCTTGCGAAAATAAAAAATTGCTTGCTAAAACATGAAAATGAAAAATTATTTTTTATTTTCACGGCTCTGCGTTGTAAACTTCTATGAAGCACTTGGGGGTTCTAAGTGCTCAATACACATCTAGATAAGTTCCTTGGGGGGTCTAGTTTCCACAATGGGGTCACTTGTGGGGGGTTTCTACTGTTTAGGCACATCAGGGGCTATGCAAATGGAATGTGACACCCGCAAACCACTCCATCAAAGTCTGCATTTCAAAACTTCACTACTTCCCTTCCGAGCCCCGACTTGTGCCCAAACAGTGGTTTACCCCCACATATGGGGTATCCGTGTACTCAGGACAAACTGGGCAACAACTATTGGGGTCCAATTTCTCCTGTTACCCTTGCAAAAATAAAAAATTGCTTGCTAAAACATCATTTTTGAGAAAAGAAATTATTTTTTATTTTCATGGCTCTGCGTTATAAACTTCTGTGAAGCACTTGGGGGTTCAAAGTGCTCACCATACATCTAGATTAGTTCCTTGGGAGGTCTAGTTTCCAAAATGGGGTCACTTGTGGGGAGCCCAATGTTTAGGCACACAGGAGCTCTCCAAACGTGACATGGTGTCTGCTAATGATTGGAGCTAATTTTCCATTCAAAAAGCCAAATGGCATGCCTTCCCTTCCGAGCCCTGACGTGCGCCCATACAGTGGTTTACCCCCACATATGGGGTATCATCGTACTCAGAACAAACTGGACAACAACATTTGGGGTCCAATTTCTCCTGTTACCCTTGGGAAAATAAAAAATTCCGGGCTAAAAATCATTTTTGAGGAAAGAAAAATTATTTTTTATTTTCACGGCTCTGCGTTATAAACTTCTGTGAAGTACCTGGGGGTTTAATGTGCTCACTATGCATCTAGATAAGTTCCTTGGGGGGTCTAGTTTCCAAAATGGGGTCACTTGTAGGGGAGCTCTAATGTTTAGGCACACAGGGGCTCTCCAAACGCGACATGGTGTCCGCTAACGATTGGAGCTAATTTTCCATTCAAAAAGTCAAATGGCGTGCCTTCCCTTCCGAGCCTTGCTGTGCACCCAAACAGTGGTTTACCCCCACATATGAGGTATCAGCGTACTCAGGAGAAATTGCCCAACAAATTTTAGGATCCATTTTATCCTGTTCCCCATGTGAAAATGAAAAAAGTGAGGCTAAAGAAATTTTGTGTGAAAAAAAAGTACTTTTTCATTTTTACGGATCAATTTGTGAAGCACCTGAGGGTTTAAAGTGCTCACTATGCTTCTAGATAAGTTCCTTGGGGGGTCTAGTTTCCAAAATGGGGTCACTTGTGGGGGAGCTCCAATGTTTAGGCACACAGGGGCTTTCCAAACGCGACATGGTGTCCGCTAACGATGGAGATAATTTTTCATTCAAAAAGTCAAATGGCGCTCCTTCCCTTCCGAGCCTTACCATGTGCCCAAACAGTGGTTTACCCCCAGATGTGAGGTATCGATGTACTCAGAAGAAATTGCCCAACAAATTTTAGGATCCATTTTATCCTGTTGCCCATGTGAAAATGAAAAAATTGAGGCTAAAATAATTTTTTTGTGAATAAAAAGTACTTTATCATTTTTATGGATCAATTTGTGAAGCACCTGGGGGTTTAAAGTGCTCACTATGCTTCTAGATAAGTTCCTTGGGAGGTCTAGTTTCCAAAATGGGGTCACTTGTGGGGGAGCTCCAATGTTTAGGCACACGGGGGCTCTCCAAACGCGACATGGTGTCCGCTAAAGATTGGAGCCAATTTTTCATTCAAAAAGTCAAATGGCGCTCCTTCCCTTCTGAGCCCTGCCGTGCGCCCAAACAGTGGTTTACCCCCACATATGAGGTATCAGCGTACTCAGGACAAATTGGACAACAATGTTCGTGGTCCAGTTTCCCTTTTTTTTCCCCATGGGAAAATAAAAAAATTGTTGCTAAAAGATAATTTTTGTGACTAAAAAGTTAAATGTTCATTTTTTCCTTCCATGTTGCTTCTGCTGCTGTGAAGCACCAAAAGGGTTAATAAACTTCTTGAATTTGGTTTTGAGTACCTTGAGGGATGCAGTTTTTAGAATGGTGTCACTTTTGCGCATTTTCAGCCACATAGAACCCTCAAACTGACTTCAAATGTGAGGTGGTCCCTAAAAAAATGGTTTTGTAAATTTTGTTGTAAAAATGCGAAATCACTGGTCAAATTTTAACCCTAATAACGTCCTAGCAAAAAAAAAATTTTGTTTCCAAAATTGTGCTGATGTAAAGTAGACATGTGGGAAATGTTATTTATTAACTATTTTGTGTCACATAACTCTCTGGTTTAACAGAATAAAAATTCAAAATGTGAAAATTGACAAATTTTCAAAATTTTTGCCAAATTTCCGCTTTTTTCACAAATAAACTCAGAAATTATCGACCTAAATTTACCACTACCATGAAGCCCAACATGTCCCGAAAAAACAATCTCAGAACCGCTAGGATTCATTGAAGCGTTCCTGAGTTATTACCTCATAAAGGGACACTGGTCAGAATTGCAAAAAACGGCCAGGTCATTAAGGTCAAAATGGGCTGGGTCATGAAGGGGTTAATATATTTTACAGGTGAGCAATAGCTTTGGGGATCAAGGTGATGGTGAGTATGAACTCTGTTGTATGTACTGTATGTATGTACTGTATGTCTATATGTATGTTGGATGTTCTGTATGTTGTATGTAGTGTATGTTGTATGTTCTGTTGTATGTACTATATGTATGTACTGTATGTTGTATGTACTATGTATGTACTGTATGTTGTATGTACTGTATGTATGTACTGTATGTTGTATGTACTGTATGTTGTATGTACTGTATGTATGTACTGTATGTTGTACAGTATGTACTGTATGTATGTACTGTATGTTGTATGTACTGTATGTATGTACTGTATGTTATATTTTGTATGTTCTGTATTTTGTATGTTCTGTATGTTGTATGTTCTGTATGT
This sequence comes from Ranitomeya variabilis, assembly GCF_051348905.1. Taxonomy (NCBI): domain Eukaryota; kingdom Metazoa; phylum Chordata; class Amphibia; order Anura; family Dendrobatidae; genus Ranitomeya; species Ranitomeya variabilis. Next base: position 765,176,832 of record NC_135235.1, on the reverse strand, counting down.
TGTGTGTACTGTATGTATGTACTGCATGTTGGATGTTCTGTATGCTGTATGTACTGTATGTTGTATGTTCTGTATGTTGTATGTTCTGTATGTTGTATGTTCTGTATATATGTACTGTATGTTGTATGTTTTATGTATGTACTGTATGTTGTATGCACACAAGTACAGCCACACACAGCCTCGCACATACCCACGAACAGACACAAAGCCCCACAGACGCCCGCACAGCCCCACGATCCCCACACAGCCCCGTGATCCAGACACAGCCCCGTGATCCCCACACAGCCCCGTGATCCCCACACAGCCTTGCGATCCAGACACAGCCCCGTGATCCCCACACAGCCCAGCGATACCCACACAGTCCCACGATCCCCTCAGAGCCCCGCGATACCCGCAGACCCCCGCACAGCCCCGCGATCCCTGCAGACTCCCGCACACAGACAAACACAGCCCCGCAGACACACACAAACACCCGCACACAGACATGCACATCATCACCACACGCACACAGTCTCGGCCCACACACAGTCACCGCCCACACTCCGTCCACACACTATTCCTCCTCCCACTCTGCAGCGTTTCTGGCACCCAACTCCGCAGCAAAACTGCAGATCTTTTTTAAACCTGCGGTTTTGCTGCAGATTGGCCTGACACAATGGAAGTCAATGGGTGCAGAAACGCTGCAGATCCGCAGAAAAGAAGTAACATGCTGTGAAAAATAAAATGCTGCATTTTTGTGCGTATTTTTTCCGTAGCATGTGCACATCAAGTGTGCAGTTCCCATAGACTTACATTGGTTGTGCACTACATTGCGGATTTGATGCAATTTCGCGCCAAAAATACCACTGCGGATCCGCAATAAAATCCGCAACGTGTGCAACATAGCCTTACTGTTCATCCGTACCTTCTTTGTTCTTCATCCGTACCTTCTTTGTTCTTCATCCGTACCTTCTTTGTTCTTCATCCGTACCTTCTTTGTTCTTCATCCGTACCTTCTTTGTTCTTCATCCGTACCTTCTTTGTTCTTCATCCGTACCTTCTTTGTTCTTCATCCGTACCTTCTTTGTTCTTCATCCGTACCTTCTTTGTTCTTCATCCGTACCTTCTTCGTTCTTCATCCGTACCTTCTTTGTTCTTCATCCGTACCTTCTTCGTTCTCTACATTTGGACTTTATTTGAAATCTCCTGCTTTGATTCATGGTTTTTGTGACGCTATATTTGGCTTTCCCACCATGCTCTGCTCTGTATTGACACGAAATCTTCATGTCTTTATAATATGTGGTTTAGGTTGCCGTGGGCTTGTTTTCGTTATCTGTGGACCTTTTAATTTTGAACACTTACAAAAAAATCTTTTTTGGTCCAATCTTGGCCACGCCTAATATGCGTCCACTTCCTAGTGAATAGTATACATTCTTCTGACTCGCTGGCATTTTCGGTGCTATGTATGTGATATTACATTCTATTCATTAAATCTCTAAGCAGCATTTTATGTTGTTCTTCGCCTTTTTAATTCTATTCTATTTCCCCTTCTATCTGTACCGGGGGGTTGGGTTCTGGGCACTGACATCTGTCATAGATGCCTTGTGCATCTCCCCTTTATCGATGAATCATTTAATCTTGCACCTTCTGAGGGCTAATTTTACCCTTGATGTGCTGTATTGCATTCCCAAATCATGATTTTCCATCTGATTGTGGGGTATGTTCCCCTCGCAGTTATATGCTTGATTGTTCTCCCTGCACCTTTGTGCTTGGTCTTTAGTTATGGGGTGTACTTATTTCTCCTTCTCTCATGTCGGTCCCGATTGTGGGCATGCTAGCTAATATGCCCTGTTTTCCTCTTGCACACCAACGCTTTTTATGCGGACCCTTATGGCGGTATGGCTCGCCAGCTTTAATTGATGTTACTGACAGCTTCTTGCGCCTGCGCAGTATGCATCTCCATAGCACTCCTTCCATTGAGAGGTTCATGCTTTGTGCATGTGTGAGCCTCTGACTTACGTCACTAGCTTCCTCACACTTGTGCACTACATATCGTTAATGCTCTCCCCTTTTTTCTTTTTACACACCTCTTACTTGTGCCTGAGGGACTGACTACTATTTGCAGACTGCATGACGTCTTTCCGACACTTCCCCTGAGGAAGCTGCGCTCTGCAGCGATACGCGTGGGCTTCCCACATCACTTTGGTCCCGGGACCACTGTGCTCTTGACTTTTAGACCCCTGACGCCCTGCAGTGGACTGCCTCATATGGTGATCGCTATCTCAGCCCTCCTGTTTAACCCCTTGGTACATGCTTTCCTCCTCACTGCTCTATATGGCAGCTCCCTCTCTAACGTCATGCCTTAAGGGAGATTTGTTTCTTCTTACTTCAATGGGATTTCTATGTTAGTTTCCCCACAGCATTAAATAGGCTTATTGTGGCCTTTCAGAAGGGGTTTTCCATTATCTGGTTTTCTGGGGACGCCCAGAACAGGGTTTTGTCTATTTCGTGTGCAACTATTGTATGTATCTGGGGTGTCGTTTTAGGTGTCTTTCTGTCATTTGAATATGATATTGTATACGCTATAGTGTTATGGGACAACAAGTGATGTTTTTATTGTGGGTTTGACTACCAGTAAACTTTGTATATATTTTTCTCCATTATCTTGGGTGTGCGATTAATATGCATGGTTCTTTCCTTTTTTGATGCATTGCTTTATCCTGTGCACCCCTATACATATAAGACTCCAGCTATTTTTACGCCCGTTAGTGGTGCTCCCTGTTTCTCTTTATCTACCACAATTGTCAGCTTTAAGGGACTTAGCAGAGCTCAGTGTGCGTGATAATACACAATCAGTTACCTCATGTTCCTGACAGTGGGTATCGCCTGGTACGGAGCCAGTGGAACTACTGATCTCAGATTGGGAACTTGTGGACTGAGGACATTGTATTGTGGCCATCTACCTGGATTTGTTGTACAACCATGGATGTAAGGAATAAAAAACATTAGCATCATTACCCTGCCTAGGTGATTATTACAACCCACAACCTCAGATCTTCACAAGTGGTGGGATCAGCTAACTCTGGACAGCATACCGGGGAAAGTTACTGAGCGGTGACTTGGCAGAAGAAATGGCAGACTCCATCTATAAGAGGCTAAAAAAGGAGCAGCTGAGGCGCATGCATGGGACGCGATGACGGCGAGCTCCGCTCCCTGATGAGCTAAAAATAACCCTTTCAGAGCACGGACAGCATCAAAGCTGACATCTGTGGCCCCCCACTCACCCGGGACCCCCACGCTGCACAATGTCGAAGAAGGGAGGCTCTGCATAGCCTGTAAGCCGCTCTATAGCTGATCTCCTCATTGACAGCACCAGCTCCAAAATGGCGGCCGCTACAGCAGCCTCAGCCATCTCCTCCTGCTGTGCAGACGAACGCTTCAGCAGACAGAGATGATCTCTCCTCCCAGGAGGACACTGTGATGCCTACTGTAGCCCTCATAAAAACGCTCCAAGAGACATTTAAATAGGAACTCACTTCTGCTATGCAGAATGTTACAGCACATCTGCAGGATATCATACAACGTGCCTCCTCATTAGAGGAAAAAATGGACTCCGTAGCTGACACTTTAGAGGACGACCAGGAGACCATAAAACAACATATGGAACAGATTAATGACTTGGAGCTGAAATGTGAAGACTATGAAAACAGATCTCGCAGAGGCAACCTGCCTATTCGTGGCCTCCCTGAAAACATTCTTGTACTTAGAGACACAGCAACCTCTCTATTCACAGCACTACTCCCACAGATGGACCCGGCCATGCTTCACATAACCAGGATACACAGAGCTTTGGGAAAACCAAGATCAGATAATACCTTTAGAGATGTGGTGCTGAAGCTACACTATGAAGAGTCCAGAGACTTAATATTGGCCGCAGAGTGGGACTCTCCAGCTCTCCATGGCGTGCCGGACTCGGTCCACCTCTATGTGGTCATCGCTCCGGCTACACTAAACAGATGGAGAGCTCTCAGACCAATCACTTCAGCTTTGCAGGCCGCTCGAATAAAATATTGATGGGGTTTCCTTTGCTTTATCTTTCTCTTAGAACAATAAATCGTATATGTGCTGCTCCCTGGAAGAAGGAAAACATGTCCTCGATCAGGCGGGCATTTCATTCTCAGATATTGCACAACCGTTACCACCGCGAAAGCCGAGACCAACCAGAGAGTGGAAAGAAGTCCCCAGAACAACAAAGAGTCAGCGCACAACTATTACCTGACCGAACTCTGGTTCGATGGCTGAAACTTCTAGTTGAATGGTTAACGATACCCGTGTCTGACAGTTCAGATATTTGGGTCAGACTTGAGGATTTGACCTTGTTTCAGTTAATCATATATAAGCAATTTGGTTTCTTTGCCTATTACAGTGAATGGGCTGATTGAGGGGGGTTATACGGGTCTTTCTAGTTTTTGAATGATTAAGTTATAATTCCACAAGCACGGTCAGTGCATTATTATCTGTGAGGTTCGATTATAACAAATAATAATACGTAAGTTTGGCTTCTGAACCTCATGGACACCCATAAAAATATGGGGTTTGGCTCTCAGGGTCTATCCATGTTGCCTACCCCTAGTGATCTCTGGACCACCCTCATAATATGGGTTTCCAGTTCACTATGTTAACCGGGTTGTATGCCCGTATGATTGTAATTGTATGTTATGTGTTGTGTCTCTGTCTACCTTCCCTCCCTATTTCTCATCCTATTCTACCACAGGATTGTACATTTATGTTTCGTTCATAATACCCAGGTTCCAGGGACTCTTACCAGACCATGCTCTGAGAAATGCACCAATGGGGGAGGAACCGAGGATGAGCCCTATTATAGCAAAATGAATAATTTCTTTCATGTGTAAAGTACTATCTTATAATGTGCTGGGATTCAACTCCCCTATCAAATGTAAAAAAGCTTTCCTAGATTACAAAAAGCAGAACCCTGACATTATCTGTCCTCAGGAGACTAATTTCTCTACCTCCTCATGCCCAAAATATTTTGATTCCGCTTACTCACGAGTTTACATATCATCGGCGCTGAACAAGACAAAAGGGGGTAGCTATTTTTCTTAAGAACGGCTTCCCACTCCAAATTGTCAACTCCATCACAGACGAAGGGGGAAGATTTATAATATTACTGGGCTCCATGCAAGGATGAAATATCTGCATGGTGAACAGTTACCTTCCTGCTTCATCGCAACTCTCAGTTTTTAAACTGATAATATCCAAACTTGATTCGCTCACGTTTCAGCTCTTAATTTGGTGCGGAGATTTCAATTTTACCATAAACTCAATACTAGATAGTCACGCCTTAAGACGCACTGACGTCACTAAGACTGAGAGGAAAAAAATTCTCCGCCTAATGAAAGAACACCGTCTGGTGGACATATGGAGAGAGCTGAACGGGAATACCAGGGGATATACATATTTCTCTCCAGCAAACAAAACATCTTCCAGAATTGATCTCCAGTTGACGAAAGCCACTTCGCTCACAACAGTCTTATACTCGCGCCATTTACATTCAGCATGGTCTGACCATGATGCCACCATTTCAGTTTTTAAATCTGACGTGACTACTTCAGGGTTATATAGGTGGAGGCTAAACTAATCTCTATTGACTGACCCGGTAACTACCAATACAATTAAAGAAGATATAACTAAATTCTTCGAAATTACTACTACAAAAGATTCCTCCATGGGGATAATCTGGCTAGCGCATAAAAAGTACATTACTGGCTCTTTAATTAGGTTAGCGGCTAACAAAAAAAAAGGCCAGAACCAACCTCCAAACCAGATTAGAAAATAAACTCACAAAACTAGAGGTAGCAAATCAAATGTCCACTTCTCTTTATCTCTCTAAACAAATCCAGGACACAAAACTCCAACTAGATGCTATACTTACCACTAGGACGGAAAGAGCACTAACTTGGACTAAGGCCCCGTCACACACAGCGACGCTGCAGCGATACAGACAACGATGCAGATCGCTGCAGCGTCGCTGTTTAGTCGCTGTGTGGTCGCTGGAGAGCTGTCACACAGACCGCTCTCCAGCGACCAACGATGCCGAGGTCCCCGGGTAACCAGGGTAAACATCAGGTTGCTAAGCGCAGGGCCGTGCTTAGTAACCCGATGTTTACCCTGGTTACCAGTGTAAAATGTAAAATAACAAACACTACATACTCACCTTCGCGTCCCCCGGCGTCCGCTTCCTGCACTGACTGAGCACCGGCCCTAACAGCAGAGCGGTGACGTCACCGCTGTGCTGTACTTTCACTTTCCGGCCGGCAGTCAGTCAGAGCGGGAAGCAGACGGCAAGGGACCTGACGGACACCGGAATGTATGTACTGTTTGGTTTTTTTTACATTTACGATGGTAACCAGGGTAAACATCGGGTTACTAAGCGCGGCCCTGCGCTTAGTAACCCGATGTTTACCCTGGTTACCAGTGAAGACATCGCTGGATCCGTGTCACACACACCGATTCAGCGATGTCAGCGGGACCTCAACGACCAAAAAAAGGTCCAGGCCATTCCGACACGACCAGCGATCTCACAGCAGGGGCCGGGTCGCTGCTACGTGTCACACATAGCGAGATCGCTACTGAGGTCGCTGTTGCGTCACAAAACTTGTGACTCAGCAGCGATCTCGCTAGCGATCTCGCTATGTGAGACGGGGCCTTAAGGCCACCTTTTATAAATATGCTAACAAACCCAGTAGAATGCTAGCACGTAAACTACGCGCGAGAGAATCATTCAATACAATTTTTTCAATAATATCAACACCCACTTCAAATTTATGAAAAAAGAAAATGACTTAACCTATTTAGGTGTTAACTTAACAACAAATAGGTCGACCCTTTTTAAGTGGAACTGTACACCTCTTATTCAGAGCTTCCAAAATGATCTGACTAGATGGTCATCATTAAGGGTATGTACACACGTCAGGATTTCTTCAGGATTTTTTGCGGGTTTTTTTGCAGAATTCCCCGATAAAAATGCTATAATACCGCATAAAAAACGCATATATTATGCATCCTATCATTTAGAATGCATTCCGCATTTTTTTGTGCAAATGTTGCATTTTTTTCTGCAAAAAAAACGCAATCCGGAAAAAGAAGCAACATGTTCATTATTTTTGCGGATTTCCCATGATTTTGGAGTGTCAGGAGAAAAACGCAATAAATCCGCCAAAAAAAAAACACAAAAAAAAAACCGCGTACAAAAACGTGCAAAAAAACCCGCATGCGGATTTCTGGCAGAAATGTCCGGATTTTGTCAGGAAAATTTCTGCAAGAAATCCTGCTGTGTGCACATACCCTAAATCTATCCTGGCTAGGTAGAATACACAATAAAAATGGTATCTTTACCTCAATTTTTACACCTTTTTCGATCCTTACCAAGAGCAATACCGGCCAAGACATTTTCTAAATTACACTCCACTATTACCAGATTCATATGGCAAGGAAAGAAAGCTAGAATTTCACAAAAAGTAATGTTTCGCCATAGAAGACTAGGGGGTATATCACTTCCGAACTTTGCACTTTATTTTAAATCCGCCCAAACAGCACAATTGACAAATATCTGCTCCAAAAATAGTAAACCAAGATGGGTCCATTTAGAGTTCATCTCATTAAACCATTCTCATTACCCGGTCTAATGTGGTCTACAGAGAAAATCCCAAAAGATGTAAACTTAACGGCACCCTTTACAGCCCATTCTCTTATTCTTTGGAGGAAAGCTAGATTTAAATAAATGCTACAATATGTAGCTTATACTTGATTTCCATAGTATGCAAGCCGATGTTTTTACCAGGCCTCAACTCAAACATGTTTACATGGTGGATCTATGGGGGATTACTACTTTAAAACATTTGTGCTCCCCATTTAATATTCTATTAGGCCGGATTTTGTTCGGAAATTTGAGCCTCCGGTTAGAGAGACCATGCGCATAAACCAGGTCTTCCATTTTGCCAGTAGTTTTCTTCCAAACTAAAACTCCCTACGTGTGTCTAGTTTTGAGCAAGAAAGCATCAGTGACCCAATGGGAAGAGGATCAATATCTTTAATATACTCAATTATTAACCCACCTCATGATGAGAAAAAATTGAAATTTATGATACAGTGGGAGATGGGATTTGATTTTCCACTGGAGGATTGGAGTTCTTGCTGTGATACATTGTCCAAGGGAAGCAATCAATTGTCCCTTGTGGAGACCTCATTAAAGGTCCTCCACAGAACCCACCTAGTGCCCACTAAACTTCACAGTATATATCCAAATATTTCAGCTGTATGCTTTCGAGGCTGTGGTCTACCGGGGGACATGAAACATCTGGTGGACCTGTCCAGCAGTCTCGGCTCTCTGGCATAGAGTGAATCTCATGGTAAATCAATTGATAGGCAAAAAAATAATTCTAGATCCTTCTGTCTTCCTCCTTGGGGCAAAGCACCCGTCTCTTCCTAAAGGTCTTCATAGATTAGTAAATTTTCTTTTCATGGCTAACAAATTTCATATAGCAGGAAAATGGAAATCCCCAAAGCTGTCATTACTGCTTGTTAAAGAAAAGATGAATAATATTATGCTTTGTGAATGCATTGAAGCTACTAGAAATTACATGTGGGAGCAGTTCATTAAGATTTGGAGACCATGGATGGAATTGGAATCTAATACACAAATGGACCAGATTTTATGTCTTTCACCGTAACGTCTTCGGACTGGGGAAATGGGGAATTAGATCTAGAACCTCAATACAACATCAATCTGTATTTGTCCTTGGTTAGCGGTGCGGTTGAGATCGGACTGGAACTATAATTGAAACCGAGGTATCGAAAAAATAATGATGTTGCTACAATGTTTGCTGTGGATTCAATACTCCCTTTCCCTACTGTTTTATCCTCTTGTTGTCATTGTATTGTCTTTCCCCATGTCAGTTAAGTTTCTTATAATAAGCCAAAAATTCCCGTGAGGGAATATGTTTCCACTGTGTTTTTTTTTTCAGTTAAAAATTCCAATAAAAACATGTTGAAATTAAAAAGGAGGGGCTGAGAGACCTTTGCTCTGAGAGAGAGCTAGAGTGGCTGCCGGAGGACCTCCGGGCAACCCTAATACAATGCTTGGACAACTGGGACCGTGAACAACCACATGAGGAGGGACCACAGCCCAGGACCTACATCCAGATGGTGGAGGATCGACCGAACGAGCTGAGGCAGATGCTGGATGCGCTAGGAGAGCGGGCCATGGAGATAGAGGGCGGCAGTGTTAAGCGAATATCTGAGTGTGCATGTAGCAGTACCACCACCAGCCCCAGCGCAGAGGACAGTGGATTACAGGAGAGATGGGCCCCCATCTTTAAGGTACCAGGATATACCACAGTTCAATGAGGACACCTCCGATATTGATGAACATCTCTGGTTATTTGAGAACCTCTGCCTGCTACATGAGGTGTCAGTCAGTGAATGGCCCAGATTTTTGAGCATTGGCCTGACTGGAAAAGCAAGAGAAGCTTTTAATAACTTGTCTTCTGGAGATCAGAGATATTACTCTACCATTCACAGCGCATTACTAGAGAAGCATGCCGTCATGCCTGAAACCTACCGGAGGAAGTTTTGGGAGTCTGACAAGCCTGATGCACACACACACACATCGGGGATTTGCTAACACACTACATGCGGCATGCACTTGGTGGATAGGACTGGGAGTTCAGGAAGTAGAGCATGTGTTGGATATCTTCATGCTGGAACAATTTATATCTAACCTCCCAGGTGGCAAATGGGTGGTGGATAGAAAACCACTCAGCCTGGATGAGGCTGCAAGATTGGTGGATGATTGGTCTGCTCATCGACCCGGGCTACAGGGAAGTACAGCCCCAGCGAGTCACGAACCGGAGCTTACATAAAGACCAGTGAGACTCATCGACTAGACAGAGGAGGAACTGAGGGGATTTCGGACTTCACAAAGAGGGGGGGGGGTTTCCAAGCTCCGCAGTGCAGCCCTTGTCGGGGTGAGGAGGGTTAAGCTGCCGTAACTGTGGACGCATGGGACACTTTGCCAGCAAATTCCGGGAACGTTCTAGCCCACATCATCCACGTCCCCCAACCAGTGAACACTGTGCTACAATGGGGCTGGAATGCTGAAGGAGAGGCTCCCACTACCCCGACTGGAAGAGGCATATGTAGTGCAAGGACAAGTGTCCTGGACTAGGGACACCTCAACGATAATGAACCAGCATCTGCAGTCGGTCTGGGTAGAGGGCGTGGAGGCTGCGGGGCTCCATGACTCCGGAGCCTCTGTTACATTGATCAAAGAACATCTAGTACCGGACCAGTGTATTGTTCCCGGCAGCCGGATGTTAGTCAACATAGCCAGGGGAGAATCTCTCAACATTCGGAGGGCCCGACTACATTTAGACTGGGGTCACAGGTGTGGAATGGTGCATGTAGGAGTAGTGCAGCACCTACCAGTAGATGTGTTGCTGGGAAACAACTTAGGAGCAGGCTTGGTGTGCCACTGGGCCTATGTCGTAAACCAAATCCAAGGATCGGTTCACACAGCATCAGCCGAGATGGAGGAGAGCAGTCTCAACATGCCGACTACTCCCCTGCCAGTGGTAACGCACAAAATGTAATGACTGTTACCATGAAGGAATAATTTTTATTTTTATATAGTGCTAACATATTCCGCAGTGCTTTACAGACATTATCATTGCTGTCCCCGTTGGGGCTCACAATCTAAATTCCCTATCAGTATGTCTTTGGAATGTAGGAGGAAACCAGAGTACCCGGAGGAAACCCGCGCAAACACGGAGAGAACATACAAACTCTTTGCAGATGTTGTCCTTGGTGGAGTTTGAACCCAGGACTCCAGCGCTGCAAGGCTGCTGTGCTATGTGACCTGGGGGAGGTAAATGACGTCAGAGAGGTGACCCCGGGACTTCAGGTCTACCATCACCCTGGTCAGCTCAAATAATGCCCCCCAGAACATTATTTACCAGGCCGCCAGGTGACCATTCCCCCAGCTGGGGGTCAGCACTCTGGGGTTGGATACAAGTTCAGTTCTCATCGGGTAGGTGTGGAGTTTCTCTGGTCCAACCTTTGATCAGGGGGAGGATATGGAGGACCCCGCAGATGAAACAGACCCCTGTCCCAGCTAACTTATACAGAGTCCTTGTCTCAGGGCTTCCCCCATCGGGGAGTTGGCAGGATCTGAAAGATCATATGAGACAAGCTGGTGATGTCTTCTATGCCGAATGTACTGCAGGGAGGAATGGGGACTGTGGAGTTTATTCACAAGGACGACATGGTATATGCCTTGAGGAAACTGGATGGTACAAAGTTTTTGTTCTCATGAAGGTCCGTGCTGAAAAAAGTGGGGGAGGAATGTCAGGATATGGCCGCTTACCAAAGACTATAGGACAAATGGACGTAGAGCGGAGACTTTTTTCAGCATGGAGCACCGGTTGTGTCGATATTGTTGTTTTATTAAGATATTTTCTGCCTGTTTTATTAGTGATTTTCTTGCTCCTCAGTTCATCCTCCGCAAACAATGTTTACATACACTGATAGTAAGGCCAGCCAGTAGATTGCTAAGGGTAAGGCTAAGTTCACACGTTGCAGAATTGCCGCGGAAATTTCCGCGGCAATTCTGCGCCTCCTGCCGCGGGTATATCGCATGCAGAATTAGGCATGCATATACCCGCAGAAAACTAGCGTTTTGCAAGCATAATTAGCTTGCAGAATGCTAGAGTATTCCAAGCGATCTGTAGCATCGCTTGGAAAACTGACTGACAGGTTGGTCACACTTGTCAAACATAGAGTTTGACAAGTGTGACCAACTTTTTACTATAGATGCAGCCTATGCCGCATCTATAGTAAAAGATAGAATGTTAAAAAATAATAAAAAAAATAAAAAACATGGTTATACTCACCTGCAGACCTCAGCGGCGTCCGTTCCTATAGCTGCTGGGCGGTGAAGGACCTGCGATGACGTCACGGTCTTGTGATTGGTCACGTGACCGGTCACATGCAGTCTCGCGACCAATCACAAGACCGTGACGTCATCGCAGGTCCTTCACTGCCCAGCAGCTATAGGAACCGAGGCGGCAGCGTGCAGCGGAGAGGCCGTAAGACTGCGGGGGACATCGAGGGTGAGTATATCGCTATTTTTTATTTTAATTCTTTTTTTTTACCACTTATATGGTGCCCAATCCGTGGAGGAGAGTCTCCTCTCCTCCACCCTGGGTACCAACCGCACATAATCTGCTTACTTCACGCATGGTGTGCACAGCCCCGTGCGGGAAGTAAGCAGATCAATGCACTCCTATGGCTGCAGAATCGCCGCGATTCCGCAATTTTAATGAACATGCTGCGTTTTTTTCTGGAATGCGATTCCGCTCAGGAAAAAAATGCAGCATGTGCACAAAAAATGCGGAATGCATTCTATTACATAGGATGCTTAATGGTAGCGTTTTTTCCGCGGTTTTATAGCGTTTTTATAGCGAAAAACCGCGAAAAAAATGTGAAAAATCTGCTATGTGTGCACACAGCCTAAATGTAAAGCAATCATCTTATCCATTGGCCCATTGTGGGGATGGGGATTGTAGACCCAGGGGAGCCATCGCCACAGGTGGTCTCTCATCAGCCTCAGGTGATGGAATATGCTTTGCTCTCTGACCTAAAGGAAATGTTTCAGGGGGAGGGAGAAAAAAGGCACATGGATTGAATCATGCAGTTGTTGGAGTGACTTCTATGTGAGAAGTTCTGAGCTGGGATGGATGGACTATGCAGTTTTGGAAAGGGATTGTTGGCTGGAGGGGTATCAATGAGCTTCGGTCATGATATCCATCATCTAGAGCAGGGTTTCCCAAACTCCAGTCCTCACGGACCCCACGGGTCATGTTTTCAGGATTTCCTTAGTATTGAGCAAGTAGTGGAAGTATCATCAAGACATCAGCAATTGTCTCATGTGTGCAACACTATGGAAATCCTGAAAACATGACCCGTAGGGTCCATGAGGACTGGAGTTTGGGAAATACTGTTCTAGAGGAACATAGGCTGTGACTGCACACTATACTGGCTAGAGATATCAAAAGCTGTGGGCCAACCAATTGTTGGGAGACAGTGGGTATCACCTGGTACGGAGCCAGTGGAACTACTGATCTCAGAATGGGAACTTGTGAACTGAGGACATTGTATTTTGGCCATCTACCTTTGTTGTACAATCATGGATGTATGGAATAAAAAATAGTTGTATGGTGAAAACAAAATTGAAGCAAAAATTGTGGTCAATTCTGTACTTAACATCCCCTATCCTGGTATATATGGCCCCCATCCTGATACACATGGCCCACTCAACCCTACCCTGGTATGCATGGCTCCCTCATCCCTACCGTGGTATGCATGGACCCTCATCCCTATACTAGTATGCATGGCCCAATCCCTATCCTGGTATGCAGGGTCCCCATCTCATCCTAGTATGCATTACCCATCCTTATCCTGTTATGCAGGGCCCCCAACTCGTGGTAGTATGCAGGACACCATCCTTATTTTGGTATGATTGGCCCCCATCCCGATTCTGGTATGCAGTGCCCCCATCTTGTCATAGTGTGCATGGCCCTCATCCTTATCCTGGTATGATTGGCCCCCATCCTGGTCTGCATGGCCCAATCCTTACAATTGTCCCCCAACCTGATCCTGATATGCCTGGCCCCATCAGAAAAAACCCCCCAAAACATTACACTTACTGACCCGGGGCTCCCTCGCAGCGTCCTGCTCCAATGCCAGCAGCTGCTTTATGCTTGCAAGCGGCACCTGGCAGGGATGTCACAAGCAGAGCACAGCTGCCGGAATACTCGCCGGGACTGTGCGCAGAGAGCGGTGAGTATTCATTTCTCTCCAGTAGTGCGCAGTGTCAGCCACCGGCTTCCTGCTGCTGCCAGAAGTCACATGTGCCGCTACTTAAGAGAAATTAATATTCATTGGATTCATTCATCAGAAAACTATTTAATAATGAACTATATTCAAGCGGGACTGGACTAAGAAAACCCTAAAATCATGTATCATGTTATCCGAAACAGTCAGAAAACCAGCCACATATTGGCAGATCCCAGACCTCACACTATATACTTCGTAAGTTTATAAGCCACTCCAGTGTCAGGAATAGCTAGTATGTGACAATACAGTATATACCGCTCAGGGAACACTTAGCTTTCAGAGATACTCTCCATATTCATACTAAATAATGGCACAGATCTTCCAGACATTATGGTTGCACACATCCCTAGTCTTTATAACGATATTGCACTCATTCCTTGACAGACCGCAGCATGGCCATTAGTTAGAAGCTGCTATTGATCTTTGGAGCAGGTAAGTTTTCCCTGAGTGGTACATATTGGGCCATCTGAAAACGGAGTTTAGTCTAGGACAATTTGTCTGCACTACTAATTAACAGCTGTTACACTACCAAACTAGGGCAGTCCCTATAGGAGAAACACACAAGAATTATACTGTATTGTCACATACTATCTATTCCTGACACTGGAGTGATGTATAAACTTACAAAGTATATAGTTTGAGGTCTGGGATCTGCCAATATGTGGCTGGTTTTCTGACTGTTTCGGATAACATGATACATGATTTTAGTGTTTTTTTTTTGTCTAGTCTCGCTTGAATATAGGTCAGTATTAACCCCTTCCCGACCTGTGACGCAGCGTATGCGTCATGGAGGGATCGCGCTCCTGCAGATCGGGTGAAAGGGTTAACTCCAATTTCACCCGATCTCCAGGAACAGGGGGAGTGGTGCTTCAGCCCAGGGGGGGTGGCTTCACCCCCTCGTGGCTACGATCGCTCTGATTGGCTGTTGAAAGTGAAACTGCCAATCAGAGCGATTTGTAATATTTCACCCCAAAAAACGGTGAAATATTACAATCCAGCCATGGCCGATGCTGCAATATCATCGGCCATGGCTGGAAAACCTAATCTGTCCCCCTCCCACCCCACCGATCGCCCCCCCAGTGCTCCGTTATGTGGTCCGCCCCCCTAAGTCGTCCTGTCCGCGCCTCCGTCCTCCTGTCCGCTCCCCCCGTGCTCCGGTCCCCCCTCCCTGTGCTCCGGTCCCCCTCCCGTGATCCGATCACCCCCCCTTAATACTTACCAGGCCTCCCGGTGTCCATCCGGCTTCTGCAAGGGCGCCGCCATCTTCCAAAATGGCGGGCGCATGCGCACTGCGCCCGCCGAATCTGCCGGCTGGCAGATTCGTTTCAGATGTATTTTGATCACTGTGATATAGCTTATCACAGTGATCAAAATAAAAAAAATAGTAAATGACCCCCCTTTATCACCCCCATAGGGACAATAATAAAAATAAATAAAATATTTTTTATTTTTTTTTCTACTAGGGTTAGGGTTAGAACTAGGGTTAGAATTAGGGTTAGAATTAGGGTTAGAATTAGGGGTAGGGTTAGGGGTAGGGTTAGGGCATGTGCACACAGTGCGGATTTGGCTGCGAATCCGCAGCGGATTGCCGCGGATCCGCAGCGGATTGGCCGCGGATCCGCAGCGGATTGGCCGCGGATCCGCAGCGGATTGGCCGCTGCGAATTCGTAGCAGTTTTCCATCAGGTTTACAGTACCATGTACACCTATGGAAAACCAAATCCGCTGTGCCCATGGTGCGGAAAATACCGTGCAGAAACGCTGTGTTGTATTTTCCGCAGCATGTCAATTTTGTGCGGATTCTGCAGCGTTTTACACCTGTTCCTCAATAGGAATCCGCAGGTGAAATCCGCACAAAAAAACACTGGAAATCCGCTGTAAATCCGTAGGTAAAACGCAGTGCCTTTTACCTGCGGATTTTTCAAAAATGGTGCGGAAAAATCTCACACGAATCCGCAAAGTGGGCACATAGCCTTAGGGTTAGGGTTGGAATTAGAGTTAGGGTACCGTCTCACAGTGGCACTTTGATCGCTACGACGGTACGATCCGTGACGTTCCAGCGATATCCATACGATATCGCTGTGTCTGACACGCAGCAGCGATCAGGGACCCTGCTGAGAATCGTACGTCGTAGCAGATCGTTTGGAACTTTCTTTCGTCGCTGGATCTCCCGCTGTCATCGCTGGATCGTTGTGACAGCGATCCAGCGATGCGTTCGCTTGTAACCAGGGTAAACATCGGGTTACTAAGCGCAGGGCCGCGCTTAGTAACCCGATGTTTACCGTGGTTACCAGCGTAAAAGTAAAAAAAAACAAAAACGTACATACTCACATTTCGGTGTCCTTCAGGTCCCTTGCCGTCTGCTTCCCGCTCTGACTGTCTGCCGGCCGGAAAGTGAGAGCACAGCACAACAGTGACGTCACTGCTGCGCTCTGCTCTCACTGTACGGCGGCACTCAGTCAGAGCGGGAAGCAGACGGCAAGGGACCTGAAGGACACCGAAATGTGAGTATGTACGTTTTTTTTTTTTTTTACTTTTACGCTGGTAACCACGGTAAACATCGGGTTACTAAGCGCGGCCCTGCGCTTAGTAACCCGATGTTTACCCTGGTTACCCGGGACCTTGGCATCGTTGGTCGCTGGAGAGCGGTCTGTGTGACAGCTCCCCAGCGACCACACAACGACTTTCCAACGATCACGGCCAGGTCGTATCGCTGGTCGTGATCGTTGGTAAATCGTTATGTGAGACGGTACCCTTAGGGTTGGAATTAGGGCTAGGGTTGGAAATAGGGTTAAGATTAGGCCTGTGGTTAGGGTTAAGGATAGGGTTAGGGTTGTGTTGGGGTTACAGTTGTGGGTAGGGTTGGGATTAGGGTTAGGATTAGGGTTGGATTTAGGGTTACGGGTGTGTTGGGGTTAGGGTTGTGGTTAGGGGTGTGTTGGGGTTAAGGTTGTGATTAGGGTTATGGCTACAGTTGGGATTAGGGTTAGGGGTGTGTTGGGGTTAGTGTTGAAGTTAGAATTGAGGGGTTTCCACTGTTTAGGCACATCAGGGGTCTCCAAACGCAACATGGCGCCACCATTGATTCCAGCCAATCTTGCGTTCAAAAAGTCAAATGGTGCGCCCTCCCTTCCAAGCCCCGACGTGCGCCCAAACAGTGGTTTACCCCCACATATGGGATACCAGCGTACTCAGGACAAACTGGGCAACAACTATTGGGGTCCAATTTCTCCTGTTACCCTTGCAAAAATAAAAAATTACTTGCTAAAACATAATTTTTGAGGAAAGAACAATTATTTTTTATTTTCACGGCTCTACGTTATAAACTTATGTGAAGCACTTGGGGGTTGAAAGTGCTCACCACACATCTAGATAAGATCCTTTTGGGGTCTAGTTTCCAAAATGGGGTCACTTGTGGGGTGTTTCTACTGTTTAGGCACATCAGGGGCTCTGCAAATGCAACGTGACGCCCGCAGACCATTCCATCAAAGTCTGCATTTCAAATGTCACTACTTCCCTTCCAAGCCCTGACGTGCGCCCAAACAGTGGTTTACCCCCACATATGGGGTACCAGCAAACTCACAACAAACTGGGCAACAAATATTGGGGTCCAATTTCTCCTGCTACCCTTGTGAAAAAAAAATTGCTTGCTAAAACATCTTTTTTGAGGACAGAAAAATGATTTTTAATTTTCACAGCTCTGCGTTGTAAACTTCTGTGAAGCACTTGGGGGTTGAACGTGCTCACCACACATCTAGATAAGTTCTTTGGGGGGTCTAGTTTCCAAAATGGGGTCACTTATGGGGTGTTTCTACTGTTTAGGCACATCAGGGGCTCTGCAAATGCAACGTGACGCCCGCAGACCATTCCATCAAAGTCTGCATTTCAAATGTCACTACTTCCCTTACGAGCCCTGACGTGCGCCCAAACAGTGGTTTACCCCCACATATGAGGTATCAGCGTACTCACAACAAACTGGGCAACAAATATTGGGGTCCAATTTCTCCTGTTACCCTTGTGAAAATAAACAATTGCTTGCTAAAACATCTTTTTTGAGGAAAGAAAAATGATTTTTTATTTTCACGGCTCTGCATTGTAAACTTCTGTGAAGCACTTGGGGGTTGAACGTGCTCACCACACATCTAGATAAGTTCCTTGGGGGGTCTAGTTTCCAAAATGGGGTCACTTGTGAGGGGTTTCTACTGTTTAGGCACATCAGGGGCTCTGCAAACGTAACATGATTCCCGCAGACCATTCCATCAAAGTCTGCATTCCAAATCGTCACTACTTCCCTTCCGAGCCCCGGCATGTGCCCAAACAGTGGTTACCCCCACATATGGGGTATCAGCGTACTCAGGAGAAACTGGACAACAACTTTTGGGGTCAAATTTTTCCTGTTACCCTTAGGAAAATTAAAAAATTCTGGGCTAAAAAAATATTTTTGAGGAAAGAAAACACATTTATTATTTTCACGGCTCTGCGTTATAAACTTCTGTGAAGCACTTGGGGGTTCAAAGTGCTCACCACACATCTAGATTAGTTCCTTGGGAGGTCTAGTTTCCAAAATGGGGTCACTTGTGCGGGAGCTCCAATGTTTAGGCACACAGGGGCTCTCCAAACGCGACATGGTGTCCGCTAATGATTGAAGCTAATTTTCCATTCAAAAAGCCAAATGGCGTGCCTTCCCTTTCGAGCCCTGTCGTGTGCCCAAACAGTGGTTTACCCCCACATATGGGGTATCATCGTACTCAGGACAAACTGGACAACGACATTTGGGGTCCAATTTCTCCTATTATCCTTGGGAAAATAAAAAACTCCGGGCTAAAAATCATTTTTGAGGAAAGAAAAATATTTTTTTATTTTCATGGCTCTGCGTTATAAACTTCTGTGAAGCACCTGGGGGTTTTAAGTGCTCACTATGCATCTAGATTAGTTCCTTGGGGGGTCTAGTTTCCAAAATGGGGTCACTTGTAGGGGAGCTGCAATGTTTAGGCACACAGGGGCTCTCCAAACGCGACATGGTGTCCACTAACGATTGGAGCTAATTTTCCATTCAAAAAGTCAAATGGCGCGCCTTCCCTTCCGAGCCTTGCCGTGCACCCAAACAGTGGTTTACCCCCACATATGAGGTATCGGCGTACTCAGGAGAAATTGCCCAACAAATTTTAGGATCCATTTTATCCTGTTGCCCATGTGAAAATGAAAAAATTGAGGCTAAAAGAAATTTTGTGTGAAAAAAAAGTACTTTTTCATTTTTACGGATCAATTTGTGAAGCACCTGAGGGTTTAAAGTGCTCACTATGCATCTAGATAAGTTCCTTGGGGGGGTCTACTTTCCAAAATGGGGTCACTTGTGGGGGAGCTCCAATGTTTAGGCACACAGGGGCTCTCCAAACCTGACATGGTGTCCGCTAACGATGGAGATAATTTTTCATTCAAAAAGTCACATGGCGCTCCTTCCCTTCCGAGCCTTACCATGTGCCCAAACGGTAGTTTACCCCCACATATGAGGTATTGGCGTACTCAGGAGAAATTGCCTAACAAATTTTAGGATCCATTTTATCCTGATGCCCATGTGAAAATGAAAAAATTGAGGCTAAAAGAAATTTTGTGTGAAAAAAAAGTACTTTTTCATTTTTACGGATCAATTTGTGAAGCACCTGAGGGTTTAAAGTGCTCACTATGCATCTAGATAAGTTCCTTGGGGGGTCTAGTTTCCAAAATGGGGTCACTTGTGGGGGAGCTCCAATGTTTAGGCACACAGGGGCTCTCCAAACCTGACATGGTGTCCGCTAACGATGGAGATAATTTTTCATTCAAAAAGTCAAATGGCGCTCCTTCCCTTCCGAGCCTTACCATGTGCCCAAACAGTAGTTTACCCCCACATATGAGGTATTGGCGTACTCAGGAGAAATTGCCCAACAAATTTTAGGATCCATTTTATCCTGTTGCCCATGTGAAAATGAAAAAATTGAGGCTAAAAGAAATTTTGTGTGAAAAAAAACACTTTTTCATTTTTACGGATTAATTTGTGAAGCACCTGGGGGTTTAAAGTGCTCACTATGCTTCTAGATAAGTTCCTTGGGGGGTCTAGTTTCCAAAATGGGGTCACTTGTGGGGGAGCTCCAATGTTTAGGCACACGGGGGCTCTCCAAACGCGACATGGTGTCCGCTAAAGATTGGAGCCAATTTTTCATTCAAAAAGTCAAATGGCGCTCCTTCCCTTCCGAGCCCTGCCGTGCGCCCAAACAGGGGATTACCCCCACATATGAGGTATCAGCGTACTCAGGACAAATTGGACAACAACATTCGTGGTCCAGTTTCTCCTTTTACCCTTGGGAAAATAAAAAAATTGTTGCGAAAAGATCATTTTTGTGACTAAAAAGTTAAATGTTAATTTCTCCCCTCCATGTTGCTTCTGCTGCTGTGAAACACCTGAAGGGTTAATAAACTTCTTGAATGTGGTTTTGAGCACCTTGAGGGGTGCAGTTTTTAGAATGGTGTCACTTTTGGGTATTTTCAGCCATATAGAACCCTCAAACTGACTTTAAATGTGAGGTGGTCCCTAAAAAAATGGTTTTGTAAATTTTGTTGTAAAAATGAGAAATCACTGGTCAAATTTTAACCCTTATAACTTCTTGCAAAAAAAAAATGTGTTTCCAAAATTGTGCTGATGTAAAGTAGACATGTGGGAAATGTTATTTATTAACTATTTTGTGTCACATAACTCTCTGGTTTAACAGAATAAAAATTCAAAATGTGAAAATTGCAAAATTTTCAAATTTTTCGCCAAATTTCAGTTTTTTTCACAAATAAACTCAGAAATTATCGACCTAAATTTACCACTAACATGAAGCCCAATATGTCACGAAAAAATCTCAGAACCGCAAGGATCCGTTGAAGCGTTCCTGAGTTATTACCTCATAAAGGGACACTGGTCAGAATTGCAAAAAATGGCAAGGTCATTAAGGCCAAAATAGGCTGGGTCATGAAGGGGTTAAAGGGAACCTGTCACCCCCAAAATCGCGGGTGAGGTAAGCCCACCGGCATCAGGGGCTTATCTACAGCATTCTGGACTGCTGTAGATAAGCCCCCGATGTATCCTAAAAGATGAGAAAAAGACGTTAGATTATACTCACCCAGGGGCGTTCCCGCTGTTGTTCCGGGTCCGGCGCCTCCCATCTTCATCAGATGACGTCCTCTTCTGGTCTTCACGCTGCAGCTCCAGCGCAGGCGTACTTTGTCTGCCCTGTTGAGGGCAGAGCAAAGTACTGCAGTGCGCAGGCGCCGGGCCTCTCTGACCTTTCCCGGCGCCTGCGCACTGCAGTACTTTGCTCTGCCCTCAACAGGGCAGACAAAGTACGCCTGCGCTGGAGCCGAGGCGTTAAGACCAGAAGAGGACGTCATCTGATGAAGATGGGAGGCGCCAGACCCAGAATGCTGTAGATAAGCCCCTGATGCCAGTGGGCTTACCTCACCCGCGATTTTGGGGGTGACAGGTTCCTTTTAAATAGTCTCCTGCTGAGTCGCCTTCGGTGAGGACGATGAAACCCGGAGAAATGAGAGGCATGGAGAGTATGTATACGTCACCTCACCCTACATACTGAACTGTGGGGCACATGATTTTTCTATTAGTCACCTTCTGACTAACCTTCAGGGGGTAAATTATAGGTCTAGTTTTACATTTGGAATTAATAAGGTTCAGTTTTATCCTTTTTTTCAGCAAACGTGAGGAATGACAAGAGACAACCCATTTAAGAAGATTCAATTTTGGTTAAAACGATTCCAACATTATGAACATAAAAAAGGCTTCTCCCCTATGTGACGTCTCTGATGTTTATTAACAATTGATTTCCAATTAAAATATTTCCCACATTAAGAAAATGAAAAAGGCTTCTCCTCTGTGTGAGTTTTCTGATGTCTAACAAGAAGCGCTTTCCGGTTAAAATATTTCCCACATTCTGAACATGAAAAAGGCTTCTCCCCTGTGTGAGCCCTCTGATGTCTAACAAGATTCCCTTTCTGGTTAAAACATTTCCCACATTCTGAACAGGAAAAAGGCTTCTCCCCTGTGTGGGTTATTTGATGTTCAACAAGATTCCCTTTATATGTAAAACATTTCCCACATTCTGAACAGGAAAAAGGCTTCTCCCCTGTGTGAGTTCTATGGTGTTTAACCAAATCTAATTTCCATTTAAAACATTTTCCACATTCTGAACAGGAAAAAGGCTTCTCCCCCGTGTGAGTTCTATGGTGATTAACCAAATCTGATTTCTGGATAAAACATTTTCTACATTCTGTACATGAAAAAGGCTTCTCCCCAGTGTGGGTTCTTTGGTGTCTAACAAGATTCTCTTTGATGGTAAAACATTTCCCATATTCTGAACAGGAAAAAGGCTTCTCCCCTGTGTGAATTCTAAGGTGTTTAACCAAATCTAATTTCCATTTAAAACATTTTACACATTCTGAACAGGAAAATGGCTTCTCCCCCGTGTGAGTTCTCTGGTGATTAACCAAATCTGATTTCCGATTAAAACATTTCCCACATTCTGAACATGAATAAGGCTTCTCCCTTGTGTGAGTTCTATGGTGAGTAACAAAATGTGATTTCTTGTTAAAACATTTCCCACAATCTGAACATGAAAATGACTTCTTTGCTTTAGGAGCACTTTGCTTTTTAATGCCTCTTTTGTGACTTTGATTTTCCTTAGTAGCCGGTAACGTATCAGAGGATGGGACCTGTTTCATAGGATTAGATGACAGATCTTTGCTGTGAATGGATGATGATATATCTGGAGTAAGAGCAATCACTTCAGTTGTATCTTGTACGATCTCAAAATCATCAGATTTAAAAACTGAAGATGTCAGCTGTCCCTCTGATCTCCTGGTACAGTCATCTGGTAAGATAAAAACAATTATTATTTAAAAAAAAAAATATCCTTAAGTTTTATATTTTTAAACATTTCTACTTAAACTGGCCATAAAAATGGCAAGCTATGTAAAAAAAAAAAACTTTAATTACATAATGTAACAATAATTTTTTCTTCCTGGGTAGACAGTGTGTTTTCCTAACCCGTTATGCATAAAACAAATAGAAAATAATTGTTGTTCCACCAAAACTTTGCTTCTGTGATCAGGACAATGACATTTTGAAATTTGTCTGTTTTCGGTAAAAATCTCGATTCGTATTCAATACTGAGTAGTCTTCTAGAATATTTTTGAACTGCTAGAATTGTGCAGAGGTTTCTACAATTTTCCAGAATTATCTAGAAGTTTCGAGAAACTTTTAGAACTTCCTAGAACATTCTCGGACTGTTCAATAGAGCGTCACTCTGTCCAAAGCCTTTATAGACTGCGCAAGCGCGACGCTCCTAGCGTTATATTATAGACAGAGTCCGTATTCACGAAAAAATGGCGCCGGAAAGCGCAGACTGTGCTGGCGCCGAAATCTGTGTCACAATCCCATCCATATCACTTAGTTTCCACCCCCACAGTGTCCCCACGCCCCGATTCCGGCCCATAAATGTCCCCCTGCTCCCGGAATCAGGGGGCGTGGGGACACGGTGGACACGATCCCGCCTTCATGACGTTGCAGCAGGTCATGCCACAGCAATTACTTACGCCTCCTCATTCCGGCGCATGAATGTCCCCCTGCTCCCGGAATCGGCGCCTGCGCAGTCCGCGCTTTCCGGTGCCATTTTCTTGAATACATACTACAGCGTGTCTTCAAGAAAATGGCGCTGGAAAGTGAAGACTGCGCATGCGCCGATTCCGGGAGCAGGGGGACATTTATGAGCCAGAATCAGGGGGCGTGGGGACACTGTGGACATGATCCCTCCCTCATGACGTTGTGGCAGTTCATGCCACAGCAATTACTTACTTAGGCCCCCTGATTCCAGGGCATGAATGTCCCCCTGCTCTCCTTACTTAGGCCCCCTGATTCCAGGGCATGAATGTCCCCCTGGAATCGGCGCCTGCACAGTCCGTGCTTTCTGGCACCATTTTCTTGGATACTGCAGTGTGTCTTCAAGAAAATGGCGCCGGAAAGTGCGGACTGCGCAGGCGCCAATTCAGGGAGCAGGGGGACATTTATGGGCTGGAATCAGAGGCCGTGGGGACACGATCCCACCCTCATGACGTTACTTACATACATCTGAAGAGAAACTGCAGCGCGGACTGCGCAGGCGCCGATTACTGCGTCACAATCCCGTCCTCTCATGATGTCGTGGCATTTCCGCCCACATTAATGATTTCGTTACAAATATCAGGATTATGTGTAAGAATATCTACACTATGCAATACGTCAGCAAAGCTACGAAGTAACTTTCTAAAGAATATATAACACACGTCTGTGGAGCAAGACAGCCACTTTTGATTCAATACCGCCACAGTGTCTGTTGCCATCACTGATTAAAACGGGGGCACAGGATGGGAGCAGCACATGACAGGATGGGGACATAGGATGGCAGCAGCACATAGCAGGATAGGGACATAGGATGACAGCACCACATCACAAAACGGGGGCGCAGGATGGGAGCAGCACATGACAGGATGGAGGCGCAGTATCAAAGCAGCACATGACAGGATGGAGGCGCAGGATCAAAGCAGCACATGACAGGATGGAGACCATATACCAATATGAATGCTTGCCACCCGGGCGTAGAACGGGTTCAATAGCTAGTACAAGTATAAAAGCACAGGTGACTCGAACCAACATTTCGGTTTATGTTATTGCTGAGTAAGAGAATAATGAATCATAGTTAAAGAGGAATCTTTTTTTAGATGGCATCAAGAGGTTGTTTGCGCCCAGCAGATGCATTTTGCTATGTGTGTGGACAATTTATAGAGACAAGAGCGAGAAAGTATTCCATGAAAGCATGTCCTATGAAAACTGTTCACGGAAAGAGCGCAAATAGTCTCTTATCTGAGAAGGTTAAAAGGTTAATCCATAGGAGTTGAAGCATTGAAAGGATTCGCTGCAGCAGATCCACGAGTCCAGGAAGGACCAGCCGTTAGATACTGATTGGGATAATTGTGGTAAATTTCTACGCTGCTGAATCACTAGAATTCTAGAATTATTAGTACATGTGGCGTTATTATTCTACGCATTTCAGAGTCCAAGACTCTGTAAGGATTTGGACTGTACATCTGTTCCTGTCTCCTGTTGCCCTCAGTTTGGTTACTTTTGCCCTTACCTAAGATGGAGTCACTGGCCTCACGGGGGCCATCTTGTTTCCTGTCAGATTTTCCCTGTTCCTGTCTGTGGTGTATATAGGGGAGCTCTGTATATTACTCATTGCTTGAGTATCTTGTTCCTGGACTTGTGATCAAGCTGGAAGAACTGCTATCTTGCTGGTTTCTTCGTTGCCTTGGGATACCCCATCTGTCTCCGGATCTACTCTACGTCTCTTCATCGTAAGACTTGTTTCCCTGGATCTGCTCTGCACTCATCTCTGCTGCTGGACTGTTCCCTGCTAGGAGGCCTGGCCTGGTCTCCAGGTCTCTGGACCTGACATACTTGGACTTCCACGGTCTGTACACGTGTTTACTGCTTATCCAGCTCTGTATGCTACTAACCTGCTGTGTCATAGCTGTTTACATGCATACCATCATAAATATTCTTGAACTCTTAACCTGTTGTCTCTCGGCCTCTTTTCTGACCCATGATACTGATCTCCACTGCACTTAGCACTAAGTTTATAACAGAATACTCAAGCCCAAAAAAATGGAGATCTCTGGGTCAGATTCTATTGAGGTGCGAATGAAAAAACTTTGCTCTTTTGTGTCTGGACTTCATGGGGAGCTGCAGGCTATAAAAACAAAACTGGGGACATTAGAATCGCAAACTAATCATAATGCGAATGTGGCCGATACGTCTATTCAGGCTTTAGCGTCTCGACTTTCAAATGTGGAGACTACAGCTGCAAACATGGTATCTGCTCCAATCCCAGCTCCTGGTCCGGCTTTTCCTAAACTCCCACCATTCAGGTTTGGTGGTGAAAGAGAGAAATTTCGGGGGGTTTTGAATCAATGTCAGCTGTATTTCTCTGCGCGTGCGGCCCAGTTTGCAACTGATCGGGATAAACTGTTGACTATAATTATGTTGCTAACAAACAAAGCGTTAGCCTGGGCTAATCCTCTGATTGAGACAAATGATGTGTGCTTGAATTCCCTGAATGACTTTACTGCAGCAATGTGTCAAATGTTTGATGACCCTAATCGGAGTATCACAGCTGAAACCGCACTACTGACACTATGTCAAGGGAAGCGTCCTGTTGTCGAATACGCAATGGAGTTTCGGAAATGGGTGCTGGAAACTACATGGTGCGATTCAGCGAAATATGCAGTGTTCAGGAGAGGTTTATCTGCTTCCATCAAAGATGAACTAGCTCGAGGTGAATCGCCTACTAACTTGGCTGACCTTATACATCATTGTATTCGGATTGATATTCGTCTCACTGAACGTCGTCAAGAAAAATGGGCCGATGCTAATCGTAATAACTTTATGCCTTTTCCATCCCCCACCAAGGAGGCGCTGACTAAGACTTTATCTCAGACAGAGCTGGAACCTATGCAGGTTGACACAGTACGGAGGAAACCCATCGATGCACGTAAGGAATATAGTTTCAAGGAGAATCTATGTTTTTACTGCGGTAAATTGGGTCACTATATTTCAGAGTGCCCTGGGAAAAATCGCAAGTCCGCAGCTGCGGTAACTGGACTTGACTTTTCGGATGTATCTTCAGTGTGTTCTCTTCCGCACAGACAGGAAATATCTGCTGAAAACTTTGATTTTCGTGATGATTCATCGGTAACATCATCACCTGTGGACATAGCCTTACTTTCCGTAAGTTCTACCACGCCGAGGAGGGATTCGCTCTGCTGCGTTTCCATCAAAATTTGGGTGTGTTCCTGCTGGATCACCTGCTCCGCCATGATAGACTCTCTGGAGTTTGCAGCAATCTCATGGACATCTTCTTTGCTGAAAAACATGGCATACGCTCACGAAAAAGAGACTCTCCGGTGTTTATGGAGACCGTGGACGGGTCTCCACTAATATCTGGGCCTGTGAAACTCGAAACAGTCCCATTAAAGATCCGTATGGGCGCGGATCATTCTGAAAATATGTCCTTTTTGTTGATTTCTTCTCCTAATTTTCCTATTATTTTAGGTTTGCCCTGGTTGCGGCTGCGAAATCCGACTATCAATTGGACAACGAAGGAATTACAGTTTCCAAATTAATCAGCGTTGTCCGGAGAGCTGGCTCCAGTGAAGACAGCAGTCACGGTCGACTCAACATTGCCGGTAGAGTATCGGGACTTTAGTGATGTGTGTGACAAAAAAAATGCGGATAAATTACCGCCACATCGGCCATATGACTGCCCCGTGGAATTATTGCCTGGTGCCGCGATTCCTTTTGGGAGTATTTATCCATTGTCTGGGCCAGAATTAAAAGCTCTCAAGGAGTACATAGATGAAAACCTAGCTAAGGGGTTTATACGACCATCTTCCTCCCCAGCAGGTGCTCCAATCTTCTTTGTCAAAAAAAAGATGGCTCACTCAGACCATGCATTGACTACCGGGAGCTCAACAATGTCACAATCAGGAACTCTTATCCACTCCCACTAATTCCTGAACTACTTGAGAGAGTGCGACATGCCAAAATCTTCACAAAATTGGATCTTCGTGGAGCGTACAATCTAGTACGGATTCGTCCTGGCGATGAGAGGAAAACGGCTTTTTGGTCACGTTATGGACATTTCGAGTACCTCGTTATGTCTTTCAGTCTCCGTAATGCACCGGCTACATTCCAGCACTTGGCGAAAGATGTTTTCAGGGATATACTCTATATTTTTGTTGTGATTTATTTGGTTGACATTTTGATTTTTTTCCAGCAATATCGAGGACCATCAGCGACACGTGAAAATGGTTTTGGATCGTCTACGGCAGAATCATTTATACATCAAACTGGAGAAATGTGAGTTTCACAAAACAGAAATTCAATTCTTGGGATGTTATTTCTCCCCAGGTTCTCAGCATGGACGCAAGAAAGAAACAAGCCATTCAGGAGTGGCCAACTCCCAAGTCAGTGAAGGAAGTACAGCGATTCATCGGATTCGCCAATTTTTACAGACGCTTTATTAAAAAATTTTCAGCGATTGTTGCACCCATCACTCAGTTAACCCAGAAGAAGACGCCATTTGTCTGGTCTCCCCAAGCTCAAACAGCATTTTCTACGTTGAAATCTAAATTTACGACAGCTCCCATTCTTGTCCACCCTGATCCAGACAAAGCCTTCATAGTGGAAGTGGATGCCTCGGACTGTGTTGTAGGGGCTATACTCTCACAAAGAACAGGTGAGAAAGATCTCTTGCCTTTCTCTCGCAAAAATTGTCACCCGCAGAAAGGAATTATGACGTTGGCAACAAGGAACTGTTAGCCATCATAACCGCATTTAAGGACTGGAGACATCTGTTACAAGGAGCATCCCAACAGATTGTTATACTCACGGATCATTGGAATCTCGAATTCATGAGGTCGGCAAGATGTCTGAAACCTAGACAGGCTCGATGGAATCTTTTTCTTAATCAATTTGATTTTGTCATTTCCTATAGGCCGGGCTCTCGTAATAAGAAGGCTGATGCACTATCCAGGATTCATTCAGATGAAGCAACTTCGGCTTCGTCTTCAAGGACCATTCTTTCTGAGAAAAACTTTGTAAGCGTCTTGCATAATCAGGATCTTTTAACTGATATTAAGGAGGCTTATGCTGCGGATTCGCTTTTGAGTCAACCACCCACTCAGGTAAATCTGACTTTCAAGAATGGACTTTGGTTTCAAGGACAGCGTCTGTATATCCCAGAAACAGTACAACTGAGTGTTGAAATTAATGCATGACTCTAAAGGTACCTTCACACTAAGCGACTTTACAACGATAACGATAGCGATCCGTGACGTTGCAGCGTCCTGGATAGCGATATCGTTGTGTTTGACACGCAGCAGTGATCTGGATCCCGCTGTGATATCGCTGGTCATTGCTGAAAGTTCAGAACTTTATTTGGTCGTCAGATCGGCGTGTATCATCGTGTTTGACAGCAAAAGCAACGATGCCAGCGATGTTTTACAATGGTAACCAGGGTAAATATCGGGTTATTAAGCGCAGGGCCGCGCTTAGTAACCCGATATTTACCCTGGTTACCATTGTAAAAGTAAAAAAAAAAAACAGTACATATTCACCCTCTGATGTCTGTCACGTCCCCCGGCGTCCACGCTGCTGCTCAGAGCTTCCTGCACTGAGTGTGTCAGTGCTGGCCGGAAAGCAAAGCACAGCGGTGACGTCACCGCTCTGCTGTTAGGGCCAGCGCTTACACAGTGCAGGGAAGCGGACGCCGGGGGACGCGAATGTAAGTATGTAGTGTGTTTTTTTACATTTACACTGGTAACCAGGGTAAACATCGGGTTACTAAGCGCGGCCCTGCGCTTAGCAAGCCGATGTTTACCCTGGTTACCCGGGGACTTCGGCATCGTTGGTCGCTGGAGAGCTGTCTGTGTGAGGGGAGTTCAGAAGACTCAGGAATTTCTGTCTCGTTTTTTCTGGTGGCCGACTTTTCGGAAACATGTTCTTCGGTACGTGTCATCGTGTGAGGTATGTGCCAGGTCAAAAGTCCCTCGTTCTTCACCTAAAAGACTGTTGCAACCTCTGCCTGTTCCATCTTGTCCCTGGGGGTCTATTTCAATGGATTTTATTGTGGAGTTGCCTTTGTCACAGGGAAAAACCACGATTCTTGTAGTAGTTGACCGGTTGACTAAAGCTGCTCATTTTATTCCCTGTGCTGGTGTCCCAACAGCTAAGTAAACAGCGGATCTTGTTGTGCAAAATGTTTTTCGTTTACACGGAGCTCCGGATGAAGTAATATCTGATCGTGGAGTTCAATTCACCTCACGGTTCTGGCAAAGCTTCTGTGCTGCTCTGGACATCAAAGTAAAATTATCATCTGCCTTTCATCCACAGTCTAACGGCCAAACAGAGCGGACCAATCAAACCTTGGAGCAGTATCTGCGTTGCTACGTGTGTCATCTACAAGACGATTGGGTGAGTCAGTCTACTTCCGTTGGCCGAGTTCACGTGTAACAACTCTCAGAATGCTTCCACCAAATTATCTCCGTTCTTTGCTAACAAGGGATATCATCCAAGTATTCTCCCTCGACTCCCCATAGACATGTCTGTGCCTGCGGTTGCTGACCGCAATGCATCTTTACAGCAAAATTTGGACGTTCTAAAAAACACCTTAGTTTCAGCACAGGAAAGATTCAAGAAGGCAGCAGACAGATTCCGTAAGCCAGCACCAACATACAAGGTAGGAGACATGGTCTGGCTCTCAACAAAAAACTTAAAACTCAGAATTCCGACTTCCAAGCTGGGGCAAAAATATGTTGGCCCATATAAGATCAGCGGTATTGTGAATCCTGTAGCCTGTCGACTGAAGTTGCCTAACTCTTTAAAAATTCATCCTGTTTTCCATGTTTCCTTGCTTAAACCAGCAGTGCCTAATTATTTTCCCGGACGCACCTCTACTCCTCCTGATCCAGTCCTAATTGACGGGCAAGAGGAATTCGTCGTGGAGAAAATCTTGGATTCACGGATTCATAGGAGACGTCTTCAGTATCTGGTGAAATGGCAGGGATACTCGGTTGAAGAAAATTCTTGGGAACCTCTGGAGAACATCCATGCTCCCCATCTGATCAGACTGTTTCACAGCAGATACCCCAATAAGCCAGACTTAAGATCGTCCAGAGGACGTCTTTTAAGAAGGGAGTAATGTAAGGATTTGGACTGTACATCTGTTCCTGTCTCCTGTTGCCCTCAGTTTGGTTACTTTTGCCCTTACCTAAGATGGAGTCACTGGCCTCACGGGGGCCATCTTGTTTCCTGTCAGACTTTCCCTGTTCCTGTCTGTGGTGTATATAGGCGAGCTCTGTATATTACTCATTGCTTGAGTATCTTGTTCCTGGACTTGTGATCAAGCTGGAAGAACTGCTATCTTGCTGGTTTCTTCGTTACCTTGGGAT
This sequence comes from Ranitomeya variabilis, assembly GCF_051348905.1. Classification (NCBI taxonomy): domain Eukaryota; kingdom Metazoa; phylum Chordata; class Amphibia; order Anura; family Dendrobatidae; genus Ranitomeya; species Ranitomeya variabilis. Next base: position 765,145,810 of record NC_135235.1, on the reverse strand, counting down.
ACGCCGTCTGTCTCCGGATCTACTCTACGTCTCTTCATCGTAAGACTTGTTTCCCTGGATCTGCTCTGCACTCGTCTCTGCTGCTGGACTGTTCCCTGCTAGGAGGCCTGGCCTGGTCTCCAGGTCTCTGGACCTGACATACTTGGACTTCCACGGTCTGTACACGTGCTTACTGCTTATCCAGCTCTGTCTGCTACTAACCTGCTGTGTCATAGCTGTTTACCTGCATACCATCATAAATATTCTTGAACTCTTAACCTGTTGTCTCTCGGCCTCTTTTCTGACCCATGATACTGATCTCCACTGCACTTAGCACTAAGTTTATAACAGACTCCATCAGGAAACACCACCGGAACATCATGTAATTGAAATAGTAATTGAAAAAGGGTGGAAAATAAAAAAAGTGCTTGCCTAGTTATGAATGGGTAGATAGAACTAGAGGTAAATAGGTAGCAGGACGCGAATAGAATTTAAAAGAGATTTATTTATTTCAAGAATTAAAAAAGTTCCTCTAGAACTAGCATGTTTATTTTTCTAGATATAGAATGGAATCTAGATGGATTTTCACTTTGGGTAGCATGGCACCAAAAGGACTAAACCATGAGATTGAATTATATGCCTTTAATTAAATAAATACGATCACTCAGACTCATATAGGGATGGGTACTGGGAAGTCACAAAACAGATAAAATAAACAAAATGAGTATAAATATTTTAGTAATGAAGTAACCGCAACGCACCAATCGCTGCACCTATTATTGTTCCATCTACTTCTTACGTGTGTAATCCAGGAAAATGATCATCATTATTTTAATGATTTTTAGTGCATATAATTTCAATTTTTATCACTCCGACACAAATCTTGAACTTAAATTTTATATTTATTCATGCACATAAGACATCCAGCATCTTAATATATTTTATTTAAATTAAATCTATGCAGTTCATCTGAATTATAAACATATATTATAATTTTTATTCTCTCATATTAATTAAATTCTTCTTTTTTACACACAAATGCTATTTCTAGAGGAACTTTTTTAATTATTGAAATAAATAAATCTCTTTTAAATTCTATTTGCGTCCTCCTACCTATTTAGCTCTAGTTCTATCTACCCAATCATAACTAGGCAAGCACTTGTTTTATTTTCCGCCCTTTTTCAATTACTTGTAGGATACAGCCCATTCACCCATCCTTTCAGACAGACACCATTCTAAGGCCTCACACTCAGCGTATAAATATACGGTCCGTAATTTACGGCCGTAATACGCAGAAAAGTCCCCAAAATAGTGGTCCGTATGTCATCCGTAGGCAGGGTGTGTCAGCGTATTTTGCACATGGCATCCTCCGTATGTAATCCGTATGGCATCCGTACTGCGCGATTTTCTCACAGGCTTGCAAAACCGACATACGGACATACAATGGATCCATGTGCTCAAAAAATCGTAAAAACATATATAATATTATATATATATATATATATATATATATGTCAGTGAGACACACACACATATATATATATATATATATATCATACAGCGCTAGATAGATTAACAGCCGGTAATTCAATTGCCGGCTTTTGCTATCTCCTTCCCAAACCCGACATGATATGAGACATGGTTACATACAGTAAACCATCTCATATCCCCTTTTTTTTTTGCATATTCCACACTACTAATGTTAGTAGTGTGTATGTGCAAAATTTGGGAGCTCTAGCTATTTAAAGGGTTAAATCGCAGAAAAAATTGGCGTGAGCTCCCGTGCAATTTTCTCCGCCAGAATGGTAAAGCCAGTGACTGAGCGCAGATATTAATAGCCTGGAGAGGGTCCATGGTTATTGGCCCCCCCCCTGGCTACAAACATCTGCCCCCAGCCACCCCAGAAAAGGCACATCTGGAAGATGCGCCTATTCTGGCACTTGGCCACTCTCTTCCCATTCCCGTGTAGCGGTGGGATATGGGGTAATGAAGGGTTAATGTCACCTTGCTATTGTAAGGTGACATTAAGCCAGATTAATAATGGAGAGGCGTCAATTATGACACCTATCCATTATTAATCCAATAGTACGAAATGGTTAATAAAACACACACACATTATTACAAAGTATTTTAATGAAATAAATACACATGTTGTTGTAATATTTTATTATACTGGTAATCCACCTGAAGACCCTCGTTCTGTAAAAAAGGTAAAATAAAAAAACAACAATATCCCATATCTTCCGTCGTTCTGTCACGTCCAACGATGTAAATCCATCTGAAGGGGTTAACTAATTTTACAATTGTGCTCCTGCCTGTAAAGCCCTGGGGAATGAATGGAATGTAGGTCAATGACCTGTATTTATCTTCAGTTGCGGTGATGCGCCTTCTGCTGGATGTCCTCATATGAACTCGAGCCTGGGAACTTTTCTGAATATTCATAAACTTTTCCATTCATAAAATGAGAAATCGCTGGTCAACTTTTAACCCTTATAACTTCCTAAAAAAAAAAAATTTTGGTTCCAAAATTGTGCTGATGTAAAGTAGACATGTGGGAAATGTTACTTATTAAGTATTTTGTGTGACATATCTCTGTGATTTAAGGGCATAAAAATTCAAAGTTGGAAAATTGCAAAATTTTCAAAATTTTCGCCAAATTTCCGTTTTTTTCACAAATAAACAGACGTTATATCGAAGAAATTTTACCACTATCATGAAGTACAATATGTCGCGAGAAAACAAAGTCAGAATCACCAGGATCCGTTGAAGCGTTCCAGAGTTAAAACCTCATAAAGGGACAGTGGTCACAATTGTAAAAATTGGCGCGGTCATTAACGTGCAAACCACCCTTGGGGCTTAAAGGGTTAATGTTGTCGATCATAAAAGTAACGTTTAGCCAGAAAGACGGGACCTGGTCTTGTAGGGACCATATGATGACATTCAGCAGCACAGAAGGGAGATTCATCCGATAAGATCTCAGGGTTCTAGGAAGCCAACAGCATCATTACCCTCCGCTTTCTCTTACAGGCCCATCATAATATTTTTCTTCAAGTGATTTTCTATCTTGTCAGCACATTCTACGTACGCTGTCATTTGGCTTTGTAGTTTACAAATCTGGGCAGGTAACAGCGTCTCCTGAACCCAGGGGGTAGGTGGATCTACCAGGTTGTAAGTTCTAATACCAGAACCAGGCAACATATTTGATACTGAGAGGAATATAATGGCACTAGATAGTGCCAGACAACCCCTCACCAAAGAACACCAACTCCATGTAAGCCATGTAAAAATAGGAGAAAACTCGGGAGTATAAAGATAGTAAATACTTTATTATTACATATACATAATAGTTACTTCATACCAAAAATAGAAAACATGATAAAAACCAGGATGGTGA